>NC_090448.1:1076368749-1077618749 GCF_031143425.1 Pleurodeles waltl | reverse complement strand
CTACAACTACCATAATACTAAGTATATAACAGGACTGGATAAGCTATTCACTCTAATGCCTCCATGCACCTACTCAATTCACATCAAGCTTAGCCCCTTTTGTACATTATGCTTCCTCACTGGACATCATCCTATGCCCTTAATTTACATCACTATGTACTTCCTACAGCACGTCAACCTGTGCGCCCAGATACTCACTGTGCTGCGCTGAACTACACTGCAATGTAAATTCACAGTAACCACTGTTGCACAAGCTCAGCTCACCAAAATCCACATGTTCTGGTAAATACCGGGCATTCTCCCCAGTTAAAGTTTGGAAGATTTGACATGCTAAGTGTTAGAAATGGGGTCTTTGGTTGGCAGTCAGGTTACCCCCTGTCCAAGCAAGGCCCCTCACTCTAGTCAGGGTAAAAGAGAATCACCCTCAGCTAACCCCTGCTTACCCCCTTGGTAGCATGGCACGAGCAGTAGGCTTAACTTCAGAGTGCGAGGTGTAAAGTATTTGTACCAACACACACAGTAACTTAATGAAAACACTACAAAATGACACAACACAGGTTTAGAAAAATATAAATTATTTATCTAAACAAAACAAGACCAAAACGACAAAACACAAGTCAAGTTATCAATTAAAAAGCAAAAAGAGTCTTTATGTAGCTTAAAACACACACTAACACTGTTAGTGTGAAAATGTACCTGGGGTGTGTCAAAAATAACCACACACGGGTGAGTGTGCGTCAAAAAGGGCTTGCGATGCGTCGATTTCACTCACAACGCGAGACCTTGGGTCATTTCTCCTTTCGTCGGGTCTGGTGCGTCGTTTCTTCTCTCCGCAGGAAAGCGATGCATCGATCCGGTCAGCACTCTCGGGTCTGGGCAGGCCTTGCGTTGTTTTTACACACCCAGTCGTGTTTGCGTCGGAAATCCAGCTTCACGATGATCCGAAAACCACGCAGTGCAGGTTGCGATCTCCCAGCCTCCGTCAGCGATGCTGCATGTCATTTCTCCAGCTCCATGTGTCGTTTATTTGGTCGCGTTACAGGCAAGCGTCGATTTTCATCTGCAAAGCTGGCGGCGCGTTGTTTCTTCAGCCGCAGATCGGAGTTGCGTTGATCTTTTCCCCACACAGAGTTCTGTGCGTGGACTTCTTCCTCTTAGGCTGACAGCTTCTCCTTTCAGGGTCCCAGGAACTGGATGGGCACCACAGGGCAGAGTAGGAGTCTCTCCAGAGACACCAGTGCTGGCAGAGAGAAGTCTTTGCTGTACCTGAGACTTCAAACAACAGGAGGCAAGCTCTAAATCAAGCCCTTGGAGATCTTCACAAGATGGAAGGCACACAAAGTCCAGTCTGTGCCCTCTTACTCTGGCAGACGCAGAAACTGCAGGATAGCTCCACAAAGCACAATTACATACAGGGCAGCTCTTCAGCTCTTCTCCAGGCAGAGGTTCCTCCTGGTTCTCAGAAGTGTTCTCAAGTCTGTGGTTTTTGTGTGCCCTTCTAATACCCAATATCTCCTTTGAATGTGAAATCCTGCCTTGCCCAGGCCAGGCCCAAGACACTCACCATGGGGTTGGAGACTGCATTGTGTGAGGGCAGGCACAGCCCTTTCAGGTGTGAGTGACCAATCCTCCCCTCCCTCCTAGCACAGATGGCTCATCAGGAAATGCAGACTACACCCCAGCTCCCTTTGCGTCAGTGTCTAGTCTGAGGTGCAACCAGCCCAACTGTCAAACTGACCCAGACAGGGAATCCACAAACAGGCAGAGTCACAGAAATGGTATAAGCAAGAAAATGCTCACTTTCTAAAAGTGGCATTTTCAAACACACAGTCTTAAAATCAACTTTACTAAAAGATGTATTTTTAAATTGTGAGCTCAGAGACCCAAACTCCACATGTCTATCCGCTCCCAAAGGGAATTTACACTTTAATCATCTTTAAAGGTAGCCCCCATGTTAACCTATCAGAGGGACAGGCCTTAAAACAGTGAAAAACGAACTTAGCAATATTTCACTGTCAGGACATAACACATTACTATATGTCCTACCTTAACCATACACTGCACCCTGCCCTTGGGGCTACCTAGGGTCTACCTTAGGGGTGTCTGACATGTAAGAAAATGGAAGGTTTAGGCCTGGCAAGTGGGTACACTTGCCAACTCGAATTTACAGTTAAAACTGCACACACAGACACTGCAATGGCAGGTCTGGGACATGATTACAGAGCTACTTAGGTGGGTGGCACAACCAGTGCTAGTAGCATTTGATTTACAGGCCCTGGCACCTTTAGTGCACTGTACTAGGGACTTACTCGTAAATCAAATATGCCAATCATGGATAAACCAATCAACAATACAATTTGCACAGAGGGAATATGCACTTTAGCACTGGTTAGCAGTGGTAGAGTGCTCAGAGTTCAAAAGCCAGCAGCAACAGGTCAGAAAAGTAGGAGGCAGGAGGCAAAAAGATTGGGCATGACCCTGCATAAGCAAAAAGGTCCAACACTAATATTTATCACCAAGGTCAGACTGGGGAACCAAAGGCAGCCCTAGCAAAAATGCTCAAATCAGCTCTGCTCCCCTTCCCTTCCCACTCGAGCTTTCTCTTTTTATTCATCAATTCTCTCTCCTCTCCTCTTTCTCTTCTCTCTCTGATCACTCGCTCTTTCACCAACCCTCTCCGCCTCCACCTTTCTATCTTGAAGCCACCTGTCCTTCTTGAAATAATCTTGGAGAGCTGCGAGAAGTGGCAGAGGCACCATCAGTGGCTTTTCAAAACCGGCCTCCGCTGGTCCCAGACCACTGGGGAAATGCCTGATAGAATGCTGTGGAGAATTGGATGCTGTCAATACAGCATCCAACTTTTTGTTTCAGTCCCAGAGCTGAACCATGACACAAAAACCATTTACCACACCTGTTAAATACTGCATCTTGGTATTGGTATTAACCAGGTGCGTTTACCACTTCCCCCATTCTGGCCCAGTCACGCATAGGGTCACAGACCCATGATTTTCGAGGGGCAAAATATATAAAATAAAATTGTTTTGAGAATATATGTATATTCCCTGTTTAGCAGATGGAGTCTGGGGTCCAGGGACACAGAGTGCATGTGAATTATTGCATTCTCTTTCACTGGGCCTGGCTATCAGTAATGATGTGGGAGTACCACACCAAGACAAAGAAAACAAGGATTGGCAAACCCAATAGGTCTGTTGTTGCCTGTTGACATTTTGCCTTTGCAAATGCGTATTTTGTTTGTGGTTGGTTTTTGTATGATGGCACACATTGGTTGAAAACAAGCATTATATAAAAAAAAAACAAAGAAAAAATACACTTCACCAGTGTTCCTTGGCACGGAAAGGAACTACTTAGTCTGCGGATGTGCACATTGTGCACCAATGGAACGTGGTCACTTATAATAAGGTTGTAAGGTAAGCCAAAGCTAAGGCAGGCAGAAGCCAAATCTGAATAACACTGCAGCAGACCAATGTATGAAGACGGTTGACCAAAGACCCTTGTAATAAGGTTTGTATTGCACATATTTGTATTGAAAAACAAAAGGTCGTAACTAAGGCCAGACCCACAAAACGCACTATTATTTCCCGGACGAATAATGAACTTCCACATGCCATTTACAAATCTTAGTACAAATGGCGTGACAGTAGCTCAAAAATACACTTTTCCCAACGAGGCAGACTTGTCGACTGAATTGTGCCGTCGTTGATCAGAGAAGATGAGAGGACGGGGAGTGAAAAATACAGTAATTGGACAATAAGTCACTTTCGAGCATGTTAGCAGGTTCGGGTCCCGGTGATCCACCTCAAACGACGCCACGGTCATGAGTTATGACGTATTCCTCAATTATGCTTGCTACACTGTCAACAAGAAACAGGTGTTGTATACTGCGTTCTCTCACAGACACACACCACTTGAATCTCCACGCAGCGGTGACTTGACAGTCGTGATGAAGGGTAATTGAAGATCCCGAGAGCCACACAAATCACCCGAAAAGTTTTCCTTTACTGACAGGGCTTTTTTTTCAGAGTTGGAACATTTGGACGAAACCCTATCGCACGGAAATGGATTTCATATTTCACGGGAAAAATGATTACCTAGATGGCAGATTCTGTTCCAGCATGTCACGCTAATACATCACTTGCACCCGGCTACGTGAGATGCAACTCGGAAGGCAGCAGCAGGCCACGTTGCGCATGTCCGTTCCACAGACCCCTGCCCTGGGCACCTTTAATATCAGTGTAGGTCAACGAAAATATAACACTACGGTCCAGATCTACTAAGTTTTTGCTTAGGGGTGTGTCACTTTTTTGGGCGCAGCTCTGACACAAAACACGTTTTGGGATTTCCAAAGCTATGGAAATGCCGATTTGCTTAGCTTTGTTTAAAAAAAAAAAAAAAAAATGTAACACATTTCGTTTGCTTGTGTTATCTTGCATTCATGGATATCATTTAGGGGTCCTTGCAACCCCTGGCACTGCCTTTGCGACCCCTGGCCTCAGAGGTGGCAAATTTAGTGCCAGAAACACAGTGGCAGCACGTCCTTATGGACATCGATTAGGGCTGCAGTCTCCATTTTTGTCAATATTTATTACACTAATAGTGACTAATAGCATATTATTCACTATTAGTATAATAAACATGGATTACATAAGCTGGAATATGAGGCGCCCTTGCAGTTGAGGTAAGTAAAACATTTTTTTTACATGTATGTTGTGTTCATGCTTGCAAGTGAGAGTGTGTTTATGTGAGATTGTACTGTATGTGTATGTGTAACATGTGCGTGTGTGAGCGAATGTAAAGGTCAAATAGTGTGTGATGTCACTTCTGCTACCCCTGGCCGTTTGGTGAATTGACGCTCATGCTTGCATTATGGATGCATTCCATGGGTGGTGCATGGGTGTTCCTGTGCTTCTGTGCATCTACTCACAGCAGTGCTCAATTTGAAATTAAAAACGTGCTGGTGCCCAAATCTCTCCTATGAAACACGCGGCTGCTGCAATTAAATGTGCAAACACAGAACATCAAGGCAGTGTAATCCTAAAGCCTTCTCTGGCCTCTTTAATCCATTCACAGCCACTCCCTGCCTCCTCGCTCACTCTTGCAGCTTTCTGCTCTCTCCCTTTCAACGCTTTTTCGTTTTTCTCTTCCTCCGCCTTTCCCACATGTGTCTTTTTCTCACAGTAAATGCCTGATGCAGAAAACTAAGCTCCGGCTCTCAAAAATACGCACCGGAAACAACAATCACAAATTAAACACTGACTCACGGGTATTGACACAAATCCATATTTACAAAGTTCTGTAGATATGGGTTTGCTCCTAAATTGGTTACCTAACGGAGGCTTGAGCAATATGTTTATTTCTCCTTGTTATTTCCTCTTTGAAAAGAGAAAAAGCCTCAAAAGATAGTTTTTCTGCAGGGAGGTACCATTTCCTGTACAAAAACTATCCTTACCCTATCACATGCACTGTTGCCCAATGG
This sequence comes from Pleurodeles waltl, assembly GCF_031143425.1. Lineage (NCBI taxonomy): Eukaryota > Metazoa > Chordata > Amphibia > Caudata > Salamandridae > Pleurodeles > Pleurodeles waltl. Next base: position 1,077,613,255 of record NC_090448.1, on the reverse strand, counting down.
CACAGGGGTGCCTGTGCTGGCACTAGGCAGCACACTGTGTGTCAGTGCAAGCAATGAGCAGAACTGTTTCATTTCTTTGAAGATATGGGGCAGCTCTGCTCTTTCTCCATTTCATGTTACACAAAAAATTCACTTCTGTGCTGCGCTGCATGAAATCACTACCAGAATTTGGATGTACCACTGCTATCCACAATATCAAGTGATTTCATATTTCATAATAATAATGAGAATAAATTATTTCACATAATGCTTCTGTAAATTAAATTGAAACGTTCTTGCTTAATTTTACATTGTTGGTTCCTTTGGAAGTACTTCGAGGCAGATAGTGCATGGCCCAGCATGAATGTACCTAGAATTCCTGTTAATCATACTGTGAATACAAGTGAGTGTGGCTTGGGGGCTGTATTTGCCCAAGAGACAGTTGGAGAACAAACAGTGTACTTTGCTTCATGTGTTCTGATGGAGACAGAAAAAACAACATTCATGAATGAAAAGGAAATGTGTGCTTGTATCCGAGCAGCTCAGAAGACTAGATCATATTTAAAAGTGAGAGCGGATCATAAGTCACTTCTTTAATTTCTGGGAAAAAGTGGGGTGCAGTTAAAATACTATCGTTGGAGTCCGAACTACTATAATACAATTGTTTGCTCAACACATTTCAGCTAAAATAATGTATGAGCGAATTGTTTTTCAAGACTGTCAATCAGAGATGATGACATGGATGAAATGGCACCTCAAAATGTCAAATCTCAGGTATCAAGGTTGAAGACAGCAATTGCCTTACAGAGAACCAGTGGAAGAAGATGCTATCTGATTTAATTCTGTGGAGAACATTGCAAGAGAAGGATGGCCAAAAGGGAACTATCTAACTGGTGACTTACAATCAGCTGTGAAAATAGCAGTGGGCTTCTCAATTGAAGGTGGCAGTCTCTTCATAGGCTAGAAGTTGATTCCTCCCATGGAGGTAAGCTCAAAGTTACTCAATTTGATTCATACAGGGCATTCAGGCATGAACCTCAACAAAATGAGGCTACTAAAAACACATTGGTGGTCAAAAGTGAAAAAGGATGTTGGGTCAAAAGTACAGGGACAGCAAGAGCACAGATAAGGAGCTAACTATTATATACCTGGTTTTGCAGGAAGGAGTATAGCAAAGAGTGGCAATAGATTTTCTGTGTCACATTGAAGGATTACAAAATGGACCACATTTTCTTTTAGTGATTATTACATGTCAAATGAATTGAAAGAAAATATCTGGATGTCAAAGTTTATGTTGATTTTTTAACAGATTTTTCCCTTTGGAAGGTGTGCCTAAGCTACATTGGTGTGCAATTTAGTTCAGGTCAAATGAAAGACTTTAAAAAGAAGACTGACATTTAATACTAGATAATAATTTAGTATCATGCACAAGGAAATGGTCTAGTTGAGAAGGCAAACTGGCTCATTTGTGAGTGTATCAAGTGGGGAATAGTAAGGAACATTACAGTTGGGGATGTGCTAAGAGAAATTTGCTGGGCTTATCATTTAATCGACCAATTGACGATGGAGGTTAAATCATTTGAAGCATTAAAGGAGTGCAATGGCATTACATTGAAGGAACCAAGTTGGCTGAAGAGTAGAAGCACAGAAAAAAGTATAAGAATTGCTGTGGCCGAGCAGTTGAAGAAAGAGTTATGGCTAAGCAAGCCAAGGTTAAGGCTAGATATATTGCATTGTATTGCGGCAACGTAAGAAAAATCGTTTTTTTTTTACTTTGTACACTATATGTTGGGCCCCGGTCTAACTTTTTAGGAGGAGAAAAAATGAGGAGAACAGATGTAAGAGATGTCGTTTGTAAGAAGCAGATTATTTGAATATGTTTTTCAGCTGTCCAAAGTTGTAATATTATTCAACTGAAGCAAGCCCAACAACAGGCATTTTAGGAGAAGATGTAAAAAAGGCAATTTTTTTATTCTACGCTCTCAAGAAGAGAAATATTTATTAAATGTCCCCAGACAGTGGCTCCTGCGCCCTCAGATGGGCTGAAGCCTGTAAAATAAATATATATGCAATGTTTGAAGATGTGGAAAGTCAAAATCTGGTATTTGTGTCAAAGATGGTTGACTTGATCCTACAATTAATGTATGCTGAAGTCTGATATGTACACCTTATTGGACATTTGAAACATGGGGACATTCTCACCAAGTGGTGTCACAGACCAGAGTGATACAGCTTTCATAAGCTCTGATTTAGCTGAAAGTAGCTGAGCAGTGGATGAGGCATGTTCCACAGATGCATGCCAAGGGAGCATCTTAGGACAGATAAAGAAGTTGTACGTTGCATGAAGACTACTGAGAAAATCTGTGATCTCCATTTGAGGCTGCAGGCAGAAATTAACCATTACTTTGAAGCATTGTGAGAATTCATCCAGAAAACCTGAACTATTTGTATGTTATTTAAATATACCAAAATAATGTATTTCAAAATTATAGCATCCTGAATCTTTACTTAAATACCCATCAACATCAGTTTCAAAATTGGTATTATCAATGTACTTCAATGTGTTTATTACAGATGAAAATTTTCAGCAATCTTCATTTTGATTTTGACTCACTAAAATCTATCACTTCATAATGATAGAAAAGAGATCTGTTACTGGCCATCACAAAGGGGCTGAGTGGCATAAAAACCTGACTTCGTAACATTGGAGCTCAGTGTTGCTGCACTCAGTACGACCTCACTGCCCTTAGACCACTTTTAATGTTGCCATTTACAGGCAAGTTAGGAGTGGGATATCCTAACATTCCTGGGTTGCTGGCTGTGTGACAAAGTGGCCATAGAAGGCCTCTCCCCCTTCTTTGCCCTAGAAGTGGTACACAGAGTTCTGACTCGACCACCTCTGCCAGGCACGCCGCCTCAACCCGTGGTGGTGCAACTTCTTCATTACCGAGACCGGGATCATTTTCTAGGCCAAGCCAGGAAGAGATATGACCTTCAAATAGACAATCATAAAATTATAATTTCCCCTGACTTCATGAAAGGAGTCCAAAAATAACAAGCCTCATTCATTGTGCCAGATGGAAGTCCAGTATTCCATGCTGTTCTTGGCTCGCTTGCGGATGATCGCTCTAGAGGGAACTCTCTTCTTCCATACACCACGGGACGTGTGGGATCAGATTGAGGCGAACCCGGGGCCAGGTTTCAGCCGGGACTCACCGTAGAAAGTGTGAGAGCCAAGAAAGAGACCACAGCATTAGAGAGAGTGGGAAGCAAGAACCCCGACCAATGCGGAAGCCCAGCAGTCGCAACAATGTTTAATCACAGAAGTAGCGATGTTAAGTGGTGGGAGGCTGGGTTCTCCAGAGTGGGGAGGGGTGCTGGAGTCTGGGGCCTTGGAGTATTCGAGCAATTATAGTGACAGAGGTTCTGACCTCTCTGCTTAAGAACTTCAGACAGTAACACTATGCTCCACAGACAATCTGTTTTGACCACGTTGAAGCACTGGGACCAATCTATCATTTAACTGTTGAAAAATGATGTTTTTGGTTGAGGGGGGTTCCTATCCCATTTAGGCTGGGGTATTCTTTTACACTGACCTGTAACACCATTAGGAGCCTACAATGTATGCATCAATGAAACAAGTGTTCTTCAGCTGGGATCGTGGATGGGGGATCCAGGTGGGGGGGCGACTTATTGGTCAGGATCCTCCTTGACTGAAAGGTTAGGGGTAATTATCCACAACTGAAGGTTGCCCCCCTACATTGTTCACCTGTTTGAAAGAGGGGCTTGGTTGTACTTGTGCTGGGGCTTGGTCCTATTTGTCCTGGGGATGGGGAGTTCTGGGATTTGTTATTGTTACTTTTGCCTGAAGGGATGTTTGGGATTGATGTGTGTCCCATGGGACTGCCCCAGTTGTTTGGGGGCTTTTCATCCACAGCGTTAAACCAAACACTTCAATGGATCTAACATGCCATAGCACAATTCTAATATGACAACTGCCACAGGATATACAATTTTAAGTTGGAACACCACATAGTCAGCCTTTGCGAGAGGAGAACTCATCTGAATCCACCCAGCGGCCCCCTTTCAGTACACACTCCAGACGAGTGGATGACAGAGATATCGTCCTTGGCAGTATCTATGGGCCTAATGCTGAGCAGACATCCTTCTTCTGGGACCTGTCTTGGACCTTGGCTCCGCACTTAATGGGTTCGGTCATTCTAGGTGGTGATTATAACTGTATAGCTGATGTGTCTTTAGAACATTCACATCCCCCCTTAAGAGATTCGCTGGTGCTCTGGCTGGCTTGGGCATTTGGAGCTTGGCAGGCAGAATGGGGACTACTGAATATATATGGTGCTGCCATAACAGAAACGTCTGCAACTATTCCTTCTTTTCCTCCCTTCATGAGTTACATGTGAGATTAGACACATTGATTTGCACTCCAGCGAGCACCTCACCCTAACAATATTAGACCATAACTCTTTGCTACTATGCTTGGAATGGGGAAGAGTGTGCCCTAATATCCCAATATGGAAGCTGCACCCAGAGTCCCTCGAGGACCCGGTCTATTGTGCAGCTGAAGATTTGAGCATTACTTGCTACTTTGAGGACAATGTAGGGACAGCCTCTACCTTGCAGGTAGAATGGGAGGCATTAAAAAAAAAACCCTAGGGAGCACTGCATTTCAGAATCAGTGGTGATCCAGAAAACTCTAGTATCTAGGATCCTCAACACTGAGGTAACCCATGCATGACTATGAGCAGCGTAGACCTGGTCATCCTGAAGTGCAGCCCGAACTGCGGGAGATGAAAGAAAAAGTGGCTGAGCACATTGAGAGGTTGCGCTGCTACAATTACCAAGTATACATGATGCGGGCTCACGCTGAGGGAGTCAGGGAAGAGAAACTACTTGAGTGGCTGGAGAACCTGGCAAAATGGGATTCGGTAATAGTGGAAATGATACAGCAGCAGGTGACACAGTATACCGAAAGGAGGACATTAATTGAGGGTTTAGAGAATACTCTACTAGGTTATACAGCAGTCTCGGAGGTGTAGCACCCACTGAGATAGAAGCTTCTCTGACACCACTAGAGATGCACAGGGTCTAGCCCAAGGTGGGCGAACACCTATCTAGTGATATCACCTGATTGGCACAGTGAGCACAGGACCCACGTCTGGGCACACCCTCCCACTTAAGGCAACTATAGAAACACAAAAAAGATGTCCTTCATTTTTTGCTCACTATGCATCCCTTGTTTGGACATAGCCATATGTAAATCAGTCTTAACCTATGTCCCCATGGGAACAGTACCGCCATAACTGCCAAGCCAGGTCTTCGCTGAAATGGAATACAGGCAACCAAGGACTAATTTCACCCTAATTATGGGCTCATCAGCCAGGTACAGATTGGTTACAGTGACACAGTGGCTGAGATTAATTCAAGCATTCCATCCACCACATTGTTGTTTTGCCACCTTAAGTGTGCTGGGTATGCCTAGACGTGCAACCTGGGCTCACTGTGCCACTGGATTCAAGCTAACCTGGCTGTTGAGGAGGGGCACCCCAAAACCGGCCCCAGGATTCTTGTTTCCAGTCCAGGGAGAACCTTGCCAGCAGTTTGTGCTGGACCGCTCTCATGGCGAGCGGGGTCAAGACAAATTTTCATATGACTGGGTCCAAACTGAGGCGGCATGGTGGGCAAGATAATTATGAATTGGGATGTAGCCCAAGCGATTGCCAGTGACTGAAATTAATTCAAGCATTCCATCTGTTTCCTTGTTTTTGAGTATGCCATAGATGGGGCACATTCCTGCACTTTCCATTTGACGCAGGGCAGCACAGCAAGGTGACTTGCAGCACTGCCCTACACAAAAAACCCATAAATATGGTCCTGTGTGTGTAAAGTTAAAAATATTGCCTACAAAAATGAGTGACTTGTAACTCTCTAAGTAAAGCCCCACCGGTCCTGGACCATTGGTGGTGGTGCTAAAGGTGCCCTGATTGGTAAATCTAAAACTCAGAACTTAGAATTGTTTTTGCTAAAATCTACTTGAGAATGAGAGAAGACCGGGACCATCCTCCTTGTTGATCCACTCACCAGTTGGCATGATTTTGCCGCAGCCCCCGCTACATTCTTCTCTGTAACAGCAATTCCTGTTCATCAGTCCTTCCACCAAGGACTATCTGACCTCCTGGAGCTCTCATCAGCTATGGCCTCCAGGGTCCCCTGGCTGGAGAATTTTGACTTCCAAAAAAGTGACTCAGTCCAAACGTAGAAATCTTCACTGCAACTTCATCCAGCAGTCTCCCGACAACAACGCTTCCTCCTCAGCCACTGCCTGCAGCCATGCCCTGCTAAACTTTACCTTCTCAGAACATTTTTCTTAGAATTTCTTCTAAACCCGAAGGTAAGTGCCGACCAGATCCACTCCACTTTTTGTATTCCACCCGTGCCCCTTTGTGGTTGGCCATATTTTTCAACCTTGACCCTGTCTCGTGCGACTAGATATCCGCATTTGGCACTTTGATCTTTTACATATAAGTAGAGGTGGGCAACCCAATAACCCTTTGATTCTTGGGCGACTGTAATATTTAAGGTAAAATGCTAAGAAAAGAGTATTTTAACCTAGGATTATCAAAATATCTTGATGCATTTCTGTCTCACTTAACATGTAAAATATCCTCGTATGTGAATGACAATAAGGATGAACTGATTAGAGTCAATGACTTTGCTCAAGAATATATTTGTGTACTTGTAACCATTGATGTGAAAAGTTTATATACTATCGTTGATCACATGAAAGGAGTAACAACTTTAAGAACAACTTTTTCTGGAAAATATGCCAGTGACCATCAACATTTGGAGATTATTCTTGAATTTACTGAGTTTCTATTAAAGAATAAGGTTTTCTATCAAAACCAAACAACACTAGCAAAAGGAAGTTGGTGTGGGAGCCAGGTTTTCTCCCTCTTATGCCAACCATTTATAGGTTGGTATGAGAAGGACTATGCCTGGATTTAAACCCTATCAGGTGGTCATAAAATAATATTAATTTGGATCAGATGTATTGATGATATATTACTTATACTTATGAATGGGCATATTGATAATTTACTTGAATATTATCAATCTATGAATAGGAATGGCTTGAATATAGAACTATCCATTGAGTACAGTACAGAAAGGATTTACTTTCTAGACCTCAGGATCTATACTAAGGGCAATGTTGTCAAGTGTAAACCTTGTAAACACCATTGAATGCATACAAAATATTTTATTAGATACTGTGTTAAATCTCAATGGAAAGAACATATAAGAGCCATCAAGAATTGTGATAAAAGATATCCCCAGGCTGGTCAATTTAAAAAAGTACATGGAATAGCTCAATTAAAGAATGCCAAATTATGGGGCATTGAACATGCACTTGGAACATGTATTTTAAATAGGAGAGGAAGGGATAAAAAGATACTATTAAGACAGTGAGATCTCTGGTGGATAGAGAGACTACATGCTACAAAGTTAGAATTTTGAAAGCAAATTTTTCCATTTAATATAAAAATTGAATTCTATTCACCCAGGTAAAATCATCTAACTGGCTCCGTTTGGAGTATGTCAAGAACAGTTGAATTTAATATGTAACTTTTCTTATGAATTGAAAAGAAGTCTGGATCACTGAGTGATAAGGTGGGCTAACAGTATTTCGGTAAGGGAAGGAATCATAGGTCTGAGTTGTTAACCTCAGAAGGATTTTTTGCTGCAGCTTAGGTAATCTATTGTAAAATCTAGCCTTCTTGTGGAAGGACTTTTTTGCTACCTTTTTTGGCCTCAATGAGTCTAAAACACATCAATTGAAAATTACGTGGAGAGTAAAAAGCAGCTCCGCATATGAGAGTATCAGGAGTTTGAGACTCCTATTTATTGGATAGGATTTAATGTGCCTGTTGGCCAGAAGAGTAATTACCTTGACCTAGCAAAGCCTGTATCTCATTAGGGTTATTAGACTTGGCATCCTTGGCGTGGTCTCCCCTAACGTTTTGGCTCTGTTTCCCAGGTGAGTGATGTATGCTGGACTCTGCTTTTACTGTTTTTGTCACTCTGGACACATTACCACTGCTATCCAGTGCTATAATGCAAGTGCCCCTATGTAAAATCTATGTACAATTGACTTTCCATGATTGGCATATTTTATTTACTAGTAAGTCCCTAGCACAGTGCACTAGAGATGCCCAGGGCCTGTAAGTCAAATGCTACTAGTGGGGCTGCAGCACTGGTTGTGCCACCCACATCAGTAGCTCTGTAAACATGTCTCAGACCTGCCACTGCAATGTCTGTGTGGTCAGTTTTAAATTGGCAATTCGACTTGGCAAGTGGACCCACTTACCAGGCCTAAACCTTCCCTTTTATACATGTATGGCACCCGTAAGGTAGGCCCTAGGTAGCCCCGTGGGCATGGTGCAGTGTATGTTAATGGTGGGGCATGTATTTATCTGTTTTACATGTCCTGACAGTGAAATACTGCCAAATTTGGTTTTCACTGTTGCAAGACCTATCACTCCCATAGGCTAACAATAAATATTATTAAAGTGTAGATTCCCTTTGGGAGCAGATAAACATTTGGAGTTTGGGGTCTCTGAACTCACAATTTAAAAATACATCTTTTAGTGAAGTTGGTTTTTAGATTGTGGGTTTGAAAATGTCACTTTTAAAAAGTAGGCATTTCTTTGCTTAAACCATTCTGTTACTCTGCTTGTTTGTGGATTCCCTGTCTGGGTCAGTTAGACAGTTGGGCTTTGTGCACCTCTCCTCTAGACAGTGGCACAAAGGGAGCTGGGGTGTAGCCTGCATATCCTGATGGGCCATCTGGGCTGAGGGGAGGGGAGGATTGGTCACTTACACCTGAAAGGGCTGTGCCTGCCCTCACACAATGCAATCTCCAACCCCCTGGTGCGTGTCTGGGGCCTGGCCTGGGCAAGGCAGGAACTTGAAAACAACAGAGACCTCCCTCTGAAGTAGGCCTACTTCAAAGGCAGAAAGGGGTATAAGAAGAGCACCTAAAACCCCTGAAAAGAGATTACTTATGGAATCAAGAGGAACCTCTGCCAAGGAGAAGAGCTGAAAAGCTGAGGAGAAGTGCTGCCACTGCCTGTGACTGTGCTTTATTGGGATATCGTGCAGTTGCTGCTTCTGCCTGTGAAAGGGGACAAAGCCTGGACTTTGTTGTGCATTCCTGCTTGCAAAGAATCTCCAAGGGCTTGAACTGAGCTTGCCTCCTATTGTTGAAGTCTCAGGGCCATTAAAGACTTCCCCTGCCAGCACCTGGGCTCTCTGCTGAGACTTCTGCCCTGGCCTGCTTGTGCCCTATCCAGTCCCTGGGCCCTTGAGAGGTGAAGCTAGCAGCTAAGAACTGAAAATCCATGCAAAGACCGCTGTGTGGGGAAACTTTCAACGCACCACCCTTTTCGCGGCTGATAAATGACACGCCACCGGCCTTGCGGCCATAATTGATGTTCCACCTCCATCGCGGCTGGAAGATCTACGCAACACAGCAGCTGCTCTTAACGATGCAATCCCTCCACGCAGCGCGGTTTCTTGACACTGTCTGAATGGATTTCAATGCAACATCGCTGGGCACGGAAAATCAACGCAAAGCCTGCCCGGACCCGAGGTGCCTGTCCGGATCGATGAATTGCTGTCTTGAGGAAGAGAAGAACCGACGCAAGCTGACCTGACCGAAGGAGGAATGACGCATGGTATCCCTTGCGGGTGAGAAATCAACGCATTGCTGGCCTTTTTCGACACACACTCTCCCGTGCGGCTTTATTTTGATGTTACTCAGGTACTTTTGTGCACTAACAGCGTTCTCACTGTCTTCTAGGGATTTAAGGCCCTCATTATGACATTGGCGATAAATCCCACCTATCCGTCACTATTCAGCCACAGACACACATCCGCCAGTCCAAAGGTCAGTGATAAACACCAACTCGCTGTACAGAGGACTGGCGATGGACCCCCACCTCCTCCCCCACAACTAACAACATGGGAGGAGCAAATATGGCAATCCTGAGGGCCTGGCCGGAGTAGGAGGAGGACTGGACCCTGGTAAGTCAATGCTATACTACTACTACCCCCCTAACTGCATGCCAACACATACCCCCACCCTCACCCCTGACTCCCATCACTCCGCCACTTCCCACACACCCCACCATCACATCTCACTCATCCCAATGCCAAGCTCTGCATGCTCTACCAATGCATGGACACCACTCACAGACATGCATGGACACCTTTCACTAAATAATGCACACTAGAGAGAATCGGTTAGCCCACCATATACCAATTTACACAAGTGAAAGCTGCCAGGGCAAATACAACCAAAAAGGGCAACCCACTGATGCACAATATGTCACACACAGAAACAATAACACAGCATTTACATCCCCACAGGTATCCCAGCCAATGTCAGCAGAGAGGATGTGTCAGCAATATCCAGTCCCCCCACAGAAGAGGCCCACAGTGATGACAGCAACTCTGGTCGCCTGGATCTGGATGACCAGCCTGGCCAATCAGGGACCTCTGGACAGTCGGTTACCCAAGCCTAGTCACAGACAACCAGAAAGCCTCCCCTATCTGGAAACACTGCCTCAGCACCCACCCAGCGTACCCACACCTCTGTCCCTAGGACACGTCAATCAGAAGTGTGTCCACCTCTACAGGGACCCCAGGGCACACCTCATACCCAAGACAATCAGGGACCTGGGGTCAGTGGCAGTGGGCACACGGTTCAGGGGACAGAGGCACAGGCCAGCAGGGAAACTGGGAGGAGTGCTGTGTGCCAGGGGGAGGACCGGCCCATGGAACCGACTCTCCAGGAGGCACTTACCGAGATCCTGGAGCATACCAAAATTTCCAGGACTCGATGGGCCAGATCCTGGACAATGTGCAGGAGAGCAGGCGACTTCAGGAGGGACAGAACCAGGGAATCAGGGAGGACTTGCAGGCCATCAACACCACCCTGGTCTCCATATCAAGGGTGCTGGCAGACATGGCCAATATTATGAGGAAGGCAGTCTCACAACAACAGGCCCCTGCCACTAGCCAGACATCTGAACTACCTTCCACCTCTGCTGCCGCTAGTGGACAGGACGCCCTGCCACAGGACCAACAGGCCACCAGCACCCCTCTCCCTGCAGAAGGAGAACCACCCCGCAAACGTTACCTGTGATCCAGACAGAAGCCAGAGACTATTGCCAAGACCCCCGCCAGGAAATGAGACTCTCCTGATTGTCACCCTTGTGTCCCACTCTGTCACCCTGTCCACCTTGAACTGCCATTGCTCCCCTTTCTATGTCCCCATGGACAACACACCTGTGTTATAGACTGGAACTCTACCCTGGAATTTCCTCCATCATCACCCCATCCCATTGCACTTGCCTCTCAATATTTTAGCACTTAAATATACACCCTTGCAACAAATAGAAGTATGGAGTATGCCACATTACAAACATTGCAAAACTACTGTACAGTAAATGAGCACATATGAAAGACCTGTAGTTGGCTGCAGTGAATACACTGTAAATGAATTGCCAAAGGGTACAGTAAGTGAGCATAGAAGCGGGAAATAACAGCATGCCAGTGCCAAAGAATTTAAAAATAATGACAATGAAATGTGAAGTAACACTGTCTTACCTGTGTGTCATTGGAAGTACTGTCTGATCACTGCTGTTCTGTTGTCCTCATCCTCATCCTCTGCCTCCTCATCCTCACTGTCCACAGGGTCCACTGCTGCCACACGGGCATCTCCAGATTCCTCCTCCTGCATAAAAGGTACATGGCGTCTCAACGCAAGGTTGTGCAACATGCAGCATGCCACTATTATCTGGCAGACCTTCTTGGGTGAGTAGCACCTGTCAGATGGAGGCACCGAAACCTGGCCTTCAGGAGGCCAAAAGTGCTTTCTATAATCTTTCTGGTTCGCCCAGGTGCCTCAATATAACGTTCTTCTGCCCTTTTCCTGACATTCCTCACAGGGGTCAGTAGCAATGATAGGTTGGGGTAACCAGAGTCACCTGCAAATATTGAGGGACAACATTTAGCCACACACTATCCCACATGGCCCACATCATACTTATACCCCAACTTCTACTGGGTGGGAACCAGGGCTCACCTATTAGCCACACCCTGTGCCTCTGTAGTTGGACCATCACATTTGGTATGCTGCTATTCCACAGGACAAAGGCATCATGCACCGACCCAGGATACTTAGCATTGACATGGGAGATGTACTTGTCCACCGAACACACCATCTGTACATTTATTGAGTGAAAGCTCTTGTGATTTCTGTACACCTGTTCATTTTGATGGGGGGGGGACAAATGCAATATGTATTCCATCAGTCGCACCAATTATGTTTGGGATATGTCCCATTGCATAGAAGTCAGCCTTCACTGTGGCCAAATCTTCCACCTGGGGAAATACAATGTGGCTGCACTTGTGTTTATTCAGCAGACAACACTCTGGTCAGCACTATTGAGAACATTGGCTGTGACATTCCTTCTGCCAAGCCAACTGTCACTTGGAAAGAACCAGTTGCCAGGAAATGGAGTATTGATAGAACTTGCACCAGAGGGGGGGATCCCAGTGGGGTGACGGATAGCAGATATCAGGTCAGCCTCCAATTGGGCACACAGCTCTGTGATTGTGGCCCTGTCAGTTCTATAGGTGAGGATGATGTGCCCGTGCTCCATTGTTACCAAGTCCACCAGGGGTCTGTAGACGGGGGTATGTCTCCATCTCCTATTCATCCACAGCGGTAGCAATCTAAGGGAAAAAACAGGGAGGAGCCGGTCACAAACTGAACAATGGGGCTACAACAGTACAATGCATGCTGTCAAATTGTAATGGGTCAGTGAGAGTTGCCCTGTATGTCCAAAATTAAACAGTGACACAGAACTTATCCAGGGCCTGCCCCCCCTGAAATGGCGTCTGCTTGTCCTGTGTGGAGGGACAGGCGGAAGTGAGGTAATTCCGCTGACTTTACGCGCTGTTGTGGGAGGTGGTTGGGAACCGCCGTGCAACTCCTCATTGGTTATAATGGAGCCCCATGGGGTACAGTGGCCAGTGGTGATGTACGCCAGCAGTAACGGTATGCACCGTCGCGGACGTGACCGCCAATTTCTTTCTGATTCCTCACACGCTACCAGACCCTCAACAGGGGAGGACCTACACTGCATGTGCTGCTGTGACCTGTGTCTGGAACCTACTATGGCTCGTCTTCACTTCAAAGGATTTGGAGAGACTGGTGGATGGGGTCATACCCAGTACAGACTGCTGTATGTGCCTCCAGACCAACAGGTGAGTACACTGTGGGCACGATGCATGTGGCATGAATGCATAGAGTGAGGTGTGAAGGCATCTTGTAAGGGGGTGGGTGGATGTCCCCTGGGCAGCGTACAGGATGTGTGCTGGGACATGTGTGTGTAAATGGTGATGTGAAGGGGTATGGTGGGCCATAAGTGTAACAGGCAGAACTGTCTGACTAATACTATTTTCCTGTGTGTATTCCCTCTGCAGGTCAACGCTCATCAAAAGAAGGGTATATGACGTGCCATCGCCAAGGAAGTGCGGACCCTGGGGGTCTATGGCAGGTGGAGCACCCACTGTCGAAAAACGGTGGGAGGACCTGAGACGCTGGCCACGGAAGACGGCAGAGGCCCAGCTGGGGATGGCCTCCCAATGAGGAAGGGGTGCCCGTAGAACCCTGACCCCCGATGGCCCGCATACTGGCGGTGGCCTATCCGGAGCTGGATGGGCGCTTGAGGCCATCACAGCAGCCACAAGGGGGTGAGTACACTTACCAATATACTACTTGCACGTGGAGGGGTGGTCTCTGGGTGGGGGATGTGCACCTATTGGTGCCCCTAGGCCAGGCTGGCAATTGCAGGGTAGGTTCAACATGGGGCAGGGGGTGATGCACTCCACCCCTAAACAAGCTAGTGGGCATCCACTACTGGCCAGGGCTCTGTGGGTCTAAAGGGAATGCTGCAACTGGCATTAGGTATTACTGTCCATGGTCTGGTGACTAGCATTGTGACCAGTAGTGCATTGCCTAGTACGTAGTGTTGTTGCTGGCAATGACCATGTGCATCTTCTGTCTCTTCCTCCTCCCTTTTTGTTTTGTCACCCTGTCCTTCTGTGCATTAGCATCATCTGGTGGAGGAGCAGAGGCACAGTCGACGGAGGGAGCTGCATCCCACAGGGCCCAGGAGGCCGAATCCACCGACAGTGAGGGCACCAGAGGGACGGAGGGGCAGGGGAGCACCACGGCGGAGACTGGAGGGGACAGTTCCGAAAGTGATACCTCCTCCGAAGGAATCTCCCTGGTGGTGGCGGACACCTCTGTGGCCACCCCAAGTATAGGTAAATCAGCCACACCCCGTACCAGCACCACCCTCCCAGCAGCCCCTCAGTGAGTTTCCCGTGCCCGCTCACCCAGGAGGGTGGGCATCTCCTTCGCCCCAGGCACCTCAGGCCCTGCCCCAGTTAGCCCTGCTGCCCTGAGTGAGGAGACTATTGACCTCCTGAGATCCATCTCTGATGGGCAGTCAACCATAGTGAATGCCATCCAGGGCCTGACAGGCATTTGCAACATACAAATGCATTCCTGGAGGGCATTCACTCTGGCGTGGCGGCTCAACATAGATCATTCCAGGCTATGGCCTCCTCCCTGATGGCAGCTATTGTCCCTGTTTCTAGCCTCCCCCCTCCAACTTTTTCTACCCAGTTCCATTCCTCTGAACCCCAACCTATCCCAAGCACACATTGAGACCAGCATGCACCCAAGACAACACACAGGAGTGGTTCAGGCAAACACAAGCACCACACATCATCCCACAGGCACTCACACAAACACCATCCAGAATCTGACACACCAACATCCACTGCCTCCACTGTGTCCCCCTCCTCCTTGTCGTCCACCTCCCTCCCAGTAGCTTCTACACTCACACCTACATGCACTACATCCCCATCCACTATGCCCATCACCAACACGCCTATCACTACACACCCCTCACTGGCAGTCACCACCCCCACATCGATGCACACGTCCCCTGTGTCCTCTCCCACTGTGTCTGTGTCCCCTCCTCTCAAAGTACCCAAACGCAAGCACTCAGACACCCAACAGCCATCCTCCTCATGACAGCATCCAGTCCATGTACCTTCACCCAAACACAGCAGACAGACACCTCCGAACAAACACTCCCTCTTCCACCACTCCCAAACCTTCACCCTCTTCCCACCCCAGTGTCTCTAAGAAGCGTTTCCTCTCCACCCTTGACCTCTTCCCTACCCCTCCCCACATCCTTCACTTCGGGCCAGGCTGGGCAGAATCCAGGCCAGCACCTCAGCCACCCATTCCACTGCCACTGTAGTTTCGGCAGCTACTGCATGTGTGAGAGTCTCTAAGGAGACACCCATCAGCACTGGCAGTGTGCCTGCACCAGCTGCCAAGGGGAAGGGCAAGGAGGCACCACCAGCTGCCAAGGGCAAGGAGACACCACCACACGGCAAGGGCAAGGAGGCACCACCAAAGGGCAAGGGCAAGGAGGCACCACCGCACGGCAAGGGCAAGGAGACACCACCAGCTTCCAAGGGCAAGGGCAAGGAGACACCACCAGCTGCCAAGGGCAAGGGCAAAGGGCCTGCCCCTGCAGGCAGGAGGGACAGGAGGCCTGGTGCTGTGACATGATCTGAGCCCTCACCACCAACCATGGCGCTTCAGCCGTCCGAGGCTGCAGGCGAAAGTCTGGAGCCTCCCCCCACCCCTGCAGCACTGCTACCTGCACCACCATCAGCACTGCCACCTGCACTGCCACCAGCACCACTGGCAGAAGCAGCAACCCCAGTGGTCAGCCGTCCAAAGCTGCAGGGGAATGGCTGGACCCCCCCCCCCCACCACTGGTAGCACTGCCACCTGCACCGCCATCAGCACTGCCACCTGCACTGCCACCAGCATCACTGGCAGCAGCAGCAGCCCCAGCAGGCAGCCGTCCGAGGCTGCAGGGGAAGGGCTGGAGCCTCCCCCCACCACTGGCAGCACCAACACCAGCACTGGCACTGCCACCACTGTGCAGCTGTCGCCGCCGGCGGACGGACCGTAGTCCTACTTCCATGGAGTGCTATGCATCCTGCCCACTGCAACTCTTGTGGGTATGACACACAGGTGAGAGACTGTGACCTTGCACTCCCCAAGTGCTGCATCACAGGGCACAGGGCCCCCTCCAGAACCAGACGAAGAAGGCATCCACTCACCCACCTTCTTGCCAGGATGAAGCACACTTGGCACAGGACTCCCTCCAGAACCACTGGAAGAGGACATCCACTCACCCCCTCCTTGCTAGGATGAAGCACACTGGGCACAAGGCCCCCTCCAGAACCAGTGGAAGAAGGCATCGACTTGAGAGACTGTGGCCTTGCACTCCCCAGGACCAAGCAGTGGGCAAACCACCCACTTGAGAGACTGTGGCCTTGTACTCCCCAGGACCAAGCAGTGGGTAACCCACCCACTTGAGAGACTGTGGCCTTGCACTCCCCAGGACCAAGCCGTGGGCAAACCACCCACTAGAGTGACTGTGGCTTTGCACTCCCCAGGACCAACAATTGGGCAAACCACCCACTTGAGAGACTGTGGCTTTGCACTCCCTAGGACATCGCACAGTGCATTGAGCACCCTCCTGGACCAGTGGTGTTGTACCATCTTCCGGCTAAGGTGCTCCCCCATTCCCTTTCCCCCTGAGGTGCCTGTGTATTTTCGACCTGATGCCCCAGCAATGTTCTCTCCATGTTGATGCAGGAGTCAAGTGGGGCCTTGGCCTATGTGATATGGCCCTGTGGCCCACGGACATAATGGACTAGTCAGTGTCCCTCCATTTGTATATCTGTAAATACTGTTTTGAATTTTGAGGACGTATTTCTAGTTTTTTATCTTATTACACTCACTTCAATAACCTCTTTACATTATTCCTGTGGGGGACGGGGTGGATGTGTAATGTTACTGCATCTGTTTGTGTGTATGGTGTTGGGGGTGGGGGTGTTGCGTGTGGGTGTCACTCTCTTTTTCCTCCCTCCTCCCCTGTGTGCTAGGCGGCAGGACTCATCGTGGTCGTCGTCGCCAGCGTTGGTATTCCTGGTGTAGGAGGACCAGCATGGGGAAGATCTGCAGTTCGGGCTCCATGGCGTCGTGGTTCTTCCTTGAGTCTCCAGAGGTGAGTCCTTTGCCTTCTGTGTACTGTTTCCGCCGTGCTTAGGATGTCACCCTAGAAAAGGTGGCGGTATGCTAGTTGTAATAGTGTGGGTGGTACATTGTCTTCTGCCTGGCTGTTGGCAGTTACCGCTGCGGTGCTTGTTGCTACCACATGGCGGTTGGTGTGTTAAAGAGGCTGTCTGTGTTGCCGGTTTCCGCCGTGGTCATAATTCCATTTTTTTTTTACCACCGGCTTGTTGGTGATATTACCTCCGCTTTATCACCGACCACCAGGGTTGTAATGAGGGCCATAGTTCCAATCCAGTGAATCAAATGCATGTTCCAGATCTATCATCAAGGATGCAGCATATGGCCAGAGTGGTGGGGCTAGTTCCAATATGTGATACAGTCTACAGATGTTTAGGGTAGTGCAGTGGCTGGGGATAAAGCCTTTTTGGTCAGTGTGCACCAGGTGTACCATGTGCCCTGTGAGATGCCCAGCTATTGTTTTACTAAGTATTTTATAGTATGTCCCTAGCATTGATAGTGGGCAATACAAAGTCTCCCCTCTGTGAGGGCTGCTTAGTAGAGCTCTAGTAGTTTAGGCACTAGTATGTTGTCTTAGGCTTTAGAAAACTCTACTGGTAGGTCCTCTAAGCCTGAGGTTTTACCCGTGGTCATCCTGTTGATGGATGCTCTTAGCTCCTGCTCTGTGAGGACAATTGCAGTTCTTCGTGGGCAATTTGATCAAGTGTTGGGAAAATCACACCTCCCAAAAGGGTCTGTATAGCAGCAGACCGATCAGTGTAGGGTTGATGATAGAGTGTCTGTAATAGGAGGTAAATGTGGGTTTGGGTGGTGTTAATGTAAATTTGTGTATGGTTCACCACACTACTTACTGGGTCAAAAGATACCTCAACCTCAGTGAAGCATTTTGATTTCTGTGACGTTTTGGTAGCAGAGTGACAGTTACGCCCTCTGAGAAGGGTAACCATATCTTTCTTTACTGTTAGGCACATGTTATTGCCCAGTTGGTAATTTGCCCCCCGTAAGTTGTCCCATGGTCCGTTCGAGAGATTGATGAAGTTCCAGTGCTGTGTCATGTTGGGTAAGTATAAGTAGGGACTTGCACTTGCAATGTTTTTTGCTGGAAGATTGCAGTGAAGTGCTTTGCAGAGTCATCGTACTTGAAGTGATTGTGGCGCTTTGTGTTAAAAAGTTGTATGCGGTTGTTGTTGTTGACAGTCCGTCAAGGCCTAAGATTCTGGGATAACACACAAGTGTAGAAGACACTTGGTCAATTGATTGTCTGCAGTGAGATACTGGTTGTGAGGCACCATTCAGAGTGCCATTAGCTTTCCTGGAGAGTATGTGAGTTGTTGGTTAGCATTAGGTGAATCCCAAAGGCCTAGGACAGAGCCGTTTCAACCAGGGTGAGAATTGCTGGTCAAGTTTCACTCATTGTGTAATTGTGAAAGCCACAGTTGGAAGTGTAGCCGTACAGCTTTCATGGCTTTTGAGACCTACCTGTAGTGTACAGACAGGTTTCTGGTTTTTGATCTTGCTTGTTATATTTTGTATTTAGTGTATGTGTGAGTAACTGTGTGGGAGACAATTGCGAAGTGACTGCAGCTGCTGAGTGAAGTGAGAGTGATTTAATTTGTACCGCACTGGGATTGGTCAGTTGGTGAGAAAGCTGCACTCGTTTTGGTGGACAGTACAGTGTTGTTATCAGTTGAGACCAACTTGATAAAAGGATAGTGGAATTGAATTTACTTCCTGGTTTCATTGAAATTTTTTGTTATTAATTGAAACTGTACAAAAATGAAATTTTTCAAATCTTTATGAACTGTGCTGAGATGAGATGTGTGTGTTCCAGTTAGAGAGGGTGAACAGGTAGCACCCGAAGGGACACCAGCATGCGAAGTGTCAGAGGCGAAAGGAGTCAGTGTGCATTTGGGTTAAACAATGGACCAAGATCACTGAGAAAGAAGGTTCATGACCTTTTCCTTGTTAAGGACCTTTTAATTTGAGAATTTTATAAACTTTGAGGACAGAACTGTGTGAATTAGAGCCTCCCCTAAGACCCACACAATTTGAAGCCCTTGCTATTTGGGAACTTGTTGCCACACAGAGAGAAACAGCTAAATTAGAGTAGAATGAAGAACGCAGTTAAGGTATTAGGGGAGGGAATTTTTCCAGCTACCACAGAGGAAGATGATGGGGGTACGCAATCTAAGACAAGAAAGAAGCAGACAGCTAAGGCAGAACAGAGAGCAGAAGAGGAGAAAAAGACAGCCACATATGAAAGTGATTCAGAAGATGAGTTCATAAAACAACTTCTGATTAATCGCCCCAACCATATAATTCAGTTGAGGAAGAAGTGCAGAATGTAGCCCCAAATGTGCCAACTGCTCCAGTTACAGAGAGCCTATTCAGATAGTTCCAAGTACACCTGCAAAGTCAGTGACACAAGTGCCTGTGGTTTATACACCAGTTCTGACTGTCAATACAGCACAGTACATTACAAGGCCAGTTATGAATCCGGTAGTGCCAGGTCTTTATGTGAACCAGATGGTGTCTATTCCTAATGTGACTACACCCGTGCAGAATTTTAATCAGATTCAGACTATGCCTGTATATACACGCCAATGTCAAATATCACCCTGAGTCAAACAGCAAACAGGACAGACTTTCATTACTGTTGAACATTTCAGGATAGATATTGTCAATGTTTGATATGTACTTGATGTTACCAATGCTTGTTTCACTATATAGTTGTTTTCACCAATGCTTGTTGTACACATGTGACTGTGTCAAGTCCTCCTGCTTCTAAATGTGTTAGGTTCACTTGTTTATTGGTTGCCAAGCAACCACCAGTTCCCCAAGGTCTCCAGGGAGCAGCTGCCTCATGTTTTCAAAGATGTGAGTCATGCTGCCCATTAATACTCTTGCTGTGCACATGACTTTGCTTGGCTTTCTTCCTGTCTGACAAGTAAAGGCCTCTGCACTCTGGAGTTACCTCCAGGCCCCACCCGCTGCCCTCTTGACTCAGCTGGCAGCAAAAAGCCACATCAGTGATCTTCTGGAAAGAACACACTTCTGTCAGCTAAGTGGAGCATGCTGTCTGGAATCTATTTGTGTAGAATTTTATTATGGTCGCTTTGTTTTTTGGTGAAAGCTGAAAACTGAGACTGACTGCACTCTAGCCTTCTTGAGACTTTGAAAGGCCCCTTCTAAGGACACAGATATCAGTTATGAGTGGGGCCTTGATGAAAGTTGAATAACAGATTTAGCGTTGGGGCCTTGACAACTTTTGTTTTGTAACTGAGACCTGTGACAGACCTTCACTATCCTCCAATTGTTTATTTTTGTACTAATAGTGATTAAGCAACTCAGTGCTAGGCATACTCTATAAGTAAGTTGTCTTGCTTTTGGTATTGCAACTCGTTTTATGTTGTAGTTTTACCACAGAAAACCTGATGTGAAAGTGCAGATCCATGAAAGAGACTTGAAGAACTTCCTAATTTGTTTAGAGACATTCAGATCTCATCACCTTTTGTATATATTAATCTGTGAGAAGAGGGAGAGGGCCAAGTTGCTGATATTACCAGGTGAATGTGCTGTGATCACCAAATTAGATGAATTTAATGAGATCAGTGATTGCCTTTTTGAATGCTGTTTAATGAGACCAGTGCATGTTTTATTGAATGTTGTGAAACAGTTTCCTAATAGCACATAGCTTCACCAATGCCGTAATTCATCACAGTAAGGCAACTTCAAGTGGCTCCCCTGACAGTCCTCCATAACCCGAAGAAATGCACCCGGCTGGACCTGGTAAGGTGTGCAGTGTTTCTTTCTCCCTTTTTCTAAATCCCCTTCCCTTTTGTGGCACCTGCCGGAGCTCCTGGTGCAATCAGAAACACCAACAGGTGCCTCAGGAGGTCGGGGGAACAGTCTTTGCCCCTGCAGACAGCCTGGTTTTCAGGAGAGTGGCCGCACCCCAACAGAGGAGTGACATACTATCATTCACAAATGATTACCCAGGATTGAGGGAGAAGCCAGTGGAGTGGTATAAGCAGACAGAGAGGTTTGTAAAGCTTTCAAAATGCCTGTGGGAAGATTTGAAAACATTGTTTGACATTGTGGTTCCAGTTGATTTGTGGGATGAGTGTTGATTGGCCAAATCATGAACCACCGAGAGATCCAGTAACAGGTGCACTGTCTGAAGAGGTAATGAAAGGGCATTATAAAGTGATGGGATTCCTGAAGAACAAAGTTACCCCAAAAGATGTTGATTGGCAGAAGACTGACAGGACAGCACAGTTGATCCATGCATATTATGAAAGATTGTTGTAAGCGTTCAAACAGCACAGTGATTAAGAAACCACTGAGCCAATATGAGTCATTTTGTATTTAGAGTTGTATAAGGATTGAAGCCTGAGAATAGTACAATGATTCAGCAGCATTATTTGACAGAACAAGCCTATTGACCAGGTACTGCAGTATGCAAGGTACTGAATGATGAAATTGAATTGAAGCAGAAAAAGTTCAAAGATAAATTAATGTAATGGGCATGAAATTTAAATCTGCCTAGGCAGGAAATCAGGGCCCACAGACGATGGTGAACACTAGTGGAATGCAAGGTGTGCAACAGCAGGTTAACAATGTGCCTCAGTTTAGAGGTAGAGGACGCAGTGTTTGTATGGATCAGACTGGAAATGTAATCGATGTGCAGTCCATGAAGAAGATGCAGCCATATCATGCATGCAGAAGTTTTAGACATTGGAGACAGGAATGTCCTTATAATAATGTGAATAATTTGGTGCAGAATGGTGGTGTTGCTCAGACTGCAGTGATCAAGTTCAAATTCAGAGAATTGAAAGACCCCAGACCAAAATGTAGCTGTTCCGACAGATATAGGTCCCACAACAGATTCAAGTCCGTCAGCAAATGCAAATTCCACAAGTACCTATGAACCAACTGCAAGTGATGGTTCCTCAGCAAAACATAAATCAGAGAGCAAATGCAGATGTAAATCAGTTATTGACACAGTTTACCTTAATTGGTTTGAGTGATGAGCAGTTTTCTGAAACATTTAACAGTGGCAGTTCTGATGATGAGGCTTGCATGTTAGCGGCAACCTTAGAGGAAGATCAATGTGGCCTCTATGTAAATGCCGGTGTTATGGGACATGATGTTTCCTTCCTGGTTGGCACTGGAGCAACACGTTCCACTGTCAGAACCACAGAAGTACCAAATGTGCCCTCATCAGGAAAAAAATCAGGTGGTAGTAGTGGTAAATCAGCACTTAACTAACCTAATTACAGAATATATCCCAGTCAAAATAGAGTAATGTGAGGACTATTTGTGGTAAGCGATTCAAGTCCTGTGAGATTGTTAGGTCGTGATCTATTGTGTAAGATAAATTGTTCCATTAGCTGCACACACAATGGAATAGCAAATCAAACAAATAGTGATGAAGAAATACCCTGCAAAATTAAAGAATTGTACTCTCTCATTTCATTGTTCCCAATGATGACAGTTAATTATTCACCCGAGGAGATTCAAGGGACAGTTATGGTAAAGGTTTGGGATATTTCAGGAAAGGAGATAGGACACCTAAGAGGAGTTGAGCCAGTTAAAAGCACAGTGAAGCCAAACACAGTGTACCCAAGGATACCGCCTTATAACATGACCCCAGAAATAATTGCAGGAATAACTCCCATCTAATTCCCCTATTTTAGGATTGTGGAAGCCCAATGTGAAATACTGCATAGTTCAGCATTTGAGAAACGTGAACAAGATTGTCTTCCATCTTGTCCTGTGGTAACAAATCCAGCTTTAGTTTTGTTCCAGATTCCCTGTGAAGCAGAATGGTTTATGGTCAATGATTTGTGCCAAGCATTTTTCCCCATTTCACTACATAAGAATAGCTAATTCTTTTTTGCATTTAAATTTGAAAGCTGTGTTTTCTCATGCTGTCATATGCTTCAAGGGTATATGGAGTTACCATAAATGTTTAATCAGATTTTGAAAAAGAATTTGGAGTCCCTCAAAATGTCTTTTCATTGAGCTTTGGTGCAATACATTGAAGATTTGATGGTTGCATCAAATACACGTGAAGCCTGTATGAGAGATACAATGGCCCTGCTAAATCAGTTAGGAGAGAATGGACATAACGTTTCCCCAGCAAAGTTGCAGAATTGTCAAAAAGAAGTGGAATACTCAGGTCACCACGTAGAGAAAGGTGCAAGAGAGAATTTCAGTAATCATGCAGATGAACCCACCAGCAATGCAGAGATATGTCAACATTTGTTTGAGAATGGTTGGCTACTGCTGCCAGTGGATTCTGAATTGTTCCCTTTTGTCCAAGCCTCTACTAATATTGACCAACGAGAATGTGTCTGATCCGGTACCTGTTCATGACAAATGCATGAAGGCCTTCTCTGAGTTGAGAGGAGGCCTGTGCTGAGCCTCAATTCTGGGAATGCCTGATTACAATAAATGTTTTTTCTTTGTTTTGCTGCAAAAAAGAGGGTTGTGCACTTTCTTTTTTTAACAGTTACATGGAGGTGCCCACAGGCCTTTGGCATATTTTTCAGCCACACTTGATCCTGTAGCTGCTGCATTGCTCGGCTGTTTAAAAGCTGTGGCAGCTGTGAGTGTCACTATTGGACAATGTGAAGGCACAGTCATGGGTCATCCCCTGAATGTTTTTGTTCCCCATTTTGTTGAAGTTCTTTTGACCCATACGAAGACTCAGTACCTGACCTATGCTCGTTTAACCACTATGAACAATTTATTTTGAGATCCTGAAATGTTATTACTAGAAGGTGCAATGTTTTAAATCTTTCACCAATTTCTGTTGAAAATGAAAATGGCCGTGAAGGAGAGGTAGTGCATGACTGATGTGACTGAATTGTGCACCAAACCAAGAACTGACATTCAAGATACCCCATTAGATGAAAATGACTATGTCATGTTCATTGTTGGCTCCAGTTTAAGCAATACTAATGGAACTCTGAGATATGATCATGCAGTTTGTACAGTCTCTGGAGTGATAGGTGCTTCATGACTTCAAGGAGTCTTTTCTGTCCAAGTAGCCGAATTGGTTGTTTTCACTAGAGCATGCTGTGCTTCTGAACAGCTTAAAGTGACCATTTTCACTGAAAGTCAGTATGGTTTTGGTGTCGCACATGACTTTGGACAATTGTGGTTCCAGAGAGGCTTTGTGACCTCTTCTGGATCACCTATCCGAAATGGTGACAGGGTTTATCAACTATTGAAAGCATTATACATGTAGTTATCTGTGAAAGTTGCAGTTGTCAAATGTGCAACACATCGAAAGTCAAATGATTACATCTCATTAGGCAATGCCTATGCTGACCAAGTGGCACGTTATTGTGCTGTTCATGACACATCCTTTAATGAGGAATGGAGCGATGAAAGCAGCACCAATGACACAAATCAACCTTCCTTTATAACAGCAATTGATACTTGGGAAGACGTCAAAAGATTGTGCCAGAAGAAGAACGAAGGGTTGGAGTAAAGCAGCTTGTGTTCAGAGAGATGAGAGTGATTTTGGGTTTCAAGTGAGGAAAAGGCAGCATTGCCTAATGGTTTGTTGTCCCTGATGGCAAGATATTACCATGGACAGGCTCATATAGGTAGAAATGCCTCCCATGATGTTGATCAGAACATTCAGACAAACATGGTACAACTCCCAATTCAGATTGGTTGCAGAGGGAGTGTGTCACAGATGCGTAACATGTCAACAAATGAATGTAGGGAAACACACTGTGGTAAACCTAAGCCACATAGGTAGATCAGGAGGTCCTTTCAACAGCATGCAACTTGATTTAATTGAAATGCATGTGTGCAATGAATTGAGATACATTTTGGTTGTGGTCTGTGTTTTATCACATTGTGTTGAGGCTAACCCAACTTGCAGGATGGAGTAGCCTTACAGTTGCTGAGCTGCATTTGAAAGAATTGATACCTCAGTTCGGCTTTCCGACTTCTCTGGAATCAGACAGAGTAACTAATTTCAATAATGAGATCCTAAAATTGTTGTGCGTGGCTTTACAAATTGCGCAAATATTGCATTGCAGTTACAGACCATAAGCTTCAGGATGAGTTGAACAAATGAATGGAACCATGAAGTCTGGACAGGCGTCTACAACATTGAAATGGCCAGATGCATGCCTCTTGTCCTGGTGAGCATTCTCAAAGCATACCCGACAGAAAGA
Source organism: Pleurodeles waltl (assembly GCF_031143425.1). Lineage (NCBI taxonomy): Eukaryota > Metazoa > Chordata > Amphibia > Caudata > Salamandridae > Pleurodeles > Pleurodeles waltl. The sequence continues at coordinate 1,077,587,785 of NC_090448.1, read as the reverse complement.
CAGGATTGTCCTCTCTCAATATCCTTATGGGGTATGCTATCAGATTTTCAGCTGAGCCCGTAAATGCACGTGTGATCATTTCATATGACTTAGTGCTAAAGTATTGCAAAGGACTAGCTGATGTGGTTCGCTCTTTGTCTCTCCAGGTTGAGGAAGCAACTGCTCAATCACTAAAAGAATAGTGCCATGACTTGAGTCCTGGAGATTGGGTTCTGGTGAAGAAGCACATCAGAAAGTCACGCTTAGAGCTGCGTTAGAAAGGGATCTATTAGGTTGCCTTCGTGACTACAACTGCTGTGAAGTGTGCTGGTCTACTGAACTGGGTACATGAGAGCCACACATGCAAAGCTCCAAGTCCTCTTGATGATACAGTGCCTGTTCCTCTAGGGTCGATACAGGGAGAGAAGGGGTCCAGGTTAGCAAACTGTGAGAAATGGACAAGTGGCTATTGCAGAGCATGCACAGTCTGGTCAAAGTCTGAGTGAGTCACAGGCAATTGAAGGTGCAGGAGGGTCGAGTCAAAGCCAGTTGACCCATGCTAGCTCAGAAAATGCTGATGTTCCAGTTGTCCCTGAGAAAAGAATTGTGGTTGGAGACCAGTAGCCCATCAGGAATCAGAGCAAAGTTAGTGATACTGAAGATTGTGCAGCAAGGAGGTCAAAAAGAAAAAGACTTCCCAGTTGAAAATATTCAGCTCCTGAATGGACTTATCACGTAGCTGATGATTAGGAGAAGGAGTTCATTGGCTGTTATGCTGACAATTCGAATCCAGCTGAACATTTTGGAACTTGAAATTTCTTTAGAACTAAACTTTGAAATCTCATTGCCACTTGATGAACAGAGACATTATTTGTTGGAAGTGCTAATCAGTGATTACTTGATGGTTCATTACTATAGACACTTAGGCGGTCATTCCTAGATTGGCGGGCGGCGGTCGCCACCCGCCAAGCGGGAACCGCCAGAAGACCGTACTGCGGTCAAAAGACCGCGGCGGTCATTCTGAGTTTCCCGCTGGGCTGGCGGGCGACCGCCAGAAGGCCGCCCGCCCGCCCAGCGGGAAACCCCCTTCCACGAGGATGCCGGCTCCGAATGGCTCCGAGTCGAAGGGGTGCGACGGGTGCAGTTGCACCCGTCACGATTAACAGTGTCTGCGACGCAGACACTGAAAATCTATGTGGGGCCCTGTTAGGGGGCCCCTGCAGTGCCCATGCTGATTAAACATGTTTCCAAGTTTTGTGCAACCAATGGTGTTGATTTTGCACACAGCCTATGTCACATTAGCTTTGTGGTTGTAAAATATGGCTTTTAAACTTTTCCTTTATTGGAGTTTTCTTCAGTTGCTACATTGCTCATGGTGTCTACATTTTGTGGGTGGTGTTAATGTAAATGTGTGTATGGTTCACCATACTCCTTAATGGGTAAACATACCCTCGACCTCAGTGAAGCATTTTGATTCTTGTGAAAGATAAAAAACTTTAATATGAGCATTTGAGGCTGTGCCAAGACATTTGCAACCTGCTTTTGTTCTGTTTCCTCTCACTAGGTAGTTGACAGATATGCCAAGTCATTTGAGCCTGATGAAGCAGAAAATGAAGGTTTTACATTTATTAATGCTTAAACGTAGTGTTGAAATAATCATGTGTGACTTTAACCGAACTAATAAAGATTGTACGGGGACAAAATGTGCCCTTAGAGTAGTTTGCCAACATTTATAAGCGTGCTTTATATAACGTGATGTATTAGAATTGCACTAATCCGACATAATCGTAAACGTGTGCTATGATTTGCTTGCTTGAAATGCTTTAGCTTAGCATTACTTTAGTAGAGGCTTTGGCCTAGTTGCCTGGTCTCACGGTTTAGATGCTCGTATTTTTCCAATGTGTTAATAAACGTGTATTTTTGCTTGAAGCTGTACTTTTCCACTGAGATCGTTCACATGCTTATCTTAAAGTTTCGTGCCAGCCTGGCATATTTTCTCTTTACTCCAAGGTCGATTTGCAGGTGCGGACAATGGAGGCTCTGAAAGTGAGCTAATTGGTATACAATGTTGCAACTTGCGTACCCATCTCCAAGTATAATGTATGCTTAAGTAAAAGCTTGAGAACTGTCGTTTTTGATTGGACAATTTGAAGCTAACCTATGAACCCTCCAATGGAAGACCCTACTGGATTTGAACTGTTGTCTATAAAACCCAGGTGCACGAGAAGAAAGTAGCCATTACCAGCTCGATACCCGCCATTTTGTAGACTTCGTACCTATTATGGCCCACTTTGCTGCGACGCCATTTTGAGAGACTTTGATGCTTTCTCTAATCGAGAGAAAGAGACTTTAAATGATTCTGGCCCTAGAGACTTTTACTTTGATCCCTTGCATGAAGTAGTAGTTTTACCTTGCCGCCGTGAGGCAGATGCCCCGTCCACCCCTGCCCCTTTGCCCCGTCCTATGCTGATCGAAACGGTACCCATGCTGACCGAGAAACGGTACCTTGTTATGCTGACTAAATGTATGCAATTAGTTCATTACAGATTATCGTATTAGTAATTTGTATTGCTATTATCGAATGTCTTGTTATTCAAATGCTACATAGATTGCACCTGTTTCGCCGTTATGGACAGCTATTAATGTTCATATATGTTTATCATTTGGTGTTGAGACACATTTATATTGTGCTAGCTTTGTTAATATAGGGAAATAAATTCACTAACTTTGCAATAAACTGGTGTGGTTATTCCTGACTGAGAGGTCAGGGTTCGCCGAAAATGTATTCTGGATTAATTGTTAAGTGTTATGTTGATCAAGGTATTGCTTATGTTCGTTATTGATTATTGATTTGAATGCAATTGATCGATTAAGAGTACGGAGAGTCCCACTTAGTCAAAAGATTCATCGGCCTAAAGAGCGTCCGAAAACAGGTAAATTATTACTACGGACCGCTCTATCAGTAGATGGTAGCAGAGGACGGTTACGTCTTTTGGGACCCTGTACTCTTAGAGTACATGGTGTTGAATTAACGGTTACACATTTTGAGACCCCACTCGAGAAGTTGAATTAGATTTTTCTTGGATAAAACTGATTGACAGAATGATGATGGGCTAGGTCCACCGCGACTTTCCCGGGATCTCGGAGCTTGCGAATGAAGAGAACGGAGATGTGGAATCGGCGTTGGCGGTACTAGTGATGGTATGAGTGAAGCTAGGGTTTTGCGCTTGCACAGCTTATTGCCGCAGATTGTGTGAGAAGGTTGCGAGGAATTATTTCTTTTTAGAGGATAGCGGAGGTGCGACTCCGAGGGTAGAAGTAGAGAAGTCGTCGAACTTCATAGAAATAGCGGAGGTGGGGCTCCGAGTGTGAGAGTAGGGAAGTCGTCGAACTTCATGTGCGTGTGGCGCTTTGTGCATAAAAAGGTCCACGTGGTTGTTGTTGTTGAGACGGGCCCTGCGAGGTCAAGAGACTCCGGAGTATGTTGATCCATGTTGTGGTCTGGGCGGTTTAGTAGGTTGATCGGGCGTGGTCAACAAGTCGGTACGTGTGTTAGGGAGTGAAAGAAACTTCGACTTCGGGCTTTGACAAGATTCTAAGTGCACTAGAATAGATCACTGACAAGTTGAGAGTAAGTCTGCGGGTCAGATTTGCTTGCGAACTTGGGGACCGAGAAAGACGGAATAGCGGCCGAGGCTAGTGAAAGGTCCCTAAGGTCCTGAAGCGACTGTGTTACCCTTCCTGTAGTAAACCGACAGATCTGTTTTAGTTTTTGGTAGCTCGCAATACATGCAAGAAGTTGTTACGGGAGGAGGTGAGTGAAGGAGGACTAGCCGCGAGGCTTTGTCAGCCGCAGTGTGTGTGAGTGTGACGTCACTAGGAGCCGCGCTGGGATAGGTTGGTTGCAGAGAAGGGTCGCGCACGGATTGGACGCAGTCCGTGGGGCGCGATTGGAAGGGGAAAGGCAAGCGAAGAGTATTCCGGGAATTAAAGTCACCTATTGATTACAAACTTTGTGAAATAAAAGGACGAGAAAATGAAATTCTTTAAAGCATTTAGGAGTGCGATGAAGGGGGAGTCTTATATTAAAGCGAGCGTAGGAGAGGAGACGCCGCCCGAAGGTACACCAGCTTACATTGTAATGGAAGAGAAGGGGGTAGCTCCGTGCCTTTGGCTAAAGCAATGGCACAAGTTGACAGAGAAACATGGGAGCGTAGCATTCCCGATACATGGGACATTCAATATAAGGATCCTAGAGAATTTGAGATTCACGATGTATGACATGAAGGTGCCTCCAAGGCCAGCCCAGTTTGAGGCTCTAGCGATTTTGGAATTAATGGCTAGACAGCAACAGAAAAATAAGTGTGAAACAAGGATGAGGAAGGTAGAAAAGACACTAGCGGATGCTAGGTGGGATAATGCACAGAAGGTGTGGAGGTCAGATGTATTGCAGGGGATAAAATTGTTTCCCGCAATTACTAAGGAAGAAGAGGAGACAGGTAAGAAAGCTGCCTGTAAGACAGACAGGAAGTGTTCCAAGGATAGAGAGGACGAGGAAAAGTTGAGAAGAGAAGAGGAGTTAGAGGATGAGGAGTTAATAATGCAATTGCTGAACGACCGTCCACCACCTTATGCGGAGAATGGACAAGGTCCAAGTACCAGTTCTGCCCCTCCGGCATCGGTACAGAACAGTGAAACTCAGAGTTCAGGAGCATCATCGGGGTCTAAGGACCCGAGTTTATTGCTCACCCCGCAGATACCGCAGGTTAGGAGAATATATCCAGATGTGCCCGTGTTGAAACCAGCAGAAAATTATCAGCCGCAGATGCCAGGGTACTACAACAGTGATAACAGTGCAGGAATGATTCTAGATCCAACCGTAAGGGGAGTACAGAATGGTCACAACCAGACATTGTCACAAGCCGAATCAACCCAGTTTTTGATGCCTCAAAAGCAGATACAAGGGGGAAACGCACATACTCAGATGACGGGGAGCCAGATGGGCATGCCGGCAATGATGACCCATGGTGTGGGAATGAACATGCCTCAGAACATGGGGAATGGACAGAACCCAGATGCGATATCGCTACCCATTACTGTAGGTCCACCGGTACCTTTGTACAGTCAGCCTAATTTAGGTATGAGCGGTCAGGGAACAATGCTGCAGAATGGGACAGAAAGAAGGTGCATAGAAAACACTCCAGGGATAACTCCAATAGTGGCTCAGCCAAATGGATCTGGGACCTTGATGGAGTTTAGTCCCATATGTGCTCAGTCGACACTGGTGAGGTCGAGTCCCCCACTGATAATACCTCTAACATCGAACACTGAAAAGTTGCCGCAACCATCAATGGCAGTCGATGTGAACGCTACGCTGATGGGGGTGAATGCGCAACAGTTGACACAATGGTTCAACAGTCTAAATTCCACACAAAGTTCAGCCAGTGGGAAAGGAGAAGACTATATGAATAGGGTCAGGTTGAACATGGAAGCACAAGAATTGGTGGAAGGGACTATGGGTGTGAATAGGTTAGAGTCCTACACGGAAGAAGAGCTGAGGTATCTATGTCCCAGGATTACGAAGGAAGTGAACAAGGTACATAAGAGCTTGCAGGAAGCAGCTGACAGAAACGGGGTTGACATAGACAAGATGAAACACTTGAGCAGAAGCTACAGGTTGGATTTTGGGACCACAGATTTTGAACACATGAGGTCAGCAGGCATGAAGGCACACCTTAGAGAATTGCTGCAGAGTGCCCAAGTGTGGAGGTGTCTAGACAAGTGGGAAAGCAGGTGGGTAAAGAGGAAGGAAAAGAGGAGGGACAGTGCTACAGAGCACAATGAGAAAAGACCGCAGAGTAGTGATACAGTAACTATGTTACCAATGAGGGAGACGGCAGGGGGAAAGTTAATACATGTACCATGGCACAGAAGCGACATTCAGTCTTTTACGGATGATTTTCCCAAACTGAGAGAGAAACCGATTGAATGGTATCAGCAGACTGACAGGTTTGTGAAGCTTGCAAAATGTCTCTGGGAAGACCTGAACACTCTGTTTGAGATTGTGGTTCCGGCAGATTTGTGGGAGGATTGCAAAAGGGCGGTAGGTTGGCCGACGAGTGAACCAGAGAGAGACAGGGAGACGGGTGCACCATCGCCTATGGTGATGAGCCTGTACTATAAGGTGATTGAGCATTTGAAGACGAAGGTAGCCGCGAAAAATGTGGATTGGCAGAAGATCGATAGAACGGCCCAAGAGGTTAAAGAGTCGATCCATAGTTACTATGAGAGGTTGTTGAAGGCGTTTAAGAATTACAGTGGCACGGAAACAATCGAGGCGAAGGACATGCTTCATTTCGTGTTCAGATTTGTGGAAGGGCTGAGACCAGAGATAAGTCAGATGATAAAGTCGCATTTGATTTGCTGGCAATCGAAACCGATTGATGAGGTGTTGAATTATGCGAAATACTGTAGTGACGAAATTGAAGTGAAACAGAAAAAGCTGAAAGAGAAGGTGATGATGATGCAGCTTAAAGCAGCTCAGACAGGGTTGCAAGGTTTGCAAGGGATGCAAGGGTTCCAACAGCAGGTACCGCAACAGCAGCCGCAGTTGCAGGGAAACATGGCGTTTCAGCCACAGGCGAGAGGCAGAGGTAGAGGAGGTTTTGTGAATAATGGTCCGGATTTGAACACGGTTGTGACTGGTGTGCAGGCAATGAAGAAGGTGATGCCATGTCACGTGTGCGGAATTGTCGGTCATTGGAAACGCGAGTGCCCGATGGTGGTGCAGGAAGGTGCAGGTGCAGGTGCAGGTGTTGGTCAGCAAAACAATGATGTCAATGCATTTCAGACCATGAGGGGACCGAAAATGAGAGGTCCAAGCCCAAATTTTCAGACCGTAAATCAGTTGCAGGGATTGCAACCTATGCAGCCGCAGCAGATGCAGATGCCTCGTACGCAGATGACGCAAATGCAGCCAATGCAACAGCAGTTACCTATGGTACCTAATCAGCAAATGCAAATACCCTTGGCACCAATGAGTCAGCAGCAAGTGATGGTTCCTCCACAGGTCTCGGGTCAGGTAATGAGTACAAATGGCACCGTACAACAGTTCCCATTACACAGTGAGAGTGGAATAAACAATGTATGGGAGAGTGAAAGTTCAGAAGAAGAAGGAGATTGTGTGCTTGCAGCATCCTTGGAAGTTGATCAAAGGGGTCCGTACGTGGAGGGAAGAGTGATGGGTCATCGTGTCTCATTCTTGGTTGACACGGGAGCCACACGTTCAACTGTTAAGAGTAGTGAAGTACCAAATTTGCCACTCTCAGGGAGGACAGTTCAAGTGGTGGGAGTAGCAAACAGACATCTGACGAACCCAATTACAGATCCGGTACCAGTCAGCATCGGTAACTATCAAGGGGTACATCAGTTTGTGGTATGTGACTCAAGCCCGATAGCACTATTAGGGAGAGACCTATTGTGCAAATTGGGTTGTTCGATCATGTGTTCGAACGAAGGAATAACAATACAGACGAGCAGTGATGGGGAAGAAGAGGACAGTGTAGAGGGGGACGAGATGGAAACTGTAGATGAAGAGTATCCTCTGATTTGTCTTTTCCCGATGATAACTGAAGAAGATGTTCCAGCCGAATTACGGGAGACAGTCGGAAAGGAAGTGTGGGACATGACAGGGAAAGAGGTGGGATTGATGAAAGGAGTGGAACCAGTGAAAGTGACTGTAAAGCCCAATGCAATCTTTCCCCAGACCCCACAATACCACATGGCACAAGACACCCTCATGAAAGTTGCTCAACTTATTGATGAATTTGTAAAGCAGGGAGTACTGAAAGAAGTGTTGAGCAGTCCATGTAATTCACCAATAATGGGACTAATAAAGCCAAGTGGAAAGGTCCGACTTGTGCAGGACTTGAGAAAAATAAATGACATCATAGTCAAATGCTGCCCAGTAGTACCGAATCCAGCTGTGATAATGTTCCAGGTCCCTTGCGATGCCGAGTGGTTCTCAGTCATCGATTTGTCACAAGCATTCTTTTCTGTGCCTCTTCATGAGGACAGCCAATTTCTCTTTTGTTTCAAATTCCTAGACAGAGTGTACAGTTGGTGTCGAATTCCTCAAGGGTTTTCTGAGTCACCGTCAATCTTCAATCAGATTCTAAAGAAAGATTTGGAAGCATTAGAATTGTCATTCGAGTCAACCCTAGTACAGTACATTGATGACTTACTGGTTGCATCAAAGACAGAAAGTGGCTGCACAGCCGATACCATTGCTCTGTTGAACCATTTGGGAAGGAATGGACATAAGGTGTCTCCTTCCAAATTGCAGTTCTGTCAGAAGAAGGTGAAATACTTGGGTCACCAGATAGAGAAAGGGTCAAGGAGAATAATGAAGGAAAGAATAACAAGCGTACTTCAAATGAGTCCACCAAAGACAAGGAGGGAGGTGAGGAAGTTTTTGGGAATGGTGGGCTACTGTCGCCAGTGGATTCCCAACTTCTCGACTCTAGCAAAGCCTTTACTGAAGCTGACCCAGAAGGATGCCTTGGATCAAATTGAGCTGAAAGGAGATGAGATGGATGCTTTTGTTGAATTGAAAGAATGCATGTGCAGGGCTCCAGCTTTAGGTATGCCTGATTACACAAAGCCTTTCACATTGTTTTGTCATGAATGTGATGCATGTTCTCTGTCTGTCTTGACTCAAGCCCATGGTGGCGTAAACCGACCGGTAGCGTATTTTTCAGCTACTCTGGATCCGGTCGCAGCAGCACTCCCAGGGTGTTTGCGCGCCGTAGCAGCAGTTGGTATCAGCCTCACTCAGAGTGAAGGAATAGTGATGGGACACCCAGTAACAGTCATGGTCCCTCACTCAGTCGAGATACTTTTGACCCGCTCCCGAACGCAGCACATGACTGGAGCAAGACTCACAAGGTATGAAACGATAATTCTGGGCTCACCGAATGTGCAGCTGAAAAGGTGATCTACGTTGAATCCAGCAACCTTGCTTCCTGGAGAAAATGTCAAAATTGAGAACGCTGAAGATGTCGAGCACGACTGCCTTCAGGTGACTGAATTTTGCACAAAACCTCGACCGGACATTAAGGATACTAAGCTTGATGAAAATGATCAAATTCTTTTTGTGGATGGTTCATGTCTAAGAGATGGGATAGGGATTTTGAAAGCAGGATATGCTGTCTGTACTGTAACAGGGGTCTTGGAAGCGGGATGGCTTCAAGGAGTCTATTCTGCACAAGTAGCAGAACTTGTAGCCCTTACCAGAGCATGTCAACTGTCTGCATTGATGAAAGTCACCATTTACACTGATAGTCAATACGGGTTTGGGATTGTGCATGACTTTGGACAACTATGGTCACAGAGAGGTTTTCTGACTTCTTCAGGATCCCCAGTGAAGAACGGGGAGAGGATAAGGGAATTGTTACACGCCATTCAAGTGCCAGCCGAAGTTGCAGTGGTAAAGTGCAGTGCTCACACGAAAGGACAGGACTATGTTTCTCTGGGAAATGCATATGCGGATCAAGTCGCAAGATTTTGTGCCTTGAACTGTATATTACTGAGAGATGAATGGAACTCAATAAGTGAGCCAGAACTCGAACCAGCTGAAGCATTTGCCTTGAAGGTCGTAGATACAATAGATGAATTAAAAGCATTACAAAATAATGTCAGGGAGGATGAAAGAGATTCCTGGATTAAATCACAATGTATAAAGAGACAAGACGAGTTATGGGTTTCACATGAGGGAAAATTTGTTTTGCCAAACAGTCTCTTATCACAGCTTGCGCGGTTTTATCATGGGCAGGCTCACCTAGGGAGAGATGCCATGATAAGATTGTTCAAAACTGATTGGTTTAACCCCAGATTTCGTCAAGCTGCAGAAGCAGTTTGCCATTGATGTGTCACTTGCCAGCAGATGAACCCAGGAAAGGGAACAGTTGTGAACGCGAGCCACATTGGTAGGGCAAGCGGGCCTTTTAGTCGAATGCAGATGGATTTCATTGAGATGCCTGTGCATGGAGGTCTGAAATATGTGTTGGTGATTGTGTGCATTTTTAGTCACTGGATTGAGGCATACCCCACACGTAGAAATGACAGCCTTACAGTTGCGAAGCTATTGTTCAGGGAGTTGATACCACGTTTCGGATTCCCGATCTCTTTAGAATCAGATAGGGGAAGTCACTTCAATAACGAGGTGATAAAGTTACTTTGCGAAGCGCTGAACATTGAGCAAAAGCTGCACTGTAGCTATCGCCCTGAAGCCTCAGGACTGGTGGAGCAGATGAATGGTACACTGAAATCGAGAATGGCGAAAATATGTGCATCGACAAATTTGAAATGGCCTGACGCATTGCCCTTAGTGCTAATGTCAATAAGAAACACCCCTGATAGAAAGACTGGATTGTCTCCGCATGAAATTCTCATGGGCAGGGCTATGAGACTTCCTGCAGTTCCCGCAAACGCGCTTTTGAATATTACAGATGATATGGTGTTAGACTACTGCAAGGGTCTGGCTGACGTGGTTCGCTCTTTCTCTCACCAGGTGGAAGCGACCACCTTGCCACCGATCCAAGGTCCAGGACACGCACTGAAAGCAGGTGACTGGGTCGTGGTAAAGAAGCACGTGAGGAAGTCGTGTCTGGAACCCCGTTGGAAAGGCCCTTTCCAAGTGATCCTGACGACAACTACCGCTGTGAAGTGTGCGGGGGTTCCCAACTGGATCCACGCCAGTCACACAAAGAAAGTGTTGTGTCCAACAGAGGAGGAAGTTGAAGCGCTGAAACTGCCAGTGTCTGACAAAACAGTGCTGAGTGCTGAGACAGAGCAAAACCGAACTGAAAGCGAACAGGCAGAAACAGGATAGAGAGAGATATTCTCTGACGACGAAGAGACCAACTTGCTTGGGGGAGACCAAGGAGAAAGCTCAGACAGCGACGAAGCAGCTGAAGGTGACAGAGAACCTGAAGCAGCTGAGGGTAGCAAAGAGCCTGAAGCAGCTGAAGGTGACAAAGAACCTGAAGCAGCTGAAGGTGATAAAGAGCCTGACGAAAGTAACGGTGACGAAGGGCTCGAAAAAGGTGAAAAAGCAGGAGAGCCTGATCAGAGGAGGGCTATCCCAGAAGCAGACGGTATAGAAAAAGAAAAAGAGAACGTGATTGATTCCCCAGAAGGAGGGGACAAGGCAAAACAGAACGAAAAGGTTCAAGCTTCCTCAGAAAAGATCGCAGGTCCATCAAATGGACACGGTGCAAAGAGGAGACTAAGTATATCACCAATAAAAGAAAGGACTAAAGAAAGTTTGAACGACGGAGAAAGGCCAAAAGTGAAAGAGAAAAGAAAGGAAGTGACTGTTGTGGAACAATCCTCAAGTGAAGAAAAAGACTTGACAAAAGAGGAAAGTACCAGCGAAGCAGAATCAAAAAGAGAAGCAAAATTGAAAAGGAAAAGGATACCAAACAGGAGATATTCCGGTCCTGAATGGGCATATGTAGTCAATGACGATTGGACTGACGAGTTTGTATCTCTAAGCAGCGAGAACGAAGAAGAAGAAGAGATACCAATAGAAAAGAAAAGTTTTATGGACTCTGTCGATTGAAAGGGTAATAAATGATATTGCTTGCTACAATATAACGTGAAAGAAAAAACCAGCTGAGACATTGCTAAACCGGATGAGACACTTGCTGAACTGATAAAAGACTGAGTTATTGCTGAATTGAGACAAATGCTGCTAACCGATAAGTGACTGGCCTTTTGAAGAAGACGGTGTGAACATTGCGCTCGCTCAGCTTTGTAACTGAATTGCTAAATAGTTTCTTTTACAAGTGCTTCCAGCTCTCTGATTCTATACAGATCATGACGCAAAACAATAGAAAGAAATATTGTAAATATGTGTGTATAGGCTTGGTAATTACATGTGTACTAATAATAATGGCAATTGTGCTTGGAATGCATGGAAAGGGTGAGAATGAGAATATTGAGGCTTCTACTTTTGCTCCTGTTACTGTCACTGAACTAACCGCATTGAAAAGATTAGAAATAGATGAGAGGCTCTTGCATGATAGGAAGGAGCTTTCGTATAACGTTTTCTATCGCTTGCTAACAGAATATGTTGAGACTATGGATGCGAAGGATTGTTACGTGTGCACACAGATACCGACGTCAGTAAAGGAAGGGGTGACTTATCACCACATGCCACTTACATACGGGATTACGTGTAGTATAGTAATGTCTAGGTTTTATGGTCAAACTAACATACAGTATTTTTATTCGAATTATGATGTTACCTTTGCATATGTTCCTATAATAGCGCAGCTAAGCCAGATTGCTAAAGATTGGGATGCTAAAATAATGAGGGAATTTTTCGAGCCAATGCAACCTTTTGAAACGGCTCACGCTCATAGGGAAAATATTACCTGCTCGCTCTCTGCAGTAGAAATAAGCTTTTTAGTTCGCACAGATGATAGAAGGGCACAAATGAAGGCGAAATTAGAAAAAGAGCTACATAAGAGGACTTCAGTAGATAATTATGATTTTGCTGCAATAAAGACACAAGGGAAAATAGCTTTAGATGCTTGGCATGTAGGGAAATGTATATATCGAGGAGAATCCTATTATGACAATATTTTTGTAGGAGCAAGTGAGTGTAAACATACGTTTATCTTTAAGGCCAAATGGACATTCATGATGGACGGACTTGATCCTGTCATTCCAGGTGTATATTACATTTGTGGGTATAATGCCTACTATCGTCTTCCAAAGGGATGGTGGGGGAGATGTTATTTGGGTATAGTGTTCCCAAAGGTTTATCAACTGGATGACCTATCGATGATTCAAAAGACATCTGGATCCCATCGTATCCAGAAAAGAGAGACCGCAGCTGCTGTGGTAGGAGATATATTTGGAGCCATGATTCCTTCATTGGGAGTTGTGCTGAATTCCATCAAGATAAGAAAGTTGTCTACTATAGTGGATAACATGTTGACGAAGTTTTCAGGTGCTATAATCCTGATAGATGCTGAACTTGCAGCGGAAAGAGCTATGACTCTTCAAAATAGGCTTGCTTTAGACATTCTTTTAGCAAAGGATGGTGGCGTTTCCAAAATGCTTGGTGCACGACACTGTTGTACTTATATTCCTGACAATAGTGTGAAAATTAAAACTATGCTTGCTAATCTAACAAAAGAAAGTGCAGATTTGAAGGAACTGAAAGAACCAGGAGTGTGGGAGAAGGTTGGAAAAGGACTTGCTTCAGTGGGACATTGGATTGGGGGAATTTGGAATGGAATATTGGTGAAAATAATAGAGGGAATATTAATAGTAATAATTTGCATATTTGGAATTTGGGGAATAAAAAGGGGAATAATAATGATTATGGAAAGAATTAAGAGAAGAAAAGAAGAGAAAATTATGAAAAGAATGGCAGACGAATACAAAGCGCAAACTAGGGGAATTAAAAGGAAAAGAGAACTGACAGAATTTTAATGGAATAAAATTTGTGGGCATGGTTTGGTGTGATGACAAGTAGTCATCAGAGGAGGGATTGATGAAGCAGAAAATGAAGGTTTTACATTTATTAATGCTTAAACGTAGTGCTGAAATAATCATGTGTGACTTTAACCGAACTAATAAAGATTGTACGGGGACAAAATGTGCCCTTAGAGTAGTTTGCCAACATTTATAAGCGTGCTTTATATAACGTGATGTATTAGAATTGCACTAATCCGACATAATCGTAAACGTGTGCTATGATTTGCTTGCTTGAAATGCTTTAGCTTAGCATTACTTTAGTAGAGGCTTTGGCCTAGTTGCCTGGTCTCACGGTTTAGATGCTCGTATTTTTCCAATGTGCTAATAAACGTGTATTTTTGCTTGAAGCTGTACTTTTCCACTGAGATCGTTCACATGCTTATCTTAAAGTTTCGTGCCAGCCTGGCATATTTTCTCTTTACTCCAAGGTCGATTTGCAGGTGCGGACAATGGAGGCTCTGAAAGTGAGCTAATTGGTATACAATGTTGCAACTTGCGTACCCATCTCCAAGGATAATGTATGCTTAAGTAAAAGCTTGAGAACTGTCGTTTTTGATTGGACAATTTGAAGCTAACCTATGAACCCTCCAATGGAAGACCCTACTGGATTTGAACTGTTGTCTATAAAACCCAGGTGCACGAGAAGAAAGTAGCCATTACCAGCTCGATACCCGCCATTTTGTAGACTTCGTAGCTATTATGGCCCACTTTGCTGCGACGCCATTTTGAGAGACTTTGATGCTTTCTCTAATCGAGAGAAAGAGACTTTAAATGATTCTGGCCCTAGAGACTTTAACTTTGATCCCTTTCATTAAGTAGTAGTTTTACCTTGCCGCCGTGAGGCAGATGCCCCGTCCACCCCTGCCCCTTTGCCCCGTCCTATGCTGATCGAAACGGTACCAATGCTGACCGAGAAACGGTACCTGTGAGACGAAGACTTCCTTGATTGCTGATCGTAATTGGTAAATATGAAAGGAAATTGTAAAATTGCATTGTGTTTCTTTTAGGTAACCAACTGCTGATTTTGATAAGATCCCTAGTTAGGAGTTTTTTCTAAATTAATGTTGCTAAATTGTTTTTGCATGAAGTCCCACATGCTGATGCTAATTTGAGGTTAGATGAGGATTCCCTTTGCTGCACGATGCAATTTGAGACCTTGTTATGCTGACTAAATGTATGCAATTAGTTCATTACAGATTATCGTATTAGTAATTTGCATTGCTATTATCGAATGTCTTGTTATTCAAATGCTACATAGATTGCACATGTTTCGCCGTTATGGACAGCTATTAATGTTCATATATGTTTATCATTTGGTGTTGAGACACATTTATATTGTGCTAGCTTTGTTAATATAGGGAAATAAATTCACTAACTTTGCAATAAACTGGTGTGGTTATTCCTGACTGAGAGGTCAGGGTTCACCGAAAATGTATTCTGGATTAATTGTTAAGTGTTATGTTGATCAAGGTATTGCTTATGTTCGTTATTGATTATTGATTTGAATGCAATTGATCGATTAAGAGTACGGAGAGTCCCACTTAGTCAAAAGATTCATCGGCCTAAAGAGCGTCCGAAAACAGGTAAATTATTACTACGGACCGCTCTATCAAGCCTGAGACTTTTAAGGTAGATGATAGCTGCATATTGGTATTTGTGACGTTCAGCAATGCCACTTCCTTTAATTTCATCATGGTTCAAAGGTTATATGCCCTCACTTTCCTTGATGTAATCAGAGTTAAAAATCCTGTGAAGAAAACCCCCAACAAATGGATTGTGAAGTGAATGTATGTCCAAGAAAATACCTTGCCATTTTGTAAAATTGATTATTGTATGCAGAAATTATAATGTCAAAGTAAGTTATGTTGTCCACCTTGAGAAATAGCGTTATGTTCCGCGATTTTGTGTGTATTTCACCAACTGGACAGCAGGAGATATTATATTTTTCATCAAAGTAATACATTTTAAAACAATCAATGTTCCAGGGCTATCTTTTAAAAGTACATTTATGGATATGTGTTTTTATTTTAGAGTACAAAAAGAGTTGAAACAAAAATATGCCAATATAACAAGAGAGATTCGATTATTGAATGCCCCACGCCCCTCAATAGCCAATTGAAAAACCCTTAAAGGGAAAGGTCATATAATGAAGACAGTTTTCATCTCAGAAAAAAAATCATATTGTCAGAACGTTCTCATTAACATGCATACTGAGCCAAAGGTGAATTGAAACTAAATATAAGTCTCGAATCTACCAAGAAGAGTTTACTGATCTTTGTCTCCAAACAATTTAAAAAACGACAGACACAGCTGAGGATACAGCCTCACTCCGTGTTCATTTCATTAATTGTGATGCAACACACAGAAGGATAATCAAGAGAGTTTTCCAATCAAGCAATTTAATATTTAGACAGCTGTGACCACATTTGAAAATGGTTTATGACAAGACAAGAAATGTGCAAAATCAAGTATTTATTCAAAAATATAAGCAAAACATTTGCGGTAGGATAGTTTCACGGCCCACAGGTAGAAACCATACCAAGGCTAAAAAAACGGAACCTAATATTTCAAATTAGATTTTGCTCAGAAAACCCATGTTTGGCATGTATGACAGAGGAGGTCTCTGAGAGGAAAAGGTTTTCTCAAGAATCCATTCAAATTAGGTGAAAATATGGGGATGCTGTGGCACTAATGGATTTCTTTGTACTGTGTGCTTTTACTAATAAGCATTTTTACTGGCATTTTAGTGAGCATCAGGCACAACAAGCCAACATGTAACATCACAGACACATCTTGAAGTGAATATATATATGCATCACATAGGCATCATTTATCCATGTGCAATGAATGGCTGGAATAGCACCAAAGAAACTAGTATACCTCGGTTCTCCAGCCACATTTCCCATATTTCCCCATGCTTTTCCCATGCTTTTGCTGACAGCAACTGGCCTTTGTTTACCTAGCATGTGCCGCAATGTACACCACAGGAGGAGCAGGGAGGAGTTTGCTGAGGAGGAGAGGGAAGCCATGGAGTTGAGGCGCGGTGGTCTGCAGCCCGCAGCTGTGAGTGAGGAGAATGAGCGGCCGAAGCAGGTGAGGCGCCAGCACCAAGCAGATCCAAGCAGCAGGCTCTCTGCAGACTCTTGGACTTCGTCCTTGAGGTCACTCTGCACTGCCCTGCTCACCACTGCCCCCACTGGGCCTTGCAAAAGGCTCACTCCCTTGCAAAGGCCTACTCTCTGGCCCCGTCAGAAGGACGTCATTGCTGCCCCCCCATGCCCCACCAACAATTATTGCTGGGCCCCGTAGGAGGACCATAGCTGCTCCCAGTTTTGAAGTCACCAGCCCAACCCCCAGCCCGATGGTCTAATCGGCTCGCCCCCCCCGAGGGGGGCAGCGGTGTGGAAGTGCGGAGCGGCAGCATGGACAGGAAGTGCTGCACGCAGAGGGACATTTGCAAAGCTTAGAGCCTCAAGTTCCATCAAGTGGAGCGGAGGCGGCCGGCAGTAGGCCGGTGTAGCTTGCACCTTTGGTCGGCCTGCAGTTACTTCCCCCTCCCTCTTTCCTCTGATCCTCACCTTGGGCTCCCATTGTTTGGTTAGCTGGTGAATTGGTGAACTGGTTATTTGGCGGACTGTACTTCTGTTTTTCTTTTCTTTTAATAGATGTGCATGCTCGTTCCTCCCCCATCACCTATCAACATCATGCCAGAGTGTGGTGGTGCCATCTAGAAGACATTAATAACCAGGACCACCAAACAAATAATACCAATATCGGCAGATGCCCGCAGGAGTGGCAATTTTACTACGATCTCACTACGACCGACTGAATCGTCATCGCGATCGAAAGAACACTCCAGTAAGCACTCGATCCTGGTGCGGCCTTTGTGCTTTATCTGCTCCTCCACAACCTGCATGCTCGTGCCTCCTTTCCCATTATTAACAACTTATCTGCTTAGGATGTAGTGGATATTCATTTTAGGGTCTACCTATTAATTCAATTACATTTTTGGTAGGCACCTGTAGGGGCAGCAACTTTACTAAAATTGTTACCATAATTTGGCTATCAGCCGAGCCGTTTCCACCCAGTTGAGCTGTCCCGGCTCTGGCTCGAACCACTGCTGCATCAACATGAGATCTAGTAAGGTGCGTGGAGAAATTAAACCTTTCAAGAAATGATGGGCCACGGCCAAAGCCAAACCAACAGAACCTTTGGGCCTCAATGAGACCTCTTCCGCTGCGTCAACTAGAACCCAAAGTTATTCTAGGAAGTTCAAAATCACCTATTTTCTAAAACTTTCAAGGTCCTCAGAGGTGTTTGAACATGGCAGCTTGCCTGGCACATGTCGACCCTACTTGGAGAGGATCGAGGTGGAGTCCAGCCAGCCATCCAGTAACAATCAATTGCTGGTTGAAGCTCAAGTGCTTGTAAATGAGTATGAACCCACTCCCAGGGAAGTGTACTCTAGACCTCGTCACAATGGCATATCCTGGTCAACAACTGCATCTAAGGAGCCTCCCCATATGGTTTTCAGCTTTTGTCAGGACAATTCATCACCAGAAAAGTCCTTGGAGGCCTCAATACCATGGCAGGAGCTCTTATTGAGTCCCTTTGAAAATATCTATCTATCTATCTATGACGGCGCAAGGAAACCATCCGACATCACAGCTAATTCAGGCCCAAAACATCATTACAATGCTTTGCTTTCTCCAATTAAACTTCAGCATCCTAATAATTCTATCCAAGTCGAATTCACTTTGCATGCTTGTTCCAGAAGTAGCTTGCCAGTCACCCCAAGCATCATGGGACAATATGAGGATACTACTAGATCTCCCTCTGTTAGAGCAATTAAAAAATCAGTGTCAAATCATATTGTCAGAAACACTTTGGGCAATAACACATCAGTTCCAGCTCCTCTGTGGGCTCCTGTACTGGACACAAAAGAGGTGATTTCATCTGCCTTATCATTTCATTCAGGAAAACTTGAAATTCAAGTTGACTTATTGAACTCTCTGGCTGT
Source organism: Pleurodeles waltl (assembly GCF_031143425.1). NCBI lineage: Eukaryota > Metazoa > Chordata > Amphibia > Caudata > Salamandridae > Pleurodeles > Pleurodeles waltl. The sequence goes on along the minus strand of NC_090448.1, from coordinate 1,077,569,232 downwards.
CCATGTTTTTGGCACTGATCCCAAACTTCAGGATTTAAATTCCTTGATTAGGCAGGTGCAAGCAGATCCTGATACTGCCTATCCTTCATGTCAATGCTCCTCTTTTCTGGATCTTCTAAAAATGATGCCCAACCTTCTTGTGGACATTTTGGCGGAGGTTAAAACATCGAATCCCCACACAGCAGTTGGCAGTGCTTCAACCACAATGATCCAGCAGTTGAACACCTTGCCACATCGGGGAACGAACCAGGTCCGGGTAGGCACACAGCCAATGACTGGTTAGATTGCATCTCAGCAGCCACTACCACTTGGCCATCAGGCTCACCTGCTTAAGGAGACAGAAGCTGAGTCGAGCCCCACTAGAAAGGAAGCTGCTAAATCTCCTGAAGACCAAACAAATGTAAGCCTTAATCCAACTAAGACTCAGCGCACACTAATTCAGGGTGGGTTTCTCCAAACTCTAAAACCCACTTTGACAAAAAGAGAGCACAAGCACTTTAGGAAATCAAGGAATATCAAGCAGAAAGGCCAAGTAGATCTACCACAATGTTCAGACCAGGATCCTTTGATCGATTTAGAGTGAGAAAAAACAAAAAGAATTAAGACAATGAAACCACAGCAGGAGCTACTCCCCACTTATTCATTGTTTCAACAAAAAGTAAGTCTTTCTACACATGTCAAACCAACATTTTCTGGCCATTCCAGCCATGATACAAGGGCATCTGTCTCCAATGCATGTAACAAACCTGTGCTCAATCCTGCCACCTCCCAAGGCAGGGCCTCCTCCATGATAATCTGCACTAAAAGTTTACATACAGGCTATCAAGGCCTCATACGTAACCCCAAGGATCAACAGGATGAAATAACTTCTGCAATCTCTACCTGGGATTTGTCTAGCCAAGTTTCTCCCCCTCCTGCCAGTTTGCCTCCTTCTTTTCTCAAAACCCAATTGCAAATGTTTCAGACTCACAGTAACCCTTCATCTGCGTCAAGGTTAACAACTTTCCCTTCTTCAGTTTCACCATAACCAGGAGTACCATTGCACCAACAAGTAGGCATGGACTTACACGAGCAAAACCCACAACCAGGGCACAACAAAGGCTGAATAGAATGCTCTGGAGAAGATCCCGGGCCTGTCATCCTGTCCAGGTATGAGTTTTATACTCGTCCTCACGCGCCCTATTAAGACGCCTCTGTGTCGTTAGAATTGAAACCATGTTACATGTCCAGAGGCTTACATGACACACTAAATAAGGCTGTGATTCTGAAATTGGACCGGTCCTTAGAGAACCTTAATTGTTTGCAGTTAGAGCACATTGTATGTGTACAGTTTAAACCAAACACATTCCCGCTTGGAAATGATATCTCTGTAGTTACGTGGGCTAATGCAAGAATTGCCACAGAAGTATGCAATCTAGGGAGTGCTTCTTAAAATGGGGCATCGAACTAAGAAGGCCCATTGTTGAACGCTATCTCCCCCCCTTTTCCCATTGCAGACCCACATTTTTAAGGGTGGTCCATCCAGAATTGGGGTGCCACGAGTAGCAATCTGCCCGTTAGAGCTGACAGGCAGCATGTTGCATTAATTAACAATTCATCAAGTTATGGCCCCAGGAATCCCAAAGACTAGTCTCCCTGTTTTCAGCAGCATGCTTTGTGGCGACCAGAGGGCAGCAGGAATACCAACTCTCAGGAGTGGTAGCAGCAGACTGAGCCCTCTAACCTTCACCTCCTGGAAAGTGAATGGTCTAATCAGTAAAGTAGGAGAGAAGGACAGTGGGGCTGATTTAAGTGCAGTGCAGCGCCACTTTCTTTGCACCCCTTCGCCCCACCCTACCACCACCATGTATGCATCATATTTAAAATACAGCTCACCATGGTGCAGGGTAAGGGGCAATAGCGTCAGAATTACTGACGCTATTGATGTACTCTGCAGGAGCAGTGCCAACATTTTGGCGCTATCCTGCAGAGTACATATGTCCCATTGTATTCAATGCCCCCTTTTAAAGCCTGCTCTGAGCAGGCGTTAAAAGTGCTGAAAAAAATGGTGCAAGGAAATGTCTTAGATTTTCTTGTGCCATTTCTTTGCATCCCCTAACAGGGGAACATCCCCTTTGTATAAATTATGCCTGGCGCAGGCATAATATAGCTCAAAGGGCTACAAAGTGCTGCTTTGTAAATATGTTGTGATGTTTTTGGCCATCTAACGCTACATTAGCATAAACAAAGGATGCTAATGTGTTGTGAGGATGGCTCTAGGAGCTCTTAAATGAGCACCTTTATCTCTTATTTACAAAAATTCAACATCCTCCTTTTTCAGGAAACCTGGACAGAAAGGCGACTTCAATCGCCGGCTTTAAGGAACATCATCTTGAGGATAAAAAAAGCACATAGGCAGGCAGAGCCACAGGTATCTTCAACCGCAGACAGTGTCTTCACCTTGTTAATATGTAACGTAAACATTCACCCAAATAAGGGGAGCAAAGTGGGGAAGCCAGATGCTGTGATATCTTTGTTTAAATCATTATCAGTACACCTACCCTCAAGCTTCCCTGTTGCTGTCAGAGGTTTTTAAAATGCACTCATTACAATTCCCCAGTAAGTATGAATTCTCAAATGAACCTCATTCGGAAAATTCCTTCAGTTCTTACATCCTCTACTAGAGTCGATCACCATGGCCCTGGCAAACATAGATCTTTACAGGGTCAATGGGTGCATTCAGCAAGATCAACCGGCTGCCTTCACCAGGATCTCTTCAAAATCCATTTCAGTCTTAGTCCAGCAGTTGAACACCTTGCCACATCGGGGAACGAACCAGGTCCGGGTAGGCACACAGCCAATGACTGGTTAGATTGCATCTCAGCAGCCACTACCACTTGGCCATCAGGCTCACCTGCTTAAGGAGACAGAAGCTGAGTCGAGCCCCACTAGAAAGGAAGCTGCTAAATCTCCTGAAGACCAAACAAATGTAAGCCTTAATCCAACTAAGACTCAGCGCACACTAATTCAGGGTGGGTTTCTCCAAACTCTAAAACCCACTTTGACAAAAAGAGAGCACAAGCACTTTAGGAAATCAAGGAATATCAAGCAGAAAGGCCAAGTAGATCTACCACAATGTTCAGACCAGGATCCTTTGATCGATTTAGAGTGAGAAAAAACAAAAAGAATTAAGACAATGAAACCACAGCAGGAGCTACTCCCCACTTATTCATTGTTTCAACAAAAAGTAAGTCTTTCTACACATGTCAAACCAACATTTTCTGGCCATTCCAGCCATGATACAAGGGCATCTGTCTCCAATGCATGTAACAAACCTGTGCTCAATCCTGCCACCTCCCAAGGCAGGGCCTCCTCCATGATAATCTGCACTAAAAGTTTACATACAGGCTATCAAGGCCTCATACGTAACCCCAAGGATCAACAGGATGAAATAACTTCTGCAATCTCTACCTGGGATTTGTCTAGCCAAGTTTCTCCCCCTCCTGCCAGTTTGCCTCCTTCTTTTCTCAAAACCCAATTGCAAATGTTTCAGACTCACAGTAACCCTTCATCTGCGTCAAGGTTAACAACTTTCCCTTCTTCAGTTTCACCATAACCAGGAGTACCATTGCACCAACAAGTAGGCATGGACTTACACGAGCAAAACCCACAACCAGGGCACAACAAAGGCTGAATAGAATGCTCTGGAGAAGATCCCGGGCCTGTCATCCTGTCCAGGTATGAGTTTTATACTCGTCCTCACGCGCCCTATTAAGACGCCTCTGTGTCGTTAGAATTGAAACCATGTTACATGTCCAGAGGCTTACATGACACACTAAATAAGGCTGTGATTCTGAAATTGGACCGGTCCTTAGAGAACCTTAATTGTTTGCAGTTAGAGCACATTGTATGTGTACAGTTTAAACCAAACACATTCCCGCTTGGAAATGATATCTCTGTAGTTACGTGGGCTAATGCAAGAATTGCCACAGAAGTATGCAATCTAGGGAGTGCTTCTTAAAATGGGGCATCGAACTAAGAAGGCCCATTGTTGAACGCTATCTCCCCCCCTTTTCCCATTGCAGACCCACATTTTTAAGGGTGGTCCATCCAGAATTGGGGTGCCACGAGTAGCAATCTGCCCGTTAGAGCTGACAGGCAGCATGTTGCATTAATTAACAATTCATCAAGTTATGGCCCCAGGAATCCCAAAGACTAGTCTCCCTGTTTTCAGCAGCATGCTTTGTGGCGACCAGAGGGCAGCAGGAATACCAACTCTCAGGAGTGGTAGCAGCAGACTGAGCCCTCTAACCTTCACCTCCTGGAAAGTGAATGGTCTAATCAGTAAAGTAGGAGAGAAGGACAGTGGGGCTGATTTAAGTGCAGTGCAGCGCCACTTTCTTTGCACCCCTTCGCCCCACCCTACCACCACCATGTATGCATCATATTTAAAATACAGCTCACCATGGTGCAGGGTAAGGGGCAATAGCGTCAGAATTACTGACGCTATTGATGTACTCTGCAGGAGCAGTGCCAACATTTTGGCGCTATCCTGCAGAGTACATATGTCCCATTGTATTCAATGCCCCCTTTTAAAGCCTGCTCTGAGCAGGCGTTAAAAGTGCTGAAAAAAATGGTGCAAGGAAATGTCTTAGATTTTCTTGTGCCATTTCTTTGCATCCCCTAACAGGGGAACATCCCCTTTGTATAAATTATGCCTGGCGCAGGCATAATATAGCTCAAAGGGCTACAAAGTGCTGCTTTGTAAATATGTTGTGATGTTTTTGGCCATCTAACGCTACATTAGCATAAACAAAGGATGCTAATGTGTTGTGAGGATGGCTCTAGGAGCTCTTAAATGAGCACCTTTATCTCTTATTTACAAAAATTCAACATCCTCCTTTTTCAGGAAACCTGGACAGAAAGGCGACTTCAATCGCCGGCTTTAAGGAACATCATCTTGAGGATAAAAAAAGCACATAGGCAGGCAGAGCCACAGGTATCTTCAACCGCAGACAGTGTCTTCACCTTGTTAATATGTAACGTAAACATTCACCCAAATAAGGGGAGCAAAGTGGGGAAGCCAGATGCTGTGATATCTTTGTTTAAATCATTATCAGTACACCTACCCTCAAGCTTCCCTGTTGCTGTCAGAGGTTTTTAAAATGCACTCATTACAATTCCCCAGTAAGTATGAATTCTCAAATGAACCTCATTCGGAAAATTCCTTCAGTTCTTACATCCTCTACTAGAGTCGATCACCATGGCCCTGGCAAACATAGATCTTTACAGGGTCAATGGGTGCATTCAGCAAGATCAACCGGCTGCCTTCACCAGGATCTCTTCAAAATCCGTTTCAGTCTTAGATTACACATTTGTTGATGCAATGGTGTTCTCGAGGGTGATGCATTAGAGCATAACCGCTAGTGTGGAGAGCGATCATTTCCCTCAGCATGGGGAGCTTGGCTTTGCCCGCCCAGAGTCCCCCACGCAAATGACTTGTCCAGGACATCCAGTGCTTACAATCTGAGGTGCCTTGTTTGACAAAGAGACGGGGTGCCAGTCATTATGGGGGTCATTCCGACTTTGGCGGGCGGCGTAGGCCGCCCGCCAAAGTAACCCCGTCGGAAGACCGCTCTGCGGTCAACAGACCGCGACGGTTATTCCGACTATCCCGCTGGGCCGGCGGGCGACCGCCAGAAGGCCGCCCGCCGGCCCAGCGGGAAAGCCCCTTCAACAATGAAGCCGGCTCCGAATGGAGCCGGCGGAGTTGAAGGGGTGCGACGGGTGCAGTGGCACCCGTCGCGATTTTCAGTGTCTGCAAGGCATGCCAGTGGCATGGGCAGTGCAGGGGCCCCCAGGGGCCCCACGACACCCGTTCCCGCCATCCTGTTCCTGGCGGTAATAACCGCCAGGAACAGGATGGCGGGAAGGGGGTCGAAATCCCCATGGCGGCGCTGGATTCCCTTGGGCAGGGGTAAACCGGCGGGAAACCGCTGGTTGCCCTTTTCTGACCGCGGCTTTACCGCCGCGGTCAGAATTGCCCATGTAACACCGCCAGCCTGTTGGCAGTGCTACCCCCGTCCTCCAGGCCAGGGTCGGAATGAGGCCCTATGTCCTTTATCTCAGTTTTTATCTCGCAACAGACCAACTTTGACTCTGTCATGGGAAATACTGATCCCAGCTCTCATAGCGAATTTCTCAGCAAATATTGTTCAACTCTGTTACAAAGAATTGAAAGGGGCTGTCTGTTACTCAAAGTCACCCTCCTGGCAAAAAAAGAGAGTTAAACATAGAGATTAGGAAGCTACGGAAAACAGAGTCATTAAATAGCCAAGCTGTCAGAAATAAAGTTGTGAATTTAAGGCTAACTTATAGGAAAGACGTCTGGTCAGCAAAACAGTCATACTTGGCCACCACATGGGTGAAGCTTCTCCATTCATCCAGAGCAAACAACTGCAAGTCCTTTTGGGCTGATATTAACACACTGGCAAACGGTAGGTTCTCCCATCATACAGCAGGCATCTGTGAAGCGGACTGGATAAATGATGTCACCGCCATGTATTGTGGGTCCCCAGCAGCAACTATGACATTACCAGTTGTCTCAACTTTCGGCGGATCTCCTGTAGGAACGCCCTCACCAATTACTACAGAAGACTCATGGCTGACTGAATCTTATGTGCAGTTGACTCTTAAATTTTTTAGATCAGATGGGGCCCCTAGCCTAAACAGAATTCCAAATGCTCTGTTTAAACACGATCAAACATTTTAGGCCAGCTATCTTATGCCCCTCTTCAATCTGACGTTTTCCACCAACTCCATACCGTCACCTTGGAGAGGCAGCACCTTACACCCCATTTTGAAATCGGGCACCAGGACCGATCCAGTGAATTACAGATTAATCGTTCTTATAGATCTAGAGGCCAAAATCTTCGCCTCCAATTAATTAAGAAATCTGGAAGCCTAGGAGTCAGCCGAAAACATAATTCCTAAAACACAGATAGGGATCAAGGCAGAATCAAACACACTGATCAGTCTCCTAGCAGTAACACTTGTTGCCGGAAAATCTATTAATAATCGTGCCAATCTTGCACCTGCTTTGTGGACCTGAAAGCAGCAAAGCAAGGAAGGGAACCAGTGAGTTGCCTTCAATTAGCAGACCATATAGTGCTACTAAGTCAGACCACGATCGGCTTACAGCATTTAATAACTAAACTGGCCATTTGCACTGGATCTCTGGACTTGGAACTAAGTTATAAAGAAACAAAAGTCATCTGTTTTTCAGCCAGCTCACGTGTTCCCTACTACAAATGTAGATGTGAAGTGGCCAAAAACCAGTTGCAGGTTAAAACCTATAAATATCTGGGAGTGCTTTTAGATGCAAGGATATCTTTTGAGGCTCACCTACTTCATAGGAAAGTGTTGGCTCAGAAACTACGCTTGGCAGAATAAGCTTAGCAGCACATCTCGACATTTCCTGCTTCAGGTCATCAGGCTCAAATTTCTCCCATCTCTTACCTATGGTTCAGAGCTATTGGTAGGGCAAGACTAATCCATTCTAAACCATCTTCAATCCACTCTGCTCAAATGTATCTTTCAGCTTTCTCTTCACACCTTACAAGCACAGGTGAGACTGGAGTGCGGCCTTTTCGATCAAGCTCCTGTTAGCATGGGAGCAGTATTAAAATTCTGCAGGAAGCTCAGATCAGCACCAACAGATTAATTGGCCGCCCACTGTTGGTTGGAGGTGGAGTCCATGTTCAAACAAAAAAACTCTTGGCCATTGGTAATTGAAGGAGCACTGCCCACTTTATAGTTGACCAGCATATGGGGCTCATATTTCATTTAAATAAATTACTATCAAGGCTTCAAAAACTGCCCTCTTGGACATCAGACAAAGCACTTCTGGCCGGAAAGAGGCACGGCTGGACTGTACTCCAGTCCTACACATCCTGGACCCCAAAACCGTATCTTGTAACCCATATAGCTGCACCTGTTCAACACTCTCTTCTTTTATTTCCCTTCGAAGGACCAAGTGCCAAGTTGGAAGCAAACTTGGCCAGACCCTAACTGTTTCCTGTGTGGCCTCCTAGATGAAAGTGTACTTCACATCCTGTGTATTTGCTCAGTGGTTTCTCATCTGAAACAGCGGCTGATATGCCTCGCATTGATTAATACATGTTGTACTGCTGTTCTGGTGCTTTTATTTGGTCGTAACATTCAGCTCACTTGCTGGGCCACTAAATTCTTAATGTATGTGAGAAAACTACTTTTAACACCTTAATTTGCCCCGCATGTGATGTCGTTTTAAGTGCAGGCCTTTGACCTCACCTTTAAAATGCATCTGTCTGTGTTTATACAAATTTCAAAATTTTATTGGGTACTTTAGCGAATGCGAGCCAATAGAGGTTAACGTAAGATTAACTACAGCTAAATAGCGTTTTTTTTATTTTTAATTTGCAATTTAAAGTCCAATCACTGTGGTACTTTTATTTTGTCGTGTGACGTTTAATTATGAACTACATGCTCAAAAAGTCTTTCTGGCCACGGTGATACTATAGGTTTATCTTTCATCCTGAAAGTGGGCCCTAAAGCAAATAATACGTCTTATAGCATAGGCCCAGCTGTGCAGGCTATAACAGTTATTCGTTATTTATTAGGCGAAATAGTTCTATCCTGACTAGCAGACGTTTTTGCACTTTAGCAGATAGGAACAGCGGATGGTGCAAGCAACTATTGTTTTCTTTTCAAGCACTTTGAAACTGTGCCCTGCTTGCATTGATTCAATTGATTTTAGCAACTGAATTTATTATATGTTTGCACTTTATGTGTCCATTGTATCTATGAGTTTGTCTTTTTTTACTTGCTGTTTATATTTGCGTTGATTTGAACTAAGCTGCAATAAAGAATTATTATGAGTAATCCAAAGCTACTGGCCTCTTAAAAAAAAAAATCTAGGATTATGCAGGGGTGAAGGTCTGCCACCGAATTCACAGGTTCTCCCATCGTCCTCCATTGATGGATGAGATTCCTCTCAGCAATAACCTGAACCAGGCCCACAAAAACAAATTACTTATTATACCTATTCTGGTCTAAGCCATCAAGTATGTTAAGAAGTGCCTGTGGGGTGGTGAGGACAATTGACCCACCAATAACCTCTGTCAGGACTCCCTCGATTAATTCTCAGGGGACTGCCCGCTGCTTTAGCCTGCTGTGCATTTCAGAGGGACTTCTTTGCTGCACTAAAAAGGACAACTCTACTGCCCGAAGCCTGCACTGAGCCTCAGAGGTCTGCCCTACTATTTGAGCCCTCATCTTCTCCTTGAACCCAGGACTTCCAAAAGTGACTTTGTGTTCCTGAACCATGCTCCATTGCAGTCAACCATAATTTTCTTGCAATTGTCTTGTAAGACTAGATGTCCGAGGTTGATGCTTTGATCTTGTAGGTGCTATTTTCTACCTTAAACTTTATACTGGATTTTTGTCATTTTGGTGTTAAATAATTTGCTAATATATATGCTACTTTTCTAAATGTTCTAAATTTCTAAATTTTTCTTGTGTTTTATTTCAACTTTATTACTTTATCACTTTATTACTCTTTGTGTGCTGCATAAATACTCAACATTGCCTTTAAGTTAAGTCTGGCTGCTTTTGTGCCAAGGTACCAGAGTGTTAAGCACAGGTAAATGTATTGACTTTTGTGGTCTACCCTGCCGGGGATTGTGACTGTTGCTTGGGAAGGGCTCACACCCTTCTCACCCAACAACCCAATTTCTCACACTCTACAGCTCTGTTTTTTGTGAAGGGATTCTCCATCATCCTCCTGACAACTCAGAAATGTGGGGGGAGGAATATGTTTCCATGGTCAATAGAATTTTCCTGGTGTGATATAGGTAGTGGAAGTAATTTAATTATATGAGCCTTAGGACCATTAGAATGGTCTTCCAATTTTCATTGCATATGGGATGGTGGCTCAAACGGGTCTGTAAATCCTGCAAACCTATCGGGCATAAGCATCACCAGAGTTTTATAAATCTTTGATATTTTTTTGTCAGGCCGATTGCATATAGGGAGCATACCTTCCAGCATGCTAAATTCACCTAAGGTGGTTAGGTAGGGACAAGCATAGCTATAGAAATCAAAATACCTGGCATAACAGAAGATCACATTTCTCTGCTAGCACTGTGAATGCTTTCATGTAGTTATCCCCAGGTTGGAGATTCTTACTGTACCTCATCCTTTAAATTCATTCAATATCATGAACTTAGGCAAGAATGACCCCATCCAAAATTGAGCTTCCTTCATTAATTTCTTGTTCTCATCTATCAATTACAGAGTATCCCTCCATGCATCCAAAATGATATTTGTGGATCATGGGGTGCAGCTGCTAGCCGCCAAACACAGGAATGTCCTGGTTTATGTACTGGTGTATGTCTACCTATCATCCACCATTCACTACTGTAAACTAGGTCACTTTCCATGCAGAAAATCCAATCATTTACTCCTTGACTGGTAAGCCACTCTCCACCAAGATGAGCTCTTTTTCACAGTTCACACTTTAGGCTGCTTATCTTTTTTTCACAAAATGGGTCAAGACCAAGTTTAGGTTCTTTTTTTACCAACATATCTATAAGGGATTCTAAAGGTACCACTGGCTTAATGGATATCCTGGAGAGCAGAATGCAGCACACTTAGAAAAGGAAACAACAGGGACAAATAAAGGTATTTCTCCTCGCTGCGCCTCTGTTGGGGAGTTGTACGATTCTGATCCATTCCGGGGTCTACCAGTGTTGGAAACTCTGTGAAGGAGTCACAATGCATGGGTGGATGCGTGGGAACAACCACACTCAACCCATGGAATGCCTCCCTAACCCAGAGTAACACAAGGCAGAACAAGGCAGCGATTTGCACTGCTGTGCATTGCTCTAGACTTATCAAGCCACATAGGGCCATGCAAGGCGGCCTTGCATGACTTGGCAAACCTCATTTAGATTTTGCATTGCCCTTGCATCCCCTTGTGTTGCACAAGAACAATGCAAAAGCTTGCTAAATCTGGCCCTCATTCTTTATTTATCCAGGTTGTGACTTATGAGTTGCTTTCCATCATGCTTGAGTGTTGTAACATTGGAAGCATCATTGTCTGAGTCTGTGATGCTACTGGTTTGATTGTGCGCTTGATGTGTCCTTGTGCCATCTGTTTTCATGGTGACCCATCAACTGGTTACTCGGGTTTTTCTTTTCTTCCACTCAGTCCTGTGCCTCCCCCATGTCTGCCAAATCAGTGTTGTAAATTTGTCTATCTTGCTCTTATTTGAAAAAGGGGTTATATTAATGACTTTAGTTTGTGCATCAAATACGTGTCACACCTGAATGACATCAGTGTTGACACAAGACGAGGATAGCAAGCAATGGAAGTATTTGAAAGGTAAGCAGGAGGTTCTGCTGGGAGGAGCTTCTGCATGGTGAAGGAGCTAGGAGATGTTGCTAGACACTGACCCTTTGCTGCACTGAGGTTACTTAGTCAGGTACAGCATCTTTTTCAATTTGGTTATTCTGTGTAATGCTACAATCTTTACATTTTCTTAACTTTCACAGGATCAAATTTCCCCCCAAATTCTAGTAAAAGTACATGAAGCCAATTGTATCTTAACTTACAAATACATAAACGTTGTAATATATACAAAAGAAATACCCGTGTTTAATACAATAAATACAACATATTTTAAACCTCAAACATGTGTATATTGAACATGATGGAAGATAAACAAACATTCATTGCAATGTTTGTTGTTTACAAAGTGAGAAAGAGTAGCTCTTGTTGTAACCTGCCTTCCCAACATTAACATTAGCATAGAAACTATTTTGATCAAGGATCCATTACTGAAAATGCATCCAAGCAAACACCAATAGCTTTCGTGTAGCAGCAAAAACCAATCCGTATGTCTGAAGAGATATTCCAAAATATTGATTAAGCAATGTATTGCATGTGTATTGCAGTGCATAGCATGCATCAACTGCATCAGACACTTCAGCAGATACATATGGAAGTGAATTTTAAGATTGTTATTCATGCAGCATAAATCCAACACAAGACAATGCATACTCTGCTAATGTGCAAGGTTGTATATTAACCAAGAAAACATGCCTTTTGCTAGTGCAGGACATGATAAAAGGAGCATGGCAATATATCTTACGTTGTCACCTTCACAAAACAAAGTTCATAAAATGTATATATTGTGCTGCATTTGTTTTAGTTTCAGCTTTTGGCACACATGACCGCTCAGCAAGTGCTCTATGTGTAAGGAAAATTTGAGTGTAGGACATTTTTGAGGATACCTGTTACTAGACATTGTTCACCCTGGTTTTCAGTGTCATGACGGGCAGTAGTATCAAGTTCTTCAATACCATCAATCAGTTCACGGAACTATCATTGCTGCAACCTTCTTCTCATTGATGGTGACCTGTGTCTTTTCTTCTGGGAGCCCCCATATGGCCATTATAGTCCTGCAGTTCATGATCAACTTGTTGTTTGCTGTCTATCGTGTGACCGCTTTTTTAACTCTTAGCAGTCAGTAGTAGGTCAAACACTACAAATAGGGTGGAAGATACATTTGTCAAGGTAAGAGTCTGGTGATAGTAATGCTATGCTAGTAATTCAAGGCCCAATGGGAGATGTGCCATTCTTAGTTGTCTGACCTACAAAGCTATGGAATTTGGGAATAGAAAGTGACATTAACCAAACTCTGTGGAAAATAGGCAATTCTGTATATGTTTCCTGAACTTGATATAGTCATTGTGAAACTGTAGATCCAAGGGCAGGGAGTTTCAAAGGGTGGATCCTTGCAACTCTAAAAACCATCCACCAAACATCTTGTTTCTGGCTCTGTACATCGACATGAGACCTCTGTTAAAAGACTTAGGTTCCTGGTGCTTCAAGACTGGGTAACAGGCAGGTGGTGAGGATTTGGACTCTATGAAGCTTCTCCGTGGTCACTTTAGGGAGACCACTGCAAAGGCTGATACTGTAGTCCAAATATAACAATATTTCTGCAATGAGATTATTTGTGAGCAGGATAGAGAGTGCAAACACACCCTTATACCCCTTAGTGGCAGGAGAAAGCGGAAAGTGGTTTTGGAAATTTGGGGATAAATGAAAGGTCACTGAAAATCCATGGGATTTGCTGGGGATCCAGTTCTGTAGGTGATGGAAAATGGAGGGGGTTAAATGAAGTGGGAAAATCAAAATACAGTGATTATGAGATTGTTCTTTTTGAAAAATGTGTACCATTGATGGAATTGTGATGTGACACTTTCACTGGCACATAACATGTGGAGACAAAATTATTTTGAGAACCTTGAAAGGTAATTTCTAAGCTAAAGTAATGCAATATTCCTGTACATATACAGGACATATGTGACAATTTTGGCGTTGACAAAGCAGTGGTCCCCAAAACAGGAGTTGGTTATGTTCTTGGAAGTTTGATGGTGAATTCACCTGAACTTATGGGGAAGACTGGTAATGAAAGATTTTATAGGTTGAACTATTAGCAACAGCTGATTTGGATTCCTAACTCGTTATTTAACATATGATATTTGACCTACTGTGTAACATGTTTGCATGAGAGTGCACCACTGGGCAGCCGCAGCACAACCTTTCGGGCAGAGGGGCGTCGCGCCCCCCACCTTTTGCCCCTCATGAAGAGTGGCTGTCAGGCTGAGCAAAGGTCAGCCTGACAGACATTCTTCATGTTCAGCTCAGACAGCCAGGAGTGAGACATGTGCGATTTACCCAGAATCCTGGCTGCCTGAACTGAACTTTGCTGGGCTGAAGCGGTCACAGCTCCTATGGGCGTGACCTCCTCGGCTCAGCAAAGGTGCCTCAAGGCCCTCCCCCTCGGTGACAAGGGGAAGCGTCAGACGTTGACTTCGACCTGGTCGCTTCAGGTTTATGCCCTGAAGCACCCAAGGCGAGTGTCAGTCAGTGACACCTCATCGCAGAGTGGGATGGGGTCAGAAGTCTCACTGATCCCATCCCACTCTGTGATGAAGTTGGGACTGCTGCCTTCCCTCCTTGGCTGACCTAAGGTCAGCCAATGAAGAAAGCCAGCAGTCCCAACCCTCCTGGGTTCTCTGAGCTGAAGGTAAGAGTGTGTGTGTTTTTTAAATGAATGTTTGGTGTGTGCTTGTATGTTTGAATGTTGATGAGTGTTGTTAATGGATGTGCGAGCATGTGTGAATGAATGAGTGTGCTTCCCACTCACCCCCCTACCTCCTAAAATTAACGGCCGCCACTGCCACTGGGGCTTGGTGCTGGCAGTGGAGGAACCAAGCAACTCTTTCCTTCCTAGCTTGAACTTTGACTCAAGACCATCTTAAAGCTGTTCAAGATAGCGTTGAGGGGTGCCGTATAAATGCTGAAGAGAGAAAATTACAGAATAGGGGAACTCCACCATGAATATTTGTGGTTTTGGAGAGGAATGGTCACCATTTAACGTGATGGGAGTTGTTGAGCAGGAATGCCTCAAACTAATACAGTGCAGTGTCCTTTACATCTGCTGAGGTGAGAAGCTTTTGAGCAAGATATAATGGTTTATGCTATCAAAGGTAGCTAATAGGTCCAAGAGGATCAGCGTGCAAGGAAGACATTGGTCAAGAGCCACAGATGTTCTCTTCAAATGTTATGAATTGTAGTCAAAGTGCTCCATCAGGGTCTAAAACCAAATTAATAATTGCTTAAGAGTTAATTGGCCTCCAGGTGTTGTGACAATTGTCATTTAACACCTGGTTCGAGTGCCTAGTACTGCATGGTAGCACCGGAATGGGTCTGTGACTGGAGAGAATATCTGATTCAACAGCAGGATGTTTTAAGTGTAGGGTTAAAAATAGCATGTTTGAGGGACTGTGGGATAGATCTTGTTGTAAGAGAGGAGCTGACTTGGTTGTTTGGGCAACAAAGCCCACATTGATTACTTTGGTATTACAAATGTCCCAGGGAGGTGTTGACATTTTGAAGGAGGGCACATGTGCGTGTTGCACTAAGAGACAGGCAATTAGTTGCTGAGGGGGTAACACTTGTGTGAATGGTAGAGTTGAGCAGTGGGTCCAAGAATTGAGAAGAGTGGCTTAATTGTGTTAATTGTGTTGGCAAAGAAGGACATGAGATAGTTTCAGAGGATGATGGAGGGGGTGGCAGCGGGAAAGTGTTCTGGAAGATATACATTTTTTGTAGATGCAAAACAGTTGTTTGGTTGAGTTAACTGAGTCATGGATGTGTGATTGAAAATGTTCCTTCTTTGCTGTAAGAAAATCTCTTTTGTAGCCTTTGGTGTGCTCAGAATTGCATGCAGTCCATGGTTTAGTTTTGTACCAGAGTTTCTCAAGGTTGCTGCCTTGCTCTTGCAGTTGGTGTAGATCACCTTATATCATTTGTTGATTATCATTGGGCTTAGTTTGCAAGAGGAGAGAGCATGAAGCTTGTCCAGTGCTATTGTTACTTTGTCTCCAAGATGGTGGAGAATGTCAGAACGAGATTCCAAATGAAGGTCTGGAATTAAACAGAGTAGGTCAGCTAAGACATCTGACTGAATTTGTCTTATACTCAATAGCATGGCTTTACCAACATCCATGATAACCTTGGACTGCCGCTCAAACTCATTCTCCTTATAAAACATCATTGGGTAATGATCGGTCCAAGGTTGCTGGACTAGGAGATTAGAGAAACAGTATATTCTCCTTCATTAGTGGGTTCATTAACCAACTGGATATAGCCTAGGCAATCCATGATTTCAATGGTACAATGACTATAGATATCTGCTAAGTCATCTGCTCAAATGTTCAAGTCAACCAGGAAAAGCACACACGACAAAAGAGTAAGAACATGCTAGGCGAAATTAAGTAGATCTTGGTGAAAGGAAGCGGTGCATTTATTAAAAGTATAGTAAAGCACATCCCATACAAAAGAGGAAGTTGGACTCATGATCTCCTTGAACATAAGCTACTCAGAACAGTCAAACAAGAGGCCTGAATCAGTTTGATGGAGAATGAGTTTGTTAAAATAAGGAGACCCCCCCCTGCTTTCCAACTCTCTTTCTATGTAGGATATTATAATCAGGGCTAAAGAGATATGTTTAGACAAAGACTGAGGAAGGTGCCAAGCAAGAAGGTAGATAAACACTTATGTTCTTGTTAAGGTCAGAAATATTGTGGGAATTTTTGATTATGGATCAAGAATTGATGATGGCGTCAGCTAGGGTGTTGTTTGGAGTGGGGGGAAAATAGAACTGGCATAATCTTCCTCAAGGGTGAGGGAAGCAGTAAGTGACAGATTGAAAGGAAATTGACAGGATGAGAGGGTAGAGTGTAAAGGGGTAGGAAGACAAGCATGTCTAGTAATGAGTGAGTGGATAAACCCCTTAGTGATGGACAGTCTTCTGTGACAGATTATAGTATTGTGACGCTCTAGCCAAAACAACTGAAGCTGGACTGGTTGGACTGAATCAGGATCTTACCATTGTGATAGATGTTTGTTGTGAGAAGGGAATTCTGAGCTCCATGAGGGATTACCAACTTCCAGCCAATGGGAAACATAGATTTATGGACAGAGTGGTACTTGCAGGTGAATGCAGAGGTTTTGTTAAGAAAAAAAGCCAAGATCATAAGTAAAACAATTAGTATAATAACAAAATAAATCCAAGAAAGAAACATTTTGATTAACTTGTGGAATACATGCTTGAAATGTTTTGGTTCATTGAGGGATGTCCCCTTATAGAAATGGCTGTTGCTGAGATGAGATGCTTTTTTCAACTACTTACAAATCATAATTGTTATCCTCCTCCGAAGAGCTCTGAATTGCGATGCAATAACACATTATGTAGTACACAAAGTACTACATAATGGAATATGAACCCTAGTATACTTAATTATACGGTCCATAATGCAAAACAAGACAGAGCAAGGGCTCCTTTACTCATTAACTACACCAGCAAGGGATTACCAGTGGTTTAGTGGAGTGCTCCCTCATGAGGTGTTTTACCTGTTCATTTTAATTACATCCTTTTAGAGGCTGGAGAGAGCATAACAGCAGGTGCTGCTCCTATGTATAAGTGGCTTCTACCAAACAGATAATGTGGTGCTGTGCTTTCCAGCTGCTTTCAAACTGGCATTACTACCCTACTCAGAAGAGCTCTAAATAAAGCAACATCCATCTGAGGACTTTAACTATAAAGTATTGCTATACACCCAGTGCAAGGACTGAATATAAAGAAATGTATCATACTCAACTACAGTGGCCATAATGCAAGCCAAGCATTAGAAGAACGGAGGGGCTACTTAAACTGTGAACTCAATCTGTAAGGGATTACTGCTAGTTTTCTGCATGCTTCAGGTCATGTTTTACACAGCAACACAACAAGATAATGACGGAATGCTGAAACTTTTCAAACACTCACCCCTAGTCACATATCTGGGTTAAATCCATTTTCTTTTGCTCACCATGCCACCCCAGTTTGGACCCAGCCATATGCAAATCAGTCTTGACCCTGTTCCCCATGGGAACATTCCAGCCCGAAGTGCCAGGCCAGGTCCTTCCCGGACTGGAAAAAAGCATCCTGGGACCAGTTTCGGGGTATCACCCTTCATCAGCCAGGCTAGCTTGAATCCAGTGGTACAGTGAGCAAGGGACCCACATCTGGGCAAATCCTTGCCACTTAAGACGAACATTGCAACACAACAAGATGGTGGATGGAGTGCTGAAACTTCTATTAACTTCTATTAACAATCGTGCCAATCTTGCACCTGCTTTGTGGACCTGAAAGCAGCAAAGCAAGGAAGGGAACCAGTGAGTTGCCTTCAATTAGCACACCATATAGTGCTACTAAGTCAGACCACGATCGGCTTACAGCATTTAATAACTAAACTGCCCATGTGCACTGGATCTCTGGACTTGGAACTCAATTATGAAAAAACAAAAGTCATCTGTTTTTTCAGCCAGCTCACGCGTTCCCTACAACAAATGTAGATGGAAAGTGGCCAAAAACCAGTTGCACTTACAGGTTAAAACCTATAAATATCTGTGAGTGCTTTTAGATGCAAGGCTATCTTTTGAGGCCCACCTACTTCATAGGAAAGTGTTGGCTCAGAAACTACGCTTGTCAGAATAAGCTTAGCAGCACATCTCAACATTTCCTGCTTCAGGTCATCAGGCTCAAATTTCTCCCATCTCTTACCTATGGTTCAGATCTATTGGTAGGGCAAAACTAATCCATTCTAAACCATCTTCAATCCACTCTGTTCAAATGTATCTTTCAGCTCTCTCTCCACAGTTTACAAGCACAGGTGAGACTGGAGTTCGACCTTTTCAATCAGGCTCCTGTTAGCATGGGAGCAGTATTAAAATTCTGCAGGAAGCTCAGATCAGCACCAACAGATTAATTGGCCGCCCACTGTTGGTTGGAGGTGGAGTCCATGTTCAAACAAAAAAACTCTTGGCCATTGGTAATTGAAGGAGCACTGCCCACTTTATAGTTGACCAGCATATGGGGCTCATATTTCATTTAAATAAATTACTATCAAGGCTTCAAAAACTGCCCTCTTGGACATCAGACAAAGCACTTCTGGCTGGAAAGAGGCACGGCTGGACTGTACTCCAGTCGTACACATCCTGGAGCCCAAAACCGTATCTTGTAACCCATATAGCTGCACCTGTTCAACACTCTCTTCTTTTATTTCCCTTCGAAGGACCAAGTGCCAAGTTGGAAGCAAACCTGGCCATACCCTAACTGTCTCCTGTGTGGCCTCCTAGAAGAAAGTGTACTTCACATCCTGTGTATTTGCTCAGTGGTTGCTCACCTGATATGCCTCGCATTGATTAAAACATGTTGGACTGTTGTTCTGGTGCCTTTATTTGGTCATAACATTCAGCTCACTTGCTGGGCCACTAAATTCTTAATGTATGTGAGAAAACTGCTTTTAACACCTTAATTTGCCACGCATGTGATGTTGATTGAAGTGCAGACCTTTGACCTCACCTTTAAAAACATCAGTCTGTGTTTATACAAATTTCAAAATTCTATTGGGCACTTTAGCGAATGCGAGCCAATAGAGGCTAACGTTAGTTTAACTACAGCTAAATAGAGGCTTTTAAAATTTTTAATTTACAATTTAAAGTCCAATCACTGTGGTACTATGTTATTTTGTCGTGTGACGTTTAATTAAGAACTAAGGGCCAGATGTAGGAAAGCTTTAGCGAGTCGCAATCGGCGAAAATCAACGTTTGCGAGTCGCTAAAGCCACTTTGAGATGTAGAAATGCATTTTTGCGAGTCGGAACCGACTCGCAAAATGCATCTCCGAGTCGCAAATAGGAAGGGGTGTTCCCTTCCTATTTGCGAGTCGCACTGGTATGAATTTTCATTTGCGACCGCAATGAAAGCGCAGTTACCATCCACTTGAAGTGGATGGTAACCCAGGCGCAAACGGGAAGGGGTCCCCATGGGACCCCTTCCCCTTTGTGTCTGGCACAATAATTAATTTTTCAGAGCAGGCAGTGGTCCAATGGACCACTATCTGCCCTGAAAAATACCGAAACAAAAGGTTTCGTTTTTTTTTTTCAAAGTGAGCTCGTTTTCCTTTAAGGAAAACGGGTTGCACTTCGAAAAAAAAAACCTGCTTTATTTAAAAGCAGTCACGGACATGGTGGTCTGCTGTTCCCAGCAGGCCACCATCCCCGTGAGTGCCCTGAATCGCTATGGGGTCGCAAATTGCGACCCACCTCATTAATATTAATGAGGTGGGTCTTTGCGACCCCATAGCGACTGCATTCCAAATTGCGAGTTGCAATTTGCGAGTCGCTGAGACTCGCAAATTGCAACTCGCAATTTGGATCCTACCTACATCTTGCCCTAAAAAATGCTCAAAAAGTCTTTCTGGCCACAGTGATACTATAGGTTTATCTTTCATCCAAAAAGTGGGCCCTAAAGCAAATAATAAGTCTTATAGCATAGGCCCAGCTGTGCAGGCTATAACAGTTATTCGTTATTTATTAGGCGAAATAGCACTCTCCTGGCTAGCAGACATTTTTGCACTTTAGCATATAGGAACAGCGGATGGTGCAAGCAACTGTTGTTTTCTTTTCAAGCACTTTGAAACTGTGCCCTGCTTGCATTGATTCAATTGATTTTAGCAACTGAATTTATTATATGTTTGCACTTTATGTGTCCATTGTATCTATGAGTTTGTCTTTTTTTACTTGCTGTTTATATTTGCGTTGATTTGAACTAATCTGCAATAAAGAATTATTATTATTAATCCAAAGCTACTGGCCTCTTAAAAAAAAATTCTAGGATTATGCAGTGTTAAAGCTCTGCCACCGATTTCACAGGTTCTCCCATGGTCCTCCATTGATGGATGAGATTCCTCTCAGCAATAACCTGAACCAGGCCCACAAAAACAAATGACCTATTATAGCTATTCTGGTCTAGGCCATCACGTATATTAAGAAGTGCCTGTGGGGAGGTGAGGACAATTGACCCACCAATAACCTCTGTCAGGAATCCCTCCATTGCTTCTCAGAGGACTGCCTGCTGCTTTGGCCTGCTGTGTATTTCAGAGGGACTTCTTTGCTGCACTAAAAAGAACAACTCTACTGCCTGAAGCCTGCACTGAGCCGCAGAGGTCGGCCCTACTATTTGAGCCCTCATGTTCTCCTTGAACGCAGGACTTCCAGAAGGGACTTTGTGTTCCAGAACCATGCTCCATTGCAGTCAACCATAATTTTCTTGCAATTGTCTTGTAAGACTAGATGTCCGCGGTTGATGCTTTGATCTTGTAGGTGCTATTTTCTACCTTAAACTTTATACTGGATTTTTGTCATTTTGGTGTCAAATAATTTGTTAACATATACACTATTTTTAAAAATTTCCTACATTTCTAAATTTTTTTTGTGTTTTATTTCAACTTTATTACTTTATCACTTTATTACTCTTTGTGTGCTGCATAAATACTTAACGTTGCCTTTAAGTTAAGCCTGGCTGCTTTTGTGCCAAGCTACCAGAGTGTTAAGCACAGGTAAATGTATTGACTTTTGTGGTTTACCCTGGCGGGGATTGTGACTGTTGCTTGGGAAGGATTCACACCCTTCTCACCCAACAACCCGATTTCAGACACTCTACAGCTCTGTTTTTTGTGAAGGGATTCTCCGTCATCCTCCTGACAACTCAGAAATGTGGGGGAGGAATATGTTTCATTGTGCGATAGAATTTTCCTGGTGTGATATAGGTAGTGAAAGTAATTTAATTATATGAGCCTTAGGACTGTTAGAGTGGTCTTCCAATCTCCCTTGCATATGGGATGGTGGCTCAAACGAGTCTCTAAATCCTGCAAACCTATCGGGCATAAGCATCACCAGAGTTTTATAAATCTTTGATATCTTTTTGTCAGGCAGATTGCATATAGGGAGCATCCCTTCCAGCATGATAAATTCACCTACGGTGGTTGGGTAGGGACAGACATAGCTATAAGAATTAAAATATCTGGCATAACAGAAGATCACATTTCTCTGGTAGCACTGTGGATGCTTTCATGTAGTTATCCCCAGGTTGGAGATTCCTACTGTACCTCATCCTTTAAAGTCATTCAATATCATGAACTTAGGCAAGAATGACCCCATCCAAAGTTGAGCTTCCTCCATTAATTTCTTGTTCTCATCTATCAAGTACAGAGTATCCCTCCATGCATCCAAAATTATATTTGTGGATCATGGGGTGCCAGCTGCTAGCCGCCGAACACAGGAATGTCCTGGTTTATGTATTGGTGTATGTCTACCTATCATCAACCATTCACTACTGTAAACTAGGTCACTTTCCATGCAGAAAATCCAATCATTTACTCCTTGACTGGTAAGCCACTCTCCACCAAGATTAGCTCTTTTTCACAGTTCACACTTTAGGCTGCTTATCTTTTTTTCACAAAATGAGTCAAGACCAAGATTAGGTTCTTTTTTTACCAGCATATCTATAAGGGATTCTAAAGTTACCAATGGCCTAATGGATTTCCTGGAGAGCAGAATGCAGCACACTTAGAAAAAGGAAACAACAGGGACAAATAAAGGTATTTCTCCTCGCTGCCCCTCTGTTGGGGAGTTGTACAATTCTGATGCATTCCGGGGTCTACCAGTGTTGGAAAATCTGTGAAGGTGTCACAATGCATGGGTGGATGCATGGGAACAACCACACTCAACCCATGGAATGCCTCCCTAACCCAGAGTAACACAAGGCAGAACAAGGCAGCGATTTGCACTGCTGTGCATTGCTCTAGATTTATCAAGCCACATAGGGCCATGCAAGGCGGCCTTGCATGACTTGGTAAACCTCATTTAGATTTTGCATTGCCCTTGCATCCCCTTGTGTGGCACAAGAACAATGCAAAACCTTGCTAAATCTGGCCCTCATTCTTTATTTATCCAGGTTGTGAATGATGAGTTGCTTTCCATCATGCTTGAGTGTTGTAACATTGGAAGCATCATTGTCTGAGTCTGTGTTCCTACTGGTTTGATTGTGCGCTTGATGTGTCCTTGTGCCATCTGTTTTCATGGTGATCCATCAACTGGTTACTCAGGTTTTTCTTTTCTTCTACTCAGTCCTGTGCCTCCCCCATGTCTGCCAAATCAGTGTTGTAAATTTGTTTATCTTGCTCTTATTTGAAAAGAGGGTTATATTAATGACTTTAGTTTGTGCACCAAAGACATGTCACACCTGAATGACATCACTGGTGACACAAGATGAGGATAGCAAGCAATGGAAGTATTTGAAAGGTAAGCAGGAAGTACTGCTAGGAGGAGCTTCCGCATGGTGAAGGAGCTAAGAGATGTTGCTAGACACTGACTGTTGGACTTTTAAGTTTCTGCAGGGTCATCCCCAATCTTTTTGCCTCCTGCCTCCTATGTTTTCTGACCTGTTGTTGTTGGCTTCTGAACTCTGAGCACTTTACCACTGCTAGCCAGTGCTAAAGTGCATATGCTCTCTGTGTAAAATTGTATGTAATTGGTTTATCCATGATTGGCATATTTGATTTACTAGTAAGTCCCTAGAAAAGTGCACTAGAGGTGCCAGGGCCTGAAAATCAAATGCTACTAGTGGTCCTGCAGCACTGGTTGTGCCACCCACATAAGTAGCTCTGTAATCATGTTTCAGACCTGCCACTGCAGTGTCTGTGTGTGCAGTTTTATCAGTAAACCTTCCCTTTTCTTACATGTCAGACACCCCTAAGGTAGGCCCAGGTAGCCCCAAGGGCAGGGTGCAGTGTATGCTTAAGGTAGGACATATAGTGATGTGGTTTATATGCCCTGACAGTGAAATATTGTTAAATTTGTTTTTCACTGTTGCAAGGCCTGTCCCTCTTATAGGTTAACATGGGGGCTACCTTTAAATCTGATTAAAGTGTAGATTCCCTTTGGGAGCGGATGGACATGTGGAGTTTGGGGTCTCTGAGCTCACAATTTAAAAATACATCTTTTAGTAAAGTTGATTTTGAGATTGTGTGTTTGAAAATGCCACTTTTAGAAAGTCGGCATTTTCTTCCTTATACCATTTCTGTGGCTCTGCCTGTTTCTGGATTCCCTGTCTGGGTCAGTTTGACTGTTGGGCTGGTTACACATCACACTAGACAGTGACACAAAAGGAGCTGGGGTGTAGTATGCATTTCCTGATGAGCCATCTGTGCTAGGAGGGAGGGGAAGAGTGGTCACTTACACCTGAAAGGGCTGTGCCTGCCCTCACACAATGCAGTCTCCAACCCCCTGGTGAGTGTCTGGGGCCTAGTCTGGGCAAGGCAGGATTTCACATTCAAAAGAGACTTTTACTTGGAAGTAGGCCTACCTCAAAGGAGAAATTGGGTATCAGAAGGGCACCCAAAACCACAGACTTTATAAACACTTCTGGAACAAAGAGGAACCTCTGCCTGGAGAAAAGCTGAATAGCTGAGGAAGAAGCGCTGCCCTGCCTGTAACTGTGCTTTGTGGAGCTATCCTGCAGTTGCTGCTTCTGCCAGAGTAAGAGGGCAAAGACTGGACTTTGTGTGCCTTCCATCTTGAGAAGAAATCTCCAAGGGCTTGATCTAGAGCTTGCCTCCTGTTGCTTGAAGTCTCAGGGACAGCAAAGACTTCTCTCTGCCAACACCTGGAGTTTCTGGAGAGATTCCTACTCTGCCCTGTGGTGCCCATCCAGTTCCTGGGACCCTGAAAGGAGAAGCTGGCAGCCTAAAGACAAGAAAATCCACGCACAGAGCGCCATGTGGGGAAAAGATTGACACAAATCCGATCTGCGGCTGAAAAAAACGAAGCGCTGCCATCTCTGCAGCTGAGAAACGACGCAGGAAACGCTACCGAAGAATCGATGCACGGAGCAGGAGAAACGACTTGCAGCATCTCTGACAGAGGCTGGGAGATCACAACCTGTGCTGCGGTATTTTCGGATCATCGTGCGGCTGGATTTTCGACTCACGTACCGCCGGGCGGAGTTATTTTTGACGCACACCCATCCGTGAGGGGTTATTTTTGACGCGCATCAGGTACATTTTCACTCTAGCAGCGCTAGTGTGTGTTTAAAACTACTTAAAGACTCTTTTTGCATTTTTATTGATAACTTGACTTGTGTATGGTGGATTTTTGTCATTTTGGTCTTGTTTTGTTTAGATAAATATTTCCTATTATTCTAAACTGGTGTTGTGTCATTTTGTAGTGTTTTCATTAAGTTACTGTGTGTGTTGGTACAAATACTTTACACTTAGCACTCTGAAGGTAAGCCTACTGCTCTGCCATGCTACCAAGGGGATAAGCAGGGGTTAGCTGAGGGTAATTCTCGTTTACCCTGACGAGAGTGAGGGTCCTTGCTTGTACAGGGGGTAACCTGACTGTCAACCAAAGATCCCATTTCTAACACTGACCCTTTGCTGCACTGAGGTTACTTAGTCAGGTACAGCATCTTTTTCAATTTGGTTATTCTGTGTAATGCTACAATCTTTACATTTTCTTAACTTTCACAGGATCAAATATTCCCCCCAGCTTCTAGTACATGTACATGAAGCCAATTGTATCTTAACTTACAAATACATAAAAGTTGTAATATATGCAAAAGAGATACCCGTGTTTAATTCAATTTAATACAATAAATACAACATATTTTAAACCTCAAACATGTGTATATTGAACATGATGAAAGATAAACAAACATTCATTGCAATGTTTGTTGTTTACACAGTTAGAAAGAGTAGCTCTTGTTGTAACCTGCCTTACCAACATTAACATTAGCATAGAAACAATTTGGATCAAGGATCCATTACTGAAAATGTATCCAAGCAAAAACCAATAGCTTTAGTGCAGCAGCAAAAAACAATCTGTATGTCTGAAGAGATATTCCAAAATATTGATTAAGCAATGTATTGCATGTGTATTGCAGTGCATAGCATGCATCAACTGCATCAGACACTTCAAGAGATACATATGGAAGTGAATTTTTAGATTGTTACACATGCAGCATAAATCAAACACAAGACAATGCATACTCTGCTAATGTGCAAGTTGGTATATTAAGCAATACAACATGCCTTTTGCTAGTGCAGGACAAGATAAAAGGAACATGGCAATATATCTTACGTTGTCACCTTCACAAAACAAAGTTCATAAAATGTTTATATTGTGCTGCATTTGTTTTAGTTTCAGCTTTTGGCACACATGACCGCTCAGCAAGTGCTCTATGTGTAAGGAAAATTTGAGTGTAGGACATTTTTGAGGATACCTGTTACTAGACATTGTTCACCCTGGTTTTCAGTGTCATGACGGGCAGTAGTATCAAGTTCTTCAATACCATCAATCAGTTCACGGAACTATCATTGCTGCAACCTTCTTCTCATTGATGGTGACCTGTGTCTTTTCTTCTGGGAGCCCCCATGTGGCCATTATAGTCCTGCAGTTCATGATCAACTTGTTGTTTGCTGTCTATCGTGTGACCTCTTTTTTAACTCTTAGCAGTCAGTAGTAGGTCAAACACTACGAGTAGGGTGGAAGATATATTTGTCAAGGTAAGAGTCTGGTGATAGTAATGCTATGCTAGTAATTCAGGGCCCAATGGGAGATGTGCCATTCTTAGTTGTCTGACCAACAAGGCTATGGAATTTGGGAATAGAAAGTGACATTTACCAAATCCTGTGGAAAATAGGCAATTCTTTATATGTTTCCTGAACTTGATATAGTCATTGTGAAATTGTAGATCCGAGGGCAGGGAGTTTCAAAGGGTGGATCCTTGCAACTCTAAAAAACATCCACCAAACATCTTGTTTCTGGCTCTGTACATCGACATGAGACCTCTGTTAGAAGACTTAGGTTCCTGTGGCTTCAAGATGGGGTGACAGGCAGGTGATGAGGATTTGGACTCTATGAAGCTTCTCCATGGTCACTTTAGGGAGACCACTGCAAAGGCTGATACTGTAGTCCAAATATAACAATATTTCTGCAATGAGATCTTTTGTGAGCAGGATAGAGAGTGCAAACACACCCCTATACCGCTTAGTGGCCGGAGAAAGCAGAAAGTGGTTTTGGAAATTTGGGGATAAATGAAACATCACTGTAAATCCATAGGATTTGCTTGGGATCCAGTTCTGTAGGTCATGGAAAATGGAGGGGGTGAAATGAAGTGGGAAAATCAAAATACAGTGATTATGAGATTGTTCTTTTTGAAAAAAGTATACCATTGATGGAATTGTGATTTGACACTTTATCTAGCACATAAGATGTGGAGACAAAAAAGGTAATTTCTAAGCTAAAGTAATGCAATATTCCTGTACATATACTAGACAAATGTGACAATTTTGGCCTTGAGAAAGCGGTGGTCCCCAAAACAGGTGTTGGTTATGTTCTTGGAAGTTTGATGGCGAATTATCCTGAACTTATGGGGAAGACTGGTAATGAAAGATTTTATATGTTGAACTATTAGCAACAGCTGATTTGGATTCATAACTCGATATTTAACGTGTGATATGTGACCTACTGCGTATCATATTTGCATGAGAGTGCACCACTGGGCAGCCGCAGCACAACCTTTCGGGCGGAGGGGCCTCGCGCCCCCCACCTTTTGCCCCTCATGAAGAGTGGCTGTCAGGCTGAGCAAAGGTCAGACTGACCGACATTCTTCATGTTCAGCTCAGGCAGCCAGGAGTGAGACATGCGCGATTTACTCAGAATCGTGGCTGCCTGAGCCGAACTTTGCTGGTCTATAGCGGTCACAGCTCCTATGGGTGTGACCTCCTCGGCTCAGCAAAGGTGCCTCAAGGCCCTCCCCCTTTGTGACAAGGGGAAGCGTCAGCCTTTGACTCCGACCTGGGCGCTTCAGGTTTATGCCCTGAAGCACCCAAGGCGAGTGTCAATCAGTGACACCTCATCACAGAGTGGGATGGGGTCAGAAGTCTCACTGACCCCATCCCACTCTGTGATGAAGTTGGTACTGCTGCCTTCCCTCCTTGGCTGATCTAAGGTCAGCCAATGAAGAAAAGCAGCAGTCCCAACCCTCCTGGGTTCTCCGAGCTGAAGGTAAGTGTGTGTGTGTTTTTTAAAAGAATGTTTGGTGTGTGCTTGTATGTTTGAATGTTGATGAGTGTTGTGAATGGATGTGCGAGCGTGTGTGAATGAATTAGTGTGAGTGTGCTTCCTGCTCACCCCCCTACCTCCTAAGATTAATGGCCGCCCCGGCCATGGTGCTTGGTGTTGGCAGTGGAGGCACCAAGCAACTCTTTCCTTCCTAGCCTGAACGTTGACTCAAAACCATCTAAAAGCAGTTCAAGATAGCGGTAAGGGGTGCCATATAAATGCTGAAGAGAGAAAATGACAGAACAGGGGAACTCTACCATGAATATTTGTGGTTTTGGAGAGGAATGGTCACCATTTAACGTGATGGAAGTTGTTGAGCAGGAATGCCTCAAACTGATACAGTGCAGTGTCCTTTATATCTGCTGAGCTGAGAAGCTTTTGAGCAAGATATAATGGTTTATGCTATTAAAGGTAGCTAATAGGTCCAAGAGGATCAGCGTGCAAGGAAGACATTGGTCAAGAGCCACAGATGTTCTCTTCAAATGTTATGAATTGTAGTCAAAGTGCTCCATCAGGGTCTAAAACCAAATTAATAATTGCTTAAGAGTTAATTGGCCTCCAGGTGTTGTGACAATTGTCATTTAACACCTGGTTCGAGTGCCTAGTACTGCATGGTAGCACCGAAATGGGTCTGTGATTGGAGAGAATCTCTGATTCAACAGCAGGATGTTTTAAGTGTAGGGTTAAAAATAGCATGTTTGAGGGACTGTGGGATAGATCTTGTTGTAAGAGAGGAGCTGACTTGGTTGTTTGGGCAACAAGGCCCACATTGAGGACTTTGGTATTACAAATGTCCCAGGGAGGTGTTGACATTTTGAAGGAGGGCACATGTGCATGTTGGACTAAGAGACAGGCAATTAGTTGCTGAGGGGGTAACACTTGTGTGAATGGTAGAGTTGAGCAGTGGGTCCAAGTATTGAGAAGAGTGGCTTAATTGTGTTAATTGTGTTGGTAAAGAAGGACATGAGATAGTTTCAGAGGATGATGGAGGGTGTGGCAGCGGGAAAGTGTTCTGGAAGATATACATTTTTTGTAGATGCAATACAGTTGTTTGGTTGAGTTAACGGAGTCATGAATGTGTGATTGAACATTTTCCTTCTTTGCTGTAAAACAATCTCTTTTGTAGCCTTTGTTGTGTGCTCAGAATTGCATGCAGTCCATGGTTTCGTTTTGTACCAGAGTTTCTCAAGGTTTCTGCCTTGCTCTTGCAGTTAGTGTAGATCACCTTTATATCATTTGTTGATTATCATTGGGCTTAGTCTGCAAGAGGAGAGAGCATGAAGCTTGTCCAGTGCTATTGTTACTTTGTCTCCAAGATGGTGGAGAATGTCAGAACGAGATTCCAAATGACAGTCTGGAATTAAAAAGAGTAGGTCAGCTAAGACATCTGACTGAATTTGTCTTATACTCAATAGCAGGGGTTTGCCAACATCCATGATAACCTTGGACTGCCGCTCAAACTCATTCCCCTTATAAAACATCATTGGGTAAAGATTGGTCCAAGGTTGCTGGAATAGGAGATTATAGAAACAGTATATTCTCCTTCATTAGTGGGTTCATTAACCAACTGGATATAGCCTAGGGAATCCATGATTTCAATGGTACAATGACTATAGATATCTGCTAAGTCATCTGCTCAAATGTTCAAGTCAACCAGGAAAAGCACACACGACAAAAGAGTAAGAGCATGCTAGGCGAAATTAAGTAGATCTTGGTGAAAGGAAACGGTGCATTTATTTAAAGTATATGAAAACATTGGAATGCTGGGGGCTCCATTGAAAACAATGGAGTGCTGCGGGCTTTTACTGGCCGGTAAAAGCCCGCAGCGCCAACATTCCAATGTTCGCTTTGTTCACAGCAACAGCTGTGAACAAAGCCTCACGGAGCCCGAGGGGATTTTAATCCACTCGGGCTCCGTGAACATTTTTTTTTTAATAGAACATTCTGCCCTGAGTGGCAGAATGTTCTAATAGCCTTAGAACCCGCCGTAGCGCTTCGGCTCGGGCATTTAAAGCGGGGAGCGGGCCTTTAATAGCCGGTAGAGCCCGCTACGGCGGGTTCTAAGGCTATAGTAAAGCACATCACATACAAAAGAGGAGGTTGGACTCATGATCTCCTTGAACATAAGTTACTCAGAACGGTCAAACAAGAGGCCTTGAATCAGTTTGATGGAGAATGAGTTTGTTAAAATAAGGAGACCCCCCCCTGCTTTCCAACACTTTTTCTGTGTAGGATATTATAATCAGGGCTAAAGAGATATGTTTAGACAAAGACTGAGGAGGGTGCAAAGCAAGAAGGTAGATGAACACTTTTGTCCTTGTTAAGGTCAGAAATATTGTGGGAATTTTTGATTATGGATCAAGAATTGATGATGGCGTCAGCTAGGGTGTTGTTTGGAGTGGGGGAAAAATAGAACTGGCATAAGGGAAGCAGTAAGTGACAGATGGAAAGGGAATTAACAGGATGGGAGGGTAGAATGTAAAGGGGTAGGAAGACAAGCATGTCTAGTAATGATTGAGTGGATAAACCCCTTAGTGATGGACAGTCTTCTGTGACAGATTATAGTATTGTGATGCTCTAGCCAAAAAAACTGAAGCTGGACTGGTTGGACTGAATCACGATCTTACCATTGTGATAGATGTTTGTTGTGAGAAGGGAATTCTAAGCTGTATGAGGGATTACTAACTTCCAGCCAATGGGAAACATAGATTTATGGGCAGAGTGGTACTTGCAGGTGAATGCAGAGGTTTTGTTAAGAATAAAAGCCAAGATCATAAGTAAAACAATCAGTAAAATAACAAAATAAATCCAAGAAAGAAACATTTTGATTAACTTGTGGAATTCATGCTTGAAATGTTTTGGTTCATTGAGGGATGTCCCCGTATAGAAATGGCTGTTGCTGAGATGAGATGCTTTTTTCAACTACTTACAAATCAAAATTGTTATCCTCCTCCAAAGAGCTCCGAATTGCGATGCAATAACACATTATGTAGTACACAAAGTACTACATAATGGAATATGAACTCTAGTATACATAATTATACGGTCCATAATGCAAAACAAGAGAGAGAAAGGGCTACTTTATTCATTAACTACACCAGCAAGGGATTACCACTGGTTTAGTGGAGTGCTCCCTCCTGAGGTGTTTTACCTGTTCATTTTAATTACATCCTTTTGGAGGCTGGAGAGAGCATAACAGCAGGTGCTGCTCCTATGTATAAGTGGCTTCTACCAAACAGATAATGTGGTGCTGTGCTTTCCAGCTGCTTTCAAACTGGCATTACTACCCTACCCAGAAGAGCTCTAAATAAAGCAACATACATCCTAGGACTTTAACTAAGAAGTATTTCTATACACCCAGTGCAAGGACTGAATATAAAGAAATGTATCATACTCAACTACAGTGGCCATAATGCAAACCAAGCATTAGAAGAACGGAGGGGCTACTTAAACTGTGAACTCAATCTGTACGTGATTACTGCTAGTTTTCTGCATGATTCAGGTCATGTTTTAGGTAGCAACACAACAAGATAATGACGGAATGCTGAAACTTTTCAAACACTCACCCCTAGTCACATATCTGGGTTAAATCCGTCTTTCTTTTGCTCACCATGCCACCAAAGTTTGGAACCAGCCATATGCAACGCAAATCAGTCTTGACTCTGTTCCCCATGGGAACATTCCAGCCCGAAGTGCCAGGCCAGGTCCTCCCTGGACTGGAAACAAGCATCCTGGGACCAGTTTCGGGGTATCACCCTTCATCAGCAAGGCTAGCTTGAATCCAGTGGTACAGTGAGCAAGGGACCCACATTTGGGCAAATCCTTGCCACTTAGGACAAACATTGCAACACAACAAGATGATGGATGGAGTGCTGAAACTTTTTTATTGCAAATGTGAACTTGCACGCATGAATCATATAGTTTGTGCACCTAAATGAAAGAAAGGTATGCAGGTTTTTTATGAATTAAGCCCTTCATACATCATTTTCCTTACAAACACATCAGTACTACCCTGATGCCTGTGGGTTGTGGATATAGTGGAAGGTCTGCCTGCCCAGTGCCTTGCCATGTTTATTGACAAGGGAAATCTTTTCCCATATGAATAAATCCCTTCTTCAGCAATCTTGCGATCAAAGGTGGTTGGGACTCTTTCTCATAGTTTTGAGCTCCAGCCCTTAATTCAAGTGGGTATGTGCTTAGAATTGCAATAGGTTGAGGGGGGATGATTTGGAATTATTTGAGAATATCACTGAAGTTAAGTCTTGTGACTGTTCACCATATTTGCTATTTCAACATAACACTGCATGGGGATGCCCTTTTCCCGTGCCTAGATTATTTTGGAAATCTGAACGTTTGCGGACTTTTTATTACTATCAGTAGAATGAATATACAGAATGGTTTTCAGATTCTAATTTTGTGAAAAAAGAATATCCTCATTCAAATTCAGAAGCCACCTTGTGTGCATCTCAATTTGACTTACGTGTGTAAAAAGTTTTATATTTTGGGCCTCTGTGAGTAAATTAAGCAGTTTGTGATAGGCGCCAAGTTAGTAAATGCCCTATTTTCTTTTCCTGCCATGATTAGTTTCGAAAAGGGCACCTGCCAGCCTCCCTAATTAACTTCCCTTTCTGGTAAAGTAGCTCTGCTTGTTCTGAAATGATGTAGTCTTCGAGCCAAATACACTTAGAAATTCATGGAGTGAAGGGTCTGCTTACCTCATCATTTGCAGTTTCTCACTAGAGTGATTTTCTGCTCCAGCAGCAGAGCCTCCATATGCTTTGGTTGTTAAGAGAAGAGCATATCGGTCCCAAAGAGAAAAGGATGGTAAAAAAGCATTTTGTTTCTAAGTGCCTCATTATGTCACATTTTTAGAGGGAATTATATGAAATTGTTTTGATGTATAGGGTCGTATGCCACTATATCATAGTTAATACCCAATAATATCTACTCTCATGCATTTATCAACCAGTACATCGTCAATACCCTTACCTCTACATTGCCCAGATAAGCCCATTAACTATCATGTTTACTTATTACTCTTAACCCCTTCTCTGCCAGGCTTTTTATTGTGCTTAGACCCTCATAACTTTTTGTCCACATAAGCTACCCACTCCAAATTTGCATCCTTTTTTCCCAACATCAAAGGGATTCTAGCGGTACCCGGAGTTTGTGGGTTCCCATAGAGGAAACCAAGAAAGTAGCCAAAATACAGCAAACATTTTGTTTTTAAAAACAAAATGGGACAAAGGGCTGCAAAAGAAGGCTTGTGTTTTTTTCCCTGAAAATGGCATCAACAAAGGGTTTGTGGTGCTAAAATCACCATCTTCCCAGCTTTTAGGAACAGGCAGACGTGAATCAGAAAACCACATTTTTCAACACAATTCTTGCATTTTACTTGGACAGACCCCATTTTTACTATTTTTTGTGCTTTTAGCCTCCTTTCAGCTAGTGACAGAAATGGGTGTGAAACCAATGCTGAATCCTGAAAAGCAAAAAATTTCTGAAAAGTTGATTCTGAATTCAGCAAAGGGTCATTTGTGTAGATCCTAGAAGGTTTTCCTACAGAAAATAACAGCTAAAATGCAAAAATATTGAAATTGAGCCGCAAAAAACAGCCATTTATCTCCACGTTTTACTCTGTAACGTTTTCCTACCATATCAGATTTTAAAAAGTAATATACTGTTACATCTGCTGGACTCTTCTGGTTGTGGGGAGATATAGGGCTTGTAGTTTCATCAAGACCCCTAGGTACCCAGAGCCAATAAAGGAGCTGCACCTTGAAATGAGTTTTCGTTGTGTGTGAGGAATACAGCAAGTGAAAAATAGGTATCAAGGAAACCTTTGTATTTACAAAATGGGCACATGATAAGGCGTTGAGAAACAGAGGTTATATGCACATCTCTGAATTCCGGGGTCCCTATACTAGCATGTGAATTACAGGGCATTTCTCAAATACATGTATTTTTTACACACTGTCTTACATTTGGAATGAAAAAATGGGGCAATAACACTTGTTCTTCTATTCTGTGTTCCCCCAAGTCTCCTGATAAAAATGGTACCTCACTTGTGTGGGTAGGCCTAATTTCCCATGACAAGAAACGCAACATGGACATATCACATTTTTACATTGAAATCTGACATGTTTTTTGGAAAGTGCCTACCTGTGAATTTTGGCCTCTAGCTCAGCCAGTACCAAGGGAAACCTACCAAACCTGTGCACTTTTATAAACTAGACACCAAGAGGAATCCAGGATGGGGTAACTTGTGGGGCTCTCACCAGGTTGTGTTACCCAGAATCCTTTGCAAACCTCAAAATTTGGCAAAGAAAACACTTTTTCCTCATATTTCGGTGATGTAAAGTTCTGAGATCTAAGAGGAGCCACAAATTTCCTCCGAGCATTTCCCCAAGTCTTCCGATAAAAATGATACCTCACCTGTGTGGGTAGGCCTAGTGCCTGTGACAGGAAATGCTCCAGAACACAATGTAGGCAAGAATATGTGATGGAACAACTAAGTCCTAAACAACTACTTGCCTAAACCACTACTGCTAAACAACTAAAAAGGCTCTACAACGAAGTACTGAACAACTACTGTCGAAACAACGATTTTGCCTAAATAACGATTGCCTGAACAACGAATTTTAAGGTAAGTTTTTCTTTTTTTTTAATGGTTTATTTAATTAGTTGTTTAGAATTGATATATATCAATTCTAAACAACATATATATATATATATATGTATCTATATATACATATATATATATATATGTATAGATAGATAGCTAGATAAATTCTAATAACCCATAAAAAGAAATGTAAGTTTACCTTAAAATTAGTTATTCATTCAATGAGCGTCCATGGAGGGAATCATTTTGACCCAAGACATGTGTCAGGCCCTCTGGGTCTATTGATCAACCCCTCACTCCACAACTGGTGAGAGTCCAGCCACCTTGCTATTTGGGAGAGCCATCAGAACAAAACTACCTCAATGGACCCCCGATTGATCTGTGAATACTGACAAGTTTTGAGATGCCTACGCAGCTCGCAAAAGAAAAATGAAAACCTATACAAATCAGTGTTGCCATGTCTAGAAGACTGTTTTTGACGAGGGAGACTGGGTATTGGTTAAGTAGAAACACAGATGAAAAACAGACACTTCTTTTGCTGCTGATCCTTTACAAGTTGTGGCGTGCAAAGGACATTTGGTGACAGCACATTGGAATGAACATTCCATCACTCGGGACACATCACATTTCAAACACCTACTGCAACACTTGTTGAGTCCTGAAACTGTACAGGAAGCAACCCAACCATCAGGAGCCTATGGTACTGTTGCCCGATCAGGGTGAACCTCAATCATCTCGAATCACCCGAGCTGGCAGAGAGCACCTCACCAACTAATCATGGAAATGTGATTTTGGTGCAGTTTAACAAAGGGGAAGATGTAGCATCTTTATGTTATGCACATTAGAATCCTTGTGGTTCTGGTCCAACTCTGAACAGGAAGTACTTAATGTATGGGGAGGTGGTAAGGTGTGGTTAATGGAAGGTATGATGTAATGCACAGTGCGTTAGTGTATGTTGAGGAATACATAATGTTTGATCACAGCTCCCATGTTTTGTAATTCATATGCATTCTTCAGGGTTGGGGAAGATGCTACAGAGCCCACAGTGAGGGTTACGGAATGGCTGAATTGGGTAATCTCAAGGTTGCTTAGTATTTATTCCACCTCATCCCTCTTCTTTTTGACAACCTGCACTTCCTGTTTCTTTTATCTCACACTTATAGGTTTCATCCATGCATTTTCCTTCGTCACTGTATTCCTAGCTTTCTATACCCCTTTTTTCCGACCTTTTTTGCTTTTCTCTCTGTTGCTCTGGGACAAAATCTAATGATAAAAAAATAAAGGCCAGATATGCAAGGCCCTAGTGCCACCAGAGCGTCTCTTTCAGTGCTGCTCCAGTGTCACCTTCCACTGCACCATATTTACAAGGAGGCGTTCAGCCACTTTTTTTGGCTTAACACCTTCTTGCAAATATGGGCCCCTTTGATGTCGTTTTCTGTGGGTGTTCCACTGCAACACCCATTGCTTTTGAATCCGACCCAGATTTATAAAAAGGCAGAAATGTAAAGCAGAGTCAAAAACTAACGCCAACGCAAGGGTGGCGATAGTGTGGCACAACAAGGAGGAATCATTTTATTCCTCCTTGTTGTTTGCTCATTCTATGTGTGCTGCAGAATGGAGCACACATAGAAGGAGTAAAAGGCAATGAATGATTGTTTATGTGCAGGGGTGTTTCCCTTCCTGCACATAAAAAATCATTCCAAAATTAAGCTTTGGTACGTCTATGTGTGCTGCATTTTGCTCCATATTCCTGTAAATAAGGAGCATCCTTGTGTTTTCAAAAGTGAAGCGGTGCGGCCCTGCTATTTTTGGCGCAGTACCATGCTGCCTCACTTTGTCGTAAATCTGGGCCTCAGTCTCTTACCTTGAATGTGAGTGCCGGCGCCCACAAGCTGTATCCGCCGGCATAAACTAAGCATATAGCCGCAGTCAATAGAATCCCCAGCTTAAATAAAGGTTAGCACCATTTTTTAGTTGAATCAAATAATTATAAGTGCCTTCCTACTATTATATGTGCTAGTACCAAATTACATAACTAGTTTTGCTGGTAATGTTTGTCTAAGTAGTTGAGCTGCATGCTTGATAATCTGAATCTGGGACATTGTGAGCATGGGCTTCATGGCACATTTGTTGGCAGCAAAAGGCAGCTGTTCATACAGACCTGCTGAAATAATCAGGAGTTGCAAAATGTAGTGGTCTGTGGGATGAAAGCTGTTACTCTAGCTGTCAGATTCCAAGTATTTCGCCTAGCAGCAACCATTTTCTATTCAAAAGTGAAAGCCAAGGGCGATTAAATAGCCAATAAAAACACAACATATAGCCAGAAACTGAATTCTGGACTGTCAGCCTGGATTGTGCTTTAAAGGATTTGCATTAAATAGTCGCTTACACCTCGGGGAGAATTGCAGTTTCTCTGAACCATGGCGCATAGGACTCTGAAGGAAAGTACCATGATTTATTGCTGCATTGAGAGTAGTACACATGGAAGCAATGGAGCGGAACCACCTGTAGCAGCTAAGAGACATGACTTAAGTTCAGCAATGCCACGAATTGGATAATAAGAGTTTGCGGGAAATAACAAATCTGATACATTGTGTTAGAGGATATACTTAACTAGAAAAATGCACTTTCCAGTCTCGGATTGTTTTTTTACCACCTTCACCTTCTAGAACACGTCCTTGACATTTACAAAAAGATACAGTAGGTGCAAAATAGGCCGTAAATCTGTGTCACAAAAAAGTTACATGACTGGCACCAAGAAAAGAGGAAAATAATATCCCTTTGGGTGTACGTTGGCATCATATAGGCCCTTGTTCTGATCCCTGGTACTCCCTTCTATAGAGTCACTGTTTCTGGGAATCCCAACAATTACTGGCGACTAATGGGGATTATGAGTAGTTGGGAAATAACATGTAGAAATTGTGTTTACCTTTGGAGATTTCTGCATGTTTCCCCTCCGTATTCCACCATTTTGTTGTGTAATGAACTATCGGCCAATTTCCAGCAAACATATGAAAGATAATGTCAATATTTTGAAGTGTACTCTTACCTACATTGGAAAAGAGTAGAAGGATTTCTGGAGATGGTAGAAATGTTCCATCTTATGTAGACCAGATATCAATAGCAATGTTTACTCGTTATTAGAACATTGGAATGCTGGGGGCTCCATTGAAAACAATGGAGTGCTGCGGGCTTTTACTGGCCGGTAAAAGACCGCAGCGCCAACATTCCAAAGTTCGCTTTGTTCACAGCAACAGCTGTGAACAAAGCCTCACGGAGCCCGAGGGGATTGTAATCCCCTCGGGCTCCGTGAACATTTTTTTTTTAATAGAACATTCTGCCCTGAGTGGCAGAATGTTCTAATAGCCTTAGAGCCCGCCGTAGCGGGCTCTACCGGCTATTAAAGTCCCTCTCCCTTGTTAAATGCCCTCGCCTTCGGCTCGGGCATTTAACGCGGGAGCGGGCCTTTAATAGCCGGTAGAGCCCGCTACGGCGGGTTCTAAGGCTAAATTAGTTGGTTAGTGGTGTTTCAGAAAGCCCTCCAAGTAGGACATTCCAATGGTCAACTTTAGAGCTAGTGTGCCCCTACGACTTGTTTATGTGTTTCTGTGTGCAGGAAGCACCATTTTCATCACAGTTTCTGCTTCTTGAGCAAGCAATCTTTGATGATGCTGTCAATATGAGGTTTAGGTCCATGTCTCTATTCCATGTAACCCACAGTTTCTTAACCAGGTCTGTGATTCAAGAGTTAGCTTCAAAAAACTGTCTGGACGCTGGGCATAATCGCCGGCAAGCACAGATATGGACAGGACTAAGTAGAATGACCTCAGTTTTAGTAGGAGTAAGCTTCAGTCCATCTACTATCAGCCAGCTGGTGGTAAAGCATTTCGGGCATGCTTTAAATGAGGTTGACAGGTCATTTCCCCCAAGCAAGGGGGTAGGAGAGAACCAAATATCACAAATCAATCAACATTTAAATATACAATACAGCAATTTGGCCACACAAGGAACCCCCAAGTCCGAAATAAAGTTGAAGGCTTGTATTACAAACACAGGTTAATGTAAACAACTTTCAATACAAGCCTATCAAAATGCAATATTACCATGGGACAGCCCAAACATTGGAACGACTGAAGTTTGATTAGAAGAACTGTTAGAGTTTGAAAATTACTAATACAATTGTGTGATTAACTGAAAGAAAAACATGCATATAAAAATGCAAGGCTGAAATGAAGATAAGGCCTACACTGGTAATTGACCCAGATATTTCAAAAATGAAAATAAACCACTGTCTCATTAAATGTATTTTATGTTTTACTAACTAAGAGTAATGAAAAATATTAATTACATGTTCAGAAAAAAATTGTTTGAGTTTTCTGAAATGTTGTGCACTGCACATTTTACTGCGTTTTAAAAAAGGCCTAAGCTAATTCAGAATGAAATAGTGTGATGCTTAGAAAATGCTGATGGCAGTGGAAAGTTTTCTGTTCTTTCTGAAACATCCTGTGTGATGATCTAATGTCGGAGAGAAATGTTCTCCTGTTGTAACATTTATAACATTTAATTTAATTTCATGTTAGATAGTGTCCCACAGAGAACAATGGCTTTCAGTAGTTTTATGTAGTTTGAAATATTATGGGGGTTATTCCAACTTTGGAGGAGGTGTTAATCCGTCCCAAAAGTGACGGAAAAGTGACGGATTTACCACCAGCCGTATTACGAGTCCATTATATCCTATGGAACTCGTAATACAGCTGGTAGTATATCCGTCACTTTACCGTCACTTTTGGGACGGATTAACACTCCTCCAAAGTTGGAATAACCCCCTATATCTCTGCAATGGAAAACTGGCAAGGCAGTGGAAGAAGCTCAACCAATGAGGGAGAAAAAGAAATCAAGAATGCAACAGGAAGAAACGTGCTTTAGGTTTAATTGTTTCTGTTCTAACCACCTCATAGTCTGACCAATGGTAGAGTAGCTAGCTATTTCCTGGGACTTTAATATAGCAATGTTTAGGTGATGTCAGTTCTGAGATGTATTCTTTCTTGCTCAAGAGCAGACTTATTCGTTCTTGCTTGAAGGAGATTTTGCTTTGTCCTCTGCTGTATTCAGATGTGTTTTTATTTCCGCTGGTGAAATAATGTGCTATGTGTCACTGACAGTTCAGATGCATTGAGGCCAAAAATAACTGAACTGTTCCCATATATGTCACTGTCCACTGAAGATGACCAGAAGATGCTCAACTGATGAAGACTTTGCTGCCTGCTGAACCCAAGAAGGAGAGGTATAACCTAATGTGCGCATTTGTCTTTGTTGAAGGTTTTCATGTTTTTCTGTTGTAGAAACCCAACTGCTATTTTTGCTAGCGCCGTAGATAGATGTTTTCCAAATTATTTTTTGTCTTCTTTTTCTTTTTGCATGAAGTCCAACATGCTTAATCTAATTAGGGTAATAGCTAGAATGTCATATTCTGAACTTGG
Source organism: Pleurodeles waltl (assembly GCF_031143425.1). Taxonomy (NCBI): domain Eukaryota; kingdom Metazoa; phylum Chordata; class Amphibia; order Caudata; family Salamandridae; genus Pleurodeles; species Pleurodeles waltl. The sequence goes on along the minus strand of NC_090448.1, from coordinate 1,077,529,518 downwards.
CTGTGCAAAATAACTACACAGATGTAATAATACATCTGTGTTAATTCAATGTATTCAATCTGAACTGTACATCTGATATTGCTGTTATTCTGTGTGATGATTCTTGAGTGCCTAATGATTCATATTCTGTCAACGCTGAGATTCTTTAAAAGGTTTGGTCAACCTGTGTTATACATGTATCTTTATAATTTGTTTTTGCGCTTGATTTACGTGATCTTAGCATTGTTAATCTAAAGGGCAATAAATGTTTAAACTTTACTAAACTGGTGTGGTGATTCATGGCCAAATAGGTCATGGCGTGTTTAAGTCACTGACTCTAGTGTTGCTTAATGATGGTATTGTTTGGTTTTATGTGTTGTTGAATTCGTTTTGTTCAGAGCCAAACACTCACACCTATCTGAGTCCAAAATTATTTATAAATACATTATCAAACCAAATATAAGGTAGGGCGTGCCCACATAATTTGGTATTCACAGAGAATGGTTATGTCTCAATAAGGAGACGTTTGGCTATGTTGCAGGAGAAGGAGATTGATTATATGTCATTTGGAAAATGTGGAGATATGGTTTAACCAATGCTTGTTTGAAAATGACAACATTTTGGAATTTGATTTTGCCAATGCTTGTTTGAAGATGTTTTCAGCGTTCCTAGTGTGACTTGTGATTGAGTTAAGGTTTTGCGCTTGCACTGCTTAAGCAAATCGCAGGTGAATTGTGATGTTTGTGAGAATTAGGGAATTGGCGTACTCCAATGTAGTTTATTATGGAGTGTGCGTACTCCAAAGGGTGTATGTGGGGAAGTCATCAAACTTCAATTGTGTGTGGAGTTTTGTGCTCAAACCTTGCCCACATGGTTGTTGATGTACGGACCCTGCGTGGTCTGATACTCCAGAGCATTGATACAAGTATGTGAGATACTGTGTTTTTGTTGTAACTTGTCTGTTTTCGTGGGTCGATTGGGCATGATTGACAAAATTCCTAAAGTGCATGTTAAAGGGGAGTGTTAGTTTGACCAATATTGGTGATTCCTGGTAATATGCAATATTTTGCATTCGTTTTGTGAGATTTGAGCCGCAAGACTTTGTCAGATCGTGTGCGAATGTGACGTTACAAAGGTCCGCGCTGGGATAAGTCGATTGGCGAAAGGGAGCTTGTGAACGGATTGGTGGACAACCGTGAAGAGCTATTGGTTGAGAGAGGCAACCTAAAAGGATTTGTGTTAAAGAGTGCGCTAAGGGAGTTTAGCGTTTCCTGTCCATGGAACTTTTAATATGAGAATTTTACAAAATTTGAGAAAAGTGCTGTATGATTTGAAACTTCCTCCGAGACCAGCACAATTTGAAGCTTTAGCTAATTCTGAATTAGTGGCCATACAACAAGAGAAATTAAAATTTGAGATAAGAATCAGAAAAACGGAGAAGACTGAGGGGGTCATTCTGACCCCCGCCGGCGGCGGAAGCCGCCTGCCTGGCAGGAACCGCCAGAAGACCGTACCGCGGTCAAAAGACCGCGGCGGTCATTCTGACCTTCCCGCTGGGCTGGCGGGCGACCGCCAAAAGGCCGCCCGCCCAGCGGGAAAGCACCAGCAACGAGGAAGCCGGCTCCGAATGGAGCCGGCGGAGTTGCTGGTGTGCGACGGGTGCAGCTGCACCCGTCGCGATTTTCAGTGTCTGCTAGGCAGACACTGAAAATCAATGTGGGGCCCTGTTAGGGGGCCCCTGCAGTGCCCATGCCATTGGCATGGGCACTGCAGGGGCCCCCAGGGGCCCCACGACACCCGTTCCCGCCAGCCTGGTTCTGGTGGTGAAAACCGCCAGAACCAGGCTGGCGGGAAGGGGGTCGGAATCCCCATGGTGGCGCTGCTTGCAGCGCCGCCGTGGAGGATTCACAGGGGCAGGGGAAAACCGGCGGGAAACCGCCGGTTTCCCTTTTCTGACCGCGGCTTTACCGCCGCGGTCAGAATTGCCCTTGATGCACCGCCAGCCTGTTGGTGGTGCATCCTCCAACCCCGGCCCTGGCGGTCCATGACCGCCAGGGTCGGAATGACCCCCTGAGTCTTTACAGGGAGTTAAAATGTTTCCTGCATTTCTACAAGAGAAAGAGAGCAGTGTCAAACAAAAGAATAATAAGAAATATAAATACTCTTCTGAAGAAGGTGATTTGAAGTCAGTTGAGGCTAGAAAATTATTGACTTATGATCATGAATCAGATGATGAGGAATTTATAATACGGTTACTGAGAAGACGTCCTCCACCAAATGCAGCACAAGAGATAAGTCCAAGTACTAGTACCAAATTCTCCAGTTCCAGTTGTAGTAACCAGAGTTAAGCACAGCTTGCAACTAATGTTCCTGCTATTACTGTTACTCAGACACCTATGATTCAGACTGTCCCACCTTTAGTCTATCCTACTGTTCCTGTTGTGCGTCGGGCACCAAGTATAACAGGGCCTATTGTACAGTCATCACATATATCACAGGCTTACCAGAAACCAGTGATGGTCCAGATGGAGTCTACACCTAGTTTAGTGTCTCCAGTACAGGTTCGGAATATTCAGGGGTACACACCTGTTGTAATTTTACAGACTAGTTACTCAATTTTGACAGGTCAGAATTCAGTAGTAATATACTCAAGAAATCAGAATGTTCAGACAAGTCCAGAAGCATTGACAGTACCTGTAACTATTGGGCCTGTTGTACCATTATTTACTCAGGGAAATGATGAGAATAATGTACAGAATGTTTTCAATTCAAATGCAGAAATGGAGAGATTAAGGCCCTCATTCTGACCTTGGCGGTCGGCGGAGAGGCGGCGGTCGGACCGCGAACAGACCGGCGGTCAGAAAAATGGCATTCTGACCGCGGCGGTCACCGCCGCGATCGACCGCCGCTTCCCCACTCCGACCGCCACGGCGGTCATGATCGCCGGGCTGGAGTTTGCGCACTCCGGCCCAGCGCTCGTCCCAAGACCGCCAACGGTATCATGACCCTGCCTACCGCCGCGGTTTCTGGCGGTCGGGAACCGCCATGCGAACCATGGCGGTAAGCACTATCGGGGCCAGGGAATTCCTTCCCTGGCACTGATAGGGGTCTCCCCCACCCCCCACTACCCACCCGAGTCCTCCCCCCACACCCTCCACCCCCCTGCCACCCCCCAGAGGTGGTACGAACCCCCTCCCCACCCCCACCCCGACATGCACATACATGCACCCCGACATGCACACACCCCCAACATGCACATATACACACCCCCTACACACACATACACAACGGGGACACATACCCACACACATACATGCAGACATGCGCACCTGCCGAACAGCACACATTACCCATAGACACAGCAGCACCCCCCGCCCGCATACACGCACTCACACACCCCCTCTACACACTCACACGCACACCCCCATGCACGCCCACATCACACAACACCCCCCCTCCCCCTCCCCTCACGGACGGTCAACTTACCTTGTGCGTTGGTCCTCCGGGAGGTGACGGGAGCCATGGGGAGGTGACCGCCAACAGAACACCGCCAACAGAAGACCGCCACACAGATATGTGGGTCGTAATTCTGTGGGCGGTGTTCTGCTGGCATGGCGGTGGAGGTTGACCAGTCTCCACTTTTCCGCCGGCCGCCAGTGTGGCTGCTGGCGGTTTCCCGGCGGAACGCTCCCAGCGGTCGGAATGCGCACAGCGGCATACCGCCGCGGTCGGCGGTCTTCACCGCGGCGGTAACTCGGCGGTCTCGCGAAAAGACCGCCAAGGTCAGAATGAGGGCCTAAATGTTCATACGGGAGTCATGTCTCCTATGAACCGGACATTTGACAAAACATTGATTTGAGCTTTTTCAGAACTTCACAGATTCCAGAGAGTCCATTTATTACTCCACAGGGCATATCAAATGTAATTAATAACATACCCAATGTAAATAATAATAATAATGTTTTATTACAAGGTTTGACAGCTCAGCAGTTAACAGACTGACTAGAAAATATGAATGGAAGAAAGACAAAGACGAAAACTGAGAGGGAATATTAATTGAACCTGGCAATGCTTAAATTAGAAATAAATGAAATAATTGAGGGAACAATTGGTGTAAACAGAATAGCTTCATATAATGAGGATGAGTTACACTTCACATATAAAAATTTTACACACAGAGCAGGACTGGTACACCAGAAATTAGCAGACCTTGAAGAGAAATCTGACATAAATCTTGAGAAAACAAACCAACTGAGAAAACGTTACAGGTTAGAATTTGATTCAAAGGATTTTGAGAACATGAGAATACCAGGAATGAAGATTCACATTAAAGAATTAATTTAGAATATCCAATTATGGGGAGCATTAGATAAATCGGAAGGCAGATGGGTGAAAAAAAGAGATCAGAACGAAAAGGAGTCGGCCAATTTGAATGCTAATGCACAGCAGACTGATAATACAGTAAAAGTATTTCCAATGAGAGAAATTCCAGGAGGGAATTTTGTACATGTCCCTTGGAGCAGCAGTGATATTTCGTCATTTACAAATGACTACCAGAGATTGAGGGAGAAACTAGTGGAATGGTACCAGCAAACAGATACGTTTGTGAAGCTTGCACAATGCCTGTGGGAAGATTTGAATACCCTGTTAGAAATATAGGTTCCAGCAGATTTATGGGTTGAATGCAAGAGGAGTGTAGACTGGCCAACAAGAGAGCCTCCACGAGATCCAGTTACAGGTGCACCATCACCTGATGTAATGAAGTACTATCAGAAAGTGATTACATTTATTTAAATGAGAATTTCACCCAAAAGTATTGATTGGCAAAGAATTGATAGGACAGCACCGGAAGCGAAAGAGTCGATGCATGCATACTATGAAAAATTACTGCAAGCGTTTAAACATTACAGTGGTACAGAAACAATTGAGCTGAAAGACAAGATTCATTTTGAGCTTAGATTTGTTGAAGGTTTGGGACCTGAAATTGGACAGCTGCTTAAGAGTCACTTTATTTGTTGGCAAGCAAAACCAGTTGATGAAGTGTTACAGTTTGCAAAATAATGTAGTACTAAGATTGAAATGAAGCAGAAGAAATTAAAGGAAAAGACAATGGGGATGCAGATTAAAGTGGCACAATCAGGGATGCAGGGAAATTATCCACGGAATGCAATGGTTAATTTAGGTGATATGCAGGCAATGAAAAGCATGTTACTTTTTTGGGGGGGCATTGGAAGTGTGAGTGTCCAATGTTGGTACTAAAAGGTATGGTTACGCAGATGAACGAAAACAATCAGTTGCCAAATTCGAGAGGTCTGAACATGAGGGGTCCTAATTTCAATGTCCAAAACAATCAGATGCAGATTCCTCAGCAAATGCAAAGTTCTCAGCCAATGCAGCAAATACAAATGCCACGTTTTCAGGTGCCTCAGTCACAATTAATTCAGCCACAGGTACAAATGGTACCTAAGCAACAGATGCAAATACCTCAAGCTCCAATGGTGCAGCAGCTGATGATGCTTCCTCAGCAGAACACAAGTCAAAAGTTAAAACACAGTAATCATACAGTTCAACAGTTCACACTTCACAGTGAGGATGAATCGAATGATGAAGTGATGAGTGATGGAATGATGGGTGAGAGAGAAAGTTAAGATGAAGAAGAATGCGTGTTAGCAGCTTCATTAAAAGTGGATCCCAAGGGTCCTATGTAAATGGAGAGGTAATAGTTCATAATGTCTCATTCCTAGTTGACACAAGAGCTACATGCTCTACATTGAGACCAAGAGAAGTTCCTAATATACCACTTTCTGGGAAAACAATCCAGATTGTAGGAGTTGCAATCAGATCTGACAAACCTGATTACTGAACTAGTCCCTGTTAAAATTGGAAACTTTGAAGGACTACACAAATTTGTACTCAAGTCCAGTTTCCTTGTTAGGAAGAGATCTATTGTGCAAAACAAGATGTTCGATTACCTGTTCAAATGATGGAATTGCTATTCAGACAAATTAATGATGATGATTCATCTATACAAACTGAATGTGATTCAGTGAATGAAGAGTTTCCACTGATTAGTTTCTATCCTGCTTTCACAGTAAAAGACCTGCCGACCGATTTACAGGATACAGTTCATTTAAAAGTTTGGGATTTTTCTGTAAAAGATATTGGTCTGATCAAAGGAGATGAACCAGTTAAAGTCACAGTTAAACCCAATGTAATTTTTCCACAGATACCGCAATATCACATGGGTCCAGATGTGATTGAAGGAGTAATTCCTGATATTGAAGATTTTGTGAAGCAGGGAGTTCTAAAAGTATTGTTGAGCAGCCTATGTAAATTGTTTATTATGGGTTTGCGAAAACCAAGTGGCACATTTAGAATTGTCCAAGATTTGAGGAAAATTAATGATATGGTGGTAAAATGTTGTCCAGTGGTACCAAATCCAGCAGTGATTTTGTTTCAGATTCCATGGAACTTGAATTTGTTTTTGAATTGAAATTTGAAAGTAAAGTGCCAGCTGAACAAGAAGAACATTACATGCTACAAGTGCAAATTAAAATTGTTGTTTAATAGACAATGATATACTGAAAGAGACTTTGAAACCGATTTTTTGACAAACTGAACTGATTTTGACAAGCTGCTAAACCATTTTTTTGTCAACAGTTCTGGAGAAGAGTCCGAAAGCTGTAAATAACTACAAAGAAAATTATTTTTGATTTTTGGCTGAATAGTGAATTATTTTTCTTTTTCCCTCTACTTTCTGATTCTTTACAGGATGGATAACAATCGCAATAGAGTGAAAACTAATAGGTGTGGGAATTGTATGTGTGCTAGTGTGTTTGTTGTTGATTGGAAAGTATTCATCACATACAGAAAATAGTTATATTAGTTCTGTAGAGACTACTACACTTTCAAAAAGAAAAGTTTCATAGGGATGAGAAATACTTACATTTAGATCACTTACAAGGGGATCTTTCTTCTAAAGTTTTCTATTGTTTGTTGTATGTATATGTTGAGATGGGGCGTGGTCTGGCACTGAGGAAGATGGCCACATAGTCGAGCGGCTCCGTAGCGGTGCCTTACAGGCCCGATAAAATCCGCTACGCTTATCTGGACCAGAGGCAGGCGAAAGGCTAGCCAGTAATTGAGAGCCTTCTGAGACCTGAAACGGAGCAAAACAGGAAGCTCCAGACGAAGATCCGCAGAAGGAAACATGAAGCAACAGGCAGCCGGGAAGAAGCAAAAAAGGCCGGGAAAAATAAATAAGGCCAGGAGCGGGGCCTTTGAGGTGCGTGCTCCCCCCCGATTCCCAGCAGCAAAAGGGACTGTCAAGGGACTTTCAAGTGAGCTCAAGAGGGGGCATCCTGGACCTAGGAGGGGTCTGAAGTGGGAGGATCCGGCCCTGCAGCCCCCAGGCGACCAACACAACAGGAGGGAAACAACGTAGGGGCGCTGTGGGGCACGGAGGGACTCAAGTCCGCAAGACGGAGCAGAGGCACCCAGGCCACACCCCTGGTGGGCCTGGGCACCCACTATGGCCGCGTGGAAGCGGCAGTGGAAGGGAGACCGGCGCTAAGAAAGAGGATGCCATGAGAGACTCCTCAGGTCTTTGATCAACACAGAGGTATGGCAGCCTCCAATGGGAACAGGAGGGGCCCAAGGGGATAAGATCCGCGACCCCAGTGGCAGAACAAACTGAAAAGCTTCTCCGTGAATGGAAGGAGCAGAGCTCCCAACAATCAACACCCCACTTGGGACAAGCAGAAGCCCTGGGGTAGTCCATAGATCACGGTGGGCAATTGCCCTGGGCCCAGGACATTGAGGGGGTCATTACGACCCCGGCGGTCAGTGATAATGTGGTGGTAGTACTGCCAACAGGCTGGCGGTACTTACCGCCACATCATGAAATTGGCGTGTTGGCTGAAGCCAACCGGCCAATGTACCACTCCGACCGCCACAGCAGTAACAGCCGCCGGGCTGGAGATATCCATCTCCAGCCCGGCGGCTGCCATTGTTCCACCTGCGGGGTTATGACCCCGCCTACCACCATGGTTTTTTGTGGCGTCCGTATCGCTATGAAAATCATGGCAGTAGGCCATATCAGTGACAGGGAATTCCTTCCCTGTCACTGATAGGGGTCTCCCCCCTCCTTACCTCTCCAGTTACCCCCCACCCTCTCCCTACCTCTCCAGTTACTACCCCCACCCCTCCACATCCATGCCCCTTCACACACACACACACACACACACGCACACACACAGTCATTCACACATACATACACGCATGCATACATCCAATCACACAAACATCCGCATACACTTCCAAACATGCACGCAGACACGCATTCACATCTCACAACATAGACTCACTCACATGTCCGTACATGCACACACGCATTCAACACTCAACACACACCCGCATTCATGCACAAACATACATTCACACACCCCCACACACACACAACACCCCCGCTGCCCCCCCCCTGTCAGAGACCCGACTTACCTGGATCCTCGGGGTCCTCCGGCAGGGGATGGGGCGCTGCTACTGCCAGCAGCGCCGGCCAGCAGAACATCTCCAGGCTGTATTAATTGTCATATAACAGCGCCACCTTACTGCCACAGCTGGATTTATGCCATTTGTGTGGCCGAAATCCTGCTGTGGTCATAATATGGCGGATGATTGGTAGCCGTGGCGACGATCTTTTGTCAGCCGTCGCCGCGGCAGTAGGCGTTTTTTACAACCAATGTTATAATGAGGGCCTGAGTGTTGACTGGACTGAGCCGCATGCCAGCCTGAAAGGAGGGTGACATCTTCAACTGTCCGGGGGGGGGGGGTTGCAGAGCACTTGTCTCACATTGCAGAATGCAACAACTCACCGCACAGAGACCGGAAGAGCGCCCCAGCAAGGGGTCTGAAAACATGGGGCGCAACTGAGGCCCACAAGCAATGCAAACAAATAATCTGGACAAGTACACGGTGCAGCTTGGGTCAATGTGATTGGTGAGAACCACACCAGATCCTACAGGGGGAAACCGAGAGAGTGGAGACCCTTCGCTGCGGTAAATCATGGATATCATACAAGCGCTAAGGAACAACATCGAGCTAAAAATTGATGCGGTGATGCTGGATGTTAATTTATTGCATGTGGACCTTCGCAAGGTCACAGATAAGGTCACCGCAGCAAAGGGTCAGATCAAAGGGCTCCAGGCCGTAAACAAACAACTAGAAAAGCAAGTACGAGACCTGACAAAGAAGCAGACCGAGATGGAGGTGAAGTTGGAGGACCAGGAGGGCAGGGCCCGTAGCAACAGCATCAGAATCACTGGAGTCCCGGAATGGGCAGAAGGACACTGGACAGAACTATTCATAGAGGACCTTATCCTGAACAAACTGGGGCCCAAATGCCTGTCGAACTACTTCACCATCGAAAGAGGACATAGAGTGCCAGTATGGCCACCTTCAGTGGGCGCCCCCGAACAATAATCACTAGAGTGTTCAATTTCAGAGACCGTAATCCAATTCTCCTGACAGCCAGAGCCAGGGGTGATATGAAATGGGAAAATTCACTGATTTGTTTCTTCCCAGACTTTACCCTTCAGGTCCAGAGGCAGAGATGCCAGTTTGAGGAGGTCAAATGGGCCCTGAAGGCCAAGGACATCAAAGATATGATGATCTTCCCAGTCAAACTAAAAATAGTGCAAGATGGCAAGTCCTGGTTCTTCCAGTCCCCGGAGGAAACATGGGACTGGCTGGAGGACTTGCGCTAGATGGATGGGCAAGGCCGTGGGGCCAGTGAGTAGCAAGAGAGATTGAGAGAGAGAGGGACTCTGAGACGCGTCCAACCAAGTCCTGTCCAATCCAGAGCGGAACCTCAGGACAGTTTGAATGCACGGTATTGGCTGCGGGACCATTCTGCGCCTAGCCCGGAGGGTGTATCAGTCCAGGGGGAACTGGACTTGAGCCACGTAACAGGAGGAGAGATTGATTGCACCTCAGGTGGGAGCCGGGACATCGGCCCGGGACCTCGGACGAAACTAAGGGCCAGATGTAGCACACAGATTGCACATCGCAAACAGCGAATTTCGCTGTTTGTGACGTGCAAACTGCACATGGCAGTGCACAAAACCTCTTTTGCGATTCGGTAACCAGGTTAGGGAGTCCCCTTCCTAATTGCGAGTCACAGTGCAATGCCAGATTGCTTTCTGACTGCGAACGCGGTCGTTGTGGATGGCATTAAAAACATTTTTCCAGAGCAGGTCCTATGGACCACTGCCTGCTCTGAAAAAATTAAACGAAAACATTTCATTTTTTCGTTTTGTAATGCATCTCGTTTTCCTTTAAGGAAAACGGGCTGCATTTAAAAAAAAAAAATGCTTTATTTAAAAGCAGTCACAGACATGGTGGTCTGCTGTCTCCAGCAGGCCACCATCCTTGTGAGTGTCGCGAGTCTCAAGCGGGTCGCAAATTGCGACCCACCTCATTAATATTAATGAGGTGGGCCTTTGCAACTCCCTTGCGAGTCGCAGATGGTGTCAGGGACACCATCCTGCATTCCAATTTGCGACTCGCAAATTGCGAGTCGATCTGACTCGCAATTTGCAAGTCGCAAAATGAAATATACCTACATCTGGCCCTAAGTGTTGATCCCTGCCATCAGTCTGGTTCTACAGCAAATAATAAACAGGGTCAGATAGGAGCAGGGGACTTATGGCTGGACGTCTGCAATGGTTCGCAGACCGCACCCATAAATGAGTTTGAAAAGGTTGGGGCGACAAGCACTCTGCCAAGTTGGGAAGGGGGGTGCATGGCAGCAGGGAGGGAAGGGGGGTTTGTTGGAGGGAGGGAAGTTCAACAGAGACAGCATACAAGTTTAACTGTTAGGCGCATGCATACACAAGTTGAGCTTGGGGGGATGGGGCCCACAGAGGGCACCCAACCGAAGAGGAAGAGAGCTGATGACTGGGGGAGTAAAACACAATGCCCAGCCCAACTGCATATGATGGCTAGTGGTTTGTATAATGGACTGAGCATCATGTCTGGAATGTTAACGGGCTGGGGAGTAGAATTAAGAGGATGATAGTTTTACAGCACCTGAGGCGTAGTCTCCAGATGTAGTCCTGGTGCAGGAGACCCACCTTAGAAGGAATAATTATAAGGCGTTAAACAGATTCGTATACACCTTGGTGGTACACGTGGGAGACTCCCCAGATGCCAGGGGGTGGGCACCCTGCTAAGGAAAACACTTCCCTTCACACCAATACGCTCCTGGGCAGATCCCATGGGTCAATTTGCTGCGATCACATGACATTGGAACTCAGATGCTGGAACTGCCGGTTGGGATCCTCATCATAGGGGGAGACATGAATGCAGTGACAGACACAGAGGCAGACAGACAGACTAAATCTTACCCCCCTTGTGGGGGGGACCACTGAAATCGTTCATAGAGGCGATGGGACTGGTAGACATCTGGAGGGCGCTGAACCCACAAGAAAGGGCATACACGTACTACTCTGCCCCACATGGCAGTTTTTCCAGGATAGACCACATATACACACATAGCTGATACATAGGTCACTTTGGGGAGGCCAGGCATGGGGCACGAGGAATTTCAGACCTCTTTACAGTGGTGATATCTCTAAAGGGACGGCAGCGTGACTATGCCACCATACCCAGAATAGATCCATGGTACTTGAGCGACCAAGTAATTGGGGAACAGTTACGGGAAGGGACGGACCTTTTCTTTAACGAAAATGTGGGTCGTGTCCTCCAGATGCATATTATGGGAGGCATTTAAGACGGTCCTTCGCGGACAATCCCAGGCGCTGACGGGGGAAAGAAAAAGGAGAACAAGCTCCAAATAGAAGCCCTAGAGAGGGAACAAGGAGCATGAGAGGCCCAACCTCCAGGCGGCAGGTCAGAGGAACTCTGCCGGCGTTTAATAGCGAAGCAAACTGAACTATGTGAGTTGGCAGAGGACGAGGATAGGAAATATGCACAGGCAACGCAAAGAAAGTTATAAGACATTGGGGACAAGGCAAGTAAACTGCTAGTGTGCCTAAACCATAGAGACCAAAAACAAAGAGGGGTAAGTGAGATATTGGACAAATCGGATGGGTCCAAATATTAGAGCCCAGAAATAGCTGAGGCTTTCGCCTGCTACTATGAGAAGCTATACTTCACAAAGACTCGTACAGATGACGACTGTGAAGACCTGCTTAAAGACGTTACACTGGTGTCCTTCACCGAGGTAGAAAGGGAGTCACTGGAGGGTGAGCTAACGGCTGACGAGATAGGGAAAGCAATTTGTGCCATACCGGTGCGAAAGGCAGTAGGCCCGAAAGGGCTCCCACTGGAGATCTACAAGGGGCTGAAAAGCAGGGTAGCCCCACATCTGACACAAATGTACCTCGAGGTGCTAAATGCACAGCAACTGCCAGAAGATCAAAGGAGAGCAACTCTAGTGGTCATTCCCAAGAAGGGGAATCTGGTAACGCAATGTGCGTCATACAGGCCCATATCTCCATTGAACGTGCTGGCCACTCGGCTGCAAACAGTGATCACCTCCATTGTTCACCCCAATCAATCAGGGTTTATGCCCCGTAGAAGCACCCGGCTCAGCATCCGTCGACTGTATGGGGTGCTTAACATGACGCGATCCCTGGGGGGCACCCTGGTAGAATTGTTGGCCCTGGACGCATGGAAAGCATTCAACAGTCTGGAATGGGGCTATTTGTTCGTGACACTTCGAAAGCTGGGGTTAAGTCTACAGTTCTGCGCCTGGGATAAGCTGCTTTACCAGAAACCACTGGCAAGGGTGAGAGTAAATGGGGTAAATTCCTGCAATTTTGAACTGCAGAGGGGTATGAAGCAGGGATGCCCACTTTCCCCTACGCTGTTTGCACTGGCCCTGGAACCGCTAGCAGCCCGGGTGGGGAGGGATGGGAGGAGCGTATTACTCTCTATGCAGATGACATACTACTGTTCATCAGGGATCCGGTCCGCTCCATTGACAGGCTCCTACAAATCTTCTGCAACTTTGAAGATTATTCTGGGTATACAATTAACTGGGACAAATCCCTACTGTACTCTCTGATGCCCTGATGCCCCTCCCGGAAGACATTCCTGTGGCACCCAATGGTTTCAAATACTTGGGGATATACATCACCAGGGACAAGCAAGAATTCCTCCGAGTGAACCTGACCTCACAGGTGGACAGGCTGGAGAGGGATGTAGAACATTGGCGACAACTACCATTGTAACTAATGGGCAGGGCAACCTTGTATGAGATGATGACACTTCCCCCGACTGCTCTATGTGTTTCAGAACACCCCAGTGGCTATCCCCAAAGGGGTCTTTCGGTAAATCGACCAGGCCCTTAGGTCGCTGCTGTGGGGGCGGGGGATCCCCCCGTGTAGCGCTGAAGAAGCTTCAGAGGGGGGTCTGTGATGGAGGACTGGATATTCCCAACGTCTGGATGCACTATTGGGTGACCCAGCTGGTGGTGATCAGTGAATAGGCATTCACAGAACCTGAGGAGCCAGCTTACAGGGTCGATAGAGCAGTGATGGGTGCTTCGGGTTACGAGGGGGTCCTATACTTCCGGCGGAGGGCCCAGGACTTACCGACCCACACCCTGATGGTGGTGCGGGCATGGAGAGAGGCAAATTGCTACCTTGAGGCGGAGGGGGTGGTGTCGGCTCATGCCCCACTCTGGACTGGCAACTTCCTGAAGGAAGTGAGTGTGTTACAGGGGTTCTCTAGATGGACCTTGATTGGGATAGAACACCTGGGAGACATGTGGAGGGACAATGCTGTGATATCTTTTGAGGACCTGCAGATGGAATTTGCCTTAGAGGAGGTGGAAAGATACAAATACTTGCGACTGCACAATGCGCTGTGTTGCCACATACACATTGGGGAGCAAATCCAAGACACTACACTATTTGAAGACAGGATCCTTGCTGAGCCAATACCGAAATCTCAATCATTTATAAGAAGCTATTCAACAACTCCTCCAATCCAAATGAACCACTGCGGGTGGCATGGGAGGAGTACGTAGGACCCATGGATGAGGATGACTGGGCCGACGCGTTGAACAGCGCTATAGAAATTGCAATTCAGACCTGATTTAGATTGGTGCAACTTCGGATACTGCACAAGTCCTATCTCTCCAGGTTGCGACTACAGCGAATGGGGCGCACACAATCGGATCTCTGTGTGAGAGGGTGTAAGATGCCGGGGACATTCTATCACATACTATGGTCCTGCCCTCAGATACAGTTGTTTTGGAAAGAAGTGGTGGACGAGATGTCACGAGTGGTGGAGGGCCTGATCCCGATGGACCCTAGGTGGCTACTCTTGTCGATCCCAGGAGAAATGGGGTGGAAAAAAACCTCAAATGGTATGGCCGAGGTTGGCAGCAGGGGTGGCTAAGAGGAATGTGGCCAGGGCATGGGGAGCTCCCCACTGACTGAAAGGGGTGGAGTGGGTGGCGGATAAGTACTGGTGCTGCAGGTCAGAGAGAGTGGTCTATAAAAGCAGGGGGTGCTCAGCAAAATGGGACAAGATCTGGGGACAATGGAACGCAACCCAGGGTATGTGAGCAGGAGGAGGACCCCGGGAAAAGGGAAATGGCCACAAGGGAGGTAGAGATTGGAGTTCTTACTCTTAGCAGGAGAAGGGTAGGTAGAAGCATACTAGAGGGATCCGTGGACAAAAGTTCCTAGAAAGACATTGGACTCCGTCACACCCATTCACTACCTATCATGTCATTTCCGTTGTTTACATTTACTGTATGCCATGCGGTGTTAAATAAAAAGATTTACCAAAAAAAGAATATGTTGGGACGATGAATGTGAGAGAGTGCTGTTTGTACGCAAACTCCTTCATCAGTTCAAGAAGGAATAGCACCATAGTTTACCATTAACATATGGAGTTAGTTGTAGTCTTCTTCTAACAAGGCTTTATGACCAGGAGTACATTCAGTATTTCTACTCTAACCTAGACTTTGGCCCTCATTATGACATTGGCAGTAAATCCTTCATACTGCCATGCTGACGGCCGCCAACTTACCGCGGCGGCGGTGGATATCCGTTCCCCATATTACGACACACACACACCAATCCGACAGAATTCAGCCACATACACATATCCGCCAGTCCAAAGGTAAGTGATAAAGTGGCGGTATCAAACCCCACACTGTTGTGCCAACAGAACAACACCCACCACAGTATGACCCACGAATCACCACTGGCGGACATTCAACGGCGGTAAACCATTGGCGGTATATACCGCCGCGCTCACAATGGACACCCACAGACAAAACAACACCACATTGGACAATTCAAACAACACACACCTGACACCCATACACACACCACATCCACACACCCACACCACTATAAAACACCAACCCGCATTACCCACAACTCTTTACGAATACAAATCATTGCCACCAGAGAGACACCAAGACCACTGAGACAACTAAATACACAAACCACTCAAGCCCAAACACCACTCACGCACTCCACATCACAAACACCAACACATTACCCAACACACCCTCACCAACACACCTCACATAACACCCATGGCACCACAAAGACACCCCCATTTTACAGAGGAGGAGCTAAGAGTCATGGTGGAGGAAATTGTCAGTGTACAGCCACAGCTATTTGGAGCACAGATGCAGCAAATATCTATAGCTAGGAGGATGGAGCTATGGCGGAGAATCGTGGACAGGGTCAATGCTGTGGGACAGCACCCCAGAACAAGGGACGACATCAGGAAGAGGTGGAACGACCTATTGGGGAAGGTACGTTCCATTGCAGCAAGGCACCAGCTCGCTATACAGAAGACTGGCGGTAGACCCCGACCTCCTTCCCTCACAACTCACAGCATGGGAGGAGAAAATCTTGGCAATACTGCATCCTGAGGGTCTGGTCGGATTTGAAGGAGGACTGGACTCTGGTAAGTCACCTTTCAACAATTATCACCCTTCTACCTGCATTCCATCACATACCCTCACCCTCACTCCCATCACTCCACTACATCCCACACACTCCACCATCACATCTCACTAATCACAATGCCAAGTGCTGCATGCTGTACCAATGCATGAACACCCCTCACAGCCCTGCATGGACACCCATCACTGGAGCATGCACAGCATAGAGAACTAACAACTACACCATATACTAACATACAAAAGTGAAAGCTGGCAGGGCAAAACCAACCATAGAGAGGAAGCCAGGGATGTACAATACGTTATACACATCAACCATACCACATCTTTTATATCCCTACAGGTACCCCAGCCAATATCACCGGAGAGGAGGTGCCAGCACTATCTACTCCCCCAACTGAAGAGGCCCACAGTGATGACAGTAACTCTGGGCTTCAGGACTGAATGACCTACCTGGCCTATCAGGGACCACTGGACAGCTGGTTACCCAAGCCCAGTTTCAGACCACCACAGAGCCTCCCCCTTCAGGAAACACCATGACAGCAACCACCCAGGGTCCCCACATCTCTGTCCCCAGGACATGTCAATCAGCAGTGTGTCCACCTGTACAGGGACCCAAGGCCACACTTCGTACACAAGACAATCAGGGACCTGGGGTCAGTGGGCACACAATTCAGGGGACAGAGGCACAGGCCACCAGGGAAACTGGGAGGAGTGCTGTGCACTAGGGGGAGGACAGGCCCAGGGAACCGACTCTCCAGGAGGCACTCTCCAAGATCCTGGGAGCCTACCAACATTCCCAGGACACGATGGACCAGATCCTGGACAATGTGCAGGAGAACAGGCCTCTGCAGGAGGGACAGTACCAGGGTATCAGGGATGACTTGCAGGCCATCAACAACACCCTGATCTCCATATCAGGGGTGCTGGCAGACATGGCCAATAATATGAGGAAGGCAATACCAGCGGGCCCCTGCCACTAGCCAGTCATCTGAACAGCCATCCACTTCCACTGCTGCTAGTGGCCAGGAGGCCTCACCATAGGACTCAAAGGCCACCAGCACCCCTTCCCCTGCAGAAAGTGAACCACCCCGCAAATGTTCCCTGCGATCCAGACAGAAGCCAGAGACACATGCCAAGACCCCTGCCAGGAAATGAGACTCTCCTGATAGTCACCCTTGTGTCCCACTCAGTCACCCTGTCCACCTTGAACTGCCATTGCTCCCCTTCCTATGTCCCCTTGAACAATGCACCTGTACTACAAACAGACTGGAACAATGCCCTGGACTTTCCTCCATCATTAACCCATCCCATTGTAATTTCCCCCATATGTTAGCACTTCAATAAACACCCTTTGACAAAAATCGATTTCGAGTATGTCATGTATATCAAATATGTATTGTCTGAAACAGGTACAACCATTGCAAATGAACAGTACATAGAATGAGCATAGAATTAATGACCTGTAGCTGGCTGTAGTGATCACACCAGGAGTATTTGTCATATCACCAACATCTGCAAAATTAATATCCAGAGGAAACAGTAAGTAGGCATTGAATTGGGAACTACCAGCATGCCAATGCCACACGGAATACAACCAAAATCATTTAAATGTAAAGTTACACTGTCTTACCTGGGTGTCATCGGAAGTACTGATGGATCACAGTTGTTCTGTTGTCCTCATCTTCATCCTCTGCCTTCTCATCCTCAATGTCCACAGGGTCCACTGTTGCCACAGGGGCATCTCCAGTCTCCTCCTCCTGCAGAAAAGGTACATGGCGTATGAGGGCCAGGTTGTGCAACATGCAGCATGCCACCACTATCTGGCAGACCTTCTTAGGTGAGTGGCACAGGGATGCACCTGTTAGATGGAGGCACCGAATCCTAACATTCAGGAGGCCAAAGGTTCTCTCAATTATCCTTCTGGTTCGCCCATGTGACTCATTATAATATTCTTCTGCCCTTGTCCTGGCATTCCTCACAGGGGTCAGCAGCCATGATAGGTTTGGGTAACCAGAGTCACCTGCAATTATTGAGGGACAACATTTAGCCACACACTATCTCATATGGCCTACAACATACCCATACACCAACATTTACTGGGTGGGAACCAGGGCTCACCTATAAGCCACACCCTGTGCCTCTGTAGTTGGGCCATCACATTTGGGATGCTACTATTCCTTAGGAAAAAAGGCATCATGCTCTGACCCAGGTTACTTAGCATTGACATGGGAGATGTACTGGTCCGCCAAGCACACCATCTGCACATTCATGGAGTGGAAACTCTTACGATTCCTGAACACCTGTTCATTCTGGCGGAGGGGGCAAATGCAATATGTGTTCGGTCAATTGCCCGAATTATATGGGGGATATGTCCCATTGCATAAAACTCGGCCTTCACAGTGGCCAAATCCTCAACCTGGGTGAATGCAATGTAGCTGCACATGTGTTTTAACATGGCAGACAACACTCTTACTGATATCACCCTGTTGGGGTAACGGATAGCAGATATCAGGTCAGGCTCCAATTGGACACCTAGTTCTGTGATTGTGGCCCTGTCCAGCCTATAGGTGAGTATTATGTGCCTGTCACCCAGTGTAGCCAAGTACACCAGGGGTCTGTACATGGGGGTATGTCTCCATCTCCTATTCATCCGCAGTGGTCAGAATCTATGGAACAAAAGATTGAGGAACCTGTCACAAACTGAACAATGGAGCCACAACAGTAGTTTGCATTCTGTGAACATGTAATGGGTCAGTGTGATTTGTCCAGTATGGCGTCTGCCTGTCCTGTGTGGAGGGACAGGTGGAAGTGAGGTAATTACGCTGACGTGCGCCGTGGCGTGTGGCAGTCGGGAACCGCAGTGCAACTCCTCATTGGTTAATATTGGGCCCGATGAGTTACAGTGGCCAATGATGATCTACGCCGGCAGTGACGGCATGCACCGCCGTGAACGTGACCGCCATTTCCTATCATAACCCTCACTTGTTACCTGACCTTCCATAGGAGAGGACCTACACTGCATGTGCTGCTGTGACCTGTGTCTGGAACCTACCTTGGCCTGTGTGACTGAGGAAAGGGCCTACCCCAATACGGACTGTTGTATGGGCCTCCACACCAACAGGTGAGTACACTGTGGGCACGATGCATGTGTCATGGATGCATGGATATGTGAGTGAAAGCATTGTGTAAGGGGAGGATTATCTGTTGGCGGTGTACATGTAGTGAGCTGGGCTATGTATGTGCCAATGCTGCGAGAAAGGGGTATGGTGGGCCATGTGTGTGACTGGCTGGACTGTTTGTCTAATGGTGTTCTCCTGTCTGTATTGCCTCTGCAGGTCAGCGCCCATCAAAAGAAGGGTATATGGTGTGCCATCGCCAAGGAGATGCGGACCTTGGGGGTCAATGGCAGGTGGATCACCCACTGTCGGAATCGGTGGGAGGATCTGAGACGCTGGGCATGGAAGACAATGGATGCCCAGCTGGTAGATGGCCTCCTAACGAGGAAGGGGTGCCCATCGAACCCTGACCCCTATGATGGCCCGCCTACTTGCGGTTCCCTATCCAGAGCTGAATGGGTGCTTGAGGGCAACACAGCAGCCACAAGGGGGTGAGTACAGTGGCTATCTTTACAGCTTATGCCTGGTGGTATTACCGGTGGTGGGTGTGTGGCAGCGGGTGCTCCTAGGCCAGTCCAGACATTGCAGCATAGGTCCTCTGGTGGCTAGGGTTCTGAATGGAAAATGACGTCTATCTAGCTTGTTAGCATCCACTACTGGCCAGGCCTGCGTGGGTCCCAGGTGTGTTGCAGTTGGCGGTGTGTGCCCCTGTTCATGCCTTGGTGGCTAACAATATCACTGGTAGTGCATTGCATAGTGCGTAGGCCTGTTCCCTGTGTGTGAGGGTGCTGGGTATGCCAACAGTGCTGTTGGTGCAGTCATTGACCCAGTGTATCCTTTGTCTCTCTCTCTCCCCCCCTTTCTTGTTTTGCCATCCTGTCCTTATGTGCATTAGCATCATCTGGCTGAGGAGCAGAGGCACCGGTAATGGAGGGAGCTGCATCCCAGAGGACCCAGGAGGCAGAGTCCACCGACGCTGGGGGCACCATTGGGATGGAGGGCCAGGGAAGCACCACGGCAGAGACTGAAGGGGACAATACAAACTCTGATACCTCTTCCGATGGGAGCTCCCAGGTGGTGGTAGACACCTCTGTGACCACCCCAGCTACAGGTACAGCCGCCATCCCCCGTACCAGCACTGCCCTCCCAGCAGCCCCTCAGCGAGTTGCCCATGCCTGCTCACCCAAGCGGGTGGGCATCTCCTTCACCCCAGGCACCTCAGCCCCTGCGAACCCTGCTGCCCTGCGTGAGGAGGCTATTGACCTCCTGAGATCCATCTCTGTAGGGCAGTCAACCATTGTGAATGCCATCCAGGGGCTGGCAGCCCAGATGCAACAATCTAAAGCATTCCTGGAGGGCTTTCACACTTGATTGGCGGCCCAACAGAGATCAATTCAGGCTCTGGCCTCCTCTTTGATGGTAGCCATTGTCCCTGTTTCTACCGTCCCCCCTCCAACTTCCTCTTCCCAGTCCCACTCTCCTCAACCCCAACCCATCCCAAGCGCACAGCCTGATGAACATGCACACAGGACAACACGCAAGAGAGTCACAGGCAAACACTTCACCCCGCACTTCACCCCACAGGCACTCACACAAACACCATCCAGTTGCAGACACAACAACGTCCACTATTTCCACTGTCTCCCCCTCTTCCTCCTCCTCCACCTCCCACCCAGTTAGTCCACACTCACACCTGCATGCACTATGTCATCATCCACTACCTGCATCATCACCACACCAAGCAGAACACACACCTCACTGGCAGACACCTCCACAACATTCATGTACACGACCCCTGTGTCCTCTCTCACCGTGTCTGTTCCCCAAAGGTACACAAACGCAAGCACTCAGATACTCAATAGCCATCAACCTCACAACAGCATACAGCCCATGCACCTGCACCCAAATCCAGCAGACAAACACCTCCAACAACCACTCCCTCATCCTTCACTCCATTACTTATTCCTCTTCCCACCCTAATGTCCCAAAAAAGCTTTTCCTTTCCACGATTGACTTCTTTTCCTACCCCTCCCCTGTCCTGCACGTATGGCCAGGGTATCAAGAACCCAGCCAAGCACCTCAGCCACACAGTCCATGGTCCCACTTCCATCCACACCTACTTGTGGTGGAAAGGATTCCAGGCCACAAATACTGAAGGGGAAGGAGCATGCACCAGCCAGCAGAAAGGGGAAGAAGCCTGCACCAGCCAGCAGAAAAGGGAAGGAGCCTGCACCCACCAGCGGAAAGGGGAAAGAGCCTACACCAGCCAGCAGAAAGGGGAAGGAGCGTGCACCATCAAGCAAGAAGGGGAAAGAGCTTGCAACAGCCAGCAGAAAGGGGAAGGAGCCTGCACCAGCCAGCAGAAAGAGGAAGGAGCCTGCACCATCAAGCAAGAAGGGGAAGGAGCCTGCACCAGCAGCTGTCACAGAGCCACCACCACCAACCGCGGTTGTGCAGCCATCAGTGAGTGCACGGGCTGAGCAGGACCCACCCACTACCTCCACCACCACCACAGTGCAGCCATCGCAGGGTGCAGGGGCTGAGCAGGACCACCCACTACCTCCACCACAGTGCAGCCATCGCAGGGTGCAGGGGCTGAGCAGGAGCCTCCCACTACCTCCACCACCACCACAGTTCAGCCATGCCAGGGTGCAGGGGCTGTGTAGGAGTCACCCACCACCACCACCACAGTGCAGCCTTCACCGCTGGCGGTCGCAATGTGATCCAGCCTCCATCGGCTGCTCCAGAACCAGTGGAGAAGATACCCACTTGAGAGACTGTGGCCTTGCACTCCCCAGGACCAAGCGCAGGGCATTTTGCCCCCTCCCGAACCAGTGGTCTTGTTTCCGCATCTGGCTGAGGTTCCCCCCCTGAGGTGCCTGCCTATTTGCCAACTGCTGCCCCTGCAGTGTTATCTCCGTATTGATGTAGGTAACAAGCGGGGCCTTGGACTTTGCCCTGTGGCCATGTGGCCCACGCAAACTGAGGACTGGGCAGTGTCCCTTTTTTGTCCATTTGTACATATCTGTTGCATTGGCAAAATTATTATTTATACTGTGTTGATCTTATTACAATCACTTTAGTCAATTCCTGTTATCCTTGCATTATTTAGCCGATTTACGGCAATTAACTTGTTTTCTTGGGCAGCTAGTTGTGTGTGTCAGATGTGTGTATAATGTGTGTGTGTGTCACTCTTGTTTTCCTCCCCCCTCCCTTGCGTGCTAGGCGGCTGTACACCCCGCAGGCGTCTTCACCGGCATGTTTCTTCCCTGTCTCTCCAATGGTGAGTCCTTTCACTTCTGTGCAGTGTTTCCACCAGGCTTTTGATGTCGTTGGTACCGCCCTGGAAAAGGTGGCGGATTGTCTTGTCATAATATGATGGGCGGAACTTTGACTTCTGCCTGGCTGTAGGCAGCTACGCCCCTGGTGCCTGTTGTTTCCACCCTGGAGGTCGGTGTGGTACATTGGCTGTCTTTCAGAGATCTTTCCGCCATGGCCATAATTTGGCGGTAGTTACCGCCAGCCTGTTGGCGCTATTACCGCCACTTTATCACCGACCGCCAGGGTCGTAATGAGGGCCTTAGTGTTTTCTTTTGTTCCGATTAATCAGCATTTGAGTAACATTGCCAAAGAAAGAAACATTGACATTGTGGGAGGTCTCTTTGATCCTACACTAACATTTGGGACTACATATGCTCATCGCAATAATCTTACATGCTTGCTTTCACCAGTAGAAAAGTCATTTTCAGATCAAACTGATGACTGGAGAAAAGCTTTGAAGGAGAAGATAGAGAAAGAGTTAGTGAAAGAAGACCCTTAAAAATGATTATGCTTTTGGTAAAACTAAAACTCAAGGGATGTTAGATTTAGATGTGCAACATGTAGGAAAGCTTTGCATTTGTAGACCACAATCTAGAACTGATACTAACTTTGTTGGAACGAGTGAATGCAGTTGTGTATTTCTTTTTAAGAATGCATGGGATTTTATTCTAAATGGTCAGGACCTTGTTATTCCAGGAGTTTATTACCTTTGTGGAAAGAATGCTTATTATCGTCTCTTAAGTGGATGGTACGGGACTTGCTAGTTGGGGGTTGTATTCCAGAAAATTTACCAAATTGATAGCATAGATCACACATATAATTCAAATGAATTGCAAAGATCAAGACCAAAAAGAGAAACCGATTCTGAAATAATTGGGGATATATTTGGAGCAATTATTCCTTCTGTAGGAGTTGTTCTGAATGCTCTGAAAATTAGAAAGTTGTCTACTATTGTAGGTAACATGCTAACTGATTTTTTTGGAGCTGTAATTTCAATGGATACAGAAATGGATGCGGTCTGTTCAATGGTTTGTCAGAACCGTCTTGCGTTAGACATCATTTTAGCTTAAGAAGGCAGAGTCTGCTGGATGCTGAAATCGAAACATTGTTGTACGTATATCCCCAACAATAGTAAAGGAATTAGAAATTTTATTAAGAACCTGACAGATTCAAATTCAGACTTAAAAGTTCTGAAAGAACCAGGGTTATGGGAAAATGTTGGCAAAAGTGTGACAAATGTGGGAAATTGGCTGGGTAACCATGGTAAACGTATTGTGGGAAAAATTCTAAGACCGTTATTGATCGTAATTGCTTGCGTCAGTTGTACTATTGGATTTTACAAACTGTATAAACTGATTAAGAGAAAACGAATAAAAAATGTGTTGCGCCGTGGCGCGCGGCACAGAGACACGCTGCGCCCCCAGTCTATCCTGCAACATAATAGGCCCCAAATTGGGCATGGGGCCTCGTTTCTCCATAGTGCGGCACGCATTCGGGAATCCATGACCCTCCCCCACTCATCTGCTATTGTTGTTCTTTCTCTGTCTGTCGCCCTCATTTGTGCTTCCCTTTATGTTTTCTCCTTCTTTCCCATTATTCCCCTCTCTTCCCAGCATGCTTTGGTTCCCTATCTTCTATGGCTCCTTGTCCATTACTTTCTATGTGTTTTTTCCCTATCTAATATGGTGTCCTTGCACTTCCTGTTTTGGGGTATTTAAGGGCTGTGATTCTTTCCCTCCTTGCACTGCAACACTTTCTGTTTGGATGGTGTCTTCGCTCCTTCTTCCTTGTGTCAGATACTGGTTCACGTCTGTTCCAGTGTTTTTCCTGTTCTTTTTTTATCTTGTATTTACTTTGATTTTTGCTCCTGTTGCAGGACTTTTCCTTTTTGGAGTTTTTTTTCCCCTATTCAGGGTTTCTATCCCTCTGGCTCTATTTCTGAAGGACACGGCCTGCCTTTGGTGTTCCTATTGCCTGCAGCACTGTGGCTACCAGAAAGAGTCGCCCCTACCTGGGCCAAGGCCGAACATTTAGGAACAAGAACCTCGCCACTCGTTCAGCGGACTCCAGGTTAAAGCAGCGTGTAAGTCGTGACAGATTGCAGCGCCTAATACACCCGACATCGTCTAACACCATGGATGATTCAGTGGCAGCTGCTGCAGATCCTGATCAGTCCCTTCTGGCAACCATTCAGCAACCGGCTCAGGAACAGAAACAACTACCAACGAGAATGCTGCTTTACGACAGGCTTTGGCTTTCCGCAGCACAGATGTCCCTACCGTCTCCACCTCAACTCCTCGTTACTCCGGTGAACCAACAAAACTGCGAGAGTTCCTAGATGCATTAACTGTTTGCTTTGCCTTCCGACCTACACAATTTTCCCACGACAAGACAAAGGTGGGTTATCTTATCAGTGCTCTATCCGGTCCTGCCTTGGCCAGGGCAACTCCGCTGGTATCATCCAATGACCCAGTATTGTCTGATTATCCAGCCTTCATGAATTGGTTTAAACAGATGTTTAGCCGTCCAGGATTGGAGGCCTCTGCTGAATAAGCACTGTGTGACATCCAACAAGGCTCTCAAGATGTCCTCCAATATATTACATGCTTTCGACAGCTTGCGGCCGAGACAACCTGGGTGGAACGAACTCTGGTTACTCTATTCCGTAGAGGGCTAAAGAAGGAGATCAAAGACGAGTTAGTGCACTTCACCAGAGTTGAAGATCTTTGCGATCTGATGGATCTAGCCCTTTCCATCGAATATCGTCTCCAAGAACGACGTTTGGAGAAGAGAAGACACAGAGGACCTTCCCAGCCAAGTACCTCACGTGTCTTCTTGCACCGTCCGGAGGAACCTCGCCCTCCCATCAGAGAAGCCGAAGGTGAACCGATGCAGGTGGATACTACTCGTGGCCCACTTTCTGTCAGTGAGCGGGAAGAAAGACGTAAAAAAGGATTGTGCCTGTATTGTGGTGCTGCCGGTCATATGCTTCGTACATGCCCCGTTCGTCCTCTAAGGCCATTGGGAAATGCTACTTCCCGTCCTCTGTAAGAAGGGAGGGGACAGGATCATCTGCTATACCTTCCATTAGTTCATTCAAGGACAACGCCACTACTTTGTTCATGCTTCCTGTGACTTTGCAGTTACCTGACGGTCGTGAAGAGAGAACAATGGCCTTACTTGATTGTGGTGCTAGTGGCATTTATACGGATACGTCTTGGGCCACAACACAACAAATACCAACACGACCCAAGGAAGTTCCGGAACAAGTACACACAGTGGATGGGTCCTTAATATCCTCTGGACCAGTCGCTACTACCACCCTGATTCTAAGTTTACAATTTGGGAACCACCAAGAACACATCTCATTTGACCTAATATCATCTCCCAATCATACTATCATCTTAGGAATTCCATGGTTCATAAGACATAATCCTAATGTGAATTGGGAAACCAGGACTATTTCCTTGTCCTCACAGTTTTGTCATGAAAATTATTTTGCATCAGCCACGTACTGGTCACCCAAGAAGTTTTTGCCTACTGAACTTACTACAGGTTTTTCCATCATTACAGTCCAAGGAGTCCCCGATCACTATTTAGAATTTCAAGATGTATTCCAAAAACCATCCAGACCTGTTTTACCCCCACATCGAGATTATGACTGTACAATTCCCCTGGAACCTGGGGCGATCGTTCCCTTTGGGAGAATGTATTCTCTCACAGAACCTGAAAAGGAAGTTCTCAAAGATTATCTGCAAGAAAATCTGCACAGTGGTCTTCTTGTACCATCCTCCTCTCCAGCGGGGGCTCCTCTCTTTTTTGTACCCAAGAAAACTAAAGATCTTTGTCCCTGTCTGGATTTTCATGGTTTAAACAAGATCACTATAAAACACTGTTATCCTTTACCCCTCATCAAGGATATTCTGGAGGCAGTCATAGGGGCCCAACGATTTACCAAACTAGATCTTCGTGGAGCTTACCACCTTTTGCGCATCAAAGAAGGAGATGAGTGGGAGACTGCCTTTTGAACCCCATTCGGTCATTATGAATACAGAGTTATGCCTTTTGGTCTCACTAATGTCCCCTCAATTTTCCAAAGATTTATGGACTCTGTGTTTTCTGATCTCTTTAACCATACTGTAGTAATTTATTTAGATGATATTCTCATATATTCTAGACATCCTGAACTGCATTCTACACATGTGAAACAAGTCCTCCAAAGACTCAGGTTACGTCAACTGTCCTGTAAACCAGAGAAATGTGAGTTTGATAAGACCGAGGTCAAATATTTGGGTTATAATCTTAGTCCCACTGGAATAGCTATGGATCCGGAAAAGGTACAAGCCATCCAAGACTGGCCTTCCCCTTCCTCCATTAAGGAAACTCAATGTTTTCTAGGACTGGCCAACTTTTATCAACAGTTTATTTTTGACTTTGCGGAACAGACCAGCCACATTACTCAAACATTAAAGAAGGAGAATTTAAGTAAAGGATTTGTCTGGACAAGGGCAGCTGAAACAGCTTTTCAAAGTCTAAAAAAGGCCTTCACTCAAGCACCAATACTGAGACATCCAGATAACAACAAACAATTTGTTGTTGTTACTGATGCTTCCGAAAGAGCCATCGGAGATGTCTTACTCCAACAACAAGATGATGATGGTCTAGAACATCCTGTGTTCTATTTGTCTCATGTACTATCTGCGTCGGAACAACATTACTCAGTATTGGAAAGGGAGTTATTAGCCCTGAAGACTGCCTGCCAAGAGTGGAGACAATTCCTTATGGGTTCAAAAGAGCCCTTCAAGGTGAGAATGGACCATCGTAATCTACAATGTTTGCATAACTTTCAATGCCAGAACAGTCGTCAGGCTCGTTGGGCCTTTTTCTTCAGTCAGTAGGACTTCTATGTCACCTACATTCCTGGATCCCAAAATATACTGGCCGATGCTCTGTCTCGCCGTTATCCAGATTGTACTCCTACCCCATCACAATATCTACTTGAGCCCAGCAAGATCATCGGTGTAGCTCAATCATTCCTGGATGAGGTACAACTGGAATATTCCAACCTTTCTGAACAAGAGCTAGAGAACTTAAACCCCCTAATACATAAACAGAAGGGGTATTATTATTATAGGAACCTGTTGTTCCTCCCCACTAGCGGACTAAGAGAAAAGGTGCTACAGATGTGCCATCATCCTACCTCTTTTCCTACTACTCCTCAGTCTACCTCTTCTCTTCCTGCTGTCACCTCATTTTCCAAACGACTTCTAAAGATCCATAAATTGATTCGATCTCACTTGCTGAACACCAAGAGATACATGAAGAGAATGGCAAATTTATTTAAGCTTAGCGTAGGCTTTTTCAAATCTGACACTTGGACCATTTACACGGAGATGGATGTGAACGCCTTCGGCATAGGAGTGGAAGGTTTAATCCTCATGGTAGATTAGGTGAAAAAGGGGTTAAGTATAAATAATTATTATTAAGATAGTCAGAGTTGCTCCGTTAGGAACACCCCACTCACTGGAATGGTGGTTAGATGTGAAAGGACCTAAAGTAACACATTGGTGGACATTTCCTAGCAATTTGCACTAGGTTCCATCACAAACATGACACAAACTTTGTACAAATTGATGTGCTGCTCTTCACTAGTTTGTGACAAAGGGGCATCTCAATGATGGCACAAAGTAATTACTATTCCTCTACCTATAGGTTTTGACACAAATCTACTAACATTTGTAGAAAGGGATTTGTGCAACAAATCACATCTCCTTGATGCAGGTTTCACAGTGTAGCAAGTTTTCAAAGTTTCCACACCTTCCTAACTTTGCCTATGTGCTGCACAGTGCAGCACAAATAAAACATTGTGGAAATATCAAATTATGTTAAAGCATTATTTTTGTCCAGGAAGAGTACCATTCCAGTACAAAACCCTTTCTGTATGGGTGTGTGCCTTGGTGCAAGGCAGCCTAGAATGCAGCAGCACTAGGGGAGAGATAAGACGTGCCATATAATAGTAGATATGCTTCTGTTTTTCTTTCTAGGTTTGATACAATGCTGTGCAGCAACTTTGGTTGCTGTGTTGCATTAAAAGTTAATACATATTTCCAGTGTGCTCTCTCCTCAATAAAAGATGCTGATGATTGTTTGGTGGGGTCATTGGCACCAACCAAAATCTTAGGATTTCAAGTTATTGAGGGAGGATTACTGTGTCAAATGTTTCCGAAAGGTAAAATTTCCGGGTCAAAGCAGCAAAGGATATCGTCCTATACAATATTTCAGGCAGGTTCAGTAAATTGTCTGGGACAGAAAATAGACTGATATGAGTCAAGGATATTAGACTCCTCTGACTGAGATTCATGCTGTTGACATACAACCTTTTTCAAATCATAGCTAACTATGGTAGGTCTGTAATGGGACAGACATTGTTAAAAACGGAAGGGTCCAATAGTTTATATAAGCAATGCGATCACCATCACTTTTTCCAGGCTTGTAGGGACAGCACCAGAGTAGAGAGATTGATTATCGAGTGAGTTTCACTTCCGCCTGAACCATAACTTGGTCCTTAGTTGCCATTGCTGGAAAGGGATCCTGCAATTTACATGTTGACTTGAGAGGACTGAGCAAGCCAAGACATTCCTGAACAGCCATCTTTGAAATGGGAATTGGGACTGCAGTGAGACTGAATCAATGAGTTCTTAAAACAGACATATGTACAGTCACTAAAAGTCAATTGTATCTCATCCCTTTTGTATACTGGTACTACTGACCAATACTGGTAACATTATCTTCACAAGCACATATATATGACTACATTGATACAATAATCTGTCTGTATTTATTTTGTGTGGTGTAATTTGGAATTCAGTTGTGGGTTGCTAGGCTTGTCAGCCTTAGAGTAGTCTTCCCCCAAACATTACTCCTCCTGTTTTTGCTGAATTATTTTTTGTTGGCCGTAAGACTCTGTGCACTTTACCACTGTTGGTAATGAGTGCTAAAGTGCTTTTGCTTTCTCCTGTAAACATGGCAAAATTGGCTTACACCTGATTGGCACATTTATTTTACTTGTAAGTCCCAAGTACATTTGTATTACATGTAACAAGGGCCCAAGGGCATGTAAATTAAATGCTACTAGTGGCCCAGCATCACACATTGTTCCACCCACATATGTAGTCCTTTAAACATATCTCAGGCCTGCTATTGCAGCTTGTGTGTGCAGGTGTAAACTGCCATTTTGAGCAGGCGAAATAAAACGTTTGCCAGGTCCAAACCTTCCATTCTAATACATATAAGCCACCCCTAGCGCAGACCGTAAACAGCGAGTAGGGCAGGGTACAGTAGATTTCAGAAGCTGGACATGTACTTTTAGCTTTCCTTTTGAATACATATAAGCTGCCCCTAGGGTAGACCCTAAACAGTCGATAGGGCAGCGTGCAGTGTATTTAAAAAGCAGGAAAGGTAATTTTAGCTTTCTCATGTCCTGGTTGTGAAAAACTTTTTAATTTGCTTTTTCACTACTACAAGGCCTGCCTCTCCCATAGGATAACATTGGGTTACCTTATTACATTTGACAAGTGACAACTTTAAATAGGGAGCGGACAAGAATGTAAAATTTGGCCTCTAAAGAATTGTAATTTAAATCCTTCAATAATAGTAAAATTTGATTTTAAGTCACAATTCTGAAAATGCCACACCTAGAAAGTTGCCAGTTTCTTGTCCCAACCATTTGGTACCTGCAACCTGGGTCACATGCCTAAATGTAGCTGGCTTTTGATCTTTGTGTATTACTCCCAGACAGGGAGATAAGGGGGGGTGGGTGTTAGCAGGATGGGACATCTCTGACTTTATAGGGGCAGAACTGCCCCCTACCACACTTCAACTTCACAAAGACTGCCTCAGCACACTCACAACTGGTTTCACACTAGTTGTTTTGTCCCCCCCAGACAAACTGATGCCAGGGCAGGGGGTCAGGACATCTCTGTAGGGGGAGGGCTCTAGAAGCTTCTCCCACTTCAAAGTGGACACCAGGTATAAATACTGGACCTTCAGACCCAACTCTTCAGCACACTTCTGGACCTGTGGAAGACTCAGAAGAAGGATTGCTGAGCTGCTCTGTTGGAAGATGGACTGCTACTCTGTTGCCCTGCTGCCCTGTTGCCTGGCTGACAAGGGCTGGACCAACATCTTGAACCCAGAACCACCAGATTGACCAAGGACTAGTTTACTGGCCTTCTGATCAGAGCCTCAGGGACAGAAAAGGCTCTAAACACCCTGAACTCGGCACCTGGACTCTACCTGCTTTGAGTCCTGTCTCCAGGTGGTGGCACCCCTGTCCTGGATAATTGGAAGTGGGCCAGAAGGTGGCCTGGCAGTCCAGCTGTGGAACATAGCAGTGCAATGCATCTCCCTGCATTTCTGCATTGGAACGCTACTGCACAATGCATCCTTGACACAGGACCTGTAACGTTTTGAACCTGCCACTGCCTGATGCCTCCTCGACCTGTGACCTTGCATTACAGTCTACAGCTCCTTAGAACTGTCATTGCACAATGCATCCTTGATGCGGGACCTCACAGCTCATGGAAACCACAGCTGCGCTTTGCATTCTCAACGAGGTAGCTCCCAATGCTCCGCAACCAGGATTTAAAGTACTTTGTTCAGCCGGCCTTACTTGGTCCCTATATGTGGCCCAGGGACCATTGTGATCAGTCTAAACTTGCAACTTTGTACTGGTCCAGTGCAAATAGATAGCTTTGTGCTTTTCAGCGTTTTTTGTATCTAACTCTTCAAAAAATGCATTTTTCCGGTTCTATTAACTGGATTTTTGTCACTTTGGTGGGAGCTTTTTATTGTGTGGTTTCACTGTTCATGTGCCACATAAATACTTCACACATTATATCTGAGTTAAGCCTGAATGCTTTTGTGGTAAACTACCAGATTAATTTGTGTTTTGCTTGTGTTTCACTCTGACAAGAATTGTGGTTGTTGCTTGAGTAGGGTTTAACCCTCCCCCATCAACCATTAACCATACTAACTATAGACGTATTCTAATGAAAACCACATTTATTGAACTTCTGATACATTCAAGCAAGCAAATATGATTAACAGTAAGTGATTTTTTTTGTGTTAATTTTTCACATGACCCATTGGTTTGCGTTACAATTTACCTTACGCAGGTTCACTTCTGATGCTGGGTTGGGCTTAAAACCTCAATGCATGTTCAACGGGATCCTGATGTAGGAATCTCACACCTGGAAATTCGGATACAAATTGGTGCAGTAATTCCTGATTTAAATAACAACGCAATATTCTGAGTAGCCCCATGAGAAATAGGCCGTTGTCCAATGGTGTGATATGACATGAGGAATTACTGCAGATCTTAAAGCCCTGATTCGGTTGGTTCCTTCCATTACAGACCACAAAATACATCCCAAAGAAGTCAGATCGAGGACTTGAGATTGCTGCTGGAGGATATGGGTAGGAGTTAGATGCAGAAGGGGTAAATGCAATTTGGCGATTACACCAACACCTGGGGATTGCAGGGGGTATTATGAGCATCTTGCATCACTAAAAATGCATTCAGTGAATATGAATTCTTCATGCCAGGACTTTCTTTTTAACCACTATACTTGTAATGTTCTCAAGCTATTAAGTTAGTAGAACTGAACACATCATGTGGAAGACTAAAGGAAGGACTGAAATTCTGTTTAAATGTGAAACTAACATTGATCTATAGCCAGCATGATCAAATGCAGGTGGTGAGAATCATTTCCAGACAAAACACCTATGGAACAGGGTTCAAGCCACCGTCTCCCAGAGAGAACCGAGCCAGTGACGCCGTATGCCAATTCCTGAAGTTTAGCTATCTATCACATTTTCAGTTGTTGTCCAAATAGGAAGTGATTTAACCATGTCAAATTTAGAAATTACATCTTGAGAGCTATGACTCAATGCGTTATTGGATTATTGTAGATTGTTGTATTTTAATCCTTTAGGGCATTTACATGTCAGTGCTTGCTTCAGGGTTTCATTTTTAAACACTTCTTGTAACAGAATTATAGTAAGTCTCCATTCTGTTAATTGAGGTGGGAAATAGTTCTGATAACGTACTGGTTTGTTTGGCTATTGTAACATCAGTGGATGGCGAAATTACTTTTTATCTTGCTTATTTTCGTGGGTTTTTATTGTAGAATGCTGCAGCTCTTTGATACTTGAGACTCACAACACATCGGTACTGTACATTTTCAAATAATAAAGTGGCAGGCAGCTCTTCCAATGTATTACATTGACTACTGTTGCAGCAAGAATTCGGCAATTCGAATGATGTTTTTTTATCAATTTCAAGGCAATTGGACATGCACTAATCATGCATGGTTTTATAATATATATTTCAGTTGGAAATGATATTCTTTTCGGTGGTATTCAGCCAGATTTCTTTGCCTTTTTAACTGAACCCATTTTTGTTGGCTATAGGAATCTGCGCTATTTACTCTGGCTTACCAGTAGTAAAGTGCTTGTGCCTTGTAAAATGGACATGCACCTGATTGGCACATTGAGGGGCATATTTATACTCTGTTTGCGCTGAATTAGCGTCAATGTTTATGCTAATACAGCGCAATCTAAAGGCCATACTTATATTTTGACGCTAGAACAGTCTACCATCAAAATATTGGTGTTAACGTCATTTTCAGGATGTGTGAAACCTCCTTGCGTCAATGGGATGCAAGTTAGACTTTCCGTCCCAAAAATGACTCAAATCCTCTAGAGCTATAGTTATCCACCCAGGCAAAAAAGACGCACGGGTGGGAGGCGGACCCCAAAAATTACGTTAACACTGATTTGCGTCAAAATCTAACACCTGGGTCAGGGCAGGCATAAAAATGAGGCAAACTCATCATTACTTAAGGAGAACACACAGAAGCAGCATTACCAACCCACAGGAGAAGATGGAGGTGATACTGATCCAGCTTGCGAAACGACGCAGAGGACAGCAACAACTACAGCAATCACCACCATAACAACGCGGGCCACAATGGCAACACAGAAGGCAGGAGAGGGTCTTCAGAACCAGGACAACCCTCACTGGCCTAAGGGACCAGGGCATCATTAGGACATGACCGGCAAGCTATACTACACCTGCTGCACCACATTGAGCCACATATCACAGCTAGCCTGCAGACCCCACACAACATACCACCTGGGACAAAGGTGCTAGCTGTCCTACACATGCTGGCAAGTGCCTCCTTCCAAACAATGGGTGCCCTGGTTGCTGGTGCCTCACAGCCGTCGTTCTCTACATTCCTGCCAAAGGTGTTAGATGCTATTATCTCCCTGACACCCCACCACATCAGCTTGCCCAACACCCAGCAAAAGCAGCAGGAGAAAAAACAGGGGTTCTATCAAATCCATGGCTTCCTGCATGAGCTTGGTGCAAATGACTGCACCCATGCTCGTAGCACCTGCAGCAACCGAGCACTTATACCGGAATCACAAGCACACACATTCCATTAATGTGCAGGCCATAGTGGGACACCGGTGACTATTCATAAGCATTTTGGGCAAGTATCCTGGGAGTGTCCATGATGCCTACATATTACAGCACAGCAGGATCAATGAACAACTCCAGGATGGACAATATGAAAATTGCCTACTTGTGGGTAAGTCAACAAACTTAGCAATATGCACACAACACACCAACCCTGAAGGACACACAAGACATACACCACTACATTAACAAATGGCCAGGGTAACACAGATGTGCAGGTAACAGCACATATGCACCATGCTGCAGTACAGAACAATCAGTGCACACCACAAACACATACACCCACATGTATGTAACACACCCACAACTTACTAGGCACACCACGTGAAGGACAGGTGCAGACATGTACCTTTTGCTAACAGATACAATAAATGGTCCACCATGGGGCAGAGTCACTGTCAGACATTGTAGTTCATGGGGGCCATAGTGGGACCCAGGAGGACAAAACAGGACAACACTGACCTCACATGCACTGTGCCCAGGGACACATTTGCTAAGTAGCTGAGCTCCATCCCATAGTCTGCACTGTGCATGTGTCGACAGTATAAATGCTGATTAATGTTTTGGAAGATAGGAGAGACACTGGTAGTTATGTTGATCATCCTGTAACAATGGGATACACACCCTTGGGCACCTCATGGCTGCCACAAACATTAGCTGCCACTCTGGATCACCAAGGGACCTCTATAAAAGCCCAAAGTGCCATTGTCATGACCTAAAATGTATGTACAACTTGGCAGATGACCATTTCGTAATGACTTGAAGCCAAATTGCAAATTGCCCACCCTCCAATGATGTATGCAGTGTGGACGGGTGTGCAATGTGTGACACTGCAGGGCTGTCACCACAAGATACATAGCATGATGATGCTGACTCAAATGTAGCTGTCACCTAAAACCTGAGGCAGTGGCAAGAACAAACACCACCCCAAGGGTGCAGTATGCACGTTGCAATAGGGAAGTAGACTGTGAACTCAGATGATTGTACCATCAATGCATGCTGCATACTGCTGCACACACAGAAAGGGCCAATTGGTCATCAAAATAGCACATGTATAGGGCAATGTCCCTTCCTGCAGAGATACATCTACCTCCACAAGGCAGCTAGCCAAGTACCCTGGTGCAAGGTAGGTAGTGTAGGTGCATGGCTGGATATGAGAAACTGGTGCAGGGGACAACAAAGGGTTGCCTAGTAACATGTCACACATGGGGCATTCTTGCAGAGTCTAAGTGTTGCAGGACAGTGCAGCCAATTTTGGAGACGTGTTGTGCCTTTTCACTTACCAACTTCAAAGACCCTAAGTGACGCACATCGTCTGCAATGACACATGTAAAAATGGATTGGATCTCCAGGCTCTATGGTGCTACCGTGTTGCCACTACATCTGACCCCATTGTGTTATGAGGACGTGTTATGTCCCCTCTAGTGATAGCACACTGATACAAAGGTGCACTACACAACGCATGGTACATACATTATGACCATCAGTTTGGAATCCAAATCATATGTCCCAGGTCCTCGAGCCAAACACAAGATTGTCATGTCCAACAACCCAGTGCTGAGGAGACATTACACAAGGATAGGAACTCACAGCATACCACAAACACATATGAGTCACAACCAACTCAAAATATCAACTGCTATGCTACAGGACAAACCTGTTGCAAGTCCTAACAACAACTTACTCCTTTAATCTTTTGATTGACATAAAGACATGTATAATGACCCCATTTCCCAACCCAAGCACAGCAGCGTGCATATAATGAGGGACATTGGAGGACACGGACTATTGTGGAGAGGACATTTGGCATCCGGAAGTCCATATTCAGGTGCCTGGACATCACAGGAAGCAGCCTCCTATATGCCCCTCACATCCTCTGCAAGATTATAATGACATGTGCTATCCTGCACAACATATTTGTGTAGATGAACATCCCCTTATATGAGCAGGTTGATGACCTGCCAGAGGAGGAGGACGGAGGAGAAGAAAATGAGGGGGAACAGCACAACACAGCTGCTGGGATACGCCACAGACTGCACATCCTGGAGAATTTCTTCTCTTAATAATCATGTAACTCACCTTGTACATTTCGTCAATAAACACCTCACTTTTCAAACAATCCGGCTTTGGTCTCTATAATCCCCACAACATATACCTCAGGATTGTGAGTCTAACCTCAGTGAGCATGTTACAAACACTAATCTGAAGAGTACTGTAGCAACATCACATGTGATATGTGAACTGCTACCATCACACAAATCATAAATAGCCTCACCACTTGAATGTGACAACTGAAGAACACAATCTATAGACCACAACATATTATTTACATCCACGTTGCCAACTTGTACAACAATAGCTCATCACACACAACTACAACATGTCCAAATAGGAGGTAAACAATGGCTCCACACATGAGGCAGTGGATGTCAAAACATGGTGATACTGTAATGTTTGAACAGACCACTGATACAACTCAGTGTGAGAGTTGCAGTGGCTGCATAGAGCATGTGTGACAAGGAGGGGACATCTTTGGTAACAATGGTCATCATGATTAGCCCAGGTATGACAAGCAATGGAAAATGTTGCCTGTGCAGTACATCCATAGAAATCAACCCTGCCAGTGCCATGTGGCCCAATCCTGACACAGGGTACACATAACCTCACACTTTGCACAGGCACATCTGTGAAATACACATCAGAATGGATAACATATGTAGTTAGGGCTGCAGGTCCACCACACAAAAACAATGACCTTTGCTAAATATAATGACTTTAATCTTTCTATTGGGTTCAAAACATGATATGGGTGGAATGTAGGCAGAGTGTGTCAATCACAGTATATACGAAATATGTACACATACCAGACATATGTGTAGTTCACACATAAATCACCATAAACTCAAGATCAACATATGGAGACAGTTATTGTGTAACATTTCCTAAATAGCATTCATCAGCCATCATCAACAATGTCCGAGCTGTGTATGTCATCTAAAATATTATGCCCTGTAAGACAACTACACACATCACATTAGTAAACACAATTCACAATCACATACAATAACTGTTGCATAGTACTGACTGCCATCCATATGTGGATACACTGTTGTCACACATGCACACATATGCATGACGTGCAAATATTTGCATACTGTCGATTCTGCAACACACACATCGGTGTAACAGACCAATCACATCCAAATCACATTGTTGCATGGACTACCACATGTGGCCATACACAAAATGCCACACTGCAGCACCGCCCATTCCATTTGTATGTTGATACAGGGTCCATCCATAGACAATGGAACAAAATCACACATTCAGGAATAGAGTAAAAAAAAATGACGCAAATGTGTTGAAATCATCCGCATGCGCAAGGTATATAACCCATGGGCCCTTAGTGTGAATTCCACCTTCGCACTCATCTCAATGCTGATTTACTGTTAGATCGATGTATAAAGGTAATGCATCAAAATAAAAGACGCATGTAGGTCATGCGTCTGAAATACGTATGGGGTCAGTAAGTGATGTAATAGGAAATCCTGTTTACAGGCATGGTACAGTGGGTATACTTTCACTTTCTCTTTACAGTCTGTGCCTCTTTTGACTGTGTGGTTGTGTCCTGGGATTGGTGGTGTGTTCTTGCTCTGTATTGTACCTTGTGGTGTCCCTCCTGTTTTTTGACTGTACTTTGTCCCAGTGTTTGTAAATTTGTTTGTTTTTTGTATCTATCATTGTACTTGTACTGTTGGGTGTCTGTCCGGGATAGTTGTTAGGTTGGGTTAGTTGGGATTATTTTTTTGGGCCTTACGTTTCCTTTATTTTAATTTTGTTTATATTCATTATTGTTGTCAACCTGTACCTGAGAGATATGTCTGGTAGGGTGAGGCTGACACGGAAGGGGTAGGAGGAGCTGGGAGGCTCTGTGTGGCTGGTAGCCCACTACCTGCCTTTAATGTTGGAGATGGGGGACGTGTGATCCAAAGATACCGGACGGAGGCGAGGCGGCTGCGGTGGGGCAAGGTGCTCCACCACCTGAAGAGGGTGTTTTGCAGCAGCTGCAACGAGCACCAGCTGAAGCATCGCTATGCAGATCTGGTAGCTAGGGAGCAGGATCTGCTTGACCATCTTGGTGTGGTGATCGGTGGCCGTGTTGGTGAGTCTCCCATTGGCAAACTATTTACTGTTCACCACTCTTGAATTACAGTAGCAGATGTGTTGGCATGCTGCATGCAATGCTTGTGGGCAGGTTGCATGCAACATGAATTAAGTGTAACTACGGCAGTCCCGACATGGAGTTCACATGTCCTACCATTTTACCAACGCAGGTCAGATGTTTGGTGAGTCATGCGCACCCATCACTAAGTCACACATGTTTCAGGGGCCATGGCAACACCTGTACCCCAGCATAGTGTCATGTATGATAAGCCAACACACCACCAGCATACCATATGTGACTCGATTGTGATATCAAAATTGGGCAATCCATGTA
The DNA here is from genome assembly GCF_031143425.1 of Pleurodeles waltl. Taxonomy (NCBI): domain Eukaryota; kingdom Metazoa; phylum Chordata; class Amphibia; order Caudata; family Salamandridae; genus Pleurodeles; species Pleurodeles waltl. Next base: position 1,077,491,095 of record NC_090448.1, on the reverse strand, counting down.
TAGTGCTACATTGTCAACATTTCACACACATTATCCCTGCCATTATGTTAGCAATGGGGGAATACCTACCTTAGGGGGCACTGGCAATGGGGCATTTGATACCATCAGACGACTTTGACACATCAGCCATGGATGACTCAAGGCATGATTATTGCTGACTAAAAATTGAGCCGCTGGTCCATCACAAAGTACCTCTGTGTGCCTTGCAAGACAAGGCAGAATACCTGAGTCAGTTGTTTTGCAGAGCACCAGGGTAGTGTCATGTATCTGTCACCCAACTCCCCTCGTACCATGGAGTTCCATATTCTACAGATTGCCCACATATGGTTGTTGCAGGGTGTAGCACTACATGAGCCTCAGGCCCAATGTAAGTGTGGAGATGTGTGTCTCTCACTCACCTGAGTGTCAGTCTCATCGTGAGTTTGCAGTGGTGTGTCTGTTGCACTGCCTTCAACCTGGATAATTAGCTAACTCCTCTAAAATAGTACACACTGTAATATGTTGTTCACTAGTAGTGACGGTGATATGACACTAAGCATATTTTTCCATCCATATCTTACAGGTGGACCTGCCCCCTAACCCGTCAGCGAAGTGGGAAGATTTGAGGACCCACATGTATCCAGTAAGTGTGCTTATGTCTGTCCTGCGTAGTGATTGAGGCTTTTGTGTGAGTGAATCATGTGTGTTGCACACAATGCTAGAAGAGATGAGCTGTCAAATGATCAGATATCAGAGTAGGGTGGATGGTAGCATTGTGTCCCATTTAAGGGTTCCCCATGCATGAGCAGAGAGTCATATCTTGTGAGGCTTGTGGGGCTGAATGGGCAACATTGTGTAAACAAGGTGATGACAAGCCACATGTAGGCCCATATGTGACTTAGAAGTGCACCGCTGTGAGAATATTGGCAATGGGGGACACCGTCATTCCCACTACACAGTGATGCAACATTTTGAACACAAATTGGTGCATCCCTGTATTGCAATGTATATATAGGGTGGGCAATTGTCCCCCAGCATGGTGCCCCATATTTTGTACTCCATTTACATGACACTTATGTGGAATGTAATAGGCGTGAATGCAGGTCAAGGCCAGACGTGTGCTGGCATGGATATGTGGCCCTCCTTGGCCAGCTCCCGCTGGACTCCTACGACTGTCCTCTCAAAGCTAGTTACTGGGTTCTCAGAGTCCTCAGCTGTGTTGGTGCTGGCAGGTCATACTATTGGGGTGCTAAGTGGGGCATGTGGGATGTCTGCTACATCAGTACTCCTCCTTGTGACTGGAGGTGGTGTCTGTAGGTTTACAAGGACTTCTTGGAGGGTCTCTTGGCTGATGGTTGCCAGCTGGTCATCCAGGTCATCAGGGTACTCCAGGACAGGCAGATCAGCAGGAAAGCGATCATCCTCTGCAATGAGATGGTGTAAAATCAGTCTATCTGTGTTGTGGCAGTTGATATGTCACGTCACTGACATGATATTTGAGGCTCATTGTCATCTTAGGGCCAGATTTATGGAAAAGTGGCGCAGTGTGGTGCTGCATCAAAATTGGCAGTGCCTCGCTCGGTCACTTTAGAAACACAGGGATGCACCATATGTAAGTGAAATGGCACATCCCTGTGTTGTCACCTGTGGTGGCGCTAAATTCAGCTGCCAGCGCCAACGCAGGCATTCTTGCACCATTGTGCAAGGATGTCTGTGTTGAGGGTTGGGATTGTTTATGCGCGGGAAGGTGTCCCTTCCTGCACATAAACAATCGCTAATGGTGCTTTGGCACTTCTGTGAGAGCTGTAGAATGCAGCACACACAGAAGTGCCAAAGTGTCAGTTTCAAATGATTGTTTATGTGCAGGAAGGGACACCTTCCTGCACATAAACAATAATTTCTGGCATTTTACTCTTTCTATGCGTGCTGCAGAATGCAGCACACAGAGGAAAAGCAAAAAACAAGGGGGGAATAAAAGTATTCCTCTTCGTTGCACCCTGCTAACGCCACCCCTGAGGCATAAATCGAAGGCAGCGTCAAAATGCAATGGGTGTTGCTGTGGCACACCCACAGCAACACCCATTGCATGCCACTTCCATGCACAGTGCTGTGCGGGAAGGGGCTGTATTTACAAGGTGACATTAAGCCACATAAAAGTGGCTTAACGCCACCTTGTAAATACGGCACAGTGCTTAGCGCCACAGGAGAGTCACTAAAAGTGACGCTTCTGTGGCGATAGGGGCCTATAAATAGGCACCTTAGTTACAAAACATTGTTCCTGTACATCATGGCTGCAGTCTACAGCCCTATGCCACATCTCCGTGTCACATGGAGGGAAGCCCAGTTGGCACAATTAGCTGCATCATATCTTCTAGGTGGGATGTCTATCCATTTTGTGGCTTGACACCATCTTGTCGTCGTCATCCCTCCCTATGCATCCATTTGCATGGCGAGGCCTTGCAATGGGTGTTGCTGTGCTTATGCCACTGCACTACACATGGCAATTTTTACCTGTCACAGTATTACATTTTTCACATACACCCATGCGGTGCTGGGACCTTGCACCACCCCAAGGATGGCATTGCCAGCACATCATGCTCTTGTTACAAATACTGGCTCCTCATGTTGTTGTTTGTGTATGTGTGCTACATTGCATGGCACTCATGGACCTGGCAGAGTTCAGTTTCATCATCTGTCTGTGCAGGTTTGTTTGCCTTCCTACACACCTACGTCCTCCCCCTCAATGCAGCCTTCCTTGCACTATGATACATAAGTGCAGCATGGTGGCAGTGCAGCTGGCTTGACACAAGCACAGGGTTAGACCCAGGGATGGCCAGCATGGGTTTGAAATTTCTGCTGTGTACATCATTCTGTATGTGACAGTGCCTGATGGTAAATAAGTCTATGGACAGAGCCAGTTAACAGGAGTTGTACTTAGGTCAGGGCCTGAAGCTAGTTTGACGTGATTCTGAAGGTAGTCATACTGGTCCCTCATTTCAAGTGTCAGTCCAATGGGCACCTGACTGCCCTTGTGTATTTGACCACCCCCAACAGCACAGGTGTAGTGGCAACTGTCAATGTGGAATGCCCCATGGGCCAATGGCCTGGCACTGGCAGGTTTCTAGCAGCTTACAGACTGGCAATTCCATCTGTCCTGTGACACAAGACCAGTATTACATTCAATACTACCTTCCAGGTCTGTATAGGCATTTCCACCAGCCTTTGCATGGTGGTGAAACCCCTATGTAAAGGTTGCTGGTGATGTGGTGTGGCGGTGGGTGCCCCTGAACAGCCCATGCACTTGGCATGGGCAGTGCAGGGGGTCCCATGCCCTGCCCCTTTGCCCTTTCCACTGCCTGATTTGCAGGGCTGAGTGCAGCGTGTCGCGTCACACCCAATGCACCCCAAAACTGGCACTGAGTCTATTTGATCCATCAACAATGGTGTACTAAGTGCCCTACAGAGCTACCATTAGCATACAGATTTCCAGCCGCCATCCCAACGTGTGACTCATATTGGCAACCGCAAAGGGTACACTGCACTGGCAGTCTTACCAACACCGGACTTGCTCATGCACCATCCCCCGCCCGTCGATGTGGAATTATAAGCCATTATTTTCACAGTCATACCCCTTGTGTTGTATGTGTGTGTTTATTCCCATTCACATGTGTATGACATGGCTGTGTCAGAGTAGTTGTGGGCTTAGCCTGTGACTGTTGTGATCTACTGTTTGCTATCTGTGGTACAATTTTTCTGTAGTGGCATATTTCAGTTCAGCATCAAGATGTGTGGTTCAACACTACTGCAGTTTAGCTGGTCTGGGGAGTGGCATGTTACCAATGATACAGGTCCAGCCTCCTATTCCCCCAGCGCCTGTTCAGTTAATTGTTCCATGCACCCATGGGGCACTCTGACTGCATGATGGAGTGGTGGCTACCTCATGTGGATGTGTTGTCAATGTGCGGTGTGGTGGTGCTACCGGCGCATGTCTGGGCACTGTTGGGACAGTTGCAATGACTTGTGTGCTGTGAGATGCAGCATACATGCCTTTGGGCATTGAGGCAAGGCAGTTGCAAGGTGATACTGCAAGGGACACCACTTTGACGTAACCCGTGGAATGGTTTTGCTTGACTAACTAGTCTCAGAGGTAGTCTTGGTCGTGTTGGTAGGGTTGACATGGCTATATGCAAGGGATGTTGTGATGACACAACCAGTGGCACAGTGATTATACGTGCCATCCATCCCATGTGCTGCATATGTACATCTAGGTATTGAGGCCTGGTGTTCAACGTATGTCCAGATTGTGTATGTGCTATGGTGCATGGCACTTCCAAGGCAAAGGTACATGTGTAGCTTACGTCAGCATGGTGCAACTTGCTGAATGTGCATTGTGTCCCTCTGCCCTCCTTTGACATGCATTGCCTGAGTCCTAAGTGTATCCCCCTTCTTGCACTTGACATTTTAGCAGAAACTTTCCCCATGCAACTTACCCACGCAACATTTGTGGTGTTTCCTGGTAGTCTGCTCTGCTTGTCCTGCAATGCCTGTGACGATTTTCTCCGGGAAGACCGCTGTAACCATCTCCTCTATCTCGTCCAAGTCCTCTTGTGGTGCTGGACTCCCACCTCCAGTTTGCAGTGCTGCCTTCCTGTTCCTTGCAAGTTTTTACTTTGTCCTTCATTTGCAGTTATTCCAGCATTTCTTGCAGTCAGTTACAGTTCTCCTGACCTCTGCCACACTGTTAATCTTATCCACTATCTGCTGCCAAATAGCCTCTCTCCTTCCAGTTGGCAATTTTGAGGTGACAAAGAGTTGATTTTGATGCTCACCCCTATCACCAGTATTTCATGCTCCTCTGCACTGAAACAACACTTTCTCTTTTTTCTTCTCCCTCCCCTAGGTCTTGTCTGTGTCCTCCTGTCTGGTTCCTGGTTGAATGGGGTCTCCCTGGGGGCTCTCCTGGCTTCCTGGCTCCATTTTGACTCTCCTTAGCACTGTTTTCTCCATTAGCGTCTGTATTTGATGCTATTGCGGACAAAAATGGTGCATTTCCTTTTTGCGACATGTTACATGTCGTAAAATGGATTAAAGTCATTTTTCCTCCGTTAACGTCTTTTTGCCTTACAACAAGGCACAACGGTTAACTTCGGGAATATAACTCTAATCAATTTTTAGTGCCACCCAGCGTCATAGTACAAATATGACGCCTGGGTGGCAGGGCCGAGTGACTGGTATTTAAAAAGTAGGGCATGTATATTTAAAGTTTTACATGTTCTGGCAGTGTAAAATATACAGTCATTTTTCACCCTTGCTAGGCTGGCCCTCACATAGAAAAATACTGGGTTACATTATAACAACTAAGAGTGCTTGATTCAGGTCTGGTGGTTGCTAGAAAGTTGAAACCTGGGACTTAAATTTTTTTTGCCAACTTTCTGCTGTGAGAACCAATGGAGCATGTGGACCAACCTGCCAAGCTGATCCAGCAAATGTGCATCATTCTTCTCATCATCAGCAAATCAGATCCAGCGGGACTTCTCAAACAAGGTGTCTGACCTTGTGAAGGCCTCTTCTGCAACAGCCTGCAGCTTTCCCCACTGGAAGAATCTGAACCCGAAAAATGTGACTCAAGTCCTGATTTAGACTTTGGGTGAGGGGTTACTCTGTCACAACAGCAATGGAGTACCTTGTCCACCAAATCAAAGTACTGCAAACCACGTTTAGAGTTGGGGGGAACTTGAATATGTAGACAGCAGAAACTACTCCATCTCTGTAACCAACGTACACCTCTGATGACAAAACAGATTAAACAGCGTTGGAGGTTTGGCAATGTGTTCACCTGCCCTATTTAGAGTGCACTAACACATCACCAGTTTTCACTGTTCATCACTGCCAGATAAGGTAAAGGTCAGTAAAAACTGCAAAATGACCCTCACACCATAGGAGTATCCTTCCAAGGTGAGGGGGTGACTGTTTTTCTTTTATTTTCAAAAAGAAAAGCTTTGGAATTTCCTTTTTGGACATACAAAAAAGTTGAAAGTCTGACATATGGCTCTAGTATTTGGACTGCCATCTGGTCAGTGATACATGGTCAGCAGCTGAGGCTTGGCGGTAGTCTGGTGATAGTCTCTGGTTCTTTTAGAAAAAATCCTTGGAAATGTTTTTACTCTGGGGCAAGTCCATTTGGAACTGGTCAGTTGATTCATCTGAAAGGTGATATTCTTGCAGTTTTTGGTGACCCTGCAGCTTACTAGTAGGATAGCCAAAAAGCCCTTGAAGCTCACTCTTCTGTCCTGAACCTTCATGAACCTTCAAAGTAATTACCAAAAAAATCCATCAGTGCGACTTGCCTTTCAGAATAGCTCTCCTGAGCTAATCAGCACAAGTATGAATGTGATCACTGCAGCTGAACACAATTATGATCTGGGTGACTTCTCAGCATCCTATTATCACAACTTGGAGTCAAAGTTAGAAACATCACTGGACCTCACACCAGAGCTGTTCAGACCACTGGATGCAACAAGCCGATCCTCCCCCTACGCACAAGACACCAATGGGAATGCAGACCTGCAATTGACCTCCATTTGTGCTGCACAAAACACCACAATATTCAGAGCACTGACATGACAGCCCGCCAAGATGGAATTACAGACTGACCTCCTACAGTCAATCGCTCAGCGCCTCACAGATCTGAGTGTCAAGATGGACCTTATTGATGTCAAAATCAAACGTAGTTTAGAACACAGGCCATGTACCCTCTCATGAACATTCATCATCGACAAACTGGCCACACTTCCAGAGGTCATAACTAAACTTGTTGCCACAGTCAAATGTAAGGCTGACCCCACCACAGACAGCAGGCACTTGTTACACCTCAACAAAAAAGGTGGCTGAAGATGCAGAAGGAACATACCTCATCTCAACAATAAACAATATAGATGGCTCTTAGTCAAACCCCCACATTCAGAGCTCAATGTCCCTGCAAAACCAACCACTTCTTAACACAGACTGTGGCTCTAGTAGCAGTGATCAGCTAACAGGAGGCAACAAAAAGGAGATACTACCTAGTAGTCCATCACAGCTAGGTCACTCTCCAGGAGACCAAAGTTAAAATGAATGAAACAGCATAAAAGGGGCACAAAGGCCAAAAGATTGGCCTCCCTGATAACCACCAAAGATCGGAAACGACCTGCAGAATATGACGGCGCTCAATTGTACCCAATATTCATCACCAGGGCAGGCATTAACAGCATGAAAGACCTTGCTGTAGCAAGATAAGTCCCCAAGACAGCCCCACTCTCAATGACAAACAAGGAAAGAAAAGATATCTCTGTAGTAAGCTCAGCCCTTAACATCACTCTTTCCCAACCAACAAACAAGGAAAGGGTGGCCAAAGCACCTGAGTCACACTAATCCACAAGCCTAGGAAAAACACCATAACAAAGATACAGTTCCACAGGGCAGCCCATCACTCTGTCAAACCCTGGATCCATTCAAAATGTGTCTTCAACCTCAGGAACCCTGGGTACCGACTAAGCCAATGTTCCCCTGGAACATTAGGCCAAAACACTGTAATCAACTCATACTAAGGTGAGAATGGGCATCCTGGAGACATTGTTATCCCCTAATACCACATTAAAGGACAACATGACATTTTAAACAGAGAAGACATTCTTCGTCTATTCAGACATATACCATCTTTAGCCCATATTCGCTTGGCAGATCTTGTCTGGGTTAGGTTCTAAAAACTCCCAGGCAATACTCACACTCATGGTGACTCAACTCTGGTAGGCTTGCGTCAACAACCACACCAGGTCGCTACACTTAAGGAAGTGCCCCTGTGCACGGAATGGGGAATAGACATTAAATAAAATCACCCATAGAAATACCCACATGTGTTCCAGGGCCAACGCCTGAAGCAATGGGTCAATCCATAGTTCGAGGGACAAAAATACCTATCATGTTCCTGAATATCAAGCTGAATTAAAGACGCATATCATTTTTAAAATATCATGCACAAATGAACAGAGGGTTGTGCACTTGGAACGGAAACAATGGACATTGCCTGTTTTGTGTCTCAACCAATGCCATTCCTAACACCAACCACACTTGTACAAAAAGCAATCACTCAGGTGTGGGTGTCTCCAGCCCTTCGTTAATAATCATTTCATTGAACGTGGCAGGCCTCAAGTTAATTACTGAGGACAACTCAGCCCTTGGTTATCTTCACAAAGGAGACATCTTATGCTTTCAGGAGACCTGGGCTTCAGGAACAACTACACTCTCAGTCTACTATGAATTTCATTCTCCAGCACAAAAACTTAATATCTTCTGCTGGCCATTAGGAGGACTTTCCAACTATGTCAAGCACAACTGAAAAATAAAGGCCACTACAATACCCACCAACTTACACACACTGCAAACATTTCTCATTAAGGACCTAAAAAATGACTTTAAATCACTCCCAGTGCTGCTATTAAACTGCTTGTCAATCCTGTACAGCATCAGAACAAATAGGCCATAAACTCTCTAATATCCATAATTGAAGAGCTTCTAAACAAATACTACTCCCACATGCCAATTATGGCAGGCAACATCAACACCAGGACCCTGGGCAGTCACATCAAAACAACCAGACCATCCTCGGAGGCAGCTTCGCTCCTGAGCCTCTTGAAAAATTACAGGGTACCCTTTGTGCAAACCCTAAAAGAAGCAAGTAAGCTTCAATGCTATATCCTTCCTACTTTTAGCAACATATTGCGTTTGTGTACTTTGGGAGAAGGAGTCACAGACACACTGGGAGACGACACAGGGGACGTGTGCATGGATGTGGGGGTGGTGACTGCCAATGAGGGGTGTGTAGTGATGGGCGTGCTGGTAATGGAGGTATTGGATGAGGATGTAGTGCATTCAGGTGTGGGTGGAGAAGCTACTGGGAGGTAGGAGGATGGCAAGGGGGAGGGGGACACAGTGGAGGCAGTGGATGTTGGTGTGTCTGCATGGGGATGGTGCTTGTGTAAGTGCCTGTGAGATGACGTGTGGTGCTTGTGTTTGCCTGAGCCACTTCTGTGTGTTGATTTGGGTGAATGCTGGTCTGCAGGTGTGCTTGGGATAGGTTGGGGTTGAGGGGATTGGGACTGGGTAGAGTAAGTTGGAGGGGGGAGGCTGGAGACAGGTACAATGGCTGCCATCAGTGCAGAGGCCAGAGCCTGAAATGCTCTCTGTTGGGTCGCCACACCAGAGTGAATGTCCTCCAAGTATGCACTTGTTTGTTGCAAATGCCTCTCGACACCCTGGATGGCATTCAGTATGGTTGACTGTCCAACAGAGAGGGATCTCAGGAGGTCAATTCCCTCCTCACTGAGGGCAGAAGGGCTGACTGGGGCAGGGCCTGAGGTGCATGGGGCGAAGGAGATGCCCACTCTCCTGGGTGAGCGGGCACGGGAAGCTCGCTGAGGGGCTGCTGGGAGGGCGGTGCTGGTACGGGGGTGGCAGATATACCTGTAGTTGGGGTGGCCACAGAGGTGTCCGCCACCACCTGGGAGCTTCCATCTGCGGAGGTGTCGCTGTCGGTAGTGTCCCCTCCTGTCTCCGTCGTGGTGCTCCCCTCGCCCTCCGTCCCACTGGTGCCCTCACCGTTGGTGGATTCGGACTCCAGGCCCATGTGGGATATAGCTCGCTCTGTCACCGGTCCCTCTGCTCCTCTGCCAGATGATGCTAATGCACACAAGGACAGGGTGACAAAACAAAAGGGGGGGGGGAGACAGAGGTAAACTTGGTCAATGCCAGCAACAACACTACCGTTGGTGTACACAACTCACAGGGAACAGCCGTATGCACTAGGCCATGCACTACCAGTTACAATGCTAGTCACCAGCCCATGGGGTGCAATGCCTAACGCCATTAGCTGCACACCTGAAACCCACAGGACCCTGCCCAGTAGTAGATTCCCACTAACATTATTGGGGTTGGAGTGCATCTGAGCTTGCCCATCATTGAACATACCTTGCCATGTTCACCCTGGCCTAGGGGCACCCACAGCCCACATCCCCCACCTAGGTAATACCTTAACGCGTGCCAAGTCATGATTCTGAATCTGTACTCACCCCCTTGTGGCTGCTGTGAAGCCTTCAAGCGCCCATCCAACTCCGGATAAGCCACCGCCAGGATGCGGAACATCAGGGGGGTTAGGGTATGAATACTACCCCTTCTTCATTTTGAGGCCAGCCCCAGCTGGGCCTCTGCCATCTTCCTTGCCCAGCAGCGCAGGTCCTCCCACTGTTTACAGCAGTGGGTGCTCCGCCTGTCAAAGACCACCAGGGTCCGCACCTCCTTGGCGATGGCATGCCAAATACCCTTTTTCTGATGGGCGCTGAGCTGCAGAAAAAAAACAGCAGAAACTGTATTAGTCATACCGTTCGGATTGTTATACTCATGGCCCAACATATCCCCCCATCCTCTTATGCACATACATTGCCCAGCATACATGAAGCACTCTGCCCAGGACCCCTCTGCCCAGTACGAGGCTTACACACATAGCAATCCATACATTCATGGCCCACACATCATGCTCACAGTATACTCATCTGTTTCTCTGGAGGACCACTGAGTAAAGTGTACTGGGGTAGGACCCCATCCACCAGTCTGCCCAACTCCTCCGCAGTAAAGGCTGGGGCCCTTTCCCCAGTCACTCGAGCCATTGTCGCTTCCAGACACAGGCCACAGCAGCACTTGCAGTGTAGGTCATCTTCTGTTGAAGGTCAGGTAGCAAGTGAGTGAACAGATAGGAAACGGTGGTCACGTCAGCGGCGGTGCGTACCGTCACCGCCGGCGTACATTGCCATTGGCTCCTGGAACCTATAGGGCCCAATAATAAGCAATGCGTTGTTGCGTGTCGGTCGTCCACCGGCGACCGCACCGGCACACAACACCAGCGGAATTACCTCATTTCCACTTGTACCCCCCACATGTCAGGCAGCCGCCTTTTCAGGGGGGGGCACAGGTCATGGCCCAACATATCTATCTGCATCACAGAAGACATTGCCACCTCAACTGACTTACGACTTCACATACTGTTTCTGTAAAGAAGAAATTGCATAATAATGTTGGAATATGTGTGTATAATACCTTCTGCTCACCATTTTTCACCCTAGAGTTCAACCACTGAGGATGAATAGGAGTTAGAGACATCCCCCCATGTACAGACCCCTGGTGGACCTGGCAACAATGGATGGGGGACAGACACATTATCCTGAACTACAGACTTGATAGGGCCACAATCCAAGAACTGTGTGCCCAATTGGAGCCAGACCTGATCTCAACTATCAGCCATCCCACAGGTATCCCCCCTCTAGTGCAGGTCCTGTCAGTGCTCCATTTCCTGGCAAGTGGTTCCTTCCAAGCAATAGTGACCATGGCATCAGGGATGTCACAGCCTATGTTCTCAAACGTGCTGACCAGAGTGTTGTCTGCCCTGCTGAAACACACGCACAGCTACACCGTATTCCCCCAGGTGGAGGATTTGGCTACAGTGAAGGCTGACTTCTATGCACTGGGACATATCCCCAACATCATTGGTGCCATTGATGGTACACATATTGTATTTGTCCCCGCTCCCGGAGAAATGATCAAGTGTTCAGAAATAGAAAAAGCTTTCACTCTCTGAATGTGCAGATGGTGTGTTTGGCAGACCAATACATCTCCCACGTCAATGCAAAGTATTCTGGCTCTGTCCATGATGCCTTTATCCTGAGGAATAGCAGCATCCCACATGTGATGTCTCAACTCCAGAGGCACTGGGTGTGGTTAATAGGTGAGCCCAAGGTCCCCACCTTGTTGATGTAGGTATATGGGTGTGGGTTTGGCCCTAAGGGTGAATGTGTGGCTAACAGGTATCCCTCGATCTTTGCAGGTGACTCTGGTTATCCCAACCTCTCATGGCTACTGACCCCAGTGAGGAATGCCAGGACAAGGGCAGAGGAACGTTACAATGAGGCACATGGGTGAACAAGGGGGATCACTGAGTGAACCTTTGGCGTCCTGAAGGCCAGATTCCGCTGCCTCCATCTGACAGGTGGATCCCTATACTACTCACCCAAGAAGGTGTGCCAGATCATCGTTGCATGTTGCGCAACCTGGCCTTGAGATGCCAGGTACCTTTTCTGCAGGAGGATGAGCCTGGGGATGGTCGTGTGGCAGCGGTGGAGCCGGTGGACAGTGACAAAGAGGAGGTAGAGGAAGAAGATGTGGACAACAGAACTACAGTAATTCAACAGTACTTCCAGTGACACACAGGTAAAACACTGTAACTTCACCTTCCATTGCCAGTTTTGTGCTTGACATTGAACATGGCATCCTGAATTCCCTATTTCTATGGCCACTTACTGTACCCTTTGGCATCTCCATTTTCAGATCTCTGTGCCCCACTTTGGCTCCTGGTGTGTTTACTGCTGCCCACTACAGGTCATACCTATGTAAATATTACAGTGCATTTGAATTGCAATGTTTACAGTTTATGAAACTAATACATTTGTCAAACAATTGACAGACTCCATATTTGATTTTGTTCCAAGGGTGTTTATTTTGGTGCTAATAAGTGGAGTGGGTATTGCAATGGGCTGGGTTGCTGATGGAGGAAAGTCCAGGGTAGAGTCCAGTCTATTTGTATCACAGGTGCATTGTCCAAGGGGGCATAGGAAGGAGAGCAATGGCAGTTCAAGGTGGACAGGGTGACAGAGTGGGACACAAGGCTGACAATCAGGAGAGTCTCATTTCCTGGCGGGGATCTTGGCAATGTTCTCTGGCTTCTGCCTGGATCGCAGGGACCGTTTGCGAGGTGGTTCTCCTTCTGCAGGAGGGTGGGGTGCCGGTGGCCTGTTGTTCCAGTGGCAGGGCCTCCTGTCCACTAGAGTCGGCGGAGGTGGAGGGCTGTTCTTCGTTGTGGCTAGTTTCAGGGGCCGTTGATGTGCCACTGCCTCCCTCATGGTGTTGGCCATGTCTGCCAGCACCCCTGCAATGGTGACCAGGGTAGTGTGGATGCCCCTCAGGTCCTTTCTGATCCCCAGGTACTGTCCCTCCTGCAGCTGCTGGGTCTCCCGCAACTTGGCCAGTATCTGGCCCATGGTCTCCTAGGAATGGTGGTATGCTCCCAGGATATTGGTGAGTGCCTTGTGGAGACTTAGTTCCCTGGGCCCATCCTCCCCCTGTCGTACAGCAGTCCTTCCAGCTTCCCTATTGTCCTGTGCCTCTGTCCACTGAACCATGTGCCCACTGCCACTGACCCCAGGTCCCTGATCGTCCTGTGTTTGTGGGTTTGCCTGGGGTCCCTGTAGTGGTGGACACACTGCTGATTGACGTGTCCTGGGGACAGAGGGATGGGCCCTCTGGGTGGGTGCTGTGGTAGTGTTTCCTGAGAGGGGAGGCTCTTTGGTGGGTTGGGACTGTGCCTGGGTCACCAACTGTCCAGAGGTCCCTAATGGGTCAGGTTGGTCGTCGTGATCCAGGCATGCAGAGCTGCTGTCATCACTGCAGGCCTTTTCTGGGGGGGGGGGATGGATGTGGCTGGCACCTCCTCTCCTGTGACATTGAGTGGGGGTCCTGTGGGGATGTAAATGCAGTGTTCTTGTATCTGCGTGTGCCATCTTGTGCATGGCAATGTTTTCCTCTCTGGTTGTTATTAGCAAGGCAGCTTTGGCTTGTGTGAGTTGTGATTGGTTTGGCTAAGTGATTGTCACTAGTGTGCATGCTGTGGTGATGGGTGTCCATGCAGGTCTGTGATGGGGGTCCATGCATTGTTATAGTACGCAGGGCTTGGTATTGGGATGGGTGGGTTGTGATGGTGGGGTATGTGTGAGGTGGTGGGGTCATGGGGGTGAGGGTAGGGGTTGGTGTTTGTGATGGCATGCAGGTAGGGTGGGGGATAAAGTAGCAAAGATTTGACTTACCAGAGTCCAGTCCTCCTGCTACTCCTGCCAGACCCTCAGGATGCATGATCGCCAAGACTTGCTCCTCCCTTGTTGTTAGTTGTAGGGGAGAAGGTGGGGGTCCACCGCCAGTCCTCTGTACAGCTATCTGGTGTCTTGCAACCTCGTAACACACCTTCCCCTGTAGGTTGCTCCATCTCTTCCTGATGTCATCTCTTGTTCTGGGGTGCTGTCCCATGGCGTTGAGCCTGTCCACAACTCTCCGGCATTGCTCTATCTTCCTTGCAATGGACGTCTGCTGCACCCGTGATCAGAATAGCTGTGGCTGTACCCGGATGATTTCCTCCACTGTGACCCTTAGCTCCTCCTCTGAGAACCTGGGGGTGTCTTGTGGTGCCATGGGTGTAGTGTGAGTGGTATGTGTGAGGGTGTGTGGGTTGATGTGTTGGGGTGTGTGCTGTGAGGTGCGTGGATGGTATATGGGTGATGGTGTTTTGTGGCTCAGATTCAGTGGGTGCTCCTGGCTTGTCTCTCTCACTTGCCAAAATCTTTGGGTCGTAAAGGGTTGTTGGTAGTGTGGGTGTGTGTTTTATAGTGGTGTGGGTGTGTGGGTGTGGTGTGGGTATGTGTAGCAGGTGTGTGTATTTTGAATTGTCCAATGTGTTGTTGTTTTGTTAGTGTGTGTGTCTTTTGAGCGCGGCAGTGTATACCTCCAATGGATTACTGCGGTTGAGTAACCGCCGCCGTGATTCCTTGGTCATGATGCTGTGGGTGTATTTCTGTTGCAGTAACGGTGTGGGTATTGGTACCGCCAGTTTATCATTTACCTTTGGGCTTGCGGACTTGTGTATGTGTCTGTATAGTGGCGGATTTCTATGTGTCGGTCATAATACGGGTAGCGGTATAATGCCGCGGTTGTGGTATGTTGGCAGCAGTCAGCATTGCGGTAAGCGTCACTTAACGCGAATGTTGTAATGAGGGCCTACATGTCTTCTCCATCTTATTGAGAAATGTACTCTCTCCCGCATACTGGTGCTCCTGATATGTACTGATGCTGGGAATGCGTTCGATCCAGTTCACAGGCCATTTCCCTGCCTGGTTTTAGAGAAAGTAGGTCTGGGCTGTGATTTCACAACTGGGTGTGGTCTAGTTATTCTAGCTCCATGGCCTCCGTCCGGATCAAAGGGCTGCTCTCCCGTCCCTTTTCCATCTCTGATGGAATGTGTCAAGGGTGCCCATTATCATCACTCCTATTCACTCTGTATATGGAACCTCTAGCGGAGTGGATTTGGCAGTACCCTCTCATAAATAGCATTAAAATGCCACTTTATGGTGGACAATGTATTGCTAGCCTTCACCCAACCACACCAGTTTTTACCTCCACTACTAATGGGGCTTAAATCATTCAGCACAGTGCCTGGGTTCAAGATAAAATACACAAAAATCCCAAGCCCTAAACCTCACTATCCCACAGACAGGGAAGTCACACTCACTTTCCATTCCCCTGGGTGCACTTAAGAGTCACTTACTTGGGTATTCAACTATTCCCCACCTTGGACAAGACCACCGACCGCAACTACATGACTCTAGTACACACCGTTCACTCCACAATACTGTCCTGGAGTGGGGGGTCCTGTGTAGTGGATTGTGTGCATAGCAGCTATCAAAATGTCTATCCTCCCCAAGATTTTATACCTTTTGCAAATACTACCCCTTCAACCACCCCCCAACATATTGCAGAAACTTCAGCAGCTCCTTGAATTATATATCTGGGAGGGGAGGCATCCCTGCATGGCCAAGAAGCAAAGATACTTCCCATTGACGCGGGAGGGTTGGGCATCCCACACCTGGTACACTATTTATTGTCAGGTGACCCAGTTAAGCTACCTGGTAGAATGGCAGAGGCCGAGCACAGAGTAACAAATGTGTTTTATTGATCAGGCCATTGCGGGGATTGTATAACAGAACCAGGCATGGCAGAACCACCCATGGCTTAACAACACGGTCCGAACTACGACTGTGTGTTTACCACACATGCCTTTACAACAAATTTCGTTGTAAAAGCATACTTAGTAAAGGTATATGTGGTAACGCCATGAGTGGTCATGTGATACAACTCCTCTGACCCCTTGCCCCTGCCCTAAACCCTAAAGCTTATCCTGTCCAAAAACGACCCCACCCTGTCCTAAAAATTACCCCAACCCCCCACCCTAAACCGTAAAACCTACCCTGTCCTAAAAACTACCCTGACCCCACGTACTGTCCTAAACCCTGAAAGCTACCCTGCCCTGTCCTAAAAACTACCCCACCCTGTCCCAAAAACTATCCCTAACCCTGCACTAAACAGTAAAACCTACTGTGTCCTAAAAAGTACCCCACCCTGTCCTAAAAACTACCCCGATCACCTGTGGTAAAACCTAAAACCTATCCTGTCCTAAAAACTACCCACCCTGTCCTAAAACCTACCCCAATCCACCCCCACCCTAAACCCTAAAACCTACCCTGCCCTGTCCTCCCCTAAACCCTAGAAGTTAAGTAGCCCTTACCTAAAACCTACCCCGCCCTGTCCTAAAAACTACCCTGACCCCCGCCCTAAACCCTAAAACATAGGTTGTCCTAAAAACTACCTGACCCTTGCACTAAACCCTAAAACCTGCTCTGTTCTAAAAACTACCCCATTCTGTCCTAAAAACTACCCGCCCTGTCCTAAAAACTACCATGACCCCCATCCTAAACCCTAAAACCTATCCTGTCCTAACAACTACCCTGCCCCATCCCATACCCTAAAAGCTACCCTACCCTGTCCAAAAAACCTACCTCTCCCTGTCTTAAAAACTATCCTGACCCCCACACCCCTGCCCTAAACCTTAAAACCTGCCCTGTCCTAAAACCTACCCCACCTTGTCCTAAAAACGACCCCGACCCCCGCCCTAAACCCTAAAACCTACCCTGTCCTAAAACTACCCAGACCCACCGCCCCAGCCCTAAAACCTATCCTGCTCTGTCCTACTAATGACCCTGACCCTACCCTAAACCCTAAAACCTACCCTGCCCTGTCCTAAAACCTACCAAGCCAATTCCTAAAAACTACCCTGAGCCCCACCCTAAAACCTCCCCTGTCCTAAAAAATACCCCTCCCTGCCTGAAAAATACCCTGACCCTCCGCTCTACACCATAAAACCTACCCTGTCCTAAAAGCTACCCCCAACCCCTGTCCTAGACCCTAAAATCTATCCTGTCTTCAAAACTACAGCACCTGTACTAAAATCTATCCCGACCCCCCACCCCTGTCCTAAACCCTAAAACCTACCCTGCCCTGATCTAAAAACTACCCTGACTCTCGTCCCCGCCCCCTAAGCCCTAAACCTACCACACCCTGCTCTAAAAACTACCCCACTGGTCCTAAGACCTATCCTGATCTGCCCTGAGCCATAAAACCTACCCTGTCCTAAAACTACCCTACCCTGTCCTAAAAACTACCCCAGCCCCCATCCCCGTCTTGAACCCTAAAACCTACCCCACCCTGTCCTATAAACTGCCCGACCCTCCCACCTTAAACTTTCAAACCTGACCTGTCCTAAAAACTATCACACCATGTCCCAAAAAGTACCCTGACACCCCACCCTGCCCTAAATGCTAAGACCTACACTGCACTGTCCTAAAAACTACCTTGAACCCAACCCTAAAACCCACCCACCCTGTTACAAAAACTACCCTGATCCCCCATCCCACCCTGAACCCTAAAACCTATCCGCCCTGTCCTAAAAACGACCTGACCCTTGCCCTTAATCCTAAAACCTATCCTGTCCTAAAAACTATCCCACTCAGTCCTAAAACCCACCCTGAACCCTAAAACCTACCCAACCCTGTCCTAAAAACTACTCTGACCCCGCTCCCACCCTAAACCCTAACAGCTACCCTGCCCGGTCCTAAAACCTACCCTGCCTTGACCTAAAAACTACCTGACCCCAGCCCTAAACCCTAAAACCTAACCTGTCCTAGTACCGACCACAAAACCCCACCCCTTCTTAAACCCTAAAACCTAGCCTGCCCTGTCCTAAAAGCTACCTGACCACTCGCCTCACCCAAACCCTAAAACCTACCCCACCCTGTCTTAACAACTACCCCTCCCCAGCCCCACACTGAACCCTAAAACCTATCCCACCCTGCCCTAAAAACTTCCCCAACCCACCACCCTGAACCCTAAAATCTACCCTACCCTGGCCAAAAAAACTACCACAATCCCCTGCCCTGAACTCTAAAACCTACCCAACCCTGTCCTTAAAAATCCCCCCACCCACTCCAGCTTCACTTACCAGGCCACTGTGTTCCTCTCCTGGCTGTTCCTGCTGTGTGCCTGAACTACGCATATGCATGGTGCCTTAACCATGCACTTGCATTGCTTTTGCCCTGTAAAAAAGGCCATTCCCCCATCGCGGGTATATACATATGGAAAGTTTCCTGGCTCCCTAAAAAAACACCACCCACTGTGAGTCAACAAGTAACCTGTGGTAAGGACTACAATGGGGACATGAGATAAACTTTGCACCTCTAAACACCTTTTCACACCGGTCGCCCCGCTCACACTAATCATAGGAAAACCCGCCTTCCTTTAAGCCTTCCAGGAATCTGCTTTCCAACACTGGCAGGAAGCTAACTGCAAATGAGCAGGAAACATGTTTGATGTACCCAGACTACTGGACTTCCCATAGCTCCAAGAAGATTGCAGTCTTACAGATATAGAATAAGGGCACTATACTGCTTCAAAACACTGGGTCAGACACCCCGTACTGCGCCCAGATGTAAGTAGGTCTCTTACCCCATTTGAGAAGTGACTCCTCACCAGGAGCAATGATAAACGCATCCTTTCAGACATTTATGCCTTCCTTAATACACATACCACACATATCACCTCTCCTGCCCGAATCCGGTGGGAACTGGGATGCGAGTGACAATTTTCTGACAAAGAATGGTCAGACGTATTACAACAAGCATGCACTTCAGCTGGCAGCACATTCGGGAAAGAGACCCTCCTCAATTAGTCCATTAATGACACTACACGCAAGTGCACATGGCGATATGGAAACACAGCAGTGGTCGCTGCTGGCGCCAATGCAATCACACAGGCACACTGACCCACCTACTCTGACACTGCCTCAAACTGCGCAGCTATTGGGCGAATGTCCTAGCAGACATAGATCAGATGTTTGATACCGAACTGGCATGCTTCCTTAGTTAGATCCTCCTTGGTGTTCCCAACATCTTGACCTGCCCCCTGTGGTTTTTTAAAGGAAGGGCAGTTACGTTGGTGCTCTGCGCAACTATCAAGTCTATTTATTGAGATGTGGCACAGAGACCATACCCACATACACAGATTGGCAGTATAAACTCTGGGGCCTTCTAAGTATGGAGAAACTGACAGCCTTTGTCGATCACACTCTTCCCTGATTTCCGAAACGCTAGAGCCCTTGCATCCAGTTCCCAGCCCACTTTCACAAATTGATGTGTCCATCATATCTTTGAATGCTGCAGCTTACAATGGAGATCCCTGACTCCACCTAATTGCCTGTTGATGGTGGTTCTTTCTCCTTCTACCACTAGCAAATTACCTGAGAGACATTAAAAAGTGTGAGCACTGTTTTCTCTTCCCCCCCCCGCCTTCCCCTCCTCCCCCACCCCCACCCAGGAGCTTTTGGGATTTTAGTTAATTCTCTCCATCTTCCCCTCCTTGTATCCCTCCCCATTGTTAATTCTTTATTATTGCTTATTACTCGCCGGCCATTGGATGTGGGTGAGCGGTTCTGATGTCCATGAAAATCAATAGAAATCAATTTAATCCTAAAAATGTCAGCTACAATACGGAAAACACCTTCATCGCAGAAAATTGGCACGCTAGGCTGGTCTTCAAGCTGAGCCGCCCAATTCGGAAATTTCTTAGAGCTGTACATACTGTTGCATAGTTTGTGACTGGAAATTGTGCTACTGGTAAAAATACAACCTTTTTCAGAGGCATGGCATTCAGGGAGATCAGAGCATGAATTCCCGCCCAGGTGGAACTGGCTTTTCTTCATCCTTCATCTTTCAGTCCACACCGAATAAGCAACACAATAAATTCAGTTAAATCAGCTTTGCAGACCGCAGTGTCAGGTAGAAGATCCATGTCCTCAGCCACTTTGAAACATTCTGGTAGACTTGGATGTGTTGATGGCTTGTAGTGATTTCACACACGTTGGCAAGGCAGTTGAGTTACAAGTTTTTCTAGACTCTTCAATTCAGCAATAGACCTTACTAATTCTTCTTTAGGTTTGACTCCTTCTGCCGAAATTACTTGACATAAGTAGGTTATCTCTCACCATCCATATTTACATTTTTCACTTTTTAACATGATTTCCTCTGACTTGAAAACACTCAAAACTTCCTTCAGTATAGATGTGTGTTTTTCCATCTTATCAGAGAAAATAAGAACATCATCTTGAAAACGTTTACTCCTTCATCCCCACCAAGAATGTCATTCATTGTTCTCTGGAAGACTGATGCAGCAGAACATAAACCAAATGTCAGCCTGTTAAACCTGTACACCCCAAAAGGCGTTATAAAAGCTGTAACATTTTTCGATTCATCACTTAATTGACCCTGATGATAGGTTGAACTTAAATCCAATGTTGTGAAATAATTAGCATTTCCCAATCAACTAATCATCTCTGTGATATTGGGCAAATGAAATTCATATTCTATAACTTCTTTATTCAAGTGCATACGTTCAACACAAAGTCTAATTTCCCCTGACCATTTAGTAGCTACAGTCACAGGATCTATCCATAGTGAAGCTTCTACTGTTTCAATAATTCCTTCTGATTACAACCTTTTAAGTTCAGAGCGTGCAGCTTCTTGAAAACTAAAAGTATACTCCTCACTTTAAAAGCCACAGGTGCAGCATCATTGTTTAGACATATACTGTGTTTTTATTATTTGATACAACCAATCTTTGAATCAAACACATCAGAGAATTCTTTCACTAGTTCAACTTTCAAGTTTCCAATTTTGTGAACACAAACCTGAATAACTGAATTGGGATTGAAATAAATTCCTAGCAGTTTCTGGTGTGGCCAACTCAAGATAGTATCTCCTTTCACAGGCACATACATTTTTCCTGTAGCTTTGTTTCCTTTGAAAATGACATTGGCAATAAAATAACCCATTATGGGGATTTCCCAAATGAACTGTAAGTTGTAACATCTGGTTCAAACAATTGGACTATGCCTTCAAAATAATTAGAATAGTCATATTCAGAAACCAATGACAATTTGGCTCCTGAATTCATCATCATGGATAAACTTATACCATTCAAATTCACTTCATCTGATGGATATTCGCAACATATCTTAAAAACATAATTTACATCATTCACAACTTGCAGGACAAATTGAGCTCCTTCATAATACCCAACTTCATTAACTTTCAACTTATTTGAAGCTACTGAATTACAACTTTTGGCAAAATGACCATTGTTAGACTTTTCATCCTTGGCGTGGTCTCCCTTAACTTCTTGCCTGTTTCCCAGGTTGTTGATGTGAGCTGGACTCTGATTTTGCTGTTTCTGTCACTCTGGGCACTTTGCCACTGCTAACCAATGCTAAAGTGCAAGTGCTCCTTTACAAAATATATATGTAATTGGTTTATCCATGATTGGCATATTTGGTTTTCTACTAAGTCCCTAGTAAAGTGCACTAGAGGTGCCAGGGCCTGTAAATCAAATGCTACTAGTGGGCCTGCAGCACCGGTTGTGCCACCCACATAAGTAGCTCTGTACTCATGTCTCAGACGTGCCACTGCAGTGTCTGTGTGTGCAGTTTTAACTGTAAATTCGACTTGGCAAGTGTACCCACTTGCCAGGCCTAAACCTTCCCTTTTCTTACATGTAACCCCTAAGGTAGGCCCTAGGCAGCCCCAAGGGCAGGGTGCAGTGTATGGTTAGGGTAGGACATATAGTAATGTGTTTATATATGTCCTGACAGTGAAATGTTGCTAAATTCATTTTTCACTGTTGCAAGGCCTGTCTCTCTCATAGGTTAACATGGGGACCACCTTCAAATCTGATTACAGTGTAGATTCCCTTTGGAAGCGGATGGACATTTGGAGTTTGGGATCTCTAAGCTCACAATTTAAATAGTAAAGTTGATTTTAAGATTGTGTGTTTGAAAATGCCACTTTTAGAAAGTGAGCATTTTCTTGCTTATACCATTTCTGTGACTCTGCCTGGTTGTGGATTCCCTGTCTGGGTCAGTTTGGCAGTTGGACTGGTTGCACCTCACACTAGATAGTGACACAAAGGGAGCTGGGGTGTAGTCTGCATTTCCTGATGAGCCATCTGTGCTAGGATGGAGGGAAGGAGTGGTCATTTACACCTGAAAGGGCTGTGCCCGTTCTCACACAATGCAGTCTCCAACCCCCTGGTGAGTGTCTGTGGCCTGGCCTGGACAGGATTTCACATTCAAGAGAGACTTTGCTTTGAAGTAGGCCTACTTCAAAGGAGAAAGTGGGTATAAGAAGGGTACTCAAAACCCCAGACTTTACAACACTTCTGGAAACCAAGGAACCTCTGCCTGGAGAAGGGCTGAAGAGCTGAGGAAGAAGAGCTGCCCTGCTTGTGACTGTGCTTTGTGGAGCTATCCTGCAGTTGCTGCTTCTGCCAGATTAAGAGGGTAAAGACTGGACTTTGTGTGCCTTCCATCTTGTGAAGAGCTTCAAGGGCTTGATTTAGAGCTTGTCTCCTGTTGTTTGACGTCTCAGGGACAACAAAGACTTCTCTCTGCCAGCCACTGGAGTCTCTGGAGAGACTCCTACTCTGCACTGTGGTTCCCATCCAGTTCCTGCAACCCTGAAAGGAGAAGTTGGCAGCCTAAGAGGAAGGAATCCACGCACAGAACGCCTCGCGGGGAAAAGATTGACGCAACTCCGATCTGTGGCTGAAAAATCGATGCGCTGCCGGCTTTGCAGCTGAAAATCGCACTCGCCTGCAACGCGACCCGAAGATCGATGCACGGAGCTGGAGAAACGATGCGCAGCATTGCTGAGGGAGGCTGGTGAGATCACAACCCGCGCTGCGTGGTTTTCGGATGATAGTGCGGCTGGATTTCTGAGGCAAACACCGCTGGGCGTGTAAAAATAATGCAAGGCCTGCAGGACCCGAGAGTGCTGACCGGATCGATGCATCGCTCTCCTGCAGAGAGAAGAAACGACGCGCCCGACCCGACGAAAGGAGAACCAACGCAAGGTCTCGCTTGTGTGTGAAATCGACACATCGCAAGCCCTTTCTGATGCACACTCTCCCGCGCTCTTTTTTTTGTTGCGCCCAAGGTACATTTTCATTATAACAGTGTTAGTGTGTGTTTAAAACTACATGAAGACTCTTTTTGCTTTTTTATTGCTAACTTGAGTTGTGTATTGTGGATTTTTGTTGTTTTGGTCTTGTTTTGTTCAGATAAATATGTCCTATTTGTCTAAACTTGTGTTGTGTCATTTTGTAGTGTTTTCATTAAGTTATTTGTGTGTGTTGGTACAAATGCTTTACACCTAGCACTCTGAAGTTAAGCCTACTGCTCGTGCCAAGCTACCAAGAGGGTAAGCAGGGGTTAGCTGAGGGGGATTCTCTTTTACCCTGACTAGAGTGAGGGTTCTTGCTTGAACAGGGGGTAACCCCTCTGCCAACCAAATACCTAATTTCTAACAACCCTTTTTACCACAACGATTGCAAATAACCTAGGTGACTAATGGGTGCATACCGATAACATAACACTTTTCCCTTTGAATACAATTATATTTTATGTTGTCTTTAAGTTCAAGTTTATGTACACTAGAAGTGATTTTTTTTTAGATTTTTGTAATTTTCTAATGCATGACATGGAATGCTCCACTTGTTTCACTATGGCAACACCTCATCAAGACAGGGGTCTCTCTTAGACCATAGTTCCTCCCTAATTTTGTCACTCTTACGCTCCAACATAAATTAGTTTCATAACTGTTCTATACACTATTACCAAAATTGCAAGATGGTACTAATTTACACAGAGCAATAATCTTCTACACTTTCCTCATCATTCTGTTTGCATTTGCCAAAATGGTATCTTAGAAATATAACAGAAATTTTGGGTAAATAGTGTTTGTCTAATCTTAATAATATACATTCAAATTCATTTAATGTCACATCACCTTCACTTTTATCAAATGCTGAAATGGGCGGTAACGTTTCTGAATTCTCTTGTCCTCAAATAATGCTGTAATAGAGAATTTTTTCTTTCAGCTGATAAACTACTGCCATACACAAGAATATATGTTAAGAATACATTCCTTCATTTTGGCCCAGAAATATGTGGTTCTCCAGGAACTGGTAGAAAGAAAGGTGGTGGAGTAATGTGCTGCATTGTAAGGAAAATAAATAATGAAACAAATATATATACATGCAGCACTTGCAGAAATATAATGATTTATACAAACAAATACTGAAAGAAAATAATACTCCGGTATACAAACTTTATACTCGAGGTCCTCTGCAGGAAAATAAAATAAAGATGAAGCTCCGATGTTGATGAGAGTTGAGTAACATGTTGCAGCTCTGATGTTGATGGGAGTCCAGTTATATGTTATAGTCCTTTTTATGGGCGAGTGCAAAGCGCTCCGGCTATAAAGTAATCTCTCTTTGGGCTTCAAACCACGCCCAGGTCATGTCAGTCTCTTTCATTGGTTCCTTGGCTTGCTCTTTAAAATCCGCTTGCTTTCATTTGTGAAAGGCATGCATACGTCATGCCTCATCCGGTGTTTAGCCCGCCTACACAGCACCGGTAAATTACCAAAAACATACGAGCATATTGAACGCGGATGCCCCAGAGAAAACTTGCGTCACAGGATGCTAGAGGATTAATAGTTTCAAATGGTCTGCAGAAATCACAGAGATTTAACCATAAAAGTGAGCGGCAACGAGAGTATATGCATACCTCGAACGCCTTGTAAAGGTGACCAAAGGCTGTGTTGAAGTTCCTTGAAGTAAAAATATATCATGGTGAGAGAGCGTAGCTTAAATATTACATATGCTAACGTGAAATGCTTAACAATGCTGGACATAGAAAACAATAATTTTAGTTATTTGCTTAATGTACATTTGAATTACGACTATGATAAACTGAACTAATGACAATAATGAGTAAACTTGTTTATGATATGATTAATCAAACTTATATTAGTATTTACGATATTACATTAAAAATCCTATAGGCCTTAAGTTAGCGTGAGTCGAAGATTTAGCCATGTAACTCTCATATTAAAGTATATTTTCTGTTTTTCTAGTGTGCTGACTCGCAAAGGGCCATGACCCAGCATTTGTTCTTTTCCTTTGTTTCGTGTAACAATAATGATTTTCTTCCCATCCACATATTGGCTGTTTGTACCATGGACTTTATACGTTTTACAACAAAAGTAGAAATATTCAAGGACATTTGACCATGGAAAAGAGAACTTTTGACCTGAGGAACGTGCCAAGGCGATGACATCCTCCGGATGTGCCACCTACGAAGACGTCAATTATGAAGACCAATCAACGTCTTATAAATTATCGTGGGGTGACAATTTGGATTACCTAATGTATAATTTGATAGGTTGAAGATAGTGGGGTATAGTGAATATCCAATAGAATTTTCGGGGAAGGTATTGTGAAAAAGGGATAAAAACTCAGGACACAGAAGGGTCGTTAGAACTAGGTAGGGAATGATATCGATTGCATCCAGAAACTCTGTCACTCTGTTTGGTGACTTGAGACTTAAACCAACTATCCTCATTCATAGACTGCCCCTTTACACTTTTCCTCCTTATGAGGGAAGTGTCCCCTGTCCCTTAGATGAAATAGACTGATGGCGATCTAACTGATGTCCTGAAGACGAAGACTGATCCTGTATGCTGACTTATTCCGAGGAGGGTAATTATGACAATGCTATTGTAATTTGTCTGTTTGCTTTTCCTTTCTAGGTACCAACTGCTGTATTTTTTAATAGAGACCTTAGTTAGATGTTTTCCAAATTTGTGTTCAAAATTATTTTGCATGAAGCCCAACATGCTGATGCTAATTAGTGGTTAGGCTAGGTGATCACTTTGACTGACTCAAATAGACGTGACTGACATTGTGCTATGCTGAACTGAGACATATATGATATTCTATGCACTCTGATCTATGCATATCTTATATTGGTACTCTTGTGTTTGTGATCTTTGCATTATCGAAGTCTTAGCACAGCTGCCATATTGTGACTTTGCTCTTTTGCTTCTTGGTTTTGAGATTGACACTTCTATTATTAGATTGTAATTAATAGGGAATAAAATTCACAAAACTCTAATAAGGTGTGCTTATTCATGACTGAAAGGTCATGGTTGCGCCGACAGTTTAATCAATGTCTTTATCCAAAGTAAAGTATATTGTGGTGATATATATTGATAACGTCATTGATATATTACTTGAAAAATTGATCAGTTATCTCGTCCTGCGGTGTCTCACCACTGGGTCAAAAGATTCATCGGCCTAAAACGAGTCCTAATGTGTATAAAATTGACATTAAGGACGCGTTAACAATGGGTAAGTCCAAACGCCACCAAATTGTAGTACAGGTAATAAAATGATGACTCTGGATCCGGATAGTAAAGCATGAATATTTGAAGTTTAATATCAAAGAAGAAACTCCAGCCACAAAGATCATGCATCCACTGGCTTCTCCATTAAACGCCACATTTGAAAGGTAACATTCCAACTTAGAACCAAATAGGAACAATACATTTCTTACGGGAGAAAAAAGGGGAGAAAGGAACATAACAACATGAAGATATTTAACAAGTGAAAATAGACAATGAGATACCACAATAGGTCTCATGCTTCCTGAAATATGACATCATCACTGCAACATATCCGCCATTTTTCAAAAACACAAAATAAAAATGAAAATCTCCGGACAACAATTTTTTAAGGAGGTATATCGAGGTGACAGGACTAACTGCTCTGGCACACAATGGGCTGCCATGCAGCAATGCAGGCATGCCTTCAGGAGAGGTGTTTTCCTCTTTCTATGTGTGATGCAGAATGCAGCTCACAGAAAGAAAAAAAACAATGAGAAGTAAAGGTATTCCTCCTGGTTGTGCCTCCCTTATGCCTCACCTGAGGAGGTGTAGGTTTTTGAGGTATTCCCAGGTTTACAAAATCTGGGAATGCATAAAAATTCACCCACCACAACACCCATGGAACGCCTCTTTGATGCAAGGTAAGGCAACACAGGCAACACAGTAACTTGTGCTGCATTGCATTACTCCATATCTACAAGGCCATGAAAAGCCATGCAAAGTGGCTTTGCTTGGCCTTGTAGATATGGGCCTGCAGCATGTGCCGTACTTACAAGTACATTAAATATGTCAATTGGATGTAAGCCAATTTTACCTTGTTTAAGCATAAGCACTATAGCACTGGTTAGCAGTGGTACCGTGCACAGAGTCCTAAAGCCAGCAAAAACAAAGTCTGCAAAAACAAGAGCAGTAAGGCAAAATGCTGGTGTGAAAGCTACACCAAGGATTTCCTAAAAGGCTGCTAGAGTCTTTTAGGCAGAAAAATACCAACTTTCTAAAAGTGCCATTTCCAAAATACTACTTTAAAATTCCACTTTACCATCAGGTTGAATTTTAAATTCCTATTTATTTGAGTCCTTCAATCATCATTATAACTTTCCAAATTCAAGTTAAACGTTATAAAGTGTTATAATGTAACTCAGTGCTTTTCTTTGAATGAGCCAGCATTGCCACAGTGAAAAACGTATTTGAAAATGTTTCACTGCCAGGAGATATGAAACTTAAGTACACATCTCCTACTTCCTAAATACCATGAACCCTGACATATGGGCATTTATGGCCTACCTTAAGAGTTACTCATAAGTATTAAAAAAGTAGGTTTAGGCCAGCAAAGTGCTTATTTTGCTCGGTCGAATTTGTGTTTTTAAAACTGCACACTCAGGCTGCAGGTGCAAGCATAAAGGCATGCTTTGCATTGCCACTTTAGTGGTGGCACAAAAGGTGCTGCAGTGGACTAGTGGCATTTAAATTACAGGCCCTGGGTTCTCAGAGTACCATATACTAAGTTAAATGTGCCAGTCAGGAATTAGCCAATTCTACCTTTTTTTAGGGGTTACAACACACATTGGGAACTGTACTTCAGCACCCCAGTTTTCAAAAAATCCAAATATCAGCAGCATTAGTCCAAAAATTAGGGGGGTGAACATGCAAAAGCATAGGCCCTCATTACAACAAATTGTACCACCATCAGGCCTCCAATGCGGACTGAAATCCACCGGCTGTAATTTGACATCCCGCCGGCCCAGCGGGGACTACGGCCATAACATTGCAGCCGGCTCCTAATGGAGGCGGGGCAATGTGGCGGTGCGGTGGCTGCAGCAGCACTCATCGCGCAATCCACTGCCCGTAATTCAGGCAGTGGATTGCACAATGGGGCTGTGCATGGGGACCCCTGCACTGCCCATGCCAAGTGCATGGGCAGTGCAGGGGCCCCCAGGGGCCCCCCGAGTCACCCATTCGGTCAATTGTTCCATGGTGGTATTTACCACCATGGAACGGCTGGCGGATGGGGACTCGTAATCCCCAGGTCAGGATTACAACCGCCGGGACCGCCATGGCGGTAGTCTGGCAGTCCCGACTGTATGACCGTGGCAAGACCGCCAGGGTCATAATGCGGGCTTTAGTACCGCCAGCCTTTTGCGGTACTAATGCCATTTTTGTCCTGACGGTCTTAGGCCTATAATATTTTCTTACACTCTTCATATGTGATCTGGCGAATAACATTGGTTAGAGTAGACTCTACACCTAGGTTAAGGGAGAAGATGTGGATTTATTCAAGTTAACAGTAAGCACCATCAACAGCTCCTTGCCAGACTCCAACTCCAGTGCCAACTGCCAGAGCCTAGAATCTTGAGGAACCCATTGTCTTATTGCATGCACAGTATTCTAATGACATACACAAAGTACAATTCCTACCCTACTCTAGCCTAGAACAACCATGTTTAATTTTTAGAGCATAGCTTAAATTATGCAAACCCTTTCTGGAAACCCATGGACTAAAGGTTCCCATTGGGACAGCTCTCACTTTCTGAATAGTGGCAGTGAGGGGAGCAGACAGCTGTCTAGAGGGATCATTCTTCCCAATAAATGGTAGGGTCTTCTTATTGAAAAGTTCACATGCAAACAATGCAAATACATGGATGAGACCTGCCATCCCAAAAGGCCTCCTTTCCAGTATAAGGAGGACTTCCTAAAATCACTGCTGCCTCTGAAATATTATTTAGGCATGAGATTTTGTAACTTTCTGAGAAAGTGATTAGTACATTAGTCACATTGCAAAATGAAATGCAGGTCGCCACACAGCTTGCATGCAAAAGACACCAACTGGTGATTAGGACATAATACATAAGGCCTTAATATTGTACTGGCATAATACATGAAATCCAGTGAGTTTTCTTCCCCCCTGCCAGTAGGTAGTCGAATGTGCCATCCAAAAGTAGCTATGAATTTGGAGCAAGAGCATCTGACATGGGGTGCACAACACAAAGCCTTGTATCACTGGTGTTCTTTCCACATTTCCAGTGTGAGTCCAAGTGACTTTGCATTTTGTGATACTTGTTTGAAACATTCAAGGTTCCTTCATTAGCCAGCTTAGTAATGTAATTTGTTTTTTGTTTTGGCACAGAATTCTGTATTGGTTGGGTTGAGCTTCTAGTAGACCCTAGATATTCAGTTCTGGATTAGGGGTGGGCGGAACATGTGAAGTTTGACTCCGCTTCAGAGTTACATAAAACCTTCTTGAGATTCTCCGGAGTTCTGTCAATGGGAAGAAATAAGCAAGTTGCTCTGCTCACATTGTGATTTAGTGTCAGTAGCATGTTCCATGTTGAAAATTCAGCACTCAAGTTGATTTTGCTGCTGCTTGAATAGATTTATTACTTTGGTAAGCAGCTTTCTGACAGTGAGAAGTCGCGACCACCCGCAGCTGCCCATGTTAGTAAAATTTTACTGGATGTTCACCTAGTGACCAGAAATAGTGCTAGGAAATGCCAAATCTCACTCACACTCACCAACTTACTGTTCTGGAGCCGGATGTGAGAAAACAGTCCACCACACGTGATTGGCAGACTTTAGCCTGAACTCCCTGTTACAACAGTAATGCAAAATTGCTAAAATTCCACCAATTCCATGGGCGGAAAGGAATATTCCGCCCACTCTAGTCTGAATGAAGTGCAGCCGTGATTGAGGTGTTCGATGTCTGCAGCACAGGTAGAGTTGTGTATCATAGGCATATTGGTGAATCTTGATGCTATTTTCTGACCATTTATGTTTTTCTCATGTTTATATTTTTATTTCACTTACATTAATTTGCTGTGTTCTTCTGTATTTACTTTAGACACTATGAAAAATGTCACTAAATGTCAAGCCAAAAACATAAAATTCCTTTTAGAGAACGAGTGAAAAACAACCATTTACTACTTTCTAGGGTGGTAAAATAGCACTGCTCCAGTTTGTCAACAGTTTAATACACCAGCCCACTCAAACCTGTTGCAGAGACAGTGTATTCAATACTTAGTACTTCCATTGTTCATTTTATGTAAAACAGCCCGGGGACAGCTGCTTGTTTTACTGTTTTAATAATACTAGGCCCCTAATGATTTAGCTTTAGTTACATACCATTCTAAGCCAGTTTCGCCATCCCAAATTGAGATGCATTTTGTTAACTCGAACTAACTCAGTGTCTAGAAGCAGTTTGTAAAAAAGCATTTTGTGAAAAATGTAAGGTCTGCTTTTGTTATCTGAAGTGAAAATATTATTTCAATCAAAGATTCTTCCCCTGCCATAAAAACACCTAAATCCAAAATGTAATTGGAATAGGGTAACACAATGAAGGCTACCCTGATGTCACTCGAAGCCTGTGTTTCTGAGTTAAAAGGTGGAATGGAATTCCACAATTTCTACAATGCAGTTCTATTGTGATTTCATAAGATACCAGGAGAAAAATAGCTTCTTGAGTTTAATGTGTTATTAACATTTTGGAGTAAAAAGTCTAAAGGCTGAATACTGTCTAAAACACTAAGGCCCTAATTTAAGAGGGCCTAGCACCTCTTTAGCGCCACCTTAGCATAACTTTCTTTTACGCTAAGGTGGTCTTTTCCCTGTGCTATACTTACAAAGTGGTTCAATGCATGCATTGCGCCACTTTAGAACCCTTTGCACTAAATTAGGCCTGCCAAGTCTAGTGTCTGCCTTCAGAACTTTTCCTTCACAAGATTACTTTCAAACAATGGAATTATCAAAATCTAGAGACTCTTCTTGACTGATAGTATCTGTGCCCCTTCAGGGATAATCAAAAGAAAAAGTGATTGTTGGAATGCTTGAAATAATCTCAGCCACTGGCGACTGCTGGGGCTCTGTCAAGGTTCGTTTGATTGGTTCTCAGGAGCAGTACCCTCAAGAGGCCCTCCTTCCGGCAGCTCCGACTTTGATTATATATATATATTTACAGAGTATCAGAATTGCCAGACAAGGGGAAGGGATTCAGGGAGGGTGGTGCGGGGAGGGATAACTTAAAGCAGAATATAATAATTAGAATCCTGTCTTTTCTCTCTCAGTAAATATAATATCAAGGTTCAAAAATGTAGTCACTAATACCTGCGAATGCTGTGACCTTCTTTTGTCTTAGAGTCGGTTAGAATACACTTCATATTACTTGTAAATTCTTAAAGTTTGCTTTACCTTGAATTCTTCGTTAAACACTCTCAAACCATTATCAAATTATAAGAATTTGTTAGATTTACTTCCTTCTCGTATTTATGATGATTTCTCCTTTTCCATTTACTTTCGGTTTCACTTCTGGCTTTATTTGAATATCATGAACATTATAACGATCATTGGTATATAACTATTGTTCATTATGACATTGCCTTTATGTTTTAACTATTGACGAGCATTCACTTTCGGTTTCGTTTCCTGTTTTAGGTGAACAGCATTAAAAGTATGACAATCATCGGTAACAATCGTTACAACATTGATTTCACTGGTTTAACACTTGACAAAAGTTCACTTTCGATTTTGTTTCTCACTTTATGAGAACATCCTGAAATTACAACAATCATCCATATTTCAATATTGTTTGTTATGATGTTGATTTCACTGGTTTAACGCTTGACAAAAGTTCACTGGGCAGTTCGGCCTGCCATAGAAACTCAAAAACAAACCTTAAATGCTGGAACTTGCTGCTGGATTGTCGCTCTTTAGATTCTATAAATAACCGTTTATCCCCTTCCTGACAATGACTAAAAACATTTGGTGAATTCTGCTTTTACAACACGCAATGACACGCTGATTCTCTGGGGACAGGGAAAGAAGAGCGTCTCCATGGAAATGAGTACGATCAGAGACAACACCAGACCTCCGTCTCTGCCTTGAATAACCTGCATGTGTGTGTGGGGTGGGGCTGCTGATATAGCCCCATAGACAGCCGTGGAAGCTACCATGGAAACTGAGAAAGGACACAAGGATTACTGCAAAGTTCAAAAAGCCTTGGAAAATGCAACTGATTGCTGCAATTGAACTGGGAAAGGACATGATCAACATTGCAATGAACAATATCCCATGAACATGACGATGTCAAAACGAGTCTGTAACACAGCTAACACTCACCGCCACTGTCCTACAATGAACACTACACTGGAACATACCAGAATCAAATCATAGCTGTTAGCTTGCCTACAATCGAAATGGAAGAATCGTGACAGGCTCCATCCCAATTCACCTCAGCTTGGACCCAGTCATATGCAAATCAGCCTTGACCCTACTCCAATTGGAACAGTCCAGCCAAACTATCAGCCAAGGTCTTCCTAGAACTAGAATGCAAACAACCCAGGACTGTTTCATTCTTTTTGTGAGTTCATTCGCCAGGTACAGCTTGGTTCCAGTGTCACAGTGAGCATGCCACCCACGTTTGGGTGTTTCCATCCCACTTAGGGTGTCAAAAAACAAATGGATGGATGGAATGCTTGAATTAATCTCAGCCCCTGGTGATTGCTTGGGCCGCATCCCACTCCATCATTTTTTGCCCATCATGCCACCTCAGCTTGGACCCAGCCATATGGAAATCAGCCTTGACCCCGCTATAATGGGAACAGTCCAACTGAACTGTCAGGACAGGTCCTCTCTGAACTGGAATACATGCAACCAAGGACCGATTTTGCACTTAATATGGGCTTTTCAGCCAGGTATACCTTGATTCCAGTGGCACGGTGAGCACTGGACCCATGTCTGAGCAGACTCGTCACACTTAGGGCATGCCTAAGGGCCAGATGTATGACTTTTGCGACTCGCAATTTGCGATCTGTTTGGGAATTGCAAATTGCGAGTCACAAAAGAAAATGTACAATAGTGTCAAGCATATTGTTTGCGATTCCCAGTGGGGTTGCAAACTACATACCCTCAATAATATTCATGAGGTAAGTCGCAATTTGCGACCCCATTGGGAATGGCTGCATTCACAGGGATGGTGGCCTGCTGGGGACAGGAGACCCCACATGTCTGTGACTGCTTCATAAATAAAGCAGTTTTTTTCAAATGCAGCCCATTTACCTCAAAGGAAAATGGGATGTACTACAAAAAAAATGAAAAGTTTTGTTTTCATGTTTTCAGACTATGCCGTGGTCTGTGGGAAATCATTTTGGTACCACATTCACAAAGGGGAAGGAGTTCCTTGGGGACCTCTTCCTGTTTGTGAATGTGTTTCCACCAACTTGAGGTTGGAGGTAATTGTGATTGTTTTGTGACCGCATTCACTTTCGCAAAACAATCTTTCATATCACTGCGACTTGCTATTTCGAAGGGACTCCATTCCACATTACATAATAGTAATACTACATGGATTATCAAAAAAAGTAATAATACATAGAAAATATGGTCCTAATGCTGACACAAGCTCCTATTACATTGTTTTTTTATTTCGTTTGGAATAAATATATAAATTTATTGTATATTTTCCATAGATTTCATTATAATTCTATGTTGTATTTAGTCTATAGTGTCTTTATCTAAGGGACCCATGTTCCTTTATAATATTTGTATGACACCAAGGCCCTCATTATGACTCCGGCGGGCGGCGGAGGCCACCCGCCAGAATTCCGGCCTCCGTAATACCGCTCCGCGGTCAGAAGACCGCGGAGGGTATTATGAGTTTTTCCCTGGGCTGGCGGGCGGTCTTCAAAAGACCGCCCGCCAGCCCAGGGAAAAACTCCCTTCCCACGACGATGCCGGCTCGTAATAGAGCCGGCGGAGTGGGAAGGTGCGACGGGTGCTGTTGCACCCGTCGCGTATTCCACTGTCTGCAAGGCAGACAGTGAAATACATTTTGGGGCCCTCTGACGGGGGCCCCGCGACTCCCCCTCCCGCCATCCGGTTCCCGGCGGGAGAACCGCCAGGAACTGGATGGCGGGAGGGGGAGTCGGAATCCCCAAGCCGGCGCAGCAAGCTGCGCCAGCTTGGAGGATTCCTTGGGGGCAGCGGGAAACCGGCGGGAGACCGCCGGTTTCCCTTCTCTGACCGCGGCTAAGCCGCCGCGGTCAGAATGCCCTGCGGGGCACCGCCGGCCTGTCGGCGGTGCCTCCGCGTCCAGCGGCCCTGGCGGTTACAAACCGCCAGGGTCGTAATGAGGGCCCAAGTAGGTTGATATCAGCAGAGCTATGAAGGGAAAACAAGTAGTGTAGAAAACCTAGGCTACGTGAACTTATGATTTCTAGGAGATACACAAGGTACCACTGTAAAGGCTACAGTGTCTTATCGGCTCAACTGCTATATCTCAGCAATGCCAGGTGATTAGCATTTCTGTTTTCTCTGTGCCATGTTCAGTTCCCTGACACCTTTTAGTGCTTATTTGTGCGCTATAAACCTGCAAAGAATAAATTAAATAAATAAACCTGTTCTTCCCCCGGGGAGCAGGATCTTCAACACACACTGTTCAAGGCTCACACCCCAGAGGTGGAATGGTGTTCCAGTGACCGTGTATGTGGGAGCTATTTGCAGACTGCACCACCCTCATCAGGACGCAGTAGATGGCCTACTGTGAAGATGGCCTACTGTGAAGATGAAAGGGTGTCCTTAGCAAGGAATAACTCCAAATATAAACCTTCCTGCTTTTAAGGCACTAACTGAAAATAGCTGGCCTGTAAACTGACCACCCTTTGTTGTGGCCATTTCCTCAAGCCGGCACCACAGAGGTTTTTAAGGCAGCAGTCTCAGACCTCTGGGGGACTGTGTCCTCTAGGCAAGCTGCTGCAGTGCAGCCAACTAATTTTGGAAATAAGAAGGAGGCGGGAGGAGGCCCAGTGCCATGTCAACATTAACGGCAGGGAGGAGGACGTGAGTTTATAATAAAATGCATCTACTGTCTGGCGGATTCAACACGGTAAACTTTAAAAGACAGAAAAAAAATAAAAACACAGCGCTATGGTTCTGGCCATCGGTCGATGGAGTGAAATGCTATTCAGCAGTAAAGCGCGTGCTCGACGTTAACCACAACAGTGGCTGAGCTAGGACATGAGAGTGAAGCAAACAAGCAGCCTGAGAAGATTTATGGCCCTGATGAGGGAGATAAGCTATGTGCAGCATGTAGATGTTGTGAGGAATGGCAGGGAGGGGCCCCAGAAGAGAGACACCAGATGTGAGGATCTGCAAGTTTTAGGTGAATTTGTCTGTCCTGTGCTGGCACCCAGTTTTTGAAACGTTTTACGCTGTGTATTCTGGTTATGATGAAAGGAAGAAAAGAGTAATGTGCTGGCTGAAAAAAAAAAACATACTGGAAAAGGTAAATACTCATAAAGAACTTTAGCTAAGAGCAAGAATGCTTTGCAAATGAAAAGGGAAGCTTT
The DNA here is from genome assembly GCF_031143425.1 of Pleurodeles waltl. NCBI lineage: Eukaryota > Metazoa > Chordata > Amphibia > Caudata > Salamandridae > Pleurodeles > Pleurodeles waltl. The sequence goes on along the minus strand of NC_090448.1, from coordinate 1,077,455,214 downwards.
GTCGAAGACGAGCAGGAAACGAAGAAAAAAAGTCCCCCAAATAACAGATTAACACGACAAAGCGTAAAGATACAGCAGTTAGTCCCTGCTCCCAGAGAGAAAAAAGAGGGACAAAAAGGCATGACTGATCACTAGCAAGCAAGGATTTTCAAATGACACTGAAAATAACAAATAAAATGGCTTTAACCCCTTCTGTGCCCAGGACGTAATGGTTACGTCCTGAGGCACAGTGCTGCTGTGCCCAGGACGTAACCATTACGTCCTGTGCACAGAGCCCAGAGGGAGCGCTCTCGCTCCCTCTGTGGGGTTCCCCCCCACCCCCCCAAGTCAGGGATGGAAGGGGAAGCCCTTCCCCTCCCACCCCCGACCCCCCCAACCCCCCCTGTGACGTCAGCGCGCGAGCGCGCGCTGATTAGTCACAGGGTCTCCCCCATCGCGCTGGAAGCAGAGCTTCCAGCGCGATTGAAAAAGAAATGCTTTTGCATTTCTTTTTCAATCCCATGGGGGAGGCCCCGAGAGGCTTCAAAGGGAAGGAAATGTATTTCCTTCCCTTTGAAGTCTCTCACAGGTTTCAAAAGCCGGATTGCTTGCAATCCGGCTTTTGAAACCCCACTAGACACCAGGGATTTTTTTTTTTTCTTCTTGAAATTGGCAAAAGGGAGCGACCCCTTGGGCAAGGGTCGCTCCCAGGAGGGGCATTTTTTTAGGAAGGCCTTTTTGCCCCCCCTGGGGGCAGATTGGCCTATTATTAGGCCGATCTGCCCCCAGGGGGGGCAGAAACCTCTAGGCACCAGGGACCATTTTTTTTTTTTTTTTTTTTTGTGATGAATTCTTTTTTTTTAGGTGGGGAGCGATCCCTTAGGCAAGGGTCGCTCCCCTACGGGGCAATATATATTTAGGCCATTTCTGCCCCCCTTGGGGGCAGATTGGCCTATTTTGATAAGGCCAATCTGCCCCCAAGGGGGGCAGAAACCATTAGACACCAGGGAGTTTGTTTTTGCGCGCGAATGTCACGCAACAAAGCGACCCCTTTGGCAAGGGTCGCTCCCAGGGGGGGCAATTTTTTGGGAAGGCCTTATCTGCCCCCAGGGGGGGAAGAAACCTCTAGGCGCCAGGGCAAATTTTTTTTTTGTGTTTTTTTTTTTTGTTCTTTTTTTTTTTTTAGAGATGGGGAGCGACCCATCAGGCAAGGGTCGCTCCCCTGGGGGGCAAATTGTATTTAGACCATTTCTGCCCCCCTGGGGGCAGATTGGCCAATTTTAGGTCAATCTGCCCCCAAGGGGGCAGAAACCACTAGGCACCGGGGATTTGTTTTTTGGCGCCAATGTCACGCAGGGGGAGCGACCCCGTAGGCAAGGGTCGCTCCCGGGGGGGGGGGGTGGTGGTTGGGGGGGCAAATTTATTTTAGGCCATTTCTGCCCCCGGGGGGGGGCAGAAACCTCTAGGCGCCAGGGGAATTTTTCTTTTTTTTCCTTTTTTTTTCTTTGTTTTTTTTTTTTTAGAGATGGGGAGTGACCCATCAGGCAAAAGTCGCTCCCCTGGGGGACAAATTGTATTTAGGCCATTTCTGCCCCCCTTGGGGGCAGATTGGCTGAGTTTAGGTCAACCTGCCCCCAAGGGGGCAGAAACCACTAGGCACCGGGGATTTGTTTTTTGGCGCCAATGTCACGCAGGGGGAGCGACCCCGTAGGCAAGGGTCGCTCCCGGGGGGGGGTGGGTGTTGGGGGGGCAAATTTATTTTAGGCCATTTCTGCCCCCCGGGGGACAGATCAGCCTATTATTAGGCCGAACTGCCCCCGGGGGGGGGCAGAACACTCTAGGCACCAGGGCAATTTTTTTTTTCTGTTTTTTTTTTTTTTTTTTGTTTCTTTTTTTAGAGATGGGGAGCGACCCATCAGGCAAGGGTCGCTCCCCTGGGGGGGCAAATTGTATTTAGACCATTTCTGCCCCCCTGGGGGCAGATTGGCCAATTTTAGGTCAATCTGCCCCCAAGGGGGCAGAAACCACTAGGCACCGGGGATTTGTTTTTTGGCGCCAATGTCACGGCGGGGGAGGGTGGGGGTTGGGGGGGCAAATTTATTTTAGGGCATATCTGCCCCCCCCCCCCCTGGGGCCGGCTGAGCTACAGGCCAAACACCACAGGTAGGCCATTGCAAAAAACACCTCTGTTTTCTTTGAAAAAATATGTTGTGTCCACGTTGTGTTTTGGGCCATTTCCTTTTGTGGGCGCTAGGCCTACCCACAGAAGTGATGTACCATTTTTATCGAGAGAGTTAGGGGAACGCTGGGTGGAAGGAAATTTGTGGCTCCTCTCAGATTCCAGAACTTTCTGTCACCGAAATGAGAGGAAAAAGTGTTTTTTGGGCCAAATTTTGATGTTTGCAAAGGATTCTGGGTAACATAACCTGGTCAGAGCCCCGCAAGTCACCCCATCTTGGATTCCCCTGGGTTTCTAGTTTTCAAAAATGCACTGGTTTGCTAGGTTTCCTCAGGTGTCGGCTGAGCTATAGGCCAAAATCCACAGGTAGGCACTGCTTTTTATAAAAAAATGTGATGTGTCCACGTTGTGTTTTGGGCCCTTTCCTTTCGTGGGCGCTAGTCCTACCCACACAAGTGAGGTATCATTTTTATCGGGAGACTTGGGGGAACGCTGGGTAGAAGGAAATTTGTGGCTCCTCTCAGATTCCAGAACTTTCTGCCACAGAAATGTGAGTAACATGTGTATTTTTAGCCAAATTTTGAGGTTTGCAAAGGATTCTGGGTAACAGAACCTGGTCCGAGCCCCGCAAGTCACCCCTCCTTGAATTCCCCTAGGTCTCTAGTTTTCAGAAATGCACAGGTTTGGTAGGTTTCCCAAGGTGCCGGCTGAGCTAGAGGCCAAAATCTACAGGTAGTCACTTCGCAAAAAACACCTCTGTTTTTTTCCAAAATTTAGGATGTGTCCACGTTGCGCTTTGGGGTGTTTCCTGTCGCCGGCGCTAGGCCTACCCACGCAAGTGAGGTATCATTTTTATCGGGAGACTTGGGGGAACGCTGGGTGGAAGGAAATTTGTAGCTCCTCTCAGATTCCAGAACTTTCTGCCACAGAAATGTGAGGGACATGTGTTTTTTTAGCCAAATTTTGAGGTTTGCAAAGGATTCTGGGTAATAGAACCTGGTCCGAGCCCCGCAAGTCACCCCTCCTTGGATTCCCCTAGGTCTCTAGTTTTCAGAAATGCACAGGTTTGGTAGGTTTCCCTAGGTGCTGGCTGAGCTAGAGGCCAAAATCTACAGGTAGGCACTTCGCAAAAAACACCTCTGTTTTTTTCCAAAATTTAGGATGTGTCCACGTTGCGCTTTGGGGTGTTTCCTGTCGCCGGCGCTAGGCCTACCCATGCAAGTGAGGTATCATTTTTATCGGGAGACTTGGGGGAACGCTGGGTGGAAGGAAATTTGTAGCTCCTCTCAGATTCCAGAACTTTCTGCCACAGAAATGTGAGGGACATGTGTTTTTTTAGCCAAATTTTGAGGTTTGCAAAGGATTCTGGGTAACAGAACCTGGTCCGAGCCACACAAGTCACCCCTCCTTGGATTCCCCTAGGTCTCTAGTTTTCAGAAATGTACAGGTTTGGTAGGTTTCCCTATGTGGCCGCTGAGCTAGAGGCCAAAATCTCCAGGTAGTCACTTTGCTAAAAACAGCTCTGTTTTCTGTGATGTGTCCACGTTGTGTTTTTGGGCATATCCTGTCGCGGGCGCTAGGCCTACCCACACAAGTGAGGTATCATTTTTATCGGGAGACGTGGGGGAACGCTGGGTGGAAGGAAATTTGTGGCTCCTCTCAGATTCCAGAACTTTCTGCCACAGAAATGTGAGGAACATGTGTTTTTTTAGCCAAATTTTGAGGTTTGCAAAGGATTCTGGGTAACAGAACCTGGTCCGAGCCCCGCAAGTCACCCCTCCTTGGATTCCCCTAGGTCTCTAGTTTTCAGAAATGCACAGGTTTGGTAGGTTTCCCTAGGTGGCGGCTGAGCTAGAGGCCAAAATCTACAGGTAGTCACTTTGCTAAAAACAGCTCTGTTTTCTGTGATATGTCCACGTTGTGTTTTGGGGCATATCCTGTCGCGGGCGCTAGGCCTACCCACACAAGTGAGGTATCATTTTTATCGGGAGACGTGGGGGAACGCTGGGTGGAAGGAAATTTGTGGCTCCTCTCAGATTCCAGAACTTTCTGCCACAGAAATGTGAGGAACATGTGTTTTTTTAGCCAAATTTTTAGATTTGCAAAGGATTCTGGGTAACAGAACCTGGTCCGAGCCCCGCAAGTCACCCCTCCTTGGATTCCCCTAGGTCTCTAGTTTTCAGAAATGCACAGGTTTGGTAGGTTTCCCTAGGTGGCGGCTGAGCTAGAGGCCAAAATCTACAGGTAGTCACTTTGCTAAAAACAGCTCTGTTTTCTGTGATATGTCCACGTTGTGTTTGGGGGCATATCCTGTCGCGGGCGCTAGGCCTACCCACACAAGTGAGGTATCATTTTTATCGGGAGACGTGGGGGAACGCTGGGTGGAAGGAAATTTGTGGCTCCTCTCAGATTCCAGAACTTTCTGCCACAGAAATGTGAGGAACATGTGTTTTTTTAACCAAATTTTGAGGTTTGCAAAGGATTCTGGGTAACAGAACCTGGTCCGAGCCCCGCAAGTCACCCCTCCTTGGATTCCCCTAGGTCTCTAGTTTTCAGAAATGCACAGGTTTGGTAGGTTTCCCTAGGTGGCGGCTGAGCTAGAGGCCAAAATCTACAGGTAGTCACTTTGCTAAAAACAGCTCTGTTTTCTGTGATATGTCCACGTTGTGTTTTGGGGCATATCCTGTCGCGGGCGCTAGGCCTACCCACACAAGTGAGGTATCATTTTGATCGGGAGACGTGGGGGAACGCTGGGTGGAAGGAAATTTGTGGCTCCTCTCAGATTCCAGAACTTTCTGCCACAGAAATGTGAGGAACATGTGTTTTTTTAGCCAAATTTTGAGGTTTGCAAAGGATTCTGGGTAACAGAACCTGGTCCGAGCCACACAAGTCACCCCTCCTTGGATTCCCCTAGGTCTCTAGTTGTCAGAAATGCACAGGTTTGGTAGGTTTCCCTAGGTGCCGGCTGAGCTAGAGGCCAAAATCTACAGGTAGTCACTTTGCTAAAAACAGCTCTGTTTTCTGTGATATGTCCACGTTGTGTTTTGGGGCATATCCTGTCGCGGGCGCTAGGCCTACCCACACAAGTGAGGTATCATTTTTATCGGGAGACGTGGGGGAACGCTGGGTGGAAGAAAATTTGTGGCTCCTCTCAGATTCCAGAACTTTCTGCCACAGAAATGTGAGGAACATGTGTTTTTTTAGCCAAATTTTGAGATTTGCAAAGGATTCTGGGTAACAGAACCTGGTCCGAGCCCCGCAAGTCACCCCTCCTTGGATTCCCCTAGGTCTCTAGTTTTCAGAAATGCACAGGTTTGGTAGGTTTCCCTAGGTGGCGGCTGAGCTAGAGGCCAAAATCTACAGGTAGTCACTTTGCTAAAAACAGCTCTGTTTTCTGTGATATGTCCACGTTGTGTTTTGGGGCATATCCTGTCGCGGGCGCTAGGCCTACCCACACAAGTGAGGTATCATTTTTATCGGGAGACGTTGGGGAACGCTGGGTGGAAGGAAATTTGTGGCTCCTCTCAGATTCCAGAACTTTCTGCCACAGAAATGTGAGGAACATGTGTTTTTTTAGCCAAATTTTGAGATTTGCAAAGGATTCTGGGTAACAGAACCTGGTCCGAGCCCCGCAAGTCACCCCTCCTTGGATTCCCCTAGGTCTCTAGTTTTCAGAAATGCACAGGTTTGGTAGGTTTCCCTAGGTGGCGGCTGAGCTAGAGGCCAAAATCTACAGGTAGTCACTTTGCTAAAAACAGCTCTGTTTTCTGTGATATGTCCACGTTGTGTTTTGGGGCATATCCTGTCGCGGGCGCTAGGCCTACCCACACAAGTGAGGTATCATTTTTATCGGGAGACGTGGGGGAACGCTGGGTGGAAGGAAATTTGTGGCTCCTCTCAGATTCCAGAACTTTCTGCCACAGAAATGTGAGGAACATGTGTTTTTTTAGCCAAATTTTGAGATTTGCAAAGGATTCTGGGTAACAGAACCTGGTCCGAGCCCCGCAAGTCACCCCTCCTTGGATTCCCCTAGGTCTCTAGTTTTCAGAAATGCACAGGTTTGGTAGGTTTCCCTAGGTGGCGGCTGAGCTAGAGGCCAAAATCTACAGGTAGTCACTTTGCTAAAAACAGCTCTGTTTTCTGTGATGTGTCCACGTTGTGTTTTGGGGCATATCCTGTCGCGGGTGCTAGGCCTACCCACACAAGTGAGGTACCATTTTTATCGGGAGACTTGGGGGAACATAGATTAGCAAAACAAGTACTATTGCCCCTTGTCTTTCTCTACATTTTTTCCTTCCAAATATAGGAGTGTGTGTAAAAAAGACATCTATTTGAGAAATTCCCTGTAATTCACGTGCTACTATGGTCACCCCGGAATTCAGAGATGTGCAAATAACCACTGCTCCTCAACACCTTATCTTGTGCCCTTTTTGGAAATGCAAAGGTTTTCTTGATAGCAATTTTTTACTCCTTATATTTCAGCAAATGAATTGCTGTATACCCGGTATAGAATGAAAACGCACTGCAGGGTGCAGCTCATTTATTGGCTCTGGGTTCCTCGGGTTCTTGATGAACCTACAAACCCTATATATCCCCGCAACCAGAGGAGTCCAGCAGACGTAACAGTATATTGCTTTCGATAATCTGACATTGCAGGGAAAAGTTACAGAGTAAAACGTAGAGAAAAATTGATGGTTTTTTCACCTCAATTTCAATATTTTTCTTTTTCAGCTGTTATTTTCTGTAGGAAACCCTTGTAGGATCTACACAAATGACCCCTTGCTGAATTCAGAATTTTGTCTACTTTCCAGAAATGTTTAGGTTTCTGGGATCCAGCATTGGTTTCATGACCATTCCTGTCACTGACTGGAAGGAGGCTGAAAGCACAAAAAATTGCACAAATGGGGTATGCCCCAGTAAAATGCCAAAATTGTGTTGAAAAATTGGGTTTTCTGATTCAAGTCTGCCTGTTCCTGAAAGCTGGGAAGCTGCTGAGTTTAGCACCGCAAACCCTTTGTTGATGCCATTTTCAGGGGAAAAACCACAAGCCTTCTTCTGCAGCCACTTTTTCCAATTTTTTTTAAAAAAACGAAATTTTCACTGTATTTTGGCCAATTTCTTGGCCTCCTTCAAGGGAACCCACAAAGTCTGGGTACCTCTAGAATCCCTAGGATGTTGGAAAAAAAGGACGCAAATTTGGCTTGGTTAGCTTATGTGGACAAAAAGTTATGAGGGCCTAAGCGCGAACTGCCCCAAATAGGCAAAAAAAGGACCGGCACAGGAGGGGGAAAAGGCCTGGCAGCGAAGGGGTTAAGGCCACAGAAGTATACTAAAAGTATACAAGAGGCCCTAAGCTTACACTCAACCTAAAAAGGAAGAATAAACCTGTACAAAAAAGCAAGAATGTTCTGCAAACACGCACATCAACTGGGATTGCTCCCAATTCAGTCTAGCATATCTTTTTTTTCTTTTTTGCTCCTCAATCATGCTGTGTTTTTGTCTGTATTCAAATGAGGCTGCTCATCACCCATACTATATTGTGTTTGCTATGCTTTAACAAATCAAGCTAAGGATACTAGCTTAATTTTTACCCTCCAGTTTCAAATTCCCTCACATTTACAGACCGTTTTAACAGTCTTAATTTACAGTATGTTTCTTTACCCTTTACTGATCTGCTAATATTATTTAATTTCCTGTAGTGTCGCAAACATCCCAGAGTAGGTGCTGTGGATCCCCATGTTTCCGCAGATCGCAGGTTAAGAACCACTGAACAATGTTAAGAAATAGCATACAGTGCTATTCTTATGCTATATACATGTACATCTCAAATGCCTAGTGCTTAATTTGTGTTGGTGTTTTCTGGTGCTGGGCATCAGCACTTATTTTTGAGGGACAGCACTTATTTTTCTGTCTCAAGCATTGACTGTGCTCAAAAGACAAATATGGGTAAGATGGAGGAAGAAAAAGCATCACAAAGGGAGAAAGCAGAAAGGTGCAAGAGTGAGGTGAAGGGACAGTGAGTGGCTGTAAATGGATTAAGGAGGCCCTATATGGCTTTATGATTTCCCTACCTCAGTATTCCGTGCTCGCGCATTCAATTGCGGAAACCCAGTGTTTCAAAGGAGAGCTTTGGGCACTGGCACGTTTTTATTTACAAATTAAGCACTGCACATGCCTTTTCTTTTCCACTGATGTTGCCTCTGTGTCTGCAACCATTCAGACGCCTAAGCCTCAGAGTACAAAAAAGACAGAATATGATTTGTTTAAATCAGGTAAAAAGAACACATTTTGCAGAAACAAAATACTTGCAAGATCTCTCTGGAAATTAAATGCTACGTAGCCATGATTTGAGTTTGTCTCACATAATTATGCTGTTTCTTTCCTTTCTACTTCAACTCATGCCGACTTTATCATGTATATTTTTCTGCCAAAGTCAGGCTGAATTATTTAGCAGAGACATAATTCTGGTTGTTTCCGAGATTTTTCATGTTGAAGTCCGTTCTACAAAATGCTCATACGCCTGCATGCAGCTGATGATCTGCTTGTAAATGGAAGAGTTTAGACGTCTGCCAACAGAAGGCTCAGGCATTGTGGGGAGTGGTGGGATTTGAACATTTCAAAGGATTTTGTTAACAAATCTACACAGTTGGGTAAAAGGAGCTTATTGTGCTTTGATCGCTGGCGTCCATATTGTCAGTGTAATGCGGTCTTGAAGAAAGCTTCTTTCAGAACACAGATGGGGTGTTCCTTTGTTTTCACTCTTTGATGATCAGTCTGTATTAAAATGTGAAATCATTTCAATAATATGTACATGGATAATGAAAGCTTTGCATACTATTTCCTCGGCTGTGCTGTCAACAGTGGATTGTGGATTTCACAATAAAGGCATATCATGGGTACACAATGAATATTAAAATGATGGTTTAAGCTTGTGAGAAAATCACCAGTTTGGAAGCCAGAATTATGTTTTCTGAATGGCTTCCCGCAAGGATGGTGGGTGGCTAGATGAGAAAAGAAAAGGCAACTGCTGAAATAGAGAGGTGTTCTGCAAAATAATCAAAACTAGGAGAGTCCTTCACATAGGATCACAATATATTTGCGTTTTCGAAACCATACAAATATGTTAAATATATAGACATTAATATTTTTTTCTTTACCCTGCTCTTTATAGAGCTGACTAAACCGTGACAAAATTACCTTTAACAATGGAATAATGTCACTTTAACCCCTTTGTATGGACTTTTGGCTCAGGGCTGCACAGCAAGCCATCGTGTACACATGCTGCCCTGCACGGTGATTGGTTCCACCCTTCTGTGGAACCTGTGTGTGTCATTGGTGGCCATTTTGTCTTTATTCTTCATGCCTCCTTATTTGCTTGCCATATGGCTGACCACCATTTTGTGAATCCATTGTGTGCCTCATCGGAAGCCATTTTGCATTTGTTCTCCATGCCTTAGCCTTTCTTGCCATGCTGACGACCAACATTTTGTGAAACCAGTATGTGCCTGAGTATTACTCATTTTATGGCACTTTTAAAAGCCTTTTACTAGAAGCAATCATTGTAATGGCCCTTTTTAAAATATAAATGTCCTGTTACATGTGTTTGTTCATGTGGCTGCTTGCAGTATTCTAAAGTACATGGTTGTTATTTTTATTTTTAGTCATTGATTTCTGCTTCCCATGGCTCCTATATGGGTCCTATGGGCTGTGGAGTGACTCCAGGTATTTATTTCCAAGTATTATATTTTCCCCCATATGTTTTGCCTAATCAATTGACCCTTTTGGGTCAGTGTGCTTGTTTTCAATTGAATTAATAGATTTTGCCAGCCTTGTTCTTGCTCTCACTTGCTTCCCATGGACTGTAAAAGTACAGCTAGTAATTATTACTTAATTTAATCATGTTTGTCAGCCTTGACCTAGTTCCCATAGGGATCCCATGGGATATGGTGGGACACCAGGCATTTATTAATTATGTATTTGATTTTATTACAAGACAGGAGGCTCATATTATGCTTTACTTTTCTTGCTTTATTTTAAACAGCAGCCAAGAACTACAAATCCCAGAATCCCTGGGAAAAAACTACGAAATTGCGTCACAATGGGGCCCACCAATCACACAACGAGCCCCTTAATAACTATCTTGACTGAGAGCAACAAGCCCTCTTTTCTTGCTGCTCGCAGTCAAGATAAGTACACTGCTCGCCTTTATATAATTTTTCTATGATATTAAAATGTTGTAGTTATATGTTATTAACATTTATTACGTGCGTGTGTTTTTTGTGTGGATTGTGCCTTTCCTAAACTGTCTTCCGTTGTTTCTTTCTTTAAACGCGCTCGCGCGCTTCATTGCGCACCTCTGCGCTTGCAGGCCGTCTGTCAGAACGTTACTCCAACGTTCTGACAGCCGTGCCTCAGGCAACGGCATTCCTGGCATATTTTCTACTCGCCGGCAGCGAGTGCTTCAGGCTCCGTCACGCTCCCTTGGTTTTATGAGCATTTTGCTCGTAATCTTCCCGCTTCGTTCACCGGCCTCACAGCGTGTTCAGTCTCACACGCTTGACTGCCTTTCTTTGTTCCAGCACGTCCCTACAGGAATTCTGTTTGCCACTTCACGCTTAACTGTATTCAAGCGTGCTTTTTCCCATCAAGAGACTGTAGCTCAGTGGCAAGTCTAGTACCTTTGGTGCATGAAGCTACCCTTGGACAGTGGTTCAAACCCAGCCACCACCCTTCAGGTTAGTGGCATGCCCCCCTCACACCATGGCCAGGCTACCAAGCCATTTAACCCTTTCTTAACCATAAACTTTGGTTTAACAGGATTTTCCTGTTTCCTCTCCTTATTTATTGATTTTAACTATAATTGTTTTTCTCATTATGTCAGAGGACGACCAGACCCAGTCCATAAAAGATAATTTGAAATCCTTTATCAAGGATTCCGTCCAACACGCTGTTTCGGTGTCTATGTTGGACGTTTCCAAAAATTTGGAAGCCTCTCTCTAAAAAATGCTTAAGGCACCCAAGGTGAATCCTCTTTTGAGAGGTAAGAAACGTGTGTCCTATTCCCATGGCAGTTCAAAAGGCGTTTCTCATAAATTTGGGCCTCCAACCCGAGAGGCGAAATCTTCGGGTCTCCCCTCCTCCCCCTTAACATCCTTCACTTACGGGACACTGATAGTGACGGGGATGATGATGTCTTACAAGACAATGTAGATGATGATTATTTTGATGGGCCTCCGGAGAAAAGGCGAAAAATTTCTCCACATGAGTACTCCCCTCACTTAGTGCCCGAGGACCTGATTGACCCGGTTGGCGAACCCTTATTTGACCCTACTTCTATCCATCATCCCAACTCCTCGGAATGGTTCCCCTCCGATCATGTTTCTGATTACGTTTCTTTCTATCTCCGGCATCCCCTAGATAAATCATCCAGAAATAAATTAAAATCCGAGTGTCCCAGACCTTCCCTTCCCTGTAAGGTTACAGATACCCCTGCCATTGACCCCAATATGCTTCTTTTCTTCACAAAATTTGGCAAAGACCCCAAGAAAGGAGTTGACCGGGCATGGTCAAATTGTCAAGACAGACTCCTAGACTTGGTGGGTCCCCTCACCAGGATCTTCGACCTTGCTGAGGAAGCCAAGATGGAGGGCTCACAGGTGGATCCGGAGACCCTCTCCAACTGGGCTCAAAGGGCGATCTGTATGTTGGGTAACGCCAACTCCTACATTTCCCAGAAATGCCGGAAGAGCCTCCTTCTCAGGATCGATCCAAAACTCAGCACTCTTGCTTCCAAGGAAGAAGGCCTTAGTGCTGATGGTCTTCTATTTGGGGACTCTTTCATAAAGGAGATGGGCAAATACGTCTCTACGTTTAATTCTCTTGACAAAGCTCATTATTCAATGAAGAGAATATTTTCCAATCGGGTTTTTGGAAGGGCCGGCAAAGGAAGGAGCTGTTTTGCCGGCCGCTTCTCAGCAAGAGGCCAGTCCCTCAACAGAGGCTCCTACACTCAGTCCAACCAGCTTGACGTGTATCAAGGATACAAGCCCCAATTCTACCCCCGCAGATTCCGCGGCGGCCGTAACAGGAGTTACAGAGCCAAAGGAGAACACCTTGCAGGTAAGAACTTTCAGTTCTGGCCTTCCTCCAGTAGGAGGCAGACTAGCTTTGTGTTTAGGCGCGTGGTTGTCAATAACTTCCGACCCTTGGGTAATTCAGACCGTCCAAGGATACTGTATAGAACTTTATCAGACCCCTTTTCAACCTTTCCTTCCTCGTCCTCTTCGTTTCTCTCACGATCAATCTCGTCTCATTCAGGACGAAATACAGGGTTTGCTGTCAAAACAGGCTATCGAGGAAGTGGTGTTCGACACTTCTGGGTTTCTCAGCAATATCTTTCTTGTTCAAAAGAAGAACAAAAAACATCGCCCGGTCATAAATTTAAAAGAATTCAACAACTTTGTAGTGTATCACCACTTCAAGATGGAAACCATTCTCCATCTCAGGGATATTCTTCTGCACAACGACTGGTTAGTTCGTATAGATCTTCTGGACGCCTACCTCTCAGTTCCGGTGCACCCTTCTTTCAGAAAATTCCTTCAGTTCCAATGGGAACATACTTTCTTCTGTTTCAAAACTCTTCCCTTCGGACTTGCTTCGGCCCCTTGGTGCTTCACCAAGATACTAAAACCCGTGGTGTCCTCCCTCAGGGCTCAGGGAATACGCCTAATCGTCTATCTCGACGACTTCCTAATTATGGCTCAAAACAAGTCTTCCCTGATATCTCATCTAAAAATTTGCCAAGACTTTCTTTCCCAGTTGGGTTTTCTTATAAATTTCCAGAAGTCATCTCCAGTTCCTTCACAGGCACTCGAGTTCCTTGGTTTCCTCGTCAACACTGCCGAGTCGATTCTCCAACTCCCTCAAGACAAAGTTTCTTGGATAAAGAAAGAGATTCGTCAGACCTTGTCTCTCCCTTGTACTTCCCTCAGGGCACTTGCCCGTCTCGTAGGCCTCCTTTCTTCTTCCATCCAGGCCATTTTTCCGGGCCCTCTTCATTACAGAGCCCTTCAGAGGCTCAAGATCCGCCACCTCCAACAGGGACTGTCATATTCAGATCAGGTTGTTCTCGACGCAGACTCCAGGGAAGAACTCACATGGTGGATGAGTCATTTAGATGCCTGGAACGGGAGAACGATTTTCTCTGCCGCCCCAGATCTTGTCTTAGAATCAGATGCAAGTCTGACAGGATGGGGCGCAAGATGTGGTCCACACTCGACTGGCGGACCATGGTCCGTTCAGGAGTCGTCAATGCACATAAACTGTTTAGAGATGCTTGCAGGTTCCTTTGCCATCCAGTCCTTTACCAAAGACAGAGTAAAATGTTCCATTCTTCTCAGAATGGACAATCTATCGGCGGTAACCTACATCAACCGCCTGGGCGGGACTCGATCCAAACCTCTAGCTCTCTTGGCCAAGAGTCTTTGGGAGTTTTGTCTTCACAAAAATATCTCTGTCAGAGCGGAATACCTCCCAGGCAATCTAAATGTGGTGGCCGATTGGTTTTCAAGACACTCCCAGGACTCAAGCGATTGGCGTCTTCACCCTTCTATATTCAAGCGTCTTTCTTCTATCTTCGATATAATGTCCATAGACCTCTTTGCCTCACGACTCAACTCCCATCTTCCCAACTTCTTCAGTTGGAGACCAGACCCCTTGGCCTTGGCTTCCGACGCTTTTCTCCAAACGTGGCCTCCTTCCCTTCTGTACGCCTTTCCCCCTTTCCTCTTTATTGCCCGGGTCCTGGCACATGTCCGCCGCCAGCGTTCCTCCCTGGTTCTAATCATCCCTTTCTGGCAGTCTCAACCTTGGTTTCCGACCCTACTAGAACTCTCGTCAGACCTTCCAGTTCTGATCTCCCCCTTCCCAGACCTTCTTTTGAATCCCCAGGGACATCCTCACAACCTCATAGTTCAAGGTTCCCTGTTCCTCATAGCTTGGAGAGTTTCGGGGCTTCCTGGAGAACCCCAGGAATTTCGCAACAGGCTGTCCAGTTCATCCAACAATCTTGGGCTCCGGGTACCTCAAAGGTCTATCGATCTGCTTGGTCAGTATGGTGCAGCTGGTGTATGGACAGGGATTCCGATCCCGTTTCAGCGGATGTTACCTTAATTGTAAATTTTCTAGCTTCCTTAGCCTCTCAAGGCAAGGCGTACCGTACCGTCAATATCTACAGGTCAGCAGTCTCTTCAGAACACATCAGAGTGGAGGGTAGACCAGTGGGAGAACACCCCTTGGTTTGCCGTCTGCTAAAAGGAATACGTTTTTCCAAACCTCCAGCCCCCAAATATAATTCCATGTGGGATGTGAACTCAGTTCTCCGGCTTCTGCTTTCTTGGCCCGATAATTCGGACCTATCGTTAAAATATTTATCTGCTAAGATCACTATGCTCTTCTGTCTGATCTCCATCAAACGAGTTTCAGATGTTAAAGCTCTGGATGTTTCCTCCTTTCATTTCTCTGCCTTCGGTGTGTGTTTTAATGTGGCTAGACGTACTAAGACTAATCTGTCTTCTGTGTTTTAACCCTTTTTTCCTTCCCAACCCAAGTTGTGTGTGGCTAATTGCTTGAAAACGTACGTTTCACGAACTGCAGATCTCAGGGCAGCTTCTTCTTCTCAATTGCTAATTTCCTATCAAAAACCCCACAAACCTGTCTCGTCTCCCACTTTAGCCCGTTGGCTCAAGTGGCTGATGGATTTGGCTGGTATCCCTACTAACATTTATGGTGCCCACTCCGTTAGGGGAGCTACAGCTTCTAAAGCCTTTTTAGATGACGCTAGTTTACAAGATATCCTCAGATCTGCAGATTGGTCTAACGTCAGTACGTTTAGAACTTTCTATTGTAAACCAGTTGATCATCCTCTGCAAACTGTTGTTTCATTGCTTTGAACAAGCATAATATGAGCCTCCTGTCTTGTAATAAAATTTAGATTTTCCTAGCCTTGGTGTCAGAAAGGCTAGATTTTATTAAAGAGAAGGAGGCGAGTATTATCCCGCCTCTTCTAACCCTCCCTGTTCTTTTATTCTAGGTGCCTCAACTGCAACCAATACCAACGCTACTGTCTGACCAGCTTCCATCAGCTCCTTCTTCTGGACCTTCGCCTCAACCAAGAGGATCTACACAAGATTATCCTTTCCTCAAGGCCTTCTGTATAGACTTCCTTTCAGCTTTTTTGACTCTTTATGGTTTATTGTTGTTTTTCTCGCACCGTTCTATTGATTGACTTTCGCAAGAAAAGAGGGCTTGTTGCTCTCAGTCAAGATAGTTATTAAGGGGCTCGTTGTGTGATTGGTGGGCCCCATTGTGACGCAATTTCGTAGTTTTTTCCCAGGGATTCTGGGATTTGTAGTTCTTGGCTGCTGTTTAAAATAAAGCAAGAAAAGTAAAGCATAATACTCGCCTCCTTGTCCTTAATAAAATCTAGCCTTTCTGACACCAAGGCTAGGAAAATCTCAATTTTTTGCCAACTTTTCCCTGGATCCAATGGGGACCCATTGGCCCTTGAGAAACATTGGGTATTGTTAGGTACCTTTTTCAAGGATTTAAGTAGTGCCCTGTCTAACAAATCTGTTAGGTTACATGTGGGTATAATATTGTTATGATGATGATTTGTATTGAATCAACTAAAATAGCCATCTCTGATTATCCTATTTTTTTATTGCATGCAGGTTCAAAAAGTGACACTAAGACACAGAGAAGTATGTGAATAAGCAGACATCGTAGTATAGAGACCTTCTGGCTAAGTGCTACTTGTGCTGCTGATCAACAGGTAGTAAAGAAGATGGTCACAAAGACCGATGTTCCTGCCAAAAAAGTGACTATTGAGGAGAAAAAATCTGTTGCCACCACTGGCATAAAGCCCTCCTTTTTCTGCCAAGGCACTCAGTGCTGCACCCACTTATGGACAGTGGTGACTGTTATCATGGTTAACACCAGGAAGACTGAAATTGAATTGTCCCAGCAAACCAAAATCTTCCCAGGAAACTCAACCGAAGCAAGAGTCTGGTTCACCTGTATGTATGCAGATGCTAGTTGTTTAACACAAATGTTGGGCATGGCTCTCTCTGCATAGTATCCACACATTTTACCTTTCCCCTCCACTTTTGCCTTTTCCCCTCTACTTTTTGCTGTATTTGTTTTTATTGGCCTTAGGACTCTGTGCACTTTACCACTGCTAACCAATGCTGAAGTGCTTGTGCTCTCCCCCTAAAATAAGGTTGGATTAGTATATACCCTATTGTCATATTTCATTTACTTATAAGTCCCTAGTAAAATGCACTACATGTGCCAAGGACCAGTAAATTAAATGCTACTAGTGGGTCTGCAGAACTTCTTTTGCCACCCACTAAAGTAGCACTTTAAAACATGTCCCAGGCCTGCCATTGCAGCCTGACTGCAGAGTTACATTGTTATGTCGACATGGCATATAAACTCCCTTTACAAGCCTTAAACTCCCCTTTTATTACATACAAGTCCCCCCTAAGGTAGGCCCAAGGTAGCCCATAGGGTGCTGTGTAATTAAAAGTAAGGACACATACTTTTACTTTCTATATGTATTGGTAGTAAAAAACTCCAAAATTCAATTTTCACTGGTGTGAGGCCTATCCCTCTCTTATGATTATATTGGGGATTCCTAATTACATTTCATAAGCTGTAATTCATGATTGGGAAGGGGTGGAGCTGTCATGTTTAGTATATATGGCATAGTAATGATAAATCCACCTTAGTGGAAAGTCAGATTTATTGTTACAATTTGGAAAATGCCATTTTCAGTTTTCAGTAATATGTGGCATGTTCCTGCTCTTAGCCCTATGTGCCTGCAGCTGGTCTCCAACACACATCTGGGATCGGATGACAGCTGGGTTTTGTGCATTCCTTCTAGAAAGCCACACATAATGGGAGCTTAGGTGTGACATCATGGGCTCTGATGACCATTAACTGGCTTGATGGGAGGGACAGAGCTAAGCAGAGCCCCACTTGCACTTTCATATGCTGTGCTCTGTCTCCTCACAATAGGCCTTATGACTCTGTATTGTCACTCCAGCCAGCTTGGAGCCAGGCAGGGGAGGAAGGGAATTCAAAGCCACTGTCTAAAAGCTTCTCCCACCTTTCAAAACCAGGGCACCGAAGTATAAATTCTGAACCTCAGACACTTCCACTTCAGTACACTTCTAGACCTGTGGATACTCTGCCAGGAAGAAGGTCTGCCTTGCTGCTGCAAGGACGCTACTCTGCTGGACTGTTGACCTGGAAGAACTACTTTCTTGCACTGCTGACTTGCTGCCTGCTGCCCTCCTTTCTTAGGTCAGAAGTACTGGACACACATTATCTCACCTAGAACCAGAGTGACTCCAAACGCTTGCTGACTTGCCTCCTGCTATTCTGAAGTCTCAGAGACACTCAAGACTTCCAACACACCTGCTACAGCTCCTGAATCCATCTTACACCATCTCCTGACCCCAACAGATGCCCCTCAAGTCCTGGGCCCTTAAAAGTGTTTTTTGGGCTCCTGAAATCAAGCTTTTGGGCTTTTCGCAATTGCAAACATGTCTATTTGCTTTTGAACTGTGCTGCTCACCCAAAGAATCAGAGCGAGCCACCACAAGTTTGTCTCTTCACACTGCTCGTGAACGTGATGCTCCAGTCTGCCTGTCCACAACACCCAGTGATGTTCTTCTTGCTCCAGCTAAACTTCTTCCCAGTGAACGGGACTCTTGGCTCAAATCTTGAGAAGGCAAAACTTGTCTGGGGCTGTATCCAACCCACGCTCCATCATGTTCGGCCTCAACATTTTGATTTAACCTGGTCTAGTGCGACCAGATAACTCTGATTATCGCTTTATGCTTTTAAGCTCTACATTTCAGTTTCTTCTTTAAAAGTTCATATCTCAGATTGTACTTCCTGTATTGTTGTCATTTTGGTCTTGTTATGCTCATGAAAATATGATCTATTTTTCTAACTTAGTGTGGAGTCTTATTGTGGTGTGTTCACTGTGTTACAGTTTGAAGTGTTGCACAAATACTTTACTCATTGTCTCTTAAGTTAAGCCTGACTGCTCTGTGCCAAGCAACCAGGGTGTGAGCACTGGTTAATTTAGGATGTGGTTGTGACTTACCCTGAATAGGACTGTGGTTCCTGCTTGGATAGGGTGCATACCTCTTGTGAGAAACTAGGGCTGATTGCAGAGGCCCCATAACTTTTTGCCCCCATTTTCCAATTTATGCTGGTGTTTTCCTGACTCTGATGGTGCCCTGCGTACTGCTAACCAGTCCCAGGGCCTGTGCTCTGGGTAAAATGGATATGCAAATTAGGCTAATTATAATTGGCTAAGTTAACCTACCTATAAGTCCCTAGTATATGGTAGGGCATGTAGGTTTAGGGACCACAGCATAGGTGGTGCACACCTAGGTGCACTGCTGAGGTGCCCAGTGTCATTTTAAAAGCAAGCCTGCCTTGCTGGCTGCTTTTAAATTAAAGTTATATGCAAATTCGACTTTGGAATTAAAGGTACTTCCAAAGTCTTAAACTACCTTATTTTTACATATAAGTCACCCCTAAGGTGTGCCCTATGTGCCCCTAGGGCTGGGTGCCATGTAACTATAAGCAGGGACTTTATAAAAATAGATTTATAAGCCCAGGTGAGGTAAAAACAGCCAAATTCGTTTTTCCCTCATTGAAGTAAATGGCCTTCATAGGCTAGAATGGGCAGACTTTATTTTAAATTTTAAAGTCTCCTTAAATGTTACATACCAAGAATTTGGTATCAAATTAATTGTTGTAATAAATCCCACAACTTCCAGTTGTTGGATTTAATATAACTTGTTCAGGTAGAAAGTTTAGACTTTACCTAAAAAGTTGCCAATTTCAGCTCTGCATTGTTTTTGCTGCTGTGCTCTGATTGGCCAGCCTGCAGCAGCTTCTGCCAGGCTACCTTGATGAGGCGTGAAGTGGCCTGACTTCACACAAAGGAATGTGCTTGGGGGAGAGAATCTCCCCTCAGCAGATGGTGAGGCAGGAAGGGGGAGGGCGGCCAAACTGGTCTTCAAAGGCAGAGAAGGACATTTGGAGCACCCAGCAACACCCCCACATCCTGCAACCCCAGACAATTAGGTGCCCCCTTGATTAGATTAGGAGAGGGCAGGAGAGGGGTGTGTTTATGATTTTTAGCCACACCAGTGGGTGGCCTCAGCCAGATGTAACCTCCAAAAATCAGATTCATCCATGTTGGATTTTTAGAGACTGTTGCCTTCTGGGATGGATTTTTGCCACACTTCCCAGGAAGTGGTCATCACAGGGGGACGACCCTGTCCCTGATTGGAGAACCAGGACCCCCCTGCTTTTCACCCAGGAGCAAGGATAAAACTGGCAGACCTGCACCCACACCTCAGATCCCCTCCAGAATTCAACAAGAAAGGAACTAAAGAAGAAGAAGGACTGCCCTGCTGGACCCCTGGCCTGCACCTGGACCCTGCACTCAGAAGGACTGCACCAGCTGCACACTTGGGCTTCACCACAAGAAGGACTTTGCCTGGCTTCAACTGGTTCAAGGAGGGACTCCCTGTTTGCTACAGGTGAAAAATTGCTAAACCAGAGTCCCCTGCACCAACTCCTGAAGAAAGCGACCAGCTGACCACTGTCCAGTGGCCAAAAAGGAGTTTGCGCCAGGTGCATTCTGGGAGTTGAAGTCCGCACCCCCCAAGGACCATCACAGAACTTCTGGACCCTTGGGGTGAGCTGTGGACCCCAAAAGAACCTTAAAAGAACATCTGGGTGAAGCCCCAGAAGTTTGGAAAAGATTTGAGAATTTTTGGAAAAAAGCTCCAGAGAGGGACCGACCCGCCGCGGAAATTCTAGCCGGCTTGCCTCAACCGCGACCCGGCCTGACTTTGTGGTTCGTCCCGGTAAAGAAAAACATCCAAAAAAGAGACTAAGTCCGAACGTAAAAAGTTGACCGGGACCTCCCAGCCATCGTATCCGAGAAGGGCTCCATGGACGTCGGATCAAGATCCAGGTTTACCCCGGTCGAAGGATTTTCATCTCGAAAAAACGACTAAGTCCGAAGGTAAAAGACTCCACCGAGGAAACCCACATCGCGTATCCGGACAAGGGCTCCAGGAGGTCGGATTCAACTGGCAGGTTCGTCCCGGTGAAGAAAAACTTCAAAATAAAGACGAAGTCAGAAGGTAACTTTTTAACCGAGGCCTCCCGCGACCTGTAGCCGAGCAGGGCTCCATCGCGGTCGGCCTGAAAGTTTGACTTTGCCCCGGTCGAGGTGCAACCAGATGACCCGATTGGCGCTTTTTGTTTCTAAGCGCTATAAAAGTAATAATTCTTTAAAAATTCATAACTCCGGTTCCCCTGAACCGATTTTAATCGTTTTTGTGTCATTTTAAAGATAAAAATATAAACTATTTTTATAAATTGGTTTTGGATTTTTAAACTGTTTCCTGTGTTTTATTTAATTACTGTTTTGTGATATTTGAATGCTTTACACTTTGTCTCCTAAGTTAAGCCTTGACGCTCGTTGCCAAGCTACCAAGGGTTGAGCTGGGATTAATTTACTGAGACCTAACTGTACCTAAGTGGAGGTTAGTGGCTTGTTGCTAGGTGTAGGTACCTATCTGCCCTACCAATAACCCATTTTCCAACATAATTGGAAGCAGCGATGGGATCCTGTACTTGTGTTCAATATCACGTTACAGTTTTAGGTAAAACAAATTAAAAATCCTTTAAATTGTCCTAGTGCAAAAATTGTTTTTAATTTTTAATTTGGATTAATTTCAATTATTGAATTTTTGTAATTTTTCTAAATTCTTGTTTCCAATTTTTGCAAAAAGTTTTTGTTGACACAAAACTAGGGAACGATGGAGCTTGATCTGGCTAGCCTACCCACACTGACAGTAGTCCAGCTTAGGGGGTTGTGTATTGAAAGAGGGTTGCCTGCAACCACTGATCTCAGGAAGCAAATCCTGATCACATCCCTGACAGCATGGGCTGAGGCCCAAGAGGTAGAGTCAGAAGAAGCTCCAGAGGAGGGAGAAAGAAGGGAGGATGCAAGCTCTAACCACTCAGGGGAGGGAAGGCATCTGACCCTAAGTGAGGACGAGGAAGAACGGTCCTCAGTAAATACCGTCACTAGGGGCAGATCCAAAGCTAGTGTTGGGAAGGGGGTCCTTTCAGGAGGAGAGAACCCATCCATCAGAGAAAGAGAGCTGGAGGCCCAGCTAGCATACATAGCTTTGGAAGCAGAGAAGCTGGCCCTAGAAAAGAAAAAGTGGGCATACAAAGAGAAAAGAGATGGAAGCAGCGATAAAGAAGCTGAGGTGTCCATGGGTGGGGGAGTTTGCCCCAGATTACCCAAGGGGGTAGTTCCTGCTTATGTAGAGGGGGATGACATAGATAAGTGGCTGGGGGCCTTTGAGAGGGCACTCCAAATGAGAAGGGTTAGGCCTCAATACTGGGGTTCCCATTTGTGGGAGTTGGTCCCCAACTCAGGGAGGGATAGGCTTCTGACCTTAAGGGGGGAGGAGGCAGATTCATACCCTAGTATAAAGAGGTGCTTAGCCAAGAAGTTTGGTCTGACCCCAGAGCAATATAGAATGAAGTTCAGGGACACCCAGAAGGTCAGTACCCAGTCTTGGGTTGACTTTGTGGACCTTTCACTAAAGGCACTAGAGGGCTGGATTATTGGTAACAAAGTAGATACTTATGAGGTGTTATACAATCTGATCATGAGAGAGCACATCTTGACCAATTGTACCCAAGAAAGGTTACGCCAGCATCTAGTGGACTCTAAGCAGACCAACCCTAGAGAGCTAGGGGAGGCAGCTGATGAGTGGTTGAGAACCAGGGTGGTTGTCAAGTCCCAGGGGGGAGACTCCAAGAAGGGGGGGACAGGTCCCCAAAAACCTAAGGAGGGAGGTGGTAAGCCCACCACAGAGACTCCCTCTGTACCCCAGAACCCTAAGAAGGAGGAGAGTAAATCCCACTCCCACTCTGACAAGCAGAGACAGGGAGACCCAGGGTTAAAAAAACTCTTGGACAGTAGGGCTTGCTTTGACTGTCAGCAGACAGGTCACTTCAGAGGAGATGCAGCCTGTCCAAGGAAGGTGGTTAGCACTGGGCTGTCCAGTGTAGCCATAGAGGAGGATTCCTCAGATGATGAAGTCCTCCTAGCATTGTGCTGGGAGACAGGACCAGATGGTAAGCTGGTGATCCCTGAGGGTGGGAGTAGGCACTTCCACCACATTCAAGTGAATGGGATCCCTACCACTGGCCTGAGGGACACCTGTGCCAGTCACACTATAGTGAGTGACCGGTTAGTGACCCCAGACATGTATGTCCCAGGAAAGACAAAGAAAGTCAGGATAGCCACAGGGGAGGTCACCTCCAAACCTGTAGCCATAGTGCCCCTAGAGAGGGAGGGTATCCTTGACTGGATTAGGGTGGTAGTCAGTGCTGACCTTCCCCTAGATTGTATCCTGGGCAATGACCTCCCAGAGGTGAGTCTGGTCACAGATGGGGTGGTCGCCCAGGGCGCCCCCCCAACCCAAAGTCCTGGGGAGTCAGTCCCTACAGTTAGGAGACAGGGGTCCCCAAGAAAAGGAAAGAAGAAAAGGAAGGGTAGGCCACTCTTAAAGAGAGTTCCAGGGAGCCAAGGGCCTTCTGCCCCAGTAAGGGGGGAGCCCAGAGTTGGCACTGGTGAGGCCTCACCTGACCCCAAGGAAGTCCTGAGTAGTCAGGCAGCTGTCCAGATGCAGGGTTTTGCCCCTGCACTGACAGAAGGGAGAGTGGAAGGAGGGTGTCTGCCACAGGAGGTGGTAGCCCCCCACTCTAGACAGCAAGAGGGGTGCCAGGACCCCAAAGTTGCCCCTAAAGCAGCTCAACCACCTGTCAGTGGAGAGCTTAGGGTGTGGTCTGGGTACTGACAGCTGTCAGTAGCCTCTGCTGGGTGCTAGCCTTCCTGGCAGCACTGTACTTGGCCTGGGAGGCAGACCCCAAGGCCAATAGCAAAGTAGGCCCCCTGACCCTGTTGGTCATGGTGGGGTTGCTCATGTGTTGGGTGACCTCTTTGGGTAAGCTAGTTGTTGCCCTAGCAAAGTTAGGAGTAGGGGAGGTGGGCACCTCACTACCCAAGTTGGCAGAGAGAGAGGAGGAAGACCCCCCTAGAGTGAAGTTTCAGTTTGAGTTGGGTCCTTTTACTGTTGGCATGGCTTCACTACCCAGAGGGAGTGACCCTGACAGGAGGATATAAGGCAGAGTAGGCCCTGCAAAGGGACAGCCAGTTTTCTTCACTGTCTTCCTCGCCTAACAAGCCAGGAAGACTCTCCCAGGGTTGGGCTGAGTCTCCTGGGCGTGTGGGCTGGGGGGGTTGTGTGAGAAACTAGGGCTGATTGCAGAGGCCCATTAACTTTTTGCCCCCATTTTCCACTTTATGCTGGTGTTTTCCTGACTCTGATGGTGCCCTGGGTACTGCTAACCAGTCCCAGGGCCTGTGCTCTGTGTAAAATGGATATGCAAATTAGGCTAATTATAATTGGCTAAGTTAACCTACCTATAAGTCCCTAGTATATGGTAGGGCATGTAGGTTTAGGGACCACAGCATAGGTGGTGCACACCTAGGTGCACTGCTGAGGTGCCCAGTGTCATTTTAAAAGCAAGCCTGCCTTGCTGGCTGCTTTTAAATTAAAGTTATATGCAAATTCGACTTTGGAATTAAAGGTACTTCCAAAGTCTTAAACTACCTTATTTTTACATATAAGTCACCCCTAAGGTGTGCCCTATGTGCCCCTAGGGCTGGGTGCCATGTAACTATAAGCAGGGACTTTATAAAAATAGATTTATAAGCCCTGGTGAGGTAAAAACAGCCAAATTCGTTTTTCCCTCATTGAAGTAAATGGCCTTCATAGGCTAGAATGGGCAGACTTTATTTTAAATTTTAAAGTCTCCTTAAATGTTACATACCAAGAATTTGGTATCAAATTAATTGTTGTAATAAATCCCACAACTTCCAGTTGTTGGATTTAATATAACTTGTTCAGGTAAAAAGTTTAGACTTTACCTAAAAAGTTGCCAATTTCAGCTCTGCATTGTTTTTGCTGCTGTGCTCTGATTGGCCAGCCTGCAGCAGCTTCTGCCAGGCTACCTTGATGAGGCGTGAAGTGGCCTGACTTCACACAAAGGAATGTGCTTGGGGGAGAGAATCTCCCCTCAGCAGATGGTGAGGCAGGAAGGGGGAGGGCGGCCAAACTGGTCTTCAAAGGCAGAGAAGGACATTTGGAGCACCCAGCAACACCCCCACATCCTGCAACCCCAGACAATTAGGTGCCCCCTTGATTAGATTAGGAGAGGGCAGGAGAGGGGTGTGTTTATGATTTTTAGCCACACCAGTGGGTGGCCTCAGCCAGATGTAACCTCCAAAAATCAGATTCATCCATGTTGGATTTTTAGAGACTGTTGCCTTCTGGGATGGATTTTTGCCACACTTCCCAGGAAGTGGTCATCACAGGGGGACGACCCTGTCCCTGATTGGAGAACCAGGACCCCCCTGCTTTTCACCCAGGAGCAAGGATAAAACTGGCAGACCTGCACCCACACCTCAGATCCCCTCCAGAATTCAACAAGAAAGGAACTAAAGAAGAAGAAGGACTGCCCTGCTGGACCCCTGGCCTGCACCTGGACCCTGCACTCAGAAGGACTGCACCAGCTGCACACTTGGGCTTCACCACAAGAAGGGCTTTGCCTGGCTTCAACTGGTTCAAGGAGGGACTCCCTGTTTGCTACAGGTGAAAAATTGCTAAACCAGAGTCCCCTGCACCAACTCCTGAAGAAAGCGACCAGCTGACCACTGTCCAGTGGCCAAAAAGGAGTTTGCGCCAGGTGCATTCTGGGAGTTGAAGTCCGCACCCCCCAAGGACCTTCACAGAACTTCTGGACCCTTGGGGTGAGCTGTGGACCCCAAAAGAACCTTAAAAGAACATCTGGGTGAAGCCCCAGAAGTTTAGAAAAGATTTCAGAATTTTTGGAAAAAAAGCTCCAGAGAGGGACCGACCCGCCGCGGAAATTCTAGCCGGCTTGCCTCAACCGCGACCCGGCCTGACTTCGTGGTTCGTCCCGGTAAAGAAAAACATCCAAAAAAGAGACTAAGGGGGTGATTCTGACCCCGGCGGTCTTAGACCGCCGGGGCCAGGGTCGGCGGGAGCACCGCCGACAGGCCGGCGGTGCCCCGCAGGGCATTCTGACCGCGGCGGTAAAGCCGCGGTCAGACCGGCAACACTGGCGGTCTCCCGCCAGTGTACCGCTGCCCTATTGAATCCTCCAAGGCGGCGCAGCTAGCTGCGCCGCCGAGGGGATTCCGACCGCCGGGAACCGGATGGCGGTAGGGGGGGTCGCGGGGCCCCTGGGGGCCCCTGCAGTGCCCATGCCACTGGCATGGGCACTGCAGGGGCCCCCGTAAGAGGGCCCCTACAAGTATTTCACTGTCTGCTTGGCAGACAGTGAAATACGCGACGGGTGCAACAGCACCCGTCGCACCTTCCCACTCCGCCGGCTCGATTACGAGCCGGCATCCTTGTGGGAAGGGAGTTTTTCCCTGGGCTGGCGGGCGGTCTTTTGGCGACCGCCCGCCAGCCCAGGGAAAAACTTAGAATACCCTCCGCGGTCTTTCGACCGCGGAGCGGTATTTCGGAGGGGGAAGTCTGGCGGGCGGCCTCTGCCGCCCGCCAGACTTAGAATGACCCCCTAAGTCCGAACGTAAAAAGTTGACCGGGACCTCCCAGCTATCGTATCCGAGAAGGGCTCCATGGACGTCGGATCAAGATCCAGGTTTACCCCGGTCGAAGGATTTTCATCTCGAAAAAACGACTAAGTCCGAAGGTAAAAGACTCCACCGAGGAAACCCACATCGCGTATCCGGACAAGGGCTCCAGGAGGTCGGATTCAACTGGCAGGTTCGTCCCGGTGAAGAAAAACTTCAAAATAAAGACTAAGTCAGAAGGTAACTTTTTAACCGAGGCCTCCCGCGACCTGTAGCCGATCAGGGCTCCATCGCGGTCGGCCTGAAAGTTTGACTTTGCCCCGGTCGAGGTGCAACCAGATGACCCGATTTGCTCTTTTTGTTTCTAAGCGCTATAAAAGTAATAATTCTTTAAAAATTCATAACTCCGGTTCCCCTGAACCGATTTTAATCGTTTTTGTGTCATTTTAAAGATAAAAATATAAACTATTTTTATAAATTGGTTTTGGATTTTTAAACTGTTTCCTGTGTTTTATTTAATTACTGTTTTGTGATATTTGAATGCTTTACACTTTGTCTCCTAAGTTAAGCCTTGACGCTCGTTGCCAAGCTACCAAGGGTTGAGCTGGGATTAATTTACTGAGACCTAACTGTACCTAAGTGGAGGTTAGTGGCTTGTTGCTAGGTGTAGGTACCTACCTGCCCTACCAATAACCCATTTTCCAACACCTCTGCCAACCAGAAACCCATTTTTTTAACAACAAACCAACCTGTGTGTGATCTGAGAGACAGGGCTTTGAACAATGACCATTGTGAAATTTTATGAGAAGGAGTTTGAGTAGGAGGAGAAGCGGGATTGGAGTATGAGGAGCAGCTGGCTTGTTATTGACAATGTGCTGTTGGATCTTCCTTATTCTTTCACTGAAGAAGAGGTTAATAGTACTGCAGTTGTCTGTGAAGGATAGGAAATGTGGATCAGGCAGGAGGTTGTTGCAGTGTTTGATTATCTTGAAAAGTGTACCAGAGTGCTTATGGTTTTGACTTATACTTATATATTTCTGTTGGTGCACAGATGCTCATGTAGTTTTACTAAAAGGTGCTGAAGCCATTTAGCAGTGTGTTGACTTTGGATGTGGAGCTGGCAAAGTGAGATATGGGTTCATGCATTAGGTTGTCAATGGAGAAGTCTTTGAAGGATGTGAAGGTTTGGACTTCTCTTTTGGGTTAAACTCCATCTGCTAATAGGATGCTGAACATGGAGAAAGGGGTGCCAAGGTGGCCAGTATAATCTTGAAGCATGGTTGGTGTGCTTTAGATAGCTGGTGAGGTTGAGGATGTGGCCTTTGGCATGCGTTGGCTGGGTGATATACTGTACCACATTGTCGACCAGACTGAGAGGGATGTCTCTAGTTTTTTGGGTTTGTGTTTTCGTGGAGGTTGACATGACCCAAGAGAGTGGTCTGGGTGTGTTGAATGGTTGCAGTGGGGAGGAGATCAGAAAATTCATTAATCAAGTCCTTTTGCTGCCCAGAGGGGCCTGTATATGAGGTGTAAAGTGGTGGTGTGAGGTGCAGTGAATGGGAAGTGACCTGTCAATAGTTCCATGGAATTGAGTGTCCATTCCATTCCTCTGGTGCAGGACCAGGATGACTTATAGCCTCTTCTTTCTTATGTTCACAGTCCACACAGTTGACGCTGTAAACTGTGGAAAGAAGTAGGTCTAGGATGTGTGCGGACATGGGGGTGAACCATGTTTCTGTGATGTAGAGGGTGTCAAGCTTGTGGTAGGCTATGAGGTCTGTGATATCTGGTATATGTGTCCTGCAGAGTGAGCGTTAATGAGAATGAGTTAGAATGTGTGTTGTGTAGTTTGAAGATATGTGATAGTTGGATATGCAGACGTTTG
The DNA here is from genome assembly GCF_031143425.1 of Pleurodeles waltl. Lineage (NCBI taxonomy): Eukaryota > Metazoa > Chordata > Amphibia > Caudata > Salamandridae > Pleurodeles > Pleurodeles waltl. The sequence continues at coordinate 1,077,427,353 of NC_090448.1, read as the reverse complement.
GGTCTATGTGCAGTGAGAATGTTAGGTTAGTGTTTTTGTCATTTTGGTTCATATGTGATTGTGGGAATTGGCAGTATGGGATGCATGGTGAGGCACATGATCTCAGCTTGTCTTATACATTTCACTGGAGGAGGGGTTCTGGACCAAGACCTTTCCTGACCCTAAAAGGCCCAAACAAGCAATGTCCTTGTATGTTTCTGCCCATTGCTGGTGGACATCCAGTTGACAGGGCATCCTGAAGAGTTGACTGCAGTAAGCAGAACGCATGAAGTGATGTCACTTTCTGTTCAGATGGATGATGGGAAACAAAGTCCTCTTGCTTGCCTTCTTCTGTGAAAAATTTTTGGGGTGGTAAATCAATGATGTCACTTCCTGTGCAGATGGAAGATTGGGAGGGAAATTCTATTGTTTGGCTTTGTTTTTCAAACATGGCTTCAGTAGGAAACCACTGATGTCACTTCATTCGCAAATGGGTGATAGGCAATGCAGTTATGTCAATTCCTGTGTACATGGATGATGTGCCGAGAAGATAAACAAGAACTTCAGCTTGCTGCTCTGCAGGATGTTGCAACTGCTTTTCCACTGGACTCATTATCTTCACTGTCTCCTCTGAAGAAAATAAATATCACTCCCTATCTTCTCCAGGCCCCACCTTCAGATGATAGTAACATGGAGTGGAACCCCAAATCTTAACACAGGAGACTAAATGAAAGGTAGATTCGAAAAAGCCAAACTGCAAGTGAGGAAGATGAACAACACACATGCATGCCAGTAGTGGCACGGAGAAGTTGCACTTCTATTTAAACTGCTCCATGTCCTGAAGCATCAAAGAAGGGACATGGCCCTTTTTGCATGATCACCCCTACTTTTATTCTCTTATTGCTGTTTTTTTAAATCTTACCACTGGTGCATGGCAGCCCGGTGCCAAGTGTATGTGCTCTGACCCCTAAAACGTGTTAAATTAGGATCCACCTAATTGGCATATTTAACGTACCTGTAAGACCCTAGTATTTGGTACATCATGTATCCTGACCCTGTGAGTTAAATGTTCTATTAGACTGCACCACTCATTGGGCCACCACTATCATCACAATATAAAACATAACTGCAAGCCTGTCACCAGTGGTCTGCCTGTGCAGGTTTAAACTGGAAATTTGACCTGCTATAAAAGGTTTAAACTCTTTGCTGCCACCCTCCGCGCCCTCAACACCGGACACTCTCCTGCCTGCCTTCAGGCCTCCCTGCAGACCACCCACGGACAATGTTCCCTCTAATTTGTTTCCACTGTGTGCGGCAGTGTAAAGTCTCTGTGCGCTGAAGCCAAGGATACGTGCACCAAGAAACTGAGCATTTGCGCGAGCGCATAACTGCCAAGATCTTTGGCATTTGCCTCTCCTTAGCTTTGTTTTACCACTAAAGAAAAAAAGGGATATGTGTATAAACATTGCTCCATGTAATAGGGCATTAAGGCAGTTTTGCTACCTGGTGGCACACCCCAAGGACCTGACCTGTTGGGTGCCACCTACACCCCAGTTAGAGTAAACAGAAATCAGGAGGTTGAAACATAATGAAATTTTAAAGAATACTCTCAGTGTGCTACAGAGGGCCATGCACATCAAATAGAGCATGTTGTACAATTAGTTAACATTTACAATTTGATGAGCACACTACTGATAAATGCCATGAGGCTCCTGCCAAGAGACAGGCTGAGAAATGTTCTTCCCCAAGCCACATATGGACTGTAGGATGAGCCGCATCAGAGTTTAGACAAGGCAGGTGCCAACAGTAGATGTGTGACATGTTTGTTTCTCTCGCCGGTCCTTGCCATTCTTCTAGTTCTGATAAACTCGGTCTAAGTCCACCTTCCCATTTGAGAGGTAGGCCTTTGTCCTTATTAGCATATCTAGGTGACCCTCCTCAAGTCTGTTTCTTAATTTGGACTTGATTGCATTCATGAGGCTGAATCCTCATTCACAGTCTACACTTTTTAGCCTGGAAAGTTGCACAGACATCAACAAGCTGAGATACAACACTAAACTGTGCAGCATTCCGCAGGGTGAAATTCACCATGTCTTGAAAGGTCCTAAACAATCAGCTTTTTATATGTTCTTCCACCACATATTTATAATCTCTGTACTGCTGAACAACATCATCAGGGGTGTTACCATCACCCAGGGCCAAGACCTTCTTATACTTTTCAACAAGTCTTTGTACATTCTCAGTCCCAAAATCAAACTGTGATTGTGTTGTTAATGAATGGAAATCAAAGCTTGTCCATTCCTTCAATTCATCTTCTAGGAACCTTCTTTCCAAGTGCTCACAAAGATGTTTAATGAAAGATAACATCGGCTCACTATCGTGCTCTCGGTCTTCTCTGTACAAAGCCATCAGATCTCTTACTGTGTTGCTCCAAAAGACAGCGTCGCCCAAGTACTGTTCCTTAAAGGAAAACGAGTTGCAAAATGAAAAAAATACCGAAACCGTTTTTTCTGAAAAAATATTTATGTCAACATTCACAAAGGGGAAGGGGTCCCATAGGTACCCCTTCTCTTTTGCGAATGTGTTACCACCAGTGTGACACTGGTGGTAACTGCGAGTTGGTTTGCGACCGCATTTGTGGTCACAAAGCAACTCTGAATTGCGATGCGAGTCGCAAATAGGAAGGGAACACCCCTTCCTATTTGAGAGTCGCATTCCCAAATTGCGAGTCAGTACCGACTCGCAATTTGGGAATGAGCATCGCGGGAGGCCGTTTGCATGGTGCAAATTGTGTTTTTCGCACTTTGCGCCATGCAAACGGCTTGCTACATCTGGCCCTTAGTGTGGAGTCTTATTGTGGTGTGTTCACTGTGTTACAGTTTGAAGTGTTGCACACCACCACATATTTATAATTTCTGTATCGCTGAACAACATCATCAGGGGTGTTACCATCACCCAGGACCAAGACCTTCTTATACTTTTCAACAAGTCTTTGTACATTCTCAGTCCCAAAATCAAGCTGTGATTGTGTTGTCAATGAATGGAAATCAAAGCTTGTCCATTCCTTCAATTCATCTTCTGGGAACTGTCTTTCCATGTGCTCACAAAGATGTTTAATGAAAGATAACGTCGGCTCACTGTCATACTCTCGGTCCTCTCTGTACAAAGCCATCAGATCTCTTACTGTGTTGCTCCAAAAGACAGTGTCGCCCAAGTACTATTCCTTTATTTGACCAATTTTTGCTCTTGCATATTGTACAGCTTCAACAGTGGTCAAAGAGTTTTTCTGAAACAACTTGCACAAAGATGCAAGTTCTCCCAGAATGTCATTCAGTGCTGCAAAGGAAATGTGGTAGTTGGCATCAGATAGTTTTTTGTAGCAATATTAAGAAATTGGGTCATTCTCCTCAACTCTTTCATGATCAAAGTATTTGAGAGCAACCTCATAATTACGTAAGAGTGCACCAACAGCAAAATGCCTTGAAAGCCACTGCACTACATTGAGTGGCCAAAAGGATATTGCTTCACATTCAGAGACCAAAGCAATTTAGTTCAGCTTTGACTTCCTTACAGGTGATTGGGAGAACACAGTGTAGAAAGTCTTCAGTAATGTTTCCATTTCCCTGATCATCAGCACTTTTTTCCACTCATCATCAACTCCCAAATCTTCTCTGTGCGCAACACAGTGCTGCTCAACTAGATGGGGTATAGATTGTTTTAGGCGGGTAGCAACACCATTGTTCCTTCCCAGAATCACTGATGCACCATCTGATGTAAACATGACCATTTTCATAAGGTCCAGCTTACTGGCAGTGTAGAAGTCTTTTACAGCTATAGTGATAGCCTCAGCATTGCATGTACTCAGAGTTACAATTCCCCCAAACACTGTTTTGTGCTCTGTTGATGTTACAGATCGGAATTTGAAGTAGATTATGAGCAATTTTGCAGCTGAAATATCTGTGCTATTATCAATGTGTGATACCGAGCACTGTGCAGTTCTGCCATGAAGTCAGAGTGTGTTACGCTGTTGATTGCCTCCAAAAACTGAAAGGCATAGTTCTTGCTCCTCCAGCTGTCTGGTATCTTCACATACAATGCGACGTGGTCATGGATGTCTTGAACAGATAACAGTGAAGTGTTCATTTTGACTGCTAGCAACACATTGTTGATGACAATCTTTGTCTCCTCAGGCAGAGATCTTTGCCGTTCAACCAATTCTAGTCTGTTTGCTCTGTCACTGGCGGTTTCCGTCAGCATGGTGCACACTCCAAAACCCAGCCTGGCAGCTGCACTTTTATTTCTTAGGGTCGCCAAAGCAGATTCATGAACTTTGCTACACAGATGGAGTTTCAAGTAGTCCAGCTTCCAGCCATCACTCCATTTCTTCCCAGTACAAAAGTCCCCTGTGATCTTTGCTTCTGCACATACTTTACAAATGAGGCCTACTTCTTTATTGTATAGAAATAGCTCTCCCAGTTGTACATGAACCTTGCTTTGTGACTTCTGTGTCTCCACAATTTCTTTCAGCTATTCTTATTTGAACACAAGATAGCATTTCTTCATTTTTGGTGAAGCACTGCTCTCTGCAGAAGTCACAGCTTTGCACTTGAACATTTTGGTGGCAGTCAGCCCGCAAAAAAAAAGAGGAATATTTTTCAAAGTGAGGAACATTATTTAAAGTTGGTTCTTATGCTATTGAATGCAGTCTACCAGACAAGTCTGAGCTATCTCTTGAAAAATGTAGCAAGTAATTACATGGGCCTTTCTGTTTGGTCTTACACCTGCCTGTAGATGTAACACTGTCTGCGATAGAAGAAACACATTGTTACAGTTTATACTTATGTTCCAATGTTCCAGATGTACTACAAGGAAAAACGACTAAATAATCACCTGGTCTTTCTGCTTGTAGTCACTTCTGCCTTTTCTAATCTATGATTAGCAAGGGGTTGAAGAATGTTGTTATATTATAATGTGCTGGGTGCATCACAAGTGAAATCTACCAAATAATTACCATGTCTTTCTGCTTCTACTCACATGTGCCTTTTGTAATCGATGAGCAGGTCTGTCAGAGATGCCTGCAAGAGAAGAAAAGGTGATTAAAGTAGGTTGTCATATTCCACTGTACTAGGTGCACTAAAATGGAAATCTGCAAAATTATTACCTTGTCTTTCTCCTTCTACTCACGTGTGCCTGTTCAAATGTATGTGTTGCAGGGTCTAAGATGCCTGTCAAAGAGGAAAAAGTGATTAAAGCACCTGATCATTTCAATGCCTCATATTCACCAGAAGGAAAAACTAGCAAATAATAACCTGCTCTTTCTGCTGCTACTCCGGTCTGCCCGTCCACCTCTATGACCAGTCCTGTCTGAGATAACTGCAACAAAAGAAAAGATGGTTAACAGTTGGTTACAGCATGTTTCCATGTTATAATGTGCCAGGTGACCCAGATGGGGGACCTTACAAATAATTACATGGTCCTTATGTTTCTACGCATGTCGGCCCATTCAAATCTATAACTTGCTCGGTCCGACAAACCTGTAATAGAAGCAAAGGTGTGGATCATGAATGTGATTTATCTAGAGACCCTTAATCCCACCTGGAACGTCTACAGAATTATCTGGTCTTCCTTGGTACTCACGCCTGCCCATTCAAATCCAAATGCTGACTGTGTGTAATGGGAAAAAAGATATTCAGCATAGGATTTAGGAGTTACAAAAACATTATGCATGATAGTTCCAGAGCAATTGAATAGTTACGTGGGGTTTCAGTTTAGACGAACTCTGGTTCCGTATTATCATCCATTTAGAAACCTACTTCATGCGTTAGACCTTCGATGATGCAGCCTTTACATGCCTCAAGTTATCTGCTCGCCCACTCGCTATGACTAATTGGATTTTATAAGGGTGGGCTAGGAAGGAACTTACAGGGAACACTGCCTATGAGAGCAGTGGGTCGCACAATAATGAAAAATGACTTTGGGAGATTTTCATTACCAGACATTTAAAACTTAATAGTTCAAGTCCAGCCTTTTACTTACTTAGCACCCTGCCCTATGGGTTACCTAGGGCCTACCTTAGGTGTGACCTATGTGTAATAAAAGGGGGGTTTAAGGATTGGCAAGAGGTTTTTATAAATGCCAAGTGAAGGTGCAGTTGCAGGCCTGAGGGATGTTTATAGGGCTACTTGAATGGCTGGCACAATCAGTGCTGCTGGCCCACTAGTAGAAGACCCTGTGTAAAGGGTATACCACTTTACAAGGGACTTACAGGTAAATGAAATATGTTAATAGTGTATACACCAAGGTTACCATGTTTAGGGGAGAAGCTCATGCACTTTAGCACTGGTTAGCAGTTAGCAGTGGTAAAGTGCTCAGAAGTGCTAAGGTCATCAAAAAAACACAACAAAAACCGGAGGTGAAAGGCAAAATGTCTGGGGTAAGACCACTCTAAGGATGCCAGGTCTAACAAGTGCCACTAATTGGTCCCTTAAAACTTTTGCTTTCTGCAAACTTCTGGATGCCTTAGATTATCCATTCTGGGGCAAATGTGTGGTAGGAAAGCACCTCCACTACTTAATTTGAGCAGGTTGATACCAGTTGGGGGCTACTGGCACTTATTTTGTTGGACCAGCGCTTATTTACCCTCATCAGACATTTCCCATGAGTGAATAACACACAACATAAATAGATGGAAGAAGAGAAAGACAGAAAATCTATCACCAAAGTAGAAAACAGAAAGCTATTAAGTGTGAGATTACGGGACTGTCTGGCAGAGAATTAGAGAGACCTGAGATAGATTAATGACAACGTACCTTTGGTATTCAGCATGCTGACATTTTAATAGTGCTGACCAGGGATGTCTGAACAGCGCATTGAGCATCACCACCTATTATTTTACAAACAGAGCACCAAGCTCCTGTACACTTGATATTTTCTAAACATGTGTCCACATTTCGGATTGCAAGAGACATCAGAAAAAAGAGTAAAAATTAATATTAAAAAAACAGTTAATGTATTACATTATATAGCACCATATGCTTATAAGGTTATATAATAGATAGTACAAATTTTGCCCATTCTAGCTTTTCAGAATAAATGATAAGCACAATACGATAATAAGTGCAAATGCATACACCATTGCTAATTAAAGGCATGAGTATAATAGTGGAACATGTAAATTAAAAATAAGACAAACATTGAATTCTAGTGCGAAATTATATAGCCTTATCACCTGTAGTAATACGCTAAAACTATCATTAATGACTTTCCGAGTATTATCGGCATGAGTTAGAGGCAATGGTTATTTGAACAGTCCCCTCTGTTCTGCCCCAATAGAAAAAAATAAAATGAGCTTAAGCTAGAAGGTCAGCAGGTGTAAACCACCACCCCGCCCCTTGCTAGAAGCTTTTTTCTCCCACAGCTTCATCTGTTATCCAATAACAGTGTTAAACTGATCACACAAATGCTGCTGTTCACGAACTCCTCAGCAAATGAAACTAAGTGATAGTAGGCAACATAGAAGCAAGGAGCAGAGGCTCAGTTCTGCACAAAATGTTTAACATCTACACCGTTTCCAAACAAATGTACTTTAGTTTTTTTCAGACATAGCGAAGGAGTTTAAACAGAACACAATGTGAAAGAATAAAGCTTTTTACATGTCACAAATGCCAGTGCAAATGGGAAAATGCGCAGTGATCTTTTCATGAAATGAAAACAACTTCTGGGACTCCACAGGCCCTAGGATGACTACACACATGGAAGACAGTCCCTTATGGTAAATTTCTGATTTTATGGAGAGCCTTTCCATATTTACTTTCATGACTATTCTGTGAAATGTGGCTCCCTGTTATTCCCACTGCCATTGTTTACAGATTCAGAGTTTGGCGTCTTTAGATAAACAAGCCCATCTGCCACTCATAAACACATGTGAAAAGTACAGAAATAAAACCAAACACACGAAATAGAAAGGGAGGCAAAAGCGGATAGGCTCTTCTGCAGGGGTACTTGCAATATCAGGGAAAGGAGAAGCAAAGGTATTTTAGATCTCGCAGAATATATTATGAATATAACAATGAAACATCGCAGACTGTGATAAAAGCAATGTAAGACCACTTGCTCTGCCTTCTCTGTGATCCCAAAGCATGACTATATGTAATTGTGAATTTTGGCAGATATTTAGCTATTCTTTTTGTAAAATGTTTGATGGCGATAAGGATCAACAGGAGCGAAGATCCGAAACATTGGAAGAATCTTAGATGAAGCAGATAAGGAGCTGTCTTGAATCTCACATTTACATTTGACCGTTCAAGTAATTTGTCTTGATTGTTTTAAAGGACGTGGATTGCAACAGCAAGAAAAAAAAACAGACACACAAGGTAGCAATTAAAACTTTATTCCACCTCTTTCGGCCACAAAAGACAGCAAAATACAAAACACACCATATAATAAATGAGACAACGATACATAACAGTACTTAAATACCTCAATACTCATACATATACACATGAAACTTTAAAACTACCAGCCAACAGCTAAAAATAAATAATAAAACAGTTCATACACCCTATCTCAAAGGTCACCACAGATTCATAAAAGAGCATAGTAATAATACTCTAATTCTAATAGCAGACTTTAAAAAAGAACTCATGCAGAAACACATTTCAGGCGAGCTCAACTGTTGTAAATGAAACAGCTCTTCTCTACGGCGGTGATGACCTAACTTTTTCAATAGGGACAACAGGAAGTGGCTTCGTGAGAATTTATAAAGACTACCGAAAAGAATAAAGTGCAAAAGTGACTAGCGTGCTGAACGATGTCTGCACGCTAAAGGCGTGTCACAGCGTGCTGGCACAGATGTGTGCCTGCAATATCTGCACCCTAAAATACTTACCTGTACTTACTTATAATTATCTGGGATGGGGTGCCCCATCCTCTGCTGTCCCTCTGGTGTGGGTGGGGGTGTCTGTGGGGCCTGGGGAGGGCACCTGTGGATTTATTCCATGATGGGACACCATGGAAATAGTCCCACATATCCCCTAACGTCTGCCCTGACCCAGGCGTTAAAGAATGGTGCAAAGCAAGCTTTGCACCATTATTTGAGCCCCTCCTCCCCGTGCATGATTTGAGCATGGGCGGGGATAAATATGGCGCTAAGGCCATAGAGTAATTTTTTGAACGGGAATGCCTACTTTGCATCCATTGATGCAAAGTAGGTTTCCAAGTCCAAAAAATGACTTTAACTCCATAAATTTGGTGCTAGGCGGGTCTAGGGCCAAAGTATAAATATGGAGTTAGTTTTGCACTGAATTTGCGTAAAAAAAAGTGACACAAATTCAGCGCAAAACAAGTATAAATATGCCCCTTAATGTTGTGACATTCACAACTACCCCCTTTTAATGGTTGTTTAGGTTTGTGTTCAGAATAAATCTGAAACATTTCTATTGGTCGCAGCTAGCATAGACTAAATTATTTTTTATCTTTAACGTTTTTCCCTATCAGTGGTTCTTTGGAATAATTTGGGAACTGGAACTTCCACAGCCTAGGCCCATACATTCATAAACATAATTTTGGGGAAGCCCATCCATGTTCAAGCTTAACTTTGAAGGGGGTGGAGTTGCAACATGCACTGCTCAGATCTACTCAGGGGATAAAGAACAAAATGGAAGTAAAGCATTCCTCCCAAAATGTATTGTTTACTATATACTACAAAGAATCCACTGGTTGAATTTCCTACCCCAGTTGCATAGTATTATGGTTGAAATTCTGCAAATAGATTGTCTGCTGGATTTAGCATCGCCATCAATAATTGAAAAAATTAAGTAGAACATTCTATTACCAGGGAATGCCTATGGTAGTCTTCCTGAAAAACAAGGTTCCATGATAGAGTGTTAACTGTTAGAGACAAAGTCAGAAGTGAAAGAGTTTAGGCCAATGAAGGACTAACATACCTGCCCTCTTTGCATAGTAAATGCCCTCCAAATGGAATAAAAGTATTTTCACCCTTGTATTAGGGTAATTTGTCCTCATTGTAAGAAAGTTAAGTTGTCCTGTGTAATTGTCTTGTGTTTTAAAAAAAAAAAGGAATATAATATTTTTATGAGTGCCAAAGATTCAGTAAGTAGTCACTAAAAATGGGATGCTCGACAGAGACACAATGTACCCACGTGTACTCCATGGAAACTCCAGAGCTAGGTTTATCCAGTGCTATCATTCAAACTTAAAACTCAGATATTTAAATTATGGTTCTTCAACATATCAACATTCTGAAAGTTAATCTTTAGTACTGAAACACAAATACACTGTACATCTTGAAATAATGGAATGATGCCTATAAATAGCAAAGAAGCAAAGTGTTTCTAAATGAGGAGGCATAAGGCACAAAAATTAAGCTGCTGCTTGTTTTCCTCAAAGGTGTTTGTTTTCCCCAATACTACATGTTTGACGAGTCTGTATTGGAAAGATTTGCAGATCATATCGGAAAGCAGTAGGTACGTTACCACACATGCTGGCTAATGTTCCCTGTAAAGTGCGGCCCATAATGAGCAGGGTTGAGAACATTGTCGGCCCAGACATCTACAAGGAAGCACACTTACCTGCTTGCATTTGGTGCAGGGGATTCTCCTTTGGTCGCTGTTTCTTGTCCTGCTCTGCCACATCCTGCTCTGCAGTGAAGAGAGTGACCTTGTTTTTGCGCTGTTTCATTTTTAAAATGTAGCACTGACGTACAGTTTCACTCTCCGGCATGAGGCAGTGACGTGTCATGCAGGCACTGGCAATGTGACCAACAATGTGTGTGCACGGCAGAGAGGCCTGCGCGGTGGATGAAGGAAGGGTTCACGTCCACATGTGCACTTTACAGGGAAAATTGCCCGCAGACCCTTCTCCTACCGGAACTGCACCTTCATCAGCCTTCACGCCAACAACCTACCCACCAAGGCAGGACACAACCATCTCAGATGTATCCTCTTCGTCCGTCCACAAGCACACAGTAGAGCTATGGAATCTACTCGACTCAGCCTCCCCAGATGTCGCCTTCCTGACCAAGACTTGGATAAACCCCTCCTCAGCGCCTGACATCGCCATAGCCATCCCAGACGGCTACAAGATCACCCGCAGGGACCGCTCCAACAAACCAGGAGGAGGGATTGCCATCATCCACAAGAACACCCTCAGGATCACGACCAGCACCGAAGACACCCTCAGCACCTGCACTTCCAAATCCACACTGACCCAAACACGACCTTCCGAGGGACCCTTATCTACAGGCCCCCCGGCAGCAGTTCAGCAACTCCATCACCAACGTCATCAGCACCCACGCTCTTGCATCCACTGACTATATACTCTTCTGGGACTTAAACTTCCACCTCGAGAACACCAAGGACAACACAGCCAACCTCTCCAACCTCGGCCTCAAACAGCTCGTCGCGACACCGACCCACTCCGCAGGACACACACTTGACCGAATTCTTTCCCCCGCAATCACGTCTCCTTCAGCCACACCACCGAACTCCACTGGACAGATCACCGCTGCATCCACTTCTACTCCAAGAAACTCACAACACACCACCACCCTCTTCAACATCTACATGGCCCCGCTCGCTAACATCGCCCGATCCCACAACCTCAACAACCTCAACATCATCTCATATGCAGACGACACCCAGTTGATCCTCTCATTCACCAAGGACTCCGCCAAGACCAACCTCCATGAAGGAATGAAGGCCATCACCGAATGGCTGCCTCAAACTCAATTGTGACAAGACGGAAGTCCTCATCTTCGGCTCCACCCCCTCCGCATGGGATGACTCCTGATGGCCTGCCACTCTCTGAGCCACTCCAACTCCTACTGACCACGAACGCAACCTGGGATTCATCTTGGACTCCTCATTATCCATGACCCAGCAAGTCAATGCCATCTCCTCCTCCTGCTTCAACACCCTCCGCATGGTCCGAAAGATCTACAAATGGATACCCACCGAAACCAGAAGAACAGTCACCCAAGCCCTCGTAAGCAGCAAACTGGACTACGGCAATGTCCTCTATGCAGGAACCACGGCCAAACTCCAAAAGAGGCTGCAACACATCCAGAAAGCCTCTGCACGCCTAATCCTGGACATCCCCCGCCACTTCCACATCACACACCACCTGAGAAACCTGCACTGGCTCCCATTCAACAAGAGAATCACCTTCAAACTCCTCACCCATGCTCAAAAGCACTGCACAACACCAAACCAGAATACCTCAACAGACGGCTCTCCTTCTACACCCTGAACCAGCATCTCCACTCCGCCGACCTTGCCCTCGCAACCGTCACACAGGTCTGCAGTAGATTATTCTTGCACCTCGCTGCCAAAAGGTGGAACACTCTTCCCACCCACCTGCTTACCTCCTCCTTACCTTCAGGAAACTTCTCAAGACCTGGCTGTTCGAGCAGTAGCAGCACCTCCCCACTTCCCCCACCCTCAGCGCCTTGAGACCCTCACAGGTGAGTAGTGCGCTTTACAAATTCTTGATTGATTGATTGATTCTTTTAAATATTAATAAGTCACCCCTTATGTAGACCTTAAAAGTCCATAATGCAAGGTACACCATCCTTAAAAGTAGCACACATAAATGTTTAATGTTAGAAATATCCTCACAGTGGCAATGCCTTAAAACTAATTTGTTTTTATAAGGATTAGCTGTTCCATTGAAAAGTATTGTAACACATTATCAAATTTAACAAACTTATCTCAGGAACCAGCTATGAATTTAGTTGGACTTTTCAAAATAAGTATTACAAGTTCAATCCACTGGTGAAATTGGATTTGCAGGAACTATTTACAAAGACTACTTTTAAAAAGTTACCTTTAGCCTGCCTGAAGCTTCTAGAAGCCAATTTGTTTGAGTTTCCAACTGTCACTCAGGAGTTAAATAGCTCCTTGAATGGGTGTGACTTGGCCTGAGACAACACCCTTGGGTGTGGAGAGAAGTTGACATTCCCTTCACAAGATGGCATTGGGGCTGTGCCCATCCTATTGAATATCTACAAAGGATCCCTATCTTAACTTTCTTCTTTATTGGTTAGGGAGGGGCCATGAGTCACATGCACCAACAGGCTAGTGTGAGGCATTTATGTGGCACCTCTCAGCACCCTCTCTAGAACATTACTGGACCTGTTGTAAAGAGAAGAAAAACTGTACCATGTGTTGTGACTTTTGAGAAGAACCTTAAGGGCTGGACCTGCTCTCACTTGAACCGAGAACTAAGACATTGACTTTAAGGGTCAGTTGGCTGACCTCTTGTTAAGGTACAAGGACATAAAAGCTGCAGGAAGACCACTTTTATGAACAAACCCAGCTAACCAGTTTCAACAGGACCTGTCCTGGAGACATGACACCCCAAGTCCCATCCCTGAGGTCTTGGAACCCATGACTGGTGTTAGAGTGTACTCCTCCTGCCTAAGCCTAAAACCTAGGACTTAGAAATCTTTTCAAGACTTTTTCTCTGGAGAATCGACAAGAGACCAGGAAAACCCTGACAAATCAATCAGACAAAGTTGTGTTGCTGCTGGGCCAAAGTTTCCAGTTGCTCCAACTCTGAGTTTTTCTGCAGCCACAAATCAATTTCAGTAGGATGTTGTGGAAAAGGTAGCCGACCTCATGGAGCCCTGTTCAGCTATGGCTTATTGCCCTGCTGGAGAAATCCAAGCTCCAAAAAAGTGACTAAACCTGAAGGTAAAAATCTTCACCAGGAGAAGGCGCCAAAATTAACAAGTCAGCTATGGGGCTTTCCTTGGGAATGAAGTTTTGTTTTCTCTCAATCTGAGCTTTCCTGCCAAAAGCCACTGGCTTTGCCGGGACTTCATCACACAGCGTATCAGCCTGTGGAATCCATCATCGTCACAGCCTGCTGCCTTGCACCACTGAGGATTTTTCACTTCCATTTCAGAGACAGAAGGTAAAACTTCTGACAAAGAAAACCCTGGCCTCTGTATCCGACCTGTGCTCCACTGCGGTCAACCTTAACTCACACCTAGGTACTGGTCAATCATAACCAGATGACCCTTCTTAACACTTTTTAGTGCTATTTTTATTCAAAACTTTAAAAAGTAATTTCCCCTGTTCCACTTATTGGAATTGTTTTTGTTGATGTCTTTTTGTCCATTAAACTATTCTCTAGTTTTATAAATTAGAATGGGATTTGTATAGTATTGTGTTTTTGACTTTTTACATGTTCTGGGATTTCTAAATAATTTACACCTTTTCCTAAGCTAAACCTCCTCTGCTCTGTGCCATAGCTACCAGAGGTTGAGCTCAGGTTTAGATCCTCTGGCTTCATCTCTCTAAGGAAGGGATCCCTCCTAGTTTTGAGCATTTAACATTTTGGATGTATAAGGACCATGTTGTACAAGTTACTACAGACCTGTGCATTGTTGGATTTGATGGAGCATTTCAAGTATTCGCTCAACAAGGTTGATAAATCGTTTCACCGTAGCAAGGGCTAAGAGAGGTTAACATCACAATCAATCAATAATAACATTTACACAATGACCAATTTAGCCAGACAAGAGAACCCAAAGTTAGAAATAAAGTTAACAGGTTATGTACAAACTTATATTCAGATTAATATAAGTGATTTTCAAAATCAAACTTTAAAGATACAGTATCACCATAGGTTGGCCCAAACTGCAAAAAAGCTTGGGTGCACTAACATAAGACAAACCAAAAATTCAATGAGAGCTATGTAGAACAACAGGAGAAGAACCTGGTATTCAGAAAACAAATGCTGACCAACTCTCCTAAACATGAAGGCAATCTAAGAATCATTTAATTAGCTAGTCAAGTAAAAGGAACCCCTAGAAGTAACAAGCCACCAATTAACATGTGGTGGGCTATGAAATATGAGGGCAAAAAGTAAAAAGAAAATAAAGGACAAACAGAATTTGGAAAATGACTACTGGGACAAAGTATAGCTAATTAGGTTGGTAAAGGTAAATAAAAAGGAAGGTGTCAGTATTGCAGAAGTTCAGTCAAGAATCCTCTCATGGGTCTGGAAAATCCAAGTTCTCTCAGTGAGCATAGGGAAAGTGGGGGGAAATGGCAAAGAGGTCTGTACCTTTCAAAGTCCAAGGGATCTCTCCTGTTCCAACTAACATCAAAAAATAAATAAAAGTCCAAAGTGAATGATGATTTGTTCATTGGTAGCACCATATGGATGAAAGATTTTGTTGTCCAATCATAGCACATCATGCAACAGGCATCTGCAACATTAAGCAAAGTTCCGAAGACTGTCATAGGAAGGGATCCATGTTTGCTCTCCCCAACAAATAACAAGATTACTTTCTGAGGCTCTCTATGATAAGACAACAGCATATCTATTTCCAAACTAACATTTTATAGGAACGACATCTGGAAAGAAATGACACATTAGCAAAGAAAAACAACTTTCTCACATTCTGCAGGACTGAGGCCTAGCAAATCAATATAGCTAAACTAAAACATAATAGGATTAAAATGGACACACAGATGTCATAAGTGCAAATCCATTATTTAGAAATCTTATTATTATTTCATGTTACAGTAAATTACAAAAATAAAATAACTTGTTAATCCATGTCAGTCAATATGATGGGGAGCTACATTGAAGAAATCTTATTCAACATTAGCGTACACCATTTAAAACATTTTCATGACAAAATTATTATCGTGTCAATGAAAACCATTTCTTAACATCATAAGGAAACATATGAAATCTAAATAAATGACTAGCCTTGAATTAGAATGGCTTTATCGCATACATAAAATTGCTAGTCCACACTGAATGCACTTTAATATGGGCCTTCAGAGGAACACTTTACAGTTAGGTGATTAACAATCCACACAATATAATATAAATATAGTCACATACAGATCATCATTGTGACGTCAAAGGAAGCATCCAAATCTCAGCTGCACCAGTAGCGAGGTGGACAATTAAACTGCCCATGTGAAAATCCAACATGTAATGATGAAGGAAGAGCACCTCAAAAAGGATAGCTGTTGTCAAGAGAAAAGAATTTCAGGTCAAACAGATAAAAGAAGGCAGTGATAATGAATATGTCAGCATGTGAAGCAGGCCTGTACCTTTTAGTGTGAAGTCATTACTTGCAGCAACCTCAGATTGGGAAAGGCAAATTAGAAATACCACAGCCACCCCAAAGGGTCTAAGCAGCTTCTCTGTTACGTGCAGTGGTATCATCGAAAATCAAACTGACACAACAACTTAATATCAAGTAAAGGTTTAGCAAGGAGTTGTTGTATCACTGAAAGCATGAGCTGATCCATTTATACACTAGGGAACTGGTCAAAATCTTAGTGCTTGCCTCTTTCCCTTTTTCTTTGGTGGAAGGAGAGGGTTTTCTGGACTTTGTAGAGAACGATTTTCCAAAATGAAAGTTTCCAAGCTGTCCCTTTTTAAACTGTTTCTGTGCCACAGATGGACCATCAATGTTGCAATTGGTCGGTAAAGCTATGGAGGAGATCCCTATGTAGTCCATCCATCTCACAACAAACATGTGAAAATTGTGTAAGTCTACATGTCCATCTCTACATCTCTAAACACTGGGTTTCCTTCAAGGGGGGTTAGGGAAAGGCTAGCTGCTGGTAGCTCAGTTGTTTTTGGAGGCATTTGTCAGCATGCAACAGTCTTCCCTGATGAAAGCACAAACAATTGCCAACATATCATGCAAGTCAACACCAAAGTCTATGGCTTCAACTTAGATGTCTCAGTTATGGATTTGTTGCCACTGACAGTGGCAGAATTATTGTCAAAGCCATAGTGATGGAGGATATTTCAAAGTGCAATGTTTAGCTTTTACTTCAACTTAATTGTGAAGGACTGCCACAAAAAACAAAAAGAAGTCAGTAATATAAAAGTCACGTGTCATTGGAGGTGTTCTCATTCCAGCCATCCTTTAAAAAACAGGAAGGATTGAGGATCATTCAGTGTGTGGATGATTTCCTGTAAAATTCCTCAAAATGGTCTTATCCCACTAGTGATTTAAGCAGTACATGCCCATCAATGATTATGAACTGCAAAGGAAAGGCGATTCACCTGCCAAAATCATGACAATGGAGAATGACAGATAAAGGTTATTAGAGTTATTGATCCAAATGCTAGAGAGTTTAACAGCAAGAGGGAATTTGTCATGAGCCAAGCCATCACTATTGCTGCACATGCTGCAGGACCATTTATGTGAATTGGAATCATTTAGACACGTCAATTAACAAGTAGCTGCCTTGGTCAACGACTTAATCCTTCATTTGAATACAAATCTCAGGCTGCGAAGAGAGATTGTGAACTCTGGAAAGTACATTTGAGCCACAATACTGGATCCACTGTATAAAAAGGGTTATTGATTTTCATTCCTTTTAATCACTAGGGGGGTGATTCTAACCCTGGTGGTCGGTGATAAAGCGGCGGCCAACCCGCCAACAGGCCGGCGGTCCAAAAAATTGAATTCTGACCCTGGCGGCAACCGCCAACACAGCCCGCCACATTAACACTCCGACCGCCACGGCGGTACAGACAAACAGCGCGGCGGTCACCGCCAAAAGGCAGGCGGCAGACAATGTACCGCCCACAGTATTACAACTCACCAATCCGCCACCTTTTCCGGGGCGGGAGCCCCGCCGATAAAAACACGGCGGAAACAGACTATGGACGGGAAAACGCTCACCAAAACACACTCCACGAGTACGGAGGACAGCATGGAACCCGAATTAAACATCCTACCTGCTCTCGTCTACCTTCTCATCTACCACGAGTACGAACGCCGGCGCAGACGACTACGGTGAGTACTGCACCTACGACACACAGGAGGGGGGAGGAGGAAAGGTTACGGGCACACACATATGCGACCCCCACCCCCCCAAACTATGTACACACCAATGCAGAGCAACAATGCACAGTGACACCACCCAAACCCCCCTGAAAAATGCAAAGACATAATTAAATTGTGAAGAAAAATTTATATAAAAAATAGACTCTGATATGTATCGGTCAACTATGCAAAATATCCATATCAAAATAATACTATACACACTGCCATGGAGAACCGAGGCAATTAGTCCTCTACATCAAAGTTAAATAGAACAGTCCGTGGGCTACAGTGTAGCGACACAAGGGCAAAGCCCACACAGGAGACCTGAGTCCTTTGGAGAGAACACTGCAGGGGCATCTGATGAAAAAACTACAGGCACCTCAGGGGGAAGGGAAGGGGGGGCACCACAGCCACATGAGTCCACGACGCCAGATCCACGAAGGGGCCACCATGCCCACTGTGCCATCCTGGGGAGTGCAAAGCCACAGTCTCTCAAGTCTCTACAGTGGGTGGGTTGCCCACTGTGCCATCCTGGGGAGTGCAAAGCCACAGTCTCTCAAGTCTCTACAGTGGGTGGGTTGCCCACTCTGCCATCCTGGGGAGTGCAAAGCCACAGTCCATCAGGTGGATGACAGTCTCCACTGGTCAAGGAGGAGGCATGGTGGGCACAGTGAACCATAACCAGTGCTTGACAGGAAGGGCCCGGCGGAGCGGTGCTTGACAGGAAGGGCCCAGCGGAGCGGTGCTTGAGACGGCGGGGCCCAGTGGAGCGGTGCTTGAGACGGCGGGGCCCAGCAAAGCGGTGCTTGACAGGAAGGGCCCAGCGGAGCGGTGCTTGAGACGGCGGGCCCAGCGGAGCGGTGCTTGAGACGGCGGGGCCCAGCGGAGCGGTGGTTGAGACGCCGGGGCCCAGCGGAGCGGTGCTTGACAGGAAGGGCCCAGCGGAGCGGTGCTTGACAGGAAGGGCCCAGCGGAGCGGTGCTTGAGACGGCGGGGCCCAGCGGAGCGGTGCTTGAGACGGCGGGGCCCAGCGGAGCGGTGCTTGACAGGAAGGGCCCAGCGGAGCGGTGCTTGAGACGGCGGGGCCCAGCGGAGCGGTGCTTGACAGGAAGGGCCCAGCGGAGCGGTGCTTGAGACGGCGGGGCCCAGCGGAGCGGTGCTTGAGACGGCGGGGCCCAGCGGAGCGGTGCTCTTCTGCACGGCGGGCCCTGTTCAGCGGTGCTCTTCTGCACTGCGGGCCCTGTTCAGCGGTGCTCTTCTGCACGGCGGGCCCTGTTCAGCGGTGCTCTTCTGCATGGCGGGCCCTGTTCAGCGGTGCTCTTCTGCATAGCGGGGCCCTGTTCAGCGGTGCTCTTCTGCACGGCGGGCCCTGTTCAGCGGTGCTCTTCTGCACGGCGGGCCCTGTTCAGCGGTGCTCTTCTGCACGGCGGGCCCTGTTCAGCGGTGCTCTTCTGCACGGCGGGCCCTGTTCAGCGGTGCTCTTCTGCACGGCGGGCCCTGTTCAGCGGTGCTCTTCTGCACGGCGGGGCCCTGTTCAGCGGTGCTCTTCTGCACGGCGGGCCCTGTTCAGCGGTGCTCTTCTGCACGGCGGGGCCCTGTTCAGCGGTGCCTATGTTCACGGCGGGCCCTGTTCAGCGGTGCCTATCTTCACGGCGGGCCCTGTTCAGCGGTGCTCTTCTGCACGGCGGGGCCCTGTTCAGCGGTGCCTATCTTCACGGCGGGCCCTGTTCAGCGGTGCCTATCTTCACGGCGGGCCCTGTTCAGCGGTGCTCTTCTGCACGGCGGGCCCTGTTCAGCGGTGCCTATCTTCCCGGCGGGGCCCTGTTCAGCGGTGCACATCCAGTAGGTTCAAGGGAGCCAGACCTGGGCTGGACTCCCTGCTCAGTCGCCCTCCGACCGTGATGTTTCTGGACCCTTCGGTGACGGAGTCCTGGGCCCTTTGGTGTCCTCCTTTACAGCTGGGATGTGGCATGTGGGGCCCACCTGCTCCGCGCTCCTGCTGGCTGACTTCTCCGCCCTGCTGCCCTTACGCTGCTTAGATGGGGCTCTCGGGCCCTTGCCTCCCCTAGATGTTGTGGCTGGTGAAGTGGGCGAACTCTGCTCCTTGGGGGCAGCCGTGTCAGTCCTCGCACGGCGGCCCTTGTGTTTCCTGGTCCTCTTGCCGGGGGGGGCTGGATGTGTCCTTGCTGCTGATGGAGGTGTCACTGCTGGCAAAGGGTGGACTCCAGAACCCATGCACAACAGTGACACCCGAAGCTGGGCTGGTGGTGGCTGTGGTGCTCTTGGGACTCTTTGCAGATGGAGGGGGTAGGTCATCGGAGGGAAAGAGGTCAAGATTAGCCAGGAAAAGTTTTTTAGGGCCAAGGTAAAGGGTAGGCGAAGTGGTGATGGGAGTGGAGGAAGAGGATGTGGTTGTAGGAGAGTCAGGTGTGCTGTCATTGGGTGAAGGTGCAGGTGCTGTAGGCTGTCGTGAGGTGGATGTCTGTTGGGTGGGTGGCTGCCTGCATTTGTGTGTCTTGGAAGAGGTGGTGACAGACACAGTGGGAGAGGACACAGGGGACGTGTAAATGGCAGTGGGGGTGGTGACTGCACGCGTGCGGACTGTACAGGAGGGTGTGGTGGTGATGGAAGCACTGGCTGATGATGGTGTGCATGCAGGTGTGAGTGTAGACGTCACAGGGAGGGAGGAGGGAGACGAGGAGGAGGGGGACACAGGGGTGGTAGTGACTGTTGGAATGTCTGCATCTGGGTGTTGCTTGGGTGAGTGTTTGTGGGATCTGTGGTGCTTGTGTCTGGATGAGCTGCCCTTGGGTGTTGAGGTGTGTGCAGGCTGGTCAGATGGTGTGGATGGGATAGGCTGAGGAACAGGAGACAGAGACAGGGTGGAGGCAGTCAGAAGAGGGAGGCTGGAAACAGGGACAATGGCTGCCGTCAGTGCTGAGGCCAGAGCAGTGAACGATCGTTGATGGGCAGCCTGACCCGAATGAATGCCCTCCAGGTAGGCATTGCTCCGATGCACCTCCCTTTCTACCCCCTGGATGGCATTCAAAAGGGTAGTCTGCCCAACAATGAGCGTCCTCACAAGGTCAATGAGCTCCGCACTGAGGGCAGCAGGGGTGACAGGGGCAGGGGCTGAGGTGCCTGGAGCGAAGGAGACGCCCGCCTAACTGGACGAGCGGGCACAGAGCGTAGGCTGAGGGGCTGCAGGGAGGGCGGGGCTGGTGCGCTGGGTGGCGGCTGTACCTGTAGAGGCGGGGGCACGGATGTTGCCGCCACCGCTAGGGAGCACCCATCCGAGGACGTGTCTGTGTCGCTGCTCTCACCACCGGTCCCCGTTGTGGTGCTCCCCTCTCCCTCCGGCTCACTGGTGCCCTCGGTGTCTGTTCCTGGGCCCACCGGGGCCTTGTGGCTTGCAGCTCCCTCGTGCTCCGATGCCAAATCTCCTCCGCCTGATGATGCTAATGCACACATGCACAAGAAGATGAAGAAGAAGGGTGGGGGGAGAAAAAAGAAGACCTGGTTGAGTGCATGCAATGTCAACACCGTTGGCGGAGAGGACAGACACAGGAGCCGCATGCACTAAGCCGCGCATTCGGGGTACACTACTCAGTACTTCTGACTCGGACAACAGGTCAAGAGACGACAAACGCGCACATGTGTGAGGCTGGACCATCAATAGCTGTACTTGTCACCCTACAGAGGTGGGGGCCGGGAGCACAGGGCCATGCCTAAGGGAGAGGACTACACTACAGAAAGCGCCCTGGCCTAATGTCACCCACAACCCTCCTCCCCCCCCAGATGCCTCCACTGCGCAGAAAGATAGCAGAATGTGCTGATACTCACCCCCTTGTGTCTGCTGTGATGCTCTCAATCGCCCATCCAAATCAGGGTAGGCCACCGCCAGGATCCGGGACATCAGGGGGGTCATGGTACGACTGGCACCCCTCCTAGGTTGGGAGGCCATCCCCAGCAGAACTTCCTGGTTCCGCGGCGGATGTCCTCCCACCTCTTGCGGCAGTGGGTGCCCCGTCTGACGTGGACCCCCAGGGCCCGGACTTCCTTGGCGATGGCACGCCAAATCTCGACTTTCTGATGGGCGCTGACCTATGTGACATGTACAGGGTGGGAAGGAAACATTAATCAACTTACTGCATGTTAGATGTGATTGGCCCCCCCTCCCCAACCTTGCAATATAGCACATGCTCTCATCTGTCGTGCGTTGCACTCCTCATTCGCCCCCCACCCCACCAACTTACATCCACCCCACTCCACACAGGCATCGCCCATTCCATGTGCACCCGGTGTACTCACCTGTTGGTCTGGAGGACCGTAGAGTAACGCATACTGGGGGAGGACCCCATCCACGAGCTTCTCCAACTCTTCAGACGTGAAGGCAGGGGCCCTTTCCCCAGTCGCAGCAGCCATTGTCTCTTCCAGACCGAGTTCACAGCAGCACTTGCAGTATAGGCCCTCTCCTGTGGATGACCAGGTCTTGAGTGATTAAGCAGATATAAAATGGCGGTCACGCCCGCGGCGGTGCATACCGCGGCGGTGCGTACCGCGACCGCCGGCGCACATCGTCATTGGCTCCTGAAACCCATAGGCTTCAATGTTATCCAATGCGGCTCCTTATAGCGGTCTTCGACCGCCTACCGCCACGGTGTGCTCCGCCAGCGCAGTGACCTCACATCCCATTGTCCCACTTCACAGGTCAGGCAGCCGCCATTTCAAGGGCCCACATGGCATAATTTCTACTGCGACACACAGGCCTAGGCCTTGCATTGCCACACATACACGCCTTTCAATACATAGATAACCGTGTGCTATGCAAGCTGTGGTGAACGTACCAGTGATTAGCTTGACTCTGTGCTCCATGTTGTCCTTCCTAGGCACCGTCCGCTGGGACTTGCGAGGAGAAGGATGAATCCTCGCGTGTACCGACCGCTGGTGGACCTGTCGACAATGGAAGAACGCCACATCATACTACGATACCGACTTGACCGTGCCACTATCCATGAACTGTGTGTCCAGCTGGAGCCAGCCCTGATGTCCCCCATCCGCCAACCCACAGGAATTCCTCCTCTGGTGCAGGTGCTGTCAGTCCTCCATTTTCTTGCAAGTGGCTCATTCCAGACAACAGTGGCCATGTCATCTGGAATGTCTCAGCCAATGTTTTCAAAAGTTTTGTCTAGAGTGTTGTCTGCCCTGACGAAACACATGCGGAGTTACATTATATTCCCTGAGGAGGTTGAATTGCCCACTGTGAAGGGTGATTTTTATGCCCTTGGACATATTCCCAACATAATTGGTGCCATTGATGGGACCCATGTAGCCTTAGTCCCCCCAAAAGACGATGAGCAGGTGTACAGAAACAGGAAAAGTTACCATTCTATGAACGTCCAGGTGGTCTGTTTGGCTGACCAGTACATCTCCCATGTGAATGCCATGTTCCCTGGTTCAGTGCATGACGCGTATGTGATGCGTAATAGCAGCATCCCTTATGTGATGGAACAGCTACAGAGACAACGTGTGTGGCTAATAGGTGACTCTGGTTACCCCAACCTGCCTTGGCTATTGACCCCAGTGAGGAATCCCCAGACCAGGGCTGAGGAACGGTACAATGAGGCCCATGGGCGAACTCGGAGGATCATAGAAAGGACCTTTGGCCTCCTGAAGGCCAGGTTTAGGTGCCTGCATATGACAGGGGGATCCCTGATGTACTCACCAAAGAAGGTGTGCCAGATCATCGTGGCCTGCTGTATGCTTCACAATCTGGCATTGCGACGTCAGGTGCCTTTCCTGCAGGAGGATGGTCCAGATGGTGGTGTTGAAGCAGCTGTGGAGCCTGTGGAGAGTGAAGAGGAGGAAGACTCAGAGGACGACAAAGACAACAGGGACAGAGTTATCCAACAGTATTTTCAGTAGCACACAGGTAAGAATCACACACGCCATTTTAATTTTCCTGAAAGCCTCCAGCTTCTCAACTTTGTCTATGACCCCCCAGTTCTTTAAAACTGATGTTTGATTTTCCCTTCCCTTTTCAGTGCTGTATGACCCACTGCGTGACTTCTGCTTCGTTAGCCCATGGACTAATGCTTATTGATCTCGGTATGTGTTCAGCACAAAGTTAACATAATTGATCTGTAATGTGTTATACATTTGTAAATAATACAGCCTGACTCCAGCATGATTTCAGTGCATTGAGTGATTTATTTTTGGTGCTAGATAATGGTACATGATATTAACACGGTGATGGGTGGGGGTGGAGTAATGTCCATGGCAGAGTCCAGTTCTCAGTCTCACAGGTGCATTGTCCATATGCCTGTGGAAGGATGGAGCAGGGGCAGTTCAAGGTTGGACAGGGTGGCAATGTGGGACAGTGGGATGACTTCAGGGGGTGTCTCATGCTGGCGGGGGTCTTGACATCCTACTCTGTCTTTTTTTTGGATCTCAGGCTCCTCTTGCGGGGTGTTTGTTCTTCAGCAGGAGGTGGGGTTCTGGTGGCCGGTCGTTGTGGTGGGGCCTCCTGTCCACTAGCGCCGGCGGAGGTGGTAGGCTGTTCCTGGTCCGGGCTAGTGACAGGGGCCCTGTGTGGTGCCACATGGTCCCGCAACGTGTCTTCTATCCGGTTGAGGGCCTGGACTATGCTCCCCATAGCGGTAGAGATGTTGGTGAGATGATTGGTGAACCCCATGTAGCGTTCCTCCTGCTGTGCCTGGATCTCCTGGAACCTGGCCAGTACCGTCGCCATCGTCTCTTGGGAGTGGTGGTAGGCTGCCATGATGGTGGTGAGGGCCTCTTGGAGAGTCGGTTCCCTGGGCCTCTCCTCCCCCCCCTGTCTCACAGCAGCCCTCCGAGTTGCCCTGTTTCCCCGGGCCTCTGTCCCCTGGACGGTGTGCCCACTACCACTGCCCCCAGGTCCCTGTTGTTGTTGGGGTGGTGGGTTAGCCTGGGTGCCCTGTAGTGGCAGACACACCGCTGATTGACCTGTCCTAGAGACAGAGGCATGGGCCCGCTGGGTGGGAGCTGTGCTGTTGTTCCCAGAGGGGGTTGGGTCTGCTGTGGTCTGTGTGTGGGGAACCGACTGTCCAGAGGTCCCCGATGGTCCGGGCTGGTCATCAGGTTCCAGGTCGACAGAGCTGCTGTCATCACTGGGGGCCTCTTCCGGGGGGGGGATGGACATTTCTGGACCCTCCTGGCCGGTGTGTTGGCGTTCGGGTCCTGCATGGGGTAAGAGAGTATGGTTATTGTTTCTGTGTGTGCTATTGTGTGCGATTTATGGGTGCCCTTGTCCCCCAGTGCTGTCATTCCCTTGGGGGAGGTGTTGTGGGGGTGTTTGGGGGGGGGTATGTGCAGTGGTCATGCTTAGGTGATGGGTGTCCATAGTTTGTGGTGGCATGCAGGGGTTGGTGTTGGGTGGGTTGTGCTGGAGAGACATTCTCAGGGAGGATGTGTGATGGGGGTTGGGGGTGAGGATGGTGGTGGGGGTTAGCATGCTGGGGGGGGGGTGAAGTAGTTGAGATTGTACTTACCAGAGTCCATTCCTCCGTGTACTCCAGAGAGGCCATCAGGATGCAGGATGTTTAGTACCTCTTGCTCCCATGCTGTGAATTCGGGTGGAGTGGGTGGGGGTCCCCCGCCAGTCTTCTGCACTGCGATGTTGTGTCGCGAGACCATCGAGCGCACCTTTCCCCGTAAGTCGTTCCAGCGTTTGCGGATGTCGTCTCGATTTCTGGGATGCTGTCCCACCGCGTTTACCCTGTCCACGATCCGCTGCCATAGCTCCGCCTTCCTGGCTATAGTGGTGTGCTGCACCTGTGAGCCGAAGAGCTGGGGTTCAACTCTTATGATTTCCTCCACCATGACCCGGAGTTCTTGGTCCGAAAAGCGTGGGTGCCTTTGGGGTGCCATGGGGTGGTGTGGATGAGGTGTGGGGTGGTGTATATGGTGAGGAGTGTGTTGGTGTGTGGTGCTTTGTGCTTCTATGTGGTGTGTGTGATGGTGTAGTGTGCCTCTGTGTGATGTAGCTCTCTATTCTGTGATGTGTCTCTCTCTCCTTCGTCTCTGATCTTCAGTCGTAGGGGTTTGTGGGTGATGTGGGTGTGTGTTTTATAGTTGATTGGATGTGTGGGAGTGTTGTTTGTATGTGTGTCAGGTGTGTGTATTTCAAATTGTCCAATGTGGCTGTGTTTTGGAGCTGTGTGTGTATTTTGACCGCGGCGGTGTGTACCGCCAATGGAATACCGCGGTTGAAAGACCGCCGTGTGGATTCGTGGGTCAGAATGGCATGGGCGTGTTTGTGTTGGCGTGGCGGTGGAGGTTTGGTCATCTCCAGTTTTCCGCTGCCCGCTGATGAGGCGGCCTTCCTTGGATGTCGGGTTTTTGGCGGATTCACAGTTGGTGGTCAGAATGACCGTGGCGGTTTACCGCGGCCGCGGCGGTAGTATGGCGGAGTTCTGACCGGCGGTAAGGGCCTTTTACCGCTGAGGTCAGAATGACCCCCCTAGATGTCTTCATTCATGAGAATTTGACCTTCAAGAAAGCGAGTGAAAGATTGTTTGCGAGTCTGACCTTAATAAGTAAACTTACAAGGGGACGCAAATAGGCTGATAAACCTTTTGACTCGCTTACGATGTTCCCACCATAATTCTAGTACATGAAGATCAATAATCAATTGCTAATTAATAACATTAGTAATCAATAGGAATCTGTAATTGTCATGAATAACCACACCTTTATGTAAAAGTTAGAAAATGTATTTCCCTATCTTACCAACGCTAATATCACGTAAAATAATCTGAAAATCAAATGATAGATATACAGAAATAACACTGGCTGACCAAAGCAACGAAAGAATCACAGTCTAACCAAAGCTTGAGCTACTACACATTCTTAAATTACAGTGCAAAGGAACAGCAAGAATCATTGTGCAAATGATATTACATACATTTAGATTCAGCAAAGAAAAATACATCAAATGTTACTCCATGTATTGATTTTCAGTAGTAAGGATCCTAACTAACACCAGATTAGAATTAGCATGTTGAGCTTCATGCAAAACAATTCAGTCAACACAAATTTGAAAAAAACATCTATCTATGGCTCTATCAAAATAGCGCAGTTGGTACCTAGAAACAAAGGCAAATAGACATAGCAAGCAACATCATAGTCAATATACCTATCCTCAGTATGGATCAGCAAGCTGTGACCGTCCTCATCATCAGGACATCAGTCTGGTCAGCAAGGCATCAGGATTCAGCATCAAAGTTCAGAAAAGGCAAAGGGGGTTATTCCAACTTTGGAGGAAGTGGTAATCCGTCCCAAAAGTGACGGTAAAGTGACGGATATACCACCAGCCGTATTACGAGTCCATTATATCCTATGGAACTCGTAATACGGCTGGTGGTAAATCCATCACATTTGGGACAGATTACCACCTCCTCCAAAGTTGGAATAACCCCCAAAGTCTTTTAAGCATTTAAATTAAGCACGTCTCTTCTCAGGATGGAATATAGACAACTGCAGTGGCAAAATGGCAAATGGTGTCTTCTTCTCAGTGCAGTCTGACTAAGTTGGTTATCTCCCAAGTCCCTATTGGTCAAAGGATCGCATGTTTACACTTTGTCTAATAAAACAAAAACTTCAAATTTACACTTCTACTAGTACATGGTTCACATGTCGATGATTGGCTCCTTCCGTACTGTTCTCATCATACGACTCATAAGGTAACAATAATGTTGCAGCTTTTACTCCAGTCAGGGTCTTCATTGTACTCTTCTGAGAAGTCAGTCTTACACACATTATATTTACAATGTCACATTAGTAAGAACAGCATCTTCTAGCAAGCAGTTCTCATGAGAAAGACTTTTAGCTACGAGCACATTAGCTCAGCACAGTGGAAAATCACAATTTAATTCTCTAAGTAAACATTTTATTAAATGCTTAAGACATACAGCTTGACATGAGGCCATGCAACTTGGCCGAGACCTCCACTAAGTTAAGGCATACAATTAATAAAGCTAATACATAATAAGCAACCCTTAATATGATGTATTACTACATTAATCAAATAAAAGCTCAACATTTCATATTAATAAGCCATTAATAAGTACACTTCGTGAACAATGGTGGCCACTCATGTGGTCACATTCTCAAATGCATGCATTATTTTCCTCTAGAATATTAATTGTCTACGCAAATCCAACACTCAAATACATGAATATTCATTAGTAATTTCATTAGAACTTCTGCGTTAGCAAGAGGAGATTGAAAAATGCAACTTTGAGAGCAAAGACTGGAAGTGCTGTTTCCACTAACCTCTGGAGAGTGTTAACACATTTTTCCCCTCCTTCACAGGATTTGAAAATGCTTCCCGGAGGTCGATGAGATCTTTGGACCCAGTGAAGAGTGCGGTTAAGTATACACAATCAATTCAAACTCAACATCAAATTTAAATACGATGACCCCTTTGGCCACGGAAGGAAAACCCCAATCAATAAAAGATTCAAATTTTTATTTTGGAACCACAAAGCCAAAGTCGCGTAAATAGTGCGCAAAATCAGATTGTAAAGGTAAATAAAAACCAGTGGTTTACCAAATCTATGAAACAAGTTTAATCTACTCAACATCAGCACCGTTAAACATTCAAGAAGAATAATGCAGATTAATAAGGACACAATTTAAGAAACTGGAATGCTCTTTAAATCAGACCGTGAATACATTAGTGAACTGGAATTGTGAAGATTTAAAATCAGGATTTGCACATAGGTTGTCCCTACCTCTTGCCAAGTTAAGATATGTATGTGTGGGAATGGGCTAACAAATGCGGGGAAAAGTCAAAAAGAAAAGACAAAAATAATTTGGAAAATGATCTATCTCAGGCTGTTAAACTAACTAGAAAAAAATAAAATGGGCACGTGTCAGCATGCTAACTTCTACTTAGGAAACGCAGATCAGGGGTAAATAATATTTGAATTAGAATATATCTCTCCTGGTATCGGCATTCAATTCAGTATCGTCAGAAAAGCATGTTGATCATCTGCAAAGTCCACTAAGTAGCCCCATCAGGGGAAAGTGCAGAACATGGGCTGCACAGGGAAATTAGGAAACATCTAAGGAGCAAGTAAACAGAACAAGATTCTAAAAGGGACTGACTGAAACTTACAAAGTCCATCTCTAATTAAAAATACTCCAAACTGTTTGATTGGTCTGTTCGACGAGTCCATATCACGCAAAAGGGCAATGTCCAATTAGAATTTGAGCACAAATCAAGTTTGCAGCATGACAGAAAATTCTCAGGTTTGGTGTGATGTCATCTCTTCTTTCTGGGTGAATCCAATAGTTTAAAAATGTTGTACATCACTTGTTGCAATGTTTATCATGGTATAAGATGATTTCAGCAGTTTACCCTGATAAAAGGACCAGTTTAAACAGTATTCACTACTTTAGCTTTCAGTCTCCAGGTCTGAATTTTCCAGAATCAAGGTCATTTGGAAACAAGTTTTACACATTGAACAATGGGACCCTTTACTATTAATGAAAAAAAGCCTAATGGAAAAATTCATGTTAGAGGGAAAGAAATGATTCATCACTTTTACATGACTGCAAAGTCTGCAGGCCTAGTTATGTTAACACAAGAAACATAATGCATTATAAATCCAGCTTCAATAATATATCATCAGAATATGTCAAACATTTAATTTATACTTGCAATCTTTGTTAAAGCATCACATTAGAAATGACAGAGAAGTGTATTTGTTTTTCTGCGCAAATAACTTCACACTATTAAATCACACTCAACATTATAAATCATATTCAGTCAGTGCAACTGTCACTATGTCAGGCTTTTAAAACGTCAATATAAATGTCACCTAATGCTGATGTCTGGGTCACTGAAGGCATTGCTAAATTTTACTCTCCAACAGTCCCTCCTCTGACGGCAATCTATGCCATGACAAAAAGGACACTCCCATTTCAATGAGACAACTCAAAGCCTTGTGGTCTGATAATGTATTGGCCTTGGTCTATTGAAACTCTCAACTGTCTCCAGGTTCTTGTAATAAGCAGTCCTCATTTTCTCTATTTCAATCTCTTCCCTACTCTGTTTACTCTTAGCTCTTTGCACCTTCCAAAATTTGTCAGTATATAAAATCCAAGTGCGACTAAAGCACACAATGCCACAATCAACAAAGGTATTAGGATCATCATTACTATTCCCTTTC
Source organism: Pleurodeles waltl (assembly GCF_031143425.1). Classification (NCBI taxonomy): domain Eukaryota; kingdom Metazoa; phylum Chordata; class Amphibia; order Caudata; family Salamandridae; genus Pleurodeles; species Pleurodeles waltl. Next base: position 1,077,397,314 of record NC_090448.1, on the reverse strand, counting down.
TCAAGGAAACCATGATCAAATGCTTACAAATCCTTTACCTATACCCTCCCAGGCATTTGTCTCCTTAGAGTCTTTCAGGTCATTTTCCAGATGTGCCATGTTAGTGATAGACTTCATTATCTCCTTATTATTGTCCGGTATACATTTTACAGACTTTGCCTTCATTTGCCAATAATATGACTAACACAAGACGATTCTGCAAAACCATTGATCTCACAGCAACCATCTCCGTATCCATCAGCAATATTGCTCCAGCATTATCAGTAGACATCTTGTCTGCAATTGTTGACAACTTTCTAACATTGATATCATTCAAGATCACACCAATTGATGGAATGATGGCACCAAATATATCACCTGTAATTTCTGCTGCACTAGATCCTCTCTTTGCTCTGGATTTCATTTTCTCCTTCCAGACTGTATTGTCGAAATTGTCCACATGGTAGATTTTCTGAAAAAGTGCACCTAGGTAACACGTACCTTAGCAGCCTATCGGCAGCATGGAATAAGGCATTTTTCCCACAAATGAAATGAACACCTGGTAGGCAGGGTCCTGTCCATTTAACATAAAATCCCAAACACTGTTAAACAAAAACCCATGTCTACACTCACTAGTCCCTACAAATGTTGTTCTTTGACTGAGGCCTGTATGTACATAGTTTCCCTACAGGCTGCCAATCGAAAGTTAAGCCTCCTTGTTTATCACTGTCTGCAAAATGGGTAACATCCTTTTGCCAATCCTATTAAACTACTCCTTTTTCTATTTTGATTTTTATTGCTTTTCTCCTGTCATCCACTTGATTAATGAATTCCTTCTCAACTCATGTGAGAATGCAGATTAAATTGTTCTTGTGCGCATATGCGGTTCCAAAAGTCATGATCGGTTCAAAGAAACCTCCCACACTGTCAATGTTTTTCGTTTTAGATGTTGATTAATAGGCACAAAGGAAAACATAAAATATATATTAGAATAGAAATATTGTATATATATATATATATATATATATATATATATATATATATTATATAAAACACTTGCATTCTATTGGCATTTCAAAGGAAAAAGGATTACATACTGGACAATTGGGGCACTTAAATGAAGAATTACATTTTGCATTTTAAAGTATGGCATGATCGTTCATAAATTGTAGCGTGGAGTCTCAAGTGTACATTACTTGGTGACCTATGTGTATATCACAGTTCCAGAAATCCACTCATGTGTAGTGCCAATAGTTTGGTGTAGTGGAGTCTATGGTCTAGGCAGAGGAAGGGCATTGATAGATATGCAGGGAAAATATTACAGTCTGCCATGGCAGATGTCTGAAATGTGCCTTTTGTTATAAACTAAACTAACTTTAAACTTGCCCTTAATGTGTACACTCCTAGGTGGTCAAGTAGTCATTCTTGTATGTAAGGTGTGCACAGTGTGCGTTTCTGGTCGTGGACCTGGTGGTTATCCAAGGGTAATGGATTGATACTAGTTATGGAGCTTGTCCATCACCTACGATGCGTGTCATTTAAGTGCTAACCTTTTTTTATGATTCATGGGCTCGCTTTACTGCACCCTCGAGCTGTCTTCAGCATCAGACTCATCATTTGAGTCTATGGTCTCCAAGTCATCAATCACTCCTGTCCATAAAGGGTCTATCAGCCTGCACAGGATCCCTCAAGCCTCTTCTCTTTTCAACACCTGTTCTTCTGATCTTGCCCAACGTGTCCAGTCCGTTACCCATGTAGTCAAGTTGGGTCCCTTTTTCTGTTTCCAGGCCAGAGACATCCTCCGTTTAGTCAATATCAAGGCCAGATCCACAAATCTATTTCCTACTTTCTTAGAACGAGCCTACTGAATAATCCCAGTAAACATGTTGTCAGTGTGTTCTCAGGTCACCTGTTTAGTGTGTGATTGAGTCTTGTAATGACCCAGAATTCCTGGAGTCCAGGACATCTCCAGGTCATATGTCTGAAGTCTGCATCATGCAAAAGGCAGCTAGGGCACCCTAGTGGTTCCCCTCCATATATGAGTCTGATCCTGCGAGGTGTAAGGTATGTCCTGTGGGTGTAGTTATACTGTATATATTTTAAACTTGTATTCCTGGATACCTTGTGAGTATATGCTGGAAATCCTGTTCCATTCAGTGTCCACAATAGTCCTTTTCAGGTCTGTCTCCCACTTAGTTCCCAGGCCATCCAGTAGTCTGTCCACCATCCCATTCAGTGCTCTGTAGAGCCAGGAGATACTGTGGAAGCCCCTTCCGATAGATAGCATGCTCTGGAAGACTGTATGCATTGCGTTGCAGGTTCTCAATCTATGTTGTCCCAGAAGTCTCGTAGAGCTTTCACCACTGTTTCATACATCAGGAAATGCCCATGGGGCAGGCCAGTATGATCTGACAGGTCGCCGAATAGGAATAGTAGTCCCTGGCAGTGGCAATCACCTAATGTGTGTATTCCTGTATTCGTCCAGTGTGTGCATTGGCCCGCTGTGAAGCAGAATCATGGTCACCATGAGAGAAGCCTGTGAAGGGGGATCGCTGGCATGTAAGGAACCATGTATTTCATCTTTCTAAGTGTTCTGCAGCTGTTGGCAAGGGCCATTGTTAGTAATATGCCTGGTCTAGGGCCCTGCAGCTGAGTTTTAAGTATTTTGTTAGAAGGACATCTGTATATAACAAGACTATGTGAGTCTTCCATCCTAGTGAATTCCCCAGGTCTGGCTCTCCTACCTAAGTCTTTCCTCCAGGGGTTCAATGGATATGGCGAATAGCAATGGTGACAATGGGCACCCCTGTTGGGTCCTCCAATGGATGTATTAGCCATCTGAGATTTTCCGCCATGTCCTGACCCTTGCTGTAGAGTGGCTTAGCCCAGATGACCCATGCGTTTCCTAGTCCCATCTGCAGCATGACATTCTCTAAAACGTCCCAGCACACAGAATAAAAGGCGTTTTCAAGGTCCACCAATACTATCATGGCTGCTGGGTCTGGGGGTTGGGTATCGTCATAAACCAGGGAGGAGAGCCTACGGAGATTATAGGAGGTGTTGCGGGTGGGTATAAACCCATTTTGGTCATCGTGTATCAAGGTTTGCATGTGGGACAATAATCTAGTGGCTAGAGCTTTACTGAGTATCTTAAAGTCTGTGTTTAACATGGATAGTAGCCAGAAATCAGTGACATTTGCATCAGTCTTCGTGGACTTAGGTAATGGGACCACCATGGCTTCCCTGGTTGTGACTGGCAAGATCCCCTTCTCGTAGGCCTCAGAATAGTACTTTGTTAGCTTTGGTGCCACGGTACCTACAAACAGTTTGTAAAATTCTGGAGGTAGACTTTCAGTACCCGGGGTTTTTATGGCAGCCCTGATCTCCCCCACTGTCATTGGTGCCCCTAGTACCTCTCTGTCAGTCTCAGGGAGGGGCTCCCAGGGTAGAGCACTCAGGACGCCCACCATCATTTCCAGCAGCTCCGTTTGTGGGGGACCATATAGGGACACATAATAATTCATAAATTAATTATTTATGTGGGTGAATAAGTATAGTATGGCACCATCTGCGGATATTATTTCAGTAATTGGGGTCCCCCATTTCTGGGTGGACCAGCCAGGCCAGTAGCCTCCTTGTGTGTTCTGGCTATAAAATTCTTATAGTTGTGGCAATGGAATTGTTCCAATGCTGAGTTGTATAATTCTTGGGTCTTTAATAGTCTTGTTTGTGCAATAGGGACACCATTGAGTTTATCGTCATGCTGGATCTGCTTCTAGTCATGTAATGTCCTGTTCCAAGTCCCTTCTGATTCCTACTGTTTGCCGCAGGCAATGCCCTCGCAGTACCACTTTTAGTGCTTCCCATACAGTTCCCCGACTGGTGGTTGGATTCAGTGATAGAAATTCAGTCAGCCTAGTTTCCAGCGCGTTCCGGAAGACTTCCTCCTCCTGTGCACTGGAGTGCAAGCGGCAAGTTGGGATGGGCGGGCAGGTCTCCATCACCAGTAAGGATAGCATCAGTGGGGCAATAATTTATGTCATTTGGATGCAGATCCCAGACCTCGTATGTTCCAGGTCATCAGTTTAAGAGTGTGATGTGTGACTGCCATATCATACAGTGTTCATGTCCCATAGATCGTCCCATGACTCTTTGTTCCCCGCATAGAGCGTCCAAGAAATGTAGCTTGTTCCCAGAGAAGGCCACGGGCAAAAACAATCAAAACAAAAATAACCCAACCTCCCTTCCCAAGAGCAGCTTAGCAACCGCTGGCCCCAAACCATATAAACCAATGTGCTAGTGTCCATAGTTGTCATCCATCTGGAAGTTCTGGTGGGTGATTTGGAGATGGCCATTAAAGTCTTTAGGAACATGTCCCAGGTGGTGAATTGGCCCACATCATTAATCAAGCGGCCATCATCGGGCAGGGATAAGGGCTACATATGTTAAATGATGTCTTCTGCTGTTTGGGGTGTCACAGAGGGAGCCCTTCCAACGCGCTGATGACAGAGTCTAATTCAGTGGAGTCTCCTTGGTCTGGGGGGGTCCGACTTGATCCCAAGCTCTTTGTCTGAGGAGCCTGCCACTGCCAGAGATGCTGCCCCCTGTAGTGCCGCCTTTCCCCCCTGGCATGCTTGCTGCTGTATTGGTTTTGTCACCCTAGCAGTTTCTGGTCAGTCTTGTGAGTACCTCCTTTTCCTGCGGGGCCAGGGCATTTTGGACTCATTCTGTTGTGTTCTGTCTGTAACCAAACGGTATCATTCAAGCCAGGCCCATGCTTCTTCAGATCTTGACAAAAGTGGGTGTGTCCTTCCAGCATAATCTTCAATTTAGAGGCAAATATCAAGGAGTATCAGATGCCCTCTTCGCGGAGGATTCGTTTTACTGCCGGGAATAGGGTGGATCGTCCACCTCTGATTTCAAATTGGCCCGCTTCATTTGCTTTCTGTAGTAACAAATTCAGGTCTCTGTAATATAGCAGTTTAGCCACCATCAACCTAGGTGGCCTCCCTAGTGCTCGGGGGCAGGCTGGGACATGGTGCACTCTTTTAGTGCAAAGAACAGTGTGAGGGGTTGCATGTCCATAATCAACTGCAGCCAGGGTTTCAAGAAGGCCACCACATCTGTTCCCTCCACCGCCTCTGGGAGCCCGACAATGTGCACATTATTGCCCCTGTTTCGTCCATCAGCATCTTCAGCTCGACTTTCAAGTTTCTGTATATGCTCAGGAAGTTGAGTGATTTCAGTCTTTACATCCTGGTGAGAGGACTGTAGGTCTGCCAGCACCGCCTCAGCGTACATCACTCTATTGGACAGTTTGTGGTGGTTTGTGCACAGGAGGCCTAGTTCGGTGGAGTCCTTTCCTATTTCCTGACTCAGTGTCATTTTGGTGTCCTCAATTGCCCCCATGATCCTGTCAAGGGTGTGCAGTCCCTGTGGTTTAAGTCTGGATTTACCCATGATCTGTGTACTCCAGTAGCCAATTATTGGGGTTATCATGGGGAGACATGAGGCTGTGCCCAAAGTCATTGAAGGCAGTCTCTTACCTCAAAATTTAGTTCCTGTTAGCCCTGAGCACCACCAGCGGTGCTAGTTCTAGCAGATAGACTGTCGGGTCGAGTCAGGGACAGGGTTCTGCAGCACCGAGGGCGCCAGTTTTTTGGTTAGCTGTCCAGAATGCCACCTTGTCCCTCTGCAGAGAACTGTCCATGCATACCCACTGATGCGCACGTCAGCCCACCTTCAGTCATAGGGGTGAGGGCCGGTCATATGTACGCAGACAGTAGCACAGCAGGGTTCCCAGCATGGTTGTTGTATATTGCAAATAGGGCTCAGTCTAAACCCAGGACAGTGAACTACTCCTGCTACTGGGCTTCACAATGTCCCACTCAGCAGTACTGGAAATCTGGGCATCTGTGGATTATCTGTGCCCCCCCGGGGGTCAGTCTGCCATTGTGATGAATGTGGCTGCTTCAGTCCCCAGCAGGAGTGGGAGATATACCCATGTGCAATGGCCCTGGGTACACCAGATGGGGCGTAGCCATCCTTTTGGGCCCCTGCACAGCTCAATAGTTCCACCCCTTTTTTATAATGCGTTCCGCTCATCAGTTCTACAGCTGGAATGGTCCTGGGTGCTTTAGTGCCATAGTTTGTTGGAGTCAATGCCAGGGCTGGGAGAGGGCCTGCCTCCTCAGCCCCACTCTCATGCAGGCCTTATTCTTGTGTCTAAGTTCACTATTGAGAGCCTAAGCTGCCCCGTGCAGGTCACAGGACTCCTGCGGGAACCCATTGCCAGGCAGGACCTCTGCCCGTGCTTCTGCTCGTGGACCCACAGGTGCACCTCATCTAACCCTCACCACTTCTCACCTTGAGGGCACCTCAGGGGTAGTGCTCATGTACCACCTGGTATCACGGAATCTCAGCAGGCACGGGAGGATACCCCGTGCTGCAAGCAAGGTGCGGCCTCTTCCTCGTGTGGCAGGCAGCAGTGAGCAGGTTCCAGGTGATCCCCGAGATGACCAGCACAGGTCTGCAGATGAGAGCTAGGGCCTTGACACCATTGTCTGTGGGCACGGGCGTATGTCGCGCTATCAGCTTTGGTTTTCCCCTCTGCCGTGGAGCCCCATAACTCACTAGGTCTGAGCCCAGTGAACTGGTGATATTCCAATGGCGTTTTCAGACCACAGGGACCCAAGGTACTAGAAATATTGCAGGATAATTGGTGGGCCAATATGGAGCTGAGGGATAAAACAGCCACCATTTAGTCAGATAGGTCCTTCTTCTTGTATATATTCTTGGTTATACAATCAGGTTAGTAATAGACTACAAGAAATGCTATAAGTTTTTGGTAAGCTGTGATATGTGATTCCATCCTGCACTGATAAAGGGATCTGTGTCCACACATAACAATGATGCACATCCATCGTTTTAATGTATTCGTATAGTAGCCTGTAGTATACATTTGAAGACAAATCCCCTTTTGAGTCATCAAGATGAATTAATGTCTCATCTTCATACAGAGGATCTCGCTTTGTATGTGACTCTTCCAGCACTGCTGTCATTGTGCTTTCAACCTTGTCTTTCACAGACACACTCCAGCAACACAAACCAGACACAAACCAGCAATTAATAAAATGCTCATAATCACACACCATTGCTAATCCCACACACACATACTTCATTTTATTTGATTCAAACTCATGGCTTGCCTCGAGTCATAAAAAGATATCAAATTAAAAAATATAAAATCAGTAAGTGAGTAAAGCAAAAACATAATCAAAAATAATATCTCTTCTCAGAGTCCTTTTGCACTTATTCACAACGTTCTTGATCTTCTAGAAAGCTCATGAAGTTTTCCTCACCTTGAGAATATTCAAAATCACTACTAAAGTTCAAATGTTTCCAGTAATAAGCCATCTTGTAATCACTGATTAGTATTTCCAACAAATAATGTCTCTGCTCATCAAGTGGCAATGACATTTCAAAGTTGAGTTCTAAAGCAATTTCAGGTTCCAAAATATTCAGTTGAATCCCATTTGCCAACACAAAAAGCAATGAACTCCCTCTTCCATTCATTAGCAGCAAAGAAGCCCATTCTGGTGCTGAGCACCTGCGACTTGGCACTCTTTTTCATTTGACCACCTTGTTGCACAACTTTCACTGTCACTTTAATCAGACTGTTCGGTCACTTCAGCTATAGTTGGAGGCACATGCATTTCTGGTTCTGGACTTTTTGAAGGCCACTGGTCTCCAATCACATATCTCGTTCCAGACACAACTCAGTTTTCAACGTTAACTGAGCTAGCAGGAGTCATCTGATTTTGGCTTGACTGTCCTGCACCTGTAATTGCTTTTGACGTGGTCAGATTTTCACCAGTCAGCACTTGTTCTGCGACTTCACTCACTGATTTCTTCCCTAAAGCAACAGGCACTCTGTCTTCAAGAGGACTTGCAACTTTGTAAGTGTGGCTCGCATGAACCCAATTTGGCAGACCAGCACACTTCACAGCCATTGTAGTCACCAAGATAACCTGGAATGGCTCATTACAGCGTGGCTCTAGGCATGACTTTCTAATGTGCTTATTCACCAGAACCCAATTTCCTGCACTAAAGTTGTGAGACTGTTCTTGTGCTGGCTGAACAGTTGCTTCTTCAACTTGGCGAGATAAAGAGTGAATCACATCAGCTAGTCCCTTGCAATAATCCACCACCAAGTCAACTGTAATGTTCACAAGTGCATTTACAGGCAGAGCTTCTAACCTCATAGTAACCTCCACCGGCCACCCCCTCGACCCCGTCTTCTCCGCCAGCAGCCACATCATCTTCAGTCACACCACCGAACTCCAGTGGACCGACCACTGTTGTGTCCACTTCACCTTCAAGAAACCCACCATGCACCACCACCCGCAACAGATCCCCCGCCGCAGCTGGAACAAGATCACTGAAGACCAACTGATCTCCACCCTTGCCCAAGCTCCGCCACCAATCACCACCGACCCCAACTCAGCCGCCTGCAACCTCAGACAATAGATAGATAACTGCGCCAACATCTTCGCCCCGATCAAGAAACCCTCCAACAACCACACCAGCACTAAGGCCATCTGGTTCACTGCCGACCTTCAGGCCTCCAAGCGGGAGTGCTGAAAACTCGAGAAGAAGTGGCACCACAAACACCAATGGCACCAATGGCCAACTGACCCGCTTCCTTGAAGACAACAACATGCTGGACACATCTCAATCCGGTTTCCGTAATAACCACAGCACCGAGACCGCCCTCATCGTCGCCACCGACGACATCAGGACCATGCTAGACAAAGGAGAAACTGCGGCCCTCATCCTCCTAGACCTTTTGTCTGCCTTCGACACCGTCTGCCACCACACTCTTTGCACACGCCTCCACAATGCAGGGATCCGCCACAGAGCCCTGGCCTGGATTACATCCTTCCTCTCCGGCAGAACCCAGAGAGTCCGCCTCCCTCCTTTCCTATCTGAAGCCACGAGACTCTCTGCGGCGTTCCCCAAGGATCCTCACTCAGCACGACCCTCTTCAACATCAACATCTACATGGCACCGCTCGCCAACATCATCCGATCACACAACCTCAGCGTCATCTCCTACGCCAATGACACCCAGCTGATACTCTTACTCAACAAGGACCGTGCCACCACCAAAATCAACCTCCACGAATAAAGGCCATCGCCAACTGGATGGAGAGCAGCCGCCTGAAACTGAACTCAGGCAAGATGGAGATCCTTATTCTTGGCTCCTACCCCTCTGCCTGGGATGACCCCTGGTGGCCTGCCACTTTAGGAACCGCACCAATGCCCACCAACCATGCACACAACCTAGGATTCATCCTGGACTCATCGCTCACCATGACCCAGCAAGTCAAAGCCGTCTCATCTTCTTGCTTCAACACCCTCTGCATGCTCTGCAAGATCTTCAGGTGGATCCCCACTGAAACCAGAATGACAGTCACCCAGACCCTCGTCAGCAGCAGACTGGACTACCGCAACGCTCTCTATGCAGAAACCATGGCCAAGCTCCAGAAAAGACTACAGCGTATACAGAACGCCTCCACGCCGCAACCACATCTCAGCCCACCTGAGAGGCCTACACTGGCTCCCTGTCAACAAGAGGATCACCTTCAAGCTCCTCACCCACGCCCACAAAGCACTCCACAACGCCGGCCCTGCTTACCTCAACAAGCGACTCACCTTATACACTCCCAACCATCAACTCCACTCCGCCAACCTCGCCACCGTTCCTCGCACCCACTGAACTACAGCCGGCAGCTGATCGTTCTCCCACCTCACCGCCAAGACCTGGAACTCCCTCCCCGTCCACCTACGACAGACCCAGGATCTGCTGACCTTCAGGAAACGCCTCAAGACCTGGCTGTCCGAGCAGTAGCACCTACCCCGCCCCTCAGTGCCTTAAGACCCTAGCGGGTGAGTAGCGCGCTTTACAAATGACTGATTGATTGATTGGTTGATAGCTGGTCCCATAATGATTTCATGTGGGGACAGTCCTGTCTTTCTGTCGGGAGTTCTATGAATGTGCATTAGAACAAGTGGCAATGCATCCAGCCATTTCAGCATTGTAGATGCACACACTTTAGCCAGTCAAGGCTTTAATTTTCCATTCATCTGATCAACCAAACCAGAGGCTTCTGGTCTCTAACTGCAGTGCAATCTTTGCTCAATTTGAAATGCCACACACAATAATTTTATTACCTCATTATTAAAATAAAATCCTCAGTCTGATTACAAAGAAGTTGGGAATTCGAATCTTGGGATTGATTGCATTAAAAGCGACTTTGTGACAGTAAGGCTATTATTCCTGCAGGTTGGATACGTTTCGACCCAATGGGAGAATACGCACACCATCACCACCAACACATACCTCAATCTCAATAAAATCAAGTTGCATTTGGGTGAAAGAACCTCCTGATCTTCCAATGTGGCTCAGATTAACCATGGTGTGTGTTAGATTTGGGGTCTTTGGTTGGCAGTCAGGTTACCCCCTGTTGAAGCAAGGACCTTAACTCTAGTCAGGGTCAGTCACAAACAATCCATATTATCTTGTGCCCACCCTCTGGTAGCTTGGCACTGAGCAGTCAGGCTTAACTTAGAAGGCAATGTGCAAAGTATTTGTGCAATAAATCATACAATATCCCCATATAGCACCTCAAAAATACACCACACGTTGTTTAGAAAAATATATAATATTTATCTGGGTAAATGCAGGTCAAAACTATACAAGATGCAAAAAGTAAATGTTGAGATTTCACTGAAAAGTTATATAAACGCCCTCATTACAACCCTGGGGGTCGGTGTTAAAGCGGCGGTAATACCGCCAACAGGCAGTTGGTGGTAAAAAAAATTGAATCACGACCACAGTGGAAACCACTCACGGTGGAAACCACTCACATAGACAGCCACTTTAACACTCCGATAGCAACAAACACCGCAGTGGTAACCACCAACAGGCAGGCGGAAGTTAATGTACCGCCCACCACATTACAACCCGCCCATCCGCCAGCTTTTCCAGGGCGGTACCAACGCCATCAAAAGCATGGCGGAAACAGTACACAGAAGGGAAACCACTCACCTCTCGACACCCAAGGAAGAACTAGGACACCATGGAGCCCGAACTACAGGTGTTACCCATGTTGGTGTATCTTCTCATCTACCAGGAGTACGAACGGCGGCAGCGACGACCACGGTGAGTTCTACACCTAGCACACGGAGGGGGGAGAAAAAAAAACAGAATGACAGACACACGCAACACCCCCACCCCCATCCTCACCCCCAACATCATACACACAAACACATGCATCAACATTACATATACACCTCGTAACCCTCTGGAAGAAAGCAAGGACAAAAGGAATTGAGTCAAATGAGTGTCATATTAGAAATAGTCAGATATACGTTACAAATTCAAAAACAGTATTTACAATATATACAATATGTACATAAGGCGGTACATTGTCGACTCAAAATGTCCGTGGGCCACTGGGCCAAAACTCATAGGCCAAGCCCACACTTGACTCCATATGAAGAGAACACTGCAGGGCCATCAGGTCGAAAACACACAGGCACCCCAGGGGGATGGGGAAGGGGGGGCACCTCAGCCAGAAGATGGGACAACTCCACTGCTCCTGGAGGGGGCTCCATGCCCACAGCGATGTCCTGGGGAGTACAAGGCCACAGTCTCTCAAGTCTCTCAAGTGTCTCAAGCCTCTCAAGCCTCTCAAGTCTCTCAAGTCTTTCAAGTGGGTGGTTTGCCCACTCCCTAGTCCTGGGGAGTTCAAAGCCACAGTCTCTCAAGTCCCTCAAGCGAGTGGTTTGCCCACTGCCTGGTCCTGGGGAGTGCAAGGCCACAGTCTCTCAAGTCTCTCAAGTGGGTGTTTTGCCCACTGCCTGGTCCTGGGGAGTTCAAAGCCACAGTCTCTCAAGTCTCTTAGGTGGGTGGTTTGCCCACTGCCTGGTCCTGAGGAGTTCAAAGCCACAGTCTCTCAAGTGGGTGGTTTGCGCACTGCTTGCTTCTGGGGAGTGCAAAGCCACAGTCTCTCAAGTGGATGCCTTTCTCCATGGGTTCTGGAAGGGGTTTTGTGCCCAGTGTGCTTCATCCTGTCAAGGATAGGGTGAGTGGATGCCTTATTCCACTGGTCTGGAGGGGGCTTTGTGCCCAGTGTGCTTCATCCTGCCAAGGATGGGGTAAGTGGATGCATTTCTCCACTGGTTCTGGAGGGGGCTTTGTGCCCAGTGTGCTTCATCCTGCCAAGGATAGGGTGAGTGGATGCATTTCTCCACAGGTTCTGGAGGGGGCTTTGTGCCCAGTGTGCTTCATCTTGCCAAGGATAGGGTGAGTGAATGCATTTCTCCACTGGTTCTAGAGGGGGCTTTGTGCCCAGTGTGCTAGATTCTGCCAAGGATAGGGTGAGTGGATGCATTTCTCCACAGGTTCTGGATGGGGGGGTCTGTGCCCAGTGATGCAACACTTGGGGTGTGGCAGTTCACAGTCCCTCACCTGGGTGTCTGAGCCACGAGATTTGCAGTGACCAGGATGCATGACAGTCCATGGAGGCAGGGCTAGAGTCCATTCGGCGGTGGCTATGGCTGCACAGTGGTGGTAGTGCTGATGCTGGTGGGGGTGCTGCCAGTGGTGGAGGGAGGCTCCAGTCCCTCTCCTGCAGCCTCAGACGGCTGCCCACTGGGGCTGCTGCTGCTGGCAGTGGTGCTACTGTCAGCGGTGCAGGTGGTGGTGCTTGCGGTGGGGCTTGCGGCGGTGCAGGTGGCGAATCTGGCCACGGTGCAGGTGCCGGTGCTGCCAGTGGTGGGGGGAGGCTCCAGCCTTTCTCCAGCAGCCTCTGACGGCTGCCCACTGGGGCTGCTGCTGCTGCTGACAGTAGTGGTGCTTGCTGCGGTGCAGGTGGCAGGGCATGTGGCAGTGATTGTGGCGGTGCTAGAGGCGGGCTGCTGGTGGTGCTGGCTGTGGTGCAGGTGGCGGTGCTGGTGGGTGTGCTGGTAGCCACGAGGCCTTCACCTGCAGCCTCGGACGGCTGAAGTGCCTTGCCTGGTGTTTTGTGCCGCTTCCTCACCTTGGCAGATGGTGGTGTCACCTTCGGTCTGGCAGCTGGAGTCTTTGAGGTGGCTTTGCTGGGTGGTTGTGGCTCCTTCCCCTTGCTGGATGTTGTTCCCTTCTTCACCTTGCCAGGTGGTGGAATGGTTTTTGCCTTGGCAGGGGTTAGTGGCAAAACTGGCTGGGCTGACGGGTCCCCCTTGGAGCCTCTGACAGCTGCAGGAACGACAGCAGACACAGACTTGGTGGCTGAGGTGCTGGGCGGGTTTTGGCCACCCTGGCCCATGGGGAAAGACGGGGGGTAGGGAAGAGGTCAATGTTTGGCAGGAAAAGCTTATTAGGGACACTGCGGCGGGAAGAGGGAGAAGTTCTGGGAGTGGAGGAAGAGGGAGTGGTTGTAGGAGGTGTCTGTCCGCTGAGTTTGGGTGCAGGTGCATGGGCTGGATGCTGTTGTGAGGTGGATGGCTGTTGGGTGGGTGGGTGCTTGCATTTGTGTACTTTGGGAAGATGGGTCACAGACACAGTGGGAGAGGACACAGTAGACATGTGCATGGATGTAGGGGTGGTGACTGCCAGTGAGGGGTGTGTAGTGATGGGCACGCTGGTGATAGACGTAGTGGATGAGGATGTAGTGTATGTAGGTGTGAGTGGAGACGATACTGGGAGGGAGGTGGACGAGGAGGAGGAGGGGGACACAGTGGAGGCAGTGGATGTTGGTGTGACTGCATGGGGATGGTGCTCGTGTGAGTGCCAGTGAGATGAAGTGTGGTGCTTGTGTTTGCCTGAGCCACTTTTGTGTGTTGATTTGGGTGAATGCTGATCTGAAGGTGTGCTTGGGATAGGCTGGGGTTGAGGGGATTGGGACTGGGCAGAGGAAGTTGGAGGGGGTAGGCTGGATACAGGGACAATGGCTGCCGTCAGTGCGGAGGCCAGAGCCTGAAATGCCTTCTGTTGGGCCACCACGCCAGAGTGAATGCCCTCCAGGTATGCATTTGTTTGCTGCAACTGCCTCTCGACACTCTGGATGGCATTCAGAATGGTTGACTGCCCAACAGTGAGTGATCTCAGGAGGTCAATAGCCTCCTCACTGAGGGTAGCAAGGCTAACTGGGGCAGGGCCTGAGGTGCCTGGGGCGAAGGAGATGCCCACCCTCCTGGGTGAGCGGGCACAGAAAACCCACTGAGGGGCTGCTGGGTGGGCAGTGCTGGTAGGGGGGGTGTCGGCTGTACCTGTTGTTGGGGTGGGCAAAGAGGTGTCTGCCACCGCCATGGAGCTTCCATCGGAGGAGGAGTCGCTGTCTGTGGTGTCCCCTCCTGTCCCCGTAGTGGTACTCCCCTCGCCCCCCGTCCCACTGGTGCCCTCACCGTTGGTGGATTCAGCCTTCAGGCCCATGTGGGATGCAGCTCCCTCCGTTGCCGGTGCCCCTGCTCCTCCGCCAGATGATGCAAATGCACACAACGACAGGGTGACAAAACAAAAAGGGGGGGAGAGACAGAGGATACACTTGGTCAATGCCAGCAACAACACTACCGTTGGCGTACACAACTCACAGGGAACAGCCCTATTCACTATTCCATGCACTACCAGTTACAATGCTAGTCACCAGCCCATGGGGTACAATGCATAACGCCATCAGCTGCACACCTGAAACAAACGTGGCCCTGACCAGTAGTAGAAGCCCACTAACACTATTGGGGTTGGAGTGCTTCAGAGCCTGCCCAAACAGGGACCTACCCTGCCATGTTCGCACTGGCCTAGGGGCACCCACAGTCCACATCCCCACCCAGGTAAAACCTTAACACGCACAAAGTAATTAATCTGAATTTGAACTCACCCCTTTGTGGCTGCTGTGATGCCCTCAAGGGCCCATCCAACTCCGGATAGGCCACCACCAGGATGCAGAACATCAAGGGGTCAGTGTACAATGGGCACCCCTTTCTCGTTGGGAGGCCAGCCCCAGCTGGTCCTCCGCCATCTTCCTTGCTCAGCAGCGCAGGTCCTCCCACCGTTTGTGGCAGTGGGTGCTCTGCCTGTCAAAGACCCCTAGGGTCTGCACCTCCTTGGCGATGGCATGCCAAATACCCTTTTTGTGATGAGCGCTGACCTGCATGAAAAAGACACCAGAAAAGGGAATTAGTTAACCGTCCAGACCGTCACACTCATTGCCCACCATATCCCTCCCATCCCCTGACGCACATACATTGACCACCATACATGCAGCACTCTGGCCAGGACGTCTCAGCTCCACCCTACATGTGGCTCACACACACAGCACTCCACACATTCATGGCCAACGCATCATGCTCACAGTGTACTCACCTGTTTGTCTGGAGGACCGTAGTGTAACGTGTACTAGGGTAGGACCCCATCCACCAGTCTCTCCAACTCCTCTGCAGTGAAGGCAGGGGCCCTTCCCCCAGGCACATGAGCCATTGTCGCTTCCAAACACAGGTCACAGCAGCACTTGCAGTGTAGATCCTCTCCTGTTGAAGGTCAGGTAGCAAGTGAGTGAAGAGATAGAAAATGGCAGTCACGTCCGCGGCGGTGCATACCGTCACCACTGGCGTACATCTCCAATGGCTCCTGGAACCCATAGGGCCCAATGATAATCAATGCGAAGTTGCATGGCGGTCACCGACCGCCTACTGCAACGGCACACAATGCCAGTGGAATTAACTCATTTCGACTTGTCCCTCCTCACAGATCAGGCAGCCACCATTTCAGGGGGGCACAGGCCATGGCACCTAACTGCGTCACAGCAGACATTGGCACTGCAACTGACTCTCGGATTCACATACTGGTTCTGTAAATGCAGAAATGCATAATTATTGGAATAGATGTGTGATTATGACCACCTGCTCACCGTTTTCCTTCCTAAGCTCCAACCGCTTAGGATGAATATGACATGGAGACATCCTCCAGTGAACAGACCCCTGGTGGACCTTGCGACAATGTAGGACAGAAACATTATACTAACATACAGACTTGATCGGGCCACAATCCAAGAACTGTGTCCCCAATTGGAGCCAGACCTGATGTCAGCTATCCGCCAGCCCACAGATATCTCCCCTCTCGTGCAGGTCCTGTCAGTGCCCCATTTCCTGGCAAGTGGGTCCTTCCAAACAACAGTGGCCATGGCATCAGGGATGTCTCAGCCAATGTTCTCCAACGTGTTCAGCCCTGCTGAAACACATGCGCTGCTACATTGTATTCCCCCAGGTGGAGGATTTGGCCTCAGTGAAAGCTGACTTTTAGGCCCTGGGACATATCCCCAATATCATTGGTGCCATTGATGGTAAACATGTAGCAGGGGTCCCCCCCCCACCCCCCCCCTGGAGAAATTAACAGGTGTTCAGGAATAGAAAAAGCTATCACTGATGAATGTGCAGATGGTGTGTTTGGTGGACCAGTACATCTCCCATGTGAATGCCAAGTATACTGGCTCTGTGTATGACGCCTTTATCTTGAGGAATAGGAGCATTCCATATGTGATGGGCCAACTCCAGAGGCACCGGATGTGGCTAATAGGTGAGCCCAAGGTCCCCACCCAGTAAATGTTGGTGTCTGGGTATGGGGTTGTCCCTAAGGGTTAGTGTGTGTCTAACAGTTGTCCCTCCATATTTGCAGGTGACTCGGGTTACCCCAACCTCTCATGGCTACTGACCCCAGTGAGGAATGCCAGGACAAGGGCAGAGGAACGCTACAATGAGGCACATGGGTGAACAAGGAGGATAATTGAGAAAACCTTCGGCCTCCTGAAGCCCAAGTTCCGGTGCCTCCATCTGACAGGTGATCCCTGTACTACTCACACAAGAAGGTGTGCCAGATCATAGTTGCATGTTGCATGTTGCACAACCTGGCCTTGAGATGTCAGGTGCCTTTTCTGCAGGAGGATGAGCCTGGAGATGGTCTTGTGGCAGCGGTGGAGCCTGTGGACAGTGAGGAAGAGGAAGCAGAGGAAGAAGATGTGGACAACAGAAGAAATATCATACAGCAGTACTTCCAGTGACACACAGGTAAGGCACTGTAACTTCACTTCACTTTTTAGTTTCGTATTGGACATTGTACATGGCAGCCTGATTTCTCTATGTCTATGGCCACTTACTGTACCCTTTGGCATCTCTATTTTCTGATCTCTCTGGCCCACTCTGGCTCCTGGTATGTTTACTGCTGCCCACTAAAGGTCATACCATTGTATATATAACTGTACATATGACTTGCAATGTTTTCACAATGTTGTACTAATACATATTTCAATCATTTGACAGACTCCAGATTTGTATTTGTTCCAAGGGTGTTTATTTAAGTGCTGGTACGTAGAGGGGGATGTGCAATGGGCTGGGGTGATGGTGGAGGAATGTCCAGTTAGAGTCCAGTCTCTTGGTATCACAGGTGCTTTGTCCAATGGGGCACAGGAAGGGGAGTAATGGCAGTTCAAGGTGGACAGGGTGACAGAGTGGGACAGAAGGGTGACAATCAGGAGAGTCTTATTTCCTGGCGGGGGTCTTGGCAATGTTCTCTGGCTTCTTCTTGATTCGCAGGGACCATTTGCAGGGTGGTTGTCCTTCTGCACAGGGTGGGGTGCTGGTGGCCTGTTGTTCCTGTGGCGGGGCCTCCAGTCCACTAGCCCCGGCGGAGGTGGGAGGCTGTTTGTCGGTGTGGATAGTGTGAGGGGAACGTTGGTGTGCCACTGCCTCTCTCATGGTGTTGGCCATGTGAGCTAGCACCCCTGCAATGGTGATCAGGATGGTGTAGCTGTGTTTGAGGTCCTCCCTGATCCCCAGGTACTGTCCCTCCTGCTGCCGCTGGGTCTCCTGCAACTTGGCCAGTATCTGGCCCATTGTCTCCTGGGAATGGTGGTATGCTCTGCTCCCAGGATGTTGGTGAGTGCCTCCTGGAGAGTGGATTCCCTGGGCCTGTCCTCCCCCTGTCGCACAGCAGTCCTCCCAGCTTCCCTGTTGTCTTGTGCTTCTGTCCCCTGAACCGTGTGCCCACTGACCCCAGGTCCCTGATCGTCCTGTGTTTGTGGGGTTGCCTGGGGTCCCTGTAGTGGTGGACACACTGCTGATTGACGTGTCCTGGGGACAGTGGCATGGGCCCGCTGGATGGGTGCTGTGGTGGTGTTTCCTGAGGGGGGAGGCTTTCTGGTGGGTTGGGACTGTCGCAGTGTAACTGACTGTCCAGAGGTCCCTGATGGGCCAGGCTGGTCATTGTGATCCAGGCTTGCATAGCTGCTGTCCTCACTGTGGGCCTACTCTGGGGGGGTACTGGACATTGCTGGCAAATCCTCTCCGGTGACGTTGAGTAGGGGTCCTGTGGGGATGAAAATACAGTGTTATTGTATCTGAGTGTGCCATCTTGTGCATGGGTGTGTTTCCCTGTATGTTTGTGATTGCCCTGTCAGCTTTGCCTTGTGTGCGTGGTGATTTTGTGGGCTAGGTGATTCTCTCTAACGGGCATGCTGTGGTGATGGGTGTCCATGCCGGTCTGTGATGGGGGTCCATTGATTGTTGTGGCATGCAGGGCTTGGTATTGGGATGGGTGGGTTGTGATAGTGGGGTATATGTGAGTTGGTGGAGTGATGAGGGTGAGGGTAGGGGTAAGAGTTTGTGATGGCATGCAGGTAGGGTGGGGGATATAGTAGTAAAGATTTGACTTACCAGAGTCCAGTCCTCCTGTTACCCCAGTGAGGCCCTCAGGATGCATGATCGCCAAGACTTGCTCCTCCCATGTTGTTAGTTGTGGGGGGGGATGTGGGGGTCCACCGCCAGTTCTCTATACAGTTACCTGGTGTCTTGCAACCACGGAACGCTCCTTCCCCGTAGGTCATTCCACCTCTTCCTGATGTCATCCCTTGTTCTGGGTGCTGTCCCACGGCGTTGACCCTGTCACGATTCCCTGCCATAGCTCCATCTTCCTAGCAATGGACGTCTGCTGCAACTGTGATCCGAATAGCTGTGGCTCTACCCGGATGATTTCCTCAACCATGACCCTTAGCTCCTCCTCTGAAAACCTGGGGTGTCTTTGGGGTCCCATGGATGTGGTGTGAGTGATAGGTGTGAGGATGTGTGGGGTGATGTGTTGTGGTGTGTACTGTGAGGTGCGTGGATGGTGTATGGGTGATGTTGTTCTGTGGCTCAGATTGAGTGGGTGCTCCTGGCTTGTGTGTCTCTCTCTGTTGGCAATCTTTTTTTTTCATTGAAAGGGCTTTGTGGGTAATGTGGGTGTGTGTTTTATATTGGATTGGGTGTGTGGGTGTGGTGTGTGTATGTGTGTCATGTGTGTGTAGTTTGAATTGTTCAATGTGGTGGTGTTTTGTATGTGTATGTTTTTTGAGCGCAGCTGTGTGTACCGCAGTTAAAAGACCGCCGCAGTGACTTGTGGGTCCTAATACTGTGGGCGTATTTCTGTTGGCGTAACGTGTGGGTTTTGGTACCACCAATTTATCACTGACCTTTGGTCTGGCAGACTTGTGTGTGTGTCTGTATAGTGGTGGATTTCTCTGTGTGGGTCATAATACCCATAGTGGTATACCGCTGCCGTCATGGCATCTTGGCAGCCGCCAGCACGGCGTTAGGCGGCATTTACCACCTGTGATGTAATGAGGGCCAAAGTGTCTTAAGTCTTTTAAAAGCAAACAAAGTCTCTTTTAAGCACAAAGTACCTGGTTCACGTAAAGAATCTATTCAAAGAGCAGCAGAGGAAGAGATGAATGGAAACAAAGAGGTGTGCGTTGATATATTGGGCCGCACACAGTGATGCATTAATCCGTTTTCATTCAGGGACGGCTGTGCATGGATTTTCGGCGCTCAGTCGTGGATCCTCTTTGGGTTGCGGGGTTTTCAGACGCCCCGGGGACGATGCGTGGATTTCCTGCGCTGGCAGGACGAAGTCACAGGAGCTGCGTTGATTCGGTGGGAGTTGCATCGAATTTTCTAGCACACAGCAGGTGCTGTGTCGATTCCTCTCTGGAAGTCGGGCTGCGTCGTTCTGGTTCAGCTGTGCGTCGTTCTGTTGGGCCATGCGTCGAATTTCCAGTCGCTATGCTGGTGCTGCGTCGATCCTCTCGATGCGAAGTCTGGCTGCGTCATTCCAGTTCGCCGTGCTGTAACATTTTCACTGCAGTGCAGGCTGTGCATCCTTTCCGGCAGGCTGTATGTTGAATTTCGCCACACAAGGAGTCCTTCTTGTAGAGATGAAGTCTTCTTGGTCCTGAGACCTCAGGGAACAGGAGGTAAGCTCTATCCAAACCCTTGGAGAGCACTTCTTCACCACAGCCAGAGAGCAGCAAGGCAGCAGGGCAACAGCAAGGAGGCAGTCCTTCACAGAAAGCAGACAGGTGAGTCTTTTGGGCAGCCAGGCAGCTCTTCTTGGCAGGATGCAGGTTCTGGTTCCAGTTCCTTCTCCAGGAAGTATCTGAGTTGGTAGGGGCAGAGGCCCTGTCTATATACCTAAATGTGCCTTTAAAGTGGGGGAGACTTCAAAGAGTGGCTTAGAAGTGCACAAGGTCCCCTTTCAGTTCAATCCTGTCTGCCAGGGTCCCAGTAGGGGGTGTGGCAGTCCTTTGTGTGAGGGCAGGCTACTGTCCTTTGACATGTAAGTGTCAGGCCCTCCACCCTCCGAGCCCAGGAAGACCCATTCAAAATGCAGATGTATTCAAGTGAGGCTGAGTATCCTGTGTTTGGGGTGTGTCGGAGTGAATGCACAAGGAGCTGTCAACTAAACCCAGCCCGACATGGATTGTAAGGCACCGAAGGATTTAAGTGCATAGAAATGCTCACTTCTAAAAGTGGCATTCTAAAATAGTAATATTAAATCCAACTTCAGCAGTTGGCAGGATTTTACATTGCCATTCTGGCCACACTAAATATGACCTTCTTACTCCTTTCAGATCAGCAGCTACCACTTAAAAAATGTTTGAGGGCAGCCCCAATGTTAGCCTATGAAGGGAGCAGGCCTCACAGCAGTGTAAAAATGAATTTAGGAGTTTTACACTGCCAGGACATGTAAACTACACAGGTACATGTCCTGCCTTTTCCCTATACAGCACCCTGCCCTATGGGATACCTTAGGGGTGACTTATATGTAGAAAAAGGGGAGTTTTAGGCTTGGCAAGTACTTTTAAATGCCAAGTCGAATCGGCAGTGAAACTGCACACACAATTCTTGCAATGGCAGGCCTGAGACAAGGTTAAGGGGCTACTTAAGTGGGTCGCACAATCAGTGCTGCAGGACCACTAGTAGCATTTAATCTACAGGCCCTGGGCACATATAGTGCACTCTACTAGGGACTTATAAGTAAATTAAATAGTCCAGTTGGGTATAAACCGATGTTACCATGTTTAAAGGGAGAGAGCATATGCACTTTAGCACTGGTTAGCAGTGTTAAAGATTGCAGAGTCTTAAAACCAGCAAAAACAGTATCTAAAAAGAGGAGGGAGGCAGGCAAAAAGTTAGGGGTGACCACCCTACAGCTGTCAGGTCTAACAGTGTGTTTTCCTAAATTAATCTGTTGCCATGTTACACATCTGTGACACATAGCTTCCGGAATCAATCTGAATCTGGGGTTGTACCATGTTTGCACAGGAAACTCAAACATCATCATCATCTCTGAACACAGCCTGCTTCTCTTCTGTCACTTCTTCCTGTAATCTCTTAAGCTCTTCCGAGGTACCAATTGCTGTCATCAAGAAACTTTGGTTTATCTCACTGGTGTCACTGCCATCGCTCCATTCCTCATTAAAGGATGTGCTATGGAGTACACAGCAATCTGACCACTTCGTCAGCATAGAAATTGCCTAAAGAGATTTAGGCCCTCATTACAACCCTGGCGGACGGTGTTAAAGCGGCGGTAAGACCGCCAACAGGCCGGCGGTAAAAAAATTGGAAATTACAACCGTGGCGGAAACTGCCAACAAAGTCAGCCACTTTAACACTCCGACCACCACTACAACACACACACTAATACCTATTTATACATTATAGTTACACCCCCTAACCCCCCCGGAAGAATGCAAAGACAAAAGGAAATGAGTGTAACCATTGTAATATATTAAAATCAAGTATGCAAAAATATATATATATGCACCATAAACAAAACATACACCAAGCTTAGTAGTCCAGGTTGTGCTCCAATGAAGTCTGTGGAACACTGGGCCCACACGGTATGGGCGAGGCCCACACAAGATCCCCGACCCTGACGGAGAGAACACTGCTGGAGCATCAGAGAGCAAGAAAACAGGTACCTCAGGGGGAGGGAAAGGGGGGGCACCTCAGCCGGTTGAGTGCACGACGCCAAATCCACGAGGGGGGCACATGCCCACTGCTCCATCCTGGGGAGTGCAAAGCCACAGTCTCTCAAGTCTCTACAGTGGGTGGCTTGCCCACTGTTCCATCCTGGGGAGTGCAAATCCACAGTCTCTCAAGTCTATACAGTGGGTGGCTTGCCCACTGCTGCATCCTGGAGAGTGCAAAGCCACAGTCTCTCAAGTCTCTACAGTGGGAGGGTTGCCCACTGTTCCATCCTTGGGAGTGCAAAGCCACAGTCTCTCAAGTATCTACAGTGGGAGGGTTGCCCACTGCTGCATCCTGGGGAGTGCAAAGCCACAGTCTCTCAAGTGGATAACAGTCTCCACTGGTTCTGGAGGGGGCCTGGTGCCCACAGTGCTTCATCCTGCTGAGGACAGAGGTAGTGGATGTGCTACTCCACTGGTTCTGGAGGGGGCCTGGTGCCCAGAGTGCCTCATCCTGCTAAGGACAGAGGTAGTGGATGTGATACTCCACTGGTTCTGGAGGGGGCCTGGTGCCTAGAGTGCTTCAACCTGCTAAGGAAAGAGATAGTGGATGTGATACTCCATTGGTTCTGGAGGGGGCCTGGTGCCCAGAGTGTTTCATCCTGCTAAGGACAGAGGTAGTGGATGTGATACTCCACTGGTTCTGGAGGGGGCCTGGTGCCTAGAGTGCTTCATCCTGCTCGTGACTGACTCAGTAGCATCAGTGCCCTTGGCGCTCATGGCCCAGCAGTGCTTGTGGCGGTGGTGCACTGTTCAGCGGTGCTTGAGGCGGCGGTGCCCTGTTCAGCAGTGCTTGGAGCGGCGGTGCCCTGTTCAGCGGTGCTTGAGGCGGCGGTGCCCTGTTCAGCAGTGCTTGTGGCGGCGGTGACTGTTCAGCGGTGCTTGTGGCGGCGGTGCCCTGTTCAGCGGTGCTTGAGGCGGGGTGCCCTGTCCAGCGGTGCTTGAGGCGGCGGTGTCCTGTTCAGCGGTGCTTGAGGCGGCGGGCTCCTTTGCAGCGACTCAGCTGCTGGCGGTCCTCTCTGTCCCAGCGGGGCTTGTGCTGGCGGTCCTCTCTGTCCCAGCGGGGCTTGTGCTGGTGGTCCACAGCGGGGCTTGTGCTGGCAGTCCTCTTAGTCCCAGCGGGGATGATGGTGGTGGCCTCCTGGGCAACGCGGATGATGACGGTGGCCTCCTGGGCAGCGGGGATGATGGCGGTGGCCTCCTGGGCAGCGGGGATGATGGCGGTGGCCTCCTGGGTAGCGGGGATGATGGCGGTCTCCTCCACAGTGCTGCTCTTCCCAGACTTGCCGGGTTTCTTGTGGCCCTTCCCCACCTTTGAAAGTGTCGCAGCTGACTCCACACTCCCTCCAGGACCCCTGGGAGCGGCTTTGGTGGCTGGAGTCTTCCCCCTCTCCCTCCAGGCACTGGCCAACTTCTGATGCTTCACAGGTGGGGGACTGTCCGTGCTGTGGCTCCGTGCCACACTGGCTGCCCTGGTGGCCGGTGCACTCCAGATGACGGTGACTACAGGCACCACTGGTCCTGGAGATGTTGTGGATGAGGTGCTAGGTTGGGACCTGGAGAGTCGGGACATAGGAGACGGACGGGGTGGGAGAGGTGTGGGAAAGTGGTCAATGTTGGACACGAAAAGTTTTTGGGAGACACTGGGATGGGTAGCTGGAGGGGGTTTGGGAGTGGAGGAAGAGGTTGTGGTTGTAGGAGGTGTTCGTTTAGTGACTTTGGGTGAAGGTGTATGCGCTGGAGGCTGTCGTGAGGTGGATGGCTGTTGGGTGG
Source organism: Pleurodeles waltl (assembly GCF_031143425.1). NCBI lineage: Eukaryota > Metazoa > Chordata > Amphibia > Caudata > Salamandridae > Pleurodeles > Pleurodeles waltl. Next base: position 1,077,373,181 of record NC_090448.1, on the reverse strand, counting down.
GTGTGTGCCTGCGTTTGTGTATCTTGGGAGGTGGCATCACAGACACACTGGGAGAGGACACAGGGGACGTGTTGATGGTAGTGGGGGTGGTGACTGCACATGAGCGGGGTGTGGTGGTGTGTGTGCTGGTGATGGCAATAGTGGCTGTAGATGTAGTGCATGCAGGTGTGAGTGTAGATGAGACTGGGAGGGAGGAGGGAGACAAGGAGGAGGGGGACACAGTGGAGGCAGTGGATGTTGGTGTGTCTGCATGTGTGTGATGCTTGCATGAGTGCCTGTGGGATGTGTGGTGCTTATGTCTGCCTGAGCTTCCCTTGTGTGTTGAGGTGTGTGCATGCTGGTCTGAAGGTATGCTTGGGATAGGCTGGGGTACAGGGGATTGGGTCTGGGTGGAGGAAGTTAGAGGGGGGAGGCTAGAGACGGGGACAATGGCTGCCATCAGTGCTGAGCACAGAGTCTGAAAAGCTCAGTGAAGGGCCGATTGATCTGAATGAATGCCCTCCAGGAATGCATTTGTTTGTTGGAACTGCCTTTCTACACCCTGGATGGCATTCAAAATGGTAGACTGCCCAACAGTGAGGGACCTGAGGAGGTCAATGGCCTCCTCACTGAGAGCAGTAAGGGTGACTGGGGCAGGGCCTGAGGTGCCTGGGGCGAAGGTGATGTCCACCCTCCTGGGTGAGCGGGCACGGGGCAAAGGCTGAGGGGCTGCTGGAAGGGCGGTGCTGGAAGGGGGGGTGGTGGCTGTACCTGTAGATGCGGGGGGCACAGATGTTGCCACCACCACAAGGGAGCTCCCATCAGAGGACGAGTCTGTGTCACTGGTCTCAGCTCCTGTCCCGCTGTGGAGCTCCCGTCGCCCTCCGTCCCACTGGTGAACTCTGAGTCCGTAGTCTCACCCTCCAGGGCCATGTGGGATGCAGCTCCCTCCTGCTCCGGTGCCACTGCTCCTCCGCCTGATGATGCTAATTCACACAAGAACAGGGAGACCACAAAAAGGAGGGGGCGATAGAAGAAAGACATGTTGAGTGCATGCAATACCACTACCATTGGTGGACACGACAGACACAGAAGCCCCCTGCACTATGCCACGCTCTTGGGCTCCACTGTTCAATCCCTGGGACATGGCCTACAAGGCTATGGGCGACATCTGCACACATGGATGACACAGGGGCATGACTAGGTGTACTTGGAACTCTAGAGAGGTGGGGTGGGACGCCACATGGCCTGCCTTACGGTGGGACCTTGCCTACTAAACTCGCCCTGGCCTAGGGAAACCCACAGCCCACCTCCCCACCCAGACACCTCCACTGCGTGCAAAATCAGCAGGATGAGAGTGTACTCACCCCCTTGTGGCTGCTGTGATGCCCTCAAGTGCCTATCCAACTCCGGATACGCCACCGCCAGGATCCGGAACATCAGGGGAGTGGGTCATGGTGCGACGGGCACCCCTACCACGTTGGGAGGCCTTCCCCAGCTGAGCCTCCGCCATCTTCTTGCTCCAGCGGCGAATGTCCTCCCATCTTTTACGGCAGTGGGTGCCCCGTCTGTGGTAGACCCCAAGGGTCTGGACATCCTTGGCGATGGCACGCCAAATATCTTTTTTCTGGTGGGCGCTGACCTACATGAATTGTACAGGGGGAAGAGAAATGTGATTACCAACTGCACCGTCACAGTCATTGGCCCCCATCCCTACCCTTGCCATGTGGCACATGCATTCATCGTCGTTTCATGCACGCCTGATTCTCCCCCCCCCATCTTTCATCCACCCCATTCCACACAGGCATAGCCCATACAGCATGCTCCCAGTGTACTTACCTGTTTGTCTGGAGGACCGTAGAGTAGCGTGTACTGGGGGATGACCCCATCCACAAGTTTCTCCAACTCCTCCGATGTGAAGGCAGGGGCCCTTTCCCCAGACACTCGAGCCATTGTCTCTTCCAGACCGAGGTCACAGCAGCACTTGCAGTATAGGTCCTCTCCTGTCAAAGATCAGGTATCGAGTGATTGAACAGATAGAAATTGGTGGTCACGTCCGCGGCGGTGCGTACCGTCACCGCCGGCATACATCGTCACTGGCTTCTGGGACCCATAGGGTCCAATGTTAACCAATGCAGCATTGCGCTGCGGTCTTTGACTGCCTACCGCGACGGTGTACAACACCAGCGCAGTTACCTCACATCCCATTGTCCAACTTTAGAGGTCAGGCAGCCGCCATTTCAGGGGCCCACATGGCTTAATTTTTAACTGCGTCACACATACCTAGGCCTAGCCTCAACACACATACAGGCCACTTTTCCGATTAGGATTTGTGTTCTGTGTAAGATGTGGGTATGTACCTCTGAGTTGGTTGACTTTGTTGTCGCTGTTGTCCTTCATAGGCACCGTCTGCTGGGACATGTGAGGAAATGGCGGCATCCTCCGGTGTACAGACCGCTGGTGGACCTATCGACAATGGAGGAAAGACATGTGATCATCACATACAGGCTTGAACGTGCCACAATCCTGGAACTGTGTACCCAGCTGGAGCCAGACCTGATATCAGCTATCCGCCATGCCACAGGAATCCCCCCTCAAGTGCATGTGCTGTCAGTGCTCCATTTCCTTGCAAGTGGGTCATTTTAAACAACTGTGGCCATTGCATCAGGGATGTCCCAGCCTATGTTTTCCAACGTGTAGTCCAGAGTGTTGTCTGCCCTGCTGAAACACATGCAGAGCTACATCGTTTTCCCTCAGGTGGAGGATTTGCCTACAGTGAAAGGTGATTTCTATGCCCTGGGAAATATCCTGAACATCATAGGTGCCATTGATGGGACACATGTGGCTTTGGTTTCCCCCGCAGGAGTGAACAGGTGTACAGAAACTGTAAGAGTTATCATTCCATGAATGTGCAGATGGTATGTTTGTCTGACCAGTACATCTCCCATGTTAATGCCAAGTTCCCTGGCTCAGTGCATGACGCCTACATCCTGCGGAATAGCAGCATCCCTTATGTGATGGGTCAACTCCAGAGGCACCGTGTGTGGCTATTAGGTGAGCACCTGGAAGCAAGTCAGTGGGAATGGATGTCTGGGTCTGGGGATATCCCTACAGGTTAGTGTGGGTGTCTAACAGTTGTCCCTCGCCATTTGCAGGTGACTCTAGTTACCCCAACCTGTCATGGCTACTGACCCCAGTGAGAAATCCCAGGACAAGGGCAGAGGAACGCTACAATGAGGCCCATGGGCAAACACGGCGGATAATCGAGCGGACCTTCGGCCTCCTGAAGGCCAGGTTCTGGTGCCTCCATATGACAGGTGGATCCCTATTCTATTCACCAAAGAAGGTGTGCCAGATCATTGTGGCCTGCTGTATGCTTCACAACTTAGCTTTGTGACGACAGGTGACTTTTCTGCAGGGGGATGGTCCAGATGGCGGTGTTGTTGCAGCTGTGGAGCCTGTGGATAGTGAAAACGAGGAAGCAGAAGAAGAGGACATCGACAACAGGGACTTGGTGATCCTGCAATATTTCCAGTGAGACACAGGTAAGAATAAAAACCTGCCTACTACATGTACTTTAACATTACTACCTCTCTACTGTCTGTCGTTTTCACCCAGTGTATGGTCACTGAGTTGTCACTTTCCCTTACGATTTCACAGATGTGGGTCCCACTGTGTGACATCTGCTTTGATTCCTCATGGACTAGAGCTGTGTGACATAGGTATGTTGACATTACAAATGTAAGAGCTTTTTGGCACAGTAATTGATAATACACTAATTCGAAATCACAGACTGACTCCAGATTGTTTTGTGGGCCAAGGGTGTTTATTTAATTGCTCAATATTGGAGGGGGTTGCAAAATGGGGAGGGGTGATGATGGAGGTATGTCCATGGCAGAATCTAGTCTATTAGTCTCACAGGTGCATTGCCCAAATGGGCATAGGAAGTGGAGCTGGGGCAGTTTGAGGATGGACAGGATGACAAAGTGGGACAGAAAGATGACATTCAGGGTGGTCTCATTTCTTGGCTTCGTTCTCTGTCTTTGTCCTGGATCTCAGGGACCGTTTGCGAGGTGGTTCTCCCTCTGCAGGGGGTGGGGTGCTGGTGTAGTGGTCCTGTGGCGGGGCGTCCTGTCCACTAGCGCCGGCGTAGGTGGTGGGCAGTTCATCGTCCATGCTAGTGTCAGGGGCCCCTTGTTGTGCCACAGTGTCCCTCCTGGTGTTGAGTACTTCCTTCAGCACCCCTACGATGGTTCCCAGGGTGGAACTGATGGTTCTGAGTTCCTCCCTGAAGCCCAAATACTGTTCCTCCTGCAGGCGCTGGGTCTCCTGAAACTTGGCCAGTACCGTTGCCATCGTCTCCTGGGAGTGGTGGTAGGCTCCCATGATGTTGGAGAGGGCCTTGTGGAGAGTGGGTTCCCTTGGTCTGTCCCCCCCTTGTTGCACAGCAGCCCTCCCAGTTCCCCTGTGTTCCTGGGCCTCGGTCCCCTGGACCGTGTGCCCACTACCACTGCCCCCAGGTCCCTGTTGTTGTTGGGGTGGTGGGTTAGCCTGGGTTCCCTGTAGTGGTGGACACACTGCTGCTTGACGTGTCCTGGGGTCAGAGGTATGGGCCTGCTGGGTGGGTGCTGTGCTGGTGTTTCCAGAGGGAGGAAGCTCTGTAGTGGCCTGTGACTGGGTGGGGGGAACCGACTGTCCAGAGGTACCCGATGGGCCGGGCTGGTCATCTAGATCCAGTTGGACAGAGCTTCTGTCATCACTGTGGGCCTCTTCTGTTGGTGGTGTGGAAATGTGTGGCCCCTCCTGTCCGGTGACATTGGGTAGGGGTCCTGCAGGTATATAAAAAGATGTTTATTACATCTGTGTGTGGCATGGTGTGCAATGGGTGGGTGACTGTGTACCCCAGTGCTTGCATTCCTGTGTGGGACCTTGTGTGATGGTGGTTTAGGGGGGTGTATGGGTATGTGCAGTGGGCATGCTTTGGTGATGGGTGTCCATGCTTTTTTGTTGCATGCAGGGCTTGGTGTTGGGATGGGTGGTTTGTGATATTGGGACATTTGTGAGGAGTAGGAGTGATGGGGGTGAGGGTGGGGGTATGTGATGGCATGCAGGTAGGGTGGGGGATGTAATAGTGAAGCTTTGACTTACCAGAGTCCATTCCTCCATCTACTCCTGCGAGGCCCTCAGGATGCAGAATCGCCAAGACATGCTCCTCCCATGTTGTTAGTTGTGGGGGAGGAGGTGGGGGTCCGCCGCCAGTCCGCTGTACCGCAAGGTGGTGTTTTTGAGACCACGGAATGCACCTTTCCCCGTAGGTCGTTCCACCTCTTCCTGATGTCATCCCGATTTCTTGGGTGCTGTCCCACTGCGTTGACCCTGTCCACTATTCTTCGCCATAGCTCCATCTTCCTAGCTATGGAAGTGTGCTGCACCTGTGATCCGAAAAGCTGTGGCTCTACCCGGATGATTTCCTCCACCATGACCCTGAGCTCCTCCTCCGAGAACCTGGGGTGTCTTTGCCGTGCCATGGGGTGGTGTGGGTGATGTGTGGGGTGGACAGTACATCCCATGGCCACCCTAAATGTGAGGTCAGGGTTGTGTGGCACTCTGAAGGGCTCAGTGAGTTTTATATGGGTCTCATACCGCAGTTTGCCATGGCCAGATCTGGACTGAGTGATGTGTGGGACTTCACACTTTGCAAACAATATCCTCAACTGACTTAAACAGTATACATACACAGCTCATGCTGTAGTGCAAATATATGCACTGTGTTCTTTATCAGATTATCAGACAATTCATTGTTCCGCTGCAAAGTTTACTTACATAGATATTTGAATGCAACAGAAGGAGGATGGAGGGCTTATCACACAATGCAATGGTGATTTGAAGGCCTCCACAATCCACAACCTGTACATCTTATGAATGGACCACAGATTGTAACAACAGGTACCCAAATAAGTCACTGGGGTTCAGAGGTATATTTTAGCCTGTGAGGAAGGAAAGAATGATTTTGTACATAGTCAAATACGTATGTGAGATAGTTACCTGCTCCTCTGGTGAGCCATAGAGATGATCATACAGGGGAAGTACCTCTTCAGAACGTTTCACCAGGTCCTCTGGAAAGAAGGCGGGCCCTTTCACCTGCTTGGCTTGGCATGATTACTCCCAGACGTGGCACACAGCAGCTGAAGTGGTGGAGGTGTTGATGGCAGCAGTGTCAAAGGGCAAGTTAGTTATTTTTCAAATCGCAGCGTACATGTACACCAGGTACCCGGTCATCACCATCGAAGGACAAAGCAATTGGGCCACGACCATCACAGTCAACAACGTTAGCCTATGGCTGTGCCCACTGTGGTTGGAACCGCCTACTGCACGGTCGACTTCCACCAGCGGTGGGAGGTTCCTAAAGTCCAATGAACAAGGTCAGGCTTCCACCATTTTGACAGTTGAAAATACTGTTTTCTTGACTTTTAAATGTGTCACAACATCTTTTAATGTGTAGTAAAGGCTTGACAGATGTAAAGCTCCCTTGATATGTACATTCTCCTACAGTGTACTGCGTTGCTGGTCACAGGTGCCATAGAGTCGCGTGCACTGTACCCCCCTGTTGATGGTATTTTTGGCAGTCAGAACATGCTTCACAATATCAAGGGGCAAAAGAGGAGCAGATAGGTGTGTTATGTGCACATATATGTAGTAGACACATGTCTAGACAACTGTGAGGATCTTAGTTGGACCTTGAGTAGTAGACTGTTTTGATGTGACACCCCCTTGGATGATAAACCACGCTATATAAATGATGATTGATTGACTGATGTGTAATGGGTGTATTGTATTTTCAGTCAGTAATGTTGTGTCACATGACTTTGGTCTTACTCATCAGATATGTTCATCTGGACACAGTGTCTAATGCTCCAGGTCATTTGATTCCACAAATAGGTATCCTGGGACAGGGAGGAGATGATAACCTCCATTCTGCAGTCCATTTCCAGACCTCCAGACCATGGAAGAACATGATATAATAAATTAGTTCTGTCTGAATAAGCAAACAATCCAAGATCCCTGTCATCAATGTCATCAATTGGAGCCAGAACTCATGCCTCAAAAAACTAATCCAACATGTATATCACCTATTGTAAGACTCATGGCAGTATTACACTTTCTGGCCACAGGGTCTTTTCAATCTGCAGTGGCTATGTCTGATGGTATGTCAGTGGTGTTTTAAGAGACGTGCTATCAGCAGTGAAGAAACATATTGGCAGCTACATAAGCTTCCCAAACATGATGATTTAGCCAGTGTGAAGGTTGAGTTCTATATATTTGGTCACCTCCCACATGTTGTGGGAGCTATTGATGGCATCCATGTTGCATTTGTGCCACCGCATGCCAGTGAACAAGTCTATTGCAACAGAAAACACTACCATTCAATCAACATCCAAGTTGTCTGCTTGTCTGATCTGTACATTTCAAACGTCTGTGCCTTGTTCCAAGGTTCAGTCCATGATTCTTTGTAATGCAAAACAGCGCCATACCCCAGCTGATGTCACAACTGCAACTGGCTTGTTGGTAAGTTACATCTGTCATGACCTTGTGTGTACAATGGCAGGTGCCACAATCAGGAAGTGTGTGACTCATTGTGGCACGTTTGTCTCATTACAAAACAGGAGACTCACCAAATCCCAACAGTACTTGGTTGTTAACACAGCTGAGGAGTCCAACTATGCCAGGGAAGTCTGTTTCAATGAGGCCCATGGAAGAACACGGCAGCCAGTTGAGAGAGCTTTTGGGCTCCTAAAGGCCAGATTTTGCTGCCTGGACAAGACAAGGGTAGCCCTCCTATACTCAACCGGGAAGGTGTGTCAAATCACTGTGGCGTAATGCATGCTACATAACATCGCCCTGCAAAGGAACATCCCTTCCATCCCACAGGAGTGGGGAGTCTGTTGTGCCACCGGGTGAGAATCCATAAACCACCAAATTAATATGATAATGTTTGAAGAGGAAGGAGCTGACTTGCGACAAAATCTCAAAACAGCTTCTTTTCATGAGTGTAAGTATGTCATGAGATGTCGTGACTTTGACTGTACAAGGACCTTTTGTGATGATGTGAGGAGTATATGTTTTTGGACAGGTCTAAAGCTGAAGCTCTGGCAAATACTGGCAAAGTGTGTCTGATGAGGAAGCTTTTGACACAATAACATTTAGAGGATATTGCTTTGTTTGTGTGAGATTTATAACATATACTGCATTCTCCAACGTTTGCTTTGTGAATTGTGTCATATGTATGGTTTTATAACTATACTGCTTGTTTTTGTGTTTGTTCAGGTACCTTCACCATGATATCTTCATTGGGACATTTCCCAGTTGTGACACTGGCAGGTATACTATGCTGTTCGGACATACGAAGTGGACATGTATTGTTCCTGGGAATGTAGGTCACAGACTTTGGGTGTACAAGACCTCTGGCAAGACAGCTTGCAGAGTGATAGTAGGGAAGTTTGGAAGACTCCATTGGACTTGCTCCTTCTTGTGTGGTGGCCAGATGCATCATGTGGTCAGAAAATATGAAATCCTAGGCCAAATTCATGTTGTTTTCCCTTCAGATTGGCTAAACACTCTATTTGTATGAACTGTATGTAGCTGTTGATGTGTTTCATCATTGTAGGCCTAAGTCACTGACGTTTGTGTGTGTCATACCACCAGATGCAGAAGCACTGGATTGTAATGACCCTGAGATCAGAATCTGTTTTACTGCTATTTATCTGAGTCTTGTTTTATATGATGTTGGATTCCATTTGTGAGGTAGGTGATGTTGCTCCAACTGATGACATCAACCAATTTCATGTTTGCTTGTTTGACAGGACAATGTCTGATATATTCCTTCCTTCCATGGTCTGGAGGTCTGTTCCTGTAAGTGTGATTATTAACCCTGCATGATTCAATCATGTGTGATTTGCTTTGTTTCAGACATAATGACAGTCTATGAGCTGAATAATGTCATACATTTTCTTCTTTGAGCAGACACTTGTATCTATGTGTTTGTGTGGAATGGTTGTAATCCTGAGATGGACACTGTGTACATGCAACATATCCCATATCCTGCTTCCACAAGTAGATTGTTTTTTCATTGTATGGTTCACATGTTCTTACATATCTATATTGCTAAATGTGAAATTTAAGAATGCAGACAATACGTTTGTGAGTTGTGGATTTATTACAGTTCTAAGGGTGAAAACAAACTTGCAGCAAAAAGTAACATAAATGACAATTGAAGGGGTCAGTCTTGGTGAATGAAATCATAGGAGTAGATGCCACACCATTAGAAATGGAATGAAGTTCAGGATCAGACTGCAGAGTGAATGTGTGACACACAAAGGAGGACATTAAGGATGATGTGGCTTGCTGAAAGTGGTGGTTGTTTTGCCATCCACACCTCCTGGATTTTTATCTGGATGTCCCCGCTTGCAAGGGCAGGGAGTTCCGCTGCTGCAGAGAAAGGGGGGTCTGAGGCTTCCTGTGTATGCTCCAGAACTTGGGCTTGATGGAGTTGGCTCACAGGAAGGGGTGTATGTTGGGGGAAAGCACTGGTTAGGATTATATGGATGTCCCTCAGCACCACTGTTAGGGTGCCCATGTTGGAGTTATGGGCCCCCATATGTTGGTTCATGTCTCTCTGCAGCTGCTTGATTTCCTGGAGTTCAGTTAGCACCTGGCCCATCACGCCTTGGGACTCACAATAGACCCCCAAGACTTGGCTGATGGTTTCCTGGTCATGAGTGGCCCCAGTGGCCTCGCTCTGCCATCCTACAGCACCCCTCCCACGGACCGTACCCCAACCCCAGCCTATACAGCCACTTGTGGGATTGTCGTTCAAGATCATCATGTGTCAATGTGCTCAGCGTCCTGTTTAGTTGACTAATCGTACAGAGGTTTCTCTCTGTCAATTGATCCAACAGGGCTGTTTTCTGAAAACCCAAGGCCCCTCCCCCTTTTTTAGCTTAAAAATCATGAATTTGTAAATACTTGAAAAATTATTTCCTAGATACTACAAATTGAAATGAACCAGTCTTCATGTCTTGTAATTTACCCGGTCTCCCTCTCCTGAACTATGGGCTCCCTCAAGATGTCTGGCAAAAGTGGGTCTCAATGTATGGGGGTACAATAATGCGCAATGAAGCCCAGATTGTACATGCATCTTACAGAGTCTTAAACCTGGTTTTCTTAAAATAGCTGGGGTCCACTTGTCGCAAAAAAAATCTACATTCTTTCTTCCAAAGCAAGATCTCATAGATAAATGGAATTCCATCTACTGTACCATTTCTACTCTGATCCCTAAACAATGGACACATAAATTGAAGAGGTGCTGCCCAGTAATACAGTTTCAGATCAGGTAGAACCCAACGCCCTCTCTCTCCAGGAAGGGTCAGGAACTTGAGCGCCCTACTGGTTCTTGAATATGCCAAAATAAATTGCGAAAACATCACATTCATAGCCTTGAACCAAGAGTTTTTACATTCCAGGGGATGGCCCTAAACAAATACAACACTTTTGGCAAAAAGATCACTTTGATGCTATTGCTCCTGCCCATGACTGGCAAATCTAAGTTATTCAATCTATGGAAATCCTTATTAGCTTTCCCAATTACTGGGGCTAGGTTGCGTTTGACTAATTGACTCAAGTGTCCTAATTTAGTAACACCTAAGTACACCGTACTCTCACCAACTCTGTTATCTCTCAGTTACAGATGCCTATTTGTAACCACTTGAGACTTACTATGATTAAGCAGGTAGCCCAAAAAGTATCTGTATGCCTGCGCTTACCTTTCTATTTGACCTAAAGCTGAGATGGGGGTCAGATGTTATTATTGCCACATCTTCCGCATTTGCAAGCACCTTGCTATCCCAGCCCTGATTTTGCATTGGCTTTATCAGTACGTTCTCCTCTAGTTTCTAAATTAACAGATTAATATAAAGCACAAATATTAAAGGGGAACAGGGACATCCCTGTTTTGTACCTCTATGAATTTGAATCTCACTAGATTGCCCCCTCCCCTCAGCTGCAGCCTCACAGTAGGTCATATACTGCTCACACTGCTAGGGTTCTCCAACACAGATGCTGCATCAAAAAGAGTGATTACACGCAGAACATGGTTTGTAGGTTTCTTCCCTGTAATAAACTCATGTTGTCTTGGTGATACCAATTTACCTATCACCAGGCTCAGACGTGAGGCCAAGATTATAGACAAAAATTTAGCTTCAAAGTTTACCAGGGTTATTGGCCTGTACAACCGTAGCTCCTCTGCCAGTGTTCCCTTTTATAAAAAAACGGTCATCTTTGCTGAAGACCAGGAATCTGGAGCAGGTGAGCCTTCCTGAACCTGCATGAACATAAATAGGACATCTAGCTTTATTTGCCCAAAAAAGACGTTATAAAATTCCAGCGCCATCCCATTCCCTCTTTTTGCTTAACCTGAGAGAAGATTCATGATGGAGCTTTGCCCTTCCTACAATGAAAAGGGGGCCTCAAGCACATCTCTATCTTCTACATTAAGCCTTGCAAATGGAACAAGATCTAGAAAGTGCCTCAAGTCCACTTCTAGATTATCACTGTCATTCTCTTCTCTATAAAGCCTCTCATAAAAGTCTGGGAATGCCTCATGGATTTTAATGCAATCAGAGACCACATTGCCCTGTACGTCTCCTATTTTTCTCATTTCAGATTGGGTACATTTACATCTAGCACGAACCGCCAACATATACCCCACCGACTTGCTGTATTCATAACACTCCCTTATCTAGGTAGCTTATTTCTCGGCCACTTTCTAATCTGATATTTCAGTGTAACCTTTAGCTGTTCTTTAGCTATATCCTCCCTGTCTGATACTGCAGTGATTAGCTGAGATTTGACTTCCTCCAACGCCTTATACAATTCCCTAAGTTGATGCTTTTGATTCTTTTTGCAGGTTCCACCGAAAATTCAAAGCTTCCCTATGCACCACCAACTTGAAAGCATCCCATACTGCCCCCACTGAGGCACTCACTCGATTAATCTCTAGAAGTCCGAAGTCCTTCATATGGTCTATAAAATCCATGTCCAATAAAAGTGCCCAATCAAAAGTTCGGTTCTGTACTAATGGCCTCAAATCCTTCCCCGTCACCTTGAGGAGCAGTGGGTTATGGTCGGACGTGACCCTGGAAAACGTCTCTATCGTAACCCCATGCAGAAGGATATATGAGATAAGCATATAGTCCAAATGAGAATTGGACCGATGTGGTGCGACACATAGGTGTACCTTGGGTTTAGGGATTTTAGCTTAACCCAAGCATTGATCAACCCGTGATTTCTAGCCAGATGAATGAAAGAATCTAAGATTTTTGGCTTTCGACCCGTTTATAGGTGGGATCCTTCCTTTAACTGGCCCCCAGGTCCATTAAAGTTGAAATCTCCACATATCACTGCTGGCGTGGGCCAGAGTGCAAGCTTGAGGTTCTGCCACTCTAACACAGATGGGTCATCCAATACCGGACCATACACCGTTGCTAAGGTAAACTGACCATTCGGATGCGTACACAAAGTGATCACTGATGTTCCAAACCTAACAGATTTTGTGAGTGTCAATCTACAGCAGCTGCCCCGAGCCAGGATGGTTACCCATCTAGTCCAAAACTCCTCCATTGTACACCCCACCAACAAAAATCCAAGGGATCCTAATAGATGTTTCATAGATTCTTCAATGTGTGCCTTCTGTCAACATAATATTTTAGCCTGCAAAATATTAAAATCATGAGCCACTCTTCTCCTCTTGGTGGGTTCATTAAGGCCACATATATTGGTAGATTCTATTCGTATCTTACTCATGGACCTTACTTAGAATACAATACTGCACAGCAGATCTCTTACATTTAACCAAAAAATGCACACTCTGGCAAAAAGGTGTCCTAAATTATAGAGTGTTAGCTCCTCTCCTTAAATGCTTCCCCTGTTTCACCAGGTCCCTCCTGTCCCTCCATCAAGCCACCTCCCAGCATCCTGCTACCAAACCCATCCCTGACCCACCAACCCCTACTGTCCTTCCCCCTACCACCACAATGAGGTGGTCAGGCCCCCCAGAGCCTGAATGACAACCATTGAAGTGCCCATCTTGCCCATCCCCAGCTCCAGAATAACATCCTTGGCAAGGAAGCTTTACACTTATTCTCCAACTTTCCCTCCTGCGAGCATTAGGGAGGAAAAATGAAAGAAACAATTCCATAAAGAGAAAGGGCTAGCATTTCCATACTCTTTCTCTTTCAATACTTTGGCGCCCCCTACAGGGGCTTCTTTAACAGGTCCTTGTCAGACAAAAAAATGCCCCAGTCTACCAAAAGTATTGCCTTGAACACCCATCGGCTTGAGTTACTCATTTGGGTTAAACATCCAGCACCCTGTGAGAAGCTTTCCCACCCCAGGGAAAGACCTCTTAAGTACCCTGAAACTTTTCATCTCTGAATTGAATGTTTGTGTTTTGCTATCAAAAATGACCTTTAGCTGAGCCGGACTCAGCTAAAAGACTTCCCCTCATAGATCTTGAACAGTTTTAATGAGTTGCCTCAGCCACCATCTTCTCTCCACAGTGACATGACTAAAATCAGGGTGTGCAAAAAAGGAATGACCATCGTTGCACCTCTTGGCATCACAGGTGTGCCTTCTTGAAAATTGCCTGCTGTAACAAAAAGTTTCCAAAATACACCAGGACAGCTCTAGGCTGGACCACTTCTCCGGGCTTTGGCTTTTTGAGCATCAGAGGGAAGCGATGTGCCAGCTGTACTTCCAGATCTCAATTCCACATGGTTAGTTCTGGAAAAGCTCCTCTCAAGAGGCCCACCATAAAGGCCCCAATGTCGTTACCTTCTATTCTCTCTGCAAGGCCCAAAATCTTAAGTTATTCCTGCACTGCCTATTTTTGAAATCCTCCATCTCCCACATCAAATCTGATATCTGGGCTTACTGTAATTCAGTTTGGCTGTCTATCATCCCCACATCTTGTTCTAGTACAGCCGCTCATTCTGCCACTGAGGAGATCCTTTCCCCTATCTCTGCACAGTTCATGGTACCTTTCATACTAGAACCTTGAAGCTTCTTGATATCCATGTGTGCCCTCCTGCTCTCATTATAGGTGTCATCCTGCAGCTGCTTTATAGTGCTATATACTAGACCCAACCAGGGTTCTTCTTCGATGGCAGCAATCGGATTGAAAGAGTCTTGGGGCAGCGGTCAATATGCACCTGGGACCGTCCAAATAAACCTGGCTTGTTGCTGAATAATCCCATTTCAAGTCTTGGGCTGCTGGGTAGCTGCCCTGTCCTTTAAACCTTTTCCTTATACTTCCACCCCTGATGTTTTACCCCAGTATTTCTTCTGCTTGATAGTGTCACAAAGATTGTTGATTGTTCCTCTGGAGTGGGTCTCAGAGGTCTTCACAGTCTCTGCAGCCTTTGAAGGCAGATCTTTATCCTGTTCACTGGAGCTCAAAAAGATATAGTCAGACCCTCCCATGAGTATAAAAAATGCATCTCCATGCTTAGGAGAGTCTACCCTAAACATTTGTAGGTGCCGTCTACTTGGGCTCACTTCTTTTTGTGAGAGAAGGCTAGCTGCCTCCAGCAGATGCTGCCCCACAAATGCCTTTCCCATTCCCCTCTCTGTAACTGGTGCAACATCCAATGCTGCTTCTCTCACAATCATGTCCTGTTGGGTTGGCTCTACTTCATCTTTAGCCAGTGCGATGCCGTTTGGGGCAAGTTCCAGATCAGGCTACCCGCCCACACTGGATTGCTTGGCTGCTGTAGCCACTGCTGTTGAGACCTACATTTTTAAGGTCTTCCCGGATTCTCCTCTCATCATCTCTCTGATACTTAATATCCATGTCCCCAACCTCAGGTGAGTTTTGTATCATAATATTGCTGTCTTCAGCAGTGTCAGTTCCCTGTAGTGTCCCATCTTCTGGGGTTGTCTCTGTGCCCACCTCTTTTGTCACTGAAGCTGGTGCTGACGAAAGATAGCCCACAATAGCCAGTTGCCCGGCTGAGCTCCTCAGCTCCCGCTGACCCACCTTACTGTTGACGGTTTGTTTACTCACTGTTAGGGGAGTGTCTTCATTATTGCTGGTTTAGGGTGCAGATTTTTTGACCCCCAAAGTAACACCATCCTTCCTCAGGCGTGCCTGTCCTGTGCTTCGTGGCACTTCCATTTTCCCACAGTGGAGTTGTTCCACCAGCAGCATTGGAGCCGAACACCAAAAACACCAAAAACACCAGCTACCCAGAGCACAGACACAGCGGCCACGAGCAAGCCTCCGGTCTCCACTATGAGGGCTACTTGCAAAGCCCGAGACAGACGTTGTGGAGACCCTGGACTGTAGAGAGGTAGTTCACAAAACCAGTAACACAGCACCCGTCTTTCTAGCAGTTCTCCAGTTTAATTCCCTGGTCATATTCATGTTGCAAACAATATCCTCAACTGACTTAAACAGTATACATACACAGCTCATGCTGTAGTGCAAATATATGCACTGTTATTTATCAGATTATCAGACAATTCAATGTTCTGCTGCAACGTTTACTTACATAGATATTTGAATGCAACAGAAGGAGGATGGAGGGCTTATCACACAATGCAATGGTGATTTGAAGGCCTCCACAATCCACAACCTGTACATCTTATGAATGGACCACAGATTGTAACAACAGGTACCTAAATAAGTCACTGGGACTCAGAGGTATATTTTAGCCTGTGAGGAAGGAAAGAATGATTTTGTACATAGTCAAATACGTATGTGAGATAGTTACCTGCTCCTCTGGTGAGCCATAGAGATGACCATACAGGGGAAGTACCTCTTCAGAAAGTTTCACCAGGTCCTCTGGAGAGAAGGCGGGGACCCTTTCACCTGCTTGGCTTGCCATGATTACTCCCAGAGGTGGCACACAGCAGCTGAATTGGTGGAGGTGTTGATGGCAGCAGTGTCAAAGGTCAAGTTAGTTATTTTTCAAATCGCAGCTTATATGTACACCTGGTACCCGGTCATCACCATCGAAGGACAAAGCAATTGGGCCACGACCATCACAGTCAACAACGTTAGCCTATGGCTGTGTCCACTGTGGTTGGAACCGCCTAATGCACGGTCGACTTCCACCAGCGGTGGGAGGTTCCTAAAGTCCAACGAACAAGGTCAGGCTTCCACCATTTTGACAGTTGAAAATACTGTTTTCTTGACTTTTAAATGTGTCACAACATCTTTTAATGTGTAGTAAAGGCTTGACAGATGTAAAGCTCCCTTGATATGTACATTCTCCTACAGTGTAGTGCGTTGCTGGTCACAGGTGCCATAGAGTCGCGTGCACTGTCCCCCCCGTTGATGGTATTTTTGGCAGTCAGAACATGCTTCACAATATCAAGGGGCAAAAGAGGAGCAGATAGGTGTGTTATGTGCACATATATGTAGTAGACACATGTCTAGACAACTGTGAGGATCTTAGTTGGACCTTGAGTAGTAGACTGTTTTGATGTGCACCCCCTTGGATGATAAACCACTCTATATAAATGATGATTGATTGACTGATGTGTAATGGGTGTATTGTATTTTCAGTCAGTAATGTTGTGTCACATGACTTTGGTCTTACTCATCAGATATGTTCATCTGGCACAGTGTCTAATGCTCCAGCTCATTTGATTCCACAAATAGGTATCCTGGGAGAGGGAGGAGATGATAACCTCCATTCTACAGTCCATTTCCAGACCTCCAGACCATGGAAGAATGTGATATAATAAATTAGTTCTGTCTGAATAAGCAAACAATCCAAGATCCCTGTCATCAATGTCATCAATTGGAGCCAGAACTCATGCCTCAAAAAACTAATCCAACATGTATATCACCTATTGTAAGACTCATGGCAGTATTACACTTTCTGGCCACAAGGTCTTTTCAATATGCAGTGGCTATGTCTGATGGTATGTCAGTGGTGTTTTAAGAGACGTGCTATCAGCAGTGAAGAAACATATTGGCAGCTATATAAGGTTCCCAAACATGATGATTTAGCCAGTGTGAAGGTTGAGTTCTATATATTTGGTCACCTCCCACATGTTGTGGGAGCTATTGATGGCATCCATGTTGCATTTGTGCCACCGCATGCCAGTGAACAAGTCTATTGCAACAGAAAACACTACCATTCAATCAACATCCAAGTTGTCTGCTTGTCTGATCTGTACATTTCAAACGTCTGTGCCTTGTTCCAAGGTTCAGTCCATGATTCTTTGTAATGCAAAACAGCACCATACCCCAGCTGATGTCACAACTGCAACTGGCTTGTTGGTAAGTTACATCTGTCATGATCTTGTGTGTATAATGGCAGGTGCCATAATCAGGAAGTGTGTGACTCATTGTGGCACGTTTGTCTCATTACAAAACAGGAGACTCACCAAATCCCAACAGTACTTGGTTGTTAACACAGCTGAGGAGTCCAACTGTGCCAGGGAAGTCTGCTTCAATGAGGCCCATGGAAGAACACAGCAGCCAGTTGAGAGAGCTTTTGGGCTCCTAAAGGCCAGATTTTGCTGCCTGGACAAGACAAGGGTAGCCCTCCTATACTCAACCGGGAAGGTGTGTCAAATCACTGTGGCGTGATGCATGCTACATAACATCGCCCTGCAAAGGAACATCCCTTCCATCCCACAGGAGTGGGGAGTCTGTTGTGCCACCGGGTGAGAATCCATAAACCACCAAATTAATATGATAATGTTTGAAGAGGAAGGAGCTGACTTGCGACAAAATCTCAAAACAGCTTCTTTTCATGAGTGTAAGTATGTCATGAGATGTCGTGACTTTGACTGTACAAGGACCTTTTGTGATGATGTGAGGAGTATATGTTTTTGGACAGGTCTAAAGCTGAAGCTCTGGCAAATACTGGCAAAGTGTGTCTGATGAGGAAGCTTTTGACACAATAACATTTAGAGGATATTGCTTTGTTTGTGTGAGATTTATAACATATACTGCATTCTCCAACGTTTGCTTTGTGAATTGTGTCATATGTATGGTTTTATAACTATACTGCTTGTTTTTGTGTTTGTTCAGGTACCTTCACCATGATATCTTCATTGGGACATTTCCCAGTTGTGACACTGGCAGGTATATGATGCTTTTTGTACATACGAAGTGGACATGTATTGTTCCTGGGAATGTAGGTCACAGACTTTGGGTGTACAAGACCTCTGGCAAGACAGCTTGCAGAGTGATAGTAGGGAAGTTTGGAAGACTCCATTGGACTTGCTCCTTCTTGTGTGGTGGCCAGATGCATCATGTGGTCAGAAAATATGAAATCCTAGGCCGAATTCATGTTGTTTTCCCTTCAGATTGGCTAAACACTCTATTTGTATGAACTGTATGTAGCTGTTGATGTGTTTCATCATTGTAGGCCTAAGTCACTGACTTTTGTGTGTGTCATACCACCAGATGCAGAAGCACTGGATTGTAATGACCCTGAGATCAGAATCTGTTTTACTGCTATTTATCTGAGTCTTGTTTTATATGATGTTGGATTCCATTTGTGAGGTAGGTGATGTTGCTCCAACTGATGACATCAACCAATTTCATGTTTGCTTGTTTGACAGGACAATGTCTGATATATTCCTTCCTTCCATGGTCTGGAGGTCTGTTCCTGTAAGTGTGATTATTAACCCTGCATGATTCAATCATGTGTGATTTGCTATGTTTCAGACATAATGACAGTCTATGAGCTGAATAATGTCATACATTTTCTTCTTTGAGCAGACACTTGTATCTATGTGTTTGTGTGGAATGTAATCCTGAGATGGACACTGTGTACATGCAAAATATCCCATATCCTGCTTCCACAAGTAGCTTGTTTTTTCATTGTATGGTTCACATGTTCTTACACATCTACATTGCTAAATGTGAAATTTAAGAATGCAGACAATAAGTTTGTGAGTTGTGGATTTATTACAGTTCTAAGGGTGAAAACAAACTTGCAGCAAAAAGTGACATAAATGACAAGTGAAGGGGTCAGTCTTGGTGAATGAAATCATAGGAGTAGATGCCACACCATTAGAAATGGAATGAAGTTCAGGATCAGACTGCAGAGTGAATGTGTGACACACAAAGGAGGACATTAAGGATGATGTGGCTTGCTGAAAGTGGTGGTTGTTTTGCCATCCACACCTCCTGGATTTTTATCTGGATGTCCCCGCTTGCAAGGGCAGGGAGTTCCACTGCTGCAGAGAAAGGGGGGTCTGAGGCTTCCTGTGTATGCTCCAGAACTTGGGCTTGATGGAGTTGGCTCACAGGAAGGGGTGTATGTTGGGGGAAAGCACTGCTTAGGATTATATGGATGTCCCTCAGCACCACTGTTAGGGTGCCCATGTTGGAGTTATGGGCCCCCATATGTTGGTTCATGTCTCTCTGCAGCTGCTTGATTTCCTGGAGTTCAGTTAGCACCTGGCCCATCACGCCTTGGGACTCACAATAGACCCCCAAGACTTGGCTGATGGTTTCCTGGTCATGAGTGGCCCCAGTGGCCTCGCTCTGCCATCCTACAGCACCCCTCCCACGGACCGTACCCCAACCCCAGCCTATACAGACACTTGTGGGATTGTCGTTCAAGATCATCATGTGTCAATGTGTTCAGCTTCCTGTTTAGTTGACTAATCGTACAGAGGTTTCTCTCTGTCAATTGATCCAACAGGGCTGTTTTCTGAAAACCCAAGGCCCCTCCCCCTTTTCTAGCTTAAAAATCATGAATTTGTAAATACTTGAAAAATTATTTCCTAGATACTACAAATTGAAATGAACCAGTCTCCATGTCTTGTAATTTACCCGGTCTCCCTCTCCTGAACTATGGGCTCCCTCAAGATGTCTGGCAAAAGTGGGTCTCAATGTATGGGGGTACAATAATGCGCAATGAAACCCAGGTTGTACATGCATCTTACAGAGTCTTAAACCTGGTTTTCTTAAAATAGCTGGGGTCCACTTGTCGCAAAAAAAATCTACATTCTTTCTTCCAAAGCAAGATCTCATAGATAAATGGAATTCCATATACTGTACCATTTCTACTCTGATCCCTAAACAATGGACACATAAATTGAAGAGGTGCTGCCCAGTAATACAGTTTCAGATCAGGTAGAACCCAACGCCCTCTCTCTCCAGGAAGGGTCAGGAACTTGAGCGCCCTACTGGTTCTTGAATATGCCCAAATAAATCGCGAAAACATCACATTCATAGCCTTGAGCCAAGAGTTTTTACATTCCAGGGGATGGCCCTAAACAAATACAACACTTTTGGCAAAAAGATCATTTTGATGCTATTGCTCTTGCCCATGACTGACAAATCTAAGTTATTCAATCTATGGAAATCCTTATTAACTTTCCCAATTGCTGGGGCTAGGTTGCGTTTGACTAATTGACTCAAGTGTCCTATTATAGTAACACCTAAGTACACCGTACTCTCAACAACTCTGTTATCTCTCAGTTACAGATGCCTATTTGTAACCACTTGAGACTTACTATGATTAAGCAGGTAGCCCAAAAAGTATCTGTATGCCTGCGCTTACCTTTCTATTTGCTCTAAAGCTGAGATGGGGGTCAGATGTTATTATTGCCACATCTTCCGCATTTGCAAGTACCTTGATATCCCAGCCCTGATTTTGCATTGGCTTTATCAGTACGTTCTCCTCTAGTTTCTAAATTAACAGATTAATATAAAGCACAAATATTAAAGGGGAACAGGGACATCCCTGTTTTGTACCTCTATGAATTTGAATCTCACTAGATTGCCCCCTCCCCTCAGCTGCAGCCTCACAGTAGGTCATATACTGCTCACACTGCTAGGGTTCTCCAACACAGATGCTGCATCAAAAAGAGTGATTACACGCAGAACATGGTTTGTAGGTTTCTTCCCTGGAATAAACTCATGTTGTCTTGGTGATACCAATTTACCTATCACCAGGCTCAGACGTGAGGCCAAGATTATAGACTAAAATTTAGCTTCAAAGTTTATCAGGGTTATTGGCCTGTACAACCGTAGCTCCTCTGCCAGTGTTCCCTTTTTTTAAAAAAACTGTCATCTTTGCTGAATACCAGGAATCTGGAGCAGGTGAGCCTTCCTGAACCTGCATGAACATAAATAGGACATCTAGCTTTATTTGCCCAAAAAAGACGTTATAAAATTCCAGCGCCATCCCATTCCCTCTTTTTGCTTAACCTGAGAGAAGATTCATGATGGAGCTTTGCCCTTCCTACAATGAAAAGGGGGCCTCAAGCACATCTCTATCTTCTACATTAAGACTTGCAAATGGAACAAGATCTAGAAAGTGCCTCAAGTCCACTTCTAGATTATCACTGTCATTCTCTTCTCTATAAAGCCTCTCATAAAAGTCCGGGAATGCCTCATGGATTTTAATGCAATCAGAGACCACATTGCCCTGTACGTCTCCTATTTTTATTATTTCAGATTGGGTGCATTTACATCTAGCACGAACCGCCAACATATACCCCACCGACTTGCTGTATTCATAACACTCCCTTATCTAGGTAGCTTATTTCTCAGCCACTTTCTAATCTGATAGTGTAACCTTTAGCTGTTCTTTAGCTATATCCTCCCTGTCTGATACTGCAGTGATTAGCTGAGATTTGACTTCCTCCAACGCCTTATACAATTCCCTAAGTTGATGCTTTTGATTCTTTTTGCAGGTTCCACCGAAAATTCAAAGTTTCCCTATGCACCACCACCTTGAAAGCATCCCATACTGCACCCACTGAGGCACTCACTCGATTAATCTCTAGAAGTCCGAAGTCCTTCATATGGTCTATAAAATCCATGTCCAATAAAAGTGCCCAATCAAAAGTTCGGTTCTGTACTAATGGCCTCAAATCCTTCCCCGTCACCTTGAGGAGCAGTGGGTTATGGTCGGACGTGATCCTGGAAAACGTCTCTATCGTAACCCCATGCAGAAGGATATATGAGATAAGCATATAGCCCAAATGAGAATTGGACCGATGTGGTGCGACACATAGGTGTTCCTTGGGTTTAGGGATTTTAGCTTAACCCAAGCATTGATCAACCCGTGATTTCTAGCCAGATGAATGAAAGAATCTAATATTTTTGCTTTCGACCCGTTTATAGGTGGGATCCTTCCTTTAACTGGCCCCCAGGTCCATTAAAGTTGAAATCTCCACATATCACTGCTGGCGTGGGCCAGAGTGCAAGCTTGAGGTTCTGCCACTCTAACACAGATGGGTCATCCAATACCGGACCATACACCGTTGCTAAGGTAAACTGACCATTCAGAT
Source organism: Pleurodeles waltl (assembly GCF_031143425.1). NCBI lineage: Eukaryota > Metazoa > Chordata > Amphibia > Caudata > Salamandridae > Pleurodeles > Pleurodeles waltl. The sequence goes on along the minus strand of NC_090448.1, from coordinate 1,077,350,867 downwards.
GCGTACACAAAGTGATCACTGATGTTCCAAACCTAACAGATTTTGTGAGTGTCAATCTACAGCAGCTGCCCCGAGCCAGGATGGTGACCCATCTAGTCCAAAACTCCTCCATTGTACACCCCACCAACAAAAATCCAAGGGATCCTAATAGATGTTTCATAGATTCTTCAATGTGTGCCTTCTGTCAACATAATATTTTAGCCTGCAAAATATTAAAATCATGAGCCACTCTTCTCCTCTTGGTGGGTTCATTAAGGCCACAGATATTGGTAGATTCTATTCGTATCTTACTCATGGACCCTACTTAGAATACAATACTGCACAGCCGATCTCTTACATTTAACCAAAAAGTGCACACTCTGGCAAAAAAGTGTCCTAACTTATAGAGTGTTAGCTCCTCTCCTTAAATGCTTCCCCTGTTTCACCAGGTCCCTCCTGTCCCTCCATCAAGCCACCTCCCAGCATCCTGCGACCAAACCCATTCCTGACCCACCAACCCCTACTGTCCTTCCCCCTACCACCACAATGAGGTGGTCAGGCCCCCCAGAGCCTGAATGACAACCATTGAAGTGCACATCTTGCCCATCCCCAGCTCCTGAATAACATCCTTGGCAAGGAAGCTTTACACTTATTCTCCAACTTCCCCTCCTGCGAGCATTAGGGAGGAAAAATGAAAGAAACAATTCCATAAAGAGAAAGGGCTAGCATTTCCATAATCTTTCTCTTTCAATACTTTGGCGCCCCCTACAGGGGCTTCTTTAACAGGTCCTTGTCAGACAAAAGAATGCCCCAGTCTACCAAAAGTATTGCCTTGAACACCCATTGGCTTGAGTTACTCATTTGGGTTAAACATCCAGCACCCTGTGAGAAGCTTTCCCGCCCCAGGGAAAGACCTCTTAAGTACCCTGAAACTTTTCATCTCTGAATTGAATGTTTGTGTTTTGCCATCAAAAATGACCTTTAGCTGAGCCGGACTCAGCGAAAAGACTTCCCCTCGTAGATCTTGAACAGTTTTAATGAGTTGCCTCAGCCACCATCTTCTCTCCACCGTGACATGACTAAAATCAGGGTGTGCAAAAAAGGAATGACCATCGTTGCACCTCTTGGCATCACAGGTGTGCCTTCTTGAAAATTGCCTGCTGTAACAAAAAGTTTCCAAAATACACCAGGACAGCTCTAGGCTGGACCACTTCTCCGGGCTTTGGCTTTTTGAGCATCAAAGAGAAGCGATGTGCCAGCTGTACTTCCAGATCTCAATTCCACATGGTTAGTTCTGGAAAAGCTCCTCTCAAGAGGCCCACCATAAAGGCCCCAATGTCGTTACCTTCTATTCTCTCTGCAAGGCTCAAAATCTTAAGTTATTCCTGCACTGCCTATTTTTGAAATCCTCCATCTTCCACATCAAATCTGATATCTGGGCTTACTGTAATTCAGTTTTGCTGTCTATCATCCCCACATCTTGTTCTAGTACAGCCTCTCATTCTGCCACTGAGGAGATCCTTTCCCCTATCTCTGCACAGTTCATGGTACCTTTCATACTAGAACCTTGAAGCTTCTTGATATCCATGTGTGCCCTCCTGCTCTCATTATAGGTCTCATCGTGCAGCTGCTTTATAGTGCTATATACTAGACCCAACCAGGGTTCTTCTTCGATGGCAGCAATCGGATTGAAAGAGTCTTGGGGCAGCGGTCAATATGCACCTGGGAACGTCCAAATAAACCTGGCTTGTTGCTGAATAATCCCATTTCAAGTCTTGGGCTGATGGGTAGCTGCCCTGTCCTTTAAACCTTTTCCTTATACTTCCACCCCTGATGTTTTACCCCAGTGTTTCTTCTGCTTGATAGTGTCACAAAGATTGTTGATTGTTCCTCTGGAGCGGGTCTCAGAGGTCTTCACAGTCTCTGCAGCCTTTGAAGGCAGATCTTTATCCTGTTCACTGGAGCTCAAAAAGATATAGTCAGACCCTCCCATGAGTATAAAAAATGCATCTCCATGCTTAGGAGAGTCTACCCTAAACATATGTGGGTGCCGTCTGCTTGGGCTCACTTCTTTTTGTGAGAGAAGGCTAGCTGCCTCCAGCAGATGCTGCCCCACAAATGCCTTTCCCATTCCCCTCTATGTAACTGGTGCAACATCCAATGCTGCTTCTCTCACAATCATGTCCTGTTGGGTTGGCTCTACTTCATCTTTAGCCAGTGCGATGCCGTTTGGGGCAAGTTCCAGATCAGGCTACCCGCCCACACTGGATTGCTTGGCTGCTGTAGCCACTGCTGTTGAGACCTACATTTTTAAGGTCTACCCGGATTCTCCTCTCATCATCTCTCTGATACTTAGTATCCATGTCCCCAACCTCAGGTGAGTTTTGTATCATAATATTGCCGTCTTCAGCAGTGTCAGTTCCCTGTAGTGTCCCATCTTCTGGGGTTGTCTCTGTGCCCACCTCTTTTGTCACTGAAGCTGGTGCTGACGAAAGATAGCCCACAATAGCCAGTTGCCCGGCTGAGCTCCTCAGCTCCCGCTGACCCACATTACTGTTGACGGTTTGTTTACTCAATGTTGGGGGAGTGTCTTCATTATTGCTGGTTAAGGGTGCAGATTTTTTGACCCCCAAAGTAACACCATCCTTCCTCAGGCGTGCCTGTCCTGTGCTTCGTGGCACTTCCATTTTCCCACAGTGGAGTTGTTCCACCAGCAGCTTTGGAGCCGAACACCAAAAACACCGGCTACCCAGAGCACAGACACAGCGGCCACGAGCAAGCCTCCAGTCTCCACTATGATGGCTACTTGCAAAGCCCGAGACAGACGTTGTGGAGACCCTGGACTGCAGAGAGGTAGTTCACAAAACCAGTAACACAGCACCCGTCTTTCTAGCAGTTCTCCAGTTTAATTCCCTGGTCATATTCATGTTGCCACAAACTGGTTGTAACCCTGGGGGGGAGTTCCAAGATGGTCGTCCTACTCGACCGCCATCTTGCCTCTTCTGAGAGGTGTCTAAGTCCATTTACAGACAATTCCTTTCAAATGGCCCCAAAATTCAAACTGACATGCAGATTTAATCATAAAAGTGCATGGCACACAAATAATGTATGAAAATCAAGTTTCAGCAAAAATGCAACATTTAAGTAAAGTGTTTTGATTTGTTTGGATCCCATTAAAATTTCTGTTATCATCACACTTCTGAATTACAAAAATGTATTACTTTGTGCCTCCATGCTGATATATTTTGAAACATTTGTACAGTTTATATACAGGAACTCTGTATTGCATCACATGGTTTGCAAATAACTCACACTCATTTATAATTGCGACTATTATCCACAAAATAGACTTGCTTACACTCATAAAACACATTAAGCATTATGAGCTTAACCGCTGGCCGGAGTTAAATCAAGAGCCTGTTCATGAAAGTTGAATATTTTAATTAGATTCAGTGCCCTTTGGTAGCTTTAACAATGTCTGTTTTTTCAGTTAGAACACGTCCTTAAGGAACCAGTGCCTGTTTTATCTGATACACTGTATTCTGACCGCCATAAATACATATTTTTCTCTTCTGTTTACTACAGACAATCAAAAGTATAGTGCAGCATTTCAGTTACTCCTTCCAAAAAACATTTTACCAGTTTTAAAAAAAGCATGCACTATATTAAAAATACTCAACAGACAACTTTTGAAATATGTTCCGATATTGTCAATTCGGGGTTCTTGTGTCATTTACAAAACTTACCACAAATTCTATGAATACAGCGTGTGCTTAACTTACAGCCTTGAAACTAACAGAGGCCGGCAATTACAAAGGGAAAGCTGCAGAGACTATTAATGACAGGTAATAATGTGACTTCCCTAATGCCTCCTGACAGGAGTTCATGTCAAGCTGTTAAAGAGATGTAAAAGCACACATTCTGCAGGTCACAGCCTTCTGATAACCATCTGCTAGAGCATCCAATTTCACAGTGCAAATAGCTTCTAATGAACCTATGTGCAGTCCTTGCAAATGACAAGGAATCCAACTGATAAACTGACAAGTTACAACCAATGTGTTTTAGTGGTCAGTCATTTGACAAAGACCTTGCTAACTTGCTTTACTTTTCTTTGTCAAGGATTGATTGGCTTTATAGGGATGGTGTGGCAAAGGCACCACAGGGAAACTATCTTGTAATCTGCGCCTACATTTTATAATGTAATCCAATGTCCTTGCCGTGAGAGATATCCTGACATTTTTGCCTCAAGGGTAGAAAGGCAATCCTTGTAAATGGTATTTAAAAAAAGCAAACACAATTAATCTGCATTAATATAAACTTCACATCACAACGTTGCAATGTAGAAGACATTGCACAACATTAGTAATATGTAGATGACTGATAACACATTTTTACAAGAAAACCGCTGTAGGGAGCAGTAGCACAACAATTTAACAATCTTAGGGCCTTATTTACAATCTTTTGGTGCAAGGCAGTGCCCCAAGCCTTCTTGCTGTTCTGCCCTGTGTCAAAAGAAAAGGGCAGAAATGTGCCATATCTATGAGATACAGCACATTCCTGTCATTTTCCCCTGCGCTGGTGACAATAGGCTGACCCCCCCAGTCAATGGGCTGAAATATTTCCTCTTTCTATGTGAATGCAGAATGCAGCACACATAGAAAGACGAAAAAACAAGGAGAAAGAAAGGTATTTCTCCTTGGTGTGCCTCCCTTACGCCTCCCCTGGGGAGGCTCAGGCTTTTGACGCATTCCCAGGTTTACAAAATCTCATAAATCTGGGAATGTGTAAAATGCCATGAGTGTTACATGGGAACACCCACTGTAATGCCCACGGCATGCCTTCTATTGCAGGGTGAGGCAACGCAACGACTTGATCTGCATTGCCTCACTCCACGGCTACAAGGCCATGAAAAGTCGTGCAGAGTGGCTTTAAGTGCCCTTGTAGATATGGCCATGTAGTGTGCACCGCCGGACCGTCACTAAAAGTGATACTGCAGCGGTGCAGAGGGAGCCTCTTAGCTTTCCCTTTCTTCTATGGGGAGCTATCCCACTTACTGACACGATTAACAGGGGGCATTTTCTGCTCTTCCAGTTCCAGATGATCGACTCATCAGGTACAGCCAATATACTTTCCCCATTCGCTTCACATCTTTTCATTTTTGATGGGAGGACCTCTGCCCTCATACATATTTCTTAGCAGCAGTGCACCAATCCCTATTGCCTTGTAATTTAACCACAGTCGGGAGTTCTCCCCGTTTCAAAGTCTAGCATTATCCCTACAAGTAACCATAAAGCCCATATCACAAAATCTTTTGTTATATTTAGATGTGCACCCTCATTCCCAATGCCTAGTAGAAAGAGATTTACATCTTCACCCTATGGGTCTTGATCGTTAGAGCCAGACTAGTTTTAACTACTTCCCCAAAATTTTTTAATTGGCACAATAACAATTGTATGTTAAAAATAACCCACCTGACCCCAACCCTTTTCACATAAATCCTTATTAACCCTATCAAAGCAGGAGAACTGGACTCGGGCATAGCAGAGTTTATGCAGTATTATTCTGAACCAGTCAAAATGCTGCCATGATTACAACTTCTCTGGGACACAGTAGGGCTCCCTACCAGCCTCATTCATCCAGTTGTCTTAGGCCTTTTTCGGGCTACACCAGTAGCATGTTAAGCATATTGCGTGCTTTATTACACTGATGGTAGCATAGCTTGCTGAAACTTTGATAGCTCCCCGGAATAGGAGTTGGAATTAGTGGAACACGTCTTGATGGAACACATGGAATTAAGGTTATAAATGGTTAACACTGCTTGCAGAGTTATGGTTGTAGTCCATAAATGAGAAAAGGGCAGCAGTGCTGGACGCTGTAAATGTGGAGCTGAAACAGAGATAACAGATTCTGCAGTTGTTGTGGGAGGAGCCTCTTGGCAGTTCACTAGAATAATTTTAAGAATATTCAGAGAATCAGAAGACAAAATGTATGTTTTTTCAGTACTGAAATAGCAAACCTGTATATTTCATAATTGGTCACCTTGTATGAAGCATTGGTGTTCTCCCTACCATCAGATAATGTTGTGAGCTCAATAAGAACCAGATTTAGAGTTTGGTGAACAGGATACTCCATTGCAAATATGATCCAGTACCCTGTCTGCCAAACTCTTGATATGTCCACCTCATTTAGAGGTAGGCGGACAGTAAGCTTTCCTTCAGCAGAGCACCCGTTGGCACCGTTGATTGAAAGTGTACTCCGATGGTCTGATAGAGTAAAGACTGTCGGAGTAAAGCATCCAATTGCCTGATGGAGTAGAGGTTATTGGAGTAAAGCAGTTACTCTGCCTGCTCTTTCAAGAACAGATGTGTGATTTTTTTTTTTGTCCATGACCACCAGGAAACGCCTGACTGCGAGGGGTAGAGAAAACAATAATGACCTCCATGTACCTAGTAGAAAGCTTCAGGGTAGTGGGGTCATTCATTTTTTGATTTTCAAAAACAAACAGCCGCTTTTGGAGCATTTTTTCCAAAAAACTAAGCAGAATGCAGCACCCATAGAACAAGAAAGTAACAAGAAGAAATAAACATATTCCCCTGGTCATGCCTGTCTGTGGAAGGCAAACATTTTTGATACATTTCAGGTTTAGAAGTCTTTATAAATCTGGGAATGCACCAAAATCCATCAGTGAATGCATGGGAACGCCCATGCTCCATCCATGGAACAACTTCCCAATGCAGAGTAACGCAAGACAGAGATTTGCACTGCCTTGTGTGACTCTGGAGTTAATAAGCTTTGCAGAGCCATTCAAGGTGGCTTTGCATGGCTTAGTAAATCTCATACAAGCCCTTGTGTTGCTGCAGAAAAGTTGGTACTGTTTGTCACACTGTTTGCAGACAGTGAAACTCTCATGAGAGAAAACAAGCTAAGACACTCACAATCAGAATAAGCTTTATTAGATTTTCATGAATAAAAATCATGAAAGCCTACAGTACAAATAAAAGTGCTATGCAGACATAAAGTGCAAAAGACAACATGTGTAAACTTGGATAGTCAAAGACATAAAAGTGCTAGATAATCCTTGCTTTCCTAATGCATATCACTGCCCATAAAAACATTAGACAGTTGTAGATACAAAAGAGCAGGACAACATTGTTTAAAATTTAGTTGACGGAGGACTGGTGGAACAAAATGTCTATGCCATGTACCACAGTTGAGCAAACAAAGTAATGTGCAAGGTATGTTGCTGCGAAACACTGTCACACGGACAATTAATCAGATTATCTGACCAATTATTAGTGACAGGGAAGGTAACAAGGCAATAGAAAATATCCAATCCAAACAGTTGGATGATGTCATCAGTGATGTAATTGGTGATGTCATCAATGATGTCATTTGAGGTGTCATTAGTGATGTTATAAATGATGTCACAGAATGTGTCATGAGTGATGTAATATTTGAGGTCATAATCAGTGCATTGGTGGTGGTGCAAGTTATAGTTAGCTTGCTAACTATGACTGGTGAATTTCCGTGTTTTTTAGTTCAAAACGTATGTTGGCACTGACATATTCACATAACTTAATGTCACTTTAACCATAGGTTTTTTTCAGTGAATTTGTAGGGTTCTTTTTACCTAAAGTAATAATTTGTTATCATATGTAAAGCCATCCTCCTGCCATGCAAGCCCTTTGGTGGTGCACAATGGGGGGGTAGGTGGCAACGCATCACCTATGGCCAAAACTCCCCCCCCCGAGGCAACCAAGTGTACCCTGAAAATGGCCTTTGGTCATGTGCGGCCTGCTGTTGGCCACAGGGCCTGGCTTATAGCGAATTTCTGTGTCCAACCTCCCACCAGCAGCCAACTATCCCAGCAGGGGTTGGCCACAGGGGCTGGTCTGAAGCCAACTATCCCACACTTCCCATGACTTTTAGCAGTGAACGCAGGAGGTTGGCTGCAGAGTCTGGCCTTTGCACAGCCCTCTCCCTTAGTGAATAGTGGCCCAGGGATCCCATCCCTCGAGGCCAAATCATGTAGATTAAGGGAAGGGACACACTGTCATCCTCCCCAAGCCAATAGTGGCCCTGGGCAACCCATCCCTGAGGCCAAACAATATTTATTAGGGGGAGGGAGGCATTCAGCTACCCTCCCCAACCCCATCTGCAAGGGCCGCATTGAAGAAAAAAGTGGAAAGGGCCTTGTGGCCCCGTCCTCAACCTTATATGGTGCTGGGGACCAGTGGGCTAAAAGTAAATGAAAAGGTGAGGGGGACCACACGCCTCACGTGGCCCATCTTCCTGAGACTTTGTATGCCCTGTGGCCTCCATCCCCCGGGGCCACACTTAACTTTAAAGGGAAGGTGGCCATGTGTCCCCCACTCTCCAAGTCAATTGTTGACGCGGAGACTCCCTTGAACCCAACCATCCAGATATACAAATATATTTTAACCTTAAGTTTTCAAAAGTTACTCAATGGATTTACAGACAATCTCCAAAAACACAATCTGCGGACCAAGATCTAGCTTCCGGTCAAATTTAGTGTAATTCCATTCAGAAGTTTTTGAGGTAGCTCTGCTTAAAGAAGCTTATGCAAAATGCATGGGGAAATATGCTTTTGGGATCCCCCTTTTTTCTCGGCACCTGTTTAACAAATCACCCCAAAACATTCCAGGAAGGATCTGAGGTGGATTAACATTTCTTTTGGAAAGTTTTGTGAAGATTCAGCAAACATTAATTAGCAAACAAAAAAGTGCTCTGTCTATGGAAAATCAGACCTAACTATAACTACTCAGGTAATATTTCTATATATATCTATATCTAAAGCCATTCAATCGCCTTCTCCCAGCACCGTCGTGGCTGGCCGTAGCAGGGTTGCGATCCTCTTCATGTTCACTCCCACAACAACGCTTCTTTTTTTATCTCAGGTCCTGTATGAAAATACAGCCACGGCCACGTATGCCTTGCAAAATGAAGTTTATTTACAGAAGCAGCGAAACACCCAATGTGTTTCGGAAATCCTCGTTTCCTTGATCACAGGTCAAATCAATTACATCATACCCACCATTTTTATTTTTAAACACCACTGCATTTATAAATATAATAAAAAACAAGCTACATGGACAATGAACAGGGCTTTCTATGTAAGCAAATCTGCCATATTGGAATGGAGTTCGAGAGTATGCTATTCGGAGTACTCATTGTTAAACCACATTGGTATTCGAGCCATCATGTTTGATCTATTACATCATATTAATGATCTCTGTTCAGTTATCATTTGAGAAATAATATTATGGTTTTAACAGACTACAATGGTATTTAAAAATAAAAATGGTGGGTATAATGTATCACTGTATTCCTGTATGTGTTGGTACAAATACTTTATACATTGCCCCTGGGTTAAGCCTTTCTGCTTGTGCCAAGCTACCAAAAGGGTGAGCAGGGTTTAACCAGGTGTGTTTCTCCTTTGCTCTGACTAGTGTGAGGATCCTTGCTAGGACAGGGGGCAACCTGACTGCCAACCAAAGACACCATTTCTAACATTGGTGACCAACGGTAAGGATTGAACTTGTGTTTGCACTCGACATACAGAGATTAAGGGGGTCATTCTCACCTCGGCGGTAAAAGGTGCTTACCGCCGGTCAGAAGGCCGCCACAACACCACCGCGGTAAACCGCCACGGTCATTCTGACCCTCAAGAGGCAAACCGCCAAAAACCCGACATCCACAAAAGTCCTCCACAACAAACGGCCAGTGTTAAACTGGCGAAGACCAAACCTCCACCGTCACGCCAACAGAAACACACCCATGCCATTACGACCCACGAATCCACGCGGCGGTCTTTCAACCACGGGATTCCATTGGCGGTACACACCGCCGCGCTCAAAATACACATACAGCTCCAAAACACAGCCACATTGGACAATTTGAAATACACACACCTGAGACACATACACACAACACTCCCACACACCCAATTAACTATAAAACACACACCCACAGCACCCTCAAACCCCTACGACCACAAATCAGAGACGAAGCCCAGAGAGAGACAGCACAGAATAGAGAACACCATCACACAGAGGCACACTACACCATCACCCACACAACAACCACGCACAAAACACCACACACCACTACACTCACCACACTCATCACCGCAAACACCACCCCACACCTCATCCACACCACCCCATGGCACCCCAAAGACACCCCAGGTTCTCAGACGCAGAACTCAGGGTCATGGTGGAGGAAATAGTTCGGGTAGAGCCCCAGCTCTTCGGGACACAGGGGCAGCACACCACCATTGCCAGGAAGATGGAGCTATGGCAAAGAATAGTGGACAGGGTCAACGCTGTGGGACAGCATCCACGAAATCGGGATGACATCAGGAAGCCGTAGAACGACCTACGGGGGAAGGTGCGTTCCATGGTATCCAGGCACAACATCGCGGTGCAGCGGACTGGCGGCGGACCCCCACCTTCTCCCCCAGAATTTACAACATGGGAGGAGCAGGTCTTGAACATCCTGCATCCTGAGGGCCTCGCAGGAGTAGGCGAAGGAATGGACTCTGGTAAGTCTCATCTTCACTACTTCATCCCCCCCACCCCACCAGCATGCCAACTCATACCCCCACCCCCCCACCACCATCATACATCCTCATTGCTAATGTCTCACCATCACAACCCACCCATCCCAACACCAAACCCTGCATGCCACCACAAACCATCGACAGCCATCACCTAAGCATGCCCACTGCACATACCCATCTCCCCCACAAACCGCCGTCACAACAGCCCCCACAAAGGAATGCCAGCACTGGGGTACACGGGCACCCACCCATTGCACGCTATGGCACACACAGAAGCAATAACCATACTCTTATACCCCTGCAGGACCCGAACGCCACCACACCGCCCAGGAGGGTCCAGAAATGTCCATCCCACCCCCAGAAGAGGCCCCCAGTGATGACAGCAGCTCTGTCTCCCTGGACCCAGATGACCAGCCCGGCCCATCGGGGACCTCGGGACAGTCGGTTCCCCTCAGACAGCCACAGGCTACAGCAGACCTACCCCCCTCTGGGAACACCAGCACAGCACCCACCCAGCGGGCCCATGCCACTGTCTCCAGGACACGTCAATCAGCGGTGTGTCCACCACTACAGTGCACCCAGGTTAACCCACCACCCCAACAACAACAGGGACCTGGGGGCAGTGGTAGTGGGCACACGGTCCAGGGGACAGAGGCCCAGGGAAACAGGGGAACTGGGAGGGCTGCTGTGCGACAGGGGGGGGAAAGGCCCAGGGAACCCACTCTCCACGAGGCCCTCACCTCCATCATGGGAGCATACCACCACTCCCAGGAGACGATGGCGACGGTCCTGGCCAGGTTCCAGGAGATCCAGGTACTGCAGGAGGAACAGTTTATGGGGTTCAGGGAAGAACTAAGAAACATTAGTTCCGCAATGGGCACCATCGTTGTGGCTCTCAACCAGATTGTCACCACATTGCGGGACCATGTGGCACCACAAAGGGCCCCTGTCACTAGCATGGACCAGGAACAGGCTACCACCTCCGCCGGCGCTAGTGGACAGGAGGCCCCGACACAGGAACAACCGGCCACCAGAACCCCACCTCCTGCAGAAGAAGAACCACCCCGCAAGCGGGGCCTGAGATCTAGGAAGAAGACAGAGTAGGATGCCAAGACCCCCGCCAGGAAAGGATACCCCCTGCTGTCATCCCACTGTCCCACATTGTCACCCTGTCCAACCTTAAACTGCCCCTGCTCCACCTTCCACAGGCATATGGACAATGCACCTGTGAGACTGAGAATCTGGACTCTGCCATGGACATTCCTCCACCATCACCCATCACCGATTTTCAACCATGTCCCAAAATTGAGCACTTTAATAAACACACTTATTGCACACAAATAATCTGGAGTCTGGCTGTATTTTTGAAAATATGTATTAGACATAAACGTGCCAAAATGACCAGTTACATTGTAATGACAACATACCACTGTCACACAGCTGTAGTCCATGGGCAAACAAAGCAGAGGTCACGCAGTGGGGCCCACATCTCTGAAATTGGAAGGGAAAGTCACAACTCTGTTAGCATACACTGGGTGAAAAGGACAGACAGTAGAGAGGCAGGAGACTGTAAGTAAATGTAAAATGCCGGTGTTGATTCTTACCTGTGTGTTATTGAAAATACTGCTGTATCACTGTGTCCCTGTTGTCTGTGTCGTCCTCTTCGTCTTCCTCCTCTTCACTCTCCGCAGGCTCCCCAGCTGCTACAACACCACCATCTGGACCATCCTCCTGCAGAAAAGGCACCTGGCGTCGCAAAGCCAGGTTGTGAAGCATACAGCAGGCCACGATGATCTGGCACACCTTCTTTGGTGAGTACATTAGGGATCCACCTGTCATATGCAGGCACCTAAACCTGGCCTTCAGGAGGCCGAAGGTTCTTTCTATGATCCTCCTAGTTCGCCCATGGGCCTCAGTGTAGCGTTCCTCTGCCCTTGTCCTGGGATTCCTCACTGGGGTCAGTAACCACGACAGGTTGGGGTAACCTGAGTCACCAATTAGCCACACACGGTGTCTCTGTAGTTGTTCCATCACATAAGGGATGCTGCTATTTCGCATGATGTACGCGTCATGCACTGACCCAGGGAACTTGGCATTTACATGGGAGAGGTACTGGTCAGCCAAACAGACCACCTGGACTTTCATGGAATGATAACTTTTTCTGTTCCTGTACACCTGTTCACTTTCACTGGGGGGTACCAAAGCCACATGTGTCCCATCAATGGCACCAATGATGTTGGGAATATGTCCAAGGGCATAGAAATCACCCTTCACTGTAGGCAAATCCCCCACCTCAGGGAAAACGATGTATCTCCGCATGTGTTTGAGCAGGGCAGACAACACTCTGGACAACACCTTGGAAAACATAGGCTGAGACATCCCTGATGAAATGGCCACTGTTGTTTGAAATGACCCACTTGCCAAAAAATGGAGTACTGACAGCACCTGCACTAGAGGGGGGATCCCTGTGGGTTGGCGGATTGGTGACATCAGGTCTGCCTCCAGCTGGGCACACAGTTCCTGTATAGTGGCTCGGTCAAGCCTGTATGTCAGTATGACATGTCGTTCCTCCATTGTCGACAGGTCCACCAGCTGTCTGTACACGGGAACATTCCTCCATCTCCTCGCAAGTCCCAGCGGACGGTGCCTAGGAAGGACAACAGCGAGCCCAGATTCAATCAACCCACAGGTACGTAACCACAGCTTGCACAGTACACGATTCTCTATGCATTGAATGGCTTGTATGAGTGTCGATGCAAGGCCTAGGCATGTGTGATGCAGTAGAAATTAAGCCATGTGGGCCCTTGAAATGGCGGCTGCCTGACCTGTGAAGTGCGACAATGGGATGTGAGGTCAATGCGCTGGCGTGGCACACCGTGGCGGTAGGCGGTCGAAGACCGCGGCGCAAAGCCGCATTGGTTAACATTGAACCCTATGCGTTTCAGGAGCCAATGACGAAGTGCGCCGGCGGTCGCGGGACGCACCGACGCGGTACGCACCGCCACGGACGTGACCGCCATTTTCTATCTGCTTAATCACTCGAGACCTGATCATCCACAGGAGAGGACTTATACTGCAAGTGCTGCTGTGACCTCGGTCTGGAAGATACAATGGCTGCTGCGACTGGGGAAAGGGCCCCTGCCTTCACTTCTGAAGAATTGGAGAAATTCGTGGATGGGGTCCTCCCCCAGTATGCGCTACTCTACGGTCCTCCAGACCAACAGGTAAGTACACTGGGAGCATGCTTTGGGGGCAATGCCTGTATTGAGTCGGGTGGATGAAAGATGGTGGGGAGGGGAGCGATTGAGGCATGCATCAAACGACGGATGAGAGCATGTGCCACATGGCAAGGGTGGGGATGGGGGGCCACTCACATCGAGCATGCAGAAAATTATAATAATGTTATTTCTCCCCCTGTACATGTGACATAGGTCAGCGCCCATCAGAAAATCGACATTTGGCGTGCCATCGCCAAGGACGTCCGGACCCTGGGGGTCCACAACAGACGGGGCACCCACTGCCGCAAGAGGTGGGAGGACATCCGCCGCGGGAGCAGGAAGACAGCGGAGGCTCTGCTGGGGATGGCCTCCCAACGTAGGAGGGGTGCCACTCGTCAATTGACCCCCCTGATGTCTCGGATCCTGGCGGTGGCCTACCCAGATTTGGATGGGCGCGTGAGGACATCACAGCAGACACAAGGGGGTGAGTACCAGCACATTCTGCTATCTTAGCGCGCAGTGGAGGTGTCTGGGTGGGGGAGGAGGGCTGTGGGTATCCCTAGGCCAGGGCGATTTCTGTAGGCTAGGCCCCTCCGTAAGGCATGGCCCTGTGCCCCCGCCCCCACCTCTGTAGGGTGCCAAGTACAGCTATCCATGGCCCTGTGTCACCTATGTGTGCAGTTGTCATCCATAGGCTTGTAGGCCAAGTCCCAATGATTGAGTAGTGTACCCCAAGTGCGCGGCGTAGTGCAGGGGGCTTCTGTGTCTGTCCTCTCCGCCAACTGTGTTGCCAATGCATGCACTCAACATGTCTTTATTTCCCCCCCCCCTTTTTTGCTGCTCTTCCTGTTCATGTGTGCATTAGCATCATCAGGCGGAGGAGAAGTGGCATCGGAGCACGAGGGAGCTGCATCTCACATGGCCCTGGAGGGCCATGCAACCAACTCGGAGTTCACCAGTGAGACGGAGGGCGAGGGGAGCTCCACAACGGGGACACATGGAGACATCAGCGACACAGACACGTCCTCGGAAGGGAGCTCCCTTGTGGTGGCGGCAACATCCGTGCCCACCGCAACAACAGGTACAGCCGCCACCCAGCTCACCAGCTCCGCCCTCCAAGCAGCCCCTCAGCGTTCGCCCCGTGCCCTCTCGTACACGAAGGCGGGCATCTCCTTCGCCCCAGGCACCTCAGGCCCTGCCCCAGTTACCCCTGCTGCCCTCAGTGAGGAGGTCATTGACCTCCTCAGGATGCTCCTTGTTGGGCAGTCTACCCTTTTGAATGCCATCCAGGGGGTAGAAAGGGAGGTGCACCGGAGCAATGCATACCTGGAGGGCATTCATTCGGGTCAGGCTGCCCATCAGCGATCGTTCAACGCTCTGGCCTCAGTACTGACGGCAGCCATTGTCCCTGTCTCCTGCCTCCCTCCTCCAACTTCCTCCACCCAGTCCCACTCCCCTGTTCCTCTGCCTATCCCAGACACACCTACAGACCAGCCTGCATACACCTCAACACCCAAGGGCAGCTCATCCAGACATAAGCACCACACATCACACAAGCATTCACACAAGCAACAGCCACATGCAGACATACCAACAGCCACTGCCTCCTCTGTGTCCCCCTCCTCCTCGTCTCCCTCCTCCCTCCCTGTGACGTCTCCACTCACACCTGCATGCACAACATCATCAGCCACTACGTCCATCATCAGCATACCCACCAGAACACTCCGCACACGTGCAGTCACCACCCCCACTGCCATTTACACGTCCACTGTGTCCTCTCCCAGTGCGTCTGTCACCCCCTCTTCCAAACCACACAAACGCAGGCAGCCACCCACCCAACAGCCATCCACCTCACGACAGCCTCCGTCACAAGCACCTGCACCCAAAGACACCACACTTGACTCTCCTACAACCACATCCTCTTCCTCCACTCCCATACCCACTGCACCTACCCTTCCCACTGCTCCTAAAAAGTTTTTCCTGTCCAAAATTAACCTCTTTCCATCACCTGACCCACCCCCTCCATCTCGTAAGAGTCCAATCAGCACCTCAGCCACCACAACAACCCCTGGACCTACAAGGACCATAGTACAAGGATATTGGAGTCCACCACCTTCAAGGGCAGCTACATCGGCCAGCAGTAAAGGGACAGCCAGCCCACCCCCTGGGAAGAAAACCAAGAAAGGCAAGGCCCGGCGCGAGAGGGCAGAGACGGCAGCCTCCAAAGGCACTACCCTGGCACCGTCAGGAAGTGGGGTGCCACCTGGCACATCTACAAAGGGAGGCAAGGGCCACAGAGAATCACGGAAGGATGGCAAGGGCAGCACGGCCGACAAGTCTGGCAGCAGGCGAGCTGCCCAGGAGGGCCCCACCAGCCCCATTCCGGGTGTGAAGGAGGACACCCACGGGCCCGGGACTCCAGCACAGAAGGGCCCCGCAAGCGAGAAGTCGGATGGCGAGTGAACTCCATATATTGGCCGGATATGGTGCCCTGGAGACACATGTCAAGAACCGCTGAACAGGGTCCTTCAAGAAAGCACCGCTGAACAGGGCCCTTCAAGACAGGCACCGCTGAACAGGGCCCTTCAAGACAAGCACCGCTGAACAGGGCCCTTCATGACAAGCACCGCTGAACAGGGCACCGCCGTCTCAAGAACCGCTGGACAGGGCCCTTCAAGACAAGCACCGCTGAACAGGGCACCGGCGTCTCAAGAACCGCTGAACAGGGCCCTTCAAGACAAGCACCGTTGAACAGGGCACCGCCGTCTCAAGAACCGCTGAACAGGGCCCTTCAAGACAAGCACCGCTGAACAGGGCCCTTCAAGACAAGCACCGCTGAACAGGGCCCTTCAAGATAAGCACCGCTGAACAGGGCACCGCCGTCTCAAGAATCGCTGAACAGGGCCCTTCAAGACAAGCACCGATGAACAGGGCACCGCTGTCTCAAGAACCGCTGAACAGGGCCCTTCAAGACAAGCACCGCTGAACAGGGCACCGCCGTCTCAAGAACCGCTGAACAGGGCCCTTCAAGACAGGCACTGCTGAACAGGGCCCTTCAAGACAAGCACCGCTGAACAGGGCCCTTCAAGACAAGCACCGCTGAACAGAGCACCGCCGTCTCAAGAACCGCTGCACAGGGCCCTTCAAGACAAGCACCGCTGAACAGGGCACCACCGTCTCAAGAACCGCTGAACAGGGCCCTTCAAGACAAGCACCGCTGAACAGGGCACCGCCGTCTTAAGAACCGCTGCACAGGGCCCTTCAAGACAGGCACCGCTGAACAGGGCCCTTCAAGACAAGCACCGCTGAACAGGGCCCTTCAAGACAAGCACCGCTGAACAGGGCACCGCCGTCTCAAGAACCGCTGAACAGGGCCCTTCAAGACAGGCACCGCTGAACAGGGCCCTTCAAGACAAGCACCGCTGAACAGGGCCCTTCAAAACAAGCACCGCTCCGCTGGGCCCTTCATCTCAAGCACCGCTCCGCTGGGCCCTTCATCTCTGCACCGCTCCGCTGGGCCCTTCATCTCAAGCACCACTCCCCTGGGCCCTTCATCTCAAGCACCGCTCCGCTGGGCCCTTCATCTCTGCACCGCTCCGCTGGGCCCTTCATCTCAAGCACCACTCCGCTGGGCCCTTCATCTCAAGCACCGCTCCGCTGGGCCCTTCATCTCAAGCACCGCTCCGCTGGGCACCGCAGTCTCAAGCACCGCTCCACTGGGACCTTCATCTCAAGCACCGCTCCGCTGGGCCCTTCATCTCAAGCACCGCTCCGCTTGGCCCTTCATCTCAAGCACCGCTCCGCTGGGCACCGCCGTCTCAAGCACCGCTCCGCTGGGCCCTTCATCTCAAGCACCGCTCCGCTGGGCCCTTCATCTCAAGCACCGCTCCGCTGGGCCCTTCATCTCTGCACCGCTCCGCTGGGCCCTTCATCTCAAGCACCGCTCCACTGGGCCCTTCATCTCAAGCACCGCTCCACTGGGCCCTTCATCTCTGCACTGCTCCGCTGGGCCCTTCATCTCAAGCACCGCTCCGCTGGGCCCTTCAAGACAAGCACTGCTCCGCTGGGCCCTTCATCTCAAGCACCGCTCCGCTGGGCCCTTCATCTCAAGCACCGCTCCGCTGGGCACCGCAGTCTTAAGCACCGCTCCGCTGGGCCCTTCATCTCAAGCACCGCTCCGCTGGGCCCTTCATCTCAAGCACCGCTCCGCTGGGCCCTTCATCTCAAGCACCGCTCCGCTGGGCCCTTCATCTCTGCACCGCTCCGCTGGGCCCTTCATCTCAAGCACCGCTCCCCTGGGCCCTTCATCTCAAGCACCGCTCCGCTGGGCCCTTCATCTCTGCACTGCTCCGCTGGGCCCTTCATCTCAAGCACCACTCCGCTGGGCCCTTCATCTCATGCACCGCTCCGCTGGGCCCTTCATCTCAAGCACCGCTCCGCTGGGCACCGCAGTCTCAAGCACCGCTCCGCTGGGCCCTTCATCTCAAGCACCGCTCCGCTGGGCCCTTCATCTCAAGCACCGCTCCGCTGGGCACCGCCGTCTCAAGCACCGCTCCGCTGGGCCCTTCATCTCTGCACCGCTCCGCTGGGCCCTTCATCTCAAGCACCGCTCCGCTGGGCCCTTCATCTCAAGCACCGCTCCGCTGGGCCCTTCATCTCTGCATCGCTCCGCTGGGCCCTTCATCTCAAGCACCGCTCCGCTGGGCCCTTCATCTCAAGCACCGCTCCACTGGGCCCTTCATCTCTGCACTGCTCCGCTGGGCCCTTCATCTCAAGCACCGCTCCGCTGGGCCCTTCATCTCTGCACCGCTCCGCTGGGCCCTTCATCTCAAGCACCGCTCCGCTGGGCCCTTCATCTCAAGCACCGCTCCACTGGGCCCTTCATCTCTGCACTGCTCCGCTGGGCCCTTCATCTCAAGCACCGCTCCGCTGGGCCCTTCATCTCAAGCACCGCTCCGCTGGGCACCGCCGTCTCAAGCACCGCTCCGCTGGGCCCTTCATCTCAAGCACCGCTCCGCTGGGCCCTTCATCTCTGCACCGCTCCGCTGGGCCCTTCATCTCTGCACCGCTCCGCTGGGCCCTTCATCTCAAGCACCGCTCCGCTGGGCCCTTCATCTCAAGCACCGCTCCGCTGGGCCCTTCATCTCAAGCACCGCTCCGCTGGGCAGCGCCGTCTCAAGCACCGCTCCGCTGGGCCCTTCATCTCAAGCACCGCTCCGCTGGGCCCTTCATCTCATGCACCGCTCCGCTGGGCCCTTCATCTCTGCACCGCTCCGCTGGGCCCTTCATCTCAAGCACTGCTCCGCTGGGCCCTTCATCTCAAGCACCGCTCCGCTGGGCCCTTCATCTCTACACTGCTCAGCTGGGCCCTTCATCTCAAGCACCGCTCCGCTGGGCCCTTCAAGTCAAGCACCGCTGGCCCATTGGTAGAAGGGACAGGCCCGGATCTGTGTCGGGCAGGGCTGCACGATGCACTCTGGGTACCATGCCTCCTCCAGTACCAGTGGAGTCTGTAATCCACTTGAGAGATTGTGGCTTTGCACTCCCCAGGATGTAACAGTGGGCAAGCCACCCACTGTAGAGACTTGTGAGACTGTGGCTTTGCACTCCCCAGGATGGGACAGTGGGCATGGAGGCCCCTCGTGGATCTGGCATCGTGGACTCATGTTGCTGAGGTGCCTCCCCTTCCCTTCCCCCTGTGGTGCCTGTAGTTTTTCTATCTGATGCCCCTGCAGTGTTCTCTCCAATGGATTCGGGTCTCCTGTGTGGGCTTTGCCCATGTGTTGAGGCCCATTGGCCCACGTACAATGACTGGAACCCAATTTGGACAGGACAATTTACATATGTGTATATAGTTATAGATGTTGGAATTTTTTTTTTACTTAGCCTTACAATATATTTGAATTTCATGATCATTTTATTTTGTCTTTGCATTCTTCCGGTGGGTTTGGGGGTGTCACTCTGAGTTGTTGCTCTGCATTGATGTGTAGGTAGTTGTGGGTGAGGGTGGGTGTGTCGCGTATGTGTGTGCCCGTAATCTTTTCTCCTCCCCCCTCCCCTGTGTCGTAGGTGCAGTACTCACCGTTGTCTTCTGCGCCGGCGTTCGTGCTCCTGGTAGAGGAGCAGGTAGACAATAGCTGGTAGGATGTGTAGTTCTGGTTCCATGCTGTCCAGATTCCTCGTGGAGTGTGTAGAGGTGAGCCTTTTCCCGTTCGTAGTCTGTTTCCGCCGTGTTTTTATCGGCGGGGCTCCCGCCCCGGAAAAGGTGGCGGATTGGTGAGTTGTGATAGGGGGGGCGGTACATTGTCTCCCGCCTATCTGTTGGCGGTGACCTCCGCGCTGTTTGTTTGTCCCACCGTGGCGGTCAGAGTGTTAAAGTGGCGGTCTGTGTTGGCGGTTTCCGCCAGGGTCAGAATTCCATGTTTTTGACCGCCTGCCTGTTGGCGGGTTGGCCGCCGCTTTAACACCGACCGCCAGGGTTGGAATGACCCCCTAAGTGTACACTACTATTTTCAGTGCAGACCATTACATGACCACATACCACTTGTTTTTGTGATTTTGTTTTTTTTCTCTTCTTAGACTTCATCTACTTCCATTTCTTTTACCTTTTGAACTTCTCATTGGAAATTCTTTGTTCTGCCTTATAGCTTTGCACTTTTGACTTGCCATAATGTCTCAATCTGGAGATGCACCAGCTGGAGCTGTTTTTGAGTTGGAGAAGCTGGAGAGCTATACAGTGGCCTAACTGAAACAGTTCTTTAAGGATCTTGCCTGTCCAATTAGGAGCTCCGCCGGGAAGGAGGAGCTGCAAAAGGCGCTGAGGGCCTGGGTGTTAGCCAAGGAGGCTGGGGGGCACACAGAGGAGGAGATGAAGGGTGAGGATGTGCAGAACGATTGGCGAGGGAAAATAGAGGTACCTCTTTTTCCTGGGGGGAGGGTCTCCAGGGTAGGTAGCAGTGTATCCTCTAAGGGTTTGACTCCTGAGTAATTACAGGACAGACAGGCAGAGAGGGAGCACCAATTTGAACTAGAGAAGCTTAAGATAAAAATGGAAGAGAGGAGGCTGGCCACTGAAGAGAAGAAGATGTTCCTGGCTCATATGGATAGTTTAAGGGACCTAGATCAGAGGAGCGAAGTCTAGTACAGATGGTGGCAGCAGTACCTCAGTGCAGCCTGAGAGGAGAGTGCACATTCCCAAAGACCTAGTTAAGGATTACAAGAGGGAGGACGACATATACTTGTGGTTCAAAGGGTATGAGTCTGCTCTCCACATGAACATGGTCCCTGAAGTGAATTGGGGGGTGGGTCTGTGGAACCACTTTGAGGTGGAAGGGAGGGATACGTTGACATCCTTAGGGACTCACCTACACCACAATGATAGACACCATACTCACAAGGTATGGTGTCTCCCGACAGCAGTATAAGTACAGGTTTAGGTCCTATAAAAAGAAGGAATCCCAAGCCTGGTTAGAATGTGTTGACTCTTTTTTGCAGGTCACCGGATAGTTGGGTGAAGGCAGTAAAAGGTAATGACTTATGAGGTGCTTTCCAACTTAATTGCTTGGGAGCACTTGTAGAGTCTTTGTTTTCAAAAGCTGCACCAGAACCTAATTTACAGCAAGCTTACTGACCCTGGGAAGCTTGCTCATGAAGCAGACAGTTGGAAGAGCACCAGGTTCCAAAAGAGGTATGGAGAGACCATGCCAAGGGTGGGTAGGGTTCCATCAGAAGAAGTGGGGAGGGAAGCGTAAACAGGGGGAGTTCTCTAAACCTAGTTCCCAGGGTAAGGATTCCCAGCCCCCTAGCGAAAAGAAGTCATGGGTCTCTACAGGGGAACATGCAGAGAGGGGTGCCCCAAGTGTTAAGCATGTGACCAGGTGGGTCACATGAGGGGGGATCCCAAATGGCCCAAGTGGACACCGACACCCATTGGTGCTCAGTCACAGGGTTTGGTCAGTGTAGCGCTTGGGGAGGAGTTTGTTCCAGGTGGGTGGAAGCCTGCTGAGATGTCCATTGTCTCACTAGGGGAAAGTAGGATGGTCCAGAGGACCCTTGTGCCTGAGAACACTAAGAAGTACAGTCAGTGGTTGACCATCAACAGACAGAGGGTGGAGGCTCTGAGAGACACAGGAGGCAGTATGACTACTGTGAGTAGTCACCTGGTGTCTGAGAAACAGGTAGTTCTCCATGCACTTTGCCAAGTAGGCGCAGTAGACAACTTGGAGTGCCTGTGTATCGTTGCTTAGGTTCCCTTTGAATGGGGGGGGGTCTCAGGTGTCTTGAGAGTAGCTGTGAGTCCAACCATGCCTGTAGATTGCCTACTTGACAATGATCTGGAGGATTCCCCTTAGAAAGAGGTGGAATACAGGTCTCACTTGGAGATGTTGGGTTTACCTGGGTGTTTGTGTGTGTGTCTACCTGGTCAATGGCAGCCTGTCAGGGTGATAAGGAGGCCCTGGAGCCTAAAAGAGTAGCCCAGGTGCCTGCCAGAAATAGTAAGGGTAAGGGGTGTGGGAAACCTGCCCCAGAAGTACCCATGGTCTGGAAGGAGGCTGAACTTGAGGGGGACACCCTGGAGCCAACAAGGGAATATGTGGCTGAACTTGGGGATGTCCCTGAGGTGAGTCAGTGGCAGCAGGAAGGGGGACCCACCAGGGAATAATTCTGTGAGGCACAGAAGGTATGCCCTACTCTGGGCTGTTTGTGGCAGCAGGCTGCAGACCAGGCGTCTGGCAAGGAGTCTGGTTCACACTTGATTTATTGAGGAGGATGGCCTGCTATATAGCGAGTCTAAGGTTTCTGAGCCTGGGGTAGCCCATGTGCTGGTGGTACGCCAGTGCTTTAGAGCCTTCCTACTGGGTCTGGCACATGATGTGCCTTTAGCTGGACATTTTGAGCAGGACAAGACCTTTTAGAGGCTTGTCACCCACTTTTACTGGCCCCAAATGCTCAGACACTCAGATGCACACTGCAGGTCTTGCCAAACAGGCAAATGGCAAGAGTGGGGGGAAATGTAAGGCTCCCCTCCAACCTTTTCCTGTTGTCAGCATCCCCTTTGAAAGGGTCAGTATTGACATTGTGGGGCCTCTGGAACCCAAGACAGCCATGGGAAACAGGTTTATCCTGGTCTTAGTAGACCATGCCACCAGGTACCCAGAGGCCATTCCTTTGAGATCAATCACTGGCTCTGAGGTGGGATGTACCTTGATGGGGGTTTTTATGTACATGGGGTTCCCCAAGGAGGTGGTATCTGTTAGGGGTACCAACTTTAAATCTACTTATACACAGTCTCCGTTGAAGGAGTGTGGGGTAACCTACAAGTTTAACACTCCTTACCATCCCCAAAGAAATGGTCTGGTTGAGAGATTCAACCACACCTTGAAAGGCATGGTTATGGGTCTGTCAGAGCCCTTGAGGCATAAGTGGGACGTCCTCTTCCCATGCTTTTTGTTTGCTTACAGGGAGGTGCACAAAAGGGCTTGTATTTAGCCCTTTTGAATTGTTGTATGGCCACCCTGTCAGGGGACCTTTGAGTCTGCTTAGGGAAGGCTTGTTGGAGGCCTCCAGTAAGCTCCCTCAGGATGCATGCAGTTACATGCTGGCTTTTAGGAATTTGACTTCCTGCTTCAGGAAGCTCACCCAAAAGAACCTGGAAGCAAGCCAGGAAGATATGAAACAGTGGTATGAACCAGAACGGCACTCTGATTGAATTTCACCCAGGACACAAATTATGGGTGATGGCCGTAGTGGAGCCACGCGCTCTTCAAGATAAGTGGACTTGGCCTTTTGTGGTGGTGGAGGGCAAGAGTGATGTCACCTATCTGGTGAACTTGCCCACTCCTCTAAACCCTTTGAGGGTCCTACATGTGAATCGCCTCAAGCCTCACTTTGAGAGGACAGAAGTAACTATGCTCTTGGCAACAAATGATGGGGTGAAGGAAGTGAGGTCTTCTAAAGAGAAAGATGGGTCTGTGGAGGGTGTAAACCTCTCCACCTCAATGACTATAGCCAGGGCTTGAAAAATCTACTTGATCACTGATATGGTGAGTTTTATTTTATGAGGTCAAGCTATTTTTAGATTCCACTCGACCCTTCTGGCCAGTGGACAAAGAACAGATGTTCTGTTCAGTCAGAAACTGAATTAGCAATTAAGATGCCTTTAAATCTTATTCTTGTCACATTTGCTCTGTGTTCAGAGACATAGGTCAAAAGTCAGTTTGTCTTTTTGCAATACAAATACTTTTCCTTGTGATTGCAGAGTTCCAGGATTTTGTAAGGTGAACTGTCTGGCCTATGTGAAATGAAAGGCTTTTGGTATCAGCCTTGACTAAGTCAACTTTATAAACATTAAAAATTATATGTCAGTAGCTGTGAAAGACCATTTTTTCTACTGTGTGATGATAAAAAGATTTTAATAGAATGAAAAAGTTAGAACACTTTACTTGGTGATGTGCAAATCATACATGTTTTCTGAAACTTAATTTTCACAGATACACTCTATAGTAAGGCTACAAGTTAGTGGGAAGGTTTTTTGGACATTTCTTGGAAATTTACTGCCTGTAAATGACAGTGCACTGACACATCATGCTTTAGTGATATATTTCTTAAAGTTGAGTGTTTAAACATAAACTGAGAAACACTCCTGCCCTGATGGCAGAGCTATTAGTTGTCAGGAATCCCCAAGGTGTCTCCTGCGTTATCTTTCAGCATCAATTGGTTTTATCAATGCTTGTTTGCTAATGTGAGCAGGTGTAGACATGTGCTTCTAATTGGGTGTGGTGACTTATCCACATGTAGAAACTCAACTGCTTTCCTGATTGGCTATAAATAGCAGAGTGAAGCATGCCTCCCTGCTTGACTTTGTTTTGCTTCTTGATCTCAGCACCTGACTTTGTAGTCCAGCCCCTGCTGTCATCCTTGTATTCAGGACTTTGGAGGCAATTCTTTTCTTTGTTCCTGTACCAGTTGACCCCAGGCATTCCTCCAACACTCCGGAAAAGACTGCAGCTAAGTGACTAGTATTCTCCAGGGAGTTTGTTCTTTGTACGCCATGCTTTCCTAAAACAGCTGGTGGATCTCAGACCTAATATTTTGGCAGAGTGCTTATCTTAAAGAGACAAATGCATTTCTGAACATTCTACATTATTATTGTAGTTAATTGCCTAATTGTGCTCAGGAAATCTGCTTGAGTTCAAGTACTACAAAAAGTGACAGTGCAATTTTAAAAGAACATTTACGTGACTTTTCTTTATCTAATAGCAAAACTCTTGGATTTAAATATTGTAATTTATGCCTGTGTTTCAGGTTTGAGCAATTTGCTTTTTGAAGGCTTTTTCAGACACAGAGTGAAACCAAACCAAACTGTGCCACCCTAACTGTTTGAACCCAGAGTGGACATTTGTATTTCTTGGATTGTTTTTGTTCCTTTTAGTTTAACCCTATGCACGCAGGAAAGTTATATGTGATATAATGAATGCCCTTATTTGTCTTTCTTCTGCATGATAAGTGCAACCACAGCTCTAATTGTAGTGTGCAACAGTGAATCTCTGTGAAGCCAGCCCTAGTGTCGTAGTACTTATTGTTATGGTACTCAGTTTGGGGTTTTTGGTAATGCAGTGGTAGTAATTGTGCCAACAGTTATTATTATCCAATAAAAGTGCTGGAGTATCCCGGTGTTCTTCTACCGCTCCCGTGCCCATATCAGAAAGAGAGATTCAGTTTCAAGGAAGTTGAGTGCACTAACTCTACTATCACTCTGTCAACTAAGACCTGCCCCCCGAAGATACAGGGTGCCTGGCTGGACCGGCAAGACGTGGCAGTGTTTTGTCTCTTTCTCTTCCACTCCCCCTTTCCTTTTGGGACACCTGCCGGGGTTTCTGTGTCCACCAGGAAGTGCCAAGAGGTGTTCCAGGAGGTCGGGGGCATACCATCGCCCCTGCAGACATCCTGCTTTTCAGGTGAGTGGCCCCTCTTGACATTAGTAAACTAAGAGGCAAGTCATGCATGGATCATGTGTACCCTGTATGTGGGCTAGATTTATTGTACATGGAGTGTTAGAAATGGGGTCTTTGGTTGACAGTCAGGTTACCCCCTATTCAAGCAAAGACCCTCACTCTAGTCAGGGTAAAAGAGAATCACCCTCAGCTAACCCCTGTTTACCCCCTTGGTAGCTTGGCCGAGCAGTAGGCTTAACTTCAGAGTGCTAGGTGTAAAGTATTTGTACCAACACACACAGTAACTTAATGAAAACACTACAAAATGACACCAGTTTAGAAAAGTAATAAATATTTAACTAAACAAAACAAGACCAAAACGACAAAAATCCAAAATCCACAATCCACAAGTCAAGTTATGAATTAAAAATCAAAAAGAGTCTTCAAGTAGTTTCAAACACACACTAACGCTGTCAGCATGAAAAAATACATTGTGTGCGTCAAAAATAACTCCGCACGGACGAATGCGCGTCAAAAAGGGCTTGCGATGCGACGATTCCACTCACGAGCGGGACCTTGTGTCGTTTCTCCTTTTGCCTGGTCGGCGCGTCGTTTCTTCTCTCCGCAGGGGAGCGATGCGTCTATCCGTTCAGCACTCTCGGGTCCGGGCAGGCCTTGCGTTGTTTTTCCACACCCAGCAGTACTTAAGTCGGAAATCCAGCCCACGATGATCCGAAAACCCCGCAGCGTGGGTTGTGATCTCCCAGCCTCCGTCGGGGATGCTACGCATCATTACTCCTGCTTCGTGCGTTGATTCTTCGGTCGTGTTTCCTGCGAACGTCCTTTCTCAGCTGCGGAGCTGGCGGCGTGTCGTTTTTTCAGCCGCAGATCGGCATCGCGTTGATCTTTTCCCCTGTGCATGAATTTCCTTGTCTTTAGGCTGCTGGCTTCTTCTTTCAGGGTCCCAGGAACTGGATGGGCATCACAGGGCAGGGTAGGAGTCTCTCCTGAGACTCCAGGTGCGGGCAGTGAGAAGTCTTTGCTGTCCCTGGGTCTTCAAACGACAGGAGGCAAGCTCTAAATCAAGCCCTTGGAGATTTCGTCTCAAGATGGAAGGCACACAAAGTCCAGTCTTTGCCCTCTTACTCAGGCAGAAGCAGCAACTGCAGGATAGCTTCACAAAGCACAGTCACAGGCAGTGCAGCTCCTCTTCCTCAGCTCTTCAGCTCTTCTCCAGGCAGAGGTTCCTCTTGTTTCCAGAAGGGTTTCTCTAAAGTCTGTGGTTTTGGGCGCCCTTCTTATACCCAATTTCTTCTTTGAAGTAGGCTTCAAAGTAAAGTCTCTTTTGAATGTGAAATTCTGCCCTGCCCAGGTCAGGCCCCAGACACTCACCAGGGGGTTGGAGCCTGCATTGTGTGAGGGCAGGCACAGCCCTTTCAGGTGTGAGTGACCACTCCTCCCCTCCCTCCTAGCACAGATGGCCCATCAGGAAATGCACACTACACCCCAACTCCCTTTGTGTCACTGTCTAGTGTGAGGTGCAACCAGCCCAACTGTCAAACTGACTCAGACAGGGAATCCACAAACAGGCAGAGTCACAGAAATGGTATAAGCAAGAAAATGCTCACTTTCTATAAGTGGCATTTTCAAACACACAATCGTAAAATCAACTTTACTAAAAGATGTACTTTTAAATTGTGAGCTCAGAGACTCTAAACTCCACATGTCCATCCACTCCCAAAGGGAATCTACACTTTCATCAGATTTAAAGGTAGCCCCCATGTTAACCTATGAGAGGGACAGGCCTTGCAACAGTGAAAAACGAATGTAGCCATATTTCACTGCCAGGACATATAAAACACATTACTATATGTCCTGCCTTAACCATACACTGCACCCTGCACTTGGGGCTACCTAGGGCCTACCTTAGGGGTGTCTGGCATGTAAGAAAAGGGAAGGTTTAGGCCTGGCAAGTGGGTACACTTGCCAAGTCAAATTTACAGTTAAAACTGCACACACAGACACTGCAGTGGCAGGTCTGAGTCATGATTACAGAGCTACTTGTGTGGGTGGCACAATCAGTGCTTCAGGCCCACTAGTAGCATTTGATTTATAGCCCCTGGGCACCTCTAGTGCTCTGTACTAGGGACTTACTAATAAATCAAATATGCCAATCATGGATAAGCCAATTGCATACACATTTTGTAAAGGATCACTTACACTTTAGCACTGGTTAGCAGTGGGAAAGTGCCCAGAGTAACAAAAACAGTAAAATCAGAGTCCAGTACACATCAACAACCTGGAGAACAGAGACAAAAAGTTAAGGGAGACCACGCCAAGGATGAAAAGTCTAACATGGAGCAAATGTTTAGTGTATTTAATCAAACAAAAGAGGATTTTTTTTACTGCAGAAATGCTGAACTCACATATTTGAAGGTGCACTCATATGTGAGAATGAAGAAAAAGGTGACTGTAAAATACAATATTTGCCTAGGATCACACAATTAGAGACCCGTTTCCGGGTCAAGTACATTACAGTTAGGTCAAGTAGATTATTCAAGCTACTTGATCTGCAGGTCTAATAACATTTTTATGATTTTTCGAGGCCTGCTCTAGCACAACAGAGGGACTGCCGCCAAGTGTTGGGACAGGTTGCCTCATAATTTTCTTCGGTCACTCATTTGTTTACACATGATGTGGACACTGGAGACAGTCCACCTGTAAAACATAAAAGCTACAGGGTGACTGACAAGGTTAGGACTAGCATTAAGGATGAGGTATCCAAAATGTTAGCCCTTGGAATTATTGAGTTCTCCAGTAGCCCTTGGGCAAGTCCTGTGTTATTGGTCCCAAGAGCTGCTGTTCCTGGTGCCACTCCAGAACCCTGGCTCTGTGTGGATTATTGTGGACTCAATGGAATCACTAAGACTGACACGCACCCCATTCCCTGAGCTGATGAGCTCATTGATTGGTTAGGGGCTGCCAAATATCTAAACACATTTGATTTGATATCAGGAGATTGGCAGATTGCTCTGACTAAGGGTGCCAAGGAGAGGTCTGCATTTTCTACCCCAGATGGGCACTACTAGTTTAGGGCAATGCTCTTTGGGATGGAAAATGCCCCTGCCACCTTTCAGAGTTTAATTAACTAGGTGTTGGCTGGATTAGAGGACGTCAGTGCAGCCCGCCTTGATGACATTGCTGTGTTAAGCTCCAGTTGGGAGGAACACTTGCAGCACCTCTGCAAAGTGTTGGGGGCCCTGCAGAAGGCAGGCCTCACTATTAAGTCAAGCAAGTGCCAAATAGGGCAGGTACCTGTGGTGTACTTGGGACACCAGGTGGGGAGTGGCCAGGTGGCACCCCTGCAGCCCAAGATTGATACCCTTCTGGCTTGGGAGCCCTCCAAGACCCAGACTGAGGTGAGAGACTTTTTAGGTCTCACAGGTTACTATAGGAGGTTTGTCAAGGGGTATGGCAGTATTGTTGCTCCCTTGACTGAGTTAACCTCCAAGGGGCAACCTAAAAAGGTGATCTGGACAGAGGCTTGCCAGACAGCTTTTGATGCCCTGAAGGCAGCCATGTACACAGCACCCGTGCTGAAGGCGCTTGAGTTCTCTCAAGAAGTTGTAGTGCAGAACGATGCTTTAGAGCATGGTATGGGAGCAGTGTTGTCACAGCTAAATGAAGAGGGCCTAGATCAGCCTTCATCAATAGAAAGTTACTTCCCAGGGAACGGAGGTGGAGTGCAATTGAGCATGAAGCTTTTGCTGCGGTCTTGGCTATGAAGAAGCTAAGGGCCATATTTATACTTTTTGACGCAAAACTGCGCTAACGCAGTTTTGCGCCAAAAAAATTAGCGCCGGCTAACGACATTCTGAAGCGCCATGCGGGCGCCGTATTTATTGAATGGCGTTAGCCGACCGGCGCTGCCTGGTGTGCGTGAAAAAAAACGACGTACACCAGGCAGCGCCGGCGTAGGGAAAAATGGCGTTTGGGCGTCCCAAAATGGGGCAAGTCAGGCTGAGGCAAAAAAATCGTCTTAACCTGATTTGCGCCATTTTTTTTGGGTGCCCAGACGCCATTAACATGACTCCTGTCTTAGCAAAGACAGGAGTCATGCCCCCTTGCCCAATGGCCATGCCCAGGTGACTTCTGTCCCCTGGGCATGGTCATTGGGCATAGTGGCATGTAGGGGGGCACAAATCAGGCCCCCCTATGCCACAATTTTTTAAAAAAAAAATACTTACCACAACTTACCTTTTCTTCCCTGGGATGGGTCCCTCCATCCTTGGGTGTCCTCCTGGGGTGGGCTAGGGTGGCAGGGGGTGTCCCTGGGGGCAGGGGAGGGCACCTCTGGGCTCATTCTGAGCCCACAGGTCCCTTAACGCCTGCCCTGACCCAGGCGTTAAAAAGAGGCGCAAATGCGGGGTTTTTTGCCCCGCCCACTCCCGGGCGTCATTTTTGCCCGGGAGTATAAATACCACGCACATGCCTGGGAGTCATTTTTTAAGACGGGAACGCCTACCTTGCATCTCATTAACGCAAGGAAGGTGTTCACGCCAAAAAATGACGCTAACTCCATGAACTTTGGCGCTAGACACGTCTAACGCCAAAGTATAAATATGGAGTTAGTTTTGCGTCAAATTTGCGTCGAAAAAAACGACGCAAATTCGGCGCAAACGGAGTATAAATATGCCCCTAAGAACCTACTTGTTAAGGACTCACTTCCGGGTTCAGACTTACCACAGGCCACTTCCACGGTTAATGCAGATGAGAGGTGAGAATCCAAAACTGTTGAGGTGGTCAATCTCCCTACAGGGAATGGACTTTACGGTGGAACACCTCCCTGGCACAGAACACGCCAATGCCGATGGTTTGTCCAGATTCTTCCCCTTTAGTGAAGAGAAATCCTAGGAGGGTGGGTAGTTCTCCCCACTTTCAGCTGGGGGAGACACGTGTTAGACCTGGCATCCTTGGCGTGGTCTCCCCTAACTTTTTGCATCTACTTCGAAGGTTGTTGCTGTGTGCTGGATTCAGTGTTTGCTGTTTTTGTTACTCTGGGCACTTTACCACTGCTTACCAGTGCTAAAGTGCAAGTGCTCCCTATGAGAAACTGTATGTGTAATCTGCTTTTCCATAATTGGCATATTTGATTTACTAGTAAGTCTCTAGTGAAGTGCACTAGAGGTGCCTAGGCCTGTAAATCAAATGCTACTAGTGGGCCTGCAGCCCTGATTGCGCCACCCACATTAGTAGCACTGTAAATATGGCTCAGAACAGCCACTGCAGTGTCCATGTGTGCAGTTTTAAAACTGCTAATTGGGCCTGGCAAGTGTCCCCACTTGCCAGGCCCAAACCTTCCCTTTTATGTACATATAAGGCACCCCTAAGGTAGGCCCCTAGGTATCCCCATGGGCAGGGTGCTATGTATGTTAAAGGTAGTACATGAGCTGGTGTATTTTTACATGTCCTAAGAGTGAAATAATGCCACATTCGGTTTTTCACTGTTGCAAGGTTTATTTCTCTCATGGTTCAACATAGGGGCTGCCTTTAAATGTCCTTAATGTACAGTTTTCCTTTGAGAGCAGATAGAAATAGGGAGTTTGGGGTATCTGAACTCACAATTTAAAAATGCAACTTTTAGTCAAGTCGGTTTTTGGATTGTTAGTTTGAAAATGCCACTTTTAGAAGGTAGGCATTTTCCTGCTGAAACCATTCTGTGACCCTGCCTGTTTTTGGATTCCTTGTCTGGGTCAGACTGACAGTTGGGCAGTTTGTTCACCTCCTCTAGACAGTGATACAAAGGGAGCTGGGGTGTAGTCTGCAAATTCCGATGGGCCATCTGGCTAGGCTGGTGTGAGGAGTGGTCACTTACATCTGAAAGGGTTGTGCCTGCCCTCATATAAAGCAGTCTCCAACCCCCTGGAGCCAGGCCTGGCAAGGCAGGATCCTGTAAACAACAGAGACCTTTCTTTGAAGTTGGGACTTAGCTTCTGCCCTGTTCTGAAGTCTCAGGGCCATCAAATACTTCCTCTGCCAGCACCTGGACTCTCTGCTGAGACTCCTGCCCTGCCCTGCCAAGGGGTGCCTAATCTAGTAGCTGGGCCCTTCGAAGGAGAAGCTGGTGGAAAACCAAGTGCACCGACTTCGGACGACCCCCGGACTGACACCACTGCTGGATTCCGCTGTGCCGTCTGCAGCTGAATCTACGGTCCCCGCTGGAGTGTGACAACCCTTGGAGGTCCGATGCTGCAGCAGCCTCACTGAAGTCTGTGACTCCGTGAGTCCCAAAGTGCTGTGTCACTGACATCCGTGACACCCGGCTTTGCCGCACCATGCCGTGACTGCTGGATATCGACCCTGCCAGAAGTGCGTTGATCCAACGCTTCACACTGAAGCTGCCTCCCCTCCACTGCTCTGCAGCAAGGACCCAACGCCTCACACCGACGCCTCTGCTCCTTCGCTCCTCAGCACCCGAACTGATGCAGCACCAGAACCAGCGACACCTCGATCTCCAACTCATGCACCGGATTGTTTCCTCAATTTCACAAAGTACTGTACCTAGGGTCCGTATGACTCCGTGACTAGTGCTATTAACGTCGGATCGTTGGGAACGACTCCGTGATATCACCATTTTTGCTTCTAAACCCTATATTGAATTTTAATCTTTTAAAAATTCATAACTTTGCTTGTGTATGTTGGATGTTTGTCATTTTGGTCTTGTTTTACTCAGATAAATATTGGTTATTCTTCTAACTTGGTGTTGAATCCCTTTGTAGTGTTTTCACTGTGTTACTGTGTATGTGCACAAATACTTTACACATTGCCTCTATAGTTTAGTCTGACTGCTCAGTGCAAAGCTACCCAAGAGGGAGCTCAGGTAAACATTTAGAGTGCATCGTACTTGCCCTGACTAGGATTGTGTGCCTACGCAGACAGAGTGCAAACTACTGCTAACTACAGACCCAATTTCTAACAGTGACACAGCACTCCACTCTTCTACACGAGATGGCACTCCAATTTATAACAGTTTCCTCAATTCTATGCTATGCTTCTTCATTGTATGCCACCCCACTGTATGCTAATCCATTGTAGCCTACTCCACTCTGTGTCACTCCACTGTACACCACTCCACTGTATGCTATTCCACTCTATGCCACTCCACTCTTCTACACTCCTCTGTAAAGTGTTTCACTGTATGCTATTCTCTTAGATTCTACTACACTTTACGTAATGCACTCTATGCCACTATAGGGTATGGCACGCCATTCTATGCCTCTCCTTTGTATGACACTCTCCTCCACTTTATATAACTCCTCTCTATAAAAATCTACCATGCTTCATAGCCCTCTACAACATTCTACTTCACTTCATCCCCATACACTCTATACTCTAAACTCCACTCTATGACCGATGTACAACACTCTATTCCACTATACAACATTTTTCTAAATGACCCCACACAATTTATAACAGTTGACAACCTACTCTATGCCAATACACTCCACTCCATACCACTGTACTCTACGACAATAGAGTACACTCTATTGCACTTTATTCCACACTGCATTACACCTGTCCACTCAACTCTACTCCACTGCACAAGACTTTTCCTCATTCTATGCTACTATACAACAATTCACTCTATGCAGCTCCACTGTTTAACACACAACTGTACTCGATGCAACTCCACCCTACAACACTCTACTGCAATGTATGCCACTATCTGACACTTTACTCCTGTCTATACCCCTTCACTCTACTGTACAATACTGTACTATACTGTATGCCACTGTATAACACTCTGCTCCACTCCACTCTGCTCTATGATACCCTAGTCCACTATACAACACTGTATGCAATTCTTTGTATTCCACTGCACTTCACTTTGCTCCACTCTACTCTTACACAGTACTCCACTACTCCACGGCACGCCACTCCACTGTACGCCACTCAATGTCATTGTGCTCTATTCCACTGTATGCCAATCCACTCTACCACACTCTACAACACTCCATTCTACAAAAATCAACTAGACTGTAGGCCACTCTACTCTACTCTACAGTATCCTACATCACTTTCCAATACTGTACAACACCTGACTACACTCTACTGTACAACACAGCACTTCACTTTATGGCACTTTACTCAACTGTGTGTTACGCCACCCCACAGTACTTCACTCCAGGTACCTATAGTCTATGACACGACACTCAACAACAATTTACTTCACTCTACAATACCCCCCTCCAGTGCACACCACTACACCATACTCCACTCTACTACACAATATTTCACTTTATGCCAGTGTACTATACTCTTCTCTATGCCGCTCCACTGTCTGACACTCTACTCTACAACATTGTACTACACTCCATGGCACTATGATGAGATTCTACTCCACTCTGTGCCCATCCACCCAAAGCAACTGTACCACACTGTATGACACTCGGTGACACGCTACTCCACTTTTCTCTACGATTCACACTCCCCCATATGATAAGGCACACCACTCTACGACATTCTCCTCCATAATACTCTATAACACTCCACGTAACAATAATACACTCTATGACACTACACTTCACCCTACTCTACTCCACCGTATGTAAGTCAATAACACCCTACTCTACTGTTTGACACACCATTCCACTGTACAGTTCACTGCTCCAGTGTACGATACTTAACTCCACTGTATGAGACACTATGCCACTACACTGACATTTTACTACACTGTAGGATACACTACTACATTCTGCTCTTCTCCACTCTATTGCAATCTACAATACTCCACTCTATGACAATAGACTTTACAACACTCTCCTCCATCTTACTGTACAACACTCCACATAACAAATTTCCACTTGTAACACTGAATTCTAGGATTTGAAGGACATTTTTATTAAACATTTTAATATACCCATTGAAATCCAATTTAAAAAAAAACAAAAGTTAAAGCTTAGTTATTGGTAAGAAAACATATTTTTCCTACACAAACCAAGTTTAAACTAAGCAAATGTTAAAGATTGCAAAGTTACAGTCATAACTTTAATTTACACTTCATCCACTATCTTCAAATTATCATAGATAGCTGACTTCATAACACACTCTTTTCAGCTCTCTAACCAGACAACACTTACTATAACTCGCCACTCAATACACAGTGTTGTCATAAATAATGACACTCCACTGGACAATACTACACTGTACGAGACTCTCTGCCACTCTACTGCATGACATTACGCTTGACAACACTGAACTATAGAACACTATACTCCAATGAACTCCACTCTGTGCCACTACACTCTACAATACTCTCCTACACTCAATGCCACTCTGCGACACTCTACACTGTGACACTCCACTTCACCACACTCCATTTCATTACACTCCAGTTGACGACACTCCACTGTACAACACTCAACTCAAGTGGTGGCTGGTGATTTTTGAAAGTGGTGGAGTGTAAATGTTGATGACAGTTTCCACAGAGTGATTGAAGAAAGCAAGGAAGACCAGTTGACAAACTGGGCCTGAGTTCATTAGGAATACTAGACATAATTGTGTAATTTACAACACATTTTCATAAAAATGTGGTTACAATGCAATACATTTAAAGAAACAATACTGAAAGGGTAGTATACTAGTTATTATTAATGGCAGGGAAGCTGTAACAGAATAGATTAGAGAGAAGGTACACTTACTTTTCAAGAAAACACAAGAAGGCTGAAGCCAAATAGTAATGCCTTTGAACTTGAAGCACAGTTGAAATTTGTTATTGTGTAATAATTATTTATGAATCATGGTCATCTACAACAGGACAAAAACACAATACAAACTATAAGATTCAGTACCTTTTCCTTAAATCATTGCATTCAAGTTTAAAAATAGACAAAGTAGGGGAAATAGAGAACTTTAGTAGCATTCTTTTGAAGGTTGAAGGGTGATATCTCAGGAGCAGAAATGTCATGCATGAAACAGACTCTTCAAGGCACCTAAGGATTCTAATGCTAAAGGGTCTCATATGTGACTGGCTTTGCTTTAATCATGCTAACTCACATAAAACAATACAAATTATGTTAAAAAAATCTTTAGCCCTTAGAAGCAAAGCAGATGTGACTGACTTTGCCCCAGCCAAACTAGCATTTTGGAAGTGAGCTTGCTCTGTGATTGACTTGTCTCCATCTGTATTAACAAGCCTGTCCTTCTACTGACTACACAACAGCCCTAGATACTGCTGTATCCAATGCCAGTCTTCCATGTCCCTGAGTGAGACATGTCATTTTCATGAAACGTCACGATTTCCTTGATGGCCAGGTTGGACACCTTCGCCAGAGGTGTAGCAAGGGTCTAACTCCCATGGCAATAAATGGAATCAAGGAAAGGGCAGCCATCTAATCTGGGAGTGATGTTTGAAATGCACTAGTTAGAAATGAAAAAACAGAGTGAACTGTCTACGCTTTCTGAAGGCATTTCAGAAAAATGCTGCAAGTATGAATGGCAGTGCACTAAACTGCGAACAATATCTCGCCTATGCACTGCATTTAATATGGTCATATGCATGTTTAATAATGTCAAACATATAATGATTGCACGTGC
Source organism: Pleurodeles waltl (assembly GCF_031143425.1). Taxonomy (NCBI): domain Eukaryota; kingdom Metazoa; phylum Chordata; class Amphibia; order Caudata; family Salamandridae; genus Pleurodeles; species Pleurodeles waltl. The sequence continues at coordinate 1,077,314,559 of NC_090448.1, read as the reverse complement.
ATACATCAGCCCAGGCTTGTTGAGGCTACTTCTGGACTCAGTAAATCCACCTCAGGAGGTGCTCTCTCATTGACAAAGGCAAAGCCGCTCTCAATCCACATCCCCATGGCTTGAGCACAATGCTGTCAGTTGCACTTGTGGATGAAAGGTGCACACCAAATACGAGAGACAGAAACACAGCCACCTTATTCTTCATGCCACAGTGCTTGGGATGTATTTCAACATCGCCTGACATCTCAGCCAATCCTGATGCTGTTTTCATGTTGTTTGCATTAGTGAACAGCATGATAGCTGAACTTAGATTGGTTGGAGCAGGCAAACAGAGTACTTCAACAGAGACCAGGAGGCTGCGTCTGTGTTCCCCCTGGCTCACTTGCACAGCACAGATTTAGAAGAGCTGAAGTAAGCATGTTAGGCTGTCTGTGGCAAACAAAACGGTCAGACTGACATGTACACCTCATTTCACTGTGAAGGGCAGGCCAATCTTCATACTTGGACCAGCCCACATCGACACCCTCTGGCCTGGTTCGAATAAAAATAGTGCAACATAAGGACTGCAATAAAAAATATTTATGTGATGGACGTAGGGGGCACTCCTATGGATGAGCCGGCCCTGCTCAACTCTACTGTTAGACATACCACTACACTGTACACAACACCGCTCCACTCTACCATAATCTGCTCCATGATATGACACACCACACCACTCCACTCCACAACTCATTACTCCACTGTAGCCTACGTCACTCCACTCGACTACACTCTATTCCATTCTGCAATACTCCAGTCTACGACACTCTCTTTCACTGTACTGTACAACAAGCTAACTTTATGACACTCCAGTCAATGACACTCCGCACCATGGTTTGAAACACATTTTTATTAAAAATAAAAGCCATTACTATACAATGAAAAACACAGGTTAAGGATAATTTATGGTCAAAAATACCTTATTTGTTATTTCTGTACAAACCCAACGTAAAATACACAACTTAAAATAATTAAGATACACCAACATTAAAAGGGGAAAGTCATAATTATAACTTCAATTTATAATTTGCGCACCACTTACAAAATACTATAAGTCGTACACTTCCAAAGACTTGTCACCTCATTCCCCACACTACATTAACTATAATCCATGCCTTTCCCATGCACTGTTTATACCCTTGCATATTACATCACTTATAGCATGTAAAATCATGGTATTCATAACAATACTTATAACCTCTTAAATACAACACACTGGTAGAGTGGTGAATTAGAGTTAGTGTTGTCTGGTTAGTGAGTTGAAAATAGTGTGCAATGAGGTTCACTGCTTCTAATAATTTGAAGGTGGCGGATAAACTGTAAGTGAAAGTTATAACTTTGGAATTTTTCAATTTTGTGTAGTTTAACCTTGGTTTGTATGGGCAAAATATGTTTTTCTAACTATACCTAAGCTTTAACCTTTACTTTTTTCATTCAATATATATCTATATTTATATCTTTATACAGCTGTATATGTATGTATGTGTGTGTATGTATATATATATACATATATACATAGATAGATGTATAGATAGATAGATAGATAGATATCTCTCTCTCTATATATATATATATATATATGTATATATATATATATTCCAACAAATTATGGAGCCTGCTACTCAAATTTAATTGAAAAGTAGACCATGTGCCACGGCTATAATCCTCAGCATGCCTTATTTAATTCCAAATGGCAGAAAAACCTCAACGTGTTTCGGAGCTCCTGCTCCTTGTTCACGAGTACAATCTATCAAAATGCATTGGAAGTCTGTCAGCCCTTGTTATTGGACCTCCGTTACAAACCACTACACAAAAATAGTAAAAGGGCTAAAGCAATAAACTATACACTTGTACACAACGATCGTGTCGGCCATTTTGGAATAGAATTGTTAAACAGAAAATGTTAACCGCTATTATATGAATTATTTCTCCTACCCTATACACATCTATGTGAAAAAGTAACTACCTCCTATAAATCACACTACTTATTTCTAAACTGAATACAATACACGTAATATACATCTCAAACATGAAATAAATAAAATGAAAATAAGGATGAAACTAAACATAAAAAAATAATTACTAATACTTAATATTATGTTCCCTGAAACTCTTCCTTGCGCAGTGAAGGGAACAAGATACAATAGCTGTCCTGCTTCCATCCCATTATTCCATATTCATAATACTCAATAACTATAAGTATAGTTAGGACATAGGGGGTTATTCTAACTTTGGAGAAGGTGTTAATCCGTCCCAAAAGTGACGGAAAAGTGACGGATTTACCACCAGCCGTATTACGAGTCCATTATATCCTATGGAACTCGTAATACGGCTGGTGGTATATCCGTCACTTTACCGTCACTTTTGGGACGGATTAACACTCCTCCAAAGTTAGAATAACCCCCATAGTTTCCATAGAGAAAGTGTTTTCTGACTTGCCTAAATCTTTGGCAGCATTTGACGAATCTTGAATTTTTTTTTAAAGTGTCCTATGCGATCTTGTTGTGCATGGAAAGTTTTGGGGTGATCTGTCAAGTGGGGCCGACAAAAAGGGGGGGGGCAAAAAAAGTGTGTTACCCATGTTAATTCCCATAGGGTCTTTAGACAAGTCTACAGGCCAAACTGCTGATTGGAATTACACCAAATTTGGAAGGAAGCTAGATTTTGGTGCACAGATTGTGCTTTTGTGATTTGGTGTAAATCCATTCAGCGGTTTCTGAGCTATTCAAGGAGAAAAAGTAGCTATCTAGGGATGCGGGTCCTCTGCGGTTCCAACTATCTGCATTCTGATATCTGATTAGCAGCCATTTTGGGCTTCAGTCAAGTCCCACAAAGAAAGGTAAAAAAAAAGAAAAGGGGCAAGGGTAACAATAGCCTGAGCCCCTAGCCTTGGTGCAGAGGTCCCCCAGGGATCCGATCAAGGCTAAAATGTATTCATAAAATAAAAACTTGGAAAAAAACACAGATGGATCAGCTGATTTTTCTGAGATATTCTTTTTTAAAAAGCTTGGTCTCCCATACTCTTCATTTATTTGTCTCCAAGGATGGGCTGGTCCTGGGTGCATTAGGGAGTAAAAATAGGAACAGGACACACGGGGCTTCCCTCCTAGGGCTTATAGAAGACCTGAGGACCACTACTTTCCTGGGGCTAAGTTAAATGTATTATGCTGGGGGCCATGCACAGTTTTCTTTTCAATAATTCGACTGCTAACATTTCATTGATATTTTTAATGATGTTATAAAAGTTGTCATGAGTGATGTAAAATCTTGGGTAGTTAGCAGTGCATGGCGAGGGTGCGAGTAATAGTTACCTTAGGGTGCGAGTTATAGTTTCTTGAAATAACTCTAACTATAACTGCTGAATTTCCGTGGTTTTGTAGGAGTAAATTCAGAGTCTAACTATACCATCCCTGTAATTACTATATGTTAATCCAACCACCGCTGAGCACGGCCTCCAGAAGTGGAGGTTGGCTGCAGGGCCAACCCCTATAACCACCCAACCCTGCGCCACGCACTGCTCTCAGCAGTATGTAGCAGAGGTTGGCCACAGGGCCTGGCCTGCGGGTAGGCCCTGCGGCCAACCCCCTATAACCACCCAACAGTGTGCAGTGGGAGTTGGCCACGAGGCTTGGCCTGCGGCCAGGCCCTGTGGCTAACCCCCTTATAGCCACCCAACCCCGCATCACTTACAATCAGAAATGTTCTGACAAATTGAAAAAATAAAAGAGTGTTTGTCCCTTAGACATTTGAAGATGAAAACAATTTAAAGCTTAGAAATGACAGCTGGCACGCCTATTCTGGAACCTGTTAACCTTCTGTATGATGGTCTCATACCTTTACCACTAAGCTGCAGGTGATTCCTTACTGTGTGTTCTATAGATACATCTATTAAATTAAACCCAAAGATTTTGAAGGGAAACGATGCAAATGTTCCATCCCAGGAAATGTTTTGCATTCAAAACACAACAAAATTAACAGACACACTGCCATGAAATACCAGGATTTGAACCTTCAACCTACTGAGTGACAACTGTTTTGCTGTGTAACAAAAGGTAACTATAACATCCCAACCAAATATCTTGCTTGTGTGCCACTTTGAAGTCTTTCCATGGGGAGACCATTACTCTTGCTCTCTCTCTCCCATCCCATATATAAATATATCTATTGCATATTGACCAGTGGAGGTCAATATATAGTGGTGTTGATTTCACATGTTAATTTCCATAGCAAACATAGCTCTCTAACACAGAAAAACAATTGCGGACAGGAATTACACCAAATTTGTCAGAAAATTCGAACTTTACTCAGAAAGTGTGCCCATAAGGAGGCAGGATGGCCCTTTCCATTGGAAACATTTAAACAAATATTTTGGCCAGCAGATATCATCATACCAAACAGCTGGTACAACAGTACTGCAAATCTATTTAGAAACAAAAAATGCCCCAAACCCGCACTGCCAGCAAGCAGGCAACAAAGCGCAGGTGGGAGGTTCTCTAATCCAGAGAACAGAGGGCAGTAGCGTGACCTCAGAAGGTCAGAAATGAGGGTCAATGACAGCACAACTTGCTAAAGAGGGCAGGAGGGAGGGGAACGCATATGGAGAACGGAGGGGAGAGGGGGAAATGGCAAAGCCAGGAGTAGTAGTCTGATCATGGAGAGCAGGCGGGGTGGACAGTGGCAGCACACAGGACCACAGAGGCAGGAGGTAGGGGCCTTGATGGCACAGGAGAATAGAGGGCAGAACGTAAAGGATATCCATTCTAACCACAGGTGTTTATGCAGGCAGCTTCTTCTTGGAACACCCAGAGCCTGGCCCAGTGGACAGGTTCGCCCACACCTAAAAGTACACTGTATGTATTTAAAATTACTTCTGAGGAAAATCACTTTACGAATGTCAACCCATGTTTTGTGAATGCAACATATGAGTATGCTGTCAGAACTGCGCACCTAAATTCAAGGCACAGGTACAATACATTTATGAATCTGATTCAATATGACCAGAATTTATCCAGGCAGGCAAAAATGAAATTCTGTTTTATGAAGCAACAGACGCCAACCTATGGTGCAGCACAGTTTGAGGCTATCTGGGTACTGATGTAATTAAACAGCTTATTAACTCTATTTTCGAAAACTCAGACCTCTGTTCGCGAAGGATGATGAAATTGCTAATCCTGTAAATGCTTTGCTCTGCTGTTTTAAGATCCTTAAGACCCAAAAAGCAGATTAATGGGATTATTCTACAGTTTGAAGCGGCATTGCGACGCTTTGCCGCTGGCACAGGATTACCCTAATTTACCTCTTGAATGCATTCACTCAGACATGTGCACAGTCATTATGGTCCCAGAGCAGAGCAGAACTACCAGTCCGTTACCTAGAAGTTACAGCGGGCTCAATGGTAGCTGCACAATCCAGTAGCAGTGTAGTCTCATCTCTGGTGTGGGCTGTGATGCTGAAATTGGCACGCTGCGTTTGCCCGGAGCCAGTATCCCCCCTCACTATCAACAGTTAACATGTCCCAGGCTCATTGCCATTGGAACTGGATTAGTGACAAGAATATAATGGATGCATCCAATTCTCACCTGGAAGCGGTGGGTGAGAGGCCAAAAACACTGACAACTGAAAAGTCTCCAGCTGAGCCCTGTCACATTTTGACAGATAGTGCATCATGAATGTACTGCCTGTGAATTCCGTAGGTGGGAAGGCACACACCAATGCGCACAGTGCTGGCGTCCCTTAGAAAACAATATTTAACCCTCTTTGTTAGCACAGTACAGACATTTGACTATTTAATGCAGATTGTCTCGTCCAGCGAAAAAAAAAAACATTTTCATTCAGTTATCAAAGTGCTATAGTAAATCTCTCTGCAGTGTGCAATGTTTCACTTTACATAAATACTGACGTCCAAAATAGCTGTATTTGTAGCTCCTTTGTGGACTAAAATCGATGAGCATTTCTGGAAGTTCACAGTAATGGTTCAACTCCCCTGCATCAACATGGCCGCCTTAATTTGTCACCTTAGCATGAAAAAGTTGTGCGTTGGCAGAATTTGAAATTGTTGAAGTTATTGGCCCTATCTGCTTAAAAAAATCGTGTCAGTGGTGCTTTAATTTGCAGCAGCAAAATAGCCGCGGATGGATGTTAACAGCATAATCCATTTTGTAATGTTGCTAGTGGTATTTCAGCCACTAACAATTTGCTCAACTGTTCACTGCTAACAATTTGTTCAAATACTGCCTGTCAACGTTTACCACCCAAAAATGTAAATTGCACTATCACAAATCTGTTTATGTTATACAGTGGAGAGTCTTCCACTAATTATATGCCAGTGCTTAATTTGTCGGGGCATAAAGTTTTAATCCGAGGCCCGCAGCCGGTAATTCCAAATGACAGAGGTGCTGAAAGCGAAGACTGTGTAGTCTTGATTAAAACTTGTGCCTCTTTCCTCTACCATCGGACACTCTCTGCCTCTTTATTTCACTCTTAACAGTTCTTTCTCATCCCTGCTTTCTCCCTTTGTGACTATTTTTCTAACTTTCTCCTTATTGTAAGACTGTAAACTACCACCGGAGTGGAGGCTAGGCGGAGTAGAGGCTAGGCCGCTGTTGGGTTTATGAGGTGGCCCGCCATTTTTAACTCTTAAATTAGTGCAGATGATAGCCTAGCTACAAAGCAGAGTTTGGGGTTGAATGTGAAGAAAATTAACGTGTCAGAGGGTCCTACAAACAATGACTTTAAATAATTGTACCCACTACTGTGAAGGAGTAGAGCTCCACTCCTTTACCCTATTTTTACCGCTCAGGCATCTCGAAGGGCTTGGCTGGCTAGAGCCCCACTTATTGCCTCTTCTCTGCCTCCATTTTCTTGGGTGAATACAACCCATGGATTGGCTAAAGGACTTTATGCCACAGCCTCATCTCCTGGTGAAATGGAGGAGAAGGCCACACCAGACTGTTCATGCGTGTCCTATTTTCTTGAGACACTGCCCTGATAGAATACTACCGTGTATGCATGTATGGAGGGTCGATAGCACCCCATTCTTCAAACTTAAAGGGGCATATTTATACTTTTTGACGCAAAACTGCGCTAACGCAGTTTTGCGTCAAAAAAATTAGCGCCGGCTAACGCCATTCTGAAGCGCCATGCGGGCGCCGTATTTATTCAATGACGTTAGCCGGCTTTAGACGCCGGCGCTGCCTGGTGTGCGTAAAAAAAAATGACGTACACCAGGCAGCGCCGGCGTAGGGGAATATGGAGCTTGGGCGCCAAAAAATGGGGCAAGTCAGGTTGAGGCAAATTTTTCGCCTCAACCCGATTTGCGCCATTTTTTTCGACTCCCAACCCCCATTGAAATGACTCCTGTCTTAGCAAAGACAGGAGTCATGCCCCCTTGCCCAATGGCCATGCCCAGGGGACTTCTGTCCCCTGGGCATGGTCATTGGGCATAGTGGCATGTAGGGGGGCACAAATCAGGCACCCCTATGCCACAAAAAAAAAAATAATAATACTTACCTGAACTTACCTTAATGTCCCTGGGATGGGTCCCTCCATCCTTGGGTGTCCTCCTGGGGTGGGCAAGGGTGGCAGGGGGTGTCCCTGGGGGCATGGGAGGGCACCTCTGGGCTCCTTCCGAGCCCACAGGTCCCTTAACGCCTGCCTTGTCCAGGCGCTAAAAAACGGCGCAAAAGCGGCTGGACGTCATTTTTTTTTACCTGCCCACTCCCGGGCGTGAGTTTTGCCCAGGAGTGTAAATACGGCGCACATGCCTCGGAGTCAATTTTTTAGACAGGAACGCCTACCTTGCATATCATTAACGCAAAGTAGGTGTCCACGCTAAAAAACGACGCAAACTCCATGGACTTTGGCGCTAGACGCGTCTAACGCCAAAGTATAAATATGGAGTTAGTTTTGCGTCGGAATTGCGTAAAAAAAAACGACGCAATTCCGGCGCAAACAGAGTATAAATATGCCCCAAAGTTTCCTTTCTCTTAAGAGCATTTGCCCAAAGCTCTAAAACAGGGTGCTTGGTAGACATGACAGGCTGTCATCCTTCTAATGGCCGGATCAACTCAAGAGAGAAATAGCAGTCAAATAGAACTGCGCTACAAGAACTGCTCCTCAAGCACCGGAAATGCTTCAACAAATACAAAAACTTATCAATCATGCTTGATTTCTGGAGAGCATGGCTTAAGATGCCGCAAGTCGGGCCAGACAGAATAATTTATGAATTGTGGGGCTCCCTGAAATTTCAAAAGTCTCAAAAGGAAGGATTACATTAAAGCCTGGCTCAAAATATCGCTCTCATCACATGGCCTCTTCTCCTACTTAGTAGTAGAGTGCGCAAAAGGGGTCCAAAATTTCAGGCAGCCATCCACTGCCCCTTCCAGGCACATTGCCACAGAGCTCCTGAACTATTCTCACCGTGATAGATCCTGCAAGTGGCTAGAGGGAAGAGTCATTCCACTATGATGTTGCTCATGGAATGGACAGCACAGTTGCTGTGCAACATCACCAGGCGTCTTTCACACAAGTTAAAAGGAAGCTACATGAACTGGGGCTTCTATATGCCCTCATTGTCCCTGCAAAGCTCACATCCATTGCCAATCAAAGGGTGAATTTCTTCACTGACCCACAAGATGCCAGAAACTCGGCGGAACTATACTCTAATGGCAATGAAAAACGACCTAATCAATGACCTAGTTGGCCTTCAGCGACAACCAGTTGAACTATCAGTGGTACCATCCATCAGACGCCATGCCGTCACTATTGCAATCAGAAAAGAGAGCTGTTTCCATAGATGTTGCAAATGAGTTAAACTTGGCCCTTGAGACGAGATTGATCCAATAATTCACGAACTCTTAATCTGAGAGCAGACTCACCCAAGGGGTCTGATTTGAGTTATTATGGTCCCAGAGCAGAACTGCCTGTCAATTACCTCGAAGGCTCAGCGGGCACAATCCAGTAGCAGTGCAGTCTCATTTCTAGTGTGGGCTGTGATGCTGAAGTTGGCGTGCTGCATTTGCCCAGAGCCGGAGTGTTTGTCTTGAGAGGCTCATTTCCCCTACTAAAGGTAATCACTCAACCTGCTGAAAAATTAATGTAAGGTGATATTTCTTGAAACTGATTCGGAATAAATATTGCACAGGAGGAAAACGTCAGAATATGGCACTGTCTTACATCAGCGGAATCATGGGGCCGCCGATGCTTGGTTCTTAGTTCCTGCCCTAAGGAATAGTGACAGTAGTCACTCTGTGAGATGCCCAGATGTCCCGGGAGAAAAATTAAACCAACTTTTCTTGTTTACAGTGACAAGCCAGTGTTCTCCAATCCATCCACATGCTTTTCTCACTCATTGCATGGTCTACCGCCCCATCAAAATGTAAATGTTTTCCAGAATACTTGGTTTTTCTTTCTTGTCCCGTTTGTGTATGTTTGAAAAGTCATTTGCTTTCAACCTTGGTTTAATCTTTTAAAGGAGCAGTTAAGCACACCATTAATGAAATGTCTACTCACAGAAATGGAGCACACACCCACTCATGAGCATTTTACGGGCGTGCAGGCCAGACACACCGAATACTCCTCATAATACCATGAAAGGCTTCCCCTAACATTGGATACTTTGACCTGAAAAATGTGTGTGTGGGCACTCACAGTAAGCGATATGGTAGTCACTCCATGCTGCGACCTTCTTACAATGTTAAAACAACATTTTCTGCAGCACTGGTCCTTGTTTTATACCCGGAGAACACAATAATGCAGAACTATTCCTTTCTCCCTGTATCCCATGATCCTTATGTTAGTTTGGACCAAGTACAATGCGCGTCTGACATTCAGGGTGCTAGCTCCACTGACTTCTACATGGGCAGCAGGATCGCTGACAATGATGCACTTGAAATGGTTATACCTTTGGTCAGAAACCTTATGCCGATTCTCAAGCTCCAGTCTGGCAGGTTGGAAGGCACAGTTTCTAGGGATACCCTTCAGGAGGCTATTGAAAATTACTTGGATATAAACACAGGCTGTACTTCGTTCATACTGACAGAATGGGGGCCTTCAAGATTGTCATCACAGATATGAGCGTTAAATCGACATCAGATTCTTATAGAGTCTTGGAGAAGAACCTTCTCAAGGTTGAGGACTCCCTCTTACAACTGGAGTGCGAAGAATCCATTCACGAGGGTGTAAAAATATTGTAATAGAAGCTACAGAAAAGCATTTAGGAATTCTAGAAGGATTAGGATGTATATACTAATGCACTTAACGCCATAAGACCCATGCTGATACAGATAAGTAGGGCAGGTTATTGGCCTGTCTCATCTGGCTCTGATCCTTTGGCAGCCCAAAAATAACTATTTAAGATGTGTTAGAAATGGGGTCTTTAGTTGACAGTCAGGTTACCCCCTGTCCATGCAAGAACCCTCACTCTAGTCAGGGTAAAAGGGAATCACCCTCAGCTAACCCCCGCTCACCCCCTTGGTAGCTTGGCACGAGCAGTCAGGCTTAACTTCAGAGTGCTAGGTGTAAAGTATTTGTGCCAACACACACAGTAACTTAATGAAAACACTACAAAATGACACAACACAGGTTTAGAAACATAGAGTATATTTATTTAAACAAAACAAGACCAAAACGACCAAAATCCACAATACACAAGTCAAGTTATCAATTAAAAACCAAAAAGAGTCTTCATGTAATTTTAAAAACAACGCTAATGTTGTTAGCGTGAAAATGTACCTGGGCACGTCAAAAATAACCCTGCATGGACGAGGGTGCGTCAAAAGGGGCTTGCGATGTGTCGATATCACTCACAAGCGAGACCGTGCGTCGTTTCTCCTTCAGTCGTGTTGGCGTGCGTTGTTTCTTCTCTCTGCGTCGATCCGAACAGCATTCTCAGGTCTGGACAGCCTTGCATCATTTTTACTTGCCAGCGGTTTTTGTGTCGGAAATCCTGCTGCATGGGTTGCGATCTCACCAGCCTCCGTCAGCGATGTTGAGCTTCGTTTCTCCGGCCGCGTGCGTCAATCTTCCAGTTGCGCTGCAGGCAAGTGTCAATTTTCAGCTGCGAAGCCGGCGGCGCATCGATTTTTCAGCCGTGTCTGGGAGTTGCGCCTATCTTTTCCCCGCACGACAGTCTGTGCGTGGATTTCTTACTGTTGTTTTGCCATCTTCTCCTTTCAGGGTCCCAGCAACTGGATGGTCACCACTTGGCAGGGTAGGAGTTTCAGCAGAGGCTCCAGGTGCTGGCAGAGAGAAGTCTTAGCTGTCCCTGAGACTTCAACAACAGGAGGCAAGCTCTAGTTCAAGCCCTTGGAGAGTTCTTCACAAGCAAGCAGGAAGGCACACAAAGTCAAGTCTTTGTCCTCTTCCACAGGCAGAAGCAGCAACTGCAGGATAGTTCCACAAAGCACAGTCACAGGCAGGGAGCTCTTCTTCCTCAGCTCTTCAGCTCTTCTCCAGGCAGAGGTTCTTCTTGGTTTCCAGAAGTGTTCTAAAGTCTGTGGTTTTGGGTGCCCTTCTTATACCCATTTTGCCCTTTGAAGTAGGCTTACTTCAAAGAAAAGTCTCTCTTGTTTGTGAAATCCTGCCTTGCCCAGGCCAGGCCCCAGACACACACCAAGGGGTTGGAGACTACATTGGGTGAGGGCAGGCACAGCCCTTTCAGGTGTGAGTGACCACTCTTCCCCTCCCTCCTAGCACAGATGGCTCATCAGGATATGCAGGCTACCTCCCAGCTTCCTTTGTATCACTGTCCAGAGAGAGGTGCAAACAGCCCAACTGTCAAACTGACCCAGACAGGGAATCCACCACAAACAGAAAGAGTCACAGAATGGTTTAAGCAAGAAAATGCTCAGTTTCTAAAAGTGGTATTTTCAAACCCACAATCTTAAAATCAACTTTACTGAAAGATGTATTTTTAAATTGTCAGCTCAGAGACCCCAAACTCCACATGTCTATCCGCTCCCAAAGGGAATCTACACTTTAATCTACACTTTATTCATATTTAAAGGCAGCCCCCATGTTAACCTATGCAAGGGATAGGCCTTGAAACAGTGAAAAACAAATGTAGCAGTATTTCACTGTTAGGACATTCAAAACACATTAGTATATGTCCTACCTTAAACATACACTGCACCCTGCCCATGGGGCTACCTAGGGCCTACATTAGGGGTGCCTTACATGTGAGAAAAGGGAAGGTTTAGGCCTGGTAAGTGGGTACACTTGCCAAGTCGACTTTGCAGTTTAAAACTGCACTCACAGACACTGCAGTGGCGGGTCTGAGCCATGTTTACAGAGCTACTATTGTGGGTGGCACAACCAGTGCTGCAGGCCCACCAGTAGCATTTGATTTACAGGCCATGGGCACCTCTAGTGCACTGTACTAGGGACTTACCAGTAAATCAAATATGCCAATCATGGATGAACCAATTACATACACATTTTGTATAGGAGCACTTGCACTTTAGCACTGGTTAGCAGTGGTAAAATGTCCAGAGAAAAAAACAGCAAAAACAGAGTCCAGCACACATCAACAACCTGGGAAACAGAGGCAAAAAGTTCAGAGAGACCACGCCAAGGATTAAAAGTCTAACAAGATGACTCAGGTATAATAATCTAATCACAGAAAGCCAATAATTCAGCTTTTACTAATGGTGCTCATACTCAGAAATCAGCCCATCATGGATCACTAGATACAAGAGGCTTTTCAGGGCCTATCAAATGGAAAGACCCCTGGTACAGCTGGACTACCAAAAGAGTTTTAAGAAATGTATGCTCTTTGTTAGTGCCTGATCAGCAGTGCTGCTTGAAGCAGTATATCGCCGAGTTAAGCCACGATAGCCTCATATACTAAGCCTCCTAGTGACCCTCATAACCCCACTTCAAATCAACCTATCTCAGTCATAATCACATATTAAATTACTCAGTTCAATTCTATCAAAGCAAATTCTACTTTTCCTATTAGGAATAATAAACCTGGTTCAGTCTGGTTTCACTCCTTGGCGTAACACCTCCTCGAACATCAGCAGATTCTTTGCCATTCTTGAAGAAACCTTAAAACGTTGGCCTGAATTGGTGTGTGTCTTGTCCTAGCCCTCGAGAGGACCTTTGATACAGTTAAATGGAAGCAAATGGTTAGAGTTCTAAAGTGCTTTGGGTTTGGTAAACAGATGACCTGATGGACTGATTTGCTTTACTCTCAACCATCTGCCAGAGTCAGCACAGAACAAATTATACCTGACTCTTGACAGTACGAGTGGCATGAGGTAGGCCTGCCTTCTTTCTCTTCTGTTATTTGCTCTAATTATTGATCCCTTGGAGGCCACAATCCTGGACCTAGGTAAGGTTTGGACTATTCCAATAAGGGGGTCAAGTAATGCAGTTTCACTCTCTGCTGATGATATACTGATGTATGCTAAAAGAAAAGCCACACTGAACATTACCCAACTAACCGAGGTTCTTAAGACCTTTCAGGATATCTTGGCATTGTACCTTTCCTTTGATCCACTGCCTCCTAGCAGTGTTATTCTAATTAATGGAAAACTAAGATAGAAAAGGCACATACTCCGATATCTCAGCATTACAATCTTTCATTTTGATGAGGATGTCCTAGACGGTAACCTAGGGGCTGTTATTCAGTCCATTTGGTCACAGGTGACATTTTGATAATATTTTCTGCTGTTAGTTGCTGGTACAGTTACAGTGACAAATGTGATAGTACTGCTGCACCACCTTTATTTATCTGCTAATCATCCTTAGGTAACACCTAGGAAATACTTGAATGGTGCTGGAATGTGATCTTTAAAATTAATATTAACATGAAAAGCTTGCATTATATTCTGTAATGAAGCTGCATAGAAAATGTGTTAACGTAGAAAATAATGCACACGTTTGAAATGTGCCCACGGGGAGTGTCCAGCAATGTATACGAAGGCTAATGAAAGTTATTAATGATGCATAAATAGTGTACTAACGTTTTGAATTTGTATTAGTGTATCTTAATTAAAATCATGTATTAGGGGTTTGTTTACTTAAATCACTAGGCCCTAGTTTAGCGAGGGTCTGGGCCTAGCTGCCTGGTCTCATGTTAAACAGTGTTTTTCTAACGTGCAATGTGCTGCTTTCCTGAAGGACACAAAGCTGTACTTTTCCAGAAGCTACAGATATGTGTGTAGCCGTAGTAAATTCTTTCTCATGGGACAGACTTGCTCAAGGAGACATTCTTGCCGAATGCAACAGTGTAATTCGTAACAGGTACAAGGCTGTCTAGGCTAGGGGAAGACAATGGGATTACAGACTGGAGCGTAAAGTGTAACTTTCTTACCTGACATTCCTACCGATGAAGACGTCAACAACATGGGCCAATGAACTGCTTGAGAACTGTGTTTTGTGGAAAATTCTAGTGAGATGCATGGAGAATTATTGGACAGAGATAATGATGCACCAAAATTGATCTAATGAGGAATTAGGGGCTAGTTCGACAGTTTTGATATAACAGCGTGACCCAAAGAGAAATCAGCCATTATTAGCTTTTACTGGACGTTCCATCGAGCTATACTTTTTCCATTAATCTTTGAGACTTTGGGCCAGACATAGGTAGTTCCGATTTTGCTAATCGGAAATTGCGAGTCGGTGCGACTCGCAATTTCCGATTCACAAAATTGGATGCAGAACGGTGTCTCAGACACCGTCTGCGATTCGCTATGGGGTCGCAAAGACCCACCTCATTAATATAAATGAGGTGGGTCGCATTTTGCGACCCCATAGCGAGTCCCTGCACTCACAGGGATGGTGGCCTGCTGAAGACAGCAGACCTCCATGTCTGTGACTGCTTTTTAAATAAAGCAGTTTTGTTTTTTTATTTTGCAGCCCGTTTTCCTTAAAGGAAAACGAGTTGCAAAATAAAAAAAATACCAAAACCTTTTGGTTTCGTTTTTTCAGAGTAGGCAGTGGTCCAATGTTGCCTGCTCTGAAAAAACATTTTGGGCAACATTCACAAAGGGGAAGGGGTCCCATGGGGACCCCTTCCCTTTTGCGAATGGATTACCACCAGTGTGACACTGGTGGTAACTGCGAGTTGCTTTGCGACCGCATTCGCGGTCACAAAGCAATTTAGCATAGCGATACGAGTCGCAAATAGGAAGGGGACACCCCTTCCTATTTGCGAGTCGCATTCACAATTTGCGAGTCGGTACCGCAAAGCCCAAACCTTACTTGTGAATGTGCATCGCGATGGGCATTTTGCATGGCGCAAACTGCGATTTTCGCAGTTTGCACCATGCAAAATGCTTGCTACATCTGGCCCCTAGTTGTTTATTCTTCTGATATCTTAACCATCCTCTATTGAATTCTTACTTGATACTGAGAGCCTTATTCTTAACTATGCCATACTGAGACTTTGCCCTGTCCTATCCTTGCTGATGCTGAATCGACTGATGTCCTGAGGACGAAGACTGATGCTGATTGCTGATTTGTTGGAGGGGTAACTATCTGATGCAAATTGTAATTGTCTGTTTGCCTTTTCTTTCTAGGTACCAACTGCTCTTTTGATAGAAACCGTAGTTAGAGGTTTTCCAAATTTGTGTTTACTAAATTGTTTGCATGAAGCCCAACATGCTGATGCTAATTCAAGGTTAGTTAAGGTGCTCACTAAAATCTGACGCAAATAGACAAATGACTGGGTTCTTGCTTTGTTGAATCTTGCACAACGGAGACTTTGCTAAACTGCTTTTTATTAATGATGTGATAATGCTGAATAAGTGTTCTCAATGAATAGATAGTGTGTCATAATTACAAGTTTGAAGAGTTACTAATAAGATTGATTGCTAATGAGATTATTGGAAATGACTATTAGATTATAACTAATAGGGAATAAATGTCCTAACACTTAAATTACATTTGTGTGGTTATTCATTGGGCAAAAGGTCATAATGTGTTCACTTATCGATTCTTATTGAATGTCATTGATTAACTTGTTGATTAGGTATTGCGAATATTGCTTGACTTATTGTCATATTGATTGTGATATTAAAAAGATATCTCACTCTGTGAAGTCTCAGAACGTGGTCAAAAGGTTCATCGGCCTAGGCGTGTCTCCTTGTAAGTTTACTTATCAAGGTCCTGACGCGCTATCAATGGTCTTATGGGTGGGTTGATATGGAAGACAAGAAGACATAGGGTTGCACATCAGAATCTGTATCTCCCCACTAATGAGTGAGATCTGGGTGTCCCAGACTTGGAGGGCTACTACCTTGCTGCTCAGCTGCAATGGCTTGCCAGATAGTTGGTAGGAAGGAACTTATTGGAGACGGGTCTCTCTATCTTCTGGTGGCACTAAGGATAATTACATGCTTCTTTCATACCCAGACAGGCACCTTGCAGTGGCTCTTCCAGATGGTTTTAACTGTGTGCTCCTGTCTGAAGAGGGCACTGTGCTCTTCCTTGAGCAAGGATGCCATATGCCCCAATGGTTCCACTGGAGTACTTTCCCACTTCAGTAGTCATACCCTCTGCATCCAACCTTATCCAGTGGAAGGAAGCAGGAAAAGCACAATTAAGTGATCTTTTCTGTCAGGGGATATCAGTTACATTTGCCATCCTGGTTAATGACACAGGCATAAAACCAGGCCAATTATTGCTCCATTACAGAACTGGAAAGAACCTGCAATCACATTGAGGAATTTAACAATTAAACCCTGCTGCATATAAGTTGTCCCTGCAGCCCATAAATGACAAAGGGGAGGTTGATGTTATTAGGGTATTTAATGACAGAAAGGAAAAAGATAATTAAATCTCATCAAGGATCTTAAAAAGCCTGATTCAAGCTAATACAGTTCTTTAGCTTACATAGTGCATATTTAACCTCAAGCAAAATGACTGAAAACTATCATTGCATCTCAGCAGCACATCCCAGATGTTGTGACAAAGATGCTTCCTTCAAACGCATGTTGTAGGACTGTCTTGAATTAATCCTGTTCTGAATTGAGCTCACACATACCTAAACTTTGGTTATGGGTTTAGCAAAATTAGAGCATTATGGACGTCACATGTTTGGATTACTTAAAGTCCCTAAGAAAGATACTGTATTATCTCAATTTATTAACACTGCTCTTTTACTAGCCAAAAAAGAAATAAAACTACTTGAAATGCCCCAAGTCCTCCTTCCGGCCAAAGTTAATGAGCCAGCATAATTTCCTGGTCTAAAGCTGATAGTAATTCCCTGAGCAGAGTTGAGCATGCAAACATCCAATTCCCCTACAATAACATATACTCCTTTTTATTTTTCAAGAGTGTTGGACCTCAACCTATTGCAGGCTCTTACCTAGATTTTTGCCTTTTGTTGCCGAACACGTTTTTGTTGGTATTAGGACGCTGTGCACTTTTCTCTGCTAACCAGTGGAAGAGTGTTTGTGCTGCCTCTCTAAAACATGGTTCAATTGGCATATACCTGCCTAGTACATTTAATGTATTTGTAAGTCCCTAGTAAAGTGGCACTACCAGTGCCCAGGGCCTGTAAATTAAATACTACAAGTGGGCCTACAGTGCTTAGTATTCTACTCGCTAATGTATCCTTTTAAAACATGTCCCAGGCTTGCCACTGCAGTGCAGTTTTAAACTACCATTTCGACCTGGCAGAATAAACGTTTTGCCAGGCCCAAACATATCTGTTTAATATTTACAAGTGACCTTTAAGGAGGCCCTAAAGGTTCATAGGGCAGGGTGCATTATATTTAAAATGTAGTATATTTAAGTTTTACATGTACTAGTGGTGAAAAACTCCTAAAGTCATTTTTCACTGTTGTAAGACTTATTTCTCCAATTGACTAACAATGGGAGTAGATGGAAATATACATGTAATCATTTAATTGTAATGTAAAGTCCCCTTTAATAGCAAAGTTAGATTTTAAGTTTCAATACTGAAAATGCCACTTTAGAAAGTTGGAAATTTCTTGCCCCAACCATTTGTGCCTTCTGCCAGTGTCCTGGGTAACATGACTGTGAATGGCTCTGCTTTGAGGGTTTGTGTACTGCTTCCAGACAGTGACACTCAGAGGACTAGGCAATCATGCCAGGATTGATGGGGGCTGAGATGTGCCCTGCCCTACTTGCACTTCAAAGGGCTTGCCTCCAGCACAAATAAAGAGGCATAGCAACAGGCTTTTGTCAATGCAGAATTCTTGGAGCCTTTACTGAGGAAGGGAAGACATTTCCAGAGACAGATGTAGGATAGGACTGAGTGTCCTCCCACACAAAACAGCTGGCACCAGCTATAAATATTGGACCCTCAGACTAACCCTTCGGAACATTCCTGAAACTGTGGACAATACAGAAGATGAAGATTGTCCTGCTGCTGAGGATTGCCTTGATGACTGGGAAGGAAGAATGTACCTGCTTACCTTCATCCCAGGGTGAACTGAGAAACTCCAAAGGTCAGTTGACTTCTACATCTACAGGTACCCAACAAGCTCCAGAGGCTTCTCTGCAAATGCCTAGCTGACCTGCTGCAACCAGATCTGCCTGCACCTGCAATTGGACCCCCCTAAACCCCGGTGGCCTATGTTGGAGTGACTCCCTGGTCCCAAAGAAGTGCCTCCTGCCCCTGATTCTGTTATGTCTAGAGTAATGTCCATATAAATAACTCATTCTTGAATAATCCTGAGGTAAAACCGTTCCGGGAGGTTCATTGTATATTTGCCAAGCTCTTTGTAAGAAATTAGGTTATTTGTTGAGGGGGGATTGAAGCCCCTTTCAAGAAGCAACCACAATCCTTGTCAGAGTGAACCACAAAAGTTACAAAATCAATCTCTGCTTAACCCTTGGTAGCTTGTCACAAAAAGCAGTCAAGCTTAACTTAGAGACAATGTGTGTAGTACCCACACAGCAAAAAAACGGTATTCAAGTGAAAATACAACACAAGAAAACTCTAAAGAATTTAGAAAAATGGGCCACCAATTTAGAAACATAGAGTCGATTTTAATATATTACTTGACTCCTAAATGACAAAAAATCCAATCAGTAGAACCTGAGTTGTGAATTTTTAAAGTTTAAGGTAAAAACTATTGTAAAAATGGGGGTTCTAGTTGGCAGAGATATACACCATTGTCCAAATAGGGATCACAATCCTAGTCAGAGTAAGCCACAACACAATCTAAATTATCCTGTGCCCACCCTCTCGTAGTTTGGCACTGAGCAGTCAGGCTTACCTTAGAAGGCAATGTGTAAAGTATTTGTGCAATAAATCTTACATTAACACAGTGAAAACACCACAGAAATACACCACACAGGTTTAGAAAAATAGATAATATTTATCTGACTAAAACAAATTAAAAATGACAAAGATCCAATAAGCATAAATATCACTTTTAAATGGATTAAAAGAGTCTCAATCCTTAGAAATTAACAATTGTTTCTTTGTTACACACAGTAACTGGGATGCATCAAAAATAATGATGCATGGAGACAGCAGAGGAGGAGTTGCATGGAAAAATAAGGTGCTGTGTCAGATTTTCCGGCGCAGTACAGACGATGTATTGTTTCTTTCCAAGCTGCAAGGGTTTGCATCATTTTGCAGCGCACAGTCTTGGTTCCTCACTGCAATGCAGGGGTATTTTGATGCACAGGGGCAATGTGTTGAAACTCCTTGACACACTTGAAGAAGGAGCAGGCACTGCATCGATGCGGTAGGCATTGCGCCAAATTTTTAGTCGCAAGGCAAGTGCTGCATTAGAGTCGGGAAATCGGTGCTGCGTTGTTCCGGTCAGCTGAGCGTCGATTTCTCATCCACAATGGAGGCTTTGCATCGATTTCTGCAGGCGTTGCATCGATTTTAGATGCACAGTGAGTTTCTTGTAGAGATAAAGGGGGTCATTCCGACCTTGGCGGGCGGCGGTATGCGGCCGTATTCACGCGGCCCCCATTCTGACATTCCCGCTGGGCCGGCGGGAATGAGGCCGCAACACAGGAGCCGGCTCCTAATGGAGCCGGCGGTGTTGCGGCCGTGCGACGGGTGCAGTTGCACCCGTCGCGCTTTTTACTGTCTGCTATGCCCCCCAGGACACCCCTTACCGCCAGCCTCTTCCTGGCGGTGCAAACCGCCAGAAACAGGCTGGCGGTAAGGGGGTCATAATCCCCAGGGCAGCGCTGCTTGCAGCGCTGCCCTGGCGGATTATCACCGCCGGGCATAAACGGTGGGAAACCGCTGGCCCCGGCGGTGCGACCGCGGCGGTACCGCCGCGGTCAGAATAGGGAATAAAGCACCGCCAGCCTGTTGGCGGTGCTTTAGAATGACCCCCAAAGTCTTTGTTGGCCCTGAGACTTAAAAAACAGGAGGCAAGTTCAATCTGTGTCCTTGAAGAGCACTTCAGGAGGAAGGCAGAGTCCTTCCAGCAGAGTCAGAAGCCAGCAGGGTACCAGGGCAACAGCAGGGCAGCAGTCCTTCTCAGCAAAGCAGTATAGATGAGTCCTTTGAGCAGACAGGCAGTTCCTCTGACAGAGTGCAAGTGTAGATCCAGAAATGTTTGAGTTGGTGGGCTCAGAGACCCAGTTTACATACCCAAAAATGTCTTTGAAGTGGGGGAGACTTCAAAGAGTGGTTTTGAAGTGCACAAGTTCCCCTTTCAACCCAGTCCTGTCTGCCAGGGTCCCTGTGGGGGGAGTAGCAGTCCTTTGTGTGAGGGCAGGCCACTGGCCTTTGAAATATAAGTGTCAGACCCTCCACCCTTCCAGCCCAGGAAGACCCATTCAGTATGCAGATGAATGCAGATGTGACTGAATGTCCTGTGTTTGTGGTTGTCTGGGTGAAATGCACAAGGGAGCTGTCAACCAGCACAGACCAGACGTTAATAGGAGACAGGCTGGAAGGCACAGATGGTTTTAAGTGCAGAGAAATGCTCTCTTTTTAAAAGTGGCATTTCTAAAATAGTAATATAAAATCCAACCTCACTAATAAGAAGGATTTTCTATTATAATTCTGGCCATAGTAAATATGACCTGGTTACCCCTTTCAGATCAGAATATACCACCCAAAAAGTATATGATGGCAGTCCTAATGCTAGTCTATCAAAGGGGCAAGCCTCACAGTAGTGGCAAACAAATTTAGGAGTTTTTCACTGCCAAGACATATAAAGCACATGTGTACATTTCCTGCCTTATACCTACATAGCACCATGCCCTGTGGGTAACCCAGGGCCTTATTTAGGAATGACTTATATGTAGAAAAAAAAGGGGTTTGAGGCTTGGCAAGTACTTTTAAATGCCAAGTCAAAGTGGCAGTGAAACTGCAAACACAAGCCTTGTAATGATAGGCCTGAGACATGGTTTAGGTGCTACTTATGTGGGTGGCAAAATCAGTGGTGCAGGCCCACTAGTAGCATTTAATTTACAGTCCCTGGATACATGTAGTGCACTTTACTAGGGACTTATCAGTAAATCAAACATTCCAATTGGGGATGAACCAATATTACCATGTTTAAGGGAGAGAACATATGCACTTTAGCACTGGTTTGCAGTGGTAAAGTGTGCATACTCCTAAAACCTGCAAAAACAGTGGCAGAAAAGTGGAGGGAGGCAGGCAAAAAGTTGGGGGATGACCACCTTGAGACTGTCAGATCTAACAACTAGTTTGAAGTAAAAGCTGGGGCCTAAAAGATGAAAGTGCCAACCTCGAACATCTAGTCACATCAGACTGGGTCACAGTTGAAAATTATTGCTGAATATGATGAAGCATAATTTGGATACAAAGATCGGATGCGGCCTTACCTTCAGAGATAGAAATATTTAGAGAAAAGTTGTCTAAAATACTAAAGTTCAGTGGTTACGGCTGCAGACAGTGTTCGAGGAGGAGATGTCATCGTTGGGGTGCCGCTCGATGAAGTCACAGTGAAGATTTCCATGTTCGGACCTAGGCCCTCATTATGACCCTGGCAATCCGAAGACCGCCAGGGCCAAGGTGGCGGTCTCACCACCGATGTGCCGGCGGTGAAGACCACCACATTATGAGTGTGGCAGGTTGGCCACTGCCAACCCCTCACTTCTCCACTTGTACTGCTAGGATGGTGGGACAGCGGGCCGGAGATTAGCATCTCCGACCCGGCGGTCCAATGAAGACCACCAGCGATATCAAGAGCCGACCTTCCGCCAGGGTTTCTGTGGAGGTAGCACCGCCACGAAAACCTTGGCAAAAAGGCTACCGGCGACAGGAAATTTCTTTCCTGTCACCGGCAGTTAACCCCCCAAGCCCCTCCTGCAATTCTAATACGCCCCTGCATGCCAGAACCCTCCTCCCCCCACCCCCTTCTAGAACAGCGCACCCTCCCTCATCCCCCCTTCTAGTACAGCACCCCCCCCTCCACCCCCCTTCTAGTACAGTGCCCCCCACCCCCTTCCCTGCATACATGCACACACCCACATGCACACCACATACACTCATTCACCAACACATACACGCATTCACTCACAAGCATCCATACACTCATTCACTCACAAGTATCCAAACACGCACTCACTCACAAGCATCCATACAAGCATTCACACAAACATTCCAACACTCGCTCACTTCAACAATCATACACGCATTCTAACATGCATACACACACCCATACACACACGCATTAAAACAGGCATACCCACACCCATACACACACACATTCAAACATGCATACACACACCCATACACACACACATTCAAACATGCATACAAGCACACACACACACATCCATACACACATGCATTCAAACATGCATCCATACACGCATACACACACCCATACACACGTGCATTGAAACAAGCACACACGCATACATACACACACCCACGCATTTAAACACACATACACACACACGCACACAACACCCCCCTCCCCTGTCAGACTATCGACTTACCTTGTCCGGCAAGGAGGTCGTCTGACAGGGAATGGGGAACAGGTGCTTCCACCGCAGGCACTGCCCCACCATCAGGACACCACCAGGCCATATTACAAGTCGTAGTATGGCTAATATGGCAGGTTGAGTACTTTTGGTGGGGCGGGGCCCATGGTGGAACTGCCCCTGTGCCTCCAACCGCCAGCACGACTACTGAGGATTTCCACCCAAATTGAGGCAGAAAGCCTTAAGTACTCATGATATGGCGGTCAGAAGACTGCCAGCACTGGAGGTCTTCTGGTGCCCGTGGCTTCGGTGGTCTTCTGAAAAGACCGCCGAAGTCATAATGAGGGCCTTAGTCTTTTTTTTTTAAGTCAGAAATCTCCATCAAGACATGACTGGAAACTGTAGCCAACAAGAATTCCACGAGGTTGGAGAAGAACATAGCGAACCGACTGGTCATACACCTTGGGCAGATAGATGAGGTGGTTTTAGCGGTCTCCTCAAGGTTATTGGAGCAGTTTTTAGTCAAAAATATTCTCAGTACCAAATGTTGGCTTTTAGTTATCTGGGCACCTTTAACACCATCACCAAGGGACCAGGACTGGAGGAGCATCTCTTGGGGGACTAGGACTCCTTCAGGCTCAGTCAGGTGCGGGTTCGAGGTGGTTGGAGCCTTTTCTGTCCCTGAGGCTCTGATCAAGAGGGCAGACAACTAGTTCTTGGATTTACTATGGTAGTCCTAAGTTCAAGCAGTGGAACAGGACTCAAGCAGCAGGGCAGGCCTCTGAGGGTTTTAGCCTGGCTCCCATGAGAAAAACATTAATTTGAGGTGCAGGAAAACAATCTTGCGGAGTACATAGAAGGAAGTCTTCTGAGAGTCTTTCTGCAGGTCCAGAAAGGCACAGGTCCAGAAAGTGAACTGAAGAGTGGGTCTTTGAAGTGGGAGAGGTTTCTAGAGAATTCCCTCTGAAGTGCTTGATGTTGCCTGCCTACATTGCCCTGGGTCCAAGCTGGCTGCATGAACAGTGCAGTGGTGACAAGTATTTTGTGTGAAGACAGGACACAGCCTATGCAGTTGCATGTGGGGATGTGCTCAGCTTTTCCCCCATCCAACCAGTGATGGCCCATCCAGGCACATCTAATTCCTCTGTTTTGTGGATTTTGGTGATAGAAAGTTCTGGAATCTGAGAGGAGCCACAAATTTCCTTCCACCCAGCATTCCCCCACGTCTCCTAATAAAAATGGTACCTCACTAATGTGGGTAGGCCTAGCGACCACAACAGGAAATGCCTCAAAACACAACGTGGACACATCACATTTTCCCAAAGAAAACTGACATCTTTTTTGGAAAGTGCCTAGCTGTGGATTTTGGCCTCTAGCTCAGCCGGCACCTAAGGAAACCTACCAAACCTGTGCATTTTTTTCAACTAGACACCTTGGGGAATCCATTATGGGGCGACCTGTGGAGCAATGACCAGGTTCTGTTACCCAGAATCCTTTGCAAACCTCAAAAGTTGGCCAAAAAACACCCTTTCCTCACATTTTGGTGACAGAAAGTTCTGGAATCTGAAAGGAGCCACATATTTCCTTCCACCCAACATCTCCCCCCAGGTCTCCTGATAAAAATGGTACCTCACTTATGTGGGTAGGCATAGCGCCCGCAACAGGAGATGCCCCAAAACACAACGTGGACACATCACATTTTCCCAAAGAAAACAGAGATGTTTTTTGGAAAGTGCCTAGCTGTGGATTTTGGCCTCTAGCTCAGCCGGCACCTAAGGAAACCTACCAAACCTGTACATTTTTTAAAACTAGACAGCTAGGGGAATCCAAGATGGGCAGACTTGTGGGGCTCTCACCAGCTTCTGTTACCCAGAATCCTTTGCAAACCTCAAAATTTGGCTGAAAAAGCACATTTTCCTCATATTTCGGTGACAGAAAGTTCTGGAATCTGAAAGGAGCCACAAATTTCCTTCCACCCAGCATCTCCCCACAAGTATCCTGATAAAAATGGTACCTCACTTGTGTGGGTAGACCTAGTGCTCGCAACAGGAGATGCCTCAAACCACAACGTGGACACATCACATTTTCCAAAAGAAAACAGAGATGTTTTTTGGAAAGCGCCTAGCTGTGGATTTTGGCCTCTAGCTCAGCCGGCACCTAAGGAAACCTACCAAACCTGTAAAAAAAAAAATAACTAGACAACTAGGGGAATCCAAGATCTCTTCCATCCTTGCAGTGGGGGCACTGAGGCGAGGCTCATGGAGGGATCGCTAGTGCTCCCCCCATGAGCCAGTCCAAGGACGTAACAGTTACGTCCTTGGCGCCTCAGCGCCACAGCCAAGGACGTAACTGTTACGTCCTTGGCAGTGAAGGGATTAAAAGGGAGTCTATGCTTTCCAACAGTTAATCAGTATAGAAAAATTGGTTGGAACTAATTTTTACTTAAAAAGCTTAAGTTACCTAAATTTACATTATTTTAATTACTTAGTGAATAACAAATATCCAAACGCAGCATATATAAGCCTCAAGCTTTGTATATCATTGAGACCTGAGAATACTTAAACAAAACCAAGAAAGTAAATATCATATTCCTCCAACAAGTCATTTTGTAATAGTGTAAGAAAATGTAACTTTTTGCTGAATTTCTCCTATATTTGCTCTCTGGTCTTCCCATGTTTATGTTGACTGCAGAAGAATAAATTAACTAAAGCTTAAGGCACAGGAACGTTTTTTGTAGTTGTCTAAGGTATAGATTGGATTAATGGCACCTAAAATATAATTTATGCTTTTAGAAGTGCTTGTTTCTTTCAGATCAGTGACAAAACTGTTTTCATTATAAAATCTAAATTATAATACGTATATACCAGGAGACAGGAAATGACAAAACAGGAAAAAAGAGCGACACCATCTTGGATTGGGAAAGGCCTAATAGAAAAGAATAGGAAAAAAGTAGTAGTATAAAAAAAAGGCGTGCTGGGAAAAAGAACACTAAGAAGAAAATATGGAGACCAGAAGAAAGAAAAGGCGAAGTGAAAAGAGAAAAATAATAGAAGAGAAGAAAAGAAGAGGAGTTTTCCCCACCAAGTAGAATACATAGGATGTAGCATTACGGTCAGAGTTGCCGGCGTTGGAACTGGTGAAGTACATTCCAGTTCTGAGGTCAGCTTAACATCCTGTGATTCTGGGAAAATCACATATTTTCTCTGTGCCTAAAATAAAAATACATTTGATCTTGTGGAAAGTAACTGGAGCTCATGTAAACTGCTCAAGTGCCTTTGGGCGGAGTTCACACTATATAAAACCACAAAACAAATAATAATAATTAATCAGGAATATGGAACACATTTTTGAGAGTGACAGGGCTTAATTGTGATACCAATCCGACCCTGTCATACGACTTTAAAATATAGACAAGAGGTCCGATCCTAATCATGTAAAGTTCTATTGTAGCTCACTTTAACCGAAAAAATCAACATTTGAGAGATGTGTTTAGTGTGATTTTGGCTAAAGGAGTTTGAAGTTATTCTAGTGTCTTCTGGGTTTTGCTGGTCAAAGGTGCCTTTTTGGCTTATTATTTGTATCTCATAGTTGTGAAACTGCTTTTAGCCCGAAGAAAACAATTGGAAATTTCTTTGATTGACCATGAACTCTTTTTCCATCCACAGATAAATGTCAAAATATTTTTAAAACATTTGATTCCTGACCTCGCTTATTCTTTCTCTCTCCTGCGGGTAGCTTCCTGTCAAAAAGTGACTGATAGCTTGAAAACATACCAATATATAATCTATTCTTCACCTAGGAGAGCATTAAACATTTCATTTTGGTTAGGGGGTTATTGCACAAGGGTTTAGGGTTTTCTGAAGCCCTTATTTTTTGCCGTCCTTTCTGAGTAACTCACCAACTCACATTTTGGTTCAAATTGATAAACATTATACTTTAGGCTGATTGTGAAACCTCTTGCAGCTACTGAATGGTGTGAGTTTTTCACATAAACACTAAAATAATGCTAGAATTGCATCCGTTAATTTACAGTTAATAGATTCCTAGTGTCTGAGTCCAAGGAGAATAGTTACAAGGAGCTTGTGCCGCGGCTGCATCATTTTTAGTAACGCAGTGGTGGCGAATTCTGTGCTCCATATTTACAAAGTGAGGCATTATGCATAATGTGTCACTCTTCTCTGTCCTATGCTGATTTTTACTTGTGCTTCAACTGGCTGCATCAGATAATGTTAAACATATGCAAGGTAGTCATTCCCCCATAAAGTCCAACGCAGAACAGACACATCTATATCTACAAGTTTATGGGAAAGTGCTGGATTATTGGCAAATGATGTGCAGAGTCCAAAATGCATCCAAATTCCTGCGCATCAGCAACCCTGGTGTACAAATGATGCCTTGGCACTGGTACAGAACATACCCAAAGCACTTTGGCAAACTCAGTTACACTATGGAGCTACTCATACTGCAGCTTGGAGCAGGAAGAAGATGATGACAAACACCCCCACCACTTCCAACACCACCATGGAGGCAGAGCAGGAGAAGGGAGCGGACATAACAACAGAGGACTACCCTCACTGACCTTAAGTAGAAAGAGGTTATCATCTATTACAGGCTCAGGAGGGAGTCCATTGTCCAGCCCCTGCATCAGATTGCACCAAGGCTGCAGACAACATCCCAGAGCTGCACCAACATCCCTCTGCAGGCCAAGCTGATAGCAGTACTCCACATGCTAGCATCTGGCTCATGCCAAACCACCACAGCCAGAGTGGCAGGAATATCTCCAGCATTATTTTCCAACTTCCTCCTCTCCATCCTTGGTGCCACCATAAGCCTCACATCCCGGTACCTCATGTTCCCAAACACACAGCAGAAACAACTTGAAAACAAGCAGGACTTCTATGCCACTGCTGGATTTCCACATGTAATAGGGGGCAATGGACTGCACTCATGTGCAACTGGTGCCCCCAGCTGCTACATCCCACTTCTACTGCAATCAGAAGCACACATATTCAATCAACATGCAGGGAATAGTGGACCAGCTGGGGATGTTCATTAATGTGCTGCCAAAGTACCCGGTGAGTGCTCATGATGCATACATCTTTAGACATTCCATCATGAATGAGTGCTTCTAGAATTGGAGAAATGGGAATAGCCTACTGGTTGCTGAGTACATCTGAAGCACATGACCAACCTCATGACAGTAAAATATGATGGATAAAATAGCCATATTTGTGTCGGGTGAATGTGACAGTGCATATATAGCAGGAGTGGGCCTCATACTTGCATCATACTACATGGCACATGTGCAATACAATCCTGCAAGTCACATATGTTCAGGGCCAGCTTTAGTGCTGGTGGTACCCTGTGTGACAATATTTTTTGGCACCCCCCAATGACCACCTCCGCCAGAGATTCCCTCACTATTAACCTTTAACAGCACCCCACAAGTCTCCATACCACTCTCTATCAAATGCATTTAACTAGTTTTATACCACCACTCATTCTAGTGTAGAGTGTCAGAGCACTTTACATTGTGCACACTTTGCACAGAGCCAATCAATCATATGTGTGTAAATCAGTGTTGAAGAAATATTACATAAGACAAAGAACAGCAAGGCGTAGGAGTCACATCATCCGTACTGGTAGGCTACATAGTTTAAGAGTGCTTGGTTTGGAAAAACATAAACTCAAAATTTAAAATGTAACAGCATGACTGGGGTTCTCTTTTATTATAAGAATGTTTTTCTACCCAAATTAACCATTCTTGCAACATTAGGATAGTGAAAGAAGGGAAAAAATAATCACACTCTAATCTATACCTTGCAGTATGCATACATTTCTTTTTAATGACAGTTAATGGCTTACTGTTCTATATTAGGATTTTAACTTATAAACTGCAAGGGACCTCTCCGACAAAAGCAGTAACCGACTGACCTATAAGGAATATGCCATGTGCATGGTTCACGTTCTTTGCAGCAGGCCAATTAACCCTCTGCGCTATCTTAAAACTTAAAACTTCCACTAGAGAAAACTCTGATTGCTCTCCAGACAGAACATTAATCACCAGGATTATTTTGAAATTGTTATTGTTGCCTGGAAATTGCTGGAGACAAGAAACTTGTAACAGGTGCATTTAAAAGCATGCTATACCTGCAAACACGGTGCCCCAACCCGGAGTCAGCACCTAGTGCAGTTACACCAGTCGCACCACTCTAGAGCCGCCTCTGCATATGTTAAGACCTTCTAAGCCACTGTGAGCCTCATCTACAAGAGGCTTGCGCTGCCGGAGCATTCATTTCCATGACACTCTGGTGGTGTAGGTCTCTCTATCATATGTATAAGGCAACACAAAGTCACCCTGCCTGCCTTTGCATGGCCTCATAGATATGGAGTAAGGCAAGTCAGCATAAAGCACTGTGTTGCCTTACTCTGCATCAAGGATGTGTTCCATGGGCGTTGCAGTAGTTTTTCCCATACAACACCTATGTGTTTTGACACATTCCCAGATCAACAAGAATATGAAAGAGGAAAAAGCCTCCATTGATTGTTTCTGTACAGGAAGGTGTCCCTTACTTCATAAATACAATTGAGCCAACAATGCAGACGC
This sequence comes from Pleurodeles waltl, assembly GCF_031143425.1. Classification (NCBI taxonomy): domain Eukaryota; kingdom Metazoa; phylum Chordata; class Amphibia; order Caudata; family Salamandridae; genus Pleurodeles; species Pleurodeles waltl. The sequence continues at coordinate 1,077,285,065 of NC_090448.1, read as the reverse complement.
ACCTGCACCAGGGTGCAAGGGTGCCTGTTTCGGCGCTACGCACCAATTTGTGATCTTGCGCTTGCAGAAGGAACATGAATGCATTGTATTTAATTAATGCAGCACATTTCTGTCCTTTGCTTTTGATGCAGGTCAGTTCAGCTTAGTGACTTCCTGTGCTGCCCTGCATTAACAACTCGTAAATGAGTCCCTGTGTATGTCTCTAAATTGGGGGAAAGATCCAATACCTGTGAAACTGAGAAAGTTTCAAATAATTGTCCCTCTCCAGGTCGTTTGTTCCATGGAAATTTATATTAGTCATCACATGCACACTTGCCATCCTATGTGCGGCCCATTTTGTGCAAAACAGACCTACTCTGTCATTCCTCCAAGGGTTCAGACTGTGAAACAGAGTAGGCTCTGATGCACAAAGAATATCTCATAGGACAAGCAGTCACACTTTCACCATTTTGCTAATGTGCCTCTCTTGGTGCAATGCTGCCCATTGACTGTCAGTGCAGGCTGCAAGCCCAGAACACTGCATCATGTTGAAAAATATGTCCTACACTCCCTTCAATCATTGAGACAGTGCAGTGTTGGTAGTTTACCAGTTGCATTGCACAGAGGAGGACTCCCACATAGCTCCCCCCTTGTGTTCTGTCAACATAGTGGATGGACACAATGCACTGCCATGTGTAGATTATCATGTCCCACATTGACATGCAGTCACTAATCTCTCCATGGAGGTAGTTAATGAACAACAATGACTACTACTGTCACATCCAAATATGTGTGAATGAATGGGACAACATCATCTGCTTCGGCAAAATTTTGAAAAATCAGACATGTTGTAGGTCATAAATGGCAATAGTAGTCCCAAACCAACACAATAGAGAAGTGTGAGAGAAGTATGTCCTCAATGGCTAACTGACTCTCCCTATCAGCAGAGGTTCACCACGTTCATGACATTGACACTCACAAGTATTATAAATAGTAGGAATATCACACAGGCCAGTATGTGTAGTACAGTGTCAGTCATACCAAAAAAAGAAAGTGCTTTTATACCAAAAAATGTCAGTACACATCCAATACTGGTTGAAATATGTATGAGTAATTCAGGGCACATAACAGAATGTACTTAAATGTGGGTTTTTCAGTTATGACCATTGGCTGATCTTCTGTCTCTTCAGTTGACCAAGGATATTGTCTGCAGCCATAAATCATGACCCCATATGCTCAGCCCCAGACAGAGGCCCAGAGGAGCTACAACTTTACACTTAACAGGACCTGGTCCATACTGGAGTGGCCCTTTGTAGTCCTTAAGTCACGCTTTTGCTGTCTCGACATGTCCAGGGGGAGATTGTGCTATTACCCCCCTCTGGTATGTAAGATCATGCTTGTGTTCTGTATTTTGTACAACATATGTGTGCAGACCAGTGTCCATTGGGAAAAGGAAAATGAGGACCATTAAGGCCTGAAGAATGATGATGAGGAAGATGAGCACCAACTTCACAATGTACACACAATTGCTGGGACACAGTGGAAAGACCAAATAGTACAGAACTTCTTTGCAGATGCATGAGTCAGATCAATGGACACAAATGTATGTACTTTATGAAAATAGTATGCATATTAACAACCTGTGTCAAGTGCATGTCCATTGGGAAGACAGGCACCAACATAAAATAGCAATTTGGCACAGTTTGGACATGTTTTACAGTTTACTGACTGCCAGATATCCTCCCACAATCCAAAGGGTGTGCAAATGTAAATAGTGTGCAAGGACTGCGTGTGTGCTTTGTACATTTAGCCATTTGTACAGCCTTATAATTGTGGAGGACAGTAGAGTGAACTCATAGTCTTATGACTGTGAACACAGGCACATAGGATGTGCATGGGAATACAGTTCAACCCATACACTCTACATATGCTAAATCAATCTCTGCAGGCTCATAGTAAATTTACAGTGATATCTCACATAACACATATACATGCAGAATTTTCAACTGTGCTGGTGCAGGATTAGCTACCTAGGACCAATGCTGCCACCCACACACCTCTAGGCAAAGATGCAACTGGAATGAGCAGTGCTGTATGTTACCATGTGGGTGTGCAGCACTCAGATGAAAACAATGGGTTCACTCCTATAGCTACATCTATGTGTGTTTGTAAAAACACAACACAAAGAAGTAGATGATAAAACCTTTGCTCAGAAGCAATGACTATATGCAATGTAAATCCTGCCAAACTGAAGCATTCCAGGTCATAGTGGCAGAATGCATCAATAAATGACAAGGTGACCATCTTGTGTGAATACATACCCACATCCTAAGTTCAAGTAACCCCTCAATATACCAACTTAATGTGATGGATGTCAATAGCAAACATATACCTCCTTGGAATAAATCAGACTTTAACTTTATTCAGCAAAACATACCTTTAAAGTACACATTATTCATCACAATCAATCACAACATAAAATCACTACAAACAATAAATTAAATCACAGTAAAACTTCTAAAACCAGGAGTCACCTATATCAAACGAACTTTTGGATACTATGACTATTCTCAATTAGTTAAAAAAACCTATATCAGTCAGTATTCTTCAGTTAATATTACTAGTTGCTATCTATATAAAAAATTAACGTTTGAGTGCTTGATTTATTCATAATTAATTAAAAGCATCTATGTCAGTCAGTATTTTTCAGCTAATATTACCCCTACATGAAGATCTATGATTTAACAATAAAATCCAGGCACTTGTAAATATTTCACATTAAGGCTTGTCTAAAAATGTTTCTCGCTTATTCCAAATACTAAGAAGAAATTGGCTCACTGGGTACACAATAGCTTCTGCTGTGTCACTTCTAAGTATAGGCAGTGCCACCTAATATTGGGCAACCCCTAAAGAGAAATAGCTAGGTTGAAGCCATCATCGTTGTTTTTCCTGGTAACCACAGCACACCATAAAAATATGATTCACTGACTCTGGGGCAATTCACATATAGGGCATAGTACGGAAGCCTGTCTACTCACCAAGAACAGCCATACCTAAACCTTAAATAAAGGCTTTTGCCAAGAGAAGGGGTTACAGTATACAAAAAGTGCTCAAATGTTGGGGTAATTTTAAAACCGAGGGACCTTTCCAGTAGATGACCCAAATTGTCCTTGCTAATTTTATGCTCCAAGACATAGCACCAATACGGCGATTTTACAACCTATCCAACCTGTCCAACTTGCAGATTCACAAAGGAGTACCCAAAAGGCGTCTAAATTCAGCCTCTTGCACCAGTTGTATATAAACCTCAGCCATGGCACCTTTATAGCACAATGAAACCTTAGACGGTCACGTAAACAATCTCTATAAACAAGCAATTCAGATGTCAACTGTTAGACTTGGCATCCTTGGCGTGGTCTCCCCTAACTTTTTACCTCTGTTTCCTAGATTGTTGATGTGGGTTGGACTCTGTTTTTGCGGATTTTGTTATTCTTGGCACTTTACCACTGCTAACCAGTGCTAAAGTGCAAGTGCTCCTATACAAAATGTGTATGTAATTGGCTCATCCATGATTGGCATATTTGATTTACTGGAAAGTCCCTAGTACAGTGCACAAGAGGTGCCCAGGGCCTGTAAATCAAATGCTACTAGTGGGCCTCAAGCACTGGTTGTGCCACCCACATTAGTAGCCCTGTAAGACATGGCTCAGACCTGCCACTGCAGTGTCTGTGTGTGCAGTACTAAACTGCCAATTTGAGTTGGCAAGTGTGCCCACTTGCCAGGCCTAAACCTTCCCCTTTTATACATGTAAGACACACCTAAGGTAGGCCCTAGGTAGACCAATGGGCAGGGTGCAGTATATGTTAAAGGTGGGACATGTACTTATGTGTTTTACATGTCCTAACAGTGACATACTGTCAAATTCGTTTTTCACTGCTGCAAGGCCTATCTCTCTCATAGGTTAACATGGGGGCTGTCTTTAAATATGATTAAAGCGTAGATTCCCTTTGGGAGCAGATAGACATGTGGAGCTTGGGGTTTCTGAACTCACAATTTAAAATACATATTTTAGTAAAGTTGGTTTTGAGATTGTGTGTTTGAAAATGCCACTTTTAGAAAGTAGGCATTTTCTTGCTTAAACCATTCTGTGACTCTACCTGGTCGTGGAGTTCCTGTCTGGGTTAGTTTGACAGTTCGGCTGTTTGCACTTCTCTCTAGACAGTGACACAAAGGGAGCTGGGGTGTAGCCTGCATATCCTGATGGGCCATCTGTGCTAGGAGGGAGGAGAGGAGTGGTCACTTACACCTGAAAGGGCTGTGCCTGCCCTCTCACAATGTAGTCTCCAACCCCCTGGTGTGTGTCTGGGGCCCGGCCTGGGCAAGGCAGGAGCTCCCAAATAAGAGAGACTTTTGCTTTGAAGTAGCCCTACTTCAAAGGCAGAAATGGGTAAAAGAAGGGCACCCAAATCCCTGAAAATTAGATCACTTCTGGAAATCAAGAGGAACCTCTGCCAAGGAGAAGAGCTGAAGAGCTGAGGAGAAGTGCTGCCCTGCCTGTGACTATGCTTTGTGGAGCTATCCTGCAGTTGCTGCTTCTGCCTGTGAAAGGGGACAACGTCTGGACTTTGTTATGCATTCCTGCTTGTGAAGAAATCTCCAAGGGCTTTATCTGAGCTTGACTCCTGTTGTTGAAGTCTCGGGGCCATCAAAGACTTCCCCTGCCAGCATCTGGACTCTCTGCTGAGACTCCTGCCCTGCTAGGTGGTGCCCTATCCAGTTTCTGGGCCCTTGAAAGGTGAAGCTGGCAGACTAAGACTGAAAATCCACGATGCACCTACCGAGACGCGGCTGAGAAACGACGCGCTGCCGGCTTCGCGGCTGATATCTACGCTCCACCTGAGTCACGGCTGAAAGATCGACGCAACGCGGCTGGAGAAACGACATGCAACACTCGCTGACGGAGGCTGCTAATGTCGCAACCCCACATAGCGTGGTTTTCTGAGACCGTGCAACCGGATTTTTGACGCAAACCTCGCTGGTTGAAGAAAAACAACGCAAAGCCTGCCCAGACCCGAGGGGCCTGTCCGGATCGACGCATCGCTCTCTTGCAGAGAGGAAAAATTATGCACGCTGACCCGACCGGAGGAAGAACGACACACGGTCTCGCTTGAGAGTGAGAAATCGACACATCGCTGGCCTTTTCCGACACACACTCGCATTTTGACGCAACCAGGTACTTTTTCATGCTAACAGTGTTCTCACTGTTTTCTAAAGGATTTAAGACTCTTTTTGCTTTTTAATTCATAATTTGACTTGTATATGGTGGATTTTTGTCGTTTTGGTCTTGTTTTGTTTAGATGCATATTACCTATTTTTCTAAACCTGTGTTGTGTCAGTTTGCAGTGTTTTTACTGAGTTACTGTGTGTGTTGGTACAAATACTTTACACCTAGACTCTGAAGTTAAGCCTGCCTGCTCGTACCAAGCTACTAAGGAGCATGAGTGGGGGTTAGCTGAGGGTGATTCTCCTTTACCCTGACTAAAGTGAGGGGCCATTTCTAACATCGACCAAACAGACACCCGATATAGGAGGGGTTTTAGCTGGACAAGATCTTATACACAATTAACACTTAATTATAGCAGCGGGGTAAGTGCCATACTAGTAAGAACAGCCACCAGGGCCCTAATACAACTATTTTCTGACACTGCCAACTTATGTGTACTAATATAGCCTTGATTTCAGCTCTGAAAATTGCAGCACTCAAGGCCTTGGCACAATAGGCCTTTAAGAGCTGGAAAAATAGATTAAGTATACGTCACTTTAAAAAAATCATGAAATTGCATTAGATCTGTGTGATAACGTAAAGGAACTCTTACTAATTTGAGAATCCCACTTAAATTTATCTGACAAATTAGGTCAAAACAAAACACCCTGCCAAGTATTACAGTACCCACCTTAACCCAATTATTTCTGGAGGAACCCTTGTCAAAACTCATATACTTGGTTTTTAAACAATTTAACTCTAGGCCCCTGGTCTCAAGGAATGCCATAAATGTATTCCGTTGGATTTGGAGGTCTATAGGTGTTTTAGATATTAATAGCGAATAGTCTGCAAAGAGGAGAATCATAATTTTTTCCCTATTCAAGTAGAGTGAATAATTTACACAATTCAATAAGGTATTAATTGCATCAGTTATTTATAAGGTAAATGGAGTAGGTGTAAGTTCACAGCCTTGCCGCACATCATGTAGGAAGGGAATTTGAGTTCTCAATTACCCCTGCTCACCTCACCTGACTTGAGCATAGTTCCTATCATGTAATCTGATCAAAATATTAACAAGATCACATGGGACACCCATATTCATCAATACCCTCCAGAATTTGTTACCGGGATCAGATCAAAGGCGGCACGAAGATTAAGGAAAGCCACATAAAGCTTCTGCTTACACGGAAGTACCTGCTTCCAATATAAAAGCGAGAACCTGGAAACCTGATCTGTAGTGCTAGTTTCCACCCGAACTCTGCCTGAAGGGGCGAGAGTATCTGCTCGAAGTCTGCCAAGCTTGTAATATGTCGATTACTTGCCTGGGAAATATTTTTTGAAGCTTATCTATTAAAATGATTGGAGGATAGTTAGCAGGGCAACCTGCATCTCGTTTTTTAAACATTGGAATAATTTCAGCCCTTCTCCAGGTATCCGACATCTTGCCGCCTTTTGCAATCGCATTCAACTAAATATTCACATTACAAACCCATAACTGTGGTTCGGATGTATATTGATCCCCGGTATTCGATCTGGTCTTGGGGCCTTTGGTGGTTTCAAACTATTTATAGCTGAGAGGGTCTCCTGCAGGCTAAAAAAATGTGGCTCACTTAAGCTAGGTACAGAGATTGCTTGATTATTGCTAAACTCGATATGCCCCTCAATTAAGGAATGCTCACCAGTGCTACCTATGGAATATAATTCATGAAAATGATCCTCCCATTTATCAGGTTAACTATGAAAATGTCTGGGGCTACACTGCCCTTTACACCCATGCACGACTAGTGACCAGAAAGTATGATTATCCTTCACTTTAAGGGTGTGCAATACATCTTGCCAATTGTTTTTATCCCACTTGAACTTTGCTGCTTTAAGTGCTGTGTTATACCTAAGGAGTGCAATCCTGATTTCTACCCGACTGCAGTCCCTGACAGCTCTTTTTAGTAATCGTTTTGTCTGCTTGCAAACATGGGTAAACCACTTAGGGGCTTTCCTGGCTGATCCATTCACACTCTGAGATTCCGTATAAAACATAACCTTTAATTTTTCAAAATAGGTCCTGTAAATGCCTAATATGGGAAAAGGATCCATAGTAGTTTCTTCAAAGCCTGATATGAAATGTAGAAAAAGCTGCTAGATCTCTGCATGCAGTTTCTGGTCACCATAACACTGGGCCGCGCAACTCTGTGACAATTATTAGCAACAATAGGTTCAGGAGTTTTAACAAGATCGGTATAAAGGGGGGGCGTGGTTTGGCCACGACCGGACCGGAGCTCTGCAGATCGGCGGGCCTCGGGCCGGGGGCAGCGGTGTTATGCGGGCACCGGGCGTTCCGCCTTGAGCACCGGAGGAGCGCTGGAGGTCGCTGCTGCTGGGGGTGCCATCTACTGGGTGGGGGAAGAGCCTGGCCCCCCTGTTGGAGGCGTGAGTAGGAGAGCGGCCGGCGATCACATGCTGAGCCGCGGCCTCGCGTGATCCTGAGGCCGGCGCGAGGTGGACTGTGCAGGGAGAGAGGTCCCGAGCGCCCTGGGGAGGAGCGCGTGCAGCGGCTTGAGCCTCGCCGGAGCGATATCGGAACAGCTTGCGGCTCCGCTCACCGTCTTTGTGTGCCCGCATCCAGGTCAGCTTTACCTGCTTCCCTCCCCCTCCCCCCTTGGACTGTGCTGCACAGGGGACGAGGAACCTGAGAACCATGGGTCTGGCGCGCCATTCATCATAAAATAAGGGAGTCTCAGGGGGATGATGACCTGGCCCCCCCTCCCACTTCCACATATCGCCTCCGCCCCCCTTCCCCCTCTCTAAGGCTGCCTAATGGGGATGTAATACCATCTTGGATGTGGTGACTCTACGACAGCGGGCCGGCACTGCCAGGAGAGGCCCTGACCACTGACTGTGAGGAGGGGCACGTGGCCAGGAGACAGCAGGAATTGTGGACAGGGTCGAGACCCACCATGGAGTAGAGCCTCTCGGGACTGAGAGGTGGATCTGCTGGCGAGATGAACTGTGGGCCCCTTCCCGCACCGTGTCGGTGGAACAAGGGAAACCAATTGGAGCTGCCAGGGGAGAAGCGCCCGCACCACTGAACAACTGCAATGCTGTATTCAGTGGTCCCCAGGATAGAGGGTCCACAGGACAGGAGAGGCTACTCCGCCATCGGCCCGTCTAAGGCTTTCTGGTAACGACATTTTACCTCTCAACTGATTTTGAGCCCGTGGGACCTGCACCCTCTATTCTTCTCCTGTTCTTTACCCTCTGTCTGAGGGCATTGCAGTAGTTACTCACTTACCGGACCTTGCTGGGCACTGGACACAGAGCGAGGGCATTGAGTGTCTCCTCCCTCACCGCCTTCTCTCGTTTTACCATGTCATTTGCTTGCCCACGTCCAGCAGGCGCTTCGCCCACCGCTCTTCAACAGGAATCTCCCTCCTCTTCCGCAGTCTACCGGACCACACTCGTGACTGGGAGTCTGCGTTACCTGGTGGTAGGACGTCAGGCAAGTAATCAGGTAAACCATCCCGGAAATTGCTCTTCTCGGAAGCTCTGCAAAATCCGAGAGCGTCATCCCCCACCTCGGAGCTGCAGGCATCCGCTCCACCTGGTATCATGACAAAAACAGCGCAGGAAGCCACTATGGACCGCTTTTTACAGGAGATCTCGGCGGTGGGTCGCAGGCTGGAGGGGATGGACAATGCCATGGCCTCCCTGACAGCAGAGACGAAATCCATGCACTTGGACATAGCGGGCTTTCAGTCACGAGTACTGGGACTGGAGCAGCAGGTCTCGACAGTGGAGACACATATCACCTCCTTCACGGACAGAGATCAGGAACTTTTATACCTTCGAAGTAAGCTGATTGATATAGAAGATAGAAGCCGCAGAGACAACGTCCACGTTTTTGGATTCCCGGAGACCATTGAAGGCGCAGACATTCACTCCTACCTGCGAGATACCCTCCCCAAGCTAACGGGCCTCACTTTCGACCCCCCACTGGAATTCCAGAGGGTGCACACGCTTGGTCCTTAAAGACGAGAAAGACGAGATGACGCCAATCACCACGCCCCATCATTGCTTGCCTTCTACGACATGTGCAGACTCATCAACTCCTACAAGCGAATGATCACATGGTACATTCTGGATGGACGGACTGGAAAGCGTTCTTGGCCCTTTGACCCCGTTTGCGTCAACTGGAAGTGAAATATGGGCTGTTCAAACCGGCAAGAATGAGGATCACTAAAAATGGGTGTCCAAAGACTTCTACGATCCTGAGGACCTATGAGTTTTTTTGGAAGGGCTCCAACCCCAGACCCAGTCCATGGATGTAGCGCCTCCAGCCTGGCCAGGGATGACTCGGGGAGACCCCCCCCGAATCCTACCCTCGGAGAAGCAGGATGGGCCACCATGGACTCCCAAGCTAGGGGGAGAGATTTAGGGAGACTCACGAAGAGCCACAATGATAGGGGTCAAGTTCTACAGGCAGTGGTGCTGCATACGCAGACCACGGACAGGGACAAATCTCGTTCCCCACTGAAGCCCACCGCGACTCCCACCTGCTGACACGGCTGCATGACGTCCCAAGGGAGCTACAACAGTGAAACATGCGATGTTCTGCGAGAGATGCAGAGGTCCTTCTACTGAGACATCGGAGGGATGAGTACCTGCCTCTTTGATAATGTGGCTGACATTTGGTTTTATAGTTGAACTGTATTCCAATAGGTTCTCCGACTAACTTAGCTTATTGTCCGGCTCTCGTTTGGCATGTTTGAGTCCATTGTATAACTTGTTCATTGCCCTTCAGATTTCAGGTTTCAGATTTAGATTTTATACGAGTGTGGTATGTTTCAAGTTTGATTGTCCCCAACTGGCTATTACATACAGGTTCTAGTCTTCACTGCCCAATCGCTCATTGGCTCGTAGATCGCCCTCTATCCTCTATCTCCCCCCCTGCTCATCCTAACCCCTCGCGCATTGCCCCCCTACATTTTGCACTCATATGCCTCCCATATCCTTCTTCAAGCTAGGATACCACCCCACTACGCTGTCCGATTTACGCATACCTGGACACACTATCTGTACCCACTGTTTGGGACGTCTGGGGACTACTGCACTGGGTACATCAGGGCCCTTACTGGCCGTGTGGATGACTGCTTCCCCTCCCACCTCTCCTTCCCCCCCTCTCCATCTGTGGATATTTTCCACCTACGTCGTCTGAGCGACTTGACAATGTCATAATATCGGTGGCATGGTTTATCCCCCTCGACACAGCACCATACTGACTTCTGCTGCGTGATCGCGCGACTCCCTCCGGTGCCTATATATCTTATATATATATTATTTTCTCTTATACCGTATATCATACATCTAACATCTTATGCCCTACAGGGACGATAGATTAGCGGGACTGGGATGTCTTGCGCACCTCCTCCCCCCTGGCCGGAGGCCCGCTGGTTGGGCGCTTGGGCGTCTAAGCTTCACAGGCTTAGGTTTAGACCCGCAGGTTACAGATCGAGATCGGCGTAACTTCCCTGTTCTGCTCTCTTTTCTTTTCTTTATTTCTTTCTTCTCCTTTTCCTCCTCCCTCTCTCTCTCACTTTCTCACTCTTCCTGTCTCTCTCTTCCCCCTTCCCCTTTTTTATTGCATGTGAGGGTAGTACTGAGTTCTCCTCTTTTGGCCCATTTCCCGCATCTCTATCTTTTCCCCTTTCTTTTCTTCTCCCTCTTCCCTCCTCTCTCTCTCTCTCTCTCTCTCTCTATTCCTTGTCCTTTTTCTTCCCTTTCTTGAGGTTCACCCCCTTTGTTTTCTTCTCTCTCCTCTTCTCTCCCCTCCTCCTCTGCCCCATCTCGTCCCCCTCGCTTATTCCCCTTTCCCTCCCTCTCTTTCCTCCCCTCCTACCATCCCCTCTTCTGCCCGTGACAGTCCCTTCCTCCAGGTCCTTGACATTACTCTTTTTTTTTTTGTCTTTTCTAGCTCTCTCCCCCTCCACCCCATCTCTCTCTCCTCCCCACCTGGACTGCCTGGCCCCTATCTTTGAGTTTCATGATGGTCGACTCCTCTCCACCCCCTCCTCCCTCCACCCCGCTACGGATCGTATCCTGGAAAGTAAACGGCCTTACCCATTTCATAAAACGGAAAAAGGTGCTGTCCTACCTTAACTCCAAGCGGGCTGACATAGCCTTACTCCAGGAAAGCACCTTCACAGGAATGAGTCCGACAAGCTACGCAGGGACTGGGTGGCAATGTCATTATTTTGCGGCAGCCCTACCCCTCAAGATCCAGGAGGCAGTGTCACCCAGAAATGTGGTGTTGTGCTGCTGTTGCGGAAAACCATCCCCTTCACTGTCATCAAATCAAGGGATGACCCAGAAGGGAGATATGTGTTCGCTAAGCTTAAGCTGGGGAACTCCTCCCTGTGCGTGGGCTCTGTTTTTGTCCCAATCGGCTCTAAGCAACTGTTCTTTCTGCAAATCAACCGTCTCTTGACTAAAATAGGGATGACTCGTTATGTGATCGGGGGAGATTGGAATCTGGCTAGAGACCCAATACTGGATAGGACATGGCCCCTAGATATCAGCAACAATGCCGACAGGGCCATACAGTCTGATATAATGCTGGACAACGGCCTGGTGGACCACTGCCGGCTGACGCATCTGGTTGACAGGGAGTACACCTTTTTGTCGCCGGTGCACGGCACTCAATCCCATCTAGACTATTTCCTCATGTCGCATAACCCAGTGGCCCATACCCAAGATGCTCGCATCCTTGAATGTGGCCTCTCGGACCACTCTCCAATCCACATCGCTGTCCAGTTGGGCCTGGTGTCCCCGGGTCGCATAACCATGGAGATTTGCTGTACATCGCTACCGTTCACCGCAGGGCAAGACACAGTTGAGAGCCCATGCGTCCACCTTCGTTCAAGAAAACATAGGCACTGTCGACTCCAAGAGGGTTGTATGGGTAGCGGCCAAAGAAACCATTCATGGGCAACTGATGCGAGATGCAGCATTGGCAAATAGAGAGAGAAAGGGGCGGCACTGGAAACAGACATTAGGCGTCTCACGCGGTGTTACACGACCCACCCCTCTCTTCATATGCGCAGATGTCTGGAACGTGCCCGCATGGCTCTCAACGAGCTGTATACCTCCCAGGCCGAATACGCTTTGCAACGCCTGCAAGGGAGACATTATGAGCAGGGTGAGAAAGCCGACCGGCTGCTGGCAGCACAGCTTCGTCAGAGAACCGCTGCTCTTGCTAAACCTGCTATCCGCACCCATACGGGAGAAGTGCTAACTCACCCACAAGAGATAGTCAATGAATTTGCGTCTTTCTACCGGCACCTCTACACGCCGGAGGTGACATCTAACCCTTCCCAAATTGAGGCCTTTCTCAGCAACATTGACCTACCCTCTCTTTCCAATGAAGGTCGCAACCTTCTAGATGAAGAAATCAGTAGGCTGGAAATCGAGAGGGTCATTTCCGACCTCGCCTACCACAAGTCACCCGGGGAGGATGGATTCCCAGTGGAATTCTATAAATGGGTGGGAGAGGAGCTGATCAATGTTCTGCATGGAGCTCTGGGTGAAGCCTGCCGGACAAAGACCCTGGGTGCAATCTCCAACAATGCTACTATAGCGGTCATACCGAAACCGGGAAGGGACCCTCTTCTTTGTAGCAGCTACCGACTAATATCTCTTCTATATCAAGATATTGGCTAGTGTCTTAGCGAACCGTTTACGTAAAGTCATCCCATCCCTAATACACCATACTCAAGTGGGGTTTGTACCAGGTCGCACCTCCGGAAGCCACCTGCGCACTTTGTGTCATACTCTGTGGGTGGCCAGGGACATGCCAGAGGCTGCACTGGCTCTGTCTCTGGATGCCGAGAAGGCATTCGATCACATAGAGTGGCCCTACCTCTTTGCGACCCTGGCGAAGTTTGGTCTGGGGGACCGGTTTATTTCTCTGGTATGACTACTCTATGACCATCACACGGCATGGGTCAACTGAGGAGGTTTCCTCTCGGACCCCTTTCCCATTCTCAGAGGGACGCGTCAGGGATGTCCCCTCTCACCCCTTTTGTTCCTGTTGGCAATGGCACCATTGGCAGCCGCCATTCATTCCTTCCCCTCGCTGAAAGGCCTCCCCCTACCGAACAGCACGTCTAAAATATACCTATATGCCGATGATGTCCTTTTAACTGTGACGGACTTGGAGCATTCCCTACCAGCTCTGCTGGAGATCATTGATCGGTTTGCCCCCCTCTCTGGTTACCGCATATACTGGGACACGAGCGAGGCCCTCCCCCTCTCGCGAATGACCACGAAGGCTGTCCTCCACGGCCTTCCCTTTCGATGGAAGCCGAGATGCCTTAAATATTTGGGAGTGCTAGTCAATCAAGGATTGGTCCATATGGTGGCAGACAACCTTGATCCCCTCATCACGCGACTGAAACTCGATTTCGAGAAATGGAACCACTTGGGCCTTTTCATGTGGGGTTGGGTGCAGGTGGTTCGGATGGTCACGGTCCCTCGCTTTACCTACGTTCTGGGCCTTCTACCTTTACAGGTGCCTCTGTCCACCCTGAGGTCAATTGATTCGCATTTAAGAGCCTTTGTCTGGGGTTCTATGCGACCACATCTGGCATCAGCTAAGCTAATGGCGTGCCGCTCCCATGCGGGAATAGGACTTCCTTCGGTGGAACACTATGGGATAGCGCTGCAACTGTCACAACTGGCTCATACACTGCCTGGATCGCAGGAGCCCCAGCAGTGGGTGACTTTAGAAAAGACTCTGCTTTCCCATGATGGGGGGGTTGGTGGGCTCAATTGCGGCGGCCTCTCATCCTCTGCTGCAGCAAATCCGATTATGAAGGCGACCCGAGCGGTCTGGCGCAGGGCTCACAGTCTGTTCAGGGTGCACCCTCTCCTACACGCCCAGGTCCCCTTGTGGAACAATGATGGCTTGCGGATAGGCAGGGAGGTGCTGAATTGACCGCAGTGGAGCAGAGCTGGCATCCTTGACCTTGCTCAGGTACTAGAGGGCGGAGCGCCCAAATCTTTCGCTAAGCTACAGGAGGAATTTAACCCCCACCCGAGGCAGGAATGGCGATATCCTCAACTTAAACACTGTTTACAACAGAGTGCCGATACGATTTGCTGGGGACTCCAGACCTCGCCTGTAGCAACTTACTTAAAGACTTGGGGAAAATACAAGGGTGTTATACAAGGCCTCTACGGAGTCATCACACGACACCTTTATTCACAACCTCTCCAGGACATGCTGCGTTTAAAATGGCAAGAACGCCTGCAACAGACATTTGACACGGAGGACTGGGCGGATATTCTGGAGGACCTGGATAGGGGTACTCGAGAAGCTCGATTAAAATTCTGTCTCTTCAAGGTAATCCATGACTAGTATTGGACTCCAGCGAAATTGCATAGAACAGGGTTCCTTCCGCATTCAAAGTGCTGGCGTTGCACAGAACCACATTGCGATTTGCTTCATATCCTAATCGATTGCTTGACAGTTCAGCCTTTATGGAAAACTGTAGGCCTCACTCTGGCTGAATCCATAGCACTCCAGGTACTGCTCTCTCCCTCCCTTATCATATTGCATGACAAGGCCTCCCTCCCGGCTCTGCCCAGGCCGCATAGATGTCTGTTGCACACAGCATTAGCCACCGCTAAAATATGCATCCTCCACCACAGGAGATCTGCAACCTCCCCAACCCCGGAGGAATGGATTGTGGCCATTTCTCGTATAGCCACCCATGAACGAGTCATTCACAACCTACAGGTTCAAGATGCTGTATTTAATCAGGTGTGGACTCCCTTTCTTGCAGTAGGGCCGTCGTGAGATGTCCACCACCGCCTACACCTGCGCCATGCCGCTCCTCGCCTCTGCTTCCACTGGTCTCCACCCAGAACCATAGTCCTAGCTGATACCCCTCCTCCCCTCTCCACACTCCCTGCTCTCACACATAAGCCCCTCCCCGTTCTTTACATGCCTTCCCCTATTTCTTTCTTTCTTTCTTTCTTTCTTTCTTTCTTTCTTTCTTTCTTTCTTTCTTTCTTTCTTTCTTTCTTTCTTTCTTTCTTTCCTTTCTTTCTTACATTCCCTTACCCTAGTATTTCAGTCTCCCAGCCTCACCCCACCATTTCCCCCTCCCTCACCCTCCTCTCTCTTTCCGCCCTCTCTACTTTTTTTTCTTTTCTCCCTCTTCCTTTCTTCTCACCCTCCCCGGGCTTCCTGCTACCCTCTTGACATCGATATCAGTCTCCCTACCTTTTCTTCTCCTCTCCTCACTCACTACCCCTCAACCTTTTCTTTTCTCTCTCCCTTCTCTCTCTTCTACTTTGCTCTTATCTTCACAAGCTGGGCTGCCCTGCATTGTGCCCTCTGTAGACCCTAGTGGGCCTCGCACACATCCTCTGGTTGGGAACCCAGACCTGGGTTACCCCCTCCCTCCTCGGGCCTCTTCATTACTATATTTTAATGAACCAGAGCTGTCGCGTAAGGCAGTATTCTTTATTCTTTACCCGTCAATATCACATGGTACTGTGTAACCGGCCCCGGATATCCTGTCCTTTAATGTGAGGGAGGACGATTCGTGAAGGCGTTCTGGACTAGTTAGACGGTACGAAGTACCCCCCTTGGGCCTAGCCTCCTCTCAGCGAGACATGGCATTACAGACATTGTGTCACAAGGTCGCCTACGTTGCACTCCGACTATCCCCCTCCCTCTCCCCTCTACCTCCCCATCTTTTCTTTTCTTCTTGCCCTAAGCTCCTTCTTCTCCCCGTCTTTACTTACTTAAGTTTTGTTTTATTATTAGTGTCCTTTTACAATGTATAGATGAATTGTTGGCTGTACTCCGCTTAAGTTACACTCTAGGTGATATTATCTAAGTCACTTTCTGCATATGTGGGGACTTAGGTCCCTTTTTGCTTTGTACCACCTTGCAATGTTAATAAAGAATTTCAACACAAAAAAGATCGGTAAAAAGTGATCTACAGAACTGTTTCCCATTAGAGCGGTGATCAAAGGATTGTGGTCACTATCTTGGTGTTCACCACCTTCATATCATTAAGGTCTAGCCTCAGCCTGACATCCAGCAAAACATAATCAATAATGCTCCTCTGACAGCCTCTTTCAAAAGTGGATGCCCTACTTGGATCCGAGCGAGTTCTCCCATTGCATGCTCACAGGCTGTGGCCAACCAATATATAGAAGCTACTTGCAAAGTGGTGGTAGTGGGAAAATGCTGCGGGTACCTCTCAGGTTGGGAATCCCCGAAATCTCAACCTCTTCCTCTATCACAGATGAGGGCTCAAAGGAAGTATTAAAATCACCAGCCACAATTTATTTGGCTTACTCTTGGTATGTCCCAATAAAATTATCTAGCATACTTAAAAGAAGCGAGTCACAGTTTATAGGCATTGAATGAGCATAAACATTCAATAATATTAATATCAAGCCCCTGGAAAGTTTAAGTTTGATGCCCATTTGATCCAACAAATCTATTGAATTGCCTTCACACTGTAGGATGGTGAACCCATTTAAAAAAACCTTAGTTACAGCCCAAGTTTCCCGAAAAATTCACACACATGCTTCTCAATAAAAGAATGCTAGTCCTTATCGTCCAATTTAGAGTTGATCACAGCCAGGTTCCAAGATACTAAGGAAAGTTCTGACTTATACACAGTTTTTGATGAAGAAAAAAATCAGCAATTTGCTCTGTACCATCAGTATCAGTAGTGCTATTTCTGGTATGTCACTATTAACCAGACTTGCCTCTGCTACCTGTTCAGGGATCAAAAATATTGCTGCTGCACAGGAAGTCACTAAAAAAGAAATACCAATACCTCATTGTTCATTGTCACATGGCTCTGGCGCATCTATCATATCAAGATCGGAATTCTCACCATTATCGCAAGGAAGGGAAGAATTCGTACTAGGTGCAGTCGAGAGGGTGGCCAGAACATTCTGCGGCTTTAGGTCTGAAATAACAGATATTTGTTGAATTGGGGGATATAGTTTAATTCTTACACGATCCAGTAACTCAACCGAATTTTGACAAACACGGAGTTCCTCCACGAGAGACTAATCACAAAGGTTTACCTTTATGTAATCAAGAGAAGGCAATTCCCCACTGAACCGTGTAGCATGCACAATATCTAATCTAATAATAGATAAGCATCCCCTCTTATGCTGGAACCAATGAGCAACCTTATTAACTAATGAATCAGTGTCCTCAAAAGCCTTCCATCCCAGGAACGATAACAATGTCAGAAATATAGTGCATCTTTGCCTGGGCACTTCACTGTATGAAAAGTACAGGGTACAGCCATTAATCAACTCAAAGTTCCAAAACACCGTAGGATGAGAGGTCGATAAGCTATTTCTTGTATGCAAAGGCAGTGTTTCAGGTCTCACTGACTTAAGGCACCCAACTTGAAAAGCATTAGCAGTACCAGCTGCTAAATTTGCTTTTTGTAGACTCAATTGATCACGGTTTCCACAGTACCCCTTAAATAGCTTCAGGGTTGTAGGAGTGTTGCTGCCTCGGGAAATAGCAGAAGAAAATAATGTGCTCTTAGTATTAAGGTTAGAAGTGGTCGGTGACGCCGATAATATAAGCTTGGTGGCCTCAGGCCTGACTCATTAGGTAGCACCCGTTGAACTGAGCCACCACTAACAGTGCAGGAAAAGCAGCACTTATTCCCCTGATTAGATTTGTGCTCTAATTGAAAAGTGAGATCCAAAAACAGCTCTTTAAGTACATCTAATTTTTGGTGGATCCCAAGAAATTCTTCAATTGCCCGGTCCTCGACCATTTTGTATCAGTAAAAGGGCCTCTACCTGCTAAAGCAGTCATTTGTGAGCCTCCTGTTTGTATAGCCATAGTCCATTGTGTAATGGACTCTTTGTTGGCCAGAACTGCAAACCTAACAGAACAGGAAACATTGGGAATAACTACTATTTTGGGGGATAATGGCAATTCACATTTTGGCAGCACTGTTACATCTGTCGCAAAGGGGGGCTTGTCAGATAGTGGGTCGCAACATAATGGCTGTGCATCACTCACTCCCAGAGCCTTCTTTTTAGAGTAGACTTGACAGCACCAGGCTGGACTTTCTGCATACACCTCTTAAACATATCAGGTACTCTGGAGATAAAATCAGCTGGTTGAGGGGAGATGGAATTTAACATGGTCTCAACTTCCTTGGTAAGATGGTCAATATCGTCCAAAGTTAATGTATTTCCCACTACAGGGCTAGGCGGACTCGTCTTACTTGATAATTTCTTTAACTTCTTGACATTATGTTTAGTTACTTTTGGCCCTTTATGTTTTCCGATTTTCACCCCACCAATTTGATATCAGTTAAAAAGACAAAAACAGGAAAAGATAATAAACTTCCCTTTTCACTTACAGCTCATTAGCTGCTGCGGGCTGTGTGGTACTAACCCAGATGAACCATGTGTGACCCAGCCCAGCCCCTGTCAGGTGATGACGGATGAAGACAGGCCCGGTCTTGGCCAAAACACGCATTTGGGCACATCCTGCACGCGTCCCAAGCTGCTGGACCCAGTCACACCTTTTGTACCACCTCCTGGCACGGCGTGAACATTGGCGGCTGCTCACTGTCACATGGAAGTTTGGGCCATGTGGTCCGGCAGCCCCAGCCACTGTATGATGCAGACTTGTTTTGACTACCCTAGCTGGCATGATTACCAAAACATAGTCAAAGAATTGAGGCAAACACTAATGTGCATTGGCACTGTGCATGTGCCCCACATATTCTTCCAGACCCAATCCCATTCTGCAGATACTTGTGTACCACAACATGATATGGTGCTTGTTGGTTATCACTCTATGGTAACTGTTGGTTGCACATATCAACCTGTATCATATGTGTCTGGCAACATCCATTACACATCTAGACAGTCAATCTGTCCCCCCTGATGCCATATACACTGTAGACTGGCTAAACCAGCCAGGGTATGTCACTCCTTTATTGGGTAATGCATCCTCCACACATCCTAGGATAGCAATGTATACAAATATGGGCCTATGTACCACAGGCTGGTGTCACTGGTGGCTCACTACTTTTGCACCTCAGGTGGCACAAGCCTCTCAACCATGTCTATGAGGCCATGCTAACTCACCCTGCGTGGCTCATGATGGCCTCATAGCTATGGAGTAAATCAAGGCAACTCAATAGACTGGCTTGGTTTACTCTGTGCCATGGGGGCGTTGAAGAGGTCTTGGGGGGTGAGTTTGCAAGGCAACACACATGGATATTCAGGCTGAATGCAGCACTCAATGAAATGGAAAACCCAAAGAGAAATTAAAACATTTCTCCTTGTTATGCCTCTTCTGGGGATGTTTAAAGTGTTTGGCTTAAATGAGTCTGATGAAATGGGTCAGTGTCAAACTCCATGGGTGTGGCATGTGAACATGCACCATAAGCCCCATGCAATGCCTCCGTGATTGAGAGTAAGGCAACCCAATGATTTGTACTGCCTTGCCTTACTCAATAAGTATGAGGTTATGCCAAGCCACGGATGGTGGCTTTGCAGTGCATCATAAATATGATTGAGATTCCTGCGCCACTGGAACGACTAGAAAATAGACTCTCCTGTGGAGTAGGACACTTCTATATGAGTCCCATAATGTAAACCACTCCAGGTCATGCAGGGCTATATTTTCTATCATTTTGCGTCCTGGTTGCACCACTGTTTTAGGGCATTTATGACGCAAAATGCTAGTAGATAATTAAAAAGCCATGCAAGAGGCAATTTGTGCAGCTTGTGTGGGACTGAAAAAGAAATTACTCCAATTCAGCGGCTTGTGCTGTATTGGATTACATTTCATTCAGGAAGGCATTCCGTTGGTGGAAGATGGGAATTCCTGTACATCCACTCATGGATTTCATGCAATTCCAGAATTACAAAGGTTTGTACACCTGAGATTGCGTGCAATCGCTAGGCCTCCGAGACGATGGTGTAACGAGGAGAAAAATATTTTTAGCTAGTTGTTATTTCCTTTAATACCTATGTAGAAAGAGGAAAATGCCTTGAAAGATTGCTGTTCTGCAGGAAGGTATCCCTTCCTGCACACAAACAATTCTACTTGAGGCACAGGGACCCTGGCATAACGGTGCCAGGGTGCTGGTGCTAGGCTGTCTGAAGTGCATCAGTGCAAGGAGAAAGCAGAAATGCTCTATATCATTGAAGTATGGGACACCTCTGCCCTCTCAGTTTCACGCAACACAGCACATCAACTTGGCTTGCTGCCCTGCTTCATGTCAAATTTGAGTTAATAGGCCCCTTAACATGCCAGAAAAATTGCCGTTGTTACTTTGTCTGCCCCAGTATTCACATCAGGGACTGTAATATAAAAGTGGCCCAGGGGCACCATGGGCATTTGCACCTGCTTTGCATGCCCCTAGGTATTACCAAAGGGGTCGCAGTCGCTTGGGCAGTCCCTTCTGTAAAACCGATAGTGCTTGTGCACATATAGCACCCGCTCGATCACCAGAGGGTGTTTCCTCATTTGCATGGGGGCATCACCCTATGCAAATGAGGGAATCCCTTTGCACCCTATTATAGATGCAGGTGCAGAGGAAAAGATGCTGTCAGGAGGCGCACCACCTAAAATCTGGCACAATGTCAGTGTGTCTCCTGATGGCAGCACTGTGTAGGGGGGAAAATGGACACCCAAGACATCCCTCTGGCAGGCAGGTGCATTCACGTACTGCACCTGCCTTCAAGGGAATCTCTAATCTCCTACGAAAGTGCAGAATGGTTGCCGTCTGCACAGTGAAACACAGAGCTTCTTAAAGCAGCCACTTTGTTTTTCGGGTGAATGGTATGCCCTGGGGGCAGTGCAGTGTAGAGCTGCCCTGGGGGCAGGGCATCCAATATAATAAGGTGCACTTTCTTGGTTTGCACACAATGCACCTCTTGTAAGGTGCGCCAAGGCGCGAACAGAGAAAATGTGCCCTATGTGTAAGAGGGCCCCAGTAATGCAATATGTCACACATTTGTGCACTGTCAACATACCATGCAACACATTCCAAGAAATCAAGCATCTGAGCTCATATATTCACAGGCAATAAACTGATCCCTGGAATTGTTTACATGCCTTGCACAATACACTACACTGTAAAACACACATTTGGCCCCTTGCATCAATTTAAACAGATGCATTAGCATAATGCGTGACGCATTGTATACATTGCGTCATCTGGATGTCATGCACCAACTGCCTATATTTCTGAGTTTGCGCTAAAAAAAGACGCATTTGGTGAAAATGTGACACATCCGCCCAGGAAATGATTCAATGGCTCTGCCATGCTGCAAACCAGGTAGGGTGAGGTTACTTTCACTTTCCCTTACAGTCCTTTTATCTGAGCTGGCTGGAGGTTGTGTTTGGTGGTTGCTGGAGAGTGTGGAGCTGTTTATTGGTCTTGTTGGAGTCTGTGCTCTCCCTGTTGTGTACCAAAAGTCTGTTTTATATATAGTAATTGTAATTTGTATTGTTTAGTCCAGCGTATTGTAAGGGGTCTATCTTTTAAGGGTTTTGCTAGAGGTAGTTAGTGGGTATTAGGCTGTTTATTGTTATTTGGGGGTATTTATTTTTCATGGAGGGATATGTCTGGGAGGGGCAGGCTGTGCAACATGTCTGATCAGGAGTTCAGGGGGGTTCCTGTGGCTGATCATTCAATACCTCCCTAACATGATTGCCAGTGAGGGTTGGGTAATCCAGGGCTATCCAGGACCCAAAGACCCCTTGGGAGAAGGTGCGGCTGCACATGCTCAGGATCTTCAAGGTGAAACTCACAATGCATTAGCTGAACCATCGCCAGAAGGCTGACCTCATTGATCACCTCAGAATGGAAGTGAGGGAAGCTGTTGTTAAGTACACATTTGCTGTGAGGTTATAGCTGAGTCTCATTTAATAATTTATGGTATTGCTTCAATGACTCTAAGGGTCACATATGTTTTATGGTCAGAATTAAATACCTCCGCCTATCTATGTTGATAAGAAGAAGCATGCCACAGAAGTATTTTAACACTGGGCTAGCAGTAGCCCATACAGACATTGTAGAGCATGCCAGACCCAGAGGTGCTTATTCCCCACCAGCACTATGCAGGTAGTGTTGTCACCGGGCATGCCAGGTCATTACTGACTCACAAATGTGTCTTAAAAATGTAATGGGCCTCATTTACAACATTTTGGTGCAGGGCAGCACCGCAAGGCTTCTTGCAACACTGTCCTGCCCCAAAAGGAAAGGACAGGAATGCAGTGTATTAATGACATCCGGCACAATTATGTCCTTTCAGCCTGCACCGGCACACAAATTGGTGCCTATTGCCAATGCAGGTACCATTGCACCATGGTGCAGGGGGGTCTGCGTTGTTGGCGCGATTGTTTTTGTGCAGTAAGTGACACAGGCCACAGGGAACCTTTCTGTCCTTCTCCATGTTTAAGATGTGTTTGAGTTAGACTGTTTTATAGCATGGTTTAGGCATAGTTTGTGTAGGTGTAGATTAGGTTAGGTTTCGTAGTTTTACAAATGTTAGATGGAGTTGGCTCTTAGTTGGGTATTTGGCTGGGTAGGTTATTTAGTGGGTGGGGAGATTGTGTTTTGAAAAAGAAAAGACAAAAAACTAAAGAGAAAAAATAAAAAAAATATTTGTTTAGCTTTCCATGTTAGTTAGTTTGTGTATAGGTATAGTTTATGGTGTTATTGTGTGACGATGTTTATTAAAGGGGATTGATGCTTAACAAGTCTCTTACATCTGTAGAGTAAGGCAAGTTAAACGAAGGTAGCTTTAGAAAGTTTTCAAGATAAGGTAATGTGGTTTAGGTATCATAGTTTAGTTTGGATGTAGTTTAAGTTAGATAGATAAGTTAGTGTAGTTTAGGTAGTTTTAGGTATGATAAGTTTTATTTCTACTTTAAATATTGTTGTTAAATAAGTAGAAGTCTAATTCATAATTTACTGTTTAGTTATTGGATCGTCTTTGGTTGTGTTAAGTACATTCAGTACAAATTACTAGCAGTGTTTGTAGACATGTGTGACTAGGTGAAAGACCTATGGAGAGGAACCTGTCAAGTTTGGCATGGAATCATTTGAGGGATCTACAAACATAGTTGAGCACTGGAAATGGCACTCTTGCGGTGAATGGATACACAGCACGAAACAGGTATTCACCTATTGTTGCACTGTGTGTGTTAGTTATGTGACATGCATTGGAGGGATGGTGACATTAAACCGTTGGTACTAATCAAGGATATTTTGGGTCACACACTGATGCCATCCGCTTATACACTCCGCCTTGCATCATTTTCATGTCACAGCAGTGTTGTTTGCTGGCTAGTATCCATGGATGTGCTCCCTGCCAGTGCTGTGACTTCATTCACCATTAACACTGACTGCATACTACTTGTTGCACTTTGTGCTTGTGACCTTGACTAAGTACTTGCTAGTCTTGGTACACATAAGGTTCACCACAAATATTTACGTTGCATGTATAGCTTTGTCCATGGCTCAATGACACACTGTCCCTTAGTTGAGTAGTTGATGTATTTGGCTCACAAAATCCACCATTTTCCACTTAGTTCAGACACCAACAAACATACAATATACAGTTTGAACTCAGTCCATTCATTTACATGTGGAAAATGGTTAGAATCATAGGCACAGTTCTTTTGGCAACAACTCCAACAGTTTTTTTGAGCCACTGGATGTCCAGACAGAGTCCTTGAGGGATACACTGCATTGGACATGTGAAGGAGAGGAGTGTGTCAGTGAGTAAGAGGAGGAACAAATTGCCAATAGCGAAGATAGGCCACATTACCAGTCCACAAACGGGTAAGATCAACAGATGGGACAGCAAATTGATGACAGTACCAGTTGGAACGAGCACTAGCATGGTCAGCAGCACTGGACAAAGGAGAAACTTGACACAGAGAAATGCTACCGGGCAGATTTACATTGGAAAGAGGTGAAGCCCACATCTTCCTCCTCTGATGTATGTAGGGATTCTCATGAGCGGGGTGTTGTAGGTGCCGGAGTTGACAGAGGCACACACACTTCAGGGGCTGAAGGTGTGGAGCCTCTGTCCGCAGCAGCATTTCTCTTTGCCAACAGGTGAGGCAACACTATACTGAGAAGGGCCTGCTTGTTTGCCAGCTCAGCACCAATGTCACAGTGGCAGACACCCATTGCAATGTATGTGTCCTGCTTCTGCCCCATAGACTCCAGGATGTTGTGGATTGCCCCCAGTTGTTTGGTAACCTTGCTGGTGCCACTTTGGCAGGGCAGTTGTTCGTGCCTCTGCCCCATGACACCAGAGACAACAGCCAGGGACTGTTAGAGTCTACAGAGCGGATGGTAGGGTCCTCTTATAGCGGCTGAGGTGTCCTTATTGGGACTGAGGCATCTATTGACTGCCTCTAGGGTGCCCGCATCTCCTGCTGGACTCCTACCGCATGATGTTGGAATTCAACTTAAGGGTCCTCAGAGTCAAGGGCTGGGGTGGACTGGCAGGTGGTGTTTCTTGGGTGATAAGTGGATCTCCTGGAGGCCCGGCAACTCTGTAGGTCCTTTCTGCAACAGGAGATGGTGTATCAAAGGAGGCCAAGATTTGCAGGAGGGTGTCTTGGTGAAGAGTGTGCAAGCTGTCATCCTCAGCAAGATGGTCATACCCGCCAGGCAGCTGGTCGAGAGGTGTAGATACATCCTCTGCAATGAGCTAGAGAAATGTTAATGGTGCTCTACGTTAGATGTTGACATGAGTAATCTGACTGACAATCTGACTTGCTAATGTTTGACTTTCAATACAACATCAATGCGTAGGATGTCTGTCACATGGAAGCATGGAGCCCAAGTTGCGCTGTAGTTGCCCTTCAGATTGCAGTATATCTGCATTCTACATACAACCACTATGTGACAAGGCTGACTTTTTGTCTCATGACACATATTGTAACACAGTTACACAAGTCATTGTGCCTGCCATTCCTGGACGTATAATAAGAGGTAAGGTCCCCATCTGCCAAGGTGATTTGCAGTCTTTTTCATGTTGCTTATACTGATTGTGTTTTAACATAGTGACATCACTACTGGTCACATTGCACCTAATCCCCAGGGTGACTTCATTACCTGTGGCCAGTATTCAGCCGACTGCTCATGTGGAGGTAATCTTGGACTAGTCATGAATTAGTTATGATCCTGCCATCTGGCTATTGCATTGTCACTATTGCACTCTGCCTTATTGAGCTGTCTTGCATGCACACTGTGCATTTATGTGGCCAAGGGTTGATTTTGTAGCACATATCCTGTACCACGCTACACACCAAACAACCATGTGCACTGCAGGAATATGTGAGGGCATGTACTTACTATGTATTTCCTATTTGTGTCTACTCATTTGATTTGATTGGAAACACATTTGGCTTCATCTTTATGGATGGTGGGCACTGTGTACCAAATCTAAGGGGATGGGCTCTGTCACACTAGGTAGGTTGCTAGCACTGACGATCACCACAGTTGATAATTGCCAGAGTTGGATATCCTCATAGTATCCCAGAAACAAAGGGAAGAGAGGGTCCCACTCAAACTGTCACCCCTCGGGGACAGGGCACCGCAACACAGTGATAAAAAAGTAACACCTAGGGGGAACAAGTACTATCCACCACTCAAAACCACCACAAGCACTCAGACACTTCAATAATCAGTCTTAATAAAGAAATATCTAGAAAATGATTTAATAAATAATCCCATATGTTGGAAAATGGGTTATTGGTAAGGGCAGGTAGGTACCTACACCTAGCAACAAGCCACCAACCTCCACTTAGGTCCAGTTAGGTCTCAGTAAATTAACCCCAGCTCAACCCTTGGTAGCTTGGCAACGAGCATCAAGGCTTAACTTAGGAGACAGAGTGTAAAGCATTCAAATATCACAAAACAGTAATTAAATAAAACACAGGAAACAGTTTAAAAATCCAAAACCAATTTATACAAATAGTTTATATTTTTATCTTTAAAATGACACCAAAACGAATAAAATCGGATAAGGGGAACCGGAGATATGAATTTGTAAAGAATTATTATTTTTCTAGCGCTTCGAAACAAAAAGCGCCAATCGGGTCATCTGGTTGCACCTCGACCGGGGCAAAGTCAAAGTTTCAGGCCGACCGCGATGGAGCCCTGCTCGGCTACAGGTCGCGGGAGGCCTCGGTTAAAAAGTTACCTTCTGACTTAGTCTTTATTTTGAAGATTTTCTTCAGCGGGACGAACCTGCCAGTCCAATCCGACCTCCTGGAGCCCTTCTCCGGATACGCAATGCTGGATTCCTCGGTGGAGATTTTTACCTTCGGACTTAGTCGTTTTTTCGAAGTGAAAATCCTTCGACCGGGGTAAACCTGGATCTTGATCCGACGTCCATGGATCCCTGGCTGGGATGTCCCGGTCAACTTTTTACCTTCGGACTTAGTCTCTTTTTCGGAGATTTTTCTTTACCGGGACGAACCACCAAATCAGGCCGGGTCGCAGTTGAGGCAAGCTGGCTAGAATTTCCGCGGCGGGTCGGTCCCTCTATGGAGCTTTTTTACAAAAATTCTCAAATCTTCTCCAAACTTCTGGGGCTTCACCCAGATGTTCTTTTAAGGTTCTTTTGGGGTCCACAGCTCACCCCAAGGGTCCAGAAGTTCTGAGATGGTCCTTGGGGGGTGCGGACTACAACTCCCAGAATGCACCTGGCGCAAACTCCTTTTTGGCCACTGGACAGTGGTCAGCTGGTCACTTTCTTCAGGAGTTGGTGCAGGGGACTCTGGATAGCAATTTTTCACCTGTATCAAACAGGGAGTCCCTCCTTGAACCAGTTGAAACCAGGCAAAGTCCTTCTTGTGGTGAAGCCCAAGTGTGCAGCTGGTGCAGTCCTTCTGAGTGCAGGTTCCAGGTGCAGGCCAGGGGTCCAGCAGGGCAGTCCTTCTTCTCCTTTAGTTCTTTCTTGTTGAAATCTGGTGGGGATCTGAGGTGTGGGTGCAGGTCTGCCAGTTTTATCCTTGCTCCTGGGTGAAAAGCAGGGGGGTCCTGGTTCTCCAATCAGGTACAGGGTCGTCCCCCTGTGATGACCACTTCCTGGGAAGTGTGGCAAAAATCCATCCCAGAAGGCAACATTCTCTAAAAATCCATCATGGCTGAATCTGATTTTTGGAGGTTACATCTGGCTGAGCCCACCCACTGGTGTGGCTAAAAATCATAAACACACCCCTCTCCTGCCCTCTCCTAATCTAATCAAGGGGGCACCTAGTTGTCTGGGGTTGCAGGATGTGGGGGTGTTGCTGGGTGCTCCAAATGTCCTTCTCTGCCTTTGAAGACCAGTTTGGCAGCCCTCCCCCTTCCTGCCTCACCATCTGCTGAGGGGAGATTCTCTCCCACAGGCACATTCCTTTGTGTGAAGCCAGGCCACTTCACACCTCATCAAGGCAGCTTGGCTAAGCTGCTGCAGGCTGGCCAATCAGAGCACAGCAGCAAAAACAATGCAGGGCTGAAATTGGCAACTTTTTAGGTAAAGTCTAAAACTTTTTACCTGAACAAGTTATATTAAATCCAACAACTGGAAGTTGTGGGATTTATTACAACAATTAATTTGATACCAAATTCTTGGTATGTAACATTTAAGGAGACTTTAAAATTTAAAATAAAGTCTCCCCATTCTAGCCTATGAAGGCCATTTACTTCAATGAGGGAAAAACGAATTTGGCTGTTTTTACCTCACCAGGGCTTATAAATCTATTTTTATAAAGTCCCTACTTATAGTTACATGGCACCCAGCCCTAGGGGCACATAGGGCACACCTTAGGGGTGACTTATATGTAAAAATAAGGTAGTTTAAGACTTTGGAACTACTTTTAATTCCAAAGTCGAATTTGCATATAACTTTAATTTAAAAGCAGCCAGCAAGGCAGGCCTGCCTTTAAAATGACCCTGGGCACATCAGCAGTGCACCTATGTGTGCACCACCTATGCTGTGGTCCCTAAACCTACATGCCCTACCATATACTAGGGACTTATAGGTAGGTTAACTTAGCCAATTATAATTAGCCTAATTTGCATATCCATTTTATACAGAGCACAGGCCCTGGGACTGGTTAGCAGTACCCAGGGCACCATCAGAGTCAGGAAAACACCAGCAAAAAGTGGAAAATGGGGGCAAAAAGTTAGGGGGCCTCTGCAATCAGCCCTGTTTTCTCACACCATACAAGTGCAAAAAACAATTAGAAAGACCCAACCGGCCCAGTACTAAAAACCAATAAAACTAATGCAAAACAAATAAAATGGGAGACAACACACAATACATCCTTCCTAGTCTATCATCTTTTGCTGATCCAAATATGGTATTTACTGGCTAATTGATTTATTCACCCAGTCTCCAATCTATATTAGCCAGTTCCAAAAGGTCCAGCAATCCAACTTACGTTGAAGCGTTTCGTGGTCTTTCTAAGTCCTTCCACCACCTTCTTCAGGAAAAATCATTTTACTCCCAACGTATTCCTGTTTGTGTCTGCATCCAATATATGACAAACACACATAAAATCACCAATTGTCACCAAACTCTTAACCTCATTCAGAGAATATCTTTTTCTTCTCTTTGGTCCGAAGAGCAAATCATTTCATTCATGCCATCAAATCCTCAGATTCATTAAAATATTTAAAGAGAGCCCTATGTCATCAAATTAGCTCTCACTCTTTGACCTTTCTTTTACAAAACAACGTTCTCTCTTCCGTAGTAATTAAACTATTGGAACTGGCTAATATTTTCTAGATATCCCTTTATTAAGACTGATCATTGAAGTATCTGAGTGCTTGTGGTAGTTTTGAGTGGTGGATAGTTCTTGCTCCCCCTAGGGATTACTTTTTTATCACTATCTGCACAGTATACCACATCCCCTGACTCAGGCCCGCTCACTTGTACATGTACATGTCTCCTTTGCCACTCCTCATTTTGTGTCAGTGACTCAACTTAATGCCACACAGTGATGTAACCCAGATCATACATTGACTTTCATGTGCCTACAACACTAACTATATGTGTGACCAAATCCAATGGACTGACGTGGCTGGCTGTTATTGAGAGTTATGAGTCAAGCTGTACCCCACATGATACTAGTGCTGCTATTGGTGACATGTCTCTACCCAGGTTTACAACATAACTGGGCACATCCACCTCATTTTCCAACCATCGCTGACTCCTGCCCTTTGTGGTGGTAGACTATTTTTTTTCAATGACTAGTTATTCATCCTCCAGCTGAGACACGTGTGGCATGGTGAGACAAATTCCCTCCAGACTCCCTCCTGCCACATCTTTACCCAGGACCACATCACATGTAGGACGTTGTACCCCAATGGGCTCTTCTCTGTCATCCCTTCCCAGCTGCAACACAAGTGTGACACTGTTAGATGCAACAGTGCATGTGTATTAGTTAGGAGACCTTGCAGAACACATATCCATTCTGACATTCTTGCTATGCAATGTCTCGCCATTCAGACACAGTGGCAGTTCAACCTACACATCCAGCACTTACAATGCACTGCACAGCCAGGGGCCCACCAGGGTCACACATCATCTTTGGTTTCAACACACATCCTCCTGTGGTGTTCGTCACTTGCATTAACCCTGACCCAGTCTGATTTGGAACATTGCATGAGTTCTGGTGGTCCCTACCATGGCAACTGACACCTGTGTGGTCTCACCCCACACTTCAGGACAGCTGTGTTCTATACATTGCCATGCAGGTTAATATACATGTGGCTCTTGGCATGTTCCTATGTGTTGATACTTCACATGTCCCACGCCTGACCCCCTCTCAGGTGACCCATTTCTCCTCTGTCAAGCCCATGCCATTTGTTTGCTTTACAGTTTCAGATTTGTGTTCATGGGCCCAAGTAAGAAACAGTGGACTCATGGTGCAAGGTGGCCAACATTGTCACTGTCAGTTTGTGTAGGGTTTAAGTGTACTTGCATGATGTGTTGTTCCAATCCATGCGGCATATTCACATGCAGCTTGAACCACAGTTGCATCACATTTTGTGACACACCGGCAGAGCAGCCTTTAGACCCATGTCTACAAGGCCATGCAAAGCCACTTCACATGGCTTTTCATGGCCTTGTATATATGGAGTAGGCAAGGCAGCGCAAGTTTCTGCATTGCCTTACTCTGCATCAGTGGGGCGTACCATGGGTGTTTTCCCATGCAACATCTGTGAGTTTTGATGCATTCCTAGATTTACAAAGATATTTACATTTGGGAATGAGTCAAAATCTTACTCCTCCTGAGGGGAGCCATATGAATGAGAAATATGTTTGTTTCTCCTTGTGTTTTCCACTTTCTATGTGAGCTGTATTCTGCAGCCCACATAAAAAGAGGGAAAAGCCTCTCAAGGTTGTTTTGTGCAGGAAGGTGTCTCTTCCTCCCAAAGACAATCCTGTCTGTTACACAGGCATCCTTGAAACATGGTGCAAGGGTGCTTGCATCGGTGCTAGGTAGCCCATTGTGCACCAGCGAAGGGGGAGAGGGCAGGAATGCACCTTATCTTGTAGGTACAGCCCATTCTTCTCCTTTCCATGTAGCACAGAGAAGGCCAGCAGGGTGACTTGCAGCTCTGCTCTGTGGCACTTACCTTATAAAGAGACCCCCATGTTTTTTATTTTGTATTGTAGGACTCGTAGTTTTGGTAACTCATGTGTATTCCACTACACGTGCCAGTATAAAACGGTGGACCTGGACTGGTACTACACTCCACACATGGAATGGAGAAATGGGACAGAGCTGGACTGAGCTGTGCAACACGTAACAGGGCAGAGTGACTGACAATTCTGTATTTAGTGGGACATGATCCAGATTCCTGCCCTTTGCCCTGCACTCAGCAGAGGGAAGTGCTGTGACATAGCTAGCTGCACTGTACACCATGACTTTTTTGCCCACATTGCCTCTTGATAATACTTATCCTATAGCTGTGGTTGTTTCTCATGAGCTACATTGTTGTGTCCTGATACTCCAGCCACCAACTCGTCTGGGAAGACCGCTGCCACTCACTTCTCCAAGGCATCCAGCTCCCTCTAGGGAGCTGGGCTCCCTCCTTCAGTCTGCATTGCTGCCTTCAGGTTGTTGGCCAGTTTCACCTTTGTCTGGTGCCTTTAATCATGCCAGCCCTTCTTGCAGGTATTGACAGTCCTCTTCGCTTGTCCCACACTGTTGATCTTCTCCACTATGGAGTGCCAAATTGCCTCTTTCCTCCCTAGTGACAATTTAGAGGTGACAAAGAGCTGATGTTGATGCTCTGTCACCTCAGTGATCAAGATGTCATTCTCCTCCTCACTGAAATAGCACTTCCTCTTCCTCTTCCCCTCAGAGTCTGTCCGGACATCCTGGCTGGTGCTGGGATTGTTGTCTTTGCTTCTGCTGCCTGCTCCACTTCTGTGAAGTGTGCCATTTTTCCCCCTTGGATGCGTCATTTTTGCACCATTTTTTATACTTTTTTGACCCATTACAGCACTCAAAAGTGCTGCAGGACTGATCAGCCCTGCATCACTGTTGCAGTAGAAGCGTCAGATTTTATTAGGACATGGCACATATGGATGCGTCTTTTTTATTTGATGCACCCAGGATCCTTATGCCATCATGCACCATGTTGTAAATATGACACATCCATGGCATAGGATTCTGTCGTACCAAAGCGCAAGTTTCAGCGCAGCAGTGCACCATTTCTTCTAAACATGTCCTGTAGCCGGGCACCGGAACACCCGCCTACTAACAATGGCGGCCTCCAGGCAGCCCAATACCCCGGGGCACCGCAGGGGAGGAACAGGAAAGCATGTACATCTGGATATCCGGATTCCCGTTGTCTAAAACCCCACAGAACGTCCGCCACCAGAGGAGGAAACAGAGCGAGAAGACGCGGAAGCAGGGGAGAGACGAAGCGAAGGAACACACGGAGAACGGAGCCGCCCAGAGCAGCTGACTGACGAAGGAAACCTTGACAGCGGGCAAGGAAGTCCAGAAACACGGAGACTCCGCCATGTTCCTGGAGGGGCGTGGCTCCAGCAGGTACGGTCCTGCTTACAAAGCAGGATAAACGCTTTGGTGGGGAAGGAGAAGGGGGAGAGAGAGGAAAAAGGGTGAAGGAGGAAGAGGGAGGAAGGGAAGGGACTAAAAAGGGAGTACTGGCAAAGATTATCACCTAAATATTTCCCATACCTGGTTATTTTATTTGTGGTTGGTCTTGTTTGCTTGGAGAAGAAGAGAACTATTTTTTTTTTAAGTGTGGCCCCCCTTTCACTAATACCCACACTTATCTTTTGACACGGGTGCTGTGAATTTGACATGTCTTTCATAGGAATCTAGCCCACTAAGGTGCTTGCACTATCTGGTTACCCCCCCCCATCTTTCCAATACACCCTTTTCTTACTATCTCACCGCAATCTCTCCAAACTGTCTCACCATAATAAAACAGACCCAGAAACAAATCCAGAGTTAAGACTTACCTTACCTTCTTTTCTTTCCCGGTTTCCCTGACGATGCCACTCCACCACGAGATCTTCGGCAGGACCAAAGAAGACCTGAAAGAGAGAAGAGGAAAGAAAGGACTATTTCACTGGGAGAGAGAGACTTATGGACTGATAGAAAGGACTTGTGAATTACCAATAAAATACACATCTTTCACAACCTCAACACCCCCACATGTCTCTAACTGTTTTCAGTGTTGCGTCTGCAATTAAGCTTGAGGTTTTAATTTTTTTGGTCGTTTTAATGTTTGTAATAATGTTGATCGTGATTTATGGTTGCATGTCGGAAATAAACTTAGCAGGCTTGCGAAGGTCAGACCTATGCCTGTGTTTTTGTTGCTGCTCCTGCACTATTCTCTGCTTGGCCGTCGGCCCCCATCCTAGCTTGTCCCTATCTCCGTATCAAACCTGGAAGCTGCTCGTTACTTTTTAAAGGCTACTGCATTGCCTATGCTGGGCGTAAAATGTATTACTATAGAAGAAAACACTGTTAATAAGCTTGAGTGACACGAATTGAATACAGGACATGACAAAAACACAGAAAAGCGGCATTTTTCTAATTAGGCTCTGCATGCTGTGAATCGGGTGAAAGAGTAACATGGAAGATACTTGTGACAATCAAACTCACAACATAATTGCTGGCACAAGATGTTTTCTTAACTCCTAGTTTTCTGTGTCAAGAAGCATGTTGTTAAATTGCTTTGAAATAATAATGGGCTGGAGTCTATCTGAATAATTACCTGTCAAGCTTGCAGCGTCATTTTAGATGTGACCTCTAAGTCCCTTCATTCCATCAAGGATCAAAATCATGCCAATTTACTAATTATGTTGGGGACTATGTGCCAGACTAACACATATAAGGCATCTGAAGCTTGGATTACAGCATGATTAATTTTGGGTAGCTGAAACTCTTCTCTGATGGATGATTATGGATAATTTTATTCAGTGCGAATATAGCTAGGTAGCAACGGAGCACTGTACCTTACTTGAGGGAAATGGGAGATCTACAAATCTGTTTACATCAAGTGGGGATTACACAAATACAATCCACGCATTGCACATTTTTAGGCACAGGGAGAATAATTAATGTACCCTGAATTACACATCATTGAGTCAAGTAATTGAGGGAGGGATTTGAGGCTAGATCCCTAGGTTCCAAAGTATAGCAGCAAGGCCACACCTCCTCTGGAAAAAAGTGAACATGAAATAGATGCTTGCATGGAGAAAGTGAAATTTGACAAAACAAAATCACTTCCTAGAGGTAACATTTGCAAATGCTATTATTGTATGTTTAACTTAAAGGAAGAAGCTATGAAGCAGACAACATGAAACCTTCTTTTGGTACTATAATACATAATAACTGAAGGAAATAAGACAAGGCGATTGTTATTGAAAGTGTGGCCATTGGTGGTAGGAATCAAGCATTTTCCACACTTTCAGTTCCACTTCCTGATTAAGAGGTGGGATACTGCTTCGTTTCCAACAGTGGAGCCTCAGCTTGCTCCACCATTGAAAACTTTGTGGCGGAGGCCCCTCTACCACGCGATAATCAGTTATTTTACGATCAGAATGTTTAAGTTGTCTAATAGGGTACTGATGTTTCTAAGATAAGTTGCCAGTGATTTTAAGATAACTATTTGTGTTTCTAACTTGTCCACATGCACTGTGGCTACTTGATTCACAGTGCCTAGCGTATCATTTATTGCGGCCAACCACCTTAACATATTTTTCCCTGCCTCCATTCCCTCATAGGCATTATTTTTTAATGTGAGCTTCCATAAAAAGGAACATATTTCCACATAATACAATCTAATCAAGGGTCATGAGAGATGGCATGAAGCTACCCACCGTAGAGAGAAAGCATAAGTGAAGTCAGGAACAAAAAGTTTTAAAAATAACTCAAGATTTATGTGTGGTGAATGAGCAATAAAGATTCATTTAAATTTTGTTTTTATCGTGTCATATTTGCTGTGCCTTCAAAGACCAATGTCAAATATCAGGCTATATCTTCTAAAAAATTGCAGCTATTTTTTTTAACAGAGGATTTTCTAAAATGAATTATCTGAAAATCCTGATGGGGTGTGAAAGGAAAGGATTAGGATGACAGTTTTTTCTACTACACAACATTTATATACCTGTAAAGTAACCATACAAATATTTTAAAATATAACAGCTGGTAGGAAAGCAAAAATGGAACACATTTTGTTGTAATTTTGAAGTATAGTGCAAAGATTTAAATAGGATCAAAACAAATCAAGACATTTTATTCACTTTTACCAATGATAACTATTTGCGGAAGCCTGATTTTCACACATTATTGTCTTGTCGCTATATTGTTTTATCAGTAAAATTGCATGTAAGTGCGAATTATGTGGCAATTTCAATGGGAAATATGTTGACTGTAAATAGCAGTGCACTAACTAACACCCCATAGTTTCGTAATATATTTGTGCCAGCGTGCTCCATAATGCGCCACCGGCTACATAACATACCCTTACCACTCTACTGCTGAATGGGCGTGGCTCATTTGCCATACTTATTATTTGTGTGACTCTTGGATTTCGCACAGACCTTATGACTTCAGTGATGTAACACTGATGACATCACTCCCACTCTGCAAATGTTCCAGCACCACTGGGCATAATGGAAAGAGATTTCAAGGTCAAGCAAAGACATTTCCAATAGTGTCCTTAGGTCCCAAAATTATTTAATTACTATGAGATACAAATAGGATCTCAAAAGGCACTTTTGTCCAGCAGGAGATGGCAGACATTAGAATAACCCCAAAGGCCACTCCTTTAGCCAGAATCACTTTAAGGGCAGAACACACCTCAGAAAACTCAAATATTTAGTTAACCTGAGGCACATTTGAAGTTTTTTATATCGTTTTGTTGCAAACATATACAATATGGAAAAAAGTGGCAAATATATAAAAAATATTAAAACAAATAAATGCCCCAGAAGTCCAGACACACCAGCCTTGGCACTAAATGCACATTGCTTATCAGGTGCTTGTGCACATATGAACAGGCAAACCATCATCTATCACAGTGCAAGGCAGCCAGTGGATGAAGTGAACTGACCCTTTTCTCCAAGTTGCATGCTGTGGTAGGCAGGAGCAAAATGTGAATGACATTTGAACAGTGCCACGAATGAGGAGGGTTAAACGAACTACATGTTTGCATGCATTTTTATTATGAATGCTTTGGAAAACATGAGACAGGCAAACAGGTAAAGCTACTTCCAGGCCAGAACTAAGAATTATCTATGTAACAGGGTTGATGCCATGCAACGAGCTTGACTACTGCCCAGCGAGATTGCTCTGTGTAGGAAATAAAAAGAAATAGTGCAGAAGCCATTCAGGAAAACATGGAGCCTCGCATGTTTTCAGTAGTTTACCGGTGCGGAAAAGGAGTGACATATGCCTTTCACTAATGAAATCAAGCTAATTTTAAAAGGCAAGCCCACGAACCACCCAAACTCATTGTATGGTTAAAAGCCCACAGAGAGATTACAACAGGGGCCAGAGCGCTTCTGCGCGCTCAATTCTAGAAAAAGTATTTTAGACTCTACATATATATTACTTATTTGAGTGTTTTACTTTCCAAAATGAAGTGGTACCCATATTTTACAAGGCACCTCAAATACAAAAGGAGTTCCCAGATCCCTTTGATTTATAGTTTCAGTCATTATAATGATGGCTCCCAAACCGTTTTGCACAGCTTCAGCATTGTAAGGGCCACCACATTTCTGCAGCAATGGAGGAATAAATCATGCAAGAGCCATCTAAATTATGAAACAAGAAAAGGCAAATTAAGCCGCACATTAATTGACAGTGTTAACTTGAGCCATTCGACCTAGGAAAATTATTTTGGTGAAATATTCGTGTGATCTGTCAAGTGTGGTAAATCCATAATTACGTGGTAACCACCACAGCAACAGAATAGCATAATTCCAAAGGTCCTAACCTCTGCTCTATTTTATTGTCTACCACTTATTCATGAATGGTAAACAAAACCTAACATTTCCAAAGCCAATCAAAGCCTATTATTAGCTGCACATTGAAGAAAGCAGTTTCAACAAGCTCTCACTTCTACTGACCGAATGTTATTTTCTTTAACACCACAATGAGTGTTTTTTCCTAAAATTCTACATTATTCACTGTATAATTAAGCATTGTTGATTTTATACAGTAAACAACCAAACAACATCATCCAGTATTTCATTTACTATTTCCAATCAGAATTTCCGTTTCAACAAAAAACCTCCCCTTTCAAGCTAAATGCCCCAAAATAAACATGTAAAACAAACATTTTGGGCCTCATTACAACCCTGGAGGCTGGCGGTAACACCTCCAACAGGCTGGCGGTGTTCTCCAGCTATTATGACCATGACGCAATAGCCACGGTCATACCGCCGGCCCCTCCACTATACCGCCTGGCTTCCACCTGGCAGTCATAATCCCCAGGGCTGCGGTGCTCCCCGCCCGCCAGCCTGGCCACGGCGGTAAACACCACCATGGAAAGGCTGGCGGTAAGGGGGACTTGAGGTGCCCTTGGGGCCCCTGCACTGCCCATGGACTTGGCAT
Organism: Pleurodeles waltl; assembly: GCF_031143425.1. Taxonomy (NCBI): domain Eukaryota; kingdom Metazoa; phylum Chordata; class Amphibia; order Caudata; family Salamandridae; genus Pleurodeles; species Pleurodeles waltl. The sequence continues at coordinate 1,077,247,656 of NC_090448.1, read as the reverse complement.
GGGCATTGCAGGGGCCCCCGGACATGGCCCCGTTGCACATTTCACTGCCCGAATTTCAGGCAGTGAAATGCGCGACGGGTGCTACTGCACCCACTGCACATGAGCATTGCCGTCGGCTCTATTACGAGCCGGCAGCAATGTTGATGTGACTTTTCTGCTGGGCCGGCAGACGGTAACACTGTTACCATCCTCTGGCCCAGTGGAAAAGTCAAAATAGGGAGCCAGAAATACCGCCAGCACTGACGGTATTCTGGCACCCGCAGTCTCAGTCGTCTTCTGAAAGGACCGCTGAGGTTGCAATGAGGGCCTATTTGATGGGTAACATGGCAATATGGTTTTTGATGACACATACAAGCCACTCGGCCAGCAGTTTATGTCACCAGATGCCCTTGATGGCAATTATTCACCATATCACATAATTACCCAAAATGCAATATATACATAGACACACACACTTGTGTTATAAACCACTCAACTTAAAATACTGAGAAAATGAATGTTGAGTGGGGCTGTTCAAGTTCACATACTGCTTAAACTTTTGCAAGCGTACAAGATGCCAAGCTACTCAAACTACTGTCCATGATGCAAGTTTATGAGTAGGGACCCCAATTCTGAAATTTAGCAGTTACACAAAAGAAACTGCTTTGAGATTCCATCACCCAGAAAATGTGTTTCTTATACTCTACAATAAACAACAAGCGTCTTCGATTTGCTACATGATGTATGACTGGAGAAGCATTTTCAGAGGTGGAGGAAGCTGGTACCATAATGAGCCAAATAGACAACTGGCCTTAATTGGCAAACCAGACAGAGCACAAGTTATATTAAGCTTCTGGGAAACAAAACACCGTCCTGTAAATTGCCCTACTATGCAGCAAAGGATTCACAAGCTCTGCTCTCAATTTTCTGAAACCTCTTCCACGATCACAAACTTGTGTACACTCACATGCAAATATGCTACTGACGGGGAAGGTTCACATTCGCATTCACAACACACAACATACACGTACACTAACATTCAGTCATTCACGCTTTCATTCAAGACGATTCACACCTGCATGCACGCATACAAAAACAGGCACACACCCCGACACACACACACACAACACCGCCACACAGGCACATACCACCCCCACCCCCCTCTCCTGTCAGAGAACCCGACGTACCTGCTTGCAGGGGGTCCTCCTGCAGGAGACGGGAAGTGGCACTGCTGCCAGCAGCAGCATCCACCAGCAAAAATACCACCAGGCCATATCATTGCTCATGATACGGTCCGCTGTGTTTTGCTGACAGCAGCGCCACCTTACCGCCGTCCGCCGCCATGCCCTTTGACGATATTCCACCACCCTTCTGGCGGAATTCCGTCTACGGTCATAATGTGGGTGAGCGGCTGGTAGCCACGGCGACAGTATTTTGGCTGCCGTTGCCGTGGCGGTAGGCGGTCAATACTGCAAATGTTGTAAGGAGGACCTAAGTGACTTTCCCAGAAACACAGCTCTAGCCTTTCCAGCATACGTCCTTCCCTATGCAATCAGCTCCTTTAGTTTTATAAAAGTATTAGAGTGGATGTGGCTGAAAAACAAAAAAAAAAACAATACATTTTTCATATCACCCAGAACAATGATGGCACAAGTTACCAGTATAGATTTTGCATTCCCAGTTCAGGAATAACATCTCCTTAGAGGGACCTTTATTGTTATTTTCCCTCTACAGTGCAAAGTGACTATCATACGATCTGTAGTAACCATTTGGAGACAGACGCCCCCTTGACTAAAAAAAATTAAAAAAAATGACCTGAGCCAAAATTAATCTCTGGCTAAAAATCCAGCTTTAAAATAACACAACACTTAACTGCTTTACCCTATCCCAAAAATGAACTGCTCCAACGGTAATAGTGCATCAAACTAGACATGATATTGTGCATACTGATTACTTAAGCAAAAACATGCACATGTCTTTTCTTGGCATGATGGTAGACTATAAAACGACTGTAAATATCCGGTCTAAAAACCTCTATCCAATGTACATTTCAGAGACTCTCACACTCGTGCCCTTAATTAGTGGTGACAGATAATAAATAATTCAGGCCCACAGTGGAAACACTACCGAGGTACTCGAATGCTGATGTGGGCCGTACGCAAATACTGACGGCAGAGAAGGTCAGGCACGCCTAGGTCTGCCCGTTTCTCCACCTGTCGCAACACCTGAGTGACTCAAGCGAGCCTCCTGCACTGCTCTGTCCCAGGCCTTTTTGAATTCAGACATTACTTGCACGTTTCTTATCTTTCAGCAAAGACAGAGTTCTGGTCCACTGGTAAACAAGAAGCAATAAACTGGTTGACACTAATCTCTGTCAGCTGCCAAAACAAAACAGAGAACCGGCAGAGGCCCACTCGGTTAATGATGGGTAGATCAAAAGATTGAATTCGAGGAGACCTGAACATAAGGTACCAGGAACCCTCCTCCATCTACCACTGATCGCTCTCGGAAAAACAACCTTGAGAAGTCAACCTTTCACGTCAACAGGGCTCTTATCACTCATCAGATGTCCCGGGGGCGACACAGAATGCTCTCTGCGGCAGATTAGCAACAATGTTGAACAAGCATTTGCATTGCAATTGGTCCCCATTTCGTCGAGTTAGACCTATTAGCGTTGTGAAATCCCAACCAGGCTTTTCTTGCCACATTAAATGGAAAAAAACGAGCGGGATCGTGCTGCGAAATAAAGAGAAAAAGAGTCCAGAAACCATACGGAAAACATGGAGCCTTGTAGGTTTCCAGTAGTTGTTAGGGGCGCTCGAAGAGGGCTAAACACCAAAAAAGGCATGACGTATGCATGCCTTACACTAATGAAAGCAAGTTGATTTTAAAAGGCAAGCCACAAACCAATGTAAGGGACTGACGTGACATGGCAGTGGTTAGAAGCCCTAAGAGAGATTACATCAGGGGACGCAGCGCTTTGCGCTCGCCCCTACTGAGTATCATGTATACTAGGGCTTGGATTTTATGAGTAAAGCTCATGCTGTACAAAGTGGTATGTTTTCGGCACACAAAATTCCAAATAGAAATGTACACATATGATTTTCCACTTTATAAATTTATTTGAAAGTAATAAAATTGCAAGTACTAAATAGGACATTGGCAAAGATTTAGTAACACAAACTTCACTATCAGTGAAGTGCTAATGGTACGAACTCACATTGATTGTCTTGTCTGCCTTTGTTTGATTTTAGATTTACTATACTTTGGATTTTACAAAGATTTTAATGAGAGTTCATTGAAAGTAGCAACATCCACAGTTTTCTGGGAGTACAGCTGGACATCTTTTGTAAATTCCTGTTCCATCATATGCAAAGGCATTTTTGGGTGCTTGATTGTAGATATTGTATCATTAAACATGTGAAAATGCCTCATACAAGAGCAATTACGCAGCAGAAGGTTGGACAATGGATATTGGTAATCCCTTCAAACCACCGTGTTGCAATAGTGAACGAGTTGGAAACCGGGCCCCCAAGGAAAGCTGTACAGCAGTAGCTGTGCACAAGGCTACTATCTAGCAGAGAAGCAGCCTTGGATGTATCATAATGAAGAAGTACAGAAGGCACACAATGTGGCTGGAGCACCGGTGCCTGCAAAACTTCTGCAAAACCCCAGACACTGTGAGGTGCCGGAATTCACTAGCAAGCCCCGGAAGACGGGGTAGTGCATACTGCCCCAGCTTCGGTGGAGCAGCCAAGCTAAGACATGAAGCAGTCCATCCCCCACCCAATATCCTGGTAGCCCAATGTAAGAGCATACATGCTATGAGGAGTTGTGGCATTGGGTCCGGACTGGAGTTGCCAGTGAGGGGTGGTGGTCTGGAGAGGATGAAGAAGCAACACCATAAACTGTCTGCCGCCAATCCGAACCAGAGTCTCTCATCGACAATAAAAGGGAAGCAGAAGTAGGGACGCCTGGTTACAGCAGCTCGTAGAAGCATGGTTCCTGGTGGCAGGGAGGATGTATTTGGGAAATCCCTGCCCTCTAGCCAAGATGTCCATTTCCCTCCCATTGGGCTAGGTGTTTTTTCTTCAGGGTCTTCAACCACTGGGACCATTATAAATGCCCAAGAAATGCAGCCAGTGCAGATAAGCCCAACAAATGGAGTCGAGGATGGCCAGGTCCTAACCAGATCTGTGCAGGCAGGAGCAGATAGTGATGTGAACACCACTGGAGTTAACACAACCAAAACTAAATAGTAACCGCTATTTCAGAAAGCGGTGGATGGCCAGTGAGATAAGGAGTCAAAACAGCAGCTTTCACAAATTAAAGAGGTGAGAAACAAGGGTTCGGCCACCGATGAAAGAGTAAGTGGCAGTTGCATAGTTGTTCACACTGTGGACAATGTCTTGTAAAAAGCAGCTGATGGAGAGGAAATGGGACTGATCAATGTAACACCTGGGGAACTAATCTACCTTCTGAAGGTCAGGTTCAATTACTTCAGGGAGCCCTGGTGGAAAATAATGCAAGTTCTAATCTGCCCTCTGTGCTGCAAGTAGAATCGGTAAAAGTGTTTTTTGAGACTATCCTGACTGAGATCCATGAGTTAAGATAGGCTGCAGGCCTAGGAGATAGAGGAACGACAAAAAAGGTTGACCAAGATTGAACAGCAAATTGAGGAATTGCCAAGAAGACTGGAAGGTGCCAAGTAAAGGATGTCAGATATGGAGGACAAAATCAGCTCATTGGATAACGTGATGGTGGCGGATCAGAAGAACATTTTATACTTAGAGGACAAAATTGAGGAAACAGAAAATCATGCAGGACATTCAAATCTCCGAGTTACAGGAATCCCAAGAGGGATGGAGTCACAGGGCTCGAGCCAGAACATGATTCAGCTGGTAGATTCCTTCATCAGGAAGGATATATAAGTGGATTCACCAGCAGATCTCACAATCATGAGGGCACACAGGGTTCCATCTCAAAGGCCAGTGAATTCAAGATACCCAAGAACTGTTTTGGTTAACTTTTCCAATTATCATATTAAGGAGAAGATTTTGAGGGAGCAATCAGCAAAAAAGTTATTTCTGCTATCAGATAATAGCCATCTGAGGGTGTTAGCTGATTTATCTATTACCTCAGCCCGACGACAAAGAGTTTTTTCAGGTTTGGTCAAATAATTTAATCTTGGAGGGGTGCAAGCCATGATATTTCAACATACTAAGCTAAAAGTTTTATTTAGTGGGCAGCTGCATGTTTTTTCAAGTGTTGAGGAAGCGCATGCTGTTGTAACTAAAATCTCTAAGACCTGAACATCATGACCTTTATGTAACAATTTAAAATCAGTACTTGGGATCCAGATATTTGCTCCCTTTTTTGGGAGTGGGGTCCTCTTTTTTTTCTTAGAAGGGGCAATGAAAGAACACCAGGTGCAGTATCGGGGCACCAACCATTGCTAGAGATCTTGTAGGGGGACGGTGTGGAATTCCCTGCTCCAAGGATGGGGTGTGATGGGGTGGGAAGGGGTAAGGAAAGCAGAGGAGCAGTGGAAAAGGAGTGGGCTAAAAAGGTGTTTTGAAATGTCATAACTTAAAAAGAAGACAATGGCATCTGTGATTGCTGAGTTTTGGGGCAAGGATAATTATTAAGATTTGAACTATGTACAACAAGAGTGCAGTGGGACCAAAATGAAGAAAATGGTATTATGAAATATGTAAAGATTATGACGTATATTGTTAGTGGTCTGAGCAACAGAGGAAAATATGTGGCTCTGATGGAATAGCTTTTTTCATTTAGTCCAGATGTCATATATTTACAGGAGACACATTTTAAAAGTGACAATCCAATGTTATGCTTACCAGCTAGATGTGCCCAAGCTTACTATGCCTCAGAAGGGGCAGCAGTGAGGGGTGTTGTGATAGTTTACACTGGCTCTGTTGAATGTCAAATTAAAGCGGTGGTGAGAGACAAAAATGGTAGATGGATATGGGTCACAGCTCTGGTGAGGGATCGGATGGTCAATTTTCTTAATTATTATGAGACAGTGACCGATCACCAGCAGCCGTTGCAACAAATATATGATAAAGCCATTGAAGCAGAGGGTGTACTTTTCATGGCGGGGGGATTTTAATTCTATCAAAGATATTGTAAGGGATACCTCTAACAGGGCAAAAAAAAGTTAAAACATCAAACTTCTAGAGTGTTGAAAACAATTAAAAAGGACTTGGCTTTAGTGGATCCCTGGTTGGTGACTTATCCGGAGGGTTCACAATAAACATGTTATCCAAGTAGATTTTATTTAGCCTCTTGTCTTGATTTTTTCCTTGTCACACATTCATTGAAGTGGGGCGGTGTCAAAATTTGTGCTAATTCATTTTATGACAATTCAGTAGTTCTCATGCATTTACAATTGAGTTTAATTTCAAAAACACAACCAAGATGGTCTTTCAATAGTTCTCTTCTCAAAGATGCTGGCTGGGTGGAAAAGATGCAGGGTTTCATAAAGGAATTTTTCGAGCCTAATTATAATACTGCATCCGACTTTATGATCTGGCAGGCATTCAAAGCCGCATTTAGGGGTGAAGTAATAGCATATAAAATAGCTTGTAAGAAACTTCAAGACATGAAACCCAGAAGCTTCAAGCACAAGTAGATGCTGCATTGAAAGATTTTATGGCAATCAAGGGTAAATCAATTACCTTAGTGAAAATATCAGGAAAAACAGGGTATATTCAATAAAGCAAAACAGCAGCTGAAAGAACTGTTTTATTTAGATGAAGTTTCAGGGGGGAATGCCTATCAGCAAACATTATATGAGGAGTCTCAACAGATTGCGAAATTTCTGGCATGGTCTATCAGGGTAAAGAAAAATAGTCAAACAATAAGTAAAATAAAAATCCCCAATATGCTGGGCGGAAGGTTGTAGAGGCAGCAATTATGGAGATGTTCCAATAGCATTATAACTATGTAAGTGAGAAGGCGGAGGACGCCTCTCGAGAGAAGATGCAACAGTATTTCAAGATAATTGGGTTTCCCCAACTATCTAATTCACAAATTGCAGCTTTGAATGAAAAGATCTGATTGGAGGAGGTAGTTAATGTGCTTAAGAAGATGGCAAATGCAAAAGCTACGGGGTCAGACGGGATTCCTGTAGAAGTGTATAAGACGTTTTTAATGGAACTCCTCTATTTTTTAACTAGATTGTTTAATCAAATTAGTGTAGTAACTCAGATACTGAACTCATTCAAGGAATGTATTATAATCAGCTTTCTCAAAAAAGAGAAACCAGAACAGATCCTAACTCGTATCGCCCAATTAGTCGATTAAATGTAGAGTACAAGCTTTTCATGAAAATCTAGGCTGTTAGAATTGTGATAGGTGCCCAAGAGTTATGCCACAGAAATCAGAATGGTTTCTTACCCCATAGATCAATGGCGGCAAATACACACTTTTTAATGCAGGCTATAGATTACTTCTCAGTCAGTGATCAGAAAGTGGCTATTTTAATGATGGATGCAGAAAAAACATTGGACCTAGTAAATTGGCAGGCCTTGTTTTTTTATAACGCAGAGGTTTTCGATTCCACCTCAGGTAGTAACGATGATGGAGAACCTATATGAGGCCTGGATAATTTTAAAATGTGCAGGACTACCTTTACCAGGATGCACTTTGCAGCTCACATAAGGTCCACTGGGAAAAAACTGGTATTCATCTGATATCAGGTGCCTGCAATTAAATCTGCTGAGCAGCCAGGCAGTTGGCTGTGAAAAAGGAAGGAAATGTTTGTTCTCTGCTGATGAAGGGATTAACCCAGAAACACGTGTCCAGAGATGTTTGTAAATACAAGGCATGAAATAATGAAAATGCCAAATAATTCTCTGTAAGTTGCTGACTTTGTTACATTCCATAATGACCAGTTGCGAGTGCACTTATGTTGAGGACAACTCTCTCTTGTATACATTTAACGGCCTGTCCAGCAGTGAAGGCAGCACCACTGCATAAAGGAGCAGTTCTATGTGTGACTGTATGGATGGTCACTTACAAGGCAGCAGGTTGGAACACTGGCAGCAAAAACAATTTTCTTACTTTGCATTTGCCCACTGGGGTAATGAACTGTGTTTTATTATTTTGTTTGGCTTCAGCAACCCACTTGCGATATAACTTTAAAACGTGTCCAGAGATGTTTGTAAATACAAGGCCTGAAATAATAAAAATGCCAAAGAATTCTCTGTAAGTTGCTGACTTTGTTACATTCCATATTGACCAGTTGCAAGTGTGCTTTTATTCAGGCCAACTCTCTCTTGTATACATTTAACGGCCTGTCATCTTCTCATTGTTACAGTTATCCAAAAATTCACTTTAGTAGGAACACTCCCAATAGACAGTGACATAAGCTTTTTGACTGGTAATCAGCAATTTATAGATCAGACTTCTGTGTATTGTCTGCCAGGGTTTGTGTTTATATCAAACGGACAGGGGTGGTCAGGGTTTTAGGGCAGTCGGACACTACCTGATGGTCCAGCTTGAAAGGTCCAGTGTGTAACTGTTTTTTGGTCCAGTCATGGTAAACAGATCCCCCCCAAAAAGGCCCACATACTGGTCCTTTCAAGCTGACTCAAGTGGTAAGGTCCAACTGACAGACAGAGAGACAGACAGACTGAAAGGCTAGTTCAACACTGAAAAATTGAATGATTCTTGACACAATTGGTTTAAGGCAACATTTCTTTGGATTGGGATTCCACAACGTATGTGTTTACTTCACTAATAATCAGGTAATGCCAAATCAACACCCTATAGATAATGTAGCTTTTAGCTACTGCACACTTTCCAACATCCCAACTTTTACTGGAATAAGTTAATAACTAGATTTAATGTTACAGATTGCAATCTGATAGAACATGAGAAAGGAAGGATAGTTCAATAGAATAGTTATTTATTTTCTATCAGGAACAGATATATGATTGTCTAGTAAGAATGTTCATTGGTGTCTCAGAGTTAGCAAGAATCCAGCTAGAGGCAGGCCACTCAAAAGCTTTTGTGAGGCCTGGATCTAAAACTAGGGCAGTGCCCTGACCCATAAATCTGGTCTCAATCCAGGTTTCCCAGCTTTACTAAACTATATGATATTGGATGGCACTTTTCTTGACAGTTCCTCTCCATGATTAATACATTTGAGATTGTTTTAAAATAACTCAGGTAAAGATGCACATGGCACAAAATATGTTCTTCGTTCAATAGGCCACAATGTCACTCGATCTATAACAAAATATAGGACTTGTATAGGAGGCAGAAGGCCCTTGACCTGTCTTTTTAGTAACTAATACAATTAGTGCCAGGACAGAACAGGGTAGTTCAATATCAAGTCAAATAAAGACCATTCATTGCAGTTATATGTCCTAATTGCCTAAGCGAAGGAGTGGCAGTCAGTGACACTGGCAGTGCAAGCGGTCCAGGCTGAGCTAAGAGCAAGATCTCTTGGCTCTGAACCTTCATGGCACGTATATTACATGCAGCAATCCTATCACATGATGGAACAAAGAGAGAGGGTCGCTGCTGAGAATTATGGGATCCATCATTGCCAGCAATATGCCTTCTCTATGGATGCTGGTAACAAGGTGAGATAATCTTGGGTGGCATCGAAGGTGCAAGACCTGTGTGTGGCCAAACCCAGTCACTTTGTCTGACTCTCACAGATTAGGAGTCAAATGTTTCTCAAATCAGGCTGGGATTACAATGCCAAGTCACAACTTGCTGCTTGTTCACTTGGGTTGTTCCAATGGAATTAATTAATTTGAAGGAGTTTTCTGAAACACAGATGGTTATTTTCTGCCTTGATGTTGCGGCTAAAATGATCTTGAAGACTTAGGCTTTGAGATTCCCGGTACCTGCCTCTGTGTTTTCATCACTTAAAAGAACGTTCAATGATTTGGTGTGATATGGCCAACCGTGGGTTCCTAGCATGCTTCTGCACATAGCTCATTTGTTCACCCCAGTAAACTTTGTGGACAGAGCAGAACATTTTAAACAAGGTTCTTCATCCCACTAGGATTCTGGGGAGTGACTCAGGGCTGGCTTTATGTGGTGTCATTTCTGGAGATTGAGGCATATTTGACTGCTTAGGTCTGCAGTTTAAATCGTGTTAACAGGTTTACAGAATAGACCAAAATAGAACATGCAGCAATAGTCCTAATGAGCCAGTACCACGAATCTCCTCAGGCATGACGGGTAGCTTGTAACAGAAGGGGTATTATCCATAATGGAAAACTACATTAATACTTTCTTATTCAGATTGCTAACATGTTGAAATTGAGTTGAATGCCCAGAGTGTCAGTCTTCATTGTAGTGACAGGAAGTGCAAAACTCTACAAATTTAGGACAACTTCAGCTTTTCTGAATATTTATGTAAGAAACCACATGAAAATGAAGTAATTGTCAATTTCACCTAACTTAGAATGTAAGCATCCCACTGTAACAAGTATAAATTCAATTCACACTGATTCCGAATGGATAGCTTTAAGAAATTGGGTTACTGGTTGAAGGGGGGAACCTACTCAGGCAGCAACAACAATCTCTCTCAGGGTGAAGTCGTAAGCAACCCCAAACTAACCTATGCTGGTAGCTTTGCATAGAGCAGTCAGATGTAATTTGGAGGCAATGTGAAAAGTATTTATGCAGTACTTCAAACAGTAATAAAGGAAAAACACAATATAAGAAAAACCCCAATCCAATTTCGAAAAATAGAGTATATTTTAATAAATAAAAGAACAAAGTGACAAGAATTCATTGAGTAGAGCCAAAGATATGCAACTTTAAATATATAGGTGAAAATAGCACCAATAAACGCAAAGTCACAAATTCAGGCCGACCATGATGGATTGCTGGTCAAATACATTGACCAGATTAGTTCTGCTGAAAAGTTACTTTCTTAGTACAGACAAAGAGTGCTGTTTGCAGCAGAGAGGGCAGTGAGAAACAGGGGAACGTGACTGACTGTCGATGATGGAATGCGAAGAGCATGCCTGGCATCGTGAGTGGTCATCCCTATAGCGCAAAGATCGTGTTTTCAGTGTGAACGGCCAGGCCGAAGGATCACAGTGGCTCTCCTGGTGAGTGGTCGAGGCTGCAGCATGAAGGGTCAGGATGACAGTTTTTTCTTTGGTGGGCAGTGTGAACGATAAGGTTTTGGTGCCAATAGTCGCATTTGTAGTTATAAAGTGCCCAAAAACTTAAATTCAGCTCCCCTGAGGCCACACCAAGGGTCCAGGTCCTGAGAGGCACCACTTTGGGGTCAGGAGCTCCAGCTGGGCCTAGGTGCTTGTTCAGGGGGCTGCAAGCCTGGAATGTCCTTGTGGCTCTGAACAGGTGGCCAGGAGACTAGCCCCAGGACTCACTCTGGGTTCTGGGAGTCCTGGATTCAGGTGCAGGTCAAGGCCCTCTGACTCAGACAGGAGGGCAGCAGGGCAGCAATCCAATAAGGTGGCAGTTCAGAAAGGCAGTAGTCCAACTGGGCAGAAGTCTAGCAGAGTGGTAGTCATTTCAGTAGCAAAGCAGGTGCCTTCTTTATAGTAGGAGATGCTTCTAGAGGTTTTCCTTGGAGGCACAGATTTTCTGCCTTCCCTGACATGGATCCAGAATAAATGCACGGGGTAGAGAGCCCTTTTTGTAGAGGCAGGACACCGGCTATTCAAGTAGAAGTGGAGCCAGTTTCACCTGCCCATCCTGCCGGTGATGGCCCATCCAGGCACACCTAAGTCCTTTATTTTGTGTGGCTGCCTAGGAAAGAATACACAAAGCCTGAATGCCAACTACACCCATTCATGTAACCCAGTGACAAGCTTCAGACACTACATGGCTAAGGCAGAAAAATGCAGACTTTCTAAAAGTGGCACTTTCAAATTTGTAATTTAAAATCCGACTTTATCATCAGAGAGGGTTTTTCATACCTAAGACACCAAACATTAACTACCTACATGTTCCCATTCGGAAGTAATAGCTGAATATATTTAATGATAACTCCAATATTATCCTATGGGAAAGGTAGGCCTCATAATAGTGAAAAATGTATTTAACATAGTTTCACTCCCAGGGCATGTACAATTTAAAAGTACATGCTCAATGTTTTAAATACACTGCTCCCTGCCCTCCGGGCTGTCCAGGGCTTACACTAGGAGTGATTTATATGGTGTGAAAAGGAAGTTTTGGATCTGGCAAAAGGTTTCTTTTGCCAGGTCTAATATGGCAGTTTTAAACTGTACATGCAGGCTGCAATGGCAAGCCTGAGACATGTTGTAAGTGCTACTTAAGTTGGTAGCACAATCAGCGATGAAGGCTCAGTAGCAATTATTAAACAGCCTCTGGGTACAAATAGTACACTTTAATAGGGGCTTACAGGTAAATTAAATAATCATACACATTCATTAGGGAATTACAAGTAAATTAAGTATGTCAATCAGGTCTAAGACAATTCTCCCATGTTTCAGGGAGTGAGCACAAGCACTTCACGGAGTCCTAAGGCTAGCAAAAATGAGATCAGCAAAAAATAGGTGGGATGCAGGCAAAAAGTTTGGGGGAAGACCACCCTAAAGCTGACAGGTCTAACAATAGCTAAGGCCCTCATTCAGTGTTAGACTGACCTTTTGGGCTGTCTGACAGATGGGCCTGCTTGTAAAGACTATTCTGTGGACTGTTTCTTTTGGTCCCGTCACAGTCCATGTGGCAAAAACAAAACAGCTCACACAATGGTTGTTTTAACCTAGCCCATCTGTCAGTAATAGGCCAACAATGCCTTCATCACAATATGTTGCTGCAATAATGAGGGCCCTAAATCTCTGATTCTGGCTGATATCCCTGCACCTCCAGCAACTATGAGGTTTTATCCTCAGAAGGGTGAATACCCACATGGACACATGATTATCTTGTCCTTTGCCACATTTGTTTCTGATTCCTAGACAGATCTGCAAATATTTGGCAACTGCTCAGAGCAGATCTTAATTATCAGTGATGGGTGTGTGAGAATCAAGGAGTGTTTCATGAGTGGCTGGGAGGGCATCAGGAATGAAAAAGAGCTCTGGTCTCTTTTGGGTGACCATAGTCTGCTCTTTATGGGGATGGTGGGTCAGCAGAGGGTTGGAGTGTGAAAGATTATCAGGAGATACTACATGAGTGGACTTAAATACTAGCACCAATAGCTTGTTTAGGACCCTGCTTTGACAGATAGCTCAGGTGGATTTTTGGTGATAGGAAGAGGAAGAAGTATGCTTAGTGGGATTATGCAAGGCCGTAGTGTGGAAGTTTAACATCCTGTGAATCCATAGAATGAATTGAGTGGTATGTCAGAATATTGCATACAGAACTTTCATCTGGTATAAAAAAAGTAAGACAGATGCTGTGCCCTAAATACTGTTTACAAACATATTGTTCTGTTGGGTGTAGATACTCTGCAGTAACTAGAATGGGATGCTGCTTTTGTAGACCTTGTTTAGAAAAAGAAGCTTAAGTCAGACTATGTTCTGACAACGATGTCTTGGTACTTTACCCTGAATACCGAAGTAGGCCTTCTACAGGCTACCAAACTATTACAGAAATTTACCCTACTAAGATTCAGTGAGTTGACATTTTAAGGCATGGGCAAAGTGGGCAATTGCCCAAGGACAACATCTTTCCAAGGGGCTGCCTGAGAAAATTAACTTTCTCTGGATTTGACCCATTTTCTATATCCCTCCATCCAAACCTCTCCCTCTCTCTACCTACCTCTGCCTCTGACTCTGTCTCTCTACCCAATGTAATCTTAAGAATTTTTTGGGCCCAGGACAAGACATGCTTCAACCATTTTTGTGTGACCCTGATAATGTTTAGCATGTGATTTAGAACTGTTTGTGTGTGATCAGGAAATGGGCAATAAAATTCAAATTTGATCTTTTGACAAGAATAGAGTCCTGAATGTGATGCACGATGGAGAAATCAAATCCTGCTTTTAAACAAACAACAAAGATTTGTATTTTCCTTAATTTCTGGGAATCATGTTTTAGTAGCATCCTAACACAAGTTAGGAAATAGCCTTAAACTTAATATATCACTTTTAAACTGCTACTTGCACAATCATGGCTCCCAGGCTATGATGCTAATGCAATACTATTCATCTATACATAACTTTTAAATGCTGATTTAACCACCACTTGCAAAGTGGTATATCTGTTGCTTTTACTTTTGGTACCCTGGGCTAGGAGGAAAATAATGCTTTTTTATGCAAGCTGTGGTATGTTGGAACTTAGGGTCAGATGTAGCGCAGGGTTTTACCTATTCTGTGTCTATGGGAAAATGTGTTCGTACATATGGCCCTTAGTCCCTTCTTCTGTTGAGTTTGTTGTGGGACTCTACACCATGGCATGCTCCGTTTACTGTTATGAGCAATTTAGTAGTCAATCAATCAAACAATTTGTAAAGCGCGCTAAGGGGCATATTTATACTCCGTTTGCGCCGAATTAGCGTCGTTTTTTTCAACGCAAATTCGGCGCAAAACTAACGCCATATTTATACTTTGGCGTTAGACGCGTCTAGTGCCAAAGTATGAGGAAAGAGCGTCATTTTTTGGCGTGAACGCCTTCCTTGCGTTAATGAGATGCAAGGTAGGCGTTCCCGTCCAAAAAAATGACTGCGACACAAATGCGTCGTATTTATACTCCCGGGCAAAAATCACGCCCGGGAGTAGGCGGGGCAAAAAACCCCGCATTTGCGCCTCTTTTTAACGCCTGGGTCAGGGCAGGCGTTAAGGGACCTGTGGGCTCAAAATGAGCCCACAGCTGCCCTCCCATGCCCCCAGGGACCCCCCTGCCACCCTTGCCCACCCCAGGAGGACACCCAAGGATGGAGGGACCCATCCCAGGGACATTCAGGTAAGTTCAGGTAAGTATAATTTTTTATTTTTTTTATATTTTTTTTTGGCATAGGGGGGCCTGATTTGTGCCCCCCTACATGCCTCAATGCCCAATGACCATGCCCAGGGGACATAAGTCCCCTGGGCATGGCCATTGGGCAAGGGGGCATGACTCCTGTCTTTACTAAGACAGGAGTCATGTAAATGGCGTCTGGGCGTCGTTAAAAATGGCGCAACTCGGGTGGAGGCGATTTTTTAGCGTCAACCTGACTTGCACCATTTTTAAGACGCCCGAACGCCATTTTCCCCAACGCCGGCGCTGCCTGGTGTACGTGTTTTTTTTCCACGCACACCAGGCAGCGCCGGTCTGCTAGCGCCGGCTAACGCCATTCAATAAATACGGCGCCCGCATGGCGCTTCAGAATGGCGTTAGCCGGCGCTAAACTTTTTGACGCTAAACTGCGCTAGTGCAGTTTAGCGTCAAAAAGTATAAATACGGGCCTAAGTACCCGTGAGGGTTTCAAGGCGCTGCGGGGGGGGGAGGTCTTGAGGAGTCTTCTGAAGGAAAGCAGGTCCTGGGTCTGTCTTAGTTCAGACTGGAGGGTGTTCCAGGTCTTGGCGGCGAGGTAAGAGAATGATCTGCCGCCGGAGGATCTGCGTCGGATGTGGGGAATGGAGGCGAGGGTGAGGTTGGCGGAGCGTAGTTGCCGGTTGGGGGTGTAGAAGCTGAGTCTGCTGTTCAGGTAGGTTGGTCCGGTGTTGTGGAGTGCTTTGTGTGTGGGTGAGGAGCTTGAAGGTGATCCTCTTGTTGACGGGGAGCCAGTTGAAGTCTCTTAGGTGGGAGGTGATGTGGCTGTGGCGAGGGATGATGAGGATGAGTCGGGCGGAGGCGTTTTGGATGCGTTGGAGGCATTGTAGGTGTTTGGATGGGATGCCGGCGTAGAGGACGTTGCCATAGTCCAGTCTGCTGCTGACGAGGGCCTGGGTTACTGTTTTTCTTGTTTCGGTTGGGATCCATTTGTAGATTATGCGAAGCATGCGGAGGGTGTTGTAGCAGCGGGAGGAGATGGCGTTGACCTGCTTTGACATGGAGAGGGATGAGTTGAGGATGAAGCCGAGGTTTCGTGCGCTGTCGGTGGGGTACCCAGCGAGGCCGGCCACCATGAGTCATCCCAGGCGGAGGGGGTGGGCCCAAGGATGAGAACCTCTGTTTTGTCCGAGTTCAGTTTTAGTCGGCTGCCTCTCATCCAGTCGGCGATAGCTTTCAGTCCCTTGTGGAGGTTGGTTTTGGCGGTGTGTGGGTCCTTGGTGAGGGAGAGGATGAGTTGAGTGTCGTCGGCGTAGGAAATGATGTGGAGGTTGTGCTGATGGGCCACTTGTGCGAGGGGGGCCATGTAGATGTTGAACAGCGTCGGGCTGAGGGATGAGCCCTGGGGTACGCCGCAGATGATGTTGTAGGACTTGGATTGGAACAGGGGAGGTGGACTCTTTGGGTTCTGCCGGCGAGGAAGGATGCGGTCCATTTGAGGGCCTGGTCTTGGATTCCTGCTTTGAGGAGGTGGATTTTCAGAGTGTGGTGACAGACAGTGTCAAAGGCGGTCGATAGGTCTAGGAGGATGAGGGCTGATGTTTCTCCATTGTCGAGGTGGCTTCTGATGTCGTCTGTGGCGGCGAGGAAGGCGGTCTCGGTGCTGTGGTTACATCTGAAGCTGGACTGGGAGGGGTCGAGGATGTTGTTGTCTTCGAGGTACTGAGTGAGTTGTTTGTTGACGATTTTCTCAATGACCTTTGCCGGGAAAGGGAGCAGGGAGATGGGCTGGAAGTTCTTCAGGACTTTGGGGTCCGCCTTAGGTTAGTGGCAGTTGTTGACTTAGTGCCTCATTTTGTTTGTGCATCTGTGAACTGACTTACCAATAGTTTCCATCTAAGAATCTGTATGACTCCTAAGACCCTTGCGCCATTGATGTAACTTGCTTTATTGCTATCTGCAAAGCACCCTAATAACTGCCATCCTTGGTGTGGTATTCTCCACACGTTTTGCTTTCACCCCTCCTGTTTTGCTGGCTTTGTTTTGTTTGCTTTAGGACTCTGTGCACTTTACCACTGCTAATCAGGGCTAAATAGTTTGTACTCTCTCCTTCAAGCATGGTAAAATTGACTTACATTTAATTGGCTCATTTAATTTACTTGTAGGTCAATATTAGATGATAATAGATGTACCCAGGGCCTCTAAATTAAATTCTAGTATTGAGCATGCAGTACTTATTCTGCCACCTACTAAAGTAGCCTTTTAAACCATGCCTCAGGCCTGCTACTGCAGACTGTGTGTGCAGTTTTAAATGGCTATTTGGACCTGGAAAAATAACCCTTTTGCAAGGCCTAAACCTCCTCTTTTAATACTTATAAGTCACCCTTAAGGTATACCTTAATGTCTAATAGGGCAGGGGGCACTGTATTTGAAAAGTAGGACATGTGTACTTCAGTTTTAAATGTCCTTGCAGTGGACGAATCCTAAAGACATTTTTCATGGTTGTATAAGGCCCATTTCTCCCATTGACTAACACTGGACTAACGTATTATACATTTAATAATTGCTGAGTTTTGATTGGGAGCAAATAGAGATATGCTGTTTACACTCAAATGAATTGTAACTTAAATCCTCTTGAAAGGTAGAGTCAGTTCGAATTTTGACAATGCCATTTTTAGAAAGTTGTAATTTTCATGTTCCATTCATGTGTACCTTCTGTCAGTGTCTGGGGTCACATGACTGTGAATGGCTTTGCTTTTGGGGTTGTATATTGCTTCCAGACAGTAACATAAAGGGAGCTTAGGTGTACACAGCATAGGCAATCCTTGCAGAATGACTAGGGAAGGGTTGTACCCTGCCCTACCTACACTTCAAAAGGCTTTGCCTCATGCACAGTCAAAGAAAACTGATGCCAGGCCTAACCTGCCTTTTGTCACTCCAAGACGGTGTGAAGCCTTGACAAAGGAAGGGAAAGAACATTTCAGAACCAGATGTTGGGGTAGGACAGGGATCCTCACATACAAAAGTCAATGCCTAGATGCACGAATTTCAAGATTTCCCCCCCAACCAACAATGGATTACTCTTGAACAGTCCTGACTGAATGTTTTTTTATTTAAAGATATTGTTCAAATGTCTAATTGTACTTTTATAAAAAAAGCCATTTTAAAATATTCACATCTCTTACTACATACACTACTACTTTTGTCATAAATCGTTTTACTTTAAACACTGGAAAGAGAAAGGTGTTACGTTTGTTTATCAATGTCTGAAAGGCAATTCTGTTATACATGTTCCCTCAGTTACAAATACAATATCACTTATCTTACTCCTTTTTAAATGAATATGAATTAATTTCCTCCACTCTCTATTTCTTTTTTCTTACTCACCTCCTACCCCAGTCACACCTATAGCCCCGACACCTTTGAAAATAATTCATCATGATTCCAGTCCTGAAGCTACTTGCATATGTAAAACATTAATGTCACCTTCCCTGTTAGACCGAAAAGTTCTCTTGAATTACTATGGTACTATGGGAAGCTGATCAATCTACATCAGTCACTCCACAATTATGGGATAGAATTTGACTTAAAATATCTAATACCTCCAGAGCTGCTCATATTATACAGTCCCTATGTTTTGTTTATAGTAGGGCTGTTATTACCCTAAAATGGAATTTTAACCCCTTGGGCGCCAAGGACGTAATGGTTAAGTTAGTGGCTGCGGCGCTGAGGCGCCATAGATGTAACTATTACGTCCTAGTACTGGCCCTCAGTGAAGCGCTAGCGCTCCCCCCGAGGGCGGTGCCCCCACCCCACCATGGCAGGGCTAGTAGGGGAATCGCTCCCTTCCACCCCTGACCCCCACTACCCACCCAGTAATACCTGATGACGTCAATAAGCGATCTCATGCTGACCTCATTAGAGGTCACTTCCCAAGCGCTATGCAGAAGAGAAATGCTCACAATTTCTCTTCCGCTCGGGAGGAGGGGGCAGGCAGAGGTATGAAAGGAAAGGAAAGGTTTTCCCTTTCACGTCTCTGCAAGCATTTCTGCTATCGGGCAGCAGAAATGTCCACTAGACACCAGGGAATTTTTGTTTTATTCTTACGCATTCTTGGGCAAGGGCCGGTCCCCAGGGGGGCAAAATATTTTTAGGCTGTTTCAGGCCATTACGTCCTAGTACTGGCCTTCGGGAAAGCGCTAGCGCTCCCCCCGAGGGCCGCGCCCCCACCCCACCATGGCAGGGCTAGAAGGGGAATCGCTCCCTTCCACCCGACCCCCCTACCCACCCAGTGACGCCTGATGACGTCAGTACGTGATCTCATGCTGACCTCATTAGAGATCACCTCCCAAGCGCGATGCGGAAGAGAAATGCTCACAATTTCTCTTCCGCTCGGGAGAAGGGGGCAGGCAGGGGTATGAAAGGAAAGGAAAGGCCTTTCCTTTCCTTTCATGTCTCTGCAAGCATTTCTGCGATCGGGCAGCAGAAATGCCCACTAGACACTAGGGATTTTTTTTTTATTCTTACACATAAGGGGAGCACCCCCTTGGGCAAGGGCTGCTCCCCAGTAGTGCAAAATATTTTTAGGCCTTTTATGCCCCCCACCGGTGGCAGATCGGCCTATTATAATTAGGCCGATCTGCTCCGGGGGGGCAGAAATACCTAGACACCAGGGATATATATTTTTTGTATTTACTTTATATTTTTATGTATGGGGAGTGATTCCTTAAGCAAGGATCGCTCCCCTGGGGGACAAATTATATTTAGGCCATTTCTGCCCCCCCCCCCTGGAGAGCAGATCGGCCTAATTTTATT
Organism: Pleurodeles waltl; assembly: GCF_031143425.1. NCBI lineage: Eukaryota > Metazoa > Chordata > Amphibia > Caudata > Salamandridae > Pleurodeles > Pleurodeles waltl. The sequence continues at coordinate 1,077,227,962 of NC_090448.1, read as the reverse complement.
AGGCCAATCTGCCTCCAAGGGGGGCAGAAACCACTAAACACCAGTGATTTTTTTTTTATATACTTGCGCATAAGGGGAGCAGCCCCTTGGGCAAGGGTCGCTCCCCAGGGGGGGCAAAATATTTGTAGGCCTTTTCGGCACCCCCCGGGGGCACATCGGCCAATTATAATTAGGCCGATCTGCCCCCGGATATATATATTTTTTGTTTATTTTATGTTTTTATGTATGGGGAGCGACCCCTTAGGCAAGTGTTGCTCACCTGGGGGGCAAATTATATTTAGGCCATTTCTGCCCTCGTTTGGGGCAAATCGGCCTATTTTTATTAGGCCAATCTGCCACCAAGGGGGGCAGAAACCACTAGGCACCGGGGATTTTTTTTTTTTGCGCTAATTTCACGCAAGGGGAGTGACCCCTTAGGCAAGGGTCGCTCTCCTGGGGGAGGCAGATCTTTTTTAGGCCGTTTCTGCCCCCCTTGGGGGCAAATCAGGCTATTTCTATTAGGCCGATCTGCCCTCAGGGGGCCGAAACCACTTAGGCACCAGGGTTTGGCATGTGTGTATGTGTGTGTTTCATTTGGGCGGGGCAGCCCCTTGGGCAAGAGTCGCTCCCCATGGGGGCACATTACTGTGGGCCGGGGCAGATCGGCCTATTTTTGGAAGGCCCATCTGCCCCCAATGGGGGCAGAAAGCCCACCAGAGTAGATTTTTTTTCAAAATTAAAGGGTGGGAGCATGGCCATACCCCCACCCCAAATAAATGGGGCCAAAGTTGTTCTGCCCACCAGTGGGCAGATGGGGCAATTACCCCTGATCCACACCCCGCGGGGGCAGAAAGTCTACTAGATGCCGTGGAATAAAAAAAAAAAAAATAGTATGGTGGTGGCTACCAACCAGCATGGGCATGGTTATGCTCCCACCACAACTGAAGAGGGTAACAGTCTTTAAGCTCTCCCCCGCACACTAAAACATCTTATTCCATGACAAGCAGGGGGACATTTGACTATTTTGGGTTTTTGGTTTTACATTTGTGCCATGAGAGCTTGGCTAACCCTCAAAATCATCCCACTTGGAATGGTGAGGGCTGCACTTCTTAGACTTTGGGACGCTGCCATGTAGAAAAATCATCAAGACCTAGGCAGTTCTGAAAACAAAAAATCTGGGTGAGTGCAGGGAAGTGTGCTTCACATGCAACTCCGCACCATTTTCTTACACACAATGCCCTGCAAACCTCTAACTTTGCTGGAAATCGCACATTTTTTTCACATTTTTTAGATAGAACCTTTCGGAATCTTCAGGAATCCACAAAACTACTAAATTACAAAAAGAACAAAATTACTACCACCCAGCATTGTCTCATCTATACCGATTAAAATTTTGCCACACTTGTCAGCCTAAATTTTTTTTTTTCCAAACTGCACTTTTGGACCCGCTTTGGTTCCCCCTCAATTTCGACATGTTTTTGGCTCTTCACTGTCACAGACACTTGGCCCACCCACACAAGTGAGGTATAATTTTTACAGGGAGACTGAGGGGAACGTTGGGTGGTAGGAATTTTGTCCCGGTGTGGTGATCCCACATGGAAATGTGGGAAAAACTTGATTTATTAGCTAAATTTTAGGTTTGCTGAGGATTCTGGGTAAGAAAACATTGGGGGATCCACGCAAGTCACACCTCCCTGGATTCCCTCAGGTGTCTAGTTTTCAGAAATGTTTGGGTTTGGTAGGTTTCTCTATATGGCTGTTGAGCCCAGGACCAAAAACACCAGATCTCCCCCCACAAAAAACAGATAGTTTAGTATTTGATCATTTTGATGTGTTCACATAGTGTTTTGGGGCATTTCCTTTCGCTGACACTTTGCCTACCCACACAAGTGAGGTACTATTTTTATCGGGAGACTAGGGGGAATGCTGGGTGGAAGGTCATTTGTGGATCTTCTCAGATTCCAGAACTTTCTGTCACTAAAATGGGTGGAAAAAGTGTTTTGTAGCCAACTATTGAGGTTTGCAAAAGATTCTGGGTAACAGAACCTGGTGAGAGCCCCACAAGTCACCCCATCTTGGATTTCCCTAGGTGTCTAGTTTTAAAAAATGCACAGGTTTGGTAGGTTTCCCTTGGTGCCAGCTGAGCTAGAGGCCAAAATCAACAGCAAGGCACTTTGCAAAAACCACATCGGATTCCAATGTAAAAATGTGATGTGTCCATGTTGCATTTCCTGTCGCGAGCATTAGGCCTGCCAACGAAAGTGAGGTACCATTTTTATCGGGAGACTTGGGGGAACACAGAATAGCAAAACAAGTGTTATTGCCCCTTGTCTTTCTCTTCATTTTTTCCTTCCAAATGTAAGAGTGTGTAAAAAAGATGTCTATTTGAGAAATGCCCTGTAATTCACATACTAGAATGAGTGCCCCGAAATTCAGAGATGTGCAAATAACCACTGCTTCTCAACACCTTGCCTTGTGCCCTTTTTGGAAATACAAAGGTTTTTTTGATACCTATTTTTCACTCTTTATATTTCAGCAAATTAATTGATGTAAACCAGGTATAGAATGAAAACCCATTGTAATGTGCAGCTCATTTATTGGCTCTGGGTACCTAGGGTTCTTGATGAACCTACAAGCCCTATATATACCCGCAACCAGAAGAGTACAGCAGACGTAATGGTATATTGCTTTCAAAAATCTGACATCGCAGGAAAAAGTTACAGAGTAAAACTTTGAGAAAAATGGCTGTTATTTTCCATAGGAAACCCTTGTAGGACCTACACAAATTACCTCTTGCTGAATTTAGAATTTTGTCTACTTTCAGAAATGTTTAGCTTCCTGGGATCCAGCATTGGTTTCCCACCCATTTCTGTCACGAACTAGATGGAGGCCGAAAGCACAGAAAATAGTAAAAATAGGTATGTCCCAGTACAATGCCAAAATTGTGTTGAAAAATTGTTTTTTCTGATTCAAGTCTGCCTGTCACTGAAAGCTGGGAGGATGGTGATTTTAGCACCACAAACCCTTTTTTGATGCCATTTTCAGGGGGAAAAACACAAACCTTCTTCTGCAGCCCTTTTTTCCCATTTTGTTTGGAAAAAACAATTTTTTTGCTGTATTTTGGCTAATTTCTTGGTTTCCTTCAGGGGAACCCACAAAGTCTGGGTACCTCTAGAATTCCTAGGATGTTGGAAAAAAGGACTCAAATTTGGCATGGATAGCTTATGTGGACAAAACGTTATGAGAGCCTGAGCGCAAACTGCCCCAAATAGCCACAAAAAACGTCTGCCACCTGAGGGGGAAAAGGCCTGGCAGAGTAGGGGTTACATTTGATCCATCTGCTTCTCTACTATGTTGGTCATGCTCCATAAACAATGGTTCTTTAACAAATCTGCTATATTATTGTTCTCATGTTAATAAGATCTGGAATTCCATTTCGTCTAAATGTTAAAAAAAATTCATATGTAATATACCACTAACTTTCCAAAATGATTTCTTAGGTTCTTTATTGCCGAACATTGAACATTTATCTGCTGTAGTTGTGTTTTTTTATCTTTTTATTGCACTTGCTTTTAAACTTATACCTTCTTGTTGGAAAGATGTTTCTAAATTATTTTTAACATGATGGAATTCATTAGTGAGGAACTTAGAATATACCATTTATTCATTGACTTTACATCGGAAGATTAAAGGCCTGATTTAGATCTTGGCAGTAATAGTCATGCCGTTGATTGTTCGATGGAAAACCCATTCGGCTAAAAGGTGGTCCGCCCGCCCGATTTATTGGTTAGTGGTCCCATAGCTGTTAACCTCCCTTGGTCCTGGCGACTCCAGCAGAACTTCCCAACTGTGTTAACGGTGCCATACAAGACACTAGCCACTCTTTCCACTGAGCAGATTTGGATCTGCCTTCCTGCCAAGCCAACTTTGCCAGTGCTACTTCCACACCTGAATTGGCAGATTGGGGGGGTGGAGAGGTAAAAACCTACCTTTTTTCTGATTCCACTTCATTTTCAAATGGACACGACTGGACGAGACCGTTGCTGCTGCCACTGGACCACAGAGAAAAAACAACCCCCCATAGTTGGACTTGAAGGTGAGAATCCGCATTTCCAGTCTAAACTCTGGACCACTGTGGTCACTGAGGCCACATACACGTCACAGTCATTTTAAAAATGATTGTGCCATGCATATATTTGGAAACACAATTGTGTCAGGCATGGATGGGGACACACTGGTACAAGACACATATTGCACACAAACACAGATGTCATTTTGATGTCATTATTCATTTCAAAATAAATGGTTGCACCACAATGACGTAACATTCACATTTGTCAATTATGATGATGTGTGCACAAAGCAAGGATACCTGTACTTGTGATGTTGTTCTTCCAGTTGTGTGTGTGTCAGTACGTGAATGTGTGTGTGCGATTGGATTGGCTGGTTGAGGTGAAGGAGCTGATGTGGGTGATTTGGTTGTGTCAGATTGTGTGCCACTTGCATATGTGTATGATGTAATGTATGTTTGGATGTGTGTTGTATTGCTGTGCATAACATTCAGGTGAGTGTTGTTTTGTGGTGATTGTTGTCGTGCTTTGTGTAGTTGTGCTTTTGTGTGAGTATGTTTGTATAAATGTGTTTGTAGTTGTGTTGGTTTTTGTGGTTGTTTTGTGTGTGAGTGTAGTGTCAATAGTGTGTGTATATTGTGTCATGGAACTATGTCAATGTGTGTTTTCTGCATGTATCTGGTGTGGTGGAATGAGACTGGATAACAGAATGTAATGTAGTGTGTATGACATTGGGACACATATGGCTAAGGTACAGTGTTTGTGTGTGACTTACCTCTCTTCCATAGTCTGCCTGCTATGGCCTCCCTCCATCAGCAATCGACAGCCAGTACACTGCCTGCAGTACTGCAACATCTAAATATGGTCGTCGGGAACCAACCAGCCTGACAGCTTGGAAGAGCACTCTGTTGTGGCAGTTGGTGGCTCAGCCGCAATACATCTTAATACGGTGGTTGGAAAAACGTCTACTTGACGGCTTACTCGGGTAGGGCACCGCGGATTGGCAGTAATACCATCAAAATCTAAAGCAGGCCCTAAATTTGATTTATACTGGATATCTTTTACTACCTTTCTTTCCTCTCACTCATCATTACCTTTATCGACTTTTCCTCTCTTCTCTTTGTTTCCCCGCTTCTTTTTTGTTTCCTATTCCTTTTGTGCCCCTTATTCTCTTTTCCCTTTTACCTCTTCTTTATTTTTATATAAATTGACAAAGCAATCTTTTTAATACTGATGTTTTACTTTTCAGTTGCAATACGTGTTGATTTATAAATCTCTTCACAAATGTTATTTCTATTGTTATTTCTATTTAAATCTTTAATAAAAATCATTTAACAAAAAAAGGAATAAAAGTATAAGGTACAAATTCACCATAACAGACATAAACATCTTCAAGGTGAAAAGATATGGAAATATGAATAGTAAATATGTACTTACCTTTACATATTTCCTTTAACACTATTAAGGTAGTCAATATTTTGGCTAAAATATTTTCGTAACTTGATATTTATGGCTCAATATTCTGACATACAACTTTTAAGAAAATAATTGGTGAAACGTCTAGCAGTAAGTAGGTGGTGGAGGTGAGAACCCTGAAAACTGGAGGAAAAAATATCCTGCAAAATGTTTTATGGGAAACTTCATATTAGATACAGTTTTGAATAGCTGTAAATCTATTAAGGTTGTGGAGTTACAAAGTTTGTCACAATCACAAAGCCTAACCTGCAAAACTGAATGGCTTAAGGTACAATGCTAGTGTCTTCTCTTTGTGTGTGTTAGCACTTTATGTTTACTTGTGGTATTCACTGAAGTGTTTGTTTGTCTGCGCATGCAGCAAGTTGTTACTTTATGTACTTTAGGATGTGTAATAGCTACACTTAGTTGAATGTGGATGGGATACATATGCAAGTGTGATTGTGGGTTTGCCTGTCCAGTATCATCACTTCTTTTGTGAAAATAGTTCTACATTTGCTGTTTGTGTAAAATAACTTTCTGGGAGAGAGCAACAAGCTTAGCCTGCTAGCTATCCTCTTGCAGAAAGACAGGGATTAGGGATTCACAGGCCATCCATTGTTAGGTTTCTTGATGGGACATGGTAATGGAAGGAATTTTGGAGGATAGCATGTTTATACTACACAGGGTCATGGTGTGAGGAAGACCTTCGCTGGTGATAGGTTCTCAGTCAAGTAGTCTCTACTGAAGTAGGAGACTGCTTTTACTCAGAATCAGCCAATATTGGTTTTCTAGTGAAGTGCATTCATTTTAATACGACAACTCATGGGTGAGAATACAGAGCTCTACACAGTGATTGTCTGATTGTTCCAACTTACAAAACTGCAAGAGTAAGGTTCCTAGAATTAGTTACATTAAAATGACAGGAAGTGCTGCAAAAGAAGGAATGTTAGGTTGTGGATTTTTTAGTTATTAACTAGGATATATTGGTAATCACTGCTGAGTAACCCACATAAGAAGGCTTCATACTACTAGCACCCCAGAAAACAACTCGAATAAGAGGAAGTAGAGAAGTCAACAAGACCATTGTCATGTCTCCTTGGAAGAAGATTGTGGTCTGCACCGGCTCTGCCTTGTTTACCTGTGCTGGAACTGATTTTCAAGGGCCATCCTGCTGACCTATTTAGCCTCAGGGCAACAATTGTAGAAGAAGGGGATTTTGGGAGGAGAACCAACAGACAGTTGAGGTTGGGCCTGTAAGGGATGCATTGGCTGTGAAAAGGTATTAAGCCTGCCTTACACTCATCACTGTAGCCCTAAATCCACTTCACTGTGGTCTTAGACCCTAGAAGTATGCAACCCTCCAAGCTAGATGTGAAGCGTAATAAGTTATCGCGCATTTTCAAAAAATTGGAATTTACAAAAATGTTCCTCTGGATGACTAGGACAAGATGCCAAGGCTCACCAAAACAGGCCCAACTTTTTCCCCACGCCTAAGATTAGCTTTTAAAACGACTGAAACTTCAGAATTGTTTTGTGCTTGCATGTCATTAGTAGCCATTGAATGTCACTAAATCTTACTGTATAGTTCATGGAAAATAAGCATTTGTTTTTTGCAAAGAAACCTTCAACTGGACTTCAGCCTGGTGGCCATTGTCACTGGGCTCCATACAATTTCCGATTTCCAATGGAGAAAACTTGGAGTCGTAGTTGATTCTGCTCTTTCCTTTTTCCCCATCTAAAGCAGACTGCAACCACTTGTGTGGCTTTCTCTAAGAGCTTAAAAAGGTGCTGCTGTTTTTGCGACCAGCAGGACAACATCAAGTGGTAAAAATCTTTAGGGCTCACTCAATAACTCATGTCCAGCCTACAAGCCATTAGGAATGTGTAAGCCAGGCACCAACCCAGACTACATCTCTCTTTCTGTGCCTGGTATATATCATAGGAATAAACTACTCATGGATGTATGTAATAAACAATAATTTTGCTGTCAGAAAATGTAGACTCTGTAGAGTTTGGTAACTAATTCCTTCTCTTTTTAGGTCCTTCGTACAGAGTACTGCACCAGGATATCTTCAGGTAACAGAACACATTATAAATTTAATAATGAAATAAGTAAGGGATATTAATAAGCTTCAAGAGTACTGTTGAAATCAAGAATTGGACCTTGTGAACCACTTTGAGGATTTCTAGCTTCATAGTTTTCTCAAAGTCTGAAGTTACTATGTCTGACCAGGAAAATCACTAACATTTGTTAAGATTTATGTGACCACACCTGTATCATGCTCATGCTGAAATTGTGCCTCGGTACTAGTCTATTATATATGTACATGCTGCAGTTTGGTAGTTATTTTTATTCCCCTGATCATCTTTAAATAATTATGTTTTTCAAAATCCTCTTGTATTCTACTAAATATATTTAGCAATGCCTCTATTTGATTTCTTATCTTTAATTTTGCTTTATCGCTGCTTTTATAGTGCTCACACTTTTCTGGTATTTCTTTGACAAAAAGCCTGCATCTTGTGTGCCACTACTACTAGGGATAAGACCAGGTTTTCTAATCTAATTTGTATTTATCTAACAAGGAACAGTTTACTACCTTTGGGGGAGTCTTAGAAATAGGGTCTATAGTTGACAGAGCCTTGCACCCTGTCCAAGTAAGGACCCTCACTCTAGCCCTGCTCACCCACTTGGTAGCTTGGCACAAGCAGTCAGGCTCATCTCAGAGGCAATGTATGAAGTATTTGTATACACACACACTCACAGTAACACAGTGAAAACACTACAAAAGGACTCCACACCAGTTTCGGAAAATAGGCAATATCTATCTGAATAAAACAAGACCAAATCGTCAAAAATCCAACATACACAAGCAAAGATATTACTTTCAAAAAGTTGCAAAGAGTCTTAATCCAGAGAAATCAATGGTTGTTTCCATTGAACACACAGTACCTAGGATGCATCAAAAACAAAGAAGATACATGGCTGAAAGGAGGTGAGGTGCTGGAATTAAAAGCAATGAGTTGAAGAGGTGATGTGTCTGTTCCTTAATGACAGGGGAGATGATGTGTTGATTCTCTCCTCGCAGGAGGGGCGATACGTCAGTTCCTTACTGGCAGGGGAGGTGATGCGTGGGTTTTCTCTTCAAAGGAGAGATGATGCGTCATTTTCTGTTCACGCAGCCCCGGTTCCTTGCTGCGGTGTGGGGTTGATGTGAAAATGATGCGAAAATGATGCGGGGGAAAATTCAGATGCACAGTGATGATAGAGCTGTGGTGGAACAGGCACTGCATTGATTCTTCTATGGCAAGGCAGGCGCTGTGTCGATTCTTCTGCCGCAAAAAAGACTTTGGATTGATTTTCAGCTGCAGCAATCTGATGCAAGGATTTTCTTCCTCAGGACACCAGTTTCTACTTCCAAGGGCTGAATTTGGCACCACTTTGCAGGTCAGGACTCTCAGCAGAAGAGTCCAGGCACTGGCAGATGAAGTGTGTGATGTCCCTGAACATTCTAACAGAAGGAAAGCTCAGAGAGCAAGATAGAAGGAGCAAGCAGCAGGCCAGCACAACAAGGCAACAGGCAGAGTGGCAATTCCTCCTAAAGCATACATCTCTTCTTCCTGGGGGGATGTCCTCAGTCCAGAAGTGTTCTGAAGTTGCGGTCTCAGAGGCCCACTGCTTATACAAATTTCTGCCTTTGAAGTAGGCTAACTTCAAAGGTCTCTGTAGTGCACAAGACCCTGCCTTTCCTGCCCTGGCCCCAGACACACTCTCGGGGGTTCGATAGTGCTTTGTGTAAGAACAGGTACAGCCCTATAAAGGTGATAGTGTTAGCTCCTCCCACCACTATAGCCCAGAAAGACCCATCACGGTTTGCAGGACACACCTCAGCTCCCTTTGTGTGCCTGCCTGAAGTGAATTCACAAACCTCCAACTGTCATCCTGACCCAGATGTGTATTCCACAGCCAGGGAGAGTCAGAGAATGGTTAAGCAAGAAAATGCCCACTTCGTAAAAGTGGCATTTGCAAACTTACAATTTAAAAAAAAACTTCACATAAAGATGTATTTTTAAATTGGAAGTTCAGAGACCCCAAACTCCATATCTCTATCCACTCCCAATGGGAAATTACACTTAAAAGTTATTTCAAGGCAATCCCCTTGATAATATATGGGAGAAACAAGCCTTGCAATAGTGAAAAACAAATTTAGCTGTATTTCACTATTAGGACACGTAAACCACACCGGTACATGTCCTACCTTTTAAATACACTTCACCCTGCCCATGGGAGCCTTGGGCCTACATCAGGGGTGACTTACATGTAGTAAAAGGGAAGGTCTGGGCCTAGCAAGTGGGTGCACTTGTCAGGCCAAACTGGCAGTTCAAAAATGCACACGCAGACACTGCAGTGGCAGCTCTGAGACATTTATAGGGCTACTCCTGTGGGTGGCACAATCAGTGCTACAGGCCCACTAGAAGCATTTGTTTTACAGGCCCTGGGCACACATAGTGCACTGTACTAGGGACTTACTAGTAAATGAAATAAGCCAATCGTGAATAAACCAGTCATCAACATCATTTAGAAAGAAAACACTTGCACTTTAGCACTTGTCCGCAGTGGTAAAGTTCCCAAAGCCCTAAAGCAAGCAAAAGCTAAATTCAGCACAGGATAAAAAGCAATAGGAGGTCAGAAGCGAAATGTTTGGGGATAGCCCTCCACAAAGGGCAATTTCCAACAGGGAATACTTATCTTGTTGTCCCCCCCCACACAAACACACGTTAAGAATCCAAAGTTTCACATGCCTATTTTAAATGAGAACTAACATATTATGTCATTAATCCACATCTGTTCCCTCATTATTCTTTCCATCCTGTCTCCTTGCGGTAGTGGCTTCTGCAGAATTCATTTTGTTATATGATAAGATGAGTATTTATTATTTTGTTTGCAATACAGTTAATAAGGTGATAAATCTAGCCATTTTAAGATATAGTTTTGGAGTATGTAGGTAAAAATGGTCTCTTGTATGTCCAAAGACCTGCTTTGCTACCAGCTCACGAGTGAAGGCAGGGCCGGCTTTAGAGCGTGCGGCCACACCGGGTGGTGGCCTGGATTGGGTGGGCATTGACCTTAGGGAGGGTCCTGTGTTTAACCATAACTTACGTAACTTGCGATTTAAAAGCACCTGCTGAAAGGTTCCTTGTGCTTCCAGCCTTCAGTAACCAATTAAAATGTCAAGATACCGCTTGTGATTAATGTTCCTGTGAGGGAGAGAGATGGGAATGTTGTCTAGCGGCACCTTTGACTCACCATAAAGTAGCGCAGAGAGTTAATGTACCTGCTGCAAAGAACAGAACTATATTTTATGTGGATACCTGAGTGGATTAGTAAAGCCAGCCTTTACAAGCGCTTTAAAACAAATAAATGTAGGTGAAAGGGGGGCTATGGAGAGATGAGGGGCACATTTGCCGGGTGGTAGCGTGGGAATTTGAGGCGGTGGTCATGGGGTGGGGGTGCCAAAAAAGACTGTCACACAGGGCGCCACCAGCGCTTAAGCCGGCCCTGAGTGAGAGACTAAGGTAGTCCATGCGTAAAAGGAAAGCAGTTGTCAGTTTTATGTGGCACACTCCAGCTGACTCGGGCTCTTACTTCAGTTTTAGAGGAGAACGATTCAACATCTTAAATCCCAAACTATCTTCTTGACAGTGACATTGATCATACCTATGAATATTTGACAATTTTTGAAACTAAAGTGAAACAAATGCGCAACAAGCCTACAATACTGCACGAATAATAAACCAAAAAAATCAAAAGTTGTAGATACATCATTTTCAGGAATGACTGATGTGTCTTCTCTCCTTCTCAAAGCTTTTCTTTCAATCTACTAAATCTTGCAGCCTCCTTGGCATCTTCTGGTGATTAGTTATATGCGCCAGCTTAGCTCAATTATTGGTGCAATAAAATGCTTGCCAATACCATTGACTATTTCTGGCTACTGACGAAAAGGTCACACATTCTGAGCTTTGCCTCGGTGTTTTTATAATAACTTTTGACGCTGAAGCTAATTATGAAGGCATAATGCCATTGGTTGCTGGTATGACGCCCCCTGCATTTAACTACGACCCTTTTTTGGAAGAAAACATCAGTACTCGCTGCTAACCACACACGTAAAAGCTAAATATGCAGCTTAGATAAAAAGTCAATCTGAGACCACAGCAGCACGCTTATGATAAAGTGACTGCAATGGTAACACACAAAGCCAAATGTTGGAAAGTCAGCTGGAAGCAACTCACCTGGACTGAAGAGAACACACAGTGGGGATTTGGTGGCAGCTGCAGAATTACTCATGTACATATTAATTGCTTTCTACAGATGCACTTTACGCTGAATCCATTCAGGTTCCCCCAGGGCACGGTGGCTGGGCGAAGCTGCCACAAAAGCGAAGGCTGGAGCACAGATGAGGCCAAGGCTGAGGCTGGCACTCTGGTACATGATAACGAAAGACAATGGAAATGAGAACAGGCAGATTCATGGGAGGGGGAGGAAAGTCGTGGCTGCCAGGTTCTTAAACATGGAAAGAGAAACAAAGTGGATTGATAGCGAAACTGGAGGGGCATCTTGCTAAGAGCACGGAGACCCCACTCCCCCGCCCCGCCCCGCCCCTCAATACCCCCGGACTCACACAGGCCAAGTGCTGTGCTGATGGGGCCCCTAGAGCTGGAGGGGAGGGGGGGGGGCGCACCGTGGGGGCTGCGGGGCCGTTTGTTAAGTCACTGCATGAAGGCTCGAATATTGCCCCTAGGCCAATAAATTCGTGTTAGCTAGCATCACTGGCAGTTCATGAGTGATAATAGAAACGTCCAACATCCCATAAGAGGTATTTTTTTAAAAGGACACTAAAACCTAGGCGCTAAATGTTCTCCATCCTTTTATAAGAATATCATATAATATCCATAGCTGTCAGGTTCCTTTTATTTCAATATTTAAATCCAGGATCAATTAATATTGGCAAAGCCAACAGGAAAGTGTTACTGCAGGTGAGTGTGTTTTTGTTGAAATGGCTGTATTATGAATGAAGGAACAGTTGCAGTTTTTCAAAAGTGAATGCACACTCAGCAATAGACAAAGATGTTTTTAAAAATGCTTTTTGCAAACGGGAGTATGGAATGAGAAGTGAACAAGACAGATTACAATGGGAGCACGCCTTATGCAGAATGATTTGTCTCCTGCATCTATCAAAAGACCATTGAATCGTACACGAGCAAAAGTCCATATGTGATGACTGACAGTTCTAGCAACAAATGGCAACTGAATTCAGGCTTACGACGGTTAACGAATGACGGGGACTGACCTTTTGTCACTGTCTCTTTGTATCATATTTGCTCTGAGAGTCAGATGGTTAATTATGTTTCTGCTCAAACCTAATAGGCATTGGAAAGGGCTTTAGTGTGGCTATTTCACGAGCGAAAGTGATTCTTCGTTGGATTGAGAGTTTGTGCGTTTGGTTCTCTGGGTGAGAGAGTAAGTGTGAGAAGTCAACAGTTTTATGAAAGAGTTCACCTACATGCACTCATCAGTGGAGATTATTGATGGGTGAAATTATTCGTGTGTGAATTGTTTGAAGGAGGAATGTATGCGCTGCTTTTGAGCCCTGATATTCTTTAGCTGATTAGAAATATATATATATATATATATATATATATATATATATATATATATATATATATATATATATATATATATATATATATATATATATATATATATATATATATTATTTTGCACTCCCTCCACAGAAATCCCGAAGAGGACAGAATGCCAGCTCACAGTTTTTATTTAGCGACCTCTGCGGAACGCGTTCTGGCACTCTTGTGCCTTTCTCAACCATTGTGGAGTGCTGTCCTCTTATAGGTTTTGTCGAGGAAGTGAACATAGAACTCGCGGTGGTGAAGCGGCGCCACAGCTCCACCGACGAGCAGGAGCAGCGCAACATTGCCAAATGGAGTAAGTGAAAAAAAAAAAATATATATTATATATATTTTTTACATACACACAAGCGATACAGACAGCACCCAATAAGGCAATTACAAGACAGAATAAGCAGACAAGAGCTAGAGATAGCTTGGCAAGCTGTCCTATTAGGTCTCACCTGCAGCCAGCTTTTAAGCAAAATGCCATTTTAATTCACTATAGACTTAGAGTAGCCTTTGTGTCTGCCCTTTGGTCATTATGCCTTCTCGTCTATATCAGTTTACTACTCCTGAGTCAATGGAATCCCTCCCTATTCCTGTGTTTGTCCTGCATAAGGAGCATTTTTCACAGCATTTGATTGAATGAGTTGTATTCTATCACTGCTGTCAGGACCTTTCACTGCAGTATATGAGAGACTGTTTTCCTCTTTTTCACTTTCTGTCCATACTCCCATCTCCTCCCCTGCCTATTACACCCTTTATTGAAGAACTACCCTCCCCAATGCTGAGTGCCCCCTCAACCATCTCACCATCCCACAACTGTCCACGGAAGGTGGAAATCAGTTAATGGTGTTTAAATCAGTCCTTCTTTGAATGATTTTTTTCTGTTGTTTTATCAAACTTCATATAATGATGGCCACAGTGCATGCCTCTGATCATATGGTGACCGTCTTGGAATTATCTGTTTTGCTTTTAGAAAGATCATTCCGAGATGGCTGCTGCACTTACGTGTATTTGCACAGCACCCATTTCGGAGAAAAAAAGCATTGACAAAGCCAATAGGTGACCCGGATAACACTTATTGGTGCTACAAATATTTGTCCAGTGGATGCTATAAGTGAGAGGTAAACACTAGGTCCAGACAACAGACCAGTGATCATGCACAGGCTCAGTATATTTTATGCACTGTCTGTGCTCTTGAAATGGCACAAATAAACCACTCATACAGTGAACCTAATGATCATGCTACCATGCTGTTCATATTTTCCTGTTTTATATATTGACTTGTGTTTTGCTGACACATGGCAATAGCAGGTGTTAGAGAATGTATTAAAAGGTGATGACTTGGCATGGTGTGTAGTAGAGCGCACAAATGCATTATAGGTCAGGCCTAGTGGTGTCCCTGGGGAGTGCCTCAGTGCCTGATTGTAAGGTTTATCAGGTGCTGTAAAACCTAAAGATTTCCTACGCTCTTATCCTCCTGCTGAAACCATTAACTAGAGTGGACATGCTGGCTGGAATCTGTAGAAAAATGGCTCTTGTTGCAAGATGAACCCAATTTATTTGACTGGTGCTGCTGTTGTTTTGACTCTGTGCATTGGAATGCTGTTAACCAGGCCCAGCCCATGCACACTGTCTCCTAACACATTTTGAAATCGACTATACTCCTAATTAACATATTTAACCTACCTAGAAGTTCCCAGGATATAGTACAAAGTGTACCCAGGGTCTAAAATGTAGATATCAGTAGTGGACTGTAGCACATATCGTCCTACCACTAGAGTGCAAAACATGACTGTAGACCTAACACAGTAGCCAGTGTGTGTAGTTTTAAAACGGCAATTTAGGCTTGTCAAAATAACCCCTTTTGACAGGCCTAATACCGTCCTTTTAAATATGAATAAGTCACCTGCAAATAGGCCTTAAATGTCCATAAGACAGGGTTAATGGTATTTAGAAGTAGGACATCTATATGCTTAATCTTAAGCATGTCCTTACTGTGACAAGGCCTAAAAAGATATTTTTACTGTAGCAAAATTAGCTGTTCTAATGGAAAGCATTGGGTTACAGTATTTAAATTTACTAATCTTATCTCTGAGTAGGAACTAGCTGTAATTTATTCTTGTACTTTTTTAGCATATTTATTACAGGCCTAACTCACTGCTAAAGTCAGAATTGTATTAAACATTTTTACAAAATGTACATTTAAAAAGTTATTTTTTACCTTTCTAAACCCTTTAGAAGCCTGGGCTTTCAACTGTCACCCGTGAGCTGAATAGACCATTTGATGAGGTGAGAACTGGCTCCCAAAGCTGGGACAAAGGCCTTGGGTTTGGGGATGGGCTCTGTTCCTCTGACAGGATGACCATCAAGGTAGTGCCTAGGATCTTAATTAACTTCAAAGGGATGTACCCTTTTGCAGGCAGACATAGCTAACACATGAGCCTGCCCACTCCTTAGCCTCTCTAGTCAGTCAGTCAAAATAACTTCATGCGGCTAAACGTAACAGCCATAAAAGTACATTCATTATTTCTAATATAAGAAATGGTAGCCATACAGACTTAAAAGAATGATCAACAATGCGGACATACTTAGCATGAAAGTATATAATACAATATAAACAAGTGTGGGAACCTGGACTTATTTGCAGATGTCCCCCTACTTTTTACCCCTTTAGAACTACTAGATGCTGGTTTTCGACTCTGGCAGTGTACTGAGGCCTGTGCTAATCAGACCTCAGTGACAGTGCTCTTTCCCCTAAAACAAGTAAAGTCTAATTTTAACCCAACTGGCATGGACTTTAGCACCCCTGTAAGTCCCTAATAACTGTTAGCCTTGGTACCTAGGCATTGGTACTAAAGAGGGTATTTAAGGGCTGAAGCATGTTTTACGCCACCCTAAGGGACCCACACACAAAATTACACACAAACTGTCATCACAGGCTGTGTGACATGGTGCAAACCATATTTGAAAACATGACATAGCACACTCCAGTGAGCCATTCCAAAGACACTGCATGGGCTATATGTGCTACCCTTACAGCAGGCCTTGGAGCCCTAAGGCTGGGTGCTTTGTAGCACATGTGAGAACATATCTGCATGCAAAGATATGCCCTGGTAGTGTCTAGTGCCATTGCTTGATATTACAAGTGGGTGGAGAAGCCAGCTTAAAGTATGTCCTGAGTACTGGTCAAAACGAGTTACCCAGCTACATAATGAAACACAAGGCATTTGGTATCAAATACCTCATCCTAAAAAACCCATACTGATGCCAGTATTTGATTTATTATGACATGCACCCAGAAGGCACTTTAGAGGTGTGCCCTGAAACCCTACTAGCCCTCTAATGTGCTTGCTGACTAGTGTCAACCAGGCTGCCACAACAGAGACATTTTTGACCCCCTGGAGGTGAGAGCGCATGTTCTCTGAGGTCAGAAGCATTGCCTGCTTTAGAAGTGTTATTACCTCCTCCAGCAGAATGGGTAGTAAATTAGCATACCGAGGCCAGGGACTTCAAAGTCCCTGTTGCCTTTGATATACGACCCCAGCTTCCCCCAGTCCTGGGAGATGCAACTGTTGACCCTCAGGTCATTTGGCACCAGCACAGATGGGTAATTAGATGGGAGGCGTGTTACCCGCCTAATCACACCGCTAGGGTGGGCTACCTGAAGTGAACACAAAAGTATGAATTCCACCATCTTGTATGTGGTGGAATGAGGCACTCTGGTACAGGGTTATGCCCACTTCCTACAGGAAGTCTTCATATAGGGGGAGTCTAGTGACTCCAAGGGTAAGAAGCCCATTAGCTACTACTCTTCACTCCCATTAACACCCCTACATTCAGTATTTAGGTGGCCTCCTGACACTATGAATTCAGATACTACTGACCTATGAAGAAGAAGGACACCAAAGTGCCACGAAAAGCCAGTCTTCCTGCTGCCCTCGACAATTGCACCAAAGTTGAAGCTGCTTTGCTTATAAAAGCTTTGAGGACTGCAGGCACTTCGAGGAACCACCAACATCTCCTGTGGAGTAGCAGAGCTACTCCCCTGCACCCTGGAGGCACCCAAGAAGAACCATGAAAGCCCCGGACCATGGAAAACACAACCCCCAAAAGCACTACGGCACCCAAGCCCCCAGCCTGAGTCAAAGTGGGCCAATGGTGCCAACGAGTTCATGAGACCCTCCAGAGCTTGGTCGGATGGGTCCCTCAGTCACCACCTGCAGCCTCCTTTGTGCGACCAAGAACTGAGAGGAGTCTTCATGACGGGACATCGCCAGACAAAGCACCACTGCACCAATGCCCTCCATCTCAAGTTACCATGGACCGATGGTGTGTCTGTGTGCCCATGACCCTCAAGACCTAAGCCCCCCCTTTGGGTTTAGCCAGGCTGGTCACCCAGTCCCCACTTGCAGCCTCTTTTCCCCAGGACTGTTTTCCATAAAAGTGAAAAGGACACTCAACACTGTAAAGCACCTTTGCACCCGGATGCCCCAGTGCCTCCTGAAGTGACCTGTTGGGGCTGCCTTGGACCTTGCCCCGTACCTACCTTAACTCTATAAGAACAGTCCTGTAAGTTGTTGCCAAGTACCCATATACAGTATGTTTCTTTCCCGTAGGATAACATTAGGGCACCCGAAGCTGCAAAGCACCTCTGCACCCAGATGCCCCAAAGCCGACTGAGGTGATCTATTGTGGTGCCTTGGACGTTGCCCCATATCTGCCTTAGCTCCATAAGAACAGTCTTGTAAGTCGTTGATAAGTACCCATATGCAATAAAAGCTTCTTTTCCCTGAAAGTAACATTAAAGCATTAAAATCAATACAAGTGAATTTGCTGTATACTTCAAAACTGCTAACTTAAAAAGTACTTACCCAATGGCAAAGTTATTGGTGCTAGAAAATGTATAAAAATAAGTGTTTTTTTCTAAATGGATTTGATTCGCTTTATTGAGTGAGTATGTGCAATTTATTGATTGTGTGTATGCAGCAAATGAATAACACTCCTCTTTGATTAGCATAAGGTGCTTGACCACCCTACTACAAATACAGCACTTGGGATTTTTAAAGAAAGCCCTGTCCACTATTGGGGGATACCTGGACTCTTTACACAGCATACCTCTTTTTGCTTTACTATATAAAGGGTCAGCTTCCTACAAGGAAAATGGTACTTCATAACAGCTGAAAAGCAGTTCATTTAGCATGTAAGAAGCAATCCTTGTGATACTGAGAGGGCATATTTGCTTATTTGCAGGGCACTCAAAATACATTTCCTAATATTTATGCAAATCTTACAGGAAGACAGTTTTTGCAAAACGTTTAACGCCTGTTTACCCTCCTCAAGTTCACATCTTGTAATGAAGGCAAAAGAGGTTCACAGATTCATTATAAATACTACAAAAGATGACAAAGTGCAGAGTGCTTTGTGTGAAGTAGTTATCACAGGAACATACAATAAGGTCTTCAACCCATGTTGCACAAATCAGGAACGCCACTAAAAATGCACCATATTTGATTTAAATCCCTTTAAATAGAATCTGTGAGGGGGTTCATAACCCTCCAGAAATAGGGCTTCACCCTTCCCCCATAAGCATGTCAAGGTGGTAGCGAACTGTAGACTTACTTGCTTCTTGTATTAGCCTAGCCTCCTCTAAGTTCACACAATACCGTTCTTTTACCATCAACTTACTTATTGACATTGCTTCTTGAGGGATGCTGAAAGCCCTCTATCCACCCAAGCTCAAAAAGTGCATTTTTAACATATGTTAACAATGCATATGGAAAACCTTTCCAAGATTTAGTCAGTTCTTCATGATCTGTTTTGTGAAACTCAGCCCCTGTTTTTGCATGTAGCAATCCACATTAAAATGGACTAACCTCCAGAAATGATAATAAAAGCTCACCATAACATATATAAGTGCAGCCACCCTGCATGACCGCAAGTAGTCACTGTTTTCTCTGCTTTCTGCAGCTGTTTACTATTCTAGTATCCACAGAGGCCAGCACCATTTGTAGAGATGGACAAGCATTTATTTTTGTATGAAGTGAGCACATCTTTAACAGGTTTTTGTGCAAATCTATAATTTGCCTCTACTGAGCTCTCAAACTACTTGGATCTGTTGTTAACCAAATGGTGCCAATTTAGTGAGGAGCTAAAAGAGGTAACCAAACAAAATCCGCTGTTAAATGTCCGCAAGTTTTTTTGTATTATTCAGACCACTGATCATAGTGAAGGTCTTTGTAACTTTAACTTTAAGATCCAACTTATTCATAAATGAGGTGAAATGGTTCAAAACGTCCTGAAGGCCATGCGTCATCCGCATACAACAACACTGGAATTGAGCGCTTGCCCACAAATAGAAGGTCCTTTCCATATTTAACTAGGACGTTTTCCAGCCCATTAATACAATGTGTAAATAAGAAAGGTGCTAAAATGCAACCTTGTCGAACCCCTCTGACTGATTCCATAGGCTCGGTGCATTCCCCATTCACCCAAAACGAACCCTCACTGAAGCACCCCTGAAGCAGCATGTTTATCAGCAATGCAGTCTGTGAGCCCTCCACATTATGGACCAAAGCTTTGAGTAAAAAAATTGATCAAAGGCACTATTCAAGCCCATAAATGCCAAATGAATGGGTGTACCCTTAACTTTAGTGTGTTTAGCAGTTAGTAAATGCAGATTTAGGGACTGTTGTATCGTCCCTAACCAATAGCAGAAACCAAAGTGTATATCAGTCAAGATAGCATTTTGATTGACCAAAGACTCAAGCCTAGCCAAAAGGTCCCTACCTAAGCTCCTAAGAGTAGAGTCCAACAAAGAAATTGTTCGGTAACAGGCAGGAGTATTTCTATCACCCTTTTAAAATTTGGGTAGAATTATGACTTCTAGTTATTTGGCCGGAAATGGGCATTTAGTAGCAGACCTTAATGCATTTGTTATTAGGGGAACCCATAACTCTAAATTGTCTTCAAAAGACATCTACCGGTATTCCATCTGGTCCTGGGGTCTAGGATTAACTCTGCCACTTCATAACCCAGGGTCCCTCTAGTCTGTCAGGCATTAATTCAGTGGGAGAGGAGCTGCGTCCAGACCAGGTTTGAGTGACCACTGTGGAGAGGGTGTACATTTCCCAGGCTACATCTCAGAGGGGTTAGAGGAGATTTGTGCAGGGCAAGAAAGGTTCTGTCATGTTGAAGTTAGGTGGAGAGCGGCATTGTAGGTTTGTTTGCAGTAGGCCACAGAGAAATTGCTTCAAAGATGGGTAGGGTAACCCCGGGAACTGTTTCCCGATTTGCTGTGTCAAAGTGTACTCCTCCTAACATCCTGAAAAAATTGAAACTTTGAAACCTTTTGCTCCAAAGACGTACAGAGGACAGAGACAAACCTACTAAGTCAATCTGACAAAGGGGCGTTGCCACTGGTTGAAAGGTTCTGGTTGCGCCAAATTGGAGCTTCTCCACAGCAGCAAATTTGTTTCAGCAGACCATAGTGGATAAGCCTACCGGGCCTTGTGGATCCCTGTTTGACTAAGTGTGAGAAAACAGGGCTGATTGCAGAGGCCCCATAACTTTTTGCCCCCATTTTCCACTTTTTGCTGGTGTTTTCCTGACTTTAAAGGTGCCCTGGGTACTGCTAACCAGTCCCAGGGCCTGTGCTCTGTGTAAAATGGATATGCAAATTAGGCTAATTATACTTGGCTAAGTTAACCTACCTATAAGTCCCTAGTATATGGTAGGGCATGTAGGTTTAGGGACCACAGCATAGGTGGTGCACACCTAGGTGCACTGCTGAGGTGCCCAGTGTCATTTTAAAAGCAAGCCTGCCTTGCTGGCTGCTTTTAAATTAAAGTTATATGCAAATTCGACTTTGGAATTAAAGGTACTTCCAAAGTCTTAAACTACCTTATTTTTACATATAAGTCACCCCTAAGGTGTGCCCTATGTGCCCCTAGGGCTGGGTGCCATGTAACTATAAGCAGGGACTTTATAAAAATAGATTTATAAGCCCTGGTGAGGTAAAAACAGCCAAATTCGTTTTTCCCTAATTGAAGTAAATGGCCTTCATAGGCTAGAATGGACAGACTTTATTTTAAATTTTAAAGTCTCCTTAAATGTTACATACCAAGAATTTGGTATCAAATTGATTGTTGTAATAAATCCTACAACTTCCAGTTGTTGGATTTAATATAACTTGTCCAGGTAAAAAGTTTAGACTTTACCTAAAAAGTTGCCAATTTCAGCTCTGCATTGTTTTTGCTGCTGTGCTCTGATTGGCCAGCCTGCAGCAGCTTCTGCCAGGCTGCCTTGATGAGGTGTGAAGTGGCCAGGCTTCACACAAAGGAATGTGCTTGGGGGAGAGAATCTCCCCTCAGAAGATGGTGAGGCAGGAAGGGGGAGGGCTGCCAAACTGGTCTTCAAAGGCAGAGAAGGACATCTGGAGCACCCAGCAACACCCCCACATCCTGCAACCCCAGACAATTAGGTGCCCCCTTGATTAGATTAGGAGAGGGCAGGAGAGGGGTGTGTTTATGATTTTTAGCCACACCAGTGGGTGGGCTCAGCCAGATGTAACCTCCAAAAATCAGATTCAGCCATGTTGGATTTTTAGAGAATGTTGCCTTTTGGGATGGATTTTTGCCCCACTTCCCAGGAAGTGGTCATCACAGGGGGACGACCCTGTCCCTGATTGGAGAACCAGGGCCCCCCTGCTTTTCACCCAGGAGCAAGGATAAAACTGGCAGACCTGCCCCCACACCTCAGATCCCCTCCAGAATTCAACAAGAAAGGAACTAAAGAAGAAGAAGGACTGCCCTGCTGGACCCCTAGCCTGCACCTGGACCCTGCACTCAGAAGGACTGCACCAGCTGCACACTTGGGCTTCACCACAAGAAGGACTTTGCCTGGCTTCAACTGGTTCAAGGAGGGACTCCCTGTTTGCTACAGGTGAAAAATTGCTAAACCAGAGTCCCCTGCACCAACTCCTGAAGAAAGCGACCAGCTGACCACTGTACAGTGGCCAAAAAGGAGTTTGCGCCAGGTGCATTCTGGGAGTTGAAGTCCGCACCCCCCAAGGACCATCACAGAACTTCTGGAACCTTGGGGTGAGCTTGGACCCCAAAAGAACCTTAAAAGAACATCTGGGTGAAGCCCCAGAAGTTTGTAAAAGATTTGAGAATTTTTGGAAAAAAGCTCCAGAGAGGGACCGACCCGCCGCGGAAATTCTAGCCGGCTTGCCTCAACCGCGACCCGGCCTGACTTCGTGGTTCGTCCCGGTAAAGAAAAACATCCAAAAAAGAGACTAAGTCCGAACGTAAAAAGTTGACCGGGACCTCCCAGCCATCGTATCCGAGAAGGGCTCCATGGACGTCGGATCAAGATCCAGGTTTACCCCGGTCGAAGGATTTTTATCTCGAAAAAACGACTAAGTCCGAAGGTAAAAGTCTCCACCGAGGAAACCCACATCGCGTATCCGGACAAGGGCTCCAGGAGGTCGGATTCAACTGGCAGGTTCGTCCCGGTGAAGAAAAACTTCAAAATAAAGACTAAGTCAGAAGGTAACTTTTTAACCGAGGCCTCCCGCGACCTGTAGCCGAGCAGGGCTCCATCGCGGTCGGCCTGAAAGTTTGACTTTGCCCCGGTCGAGGTGCAACCAGATGACCCGATTGGCGCTTTTTGTTTCTAAGCGCTAGAAAAGTAATAATTCTTTAAAAATTCATATCTCCGGTTCCCCTGAACCGATTTTAATCGTTTTTGTGAAATTTTAAAGATAAAAATATAAACTATTTTTATAAATTGGTTTTGGATTTTTAAACTGTTTCCTGTGTTTTATTTAATTACTGTTTTGTGATATTTGAATGCTTTACACTTTGTCTCCTAAGTTAAGCCTTGACGCTCGTTGCCAAGCTACCAAGGGTTGAGCTGGGATTAATTTACTGAGACCTAACTGTACCTATGTGGAGGTTAGTGGCTTGTTGCTAGGTGTAGGTACCTACCTGCCCTATCAATAACCCATTTTCCAACATAATTGGAAGCAGCGACGGGATCCTGTACTTGTGTTCAATATCACGTTACAGTTTTAGGTAAAACAAATTAAAAATCCTTTAAATTGTCCTAGTGCAAAAAATGTTTTAATTTTTAATTTGGATTAATTTCAATTATTTAATTTTTGTAATTTTTCTAAATTCTTGTTTCCAATTTTTGCAAAAGGTTTTTGTTGACACAAAACTAGGGAACCATGGAGCTTGATCTGGCTAGCCTACCCACACTGACAGTAGTCCAGCTTAGGGGGTTGTGTATTGAAAGAGGGTTGCCTGCAACCACTGATCTCAGGAAACAAATCCTGATCACATCCCTGACAGCATGGGCTGAGGCCCAAGAGGTAGAATCAGAAGAAGCTCCAGAGGAGGGAGAAAGAAGGGAGGATGCAAGCTCTAACCACTCAGGGGAGGGAAGGCATCTGAGCCTAAGTGAGGATGAGGAAGAACGGTCCTCAGTAAACACAGTCACTAGGGGCAGATCCAAAGCTAGTGGTGGGAATGGGGTCCTTTCAGGAGGAGAGAACCCATCCATCAGAGAAAGAGAGCTGGAGGCCCAGCTAGCATACATAGCTTTGGAAGCAGAGAAGCTGGCCCTAGAAAAGCAAAAGTGGGCATACAAAGAAAAAAGAGATGGAAGCAGCGATAAAGAAGCTGAGGTGTCCATGGGTGGGGGAGTTTGCCCCAGATTACCCAAGGGGGTAGTTCCTGCTTATGTAGAGGGGGATGACATAGATAAGTGGCTAGGGGCCTTTGAGAGGGCACTCCAAATGAGAAGGGTTAGGCCTCAATACTGGGGTTCCCTTTTGTGGGAGTTGGTCCCCAACTCAGGGAGGGATAGGCTTCTGACCTTAAGGGGGGAGGAGGCAGATTCATACCCTAGTATGAAGAGGTGCTTAGCCAAGAAGTTTGGTCTGACCCCAGAGCAATATAGAATGAAGTTCAGGGACACCCAGAAGGTCAGTACCCAGTCTTGGGTTGACTTTGTGGACATTTCACTAAAGGCACTAAAGGGCTGGATTATTGGTAACAAAGTAGATACTTATGAGGGGTTATACAATCTGATCATGAGAGAGCACATCTTGACCAATTGTATCCAAGAAAGGTTACGCCAGCATCTAGTGGACTCTAAGCAGACCAACCCTAGAGAGCTAGGGGAGGCAGCTGATGAGTGGTTGAGAACCAGGGTGGTTGTCAAGTCCCAGGGGGGAGACTCCAAGAAGGGGGGGACAGGTCCCCAAAAACCTAAGGAGGGAGGTGGTAAGCCCACCACAGAGACTCCCTCTGTACCCCAGAACCCTAAGAAGGAGGAGAATAAATCCCACTCCCACTCTGACAAGCAGAGACAGGGAGACCCAGGGTTAAAAAAACTCTTGGACAGTAGGGCTTGCTTTGACTGTCAGCAGACAGGTCACTTCAGAGGAGATGCAGCCTGTCCAAGGAAGGTGGTTAGCACTGGGCTGTCCAGTGTAGCCATAGAGGAGGATTCCTCAGATGATGAAGTCCTCCTAGCATTGTGCTGGGAGACAGGACCAGATGGTAAGCTGGTGATCCCTGAGGGTGGGAGTAGGCACTTCTACCACATTCAAGTGAATGGGATCCCTACCACTGGCTTGAGAGACACCTGTGCCAGTCACACTATAGTGAGTGACCGGTTAGTGACCCCAGACATGTATGTCCCAGGAAAGACAAAGAAAGTCAGGATAGCCACAGGGGGGGTCACCTCCAAACCTGTAGCCATAGTGCCCCTAGAGAGGGAGGGTATCCTTGACTGGATTAGGGTGGTAGTCAGTGCTGACCTTCCCCTAGATTGTATCCTGGGCAATGACCTCCCAGAGGTGAGTCTGGTCACAGATGGGGTGGTCGCCCAGGGTGCCCCCCCAACCCAAAGTCCTGGGGAATCAGTCCCTACAGTTAGGAGACAGGGGTCCCCAAGAAAAGGAAAGAAGAAAAGGAAGGGTAGGCCACTCTTAAAGAGAGTTCCAGGGAGCCAAGGGCCTTCTGCCCCAGTAAGGGGGGAGCCCAGAGTTGGCACTGGTGAGGCCTCACCTGACCCCAAGGAAGTCCTGAGTAGTCAGGCAGCTGTCCAGATGCAAGGTGTTGCCCCTGCACTGACAGAAGGGAGAGTGGAAGGAGGGTGTCTGCCACAGGAGGTGGTAGCCCCCCACTCTAGACAGCAAGAGGGGTGCCAGGACCCCAAAGATGCCCCTAAAGCAGCTCAGCCACCTGTCAGTGGAGAGCTTAGGGTGTGGTTCTGGGTACTGACAGCTGTCAGTAGCCTCTGCTGGGTGCTAGCCTTCCTGGCAGCACTGTACTTGGCCTGGGAGGCAGACCCCAGGGCCAATAGCAAAGTAGGCCCCCTGACCCTATTGGTCATGGTGGGGTTGCTCAAGTGTTGGGTGACCTCTTTGGGTAAGCTAGGTGTTGCCCTAGCAAAGTTTGGAGGAGGGGAGGTGGGCACCTCACTACCCAAGTTGGCAGAGAGAAAGGAGGAGGACCCCCCTAGAGGAAAGTTTCAGTTTGTGTTGGGTCCTTTTACTGTTGGGATGGCTTCACTACCCATAGGGAGTGACCCTGACAGGAGGATATAAGGCAGAGTAGGCCCTGCAAAGGGACAGCCAGTTTTCTTCACTGTCTTCCTCGCCTAACAAGCCAGGAAGACTCTCCCAGGGTTGGGCTGAGTCTCCTGGGCGTGTGGGCTGGGGGGGGGGTTGTGTGAGAAAACAGGGCTGATTGCAGAGGCCCCATAACTTTTTGCCCCCATTTTCCACTTTTTGCTGGTGTTTTCCTGACTTTAAAGGTGCCCTGGGTACTGCTAACCAGTCCCAGGGCCTGTGCTCTGTGTAAAATGGATATGCAAATTAGGCTAATTATAATTGGCTAAGTTAACCTACCTATAAGTCCCTAGTATATGGTAGGGCATGTAGGTTTAGGGACCACAGCATAGGTGGTGCACACCTAGGTGCACTGCTGAGGTGCCCAGTGTCATTTTAAAAGCAAGCCTGCCTTGCTGGCTGCTTTTAAATTAAAGTTATATGCAAATTCGACTTTGGAATTAAAGGTACTTCCAAAGTCTTAAACTACCTTATTTTTACATATAAGTCACCCCTAAGGTGTGCCCTATGTGCCCCTAGGGCTGGGTGCCATGTAACTATAAGCAGGGACTTTATAAAAATAGATTTATAAGCCCTGGAGGTAAAAACAGCCAAATTCGTTTTTCCCTCATTGAAGTAAATGGCCTTCATAGGCTAGAATGGGCAGACTTTATTTTAAATTTTAAAGTCTCCTTAAATGTTACATACCAAGAATTTGGTATCAAATTAATTGTTGTAATAAATCCCACAACTTCCAGTTGTTGGATTTAATATAACTTGTTCAGGTAAAAAGTTTAGACTTTACCTAAAAAGTTGCCAATTTTAGCTCTGCATTGTTTTTGCTGCTGTGCTCTGATTGGCCAGCCTGCAGCAGCTTCTGCCAGGCTACTTTGATGAGGTGTGAAGTGGCCTGGCTTCACACAAAGGAATGTGCTTGGGGGAGAGAATCTCCCCTCAGCAGATGGTGAGGCAGGAAGGGGGAGGGCTGCCAAACTGGTCTTCAAAGGCAGAGAAGGACATCTGGAGCACCCAGCAACACCCCCACATCCTGCAACCCCAGACAGCTAGGTGCCCCCTTGATTAGATTAGGAGAGGGCAGGAGAGGGGTGTGTTTATGATTTTTAGCCACACCAGTGGGTGGGCTCAGCCAGATGTAACCTCCAAAAATCAGATTCAGCCATGTTGGATTTTTAGAGACTGTTGCCTTTTGGGATGGATTTTTGCCACACTTCCCAGGAAGTGGTCATCACAGGGGGACGACCCTGTACCTGATTGGAGAACCAGGGCCCCCCTGCTTTTCACCCAGGAGCAAGAATAAAACTGGCAGACCTGCCCCCACACCTCAGATCCCCGCCAACTTTCAAGAAGAAGGAACTTAAGGAGAAGAAGGACTGCCCTGCTGGACCCCTGGCCTGCACCTGGACCCTGCACTCAGAAGGACTGCACCAGCTGCACACTTGGCCTTCACCACAAGAAGGACTTTGCCTGGCTTCAACTGGTTCAAGGAGGGACTCCCTGTTTGCTACAGGTGAAAAATTGCTATCCAGAGTCCCCTGCACCAACTCCTAAAAAAGAGACCAGTTGACCACTGCCCAGTGGCCAAAAAGGAGTTTGCGCAAGGTGCATTCTGGGAGTTGAAGTCCGCACCCCCCAAGGACCATCACAGATCTTCTGGACCCTTGGGGTGAGCTGTGGACCCCAAAAGAACCTTAAAAGAACATCTGGGTGAAGCCCCAGAAGTTTGGAGAAGATTTGACAAATTTTGTAAAAAAGCTCCAGAGAGGGACCGACCCGCCGCGGAAATTCTAGCCGGCTTGCCTCAACCGCGACCCGGCCTGACTTCGTGGTTCGTCCCGGTAAAGAAAAACATCCGAAAAAGAGACTAAGTCCGAACATAAAAAGTTGACCGGGACGTCCCAGCCATCGTATCCGAGAAGGGCTCCACGGACGTCGGATCAAGATCCAGGTTTACCCCGGTCGAAGGATTTTCATCTCGAAAAAACGACTAAGTCCGAAGGTAGAAATCACCACCGAGGAAACCCACATCGCGTATCCGGACAAGGGCTCCAGGAGGTCGGATTCAACTGGCAGGTTCGTCCCGGTGAAGAAAAACTTCAAAATAAAGACTAAGTCAGAAGGTAACTTTTTAACCGAGGGCTCCCGCGACCTGTAGCCGAGCAGGGCTCCATCGCGGTCGGCCTGAAAGTTTGACTTTGCCCCGGTCGAGGTGCAACCAGATGACCCGATTGGCACTTTTTGTTTCTAAGCGCTAGAAAAGTAATAATTCTTTAAAAAATCATATCTCCCGTTCCCCTGAACCGATTTTAATCGTTTTTGTGTCATTTTAAAGATAAAAATAAAAACTATTTTTATAAATTGGTTTTGGATTTTTAAACTGTTTCCAGTGTTTTATTTAATTACTGTTTTGTGATATTTGAATGCTTTACACTTTGTCTCCTAAGTTAAGCCTTGACGCTCGTTGCCAAGCTAGCAAGGGTTGAGCTGGGATTAATTTACTGAGACCTAACTGTACCTAGGTGGAGGTTAGTGGCTTGTTGCTAGGTGTAGGTACCTACCTGCCCTTACCAATAACCCATTTTCCAACATTTTTGGTGGCAGCGGTGGGATCCTGTACTTGTGTTCAGTATCACGTTACAGTTTAAGTAAAACAAATTAAAAATCCTTTAAATTGTCTTAGTGCAAACAATTTTTTTTTTTAATTTTTAATTTTTACTTTTTTATTTTTTTTATTAATTATTAATTTGGATTAATTTCAATTATTGAATTTTTGTAATTTTTCTAAATTCTTGTTTCCAATTTTTGCAAAAAGTTTTTGTTGACACAAAACTAGGGAACCATGGAGCTTGATCTGGCTAGCCTACCCACACTGACAGTAGTCCAGCTTAGGGGGTTGTGTATTGAAAGAGGGTTGCCTGCAACCACAGAACTCAGGAAGCAAATCCTGATTAAATCCCTGACAGCGTGGGCTGAGGCCCAAGAGGTAGAGACAGAGGAAGCTCCAGAGGAGGAAGAAAAAGGGGAAGATGCTAACTCTAACCACTCAGGGGAGGGAAGGCATCCGAGCCTAAGTGAGGAAGAGGAAGAACGGTCCTCAGTAGATACAGTCACTAGGGGCAGGCCCAAAGCTAGTGGTAGGAAGGGGGTCCCTTCAGGAGGAGAGAACCCATCCATCAGAGAAAGAGAGCTGGAGGCCGAGCTAGCATACATAGCTTTGGAAGCAGAGAAGCTGGCCCTAGAAAAGAAAAAGTGGGCAAGCAAAGAGAAAAGAGATGGTGGCAGCGATAAAGAGGCTGAGGTGTCCCTGGGTGGGGGTTTTGCCCCCAGATTACCCAAAGGGGTGGTTCCTGCCTAATTAGAGGGGGATGACATAGATAAGTGGCTGGGGGCCTTTGAGAGGGCCCTCCAGATGAGGAAAGTCAAGCCTCAGTACTGGGGTTCACTTCTTTGGGAGTTAGTTCCCAACTCTGGGAGGGATAGGCTCCTAACCATGAGTGGGGAGGATGCAGACTCATACCCCAGTATGAAGAGTTGCTTGACTAAAAAGTTTGGTCTGACCCCAGAGCAGTATAGGCTCAAGTTTAGGGACACCCAAAAGACAAGCACCCAGTCCTGGGTGGACTTTGTGGACATTTCAGTAAAGGCACTGGAGGGCTGGATACAGGGCAACAGGGTAAGTACCTTTGAGGGGCTGTACAATTTGATTATGAGGGAGCACCTTCTAACTAATTGTGTCCAAGAGAGGCTCCGCCAGTATCTAGTAGACTCTAGGTTGACCAACCCCAGAGAGCTGGGGGAGGCAGCAGATGACTGGTTAAGAAGTAGGGTTAACCAGAAACCCCCAGGGGGTGATCAGAAAAAGGGAGGACATGGTTCTTCTCAGGGGAAGAACCAGGGGAAAGATGATAAAAAGCCCAAAGAGTCCTCACAAGAGTCCCCAAAAACTTCTCAGGGAGGGGGAGCCCCGAGCCAATTCACTTTTAAAGGGAAAGGGTATCAGGGAAAGAATTTTGATCCTGCTAAAGCAGGAAGGTTTCAGGAGCTTGCTAAGGCCGGCAAGTGTTTTGATTGTCATCAACCTGGACATAAAAGAGGAGATGCTATCTGCTCCAAGAAGCCCCCCACTGGTGGGCAATCCCAGGGGATTGCTAGTGTAGGGTTGGGGGTAGAAGTTGGCCCAGGGGTGGAATCAGGGTACACTGAGGTCACCTTAGTATCCGTGGGTGGGGTGGACATTGCAACTATGGCCACCTTACCTCCCATCATGGAGAGGTATAGGCAGAGGCCTAAAGTCAATGGGACTGAAGTGGAAGCTCTGAGAGATACAGGAGCCAGTGTGACAATGGTCACAGAAAAGCTGGTTTCTCCAGAGCAGGTCTTACCTGGTGTCTTCCACCAGGTGACTTATGCAGATACCAGAACCAAACTCCATCCCATGGCTATGGTGAGTCTGGAATGGGGAGGTGTGACTGGCCCTTAAAAGGTAGCTGTAGCTCCTGCCCTCCCAGTAGAGTGTCTGCTGGGAAATGATCTTGAAGCATCTGAATGGTCAGAAGTGGAGAGAAGGGTCCATGCACAGATGCTGGACCTCCCTGAATGGGTGTGTGCTGTGACCAGGTCACAGGCAGCACAACAGGGAAATGCTGGACACTTGGACCCTGGAACAATGGGCCAAGCCTCCAAGAAAAAGAGAAAGGGCACTGGGTCTGGATTGCCAGCCCCAACAAGTACAGAGGGTCAGGAAGAATCCAACCCTGAGGGGGAGGATCTGAACTCTGAGGGAGGGACACTTTCCCTGCAAACTATGCCTGATTTGGCAGAACTGCAAGGGGCAGGTGGGCCCACCAGAGAAGATTTGTGCCAGGGACAAAGAGAGTGTCCCACTCTTGAGGGCCTGAGGCAGACTGCTGCCAGGCAAGAACAAGGGGATACCAGTGGGTCCCACAAGGTTTACTGGGAGGATGGAGTTCTCTACACTGAGGCAAGGGCCCTCAAACCAGGGGCTACTAGGAGAGTAGTGGTCCCCCAGAAGTATAGAGAATTCCTCCTTACCTTAAGCCATGATATCCCCTTAGCTGGTCATTTGGGACAGACCAAGACCTGGAACAGGCTGGTCAACCATTTTTATTGGCCCCAAATGTCAGAAAAAGTCAGGGAGTTTTGCAGCTCCTGTGTCACCTGTCAAGCCAGTGGCAAGACAGGAGGCAAACCAAAGACTCCCCTGATACCACTGCCAGTGGTTGGGACTCCCTTTGAGCGGGTGGGGATTGACATTGTTGGTCCCCTAGACCCACCAACTGCTTCAGGTAACAGGTACATTGTGGTGGTAGTGGACCATGCCACCAGGTACCCTGAGGCAATACCCCTCCGGACAGTCACTGCTCCCACAGTGGCTAGGGCCCTACTTGGTGTGTTCACCAGAGTGGGATTCCCAAAGGAGGTGGTCTCAGATAGGGGCACAAACTTTATGTCAGCCTATCTGAAAGCCATGTGGGATGAGTGTGGTGTTACTTATATGTTCACTACCCCCTACCACCCACAGACCAATGGTCTCGTGGAAAGATTTAATAAGACCCTGAAGGGCATGATCATGGGTTTGTCTGACAAACTCAGGAGGAGATGGGATGTCCTCCTCCCATGCCTGCTGTTTGCCTACAGAGAGGTGCCACAGAAGGGGGTTGGATTCAGCCCCTTTGAGTTACTGTTTGGGCACCCTGTAAGAGGCCCATTGTGCTTGGTGAGAGAGTCTTGGGAAAAGCCTCTCAAAGAATCCAAGGAGAATGTGCTAGATTATGTACTGGGCCTGCGGTCACGCATGGCTGAGTATATGAAGAAGGCAAGCAGAAACCTGGAGGCCAGCCAGGAGCTCATGAAGCTCTGGCATGATCAAAAGGCTACCCTGCCTGAGTATCACCCAGGACAGCTGGTGTGAGTTTTGGAGCCCATGGCTCCTAGGGCACTACAGGCCAAGTGGACTGGGCCCTATCCAATTCTGGAGAAAAAAGGTGAGGTCACATACTTGGTGGACCTTGGCACCCCCAGGAATCCTCACAGGATCCTGCATGTTAACAGGATGAAACCCCACCAGGACAGGGAAGACATGACCATGCTAATGGTCACTGATGAAGGGAAGGAGGAGGAGGGTGAACCTCTGCCAGACCTCCTGTCCTCAAAGGCAAAAGATGGGTCAGTGGAGGGAGTGGTACTCTCTCCCAAATTGACAGACCAGCAACAAAAAGACTGTAAGCAAGTTTTGGGACAGTTTGCTAGTCTGTTCCCCCTGACCCCAGGACTCACCAATTGGTGTGTCCATGATGTTGACACTGGTGACAGCTTGCCTGTCAAGAACAAGCTGTACAGGCTGTCTGACCAGGTCAAGGCCAATATCAAAGCTGAAGTGGCTAAGATGTTGGACCTCAAGGTAATTGAGCCCTCTGATAGTCCTTGGTCCAGTCCAGTGGTACTGGTGCCCAAAGCTAATCCCCAAGGTGGGAAGAAAGAATTGAGATTCTGTGTGGACTACAGAGGTCTAAACACAGTCACTAGGACTGATGCTCACCCCATACCTAGAGCTGATGAGCTCATTGACAGGCTGGGGGCTGCCAAATTCCTGAGCACATTTGATCTGACCTCAGGATATTGGCATATTGCCTTAAGTCCAAGAGCTAAGGAGAGGTCAGCATTTTCCACACCAGAGGGCCACTTTCAGTTCAAGGTGATGCCCTTTGGCATGAAAAATGCTCCTGCCACCTTCCAACGGTTGGTGAACAGAGTCCTATCTGGGTTGGAATCTTTCAGTGCAGCTTATCTGGATGATACAGCTGTATTTAGTTCCACCTGGAAGGACCACCTGGTCCACCTGAAGGAAGTGCTTCAGGCCCTGCTTCAAGCAGGCCTGACTATCAAGGCAAGCAAGTGCCAGATAGGGCAAAGCTCTGTTGTGTACCTGGGCCACCTTGTTGGTGGAGGCCATGTACAACCTCTCCAGCCCAAGATCCAGACTATCCTGGATTGGGAGGCTCCAAAAACCCAGACTCAGGTCAGGGCCTTTCTTGGCCTGACTGGATACTACAGGAGGTTTGTTCAGAATTTTGGGACCATAGTGGCCCCTCTGACTGAGCTTACCTCCAAGAAACAGCCCAAGAAGGTCATTTGGACCCCAGAGTGTCAGAAAGCTTTTGACACCCTAAAGCAGGCTATGTGTTCAGCACCAGTGTTACTGGCCCCTGACTATAGCAAGGAGTTTGTAGTACAAACAGATGCTTCAGAGGATGGGATTGGGGCAGTGTTAGCACAAGTTAATGAAGAGGGCCATGATCACCCAGTTGTCTTCATCAGCAGGCGACTACTCCCCAGAGAGAAAAAATGGAGTGCCATTAAGAGGGAGGCCTTTGCTGTGGTCTGGTCCCTGAAGAAGTTGAGGCCTTACTTGTTTGGCACTCACTTCCGTGTACAAACTGACCACAGACCTCTCAGATGGTTGATGCAGATGAGGGGGGAAAACCCAAAACTGTTAAGGTGGTCCATTTCCCTACAGGGGATGGACTTCACAGTGGAGCACAGACCTGGGACTGCCCATGCCAATGCAGATGGCCTTTCCAGGTTTTTCCACTTAGCTGATGAGGACTACCAGGGTGTAGGTTAGTACCCATCACCTTTCATCTGGGGGGGGGGGCAGTGTAGGAAAGTCCTCCTTTTTTGCCTGATCACCCCCACTCTTTTTGGATAGGTACTGGTGGTTACTGACTCTTGGCTGTGCCCTGGGTACTGCTAACCAGTCCCAGGGCCTGTGCTCTGTGTAAAATGGATATGCAAATTAGGCTAATTAGAATTGGCTAAGTTAACCTACCTATAAGTCCCTAGTATATGGTAGGGCATGTAGGTTTAGGGACCACAGCATAGGTGGTGCACACCTAGGTGCACTGCTGAGGTGCCCAGTGTCATTTTAAAAGCAAGCCTGCCTTTCTGGCTGCTTTTAAATTAAAGTTATATGCAAATTCGACTTTGGAATTAAAGGTACTTCCCAAGTCTTAAACTACCTTATTTTTACATATAAGTCACCCCTAAGGTGTGCCCTATGTGCCCCTAGGGCTGGGTGCCATGTAACTATAAGCAGGGACTTTATAAAAATAGATTTATAAGCCCTGGTGAGGTCAAAACAGCCAAATTCGTTTTTCCCTCATTGAAGTAAATGGCCTTCATAGGCTAGAATGGGCAGACTTTATTTTAAATTTTAAAGTCTCCTTAAATGTTACATTCCAAGAATTTGGTATCAAATTAATTGTTGTAATAAATCCCACAACTTCCAGTTGTTGGATTTAATATAACTTGTTCAGGTAAAAAGTTTAGACTTTACCTAAAAGGTTGCCAATTTCAGCTCTGCATTGTTTTTGCTGCTGTGCTCTGATTGGCCAGCCTGCAGCAGCTTCTGCCAGGCTACTTTGATGAGGTGTGAAGTGGCCTGGCTTCACACAAAGGAATGTGCTTGGGGGAGAGAATCTCCCCTCAGCAGATGGTGAGGCAGGAAGGGGGAGGGCTGCCAAACTGGTCTTCAAAGGCAGAGAAGGACATCTGGAGCACCCAGCAACACCCCCACATCCTGCAACCCCAGACAGCTAGGTGCCCCCTTGATTAGATTAGGAGAGGGCAGGAGAGGGGTGTGTTTATGATTTTTAGCCACACCAGTGGGTGGGCTCAGCCAGATGTAACCTCCAAAAATCAGATTCAGCCATGTTGGATTTTTAGAGACTGTTGCCTTTTGGGATGGATTTTTGCCACACTTCCCAGGAAATGGTCATCACAGGGGGACGACCCTGTACCTGATTGGAGAACCAGGGCCCCCCTGCTTTTCACCCAGGAGCAAGAATAAAACTGGCAGACCTGCCCCCACACCTCAGATCCCCGCCAACTTTCAAGAAGAAGGAACTTAAGGAGAAGAAGGACTGCCCTGCTGGACCCCTGGCCTGCACCTGGACCCTGCACTCAGAAGGACTGCACCAGCTGCACACTTGGGCTTCACCACAAGAAGGACTTTGCCTGGCTTCAACTGGTTCAAGGAGGGACTCCCTGTTTGCTACAGGTGAAAAATTGCTATCCAGAGTCCCCTGCACCAACTCCTAAAAAAGAGACCAGTTGACCACTGCCCAGTGGCCAAAAAGGAGTTTGCGCCAGGTGCATTCTGGGAGTTGAAGTCCGCACCCCCGAAGGACCATCACAGAACTTCTGGACCCTTGGGGTGAGCTGTGGACCCCAAAAGAACCTTAAAAGAACATCTGGGTGAAGCCCCAGAAGTTTGGAGAAGATTTGACAAATTTTGTAAAAAAGCTCCAGAGAGGGACCGACCCGCCGCGGAAATTCTAGCCGGCTTGCCTCAACCGCGACCCGGCCTGACTTCGTGGTTCGTCCCGGTAAAGAAAAACATCCGAAAAAGAGACTAAGTCCGAACGTAAAAAGTTGACCGGGACCTCCCAGCCATCGTATCCGAGAAGGGCTCCACGGACGTCGGATCAAGATCCAGGTTTACCCCGGTCGAAGGATTTTCATCTCGAAAAAATGACTAAGTCCGAAGGTAGAAATCACCACCGAGGAAACCCACATCGCGTATCCGGACAAGGGCTCCAGGAGGTCGGATTCAACTGGCAGGTTCGTCCCGGTGAAGAAAAACTTCAAAATAAAGACTAAGTCAGAAGGTAACTTTTTAACCGAGGGCTCCCGCGACCTGTAGCCGAGCAGGGCTCCATCGCGGTCGGCCTGAAAGTTTGACTTTGCCCCGGTCGAGGTGCAACCAGATGACCCGATTGGCGCTTTTTGTTTCTAAGCGCTAGAAAAGTAATAATTCTTTAAAAATTCATATCTCCGGTTCCCCTGAACCGATTTTAATCGTTTTTGTGTCATTTTAAAGATAAAAATATAAACTATTTTTATAAATTGGTTTTGGATTTTTAAACTGTTTCCAGTGTTTTATTTAAATACTGTTTTGTGATATTTGAATGCTTTACACTTTGTCTCCTAAGTTAAGCCTTGACGCTCGTTGCCAAGCTACCAAGGGTTGAGCTGGGATTAATTTACTGAGACCTAACTGTACCTAGGTGGAGGTTAGTGGCTTGTTGCTAGGTGTAGGTACCTACCTGCCCTTACCAATAACCCATTTTCCAACACTGCTGACATGAACTCGATTGTTCAAGTCCTACCTTTGCTGCTGCCACTGAACCATGATGAAAATCAACCCCGTCATTGCCGGAACTGAAGGAAAGTGACTGTTTTACGTGTTGCCATCTGAATTGTCGTTTTACAATAGCTCTGGACCCATGCATATTTAATAAATACTTGGAAGCAAAAGTACAATGATGTGCAATGTATATGTGTGTAATGTGGTAGTTTGAAAAACGCAAAGAAACACACCTCTATGTATCATTCACACTCACCAATCTGTTACTAATTGCCTTCATAACAATGGACACCTACACAAAAAGTTACAATCCCTAATTCGAAATGTGTCATACAGGTGTGTGTACTAATTTTCCCTAAACTACAACATCATATACATAAACAGTACATGTCATTGTACTTATGTAAATCAAATATACAGTAATGCAGTAATTGCACTACACAATGCAACAAGTGGGTTTACATAAAATGTACAACTAATGTTACCTCTAAACGTCAAACATCATAAATGTATTAAGGTCACATGCCCAATTGTCTTGTACAATTCCAGTTAAAAATTTGATTTAATTTAACTCAAAAGTGGTATTTTCCTTCTGTAGTGCATACGTGTAAATTAATAACACATATCATGCTAAAATAAACGCACCTGTATTCTAAAGTTACAAAAATATAAACATGTATCCTTTTAGTGTAAGTGACCAGTATCATGATGAATGCTTGCTCCAAAATTGAAATGTCCATCACAAATGTCCAACACTAATGTATGCACTACATAAGTAAGTCAAAAATAAAACCTCTGCTTGTCATTGTCAGAAATGAAAATAAGTGCATGTCACACACATTTGCATAAATAACACTGTCATTAATTACTAATAAGCTCAAATTAATGCCAGGACAAAGATATTGAAAATAAATGAAAATGTATTCCAACACTTAGATACATCTCTCATATTAAATGTGATAGAAAAAAATATTTAGCAATGTCCAAATAGTCCCGCATAGAATCTGTAGGCTGCCAGCCCAGAACTTGCCTCCTAATTATACTGCCAAGTATAACCTCCTCAGTAAGGACTACCCAGCGGGCAGAGCAGGCACCTCAGTGATGGGTTTTGAGAGGGGGTTGGTTTGACAGGAGTCAGGGACAGGGCAAGAGTGAAAGCATCTGGAGGAGAAGGGGTAGATGGGGTGGGAGAGGATTGGGTCAGGGAGTTACAGGGAGTTGGAGAGGATGTTGTGTGTGTGTATGTCAGTTGTGCAGGTGCATGTTTGTCTGATGTATGTGGTGCACATTTGGGTGTGTGTGTGTCTTGAAGGTGTGTGGTGTTCGGGTGAGTGTGTGTGTTTGCATGTGGTGAGTGTTGGGGTGTGTGTCTTTCTGTGAGTCTGCATGTTTGGATGTGTGAGGTTTGGTAGGTGTACTGTGTTCAGGTGATTGTGAGCATGCATGTCTGGTGGGCATTTTTGCATAGAGGTGTGTGTGTGTGACTGCATGTTTGGATGAGTGTGAGTAGATGTGGATGTTGTTGTGGTGCTTGTGGGTGTGCTGGCGGTTGTGGTGGCGGTTGGAGTTCTTGTGGTGCGGTCGGGTGTGCATGTCTATGGTGGTGGGTGTTCTGGGTTTGGTGGTTGTGTCTGTGGTGGTGGGTGTTGTGGTTGTGGCTATGGTGGTTGGGTCTATGGTTATGGGAGTTGTGGTGGGTGTGGTGGTAAGTATTGTGGTACCTGTGGGAAAATTGTCAGTAGTGTCTGTCTGTTAGATGTGTGCATGCTTGTGTTTTTTTGGTGTGTTTATGTGTGTGTGCTGCTTTTGTCGATTGTAGTGGGTGCATGCAAGGAAGTGCGCATGCTTGGGATTGGTGTGAGATGTGGGATTTGGGATGAGGAAGGGATAAGAGCAGCGGCACAAGGTGGGACTGGTTGGAGGGGTGCAGTCTGTGCAGAGGAAATCTTATCAAGTGATCTCTGCATGACAGACATGGAACTATAAATGGCATCCAGGAATGCAACCATCTGCTGCATTTGGGAACTAAATCCCTGAATGCCATTCACAATTGCCGTCTGGCTTTCAGAGGTGCTGCGTGTAAGGTCAATAGCCTCTTCATTGAGCATAGCCGTGGGACAGTGGTGGGGGGTGCATGCAGCAAAGGAGATGCCACCCCTTTTAGGGGGCAGGTTTGGCCAACTCAGGAGGGCAAGAGGGAGGGTGGAGATGGAAATTGGATGGGTATTATGATGGAACAGATGCTGTTGGGTCTCCTACCTAGGGAGTGGCCTTCTGTGGAGGTCTCGGTAGATGATGTTGAACTGGAGGCCTCCGTGCCAGTTACCTCATCCTCCGCACCACTGGCTCCATTTCTGTTGGATGTGTCTTCACCGTGGCCAGCTGCTACCCCACCTTCATGGCCAATGTCTCCTTTGCCTGCTGCTGCAAATGCTGAAATCGTTCATACAACATTTTTAACATATCTGTGCAAATTGAAATGGTCACAAGATTATCTATCAATACATTTCCTAATTTCAATTTCTCACCTGCTCAAAGGCTAGAAAAACTAGGTGTACTTTACTGTTACCCCATGCGTGTAGGGAACAGATTATGGACCCATTTGCTCATAGTTTATGAAATTACCATCATTAGCACCATTTCCTTTTAGATTATTTACCATAAACACTTCAAATTCCTCATGGAATAGTGAAACACCTCTGAATTATATGGGTTGGTTGTTTGAAATGCTCAACTCATGTCACAAAAATTAATAACTAGCCAAAAATCTTGGTAACATGTACATTGTCCATCTACAAAAAGTCCATGTGAGTAACTCCTGTGCTCCAACATTGCGTCATCATTTGACATAACAAAGGACACAACAATGTTGTTTGGGGTACATGTAACTCTGTCAACAATTACTGTCTGTTTCTTTAAATAAAGATTGCCTACTAATGCCATGTTCGTTATCTGCACATTTCTTTAAAGAAAATCTTTATGCCGACCTGCTACTGTCAACATGAACTGACTTGAATCTTGCAGTGGGAACATGATTATCAAATTTCATTGCTAGGAATGGTTGCCACTGCACTCATCTTCCCAGTCATTTTGGACCAGATGATGTGAAGTCAGAAATATCCACTGTATCATTAGTGCATTATATGCCTGTATGTGGCTCAACATTACATCCTCACATTTGTGATGGAGTATCACACCTGACAGAATCCACAATTGTAGCCCGTGTGGCACAACTGTCCTTCATGACATAGACAAAATCCAGGTACCTCTTTTTTCTTATGCAGGCATGTGCTTGTTCAAAACAGTCCTTGGCTAGAGATAATGAATCTCGTGGCAACCTTTAACACAAATCATTACACAATGCACACCATTATACACATTTTGCAAAACTTACACCTTCCAGAAATTCTCTTGTACATTGTATGTGTGTCAAACATTATTTTGATACCATAAATCATTGCTTTAAGAAAAAATAGTTAACTAACTATTGAAATTATTGAAATGCTGCTTTTGGGCTCTCAACTGCCCATCAAGGTCAGGTTAGGTCACTGCAAGTATGCAGGCCATTGGGGGGGGGGGTGTCAGGGTGCGGCACACACAATTCCCATGTAAGGAGGACTCTCTAAGCTGGACTTCAGATGACTTTCTCTCTAGCATCGTAAGTCCTTCCACTTTTTACAGCAATGGACGCTACACCACTTATAGATCCCCAAGGTCTGCACCTTTTTGGAGAAGGCCTTCCATAACACCTTCTTCTGATGGCCATTGACCTGTATGGATAATGTTGGAAATGGCCTTTCTGCATGGTCATCCCTAGACTTTTTGCCTCCCTACTTCTCATTTACTGACCTCATTTTTGTGTGGGGAAATTCGATGCACAGCCTGCCAGAAACGATGCACAGCCTGCCCCGCTGTGAAATTTTCACCGCATGCCGAACTGGAATGACGCAGTCTGACTTCACAATGAGAGGATCGACGCAGCACCAGCGTAGCGACCGAAAATTTGACGCACGGCCCACCGGATCAACGCATAGCCGACCCAGGATGACACAAGCCCGACTTCCAGAGAGGAATCGACGCAGCGCCGGCCGTGCAGGAGAAAATTTGACGCAATGCCCACCGGATCGACGCAGCTCCTCTGACTTCATCCTGCCAGCAGAGGAAATCCATGCACCATCCCTGGGGCGACTGAAAACCCAGCAACCCGTAGAGGATCCACGACCGAGTGTGGGAAATCAACGCACAGCTGTCCCTGCGTGAAAAGTAAGCAATGCATCGTCGTGTGCGGCCCGAGAAATCGACGCACAACCATTTGTTTCCACGCTTCTCCTCCTCTGTGGTTCCTTGCAGAGATTTTTCATGTGAACCAGATACTTTGTGCTTGAAAGAGACTTTGTTTGCTTTTGAAAAGACTTAAGATACTTTATATCACTTTTCAGTGATATCTCTACATTTACTTATTGCATCTTTCATTGTTTTGACCTGCATTTATCCAGATAAATATTATATATTCTTCTAAACACCATGTGGTGTATTTTTGTGGTGCTATATTTTCTTATGGTATGATTTATTGCACAAATACTTACACGTTGCCTTCTAAGTTATGCCTGACTCCTCAGTGCCAAGCTACCAGAGGGTGGGCACAGGATAATTTGGATTGTGTGTGACTTACCCTGACTAGACTGGGGGTCCTTGCTTGGACAGGGGGTAACCTGACTGCCAACCAAAGACCCCATTACTAACAGATAAGAACAAAGAAAGATAAGTTTTGTTTGTCTGTATTGCTGTGACACAATTTTTGAACATCTCTCTCAAGCATTTCTAAAACGTCAGTACAGATTATTCACCAACATTTTTTTATCCTAGGGAATGCTAATTTGTAGTGACCTGTTGAGTGCCCTCAACATTTCCAATGTCCTTACGTTACTAATTCAGTCCACAAACATCATCTAGGCCAGGGGTAGGAAACCTATCCTGTAGTGAGCTACTCCTGAGCAGTTCAAATCATTGTGAGCTACTAAAGGCTAAACACCTTGACCAATGTTAGCACACACGCCCATGCACAGCTAATGTTTTTAGAGGCAGATACTATGGTTTGAAACCCATGCAATGACTAAGGGCAGTATGGAAAGGCTGCTATGTGTGTCGGTGAGAGCATTGTTTTTGGTGATGTATTGACAAGTGTTTGGAGTAATGGGACATACTTGTATTGGTAATTAAGAGTCTGTGTAATTTATACTTGTAGCACAGGAAATACCTTTCCCCATTTGTGGCATCATTACATAAATAAGGCGTACAGATACTCATCTTTCAGAAAATGAGGTGTAGTTTAAATTGAAACAAAAGTATCAGACAACTCCATCACTTGAAAGTTTCTTTTTTCACTTTACATTTCTATCATTTTGACATATGGGTGTATTATTCACGTATACTACTAGTACAGTGTCTACTGACCCCTAGAAGTAAGGAGCGTGCAGTTTGTCAAATTAAGTCTGGATTTGTGAGTAAAATAAACTGAAAAGTCAGCTTACTCATGCAGATGACTTTTCATTTCAATTTACAGACATTTAAAATATTGTCAAACATCATTATGTTCCCTGATGTATTATTCAGTTCACTACACTCCAATCACAACAGTTCACTCAGGAACAAAAAGGGAGAAATTAGTCTGTGTATGAAGAAAAACAAGTTACTTAGAAAAGCTTTTCCGGTTCAAACAAATACCTGTTCCTCTGGGTTCCCATACAGGTGGCTGTACATGGACAGGACCTCTGTGGTGAGGCATTCCAACTCCTGAGTGGAGAAATTAGGGGTCCTGTC
The DNA here is from genome assembly GCF_031143425.1 of Pleurodeles waltl. Lineage (NCBI taxonomy): Eukaryota > Metazoa > Chordata > Amphibia > Caudata > Salamandridae > Pleurodeles > Pleurodeles waltl. The sequence continues at coordinate 1,077,186,138 of NC_090448.1, read as the reverse complement.
ACCTGCTTTGCCCAGCATCATGGCTCCCATAGGTCAGTAACAGCAGCAAAAGTGGAGGCAGTATTGTTACCTGCAGTGTTAGGAGGCAAGTGAGCTTTTTTTAATATGCTGCATACAAATATACAGCATACACGTTGTGCGATGGAGACAGACACAGGCACTGGCGTTTGTGCAAAGCCGTCAAACTTGTTGACCTATGGCTGTGTCTGTCATGGAGTGTTTCACCTACTATGTGGTCCACTTCTGCCAATGGCCGTCGGATAACCAATTTCCTGATGTCAAGGTCAGGCACCTGCCATTTTAGAATGTGAAGAAGTGTATTTTTTAATGTAATGTACATCATAACCATCATAACCATTCAAAATGGATAGTTTGTATATCAATATAAGATACATACAACACTGTCATTTTGAAAATTTGACACATTAAAATGTAAACTGTTACAGGGTTTATCATCGATAGTGACGCAGTTTAATTTATACTTCCGTTTATAGCTAAAAATGTATTATTGACACATTATTTTTTTTAAATATCAGACAGGTCAAAAATTGTTATTCAAAGTTGCAACCTAACACAGACATGATGTGTACATATATGTCACAAAAATATATGTACTTTTACAAAGACATTAGATGTATGTTAATTATCAAAGGATTGTAGGATCATTTTAAGTGAAAATGTATTTTTCTAAAATGCAGACATATGAACCAGGCAGGTGTAGAAGACGACAGCCTCAAGTCTTCAGACCTTTTTCAGACCTTGCCACCGTGGAGGAAAGAGACATCATAAAAAATTCAGGGCCTCATAACGGGTTTGGCAGTTGACTGCTATGGCGGCGTTGGCAATCTGACCGCTGGCAGGTTGGCGGTTGGACTGCGTGTTAGTCCTGGCATCCTTGGTGTAGTCTCCAGTGTCTTTTTGCCTCTGCTTCCTATATTTTGACTGTGTGCTGGACTTTGTTTTTGCTGGTTTTTGGTACTCTGGACACTTTACCACAGCTGACCAGTGTCACAGTGCAAGTGCTCTGTGTGTAAACTGTATGTATAATTGGCTTTTCCATGATTGGCATTTTTGATTTACTAGTAAGTCTCTAGTAAAGTGCACTAGAGGTGCCAAGGGCTTGTAAATCAAATCCTACTAGTGGGCATACAGCACTGATTATGCCACCCATAGAAGTTGCCCTGTAAACATGGCTCAGACATCCCACCGCAGTGTCTGTGTGCAGTTTTAAACTGCCAATTCGGCTTGGCAACTGTACCCACCTGCTAGGCCCAAATCGTCCCTTTTTGGACATATAAGGCACCCCTAAGGTAGGCCCGTAGGTAGCCCCATGGGCAAGGTGCAGCGATGTTAAACGTAGGACATGTTCTGATGTGCTTTACATGTCCTGATATTGAAATACTGCCAAATTCATTTTTCACTGTTGCAAGGCCTGTCTCTTCCATAGATTAACACAGGGACTGCCTTTAAATATCTTTTAAATATCTTTTAGGTGCAGTTTCCCATTGGGAGCAGATAGAACCATGGAGTTTGGTGTCTCTGAACTCAATTTAGAAATACATCTTTTGGTAAAGATGGTTTTTAGATTGTCAGTTTGAAAATGTCACTTTTAGAAAGTGGGCATTTTCTTGCTTACCAATTCTGTGCCTCTGCCTGCCTGTGGAATCCATGTCTGGGTCAGACTCACAGTTGGGCTGCTTGTGAGTGACACAAAGGGAGTTGGGATGTAGCCTGCATATCCTGATGAGCCTCCTGGGCTAGAGTGGGGAGGGAGGAGCTGACATTTACACCTGAAAGGGCTGTGGATGTACTCACACAATGCAGTCTCCAACCCCCTGGTGTGAGTCTGGGGCCAGGCCTGGGGAAGGCAGGATTTTGTGAACAACAAAGACTTTCCATTGAAGTTTGCCTACTTCAAAGACAGAACTGGGTATACGTAGTGGACCCAAAACCCCAGACCTTTAGATTACTTCTGGATCAAGCAGATAGAACCATGGAGTTTGGTGTCTCTGAACTCAATTTAGAAATACATCTTTTGGTAAAGATGGTTTTTAGATTGTCAGTTTGAAAATGTCACTTTTAGAGAGTGGGCATTTTCTTGCTTACCAATTCTGTGCCTCTGCCTGCCTGTGGAATCCATGTCTGGGTCAGACTCACAGTTGGGCTGCTTGTGAGTGACACAAAGGGAGTTGGGATGTTGCCTGCATATCCTGATGAGCCTCCTGGGCTAGAGTGGGGAGGGAGGAGCTGACATTTACACCTGAAAGGGCTGTGGATGTACTCACACAATGCAGTCTCCAACCCCCTGGTGTGAGTCTGAGGCCAGGCATGGGGAAGACAGGATTTTGTGAACAACAAAGACTTTCCATTGAAGTTTGCCTACTTCAAAGACAGAACTGGGTATACGTAGTGGACCCAAAACCCCAGACCTTTAGATTACTTCTGGATCAAGCAGAACCTCTCCCAAGGAGAAGAGCTGAAGATTTGGAGGAGGAGTAATGCCCCTTTGCCTGTTAGTGTGCCTTGCTGGGGTGGCCTGCAGTTGCTGCTTGTGCCTGAGAGAGGACAAAGACTGGACTTTATGGTGTTTTCCTGCTTGTGAAGTGTCTACAAGGGCTTGGACTGAGCTTGCCCCCTGTTTTGAAGTCTCAGGGCCATCAAATACTTCATCTGAAGCACAGGGACACTATTGCTGAGACTCCTTCCCTGCCCTATTCAGTCCCTGGACCCTTAAGAGGAGAAGCTGGTGGAACCAAGACTGGAATCCATGCACATGAGCCATGCAGGAGAAAAGTTGATGCAGCACCTGCTGCGTGGCAAAAAAATGGCTGCACCACCTGCATTGCAGCTGGGAAATAGACGCAACACCCGCTGGGAGCTGCCAAAATTAACTCATCGGCCACGCAGTGCAGCTCTTTCCCACTATGCACTGGAATTGTGCACGTATCGTCTCTGAGTATCAAAATCATTGTGAACCTGCATGGACCTGAGGCTGCCGTCTGGAAATCAATGCAAAGCTCTTCTGTGGGAGAGAAAAACGATGCATTGCCTACCCTACCGGAGAAAAAACGACGCACTGCCTCAATTGCTGGTCAGGAATCAACACATTGCTTACTTTTCTGACTCAATCACGCCTGTGTGCCTTTATTTTTTAACGGAAATCCATTGTTTTCTATGGAGTAAGACTTTTTTTAATTTAAAAATTAATATCTTTGCTTGTGTATGTTGGATTTTTGTCATTTTGGTCTTTTTTGATTTATATAAATATTGGCAATTTTTCTAAACTGGTGTTGTGTCCCTTTTGTAGTGTTTTCACTGTATTACTGTGTGTTTATACAAATACTTTACACATTGCCTTTGAGATAAGCCTGACTGCTTGTGCCAAGCTACCAAGGGGGTGAGCAGAGGTTGTCTTACGAGTGTAACTCCCTTCCCCTGACTAGAGTGAAGGTCCCTTCTTGGACAGAGTGCAAACTGATTGCCAGTCAGAGACCCCATTTCTAACACTGCTGTATTACGAGTCATGCTGGCCTGTGGAGCAAAGACCGACGTGGTTCTGCCTGCTCCACCAGGCAGCACAGACCACCGCAGGCATGCGGGTGCGCAAACAGGCCAGCAGAGACACATTATGAGGTTGCATACCACCAGTGTGACCGTGGCGGTCTAACCACCACGTCTCATCATGTGGAAATGGGGAGTATAAAGGGAGACACTCATTAGCAGGCAGCCTTAGACATCCAGTGCCACCTGGAGCCCATCACTCATATCTTGTCTCTGCTGATGATCATTGAAGGTGCCCAAATTCCAAGCTGCTGTGGGCGTAACAAACCGTAAGTACACACACCTACCTGTGTCATTACGTTCAACAATAGATCATTGCGCTGTCAGCCATATTTTATGGGGCTCATGCTACGGGCACCAAGTACATGCCATTGTGTCCTGGGTCAGAATCAGACACCAAGAAGGACACATTCGCAGTCACAAAATGCCCCCTTTCGACAGGTCACTCACACTGTACTGCAACACTACACATCTACTCATCTTATGCACAGTGACATAGAAGTGTACACAACATTGTCTCACACAACACAAACAACACTGCAACATTACATCTACAAATACAACTCACAAACTCACATTGCACACATGCCATTGCAATTCAACACGTATATGTATGGATGTGGCATGGGACACAAACACCACTTCCATTAAACTGCCCTGCAATGGACACACACATATCACCAACATTGCAACACAATGTAAGGTCAATAGGATGCACAATGGACAGAGAGGCACATATACACAGCTCACTGTGCAAACAGTACCTGTCCAATAGGGATGGGGGCATCAGGAGCACTCGGGAAAGGATGCTGCACTGGGACACATATCACTTTGCACATGCCCCATAAGCAACATTTACACAGGATCTGGTCCTACATGTATCCCAGGGACAAACAATACTAGAGCCAAATGACATGCCTATCTGTACAATGCGGAAGTGCAAGATAAGAAAGCACATGCAGCTCCAACTGCATGGGACATTCATCTAGCTGAAGTAACTGCAAGGTAAACTCAGCTAAATGGACAAGGACAGTCAAATGCAAACAAAGGTAGCCTAATTGAACACCCTCCATTTCTGCACAAACAAAACGCAAGCTGACATACATTAGATAAATCTACACCCCATATCAATGGGACAAGTCTAACACCATACATGCCGACATTGCACAAGATGAAATACTTACCATTCCCAACAGAACACAATGCATGCCACCATAATTGCATTTACATCCACATATCCATACATTCAACATATACCCTTGTCTTGGGTGACACTAGCACTTCCCACAAAGTCAGATACTGCAAACAACAACAAATGGATCAGCAAGCAGGCTGAAACACACACAGCTATAAGCAGACAATGTACGTTTCTCAGGAACAACATCAAGGTAGAAAAGGAAGTGCAATATAAATGTATGCCCAAAAAAACGACTGTTTGGATTTATTTAAACCCAAATTTCAATAGTCCAATGCCATTGGCCAGGCCACGTGGTATTGTTCAGGCACATCATTGTGCTCTCATTTGACTGCTTTACTGCCAGACAACCTCAACAGGAAGGGTCATCAATTGCGCAGGCAGGCACCTCAGGGATCATTCTTGGGGGGGATGAGTCAGATTTGAGATGAGTGGTTTGGGTTTGGCAGGGGTGGATTGCTTCTTAGGAGGGGTGGGCTTCTTCTTGGGAGGGAGGGCTATGGGTGCTTGCGGGGGCAGGTGTAACAGGGGAGGACTTGGAGGTGGAAGAGATGAGTAGGAAGGTGGGTGGGTTTCTTAGGTTTGGAATGAGGGTCGGGGAACAGGGGAAAGGGCAAACTCAAACAAAAAATCAGACTTAGGAACAAAGGGACGGTCATCAGAAGAGGGTGTAGTTTTGGAGGTCATGGGAGTGGTTGTCTGCTATGTCGGTGTGAATATCTTGGGTGTGTGCATCTGTGAGGTGTGCTTATCTTTGGGTGGTGTCTGTTGCATGTGTGAGTGTGGGCGTTTGCATATCTTGGAGGGCTGGGAGGTGGAGGTGATGGGTGATATGGAAGCAATGGATGTGTGTGTGTCTGTTGGGGTGGTGTCTGCAGGTATAGTGGAAGTGATTGTATGATGGAATCGTGCATGCCTGAACCACGCATGACTTAAGAACGCGGTCTAAAAAATGACTGTATCTTAACCATACATGCCTTTACCACGCATGCCTTTACAACTAATTTCATTGTAAAAGCACGTTTGGTAAAGGAACATGTGTCGTAAATTGTCCCATTACACCTGATACTATACTCTGAAATCCACCGCCCCAGCCCTTAAAACTGGCCTGCCCTGTCTTAAAAACTAACACAACCCCCCCACCCTGAAACCTAAAACCTGCCCCACCCTGTCCTAAAAACTACCCTGACCCCCCACCCTGAGTCCTAAAACCTACCCTGCCCTGTCCTAAAAACTACCCAACCCTCCACACCTGCCCTGAACCCTAATACCTACCCTGCCCTGTCCTAAATATTACCCATCTTCCCCAAACCTGCCCTGAGCCCTAATACCTACCCTGCCCTGTCCTAAAATCTACCCCAACCCCCTGCCCTGAGCCCTCAAAGTAACCCTACCCTGTCCTAAAAACTAGCCCAACTCCCCACCCTCAACCCTAAAACCTATCCCACTCTGTCATAAAAACTACCCCACCCCTGCCCTGAACCATAAAATCTACTCCTCCCTGTCCTAAAAACTTCCTGACCCCCCTGAACCCTAAAACCTATCCTGCCCTGTTCTAAAAACTACCCCAACCCCGTTCCCCTGCCCTGAACCCTAAAACCTACCCAGTCCTGTCCTAAAAACTACCCCAACCTCCCCCTCCCAAACCCGGCCCCAGCCCAAGCCCCAGCTCCACTTACCTCTCTCTCCTCTGCTCTCTGCTCCTTCTTGTTCCACCCGGACAGCTAGACTGCTCTCTCTGCCTTCACCACTCATAAGTATAGGAAAGGCATGCACGCTAAACACATATGCATGGTAATGGCAGAGTGGTAAATGCATTGTGTTGCACTGACCTCGTTGTAAGTGATGTTTCCTGGTGGACGTCTGTGTATCTGTTGGGGTGGTGTCTGTGGGTATGGTGGAGGTGGTGAGTGTGTCACTGACTGTTGTGGTCATGCCTGTGGGTATGCTTGATGTTGTGTGTGGTCCAGTGGGGGTGATGTGGGTGTCTGCTGTTGTGTGTGTGGGTGTCTGTTGAGTGCTTGCGTGCACGTGTGTTTTGTGGTGTTTGTGTCTATGGGCCTCATTACATCCCTGGAGGTCAAAGACCGCCAGGGCTGTTTTGGAGATTGTACCGCCAACAGGCTGGCGGTACAATCCGCCGCGGTCGCACCGCCGGGACTGGCGGTTTACTGCCATGGTTGTCCCGGCTGTTTGAATCCGCCAGACCCTTCCCGCCAGCCTGTCCATGGCGGTAGAGACCGCCATGGAAAGGCTGGCGGGAAGGGGAGTCACGGGCCCCTGGGGGCCCCTGCACTGCCCATGCTCTTGGCATGGGCAGTGCAGGGGCCCCCAGGCACAGCCCCACACTGCTTTTCACTGTCTGCACGGCAGACAGTGAAAAGCGCGACGGGTGCAGCTGCACCCGTCGCACGGCCGCACCACCGCCGGCTCCATTAGGAGCTGGCTCCCATGCTGTGGCCGACATCCCCGCCGGCCCAGCGGGGATGTCAAAATGGGGCCGGCGGGAGTGCGGCCGCATTGGCGGCCGCACAGCGGTTAAACCTTGGCGGGCGGTGGTGGCCGCCCGCCAAGGTTGTAATGAAGCCCTATGCGTGCTGCTCTTGTGTGTTGAGGTGGGTGCGTGTGGATCAGTCTGTGTGCTTGGGGTAGGTAGGGGAATGGGGGATTTGGATTGGAAAGGGGAGGTCGAGGGGGGACAGAAGGTGGGGGGTGACTTATGTGTTGTATGTTCTTTTAGCAGCTCAAGCATCTTTTCCCGCTCAAACTGCTCTAGTTCTCTTAAAGAATGTTTATTTATAAATACATCTTGAGACGGGGACTGAGTGGTTGGTGGAGATTTGAGTGTTTGTTGAGTGCGTCTGCAAGTCAAAGCCAACTGGTTGCTTCCCCTCGTGGGAGAGTTTTGAAGAATAAATGTCTGTGTTTTACAGCTGTGCTGGTTCCACTATCCTTCATTTCAGTGACTGGCTGCCATCAGTTTGGAGGCCAGAGCCTGAGGGCATCTCTGTAGGCCAGACATTGCACTATGAATGCCTTCTAGGAATGCATTGGTCTGCTGTAGTTGGGATGACGTTCACAATGGCTGTCTGACCCACAGAGATATTCTTCAGGAGGTAAATAGCCACCTCACTGAGGGCAGCAGGGGTAACAAGGGCTGGGGTGGAGGTGCCTGCGGCAAAGGAGATGCCCATCCTCTTGGGTGAGTGGGCACAGCCATCTGAGTGGGGAGCAACAGGAAGGGTGGTGATAAAACTTGGGTGGTGGACAAAGATGGGAGAGGGGTACAACCCGATGGGTCCTCCACCACTAAGGAGTGGCCACTAGTGGAAGAATCCAATGATGACGGGGATGTAGATCCAGTCTGTCTCTTGGCACTCCCCTGCGGGACACTGGGTCCCTCTGGTTCAGTGGTGTCTTGACCCGAGGTACTGTGGCCTGATGCTTCCCCACTCGGCTGTGCCCTGTATCCTTTGCTTGCCTGTGCTGATGCTGCAAATACAGAGAGTAAGAGGTCCATCACATGTCCCTGATCACACTTGGACAACAAGTGTGATTAGCAAACATTACCATTATGTCAAGTAGGCCCCAGCAGCAAACTCCACCTAAGTGGCCCATATATGTACCATACCATATGCGTGCATACCATCTGAACTGTCAACAGTTGCCCACAGAAAACTCAGGATCTCAGACAGCTACAATTGCATGGCTGAAGTTGTGCAGTCGATGTAACCATTGAACAAGTAGGAGACCTCATCACCTTAAATGCTTTGCCCCATGGAGAGTACCTCAGTTACCTGTTGTCATACAATAGTAGGACAATGCCATTCCCACAGATCCCACACAAGGTCATGTACACATCTATTTGTCACATACAAAATTACCCAACAATGATTATTGATGGTCTCAGAACATGTCATGTTGCAGACAACAGTACAGTAGCCTGGAGAAGCATTGGAAGCATTTCCACAATGCACACTTCACCAAGTGATATTTGTCCTAATGGAGACATGGAAGTAGTACTAATGTTACTCAGATAGGCCACACATTAGGCATGGAAATGGACACTGTAGACATCATGTGCAATATGTCAGGGAGATATGTCTCTAAACTCTACAACACAATGAGTCAGCAATCCCCAGGGAAATCACCACTAATGTTTGGTACCCCTACAGTTACATACTCTGAGTGCATCAGTAGATGCCATTAGTCCGTTGGATGTTGGAGAGGCCCAGAGATTTGCAAGTACTTGTTGAAGGCCCTTAACATGTTTTCCAATTGGAAGCTACATCATTGTTTCCATTTTGGTCGTACACACCAAGATGTCTGTGGATGAATGCTTGTACCCAAACACATGTGATGTCAACATAACTGCAAGTCACTCCATGATGCATGCCAACAGTCAGTTTACAAAGCTTCCGTATTTCACATGTGCAAAGCACTTTGCTACATGATTCTACATCAATGGCATGGAAATGCACATTGTAGCTGTCATGTCCCTCATTGCTACTTCAGTTGCATATGCCAAATGACATGTTATGATGGGTGAGGGTATATGTCAACCAATAATCAATGGTGACACACTGCTGTCTGTGGCACAACATGAAATGTACCAGCATTGTAAATGTCTTATTCCTCTCACAGGTTGGCATGTACATATATGCAAGGGTATACAGAAATGATCCCATCAACACTAGTAGACCATGCATGAAACAGCAGCTTACAAATGTTTTGCTAAAGAGAAAGGGACACATGCTGACATGTAGGCACAAGGATTGTTGGCAACAGTGATGGCACATAAATCATGTCAATGGGCATTTTCCCGCTTACCAAGGCAAAGTACTGATCTACAGCTGCACTCAAAGGACAATGTATGCTCTGTCACATGTCTGATGACTATCTTCACGTTACAGACAGTAGTGAGGTACCAGCACCCATCATACACTGTAGATAACTAGCCTCTGGGTGGAAGATGTCAAAATACTCATTTCAGCAGACACATGGCCGAGGACAGTGATCCATCCCGTCTTTACCTTTGGCCTGTAACACTGAGGAGTAGGGGTCTGTTGCACAGAATATACCCCACTACAACAACAAACAGTACTTGATTGATCAATATACGCAGCCATATGTTGACCCTGGAGAGCAAATTGTTTGTGGATTGTACACAATTGTGTTCTAGGTCCCTGGGCTAATAGGCAAGGCACATCAGCACACAACACATGACCTTTTTACACAATCACTCATCTACTGTGTTACACATGGCTCATCCCGAATCAGTGGGAACTGTCAGAACCTAACACATTCACTTGGCAATGCGACAGGCAGGAATATGCCCCGTACTCACCCCCTTGTGGCTACTGTGCTGTCCTCAAATACCCATAAAGGTCTACGTAGGCCACCGCCAGAATGCGGGCCATTAAGGGGGTCATAGCCCGATGAGCACCCCGCCCTCATTGGGAGTACATCCCCAGCTGGATATCAGTGAGCTTCTGGGCCCAGCATCTCAGGCCCTCCCACCTCTTCCAACAGTGGGCACTCCGTCAGCTGTGGATCCCGGGGGGGCACCTTCTTGGCAATGGTTCTCTATAGCTCCTTTTTCTAATGGGTGTTGACCTCCATGGATGCAAGAGACAAAACAAGAGATTATAGTCACAAGTTCTGTCACAAATGGTTGTCACATACATGTCAGAAGCATCAAACTAGAACTTTATTATTTGTTAACACTACACAAGTGTGAAGCACAGAAGCCAATACGTACAGTGACATGACTACAGACATGTATTTGCACCTGCAGACTAACTCACTATCCTACTCACGGCCTACAATTACTAAGCAAGCTTACTGATGTCAGGTAGCCCATGCTCTACCAACATGTACTGTGGTGTGAGGCACAATGGAACATTACACACCAATGTGGCTTCTGAAGGGTAAACTCCTTAGGCATGAATGGACCAACACATTCACACTCTGTGAAGATGACTCACTGCATACAGTCCCTACAGGCAACTGCCATAGTACACACCTCATCCTTACGCATGAGAAACAATGAAGGGGCTGGCATTGTGGCTACAGAAAGTGTCTTTCTTGTCCATGTTTGGACATGTGGAATAACAAATGCAGACTCACGCCACTTCAGGGGGTGGGTTCTGTGGTAGGTCCCTGTACCACAGAACACTCCTTTGGACATATGTGTCTATCATAAAGAGATGATATCCAACATACAAAGGCATGCATTGTACAGTTTCTGGTATGTGACCAAGCTACAAAGTCACATATCATGGCATCCCCTGAATCAGCACATGTTCTGCACTCTGGGACTGTCAGTTATGCAATAAGCCTCTACAGGACAAATATGACCTCTGTGAAGGTGACAACAGAGCAGTGTGAGTAAGGGACCTGTCATGAGTCTAAGGCACACATTGCCGATGATGCAAAATGCACATATGGACTAGATTAGTGATTTACATCTGTACATATTCCTAATCTAGTCAAAAGCAATGAGGCATTCAGGGCACTTTTTGCCACAAGAGCATCATATTGGCCACATATCAGGATCTGTTTGGGTACAGCGAGTGGGCACAGTGTGACAGTTGCATAGCCACGGTGACTGTCCCACAGCCTAGACTAGGTCCCATACTGGGAGATACATTTGACAGACCCTGGCCTTTGCAGGCTGAGCAGACATAGGCCCTCATCACAACATTGGCGGTAAATCCCGCTTACCGCAGTGCAGAAGACCGCCAACACACCGCTGGGGCGGTGGAATTACGCTACAGCTATTACGACCCACAGCCCGGAATCCGGCAAAATCCAGACACCCACACAAGTCCGCCACACTAAAGGTCAGTGATAAACTGGCGATAACAAAACCTCCACCGTCACGCCAACAGGAATACGCCCACACTATCACAACCCACGAATCCACGCAGTGGTCTTTTAACTGCGGTATTCCATTGGCAGTACACACTGCAGCGCTCAAAATACACACACATTTACAAAGCACAACCACATTGGACAAATCGAAATACACACACCTGCTACACATACAGACACCACTCCCACACACTCAATACAATATAAAACACACACCCGCATCACCCACAAACCCCTACAACAAAAATTGAGAGAGAGACACCACCCTCAACAACACTAACATCCACAGGCACACAACACCATCACTCACACAGCATCCACGCACCTCAGACAACACACACAAACACATCCCCTCACACATCACAACCGACACCACCTCACACATCACCCACACCACACCATGGCACCGCAAAGACACCCCAGGTTCTCTGAGGAGAAGCTCAGAGTCATAGTGGAGGAAATCGTCCGGGTAGAGCCACAGCTATTCGGATCACAGGTGCAGCACACCTGCATAGCTAGGAAGATGGAGCTATGGTGTAGAATCGTAGACAGGGTCAACACAGTGGAACAGCATCCAATAACACGGGATGACATCAGGAAGAGGTGGAACGACCTACGGGGGAAGGTGCGTTCCTTGGTCTCAAGACACCAGATTGCAGTTCAGAGGACTGGCGGCGGAGCCCCACCTCCACCCCCACAACTAACAACATGGGAGGAGCAGGTCTTGGCTATACTGCATCCTGAGGGCCTCGCAGGAGGAATGAGTCAAATCTTAACTATTACATCCGCCACCCTACCTGCATGCTATCACATACCCCACCTTCACCCTCACCCCCATCACTCCATTACCTCACAAATGTCCCACTATCACAACCCACATATCCCAACACCAAGCCCTGCATGCAACACCAAAGCATGGACACCCATCACCAAAGCATGTCCACTACAGATACCCACACAGATCCCCAAACCAATTATCACACAAGGTCCTAGACAAGAATGCAAGCACTGGAGTACAGGGTCACCCACCCATTGCACACAATGGCACACACAGATGCAATAATAATGCCTTTACACCCCTGCAGGACCCCTACCAACGTCACCGGACAGGAGGTTCCAGACATGTCCACTCCCCCCACAGAAGAGGCCCACAGTGATGACAGCAGCTCTGTCCAACTGGATCAAGATGACCAGCCTGACCCATCTGGGACCTCGGGACAGTCGGTTCCCCTGACACTGGCACAAGCCACCACAGAGCCTCCCCCCTCAGGAAACACCAGCACAGCACCCACCCAGCGGGCCCATCCCTCTGTCCCCAGGACACGTCAAGCCGCAGTGTGTCCACCACTACAGGGAACCCAGGCAAATCCACCACCCCAAGAAAATCAGGGACCTGGGGGCAGTGGTAGTGGGCACACGGTTCAGGGGACAGAGGCACAGGAAAACATTGGGAAGTGGGAGTACTGCTGTGCGACAGGGGGAGGACAGGCCCAGGAAACCCACTCTCCATGAGGCCCTCTTCAACATCATGGGAGCGTACCATCATTCCCAGGAGACGATGGCAACAGTACTGTTTCAAGAGACCCAGCGGCTGCAGGAGGAACAGTATCTGGGGATCAGGGAGGAACTTAAGTCCATCAACACCACCATGGTCACCATTGTAGGGGTGCTGAAGGACCTTGTGAACACCAGGAGGGACACTGTGGCACAACAAGAGGCCCCTAACACTAGCCTGGATGATGAACAGCCCACCACCCCGCCGGCGCTATTGGGCAGGAGGCACCGCCACAGGACCACAGCACCAGCACCCCACCCCCTGCAGATGGAGAACCACCCCGCAAACGGTCCCTGAGATCCAGGACAAAGACAGAGAACAATGCCAAGACCCCTGCCAGGAAATGAGACCCCCTGAATGTCATCCTTCTGTCCCACTTCATCACCCTGTCCATCCATCAACCTCCCTAGCTCCACTTCCTATGCCCCTTTGGACAACGCACCTGTAAAACAAATAGACTGGACTCTGCCAAGGACAATCCTCCACCATCACCCCTGCCCATTTTACAACCCCCTCCACTATTTTGCACTGAAGTAAACACCCTTGAATCACAAAACAAGCTGGAGGCAGTCTGTGCTTTCACAAATGTGTTTTCACAATAACTATGGAATATAGCAATGTCGATTGTAATGTCAACATACCGATGTAACACAGCTCTAGTCCATGAGGTAATAAAGCAGAGGTCACACAGTGGGTATACACATCTGTGAAATGGAATGGCAAAGTGACAAGTCAAGGTCCATACACTGGGTGAAAGTGACAGACATATGATGGGTCTAACAATTGTATGAGAGGTGTGAGACAGTGACATCTTCTTACCTGTGTCTCACTGGAAGTATTGCTGGATAACATTGTTTCTGTTGTTGATATCCTCTTCTTCTGCCTCCTCTTCTTTACTGTCCACAGGCTCCACAGCTGCCACAGGACCCCCACCTGGACCATCATACTGCAGAAATGTCACCTGTCGTCGGAAAGCCAGGTTGTGCAGCACACAGCAGGCCATGATGATCTGGCACACCTTCTTTGGTGAGTAGTAGAGAGAACCTCCTGTCATATGGAGGCACCGGAACCTGGCCTTCAGGAGGCCGAAGGTCCTTCCGATCACTCTCCTAGTTCGCCCATTGTAGCGAACTAGGAGAGTTCATTGTAGCGTTCCTCTGCCCTTGTCCTGGGATTTCTCACTGGGGTCAATAGCCATGAGAGGTTGGGGTACCCAGAGTCACCTGTAAATGTTGAGGGACAACTGTTAGACACACACTTACCCTTAGGGACAACCCCAGACCCAGACAACTATTCACAGGTTATAGGGTCCTTGTCCTCACCTATTAGCCACACCCAGTGCCTCTGGAGTTGCCCCATCACATAAGGGATGCTGCTATTCCTCAGAATGTAAGCGTCATGCACTGAGCCAGGAAACTTGGCATTCACATGGGAGATGTACTGGTCGGCCAAACACACCATCTGCACATTCATTGAATCGTAGCTCTTCCGGTTTCCGTACACCGGTTAATTCCTACGGGGGTACCAAGGCCACATGTGTCCCATCAATGGCACCTATGATGTTGGGGATATATCCCAGGTCATAGAAGTCACCTTTCACTGTAGGCAAATCCTCCACCTGAGGGAAAACGATGTAGCTGCGCATGTGTTTCAGCAGGGCAGACAACACTCTGGACAACACGTTAGAGAACGTTAGCTGGGTCATCCCTGATGCAATGGCCACTGTTGTTTGAAGAGACCCACATGCCAGGAAATGGAGTACTGACAGGACCTGCACTAGAGGGGGGATTCCTGTGGGATGGCGGATTGCTGACATCAGGTCTGGCTCCAACTGGGCACACAGTTCATGGATTGTTGCATGATCAAATCTGTAGGTGACTATTACGTGTCTCTCTTCCATTGTCGACAGATCTACCAGCGGTCTGTACACCGGAGGATGCCGCCATCTCACCACCTGCCCCAGCGGACGTGCCCTATGGAGGAAAACACCGAGCAGAGAGTCAACCAACACTGAGGTATTACTACATGTCATTTACAAACATTTGTAAATCCGCAATGTGCCTGTTACTGTGTGTATGCAAGGCCTAGATAGGTGTGATGCAGTTAATATTAATGCCATGTGGCCCCCTGAAATGGCGACTGCCTGACCTGTAAGGTGGGACAAGAGGATATGAGGTAACTGTGCTGCCGTTCTACACCGTCGCAGCAGGTCGAAGACCGCAGCACAATCCTGCATTGGTTAACATTGGACCCTATGGGTCTCAGGAGCCAATGACGATGTACGCCGGCGGTGACAGTACGCACCGCCGCGGACATGACCGCCATTTTCTGTCTGTTCGCTCACTTGATACCTGACCTTCGACAGGAGAGAACCTACACTGCAAGTGCTGCTGTGACCTCAGTCTGGAAGCGATGATGCCTCGTGCCTGGGGAAAGGGTCCTCCCTTCACTTCGGAGGAGTTAGAGAAGTTAGTGGATGGGGTCCTCCCCCAGTACACGCTATTCTACGGTCCTCCAGACAAACAGGTGAGTACACTGTGAGCATGCTGCATGGGCAATGCCTGTTTGGAGTAGTGTGGATGGAAGATACATGGGGGGGGACTGAGGCCTGCCTGTGCGGACGGTGAGTGTATGTGCGTCATGGCAAGGGTGGGAACGTGGGCCAATGACTGTGACGGTCCGGACGGTTGAAGTTTTTCCTTTTCCCCTGTACTATTCCTCTAGGTCAGCGCCCACCAGAAGAAGGATATTTGGCGTGCCATCGCCAAGGACGTCCGGACCCTGGGGGTCCACCATAGACGGAGCACCCACTGCCGTAAAAGATGGGAGGACATTCGCCGCTGGAGAAAGAAGACGGCGGAGGCCCAGCTGGGGATGGCCTTCCAACGTGGGAGGGGTGCCCGTCGCACCATGACCCCCTGATGTTCCGGATCCTGGCAGTGGCGTATCCGGAGTTGGATGGGCACTTGAGTGCATCACAGCAGCCACACGGTGGTGAGTACCGTCACATCCATCTGACTCTGCGCGCATTACGAGGTGTCTGGGTGGGGGAGGTGGGCAGTGGGTTACCCTAGGCCAGGGCGAGCTTTGTAGGCAAGGGCCCTTTGTGAGGCAGGCTATGTGGCACCCCAACCCCACCAGTGGTAAGAGCCATCTTCACCTAGTCAGGCTCCTGTGACTTCCATGTGTGCAGCAATCGGGCATGTGCCTTGTACCCCAAGGGCATGTGATTAATCTATGAACTCTAAGTGCATAGCGTAGTGCAGAGGGCTGCTGTGTCTGTAGTGTCCGACAACTGTAGTGGTATTGCATGCACTGAACATGTCTTTCTTCTGTCTTTCCCCCACCCTTTTTGTGGTCTCCCTGTTCTCGTGTGCAATAGCATGATCAGGCGGAGGAGCAGTGGCACTGGAGCAGGAGGGAGCTGCATCCCACCTGGCCCTGGAAGGCGAGACAACGGAGTCTGAAGCCACCAGTGGGACGGAGGGTGAGGGGAGCTCCACGGCGGGACAGGAGGTGACATCAGCGACAGCGTCTCCTCCTCTGATGGGAGCTCTCTTGCGGTGGTGGGCCCCTCTATGCCCCAGCATCAACAGGTACAGCTGCCACCCCCCTACCAGCACCACCCTCCCAGCAGTCCCTCAGCGTGTGTCCCGTGGCCGCTCACCCAGGAGGGTGGTCATCTCCTTCGCCCCAGGCACCTCAGGCCCTGCCTCAGTCAGCCCTGCTGCCCTAAGTGAGGAGGCTATTGACCTCCTAAGATCCCTCACTGTTGGGCAATCTACCATTGTGAATGCCACCCAGGGTGTCGAGAGACATTTGCAACAAACAAATGCATACCTGGAGGGTATTCATTCTGGCCAAGCAGCCCAACAGAGAGCATTTCAGGCTCTGGCCTCAGCACTGATGGCAGCCATTGTCCCTGTGTCCAGCCTCTCCCCTCCAACTTCCTCCACCCAGACCCAATCTCCTGTACCTCAGCCTATCCCAAGCACCATCAGACCAGCATGCACACACCTCATCACACAAGGATGGCTCTGGCAAACATAAGCACCACACATCCCACAGGCACTCACACAAGCATCCTTCCCATGCAGACATACCAACATCCACTGCCTCCACTGTGTCCCCCTCCTCCACGTCATCCTCCTCCCCCCTTGTCTCGTCTCCACTCACACCTGCATGCACAACATCTTCAGCCACTACCTCCATCACCAGCACACCCATCACCACACACCGCTCACGTGCACTCACCACCCCCACTACCATTCACTCATCCCCTGTGTCCTCTACCAGTGTGTCTGTGGGCCCTCCTCCCAAAGTACACAAACGCAGTCACACACCCACCCAAAAGCCATCCACCCCACAATTGCCTCCAGCCCATGCACCTTCACCCAAAGTCAGCAAACGTACACTTCCTACATCCACTACCTCTTCCTCCACTCCCAAACCCCCTCCATCTACCCGTCCCAGTGTGTCTAAAAAGCTTTTGCTATCAAATGTTGACCTCTTCCCTACACCTCCCCCCCGTCCGTTCCCTAGGGCCCGCCTTTCCAGTTCCCAACCCAGCACCTCAGCCACCACATCACCGGGCACAGTGGTGCCAGCAATAGCGGGACAGGGCTGCCAGTGTCCCAAGGAGCGAAGGCAAGGACATTCCTCCACCTCCAAAACTGAAAAAGTTGCCCACATCCCGGAGGGAGAAGGCGAAAACACCTGCCACCAAGGGCTCAGGCAAAACAAAAGTGGACAGTGGCAAGACAGCTGCGCCTCCATCCAAGGTGGGAAAGGGCCAGAAAATCAAAGGCAGGTCCACATCAACGCCAACCTGAACGGCGGACAAGACCGCCACCAGCACCGCCTCCTGCACTGCCGCCAGCACCGCAGACACTGAGCCCACCACCAGCACTGCCGCCACAAAGACCGCCACCAGCACCGCAGTCAGTGAGCCCGCCACCAGCATCGCAGTCAGTGAGCCCGCCACCAGCACCGCCGCCACAAAGACCGCCGCCAGCACCGTTTCCACCAAGCCCTCCAGCAGCACCGATGCCACAGAGTCCGCCACCAGCACCGATGCCACAGAGTCCGCCGCAAGCACTACCGCTACTGACACCGCCGCCGGCACTGCCAGCGGCCCCCCACATCCTGAGCCAGTGGCACCACCGCAGACATGGCTGCCATGCCCAGTGGCTGGTCGTACGAGGCTGGTGGTCAGTTCCAGGAGCCTGGCCAGCTTGCATGTTGTACCACCGTCAGTGGAGTGTCACATCTACTACCTCAGTCCTTGGCAGGATGAAGCACTCTGGGCACGAAGCCCCCTCCAGAACCAGTGGAGAAAGGCATCCAGTACCTCAGTCCTTGGCAGGATGAAGCACTCTGGGCACCAAGCCCCCTCCAGAACCAGTGGAGAAAGGCATCCACTACCTCAGTCCTTGGCAGGATGAAGCACTCTGGGCACCAAGCCCCCTCCAGGACCACTGGAGAAAGGCATCCAGTACCTCAGTCCTTGGCAGGATGAAGCACTCTGGGCACAAATCCCCCTCCAGAACCAGTGGAGAAAGGCATCTACTACCTCAGTCCTTGGCAGGATGAAGCACTCTGGGCACCAAGCCCCCTCCAGAACCAGTGGAGAAAGGCATCCACTACCTCAGTCCTTGGCAGGATGAAGCACTCTGGGCACCAATCCCCATCCAGAACCAGTGGAGACAGGCATCCATTACCTCGGTCCTTGGCAGGATGAAGCACTCTGGGCACCAAGCCCCCTCCAGAACCAGTGGAGAAAATCATCCACTACCTCAGTCCTTGGCAGGGTGAAGCACTCTGGGCACAAAGCCCTCTCCAGAACCAGTGGAGAAAGGCATCCACTACCTCAGTCCTTGGCAGGATGAAGCACTCTGGTCGCAATGCCCCCTCCAGAACCAGTGGAGAAAGGCATCCACTTGAGAGACTGTGGCTTTGCACACCCCAGGATAAAGCACTGGGCAAACCACCCACTGGAGAGACTTGAGAGACTGTGGCTTTGCACTCCCTAGGATGAAGCAGTAGGCAAACCACCCACTGGAGAGACTTGGGAGACTGCGGCTTTGCACTCCCCAGGATGAAGCAGTGGGCAAACCACCCACTGGAGAGACTTGAGAGACTGTGGCTTTGCACTCCCCAGGATAAAGCAATGGGCAAACCACCCACTGGAGAGACTAGAGAGACTGTGGCTTTGCACTCCCCAGGATAAAGCAGTGGGCAAACCATGGAGCCCCCTCGTGGAGCAGTGGCGTCGTGCCCTCATCCGGCTGAGGTGCCCCCACCTCCCTTCTCCCTGAGGTGCCTGTTTAATTTCGATCTGATGCCCCTGCAGTGTTCTCTCCATTTGATGTCTGGTATCGAGTGTGGGCCTCGCCCATGCATTTTGGGCCCAGTGGTCCACGGACTATAAATGGTGCACTATCTGGACTTGTATAGTTGGTGTACATAATTGTTTATACTGTATTTAAAGTTTTGACTAATGGATTTTTCAAGATTGCAATCGTTACAATCATTTCCTTTTGCCATTGCGTTCTTCCTGGGGGGTGGGTGGGTGTATATGTAATGTTGCAGCATGTATTGGTGTGTGTGTTGTTGTGGGTGAGGGTGGGGGTGGGGGTGTTGCGTGTTGCATGTGTGTGTCACTCTCTTTTCCCTCCACCCTGGTGTAGGTGCAGTACTCACTGTGGTCGTCGCCGCCGTCGTTCGTGCTCCTGGTAGAGGAGCAGGAAAACTATTGCAGGGAGGATTTGGAGTTCTGGCTCCATGGCGTCCTGGTTCCTCGTGGTTTGTGTAGAGGTGAGTGTTTCCCCTTCCACGTCCTGTTTCTGCCGTGTTTTTGTTCGCGTTGGTTCCACCCCAGAAAATGTGTTGGATTGGCCTCTCATAATAGTGTGGGCGGTACATTGTCTTCCGCCTGTCTGTTGGCGGTGACTGCCATGCTGTTCGTTTGTACCGCCGTGGCGGTCGGAGTGTTAAAGTGGCTGTCTATGTTGGCGGTTTCCGCCATGGTCATGATTCCATTTTTTTTACCGCCGGCCTGTTGCCGGTCTTACCGCCGCTTTAACACCGATCGCCAGGGTTGTAATGAGGGCCTATTTCTGGTTTCTTCGATGTGAGGATTTAGCCCATGTGAAGGCTGACCTTAATGGTTTTGCACACATTCCACATGTGGTGGGGACCATTGTGGCACACATGTTGGCTTGGTCCCACTGCAGGCCAATGAGCAAGTTTATCGTAACAAAAAGTACTTCCATTCCACCAACGTGCAATGTTGTCTGTTTGGCAGATCCCTACATTTCACGTGTGTGCCTGTTATCTGGGTTCAGCCCATGATTCCTTCATAATGCAGAACAGAACCATACCCCAGCTGATGTCACAACTGCACCCAAAGAGGGTGTGGTTGGTTGGTAAGTTACATCTGTCCTTATTGTGTGTGTGCAATGTCAGGTGCTACAATCATGAACTGAGTAGCTCATTGCTGCACATATGTCCCATTCCTTAACAGGAGACTCAGCATTTCCAAACCGTTCTTGGTTGTTGACACCGCTAAGGAATCCAACTACGCCAGGGGAAGTCCACTTCAATAAGGACCATGAAAGAACACAGCGGGTAGTGGAGCGGACTTTTGGGTTCCTAATGGTGAGATGTAGGTGTTTGGACGGGATTGGTGGAGCGCTTCTCTACGCGCCCAGAAAATTGTGTCAGATCACTGTGGCATGCTGTATGCTCTACAACATCGCCCTCCGGAGGAATATCCCGTACATCCCAGAGAAAGGCGAGCCCTCAGTGCCACTGGATGAGAATCCTGAAATGCAAGTGAAGATGACAGTGGTGAAGAGCAAGTAGCTGACTTGCAGGAAGATCTCATCAACAGCTACTTTTCATGAGTGTAATGTAATGACTGTGACAGTACAATGAACTGTAGTTGTGGGAATGTGTAGAGTTGAGTGTTTTGAAATAACTGAGGATTTGATACTCTGCAATATTCAGCCAAAGGCTGCTTGATGAGTTAGCTTTTGACATATCCCCACCTTGATGATGTTGTTTTGCTTGTGTCAGTTTCCTGGCAATGTAATTTGATTTCCAGATGCTTGCTATGTGATTTGTGTAATAGGTATGTTTTCAAGCCAATACTCTTTGTTTTGTGTTTTTACAGGTACCTTAACCATGAGAGAGTTGTGACATCGGAAGGTATCTGATGCTGTTCTGACATACAAAGTGGACTTGGATTTTTCCAGGCAATGCAGGTCACAGATTTTGGGTGTATGAGACCTGTACCAAGACAGCTTGCACAGTGTTTGGGTGGAAGGTCAGAAGTGCACGTTGGAATTGTTTTGTGTACTGTGGTGGGCCAATTGCATCTTGTGTGTTATCATGTGGGCATGAAATATGTAGTAACAGATTGCGACCAAGTCATTTTCGCTTCACATTGGCTACACACTATTCTTGTATGACCTGTATGTAGCTGTAGATGTGTTTCATCATTGCAGACCACTGTGACTGTGCCACAACACTGACAAATGTTTGTGTCATACCACCAGATGCATGGGAAATTGGATTATGATGGGCGTGTGGTCAGGGACTTTTGAAGTGCCATCTGTCTATATCTTGGATTATGTGATGTTGGATTACTTTGGTGTGGTATGTGATAAGGCTCAAACTGGTGACATTATTCACTTTATTGTTTGCCTATTCTACAGAACAATGTCTGGCAAAGCCCTGCCTTCCATAGTCTGGGGGGCTCTACCTTGGAATATGTACTTTGACTCAGTATGAGTTACACATTCGTGTTTCAAAAAGTCCATACATATAGACAGCCTATGTGCTGTACACTGGAATAAAATGTTTGGTGTGACTAGACACTTGTACGTATGTGTTTGTGTGTAATGGTTGTAATCCTGAGCAGGACACTGTGTACCTGTATAATATCTCTCCTTGCACAAGAAGGTTATATCTTCATCATATGATTCACATGGTCTTACATTTCTACTTAGCAAAATGTTGAAATTAAGCAAGCGGGCAATGAGTTTGTCATGGGTGAATTTATTACAATGCTGATGCAGAAAATAAAATGTGGAAAAAAATGAACACAAAAGTAAAGTGAAGGTGTCAGTCATGGTGAATGAAATCACTGCCACACCATTGGGAGCCCAAAGTGCAGAGTGCTCTCCCATTGGAACTGGTAGGTGGTTGAGGATCAGTCAACAGAGTGAAAATGTGTCACACAACGGAGTTCCTTTAGGAAGTGATCGTTTTCTGACAGTGGTGGGTGTCTTGCCATCCGCACCGCCTAGATTCTTTGCTGGACGTCCCCGCTTGCGTGAGGGGGGATCTGCTGCTACAGAGGCAGGGGTGTCTGAGGCAGGTTCTTCCACTGGCAGGGCCTTCCTTCCAGTGGCTGGCACAGATATAGGTGTGCCTGGTGTTGATCAGCAAAAGGAAAAGGAAGATTGGTTTTGAAAACCCCTGCTCATTACTGTGCGTATGTCCCTTATCACCCCTTATAGGGAGGCCATGTTAATATTGTGGGCCTCCATCTGTTCCTTGTATGTCCCTATGCATTTCCCTCTGTAGCTGCTTCATTTCCTGGAGTTCTTTCAAGACCTGTCCCATCAAGCCTTGGGACTCTAGATAGACCCCCCCTCCAAGATGTGGCTGATGGTGTCCAGGCCAGGAGCAGCCCCAGTGGCCTCACCCCACTGGCCCACTGCATACCTCCCACGCACACTAACCCCATGGCTCTGTGCCCCTGCCACAGGGTGCCTTCTCCCTCTGGGTTCTGGAACCCCATTCTCCAAAGTGTTGTGCTGCACCTCCGTATCCAGGACTGGGGGGACAATATGATAGACACTGTGCTTGGTACACAGGTTGGGAGGCGAATGGCTACCTGTAATTTTGAGACAACCAGGCTGGGAGGTGTTGATGTGGCCACAGTGAGGCTTATTGTTGGTGTCTGACCAGGTTGTCCAGATAAGTCAGTATGCTCCTCCACATCCAGACATCCAAGAGTATCTTCTTCACTGAGGGGTTCATCCAGGGGGGTAGTGGCAGTCTCTTCTGTGGCCTTTGTGTTCCCAGTGGCACCTTTACGTGAAAGATACAATGTTACTGGTTGTATTGTGACTTCTACCTCCAATCATTTAGTGTTATATTAAGCAAAGACCTTATACAAAGTTAATTTGCGGTTAATCCAATGGTGGCAACTACCCATGGTATTGGTTGTATTAACATGACATTTGTGAAGCATGGCAATTCCAATTAAGTCAAGCAGCTGCTGAAATGTGCAGAACATTAGTAATAGGAGGATGGCCTGAGAATGCCATCTTGACACCAGTGCAGGAAAAACAGTGGCTAGGCAAGATATGTCTTTGGCCATTTTGAGGCCTAGTTGATAGTGATACAGGCAGACCCAGGAGTTTGTTGTATATGTGACTGGAGTCATTGTGTGGTCAGTGCAGTGTGAATGTGTCTGCTGCCAATACCATTCAGGGTATGCATCTTGAGGCATTTGGAATCATTGTTTAGCAAACTAGGTAAGGTGTCATTCCTGTCCTCTATAGTTTAATCTTGGGTTAGCAGGTCAAGATGAAGCTAGGTGGCCAGACACATCTCAGAGTTGAGCATAATCTGTGTCTTGGTCACTCCCATGTGAGTCAACTTCAATTGAGAGTTGGCAAGCAAGGGTATTTGGACAAGTGACCACTGGTCTGGTATTTGGAGTTAGAAACACAGTGTCTCCTAGGAGTTTCAGTCATGCCACTCTCCATACTCCATACACTTGACAAATGTTGTCCTCCCAGATAAGTAAACTTAATTTAAGAGTTCACAAATAGATGGATTTGAGCAAGTGAACACTGGTTATGTGGCTAGAGTTAAAGAAACAGAGCCTATCTGGTTTTGCATTCCGAACACTCCCTCTACTGCCCATCACCATACAAATGGTATCCTCCCAGGTGAGTCAACTTCAGTTGAGAGATAACAGACATGGATTTGGGCATGTGAACACTGGGCTGGTGTTTGGAGTTAGAAAGACAGAGCCTCCTTGCCTTAGCAGTCATGTCAGTCCCTCTACTTCATACACTTGATAAATATCACCCCCCAGGTAAGTATACTTAATTTGAGAGTTGACAGACTGATGTATTGGCACATGTGACCACTGTGCTGGTGTTTGTAGTAACAGACATAGGCCCTCATTACAACATTGGCGGTAAATCCTGCGTGCCGCCGTGCAGAAGACCGCCAACACACCGCTGCGGCGGTGGATTTCCGCTACAGCTATGACGACCCACAGCTCGGAATCTGCCAAAATCCAGACACCCACACAAGTCTGCCACACCAAAGGTCAGTGATAAACTGGCGATAACAAAACCTCCACCGTCACGCCAACAGGTATCCGCCCACACTATCACGACCCACGAATCCACGCAGCGGTCTTTCAACCGCGTTATTTCATTGGTGCTACACAGCGCCGCGATCAAAATGCACACACATTTACAAAACACAACCACATTGGACAAATCGAAATACACACACCTGATACACAAACACACACCACTCCCACACACCCAATCCAATATAAAACACACACCCACATCACCCGCAAACCCTTACTACCAAATTGAGAAAGAAGGCCAGAGAGAGACACCACCATCAACAACACTAGCATCCACAGGCACACAACACCATCACTCACACACCATCCACGCACCTCAGACAACACACAAAAACACATCCCCTCACACATCACAACCGACACCACCTCACACATCACCCACACCACATCATGGCATCTCAACGACACCCCAGGTCCTCTGAGGAGGAGCTCAGGGTCATGGTAGAGGAAATCGTCCTGGTAGAGCCACAGCCATTCGGATCACAGGTGCAGCACACCTCCATTGCTAGGAAGATGGAGCTACGGCGCAGAATCGTCGACAGGGTCAATGCAGTGGGACAGCATCCAAGAACACGGGATGACATCAGGAAGAGGGGGAACGACCTACGGGGGCAGGTGCGTTCCGTGGTCTCAAGACACCAGATTGCAGTACAGAGGACTGGCGGCGGACCCCCACTCCTCCCTCACAACTAACAACATGGGAGGAGCAGGTCTTGGCTATACTGCATCCTGAGGGCCTCGCAGGAGTAGCAGGAGGACTGGACTCTGGTAAGTCAACTCTTAACTATTACATCCCCCACCCTACCTGCATGCTATCACATACCCCCACCCTGACCCTCACCCCATCACTCCAACACCTCACAAGTGTCCCACTATCACAACCCACCCATCCCAACACCAAGCCCTGCATGCAACACCAAAGCATGGACACCCATCACCAAAGCATGTCCACAACAGATGCCCACACAGACCCCAAACCAATTATCACACAAGGTCCTAGACAAGAATGCAAGCACTGGAGTACAGGGTCACTCACCCATTGCACACGATGGCACACTCAGATGCAATAATCATGCTTTTACACCCCTGCAGGACCCCTACCCAACGTCACCGGACGGGAGGTTCCAGACATGTCCACTCCCCCAGCAGAAGAGGCCCACAGTGATGACAGCAGCTCTGTCCAACTGGATCAAGATGACCAGCCCGGCCCATCTGGGACCTTGGGACAGTCGGTTCCCCTGACACTGACACATGCCACCACAGAGCCTCCCCCCTCAGGAAACACCAGCACAGCACCCACCCAGCAGGCCCATCCCTCTGTCCCCAGGTCTCCTCAAGCAGCAGTGTGTCCACCACTACAGGGAACGCAGGCAAACCCACCACCCCAAGAACATCAGGGACCTGGGGGCAGTGGGCACACGGTTCAGGGGACAGAGGCACAGGAAAACAGGGGAACTGGGAGGACAGCTGTGCGACAGGGGGAGGACAGGCCCAGGGAACCCATCTCCACGAGGCCCTCTCCAACATCATGGAAGCGTACCATCATTCCCAGGAGACGATGGCAACGGTACTGACCAACTTTCAGGAGACCCAGCGGCTGCAGGAGGAACACTATCTGGGGATCAGGGTGGTACTCAAGTCCATCAACACCACCCTGGTCACCATTGTAGGGGTGCTGAAGGACCATGCCAACACCAGGAGGGACACTGTGGCACAACAAGGGGCTCCTGACACTGGCCTGGATGATGAACAGCTCTCCACCTCCGCCGGCACTAGTGGACAGGAGGCACTGCCACAGGACCACGACACCAGCACCTCACCTCCTGCAGATGGAGAACCACCCCGCAAACGGTCCCTGAGATCCAGGAACAAGACAGAGAACAATGCCAAGACCCCCACCAGGAAATGAGACCCCCCTGAATGTCATCCTTCTGTCCCACTTTGTCACCATGTCCATCCTTAAACTGCCCTAGCTCCACTTCCTATGCCCCTTTGGACAATGCACCTGTGAAACAAATAGACTGGACTCTGCCACGGACATTCCTCCACCATCACCCCTGACCATTTTACAACCCCCTCCACTTATTTGCACAGAAATAAACACCCTTGAATCACAAAACAATCTGGAGTCAGTCTGTGCTTTCACAAAAGTTTATTTGCAATAACTATGGAATATAGCAATGTCAAATTTATTGTCAACATACCGATGTAACACAGCTCTAGTCCATGAGGTAATATAGCAGAGTTCACACAGTGGGACCTACATCTGTTAAATGGAAAGGCAAAGTGACAAGTCATGATCCATACACTGAGTGAAAATGACAGACTTACGATAGGTCAAACAATTGTATACGATGTGTGAGGCAGTGATATCTTCTTACCTGTGTTTCACTGGAAGTATTGCTGGATAAAGTTGTTTCTGTTGTCGATATCCTCTTCTTCTGCCTCCTCTTCTTCACTGTCCACAGGCTCCCCACTGCCACAAGACCTCCATCTGGACCATCCTCCTGCAGAAAAGGCACCTGTCGTCGCAAAGCCAGGTTGTGCAGCATACAGCATGCCACGATGATCTTGCACACCTTCTTTGGTGAGTAGTAGAGAGAACCACCTGCCATATGGAGGCACCGGAACATGGCCTTCAGGAGGCCAAAGGTTCTTTCTATAATCCTCCTAGTTTGCCCATGTGCCTCATTGTAGCGTTCCTCTGCCCTTGTCCTGGGATTTCTCACTGGGGTCAGTAGCCATGGGGTAACCAGAGTCACCTGCAAATGTCGAGGGACAACTGTTAGACATACACTAACCCGTATGGACAACCCCAGACCCAGACAACTATTCACAGGGTATAGGGTCCTTGTCCTCACCTATTAGCCACACACGGTGCCTCTGGAATTGCCCCATCACATAAGGGATGCTGCTATTCCTCAGAATGTAAGCGTCATGCACTGAGCCAGGAAACTTGGCATTCACATGGGAGATGTACTGGTCTGCCAAACACACCATCTGCACATTCATAGAATGGTCGCTATTTCGGTTTCTGTACACCTGTTCACTACTGCGGGGGGTACCAAGGCCACATGTGTCCCATCAATGGCACCTATGATGTTGGGGATATGTCCCAGGGCATAGAAGTCACCTTTCACTGTAGGCAAATCCTCCACCTGAGGGAAAACGATGTAGCTCCGCATGTGTTTCAGCAGGGCAGACAACACTCTGGACAACACGTTAGAGAACATTAGCTGGGACATCCCTGATGCAATGGTCACTGTTGTTTGAAAAGACCCACTTGCCAGGAAATGTAGCACTGACAGGACCTGCACTAGAGGGGGGATTCCTGTGGGATGGCGGATTGCTGACATCAGGTCTGGCTCCAACTGGGCACACAGTTCATGGATTGTTGCACGATCAAGTCTGTAGGTGACTATTACGTGTCTCTATACCATTGTCGACATGTCCACCAGTGGTCTGTACACCGGAGGATGCCGCCATCTCATCACTTGCCCTAGCAGACGTGCCCTATGGAGGAGAACAGCGAGCAGAGAGTCAGCCAACACTGAGGTATTACAAAATGTCATTAGCACACATTTGTTAATCCGCAATGTGCCTGTTACTGTGTGTATGCAAGGCCTAGATAGGTGTGACACAGTTATTATTAATGCCATGTGGCCCCCTGAAATGGCGACTGCCTGACCTGTAAGGTGCGACAAAGGGATATGAGGTAACTGCGCTGGCGTTCCACACCGTCGCGGCGCTATCCTGCATTGGTTAACATTGGACCCTATGGGTCCCAGGAGCCAATGACGATGTACGCCGGAGGACATGACCGCCATTTTCTATCTGTACACTCACTTGATACCTGACCTTCAACAGGAGAGGACCTACACTGCAAGTGCTGCTGTGACCTCAGTCTGGAAGCGACAATGGCTCATGTGTCTGGGGAAAGGGCCCCTGCCTTCACTTCGGAGGAGTTGGAGAAGTTAGTGGATGGGGTCCTCCCCAGTAAACGCTACTCTACGGTCCTCCAGACAAACAGGTGAGTACACTGTGAGCATGCTACATGGGCAATGCCTGTTTGGAGTGGTGTGGATGGAAGATACAGGGGGTGGGGACTGAGCCCTGCATGAGTGGACGGTGAGTGTATGTGCGTCAGGGCAAGGGTGGGAACGTGGGCCAATGACTGTGACGGTCCGGACAGTTAAAGTTTTTCCTTTTCCCCTGTAGTATTCCTGTAGGTCAGCGCCCACCAGAAGAAGGATATTTGGCGTGCCATCTCCAAGGACGTCCGGACCCTGGGGGTCCACCACAGACGGAGCACCCACTGCCATAAAAGATGGGAGGACATTCGCCGCTAGAGAAAGAAGACGGCAGAGGCCCAGCTGGGAATGGCCTCCCAACGTGGGAGGGGTGCCCGTCGCACCATGGCCCCCATGATGTTCAGGATCCTGGGCGTGGCGTATCCGGAGTTGGATGGGCGCTTGAGGGCATCACAGAAGCCACAAGAGGGTGAGTACAGCCACATCCATCTGACTCTGCGTGCATTAGAAGGTGTCTGGGTGGGGGAGGTGGGCAGTGGGTTCCCCTAGGCCAGGACGAGCTTTGTAGGCATGGTCCCTTTGTGAGCCAGGCTATGTGGCACCCCAACCCCACCAGTGGTAAGAGCCATCTACACCTAGTCAGGCCCCTGTGACTTCCATGTGTGCAGCAATCGGGCATAGGCCTTGTACCCCATGGCCACTGTGAATTATCTAGGAACTATAAGTGCATGGCGTAGTGCAGAGGGCTGCTGTGTCTGTAGTATCCGCCAACTGTAGTGGTATAGCATGTACTGAACATATCTTTCTTCTATCTTCCCCCTCCCCTTTTTGTGGTCTCCCTGTTCTTGTGTGCAATAGCATCATCAGGCGGAGGAGCAGTGGCACCGGAGCTGGAGGGAGCTGCATCCCATTTGTCCCTGGAGGGCGAGACAACGGAGTCTGAAGCCACCAGTGGGACGGAGGGCGAGGGGAGCTCCACGGCGGGACAGGAAGTGACCGCAGCGATGGCAACTCCTCCTCTGATAGGAGCTCCTCTGCGCTGGCGGTCCCCTCTGTGCCCCCGCATCCACAGGTATAGCTGCCACCCCCCTACCAGCACCGCCCTCCTAGCAGCCCCTCAGCGTGTGTCCCGTGGCCGCTCACCCAGGAGGGTGGGCATCTCCTTTGCCCCAGACACCTCAGTCCCTGCCCCAGTCAGCCCTGCAGCCCTCAGTGAGGAGGCTATTGACCTCCTGAGATCCCTCACTGTTGGGCAATCTACCATTGTGAATGCCATCCAGGGTGTCAAGAGGCATTTACAACAAACAAATGCATACCTGGAGGGCATTCATTCTGGCCAGGAAGCCCAACAGAGAGCATTTCAGGCTCTGGCCTCAACACTGATGCCAGCCATTGTCCCTGTGTCCAGCCTCCCCCCTCCAACTTCCTTCACCAAGACCCAATCCCCTGTACCTCAGCCTATCCCAAGCAGACCATCAGACCAGCATTCACACACCTCAACACACAAGGGTGGCTCAGGCAAACATAAGCACCACATATCCCACAGGCACTCACACAAGCATCATACCCATGCAGACATACCAACATCCACTGACTCCACTGTGTCCCCCTCCTCCACGTCCTCCTCCTCCCTCCCTGTCTCGTCTCCACTCACACCTGCATGCACTACATCTTCAGCCACTACTTCCATCACCATCACGCCCATCACCACACACCGCTCACGTGCACTCACCACCCCCACTACCATTCACACATTCCCAGCCATCCACCTCACAACAGCCTCCAGCCCATGCACCTTCACCCAAATTCAGCAAACGTACACCTCCTACAACCACTACCTCTTCCTCCACTCCCAAACCCCCTCCATCTACCCATCCCAGTGTGTCTAAAAAACTATTCCTGGCTAATACTGACCTCTTACCTACACCTCCCCCCCACGTCCGTCCCCTAGGGCCTAGCTTTCCAGGTCCCAACCCAGCACCTCAGCCACCACATCACCAGGCACAGTAGTGCCAGCAACTGCAGGCTACTGGAGCACGCCAACCAACAGGGCTGCCAGTGTGCCAAACAGCGAGGGCAAGGACATTCCATCACCTGCAAAAGTTAAAAAGTTGCCCACATCCCAGAGGGAGAACCAGAAAACACCTGCCACCAAGGCCTCAGGTAAAATGAAAGGGGATAGTGGCAAGACAGCTGCGCCACCATCCAAGGTGGGGAAGGGCCAGAAAATAAAGGGCAGGTCAGGAGAGGGCATGGTGGCACCGACAATGGGACCAGTGTCACGCCTTCTGTCCACGTCGATACCAACCTGTACAGCGGAGAAGCCCGCCACCTGCACAGCCACCTGAACCGTCACCTGCACCACCACCAGCACTGCTGTCATTGAGGCTGCCACCAGCACTGCAGTCACTGAGCCCGCCACCAGCACTGCCGCCACAGAGCCCGCCACCAGCACCGCCGCCACAGAGCCCGCCACCAGCACCGACGGCACAGAGGCCGCCCACAGCACCGCTGCCACAGAGGCTGCCGCCAGCACCGCCGCAACTGATCCGCCGCAAGCACCGCCAGCGGCCCCGTGACATCCTGACCCAGTTGCACCTCCGCAGACATGGCTGCCATCCCCAGTGGTCAGTCGTCCAAGGCTGGTGGTCAAGTCCAGGAGCCTGGGCAGCTTCCAAGATGCACCACTTTCAGTGGAGGAAGGCATCCACTACCTCAGTCCTTGGCAGGATGAAGCACTCTGGGCACAAAGCCCCCTCCAGAACCAGTGGAGAAAGCCATCCACTTCCTCAGTCCTTGGCAGGATGAAGCACTCTGGGCACAAAGCCACCTCCAGAACCAGTGGAGAGAGACATCCACTACCTCAGTCCTTGGCAAGATGAAGCACTCTGGGCACAAAGCCCCCTCCAGAACCAGTGGAGAGATACATCCACTACCTCAGTCCTTGGCAGGATGAAGCACCCTGGGCACAAAGCCCCCTCCAGAACCAGTGTAGACTGTTATCCACTTGAGAGGCTGTGGCTTTGCACTCCCCAGGATACAGCAGTGGGCAACCCACCCACTGGAGAGACTTGAGAGACTGTGGCTTTGCACTCCCCAGGATACAGCAGGGGGCATCCCACCCACTGGAGAGACTTGAGAGACTGTGGCTTTACACTCCCCAGGATATAGCTGTGGGCAACCCACCCACTGGAGAGACTTGCGAGACTGTGGCTTTGCACTCCCCAGGACACAGCAGTGGGCATGGGGCCCCCTCGTGGAGCAGTGGCGTTGTGCATTGATCAGGCTGAGGTGCCCTCCCCCTCCCCCTGAGGTGCCTGTTTCATTTTCATCTTATGCCCCTGCAGTGTTCTCTCCATTTGAAGTCTGATATCATGTGTGGGCCTCGCCCATGCATTTTGGGACCAGTGGTCCACGGACAATAATTGGTGCACTATACGGACTTGTGTAGTTGGTGTCCATAATTGTATATACTGTATTTCGAGTTTTGACTACTGGATTTTTCATGATTACAATCGTTCAACTCATTTCCTTTTGTCCTTGCGTTTTTACGGGGGTGGGGGGGTGTATATGTAATGTTGCTGCATGTAGTTGTGTGTATGTTGTTGTGGGTGAGGGTGGGGGTGGTGGTGTTGAGTGTTGTGTGTGTGTGTGTCACTCTCTTTTCCCTCCCCTCTCCCCTGTGTTGTAGGTGCAGTACTCACCATGGTCGTCGCTGCCATCTTTGGTGCTGCTGATAGAGGAGCAGGAAGACCATTGCAGGGAGAATCTGGAGTTCTGGCTCCATGGCATCGTGGTTCCTCATGGGGTGTGGAGAGGTGAGTGTTTTCCCTTCCAAGTCAAGTTTCCGCCATGTTTTTGTTCGCGTTGGTTCCGCCCCGGAAAAGGTGGCGTATTGGCATCTTGTGATCAGGTGGGCGGTACATTGTGTTCTGCCTGTCTGTTGTCGGTTACCGCCGCGCTGTTTGTTTGTACCGCCATGGCGTTCGGAGTGTTAAAGTGGCTGCCTATTTTGGCGGTTTCCGCCATGGTCGTGATTCAATTTTTTTACCGCCGGCCTGTTGGCGGTATTACCGCCGCTTTAACACCGACCGCCAGGGTTGTAATGAGGGCCATAGTGCCTTCTGGGAGTTGCAGTCATGTCAGTCCTTGTGCTACGCACACTATACAGATGTTATCACCTCAGGTGAGTACACTTCATTTGTTAGCTCCCAAACAGGAGTTTTTGGAGAACAGGACACTGGGCTGGTGAGTGAAGTAACAGTGACAGAGCCTCCTGGCTTTATTAATCATGTAATTCCCTCTACTATGCACATGGTAGCATCCCAGCTGAGTTAACTTACATTGAGAGTAGTCAAACAGGGGTTGATGAATCAAGTCAACACTGTTCTACCACTGTTCAGGTGTTTACAGTCAGAGAAACAGTACGTTCTGTGAGTTGCAGTCAGGTGATTCCATCTAGGTCACATACTTTTCCAATGTGACCCCCCTCTCCCCCTCGAGAGTGAACTTCATTTGAGATGTGACACACAAGGGTGGTGTTTGGGGTTATACTAACAGTGTCTTCTATGAGTTACATTCATGTACCTCCCTGTACTACACACACTAAACAAATATTACCCCTCCTGGTGAGTACACTTCATTTGTGAGGTTCCAAAAAGGGTATTTGGAGAAGTGAACACTGGACTGGTGATTGGAATGACAGTAACAGAGCCTCCTGGGAGTTGCAGTCATGTAACTCCCTGTACTACACACACTATACAAATATTATCCCCCCAGCTGAGTACACTTCATTTTTGAGTTCCCAAAGAATGGTATTTTTGCAAGTGAACACTGGACTAGTGGTTGGACTGACATCAACAGAGCCTCCTGGGAGCTGCAGTCGTGTAAGTAACTACCTGTACTACACACATTATACAAATGGTATCCCACAGGTGAGTATACTTCATTTGTGAGTTGACAAACAGGGGTAAATGGGCAAGTGACCACTGTGCTGATTTTTGGAGTTACAGATACAGGGCCTGCAGGGAGTTGCAGTCATGTCACTCTCTCTAGTACACACACTATGCAAATAGTATCCTCTCAGGTGAGTACACTTCACTTGAGAGTTACCAAACAATGGTATTTGCACTAGAGAACACTGGGTTGGTGGTTGGTTTTATAGACACAGGGCCTTCCTGGCCTTAGTAGTCATTTCAGTCCCTCCACCTACCATATTTAACAAATGGTATCATCCCAGCTGAGTAAACTTAAATTGAGAGTTGCCAAACAGAGGTCTTTAGACAAGTAAGCACGGTTGTGGTATTTGGAGTTCCTGAAGCAATGCCTCCTGTGAGTTGCAGTCAGGTCACTATCTCTACTACCTACACTTGACTAACGTTCTCCCCCATGTGAATACACTTCAATAGAGAGTTCACTAACAGATGTACTGTAACATGTGACCACTGTGCTAGTGTTGGTCGTTACAGGACTAGTGCCTGCTGGGAGTTGTAATCATGTCAGTGCCTGTAGTACACACACATGACAAATGTTATTTCCCAGGTATGTACCCTTAAATTGATAGGTAACAAACAGGGGTATTTGGACAAGTGACCGCTGGTCTGGTGTTTGGTGCCTGCTGGGAGTTGCAGTCATGTCAGTCCCTGTACTACACACACTATACAGATATCACCTTCCCAGGTGAGTACACTTCAATTATGAGTTGACAAATAGAGGCTTATGGATAGCTCAACACTGGGCTGGTGAGTGGAGTAACAGTAAAAGTGACAAAAGGTGAGCTGTGAGCATGCATGACATAGCATTTTGGTGAAATTTTTCTGTGTTGTGACTTACAAGACTTCACTCCCCAGGTATTCCTGTCAAGCCCTCAGGATGCAGGATGACCAAGACCAACTCCTCCGCAGGGAAAGAGATGTAATGGGGCACTGAGAAGGCTACTGCCAATCTTCTTAGTCTGAACCTGGTGCCTGGAAACCAGGAAATGGAGCTTGCCCATGAGGTCGTTCCACTTCTTCCTAATGCCCTCCTTTGTGCGCAGGGTGGTGTTTACAACAGTTACTCTGTCAACAATCTTGTCCCACATTTACATTTCCCTACTGATAGGAGTGTGCTGGACTTGTGCTCCAAACAATTGTGGGTCTACTCCACTATGACTTATAACTCATCTTCAGAAAAACTGGGATTTTTGAAACGTGACATGGTGGAACAAAAAAAAAAAACAACGGGTGACAGTGACTTACTAAACTGGGGAAGTGCAATAGGTTGTGAATAGGCAAAAGTGCCTGCAGGGTGTTTAAAGGGATGCCCAGTCTATGTACTCTTCAAGGAAAGGTGCTTAGGCTTTGTTGTCTTGCAGTGTAAGTGCAAAAGATTGTATTTTG
The DNA here is from genome assembly GCF_031143425.1 of Pleurodeles waltl. Lineage (NCBI taxonomy): Eukaryota > Metazoa > Chordata > Amphibia > Caudata > Salamandridae > Pleurodeles > Pleurodeles waltl. The sequence goes on along the minus strand of NC_090448.1, from coordinate 1,077,151,127 downwards.
TAGAGGGGTGTGTTTATAGTATCCTTTGCAGGTATGTCCAGTGTATCCATAAGTTCAACTGTGCTGTTTTTAAATTCATCCAATGTGCAGTTGTGTATTGCCTTGGTGACCGCAGACGGCCGTGGTTTGGACCGCCATTGGCTGACTGGCATTGGAGTCCAACAAGGTGACTGTGTGCTTGTAATAAGGTCAGTAGTTGATCACTGTGCTGTCGGTGCTTGAGGTCGGACTGCCTATTTCCAGGCCTCTGCGCTGCTGGCGGTCTTCCTTTTTTGATTGGTGGTCGACGTTCCTGCCTGTATAACTCGTAATATGGTGGTCTGAAGTCCGCCTTTATGAGGCCCCTTCAATGAGGCCCATGGAAAGACATGGAGGCCAGTGGAGCAGGCTTTTGGGCTCCTGAAGGCCAGATTTAGATGCCTGGCAAGACCGCTGGAGCCCTTCTCTATTCACCCGATAAGGTGTGCCAAATCACAGTGGCCTGCTGCATGTTGCACAACATCGTCTTGTGACGGAACATCCCATGCATCACAGACATTGGAGACCATGAAGGGCCACGAGGTGAGGATGTTGAAATGCAAGATTAAGATGATAGCGGATAAGAGGAAGGAATTGACATATGTCAAGATGTTATTGCCAACTTCTTCACCAGAGTGTGTGTTTACTTTTACCTATTGTAACATCAAATGTCAGGACAACTTGTAAATAGTATACATATCAGTCTGTGTTGGTAATTTGGTAGGAATGGTTAGCTCAGGAATGTCCAGTGCAAGGATGTTTGTTGATCACATTTGTTATACATTGACTACTATGGCCCTCATTAAGACTGCCAGGGCAATGTGGCGGTATTACCACCAAAAGGCTGGCGGTACATACCACCACATTATGAGATTGGCGGATTGGCTACAGTCAACCCGCCAATGAACCACTCATACCGCCATGGCGGTATGTGCGGCCGGGCCGGAGAAGTCAATCTCCTGCCTGGCGGCCGACGGAGTACCGCCCCTGGCATTATTAGCCAGCCTACCACAATGGTTTCCGTGGCATTAGCAACCACACGAAAACCATGGCTGTAAGCCCTACCCGTGACAGCGAATCCCTTCCCTGTCACCGGTAGGTGGCTGCCCCGCCCCCCAAACACTCACCTGATATATCCCCACCCCCTACATCCAAACTCAAAACCCCCACCCACCCCCATACACACACCAACCCCGGCCCCTGACATTCAAACTCATCCTCCCACCCCCTCTGATACACAAAGTAACACCCCCACCCCCTCTGGTCCACTCACTCAACCCCCATACACGCACACCTGCAGACACGCACACACCACACAACTGCCCAATCCCCCACAGCCACACACGCACACATCACCTCCCACCCCCACTACAGTCACAGCGCCCCTCACCCCACATCCCCCTCCCCGCATACACACACACAGACACCCACATACACCCATTCACCAACACTGCCATACACGCATTCAAACATGCATACTTCCAGACATCCTCACACTCATTCTTTTACACATTCACACTGACATGCAGACACGCACTCACTTCACCATGCTTAAACGCATTCACTCACACGCATACAACCACACAAACATCACAACACACACAGACACATTCACAGTGGCACTCACATTCAGACACACACACACAACACCTCCTACCACCGTCCCCTGTCGGACACCAGACTTACCTTGTCCGGCGAGGAGGTCATCCGACAGGGAACGCGAAGGGGCACTGCTACCTTCAGCAGCACCCCACCAGCAGAACAAGGCCAGGTCGTATTTATGTTCATAATACGGCTGGCAGCTTTCTACTGGCGGGGTGGTGCAGGTGGTTGCAGCGCCACCTTACCACCGTCCGCCAGCATGAGCACTGCCCGATTTCCACCCTTATTGTGGCGAAAGTCAGGCAGTATTCATAATATGGAGGATAGATGGTAGCCGCGGTGGTGGTATGTTGGCAGCCGTCACCGCGGTGGTAGGCGGTATTTACCGCCAAAGTTAAAATGAGGGCCTATGTTTCTTGACATTGATTGCCTTTGCTTGTTCCAATTATTTTGTGTCCTCCTAACTTATCATTTGATTCTATTTTGTCATGTGGAATCATTAATTTTCCCTTGTTATTCTGTTTTAGGATCCTTCACCATGTCATCTTCATTTGGATATTTGAAAGTTGTGACATTTGAAGTGATATGTTGCTGTTAGGAAGTACAAAGGGGACAAGGGTTGATCCGGTGACAGCCACACCCTTTGGATGTACATATCCTGTACAAAGACAACTTGCACAGGGACTGAACGGAAGTTCTTGAGATTGCATCAGGCCTGTGTTCTGTTGAATACTGCCACTAAGGCATTATGTGCTGCTTTAATTGCTCTAACCACATGTATAAGTAGCATACTCATCTCCCTTCACATTGGCTAAATCTTAATTTTGTGTTAAGTGTATGAAGCTGTTGATGTGTCTCCGAAAGGCGGTTGTGACATTCCACCAGATACTCACACAGCATATTAAAATGATCATGTGGCCACAAAATGTAGTACTGCCATGAATTTGACTATTGCTTTTATTGATGTATGAATCCTATTGTGAGGCAGGATTGCTGGCTGGTCTTGGAAAGTTAAAATCTAAATGGTACAGTCTATTAGGGTTATGCGTGAGTTATAGAAATGATCTAAAAAAGCGCCAAATTTTGTTTCTTACAATATTATGATAACAGTACAATGGGATTTGTGATTTATCTGTATTTTACCTTTTTTGGATATGATAAACACATAACCCAATATTTATAATTTATATTTGAATGTATCTTATAGATTATTCGCTTTTTGAAATGATGGTTGAGGAAGACATAAAAAAGGAAGTACCACAATAAATACAACACCTGATTTTGACTTTGTGTTATGTGAATTTTTTTTTCTAACATAAATTAACTTAAACATGTTTGAAAAAAAAATAATAAAAGAGGTAAGCCAATCATGGTGGATGAAAGTACATTTATATAGCCAAAACTATTTGCAGTCCAAAGTATCGCATACAACTGTTCTCAAAAAGGTAAATGTGAGCAGAAATAGTCCACAAAGTGAATGTTGAGCACACTGTAGGAAATTCGATTCTGTGTCTCTTGGTGGTAGAGGACTTGCCATCCTCTCTTGGTGGTCCTGATGAACCTCCCCTCCTGAGGAGGGGATCCATTGTTGCAGGGACTGAGGTGATTGCAGGTGTTTCTGCTTGTGGCTGGGCCTCCCTTTTTGAGGCTGAGACAGGTGTAGTGGGGCGAGATGTTGGAGGGGCACAGAAAGAGTTAGATGTTGGTGGGAAAGCCCTGTAAATATGGTGGTAAATGTAAAACAGCACCCCAGTCAGGGAGCTCATATTGGAATTGTGTGTCTGCATTTCTACAATGTGCTCCCTCTGCAACTGCTTCATGTCCTGGAGCTCTGTAAGAACATGGCCCATCATGTCGTAGGACTGATGTAGGGCTCCCCAGACCTGGTCAATGGTGGTCTGGGTGACAATGTACCCAGGGTCTCACTTTGCTGGCCCACAAATTCCCTCCTACAACTACTACCCCAACTACTCGGTGCCCTTGAGCGTGTGTGTGCCCCATCCCACTGGGTCCTGGCTGAACTGGAGGTAGTAGTGAAGCTGATGGTGTTGTCTCAACAGCAGCCAGGGCAGGGGGCACATGATGGTTGTGACATTCCTTTGGGCACAAGGAGTGGAGGTATCCATTGGCTTAGATATTGTCACAGCTGGTGTGGAAGGTGTAGGTGTGGGCTGTCTGCCCAGATAGACCAGATGAACCAGGCTGCTCACCATCATCTAGACATGCAGGAGTGGAGTCTCACTGAAGTCATGATCCTAGTCTGAAATGGAGGTATCCTCCATGGCTGATGGTTGGCACATACATTTTGTGTAGGGCCTAAAATGAACTGCAAAAACTCATATTGTAACATTCTAAATTATGAATGCAATGGAATTTGAGCTACATAAGAAGCAACCTGAAAGGAAATTATTTTACAGACAATCCTCTCCGCCATGGTGAGACACTGGGAATAAATGGAATATTGGCCCACAAGTTGATGAAATAACTTACAAAATGAAACAAAAGAAAACATTAACAGAGGGAGGAATGCAAAGAAAATAATCTCAATGCTGAGTGGCAAAATCAGCAGCAAAATGGTGTTGTGCAGTGAAATGGCAAAAGATCATGGACTGAAATGGAGTGTGTTTTATAGTGTGGTTTGAAGGTGTTCACAATTGGCCAATATATTTCAGATGTGTGCTGCTAGCATCCATTCAATAGCCACAGCCATTGCACAATGGTGAGCGAGTCCCACAATGGACTGCCTAAGTCAGGGATCCCCCTCCATAATAATGCCAGCATGGCTGTGAAACCTAAATATGCAACCCCACACTCCTGACGGTGACAGAGAACTATTAGTCAGCATTGGAGTCTGCCACATCGACAGTGGTATACCACTTACACAGCAGAGTCCACTCTGTCGATGTGTACGGATGTTCACCCACCATAGATCTAAATACGACAGTCAGAATTCCATCAGCATGATGAAGTATTTGGGACCACTGTTGTGGCGGACTGACAGACGTCCCGCCAAGATCTAAATCAGGCACTTAGGTGGTCATGACAGCCCTGGCGGTCGGTGTTAAAGCGGCGGTAAAACCGCCAACAGGCTGGCGGAAAAATAAATGGAATTACGACCGTGGCGGAAACCGCCAACATAGACAGCCACATTAACACTCCGTCTGCCAAGGCGGTACAAACAAACACCGTGGCGGTAACCGCCAACAGACAGGCGGAGGACAATGTACCACCCACAGAATTACAACAGGCTAATTCGCCACCTTTTCCAGGCCGGATTCACCGCAAACAAAAACACGACAGAACAGGACTTGGAAGGGGAAACGCTTACCTCTACACATCCCACGAGGAACCAGGACACCATGGAACCAGAACTTCAGATTCTACCAGCCTTGATCTTCCTGCTCCTCTACCAGGAGCATGAACGCCGGTGGCGAAGACCATGGTGAGTACTGCACCTACGACACAGGGAAGGGGGGAGGGGAAAAACAGTGACACACACACACGCAACACACAACACTCCCAACCCCACCCTCACCCACGACAACACACACACTAATACATCATGATACATTACAGTTACACCCCCCAAAGCCCCCCTGGAAGAATGCAAGGACAGAAGGAAATGAGTCGAATGATTGTAATATATCCAGACAGTAATCAAAAATATATACATATATAAAGATATTCACATTATAAACAAATATATAAACCAAGAATACAAGTCCAAGGTATTCCATTATCATAGTCTGTGGACCACTGGGCCCAAAAGGCATGGGCGAGGCCCACACTCAATACCCGAACAAGACGGAGAGAACACTGCAGGGGCATCAGATAGAAATAAAACAGGCACCTTAGGGGGAGGGGAAGGGGGGGCACCTCAGCCGGATGAGTGCACGACGCCAGATCCACGAGGGGGCTCCATGTCCACTGTTCAATCCTGGGGAGTGCAAAGCCACAGTCTCTCAAATCTCTACAGTGGGTGGTTTGCCCACTGTTCAATCCTGGGGAGTGCAAAGCCACAGTCTCTCAAGTCTCTACAGTGGGTGGTTTGCCCACTGTTCAATCCTGGTGAGTGCAAAGCCACAGTCTCTCAAGTCCCTACAGTGGGTGGTTTGCCCACTGTTTAATCCTGAGGAGTGCAAAGCCACAGTCTCTCAAGTCTCTACAATGGGTGGTTTGCCCACTGTTCAATCCTGGGGAGTGCAAAGCCACAGTCTCTCAAGTGGATAACATTCTCCACTGGTTTCTGGAGGGGGCTTTGTGCCCAGAGTGCTTCATCCTGCCAAGGACTGAGGTAGTGTATGTCTTTCTCCACTGGTTCTGGAGGGGGCTTTGTGCGGTGATGTCCTGGGCAGCGGTGCTGGTGGTGTCCTGGGCAGCGGTGCTGGTGTCCGGTGGTGTCCTGGGCAGCGGTGCTGGTGGCGGAGGTGTCCTGGGCAGCTGTGCTGGTGGCGACAGTGTCCTGGGCAGCGGTGCTGGTGGCGGAGGTGACCTGGGCAGCAGTGCTGGTGGCGGTGGTGTCCTGGGCAGCGATGCTGGTGGCGGTCTTGTCCGCCGTGCAGATTTTCCCAGACTTGCCGGTTTTACTGTGCCCCTTCCCGACCTTGGATGGTGGCACAGCTGTCTCCACACTCCCAACTGTACCCCTGGGAGTGGCTTTGGTGGCTGATTTCTTTCCTCCCTCCCCCCGTGCACTGGCCAACTTTTTGTGCTTTACAGGTGGGGGACTGTCCGTGCTCTGGCTCCTTGCCACACTGGCTGCCCTGCTGCCTGGCGCACTCCAGAAGCCGGTTACTACTGGCACCACTGGTTCTGCAGATGTTGTGGCTGAGGTGCTGGGTTGGGACCTGGAGAGGCGGGCCCTAGGAGACTGAAGGGGTGGGGGAGGTGAGGGGAAGAGGTCAAGGTTGGACAGGAAAAGTTTTTGGGACACACTGGGACGGGTAGATGGAGGAGGTTTGGGAGTGGAGGAAGAGGTAGTGGTTGTAGGAGGTGTACGTTTGCTGACTTTGGGTGAAGGTGCATGGGCTGGAGGCTGTCGTGAGGTGGATAGCTGTTGGGTGGGTGTATGGCTGCATTTGTGTAGTTTGGGAGGAGGGCTCACAGACACACTGGTAGAGGACACAGGGGATGTGCGAATGGTAGTGGGGGTGGTGACTGCACATGAGCGGGGTGTGATGGTGGGTGTGCTGGTGATGGACGTAGTGGCTGAGGATGTAGTGCATGCAGGTGTGAGTGGAGACGAGACAGGGAGGGAGGAGGTAGACGTGGAGGAGAGGGTCACAGTGGAGGCAGTGGATGTTGGTGTGTCTGCATGTGTATGATGCTTGCGTGAGTGCCTGTGGGATGTGTGGTGCTTATGTTTGCCAGAGCTTCCCTTGTGTGTTGAGGTGTGTGCATGCTGGTCTGATGGTGTGCTTGGGATAGGCTGAGTTACAGGGGTTTGGGTCTGGGTGGAGGCTAGAGACAGGGACAATGGCTGCCATCAGTGCTGAGGCCAGAGTCTGAAAAGCTCGCCGATGGGCTGCCTGACCAGAAAGAATGCCCTCCAGGTATGCATTGGTTTGTTGCAACTACCTCTCTACACCCTGGATGGCATTCAAAATGGTAGACTGCCCAACAGTGAGGGACCTGAGGAGGTCAATGGCCTCCTCACTGAAGGCAGCAGGGGTGACAGGGGCTGAAGTACCTGGGGCGACGGAGATGCCCACCCTCCTGGGTGAGCGGGCACGGGACACACACTGAGGGGCTGCTGGGAGGGCAGTGCTGGTGGGGGGGGTGGCGGCTGTACCTGTAGATGCGGTGGCATAGATGGGCCCGCCACTGCAAGGGAGCTCCCATCAGAGGAGGAGTCCGTATTGCTGTTCTCAGCTCCTGTACCCGCCGTGGAGCTCCCCTCGCCCTCCGTCCCACTGATGAATTCAGAGTCCGTTGTGTCGCCCTCCAGGGCCATGTGGGATGCAGCTCCCTCCTGCTCCGGCGCCACTGCTCCTCCGCCTGATGATGCTAATGCACACAAGAACAGGGAGACCACAAAAAGGTGGGGGAAGACAGAAGAAAGACATGTTGAGTGCATGCAATACCGCTACCGTTGGTGGACACTACAGACACAGAAGCCCCCTGCACTACGCCGTGCACTTGGAGTTCCCTATTCAATCCCAGGGACATGGGTTGCAAGGCTATGCCCGATTGCTGCACACATGGATGTCACAGGAGCCTGACTAGGTGTAGTTGGCACTGTACACAGGTGGGGTGGGGTGCCACAGGGCCTGCCTTAAGAAGGGACCTTGCCTACTAAACTCGCGCTGGTCTAGGGGAACCCACAGCCCACCTCCCCCACCCAGACACCTCCAATGTGCGCTGAATCAGCAGAATGAGAGTGTCCTCACCCCCTTGTGGCTGCTGTGATGCCCTCAAGCACCCATCCAACTCCGGGTAAGCCACTGCCAGGATCCTGAACATCAGGGGGGGTCATGGTGCGACGGGCACCCCTCCCACGTTGGGAGGCCATCCCCAGCTGGGCCTCCGCCGTCTTCTTGCTCCAGCGGCGAATGTCCTCCCATCTTTTCCGGCAGTGGGTGCTCCGTCTGTGGTATACCCCCAGGGTCCGGACTTCCTTGGTGATGGCATGCCAAATGTCCTTCTTCTGGTGGGCGCTGACCTACAGGAATGGTACAGGGGAAAAGGAGAAGATATTACCATCCGCACCGTCACAGTCATTGGCCCTCATCCCTACCCTTGCCATGACGCACATGCACTCACCGTCGTTTCATGCACGCCTCATTCTCCCACCCCCTATCTTTCATCCACACCATTCCACACAGGCATTGCTTCTACAGCATGCTCACAGTGTACTTACCTGTTTGTCTGGAGGACTGTAGAGTAGCGTGTATTGGGGGAGGACCCCATCCACTAGTTTCTCCAACTCCTCTATGCTGAAGGTAGGGGCCCTTTCCCCAGACACACAAGCCATTGTCTCTTCCAGACTGAGGTCACAGCAGCACTTGCAGTGTAGGTCCTCTCCTGTTGAAGATCAGGTATCGAGTGATTGAACAGAGAGAAAATGGCGGTCACGTCCGCGGCGGTGCGTACCATCACCGCCAGGGTACATCGTCATTGGCTTCTGGGACCCATAGGGTCCAATGTTAACCAATGCAGGATTGCGCCGCGGTCTTCGACCGCCTAACGCCAGCGCAGTTACCTCATAGCCCCTTGTCCCACTTTACAGGTCAGGCAGCCGCCATTTCAGGGGGCCACATGGCATTATTTTGGACTGCATCACACATATCTAGGCCTTGCTTAAACACTAATACAGGCATATGTCGATTTGCTAATATTTTCCAGTTAAGCTGTGTTTATGTACCTCAGAGTTGGTTGACTCTCTGCTCGCTGTTCTCCTCCATAGGCACCGTCTGCTTGGGCACGTGAGGAGATGGCGGCATCCTCCGGTGTACAGACCGCTGGTGGACCTGTTGAAAATGGAGGAGCAACATGTGATCATCACCTATAGACTTGATCGTACCACAATCCTGGAACTGTGTGCCCAGTTGGAGCCAGACCTGATGTCAGCTATCCGCCATCCCACAGGAATCCCCCCTCAAGTGCAGCTGCTGTCAGTACTCCATTTCCTAGCAAGTGGGTCTTTTCAAACTACAGTGGGCATAGCATCAGGGATGTCCCAGCCTCTGTTTTCCAAAGTGTTGTCCAGAGTGTTGTCTGCCCTGCTGAAACACATGCGGAGCTACATCGTTTTCCCTCAGGTGGAGGATTTGCCTACAGTGAAAGGTGATTTCTATGCCCTGGGACATATCCCCAACATCATAGGTGCCATTGATGGGACACATGTGGCCTTGGTCCCCCCACGCAGGAGTGAACAGGTGTACAGAAACCGGAAGAGTTACCATTCAATGAATGTGCAGATGGTGTGTTTAGCAGACCAGTACATCTCCCACGTGAAAGCCACATTTCCTGGTTCAGTGCATGAAACTTATAACCTACGGAATATCAGCATCCCTTATGTGATGGGGCAACTCCAGAGGCACTGTGTGTGGCTATTAGGTGAGGACAAGGACCCAATATAGTGTGACTAGGTGTCTGGGTATCGGGATGTGCCTATGAGTTAGTGTGTGTCTAACTGTTGTCCCTCGACATTTGCAGGTGAATCTGGTTACCCCAACCTGTCATGGCTACTGATCCCAGTGAGGAATCCCAGGACAAGGGCAGAGTAACACTACAATGAGGCCAATGAACGAACTAGGAGGATTAAAGAGCAGGCCTTCGGCCTCCTGATGCCAGGTTCAGGTGCCTCCATATGACAGGTGGTTCCCTATTCTACTCACCAAAGAAGGTGTGCCAGATCATCGTGGCCTGCTGTATGCTTCACAACTTGGGTTTGCGACAACAGATGCCTTTTCTGCAGGAGGATGGTCCAGATGGAGGTGTTGTGGCAGCTGTGGAGCCTGTGGACAGTGAAGACGAGGAAGCAGAAGAAGAGGACACAGACAACAGGAACACAGTGATCCTGCAATACTTCCAGTGAGACACAGGTAAGAAGACAACACTGGCTGCTACATCTGATTTAATTCTTCTACCTCTCATCTATCTGTCATTTTCACCCAGTGTATGGTAACTGAGTTGTCACTTTCCCTTACGATTTCACAGATGTGGGTCCCACTGTGTGACATCTGCTATGTTACCTCATGGACTAGAACTGTGTGACATAGGTATGTTGACAATAGAATGGACATTGCTATTTACCTCAGTTATTGCAAATACACAATTGTGAAAGCACAGACTGACTCCAGATTGTTTTGTGACTTAAGGGTGTTTATTTAAGTGCTAAATAGTGGAAGGGGTTGTAAAATGGTCAGGGGTGATGGTGGAGGAATGTCCATGGCAGAATCCAGTCTATTAGTCTCACAGGTGCATTGTCCAAAGGGGCATAGGAAGTGGAGCTGGGGTAGTTTAAGTATGGACAGGGTGACAAAGTGGGACAGAAGTATGACAATCAGGGTGGTCTAATTTCTTGGCGGGGTCTTGGCATTGTTCTCTGTCTTTGTCCTGGATCTCAGGGACCGCTTGCGGGGTGGTTCTCCATCTGCAGGGGGTGGGGTGCTGGTGTGGTGGTCCTGTGTCGGTGCTTCCTGTCCACAAGCGCCAGCGGAGGTGGTGGCCAGTTCATCATCCATGCTAGTGTCAGGGGCCCCTTGTTGAGCCACAGTGTCCCTCCTGGTGTTGACGAGTTCCTTCTGCACCCCTAAAATGGTGCCCAGGGTGGAATTGATGGATTTGAGTTCCTCCCTGAACCCCAAATATTGTTCCTCCTGCAGCCACTCAGTCTCCTGAAACTTGCCCAGTACCGTTGCCATCGTCTCCTGTGAATGGTGGTAGGCTCTCATGATGTTGGAGAGGGCCTCGTGGAGAGTGGGTTCACTGGGCCTGTCCTCCCCTTGTCGCACAGCCGCCCTCCCAGTTCCCCTGTTTCCCTGGGCCTCTGTCTCCTGAACCTTGTGCCCACTACCACTACCCCCAGGTCCCTGGTGTTGTTGGGGTGGTGGGTTAGCCTGGATTCCCTGTAGTGGTGGACACACTGCTGATTGATGTGTCCTGGGGACAGAGGTATGGGCCCGCTGCGTGGGTGCTGTGCTGGTGTTTCCAGAGGGGGGAAGCTCTGTAGTGTCCTGTGCCAGTGTGAGGGGAACCGACTGTCCCGAGGTCCCAGATGGGTCAGGCTGGTCATCTAGATCCAGTTGGACAGAGCTGCTGTCATCACTGTGAGCCCTCTTCTGTGGGTGGAGTGGACATATCTGGACCCTCCTGTCCGGTGACGTTGGGTAGGGGTCCTGTAGGGGTGTAAAGGCATGATTATTGCATCTGTGTGTGCCATGGTGTGCAATGGGTGGGTGACCCTGTACCCCAGTGCTTGCATTCCTGTGTAGGACCTTGTGTGAGAATGGTATAGGGGGCTGTATGGGTATGTGCAGTGGCCATGCTTTGAGGATGGGTATCCATGCTTTGGTGTTACATACAGGGCTTGGGTTTGGGATGTGTGGTTTGTGATATTGGGACATACGTGAGGATTTGGAGTGATGGGGGTGAGGGCGAGGGTGGGGGCATGTGATAGCATGAAGGTGGGTGGGGGATGAAGTAGTTAAAGGTTTGACTTACCAGAGTCCATTCCTCCTGCTACTCCTGTGAGGCCCTCAGGATGCAGTATAGCCAAGACCTGCTCCTCCCATGTTGTCAGTTGTGGGGGAGGAGGTGGGGGTCCGCCGCCAGTCCTCTGAAGCGCTATCTGGTGTCTTGAGACCACGGAACGCACCTTCCCCGGTAGGTCGTTCCATCTCTTCCTGATGTCATTCCGTGTTCTTGGGTGCTGTCCCACTGCGTTGACCCTGTCCACGATTCTTCGCCATAGCTCCATCTTCCTAGCTATGGTGGTGTGCTGCACCTGTGATCCGAATAGCTGTGGCTCTACCCAGATGATTTCCTTCACCATGACCCTTAGCTCCTCCTCAGAGAACCTGGGGTGTCTTTGTGGTACCATGGGTGTAGTGTGAGTGGTGTTGGTCTGTGGGTGTCCCAGGGCCAGGGCGAACATGGCAGGGTAGGTTCCACGATGGGCAAGCTCAGATGCACTCCAACCCCAATAATGCTAGTGGGCATCTACTACTGGGCACGGTCCTGTGGGTTTCAGGTGTTCAGCTAATGGTGTTAGGCATTGTACCCCATGGCCTGGTGACTATCATTGTAACTGGTAGTGCATGGCCTAGTGCTTAGGGCTGTTCCCTGTGAGTTGTGTACGCCAACGGTAGTGTTGTTGCTGGCATTGACCAAGTGTATCCTCTGTCTTGTCCCCCCCTTTTTGTTTTGTCACCCTGTCCTTGTGTGTATTAGCATCATCTGGCCGAGGAGCAGAGGCACCGGCGACAGAGGGAGCTGCATCCCACATGGGCCTGGAGGCCGAATCCACCGACGGTGAGGGCAACAGTGGGACGGAGGGCGAAGGGAGCACCACGACAGAGACAGGAGGGGATAGTTCTGACAGCGACACCTCCTCCGAGGGAGGCTCCCTGGCGGTGGCAGACACCTCTGTGGCCACTCCAACTACAGGTACAGCCGCCATCCTCCGTACCACCACCATCCTCCCAGCAGCCCCTCAGAGAGTTTCCTGTGCCCGCTTACCCAGGAGGGTGGGCATCTCCTTCGCCCCAGGCACCCCAGGCCCTGCCCCAGTGAGCCTGTCTGCCCTCATTGAGGAGGCTATTGACCTCCTGAGATCCCTCTCTGTTGGGCAGTCAAACATACTGAATGCCATCCAGGGGCTGGAAGGGCATTTGCAACAAATAAATGCATTCCTGGAGGGCATTCACTCTGGAGGTCCAATAGAGATCATTCCAGGGTCTGGCCAACTCACTGATGGCAATCATTGTCCCTGTCTCTAGCCTCCCCCCTCCAACTTCCTCTATCCAGTCCCATTTCCATCAACCCCAGCCTATCCCAAGCACACCTTCAGACCTGCATGCACCCAAACCAACACACAGAAGTGGCTCAGGCAAACACAAGCTCCACACTTCATCCCACAGTCACTCACACAAGCACCATCCAGATGCAGACACACCAACATCCACTGCCTCCACTGTGTCCCCCTCCTCCTCTTCGTCCACCTCCCTCCCAGTTGTGTCTCCACTCACACCTTCATGCACTACATCCTCATCCGCTACCTCCATCCCCAGCACACCTATCACAACACGCCCCTCACTGGCAGTTACTACCCCTACATCCATGCACACATCCCTGTGTCCTCTCCCACTGTGTCTGTGCCCCCTCCTCCCAAAGTGCACAAACGCAAGCACTCAACAGCCATCCACCTCACAACCGCATCCAGCCCATGCACCTGCACTCAAACACAGCAGGCAGACACCTCCTACAACCACTCCCTCTTCCTCCACTCCCAAACCTTCACCCTCTTCCAGCCCCAGTGTCCGTAAAAGGCTTTTTCTCTCCACCATTGACCTATTCCCTGCCCCTCCCCCCGTCCTTCACTTTGGGCCAGGGTGGGCAGAACCCAGCCCAGCACCTCAGCCACCCATTCCACGGCCACTGTAGTTTGTGTGGCTTCTGCAGGTGTGAGAGGCTCCAAGGAGGCACCCATCAGCACAGCCAGTGTGCCTGCACCACCTGCCAAGGGCAAGAAGGGGCCGCCAGCTAGCAAGGGCAGGAAGGGGACACCAGCCAGCAAGGGGAAGGAGGCACCACCAGCCAGCAAGGGGAATGAGGCACCACCAGCCAGCAAGGGGAAGGAGGCACTACCAGCCAGCAAGGGGAAGGAGGGAACACCAGCCAGCAAGGGCAGGAAGGGAACACCAGCTGGCAGAAGAAAGGAGGCACTAAAAGGGCAATGTAAAAGGAACAGATGCCGAAGGCAGCATGGATCTGGAGCCTGGGGCTGGAGCAGCATCTGGGCAAACAACACCAGCCATGGCACTTCAGCCGTCCGAGGCTGCAGGGGAATGGCTGGAGCCTCCCCCCACCACTGACAGCACCGCAGCCAGCCCCGCAACTGACATTCACTGAGCAGCCGTCACCACAGGCGAGCAATGTGTAGTCGTGACTACATGGGCTGTAGTGCATCCTGGGCCCGGCAACAATTGTAGGTGTGACACCCAGGTAAGAGACTGTGACCTTGCATTATCCAGGATCTGCATCACCGGGCAAAAGGCCCCCTCCAGAACCAGTGGAAGAAGGCATCCGCTCAGCCCCTCCTTGCCAGGATGAAGCACACTGGGCACAAGGCCCCCCTCCGGAAACAGTGGACAAGCCACCCACTTGAGAGACTGTGGCCTTGCACTCCCCAGGACCAAGCAGTGGGCAAACCACCCACTTGAGAGACTGTGGCCTTGCACTCCCCAGGACCAAGCAGTGGGCAAAGCATCCACTTGAGAAACTGTGGCCTTGCACTCCCCAGTACCAAGCATTGGGCAAACCACCCACTTGAGAGACTCTGGCCTTACACTCCCCAGGACCAAGCTGTGGGCAAACCACCCATTTGAGAGACTGTGGCCTTGCACTCCCCAGGACCAAGCAGAGGGCATGTTGCCTCCTCCAGGAGCAGTGGTGTTGTACCATCTACTGGCTGAGGTGCACCCATTCCCCTTCCCCCTGAGGTCCCTGTGTATCTTCGACCTGATGCCCCTGCAGTGTTCTCTCCGTATTGAGGCAGGAGTTAAGTGTGGCCTTGGCCTATGTGTTATGGCCCTATGGGCCACGGACATTTTGAAATGGTCATTGTCCCTCCATTTTTATATATTGTACATACTGTTTTGTGCTTTAAGGACGTATTTATCTAATTTTTGATATTACACTGACTTTACTCACATCCTTTTGTCCTTGCATTATTCTTGAGGGGGATATGTAATGTTACTGCATCTGTTTGTGTGTGGTGTTGGGGTGGGGGTGTTGGTTGTTGCGTGTGTCTGTCACCTTGTGTGCTTGGTGCAGTACTCACCGTGGCCGTCTTAGCCGCCGTTTGTGTTCCTGGTGTAGGAGGAGGTAGACCAGCATTGGAAAAATGTGCAACTCAGGCTCCATGGAGTCGTGGATCTTCCTTGAATGTCAAGAGGTGAGTCGTTTCCCTTCTGTGTACTGTTCCCGCCATGCTTTTGATGGTACCGCCCCAGAAAAGCTGGCGGTTTGGCCTCTCATAATACAGTGGGCAGTACATTGTCTTCCGCCTGGCTATTGGTGGTTACCGTTGCGGTGCTTGTTGCTACCGCTGTGGTGGTCCGAGTGTTAAAGTGGCTGTCTGTGTTGGCTGTTTCCGCCATGGCAAAAACTTCATTTTTGTTTACCGCTGGCCTGTTGGCGGTATTACCGCCACTTTATCACCGACCGCCAGGTTTGTAATGAGGGCCCAAGTGTTCCAGACCCTCAGGAACAGCACTTGGGTTCTGGAATCACTCCCCAGAAGCCTCCAGCAGGGTCTTTGGCAGGTCCAGTTGGCATTAGTTATTTGGGAACTGCATTTTATGTGTCCCTGTAGCTTATCAGGAGGCTGGTCAAGTGACTCGGAATGTGCCTCTATCCTAGGTACAAATGAGATCAGGTCCAGCCCTTAGGATTATTTTCACATTTCAACAGCAGGTACAATCCTTCCTCTGTATTCTACAGGTCCAGCAATGTTCTGAAGGAGGTACCCAGAGTTGACAACATTTATGCATGTCACTAGCTTATGGGTGGGGTGACTTATGGCACTCCCTAACCAACAGGTAAAAATGTTCCCAGGTGCAACTCTACCTGCCTTTGCAGCTGTTCCTGTTGGCATGGCAGCCAGCAATCCCACACTGTGTTTCTCTACCCCAAACAAACATAGAACCAAAATGTTTTTCCCCTGTGCAGTCCACCTCTGCCCACACTAGAGGTGTGGCCAGAAGAATCAGCAACCCCTCTTCTGTGGTCACTCAAAATAGGTTCTAGGGGCAGCTATCTCCCAATGAGATTTGTGTCTGGCTGGCTATTGGGATAAAGGAAGGGCGAAGGTCCAGGTGTTGACTACATCTGCCTATGAAAGGGCTATAATTAAGTTCCTGGGTATAGCCCATAGGGTCATCCTATCTGAGGAACAAAAAACCTCCCACACCAAGGTCGTTGTCTCTGCTCTAAGAGCAAGTTCAAACCTCATCAAGTAGCTATTAAGCTCATGGGTGACAGTTGGAAGCTCATTCAATTGGGATGCTAGAGGTTTTAGGCAGGGTAAAGGTGACAGGTAGGCATTAGGGTGTCTAGCCTGGGCACCTAGCCTGGGTACCTAGCCTGCCTCTTGCCTGTGGCCTCTAGTTTCTTTCTTGTTCCATCCTGATCCAGTTGCCACCATTTGACCAAGTGACACCACCGCTGCCTGGGTTTTCCCTCTAGGTTTTTACCCCTCACTGTTCTTTCCGCCAACAGCAGCCCCGTCCACCTGAGGACCTAGCTAATGCAAATTGCAGCTCGGCTGTGCTGCTGGCATACAGAGGGAATGCCAAAGCAAGCCCACCTGCACCTGTCTATGCCTGGACCATGCACAGCACCAGGAACCCTGGCCCTACAGCCATCCAATTCAACACTGCAACCACAGCTGCCACCGGAGCCAATGAATTACACCATTACTGCTCTACCATCTTCCATGACGTCAACATTATACACCGGCAAACACACTGCTGCCACTCATACCCTAGCATGACAGTAGGACATTCCTCCTGCACCTATTGTGATTTCACCTGTGACACGTCAGAAGCCAACACCACTAGCTCGAAACAACTGGCACAAGCCACCAACACCACCCCACACCATGCTCCTCAACATCCAATCCCTCAGAAATCACTCCACTGCAGTCTGGTACCTCCTCAACAGCAACACACCAACCTTCTCTTCTTGACCGAAACATGGCTCAACCCAGCATCCAACCTGGACATCGCTGCAGCCATCCCACCGCCTACTAAATCACACACCAGGACCGAACACAAAGTCGGTGGAGGACTTGCGATCATCTACAAAGACACAATTGACTGCACCACCTACACGGACTCAGACACCAACCTCATGGAATACCTGGACTTCAAAAAACAAACAGACTACAATGCCATCTTGAAGGGAACCCTTGCCTACCATCGCCCAGAACCTGGGCATAATTCTGCAACCACATTGCAGACTTCATTGCTCCCCTCTCCATAACCTCAACCAACTGCATCCTGCTGAGGGACCTCAAATTCCACCACGGGCCCCACCTCCATGGTCCTCCTCAGCAGCCTGAGCAACCTCATACTCACCCTGCTCATCCAAGGACCAACCCACAGAGCAGGACACACCTCAGACTCTAATTTCTCCTCCAAAAATAGGGTCACCACTACCAACACAACCCTGCTCACATGGCCTGACCACTACATCATACATTTCAAGATGCCCAGCCACCAAGCCAACTCACCAGAAAAAACCCAAAGCATCATCAAAACACTGGGGCAAAATATCTTGAAAAAACTGGACCAGTACACCGCAGAAATGCCCATCCAACCACACATGGAGCCTCAATGTCGACACCAAGCTTTTCAATAAATGGCTCACCGGCTGATCCAACAGCACTACTACCACCAGAAGCAAGACCTCCAAACACAACAAATTACCTAGCTGGTACATGAACCAACTCAGGGAGCCAAAACGTCACTGCAAACAACTTGAGAAAAAATGAAAACTCAACAAAAACACCACCGCAAGATCCACATACAGAGCCACCCTCAACCTCTACCACCAACAACTAAGAGATGCAAAGAAAAAGGCCCTAATTCTCAGACTCAAAGCCAGCACCAACAACACCAAAGAACTTTTCACCATCGTCAAGGAGTTATACAACCCCCAGCTGCCAAAACCAACATCATCCCATCCCAAGCACTCTGCAACAACCTCTCAAATTTCTTCGAACAGAAGATTGCCATGATTTACACATTCCCACAGCATTCTGGAATGAATGCCCTGCAGAACACCTCCCTCATTGCCCAACAGCTATGCAAATATAAGCCCTTCTTGAGTGAAGACACCACCGCCCTGATGAACACCATCCACTCAGGTGCCCCTCAGACCCTACTTCATACACAACCTTGAATAACCATTATCTCCCCAGCACTTCGGATATCATCAACACCTCCATAACCGCCGCCACCTTCCTATTTTGTTGGAAAAATGCAACAGTCAATGCCCTATTGAAGAAACCAATAGAGGACCCCAACACCCTTAGTAGCCACAGGTCCATCTCTTTCCTGCCTTTTCCAGCTAAAGTCATGAATAAAGCCATCAATACCCAACTCACAGACCACCTAGAACTCTATGAACTCCTAGACAGCTCTCAATCTGGCTTTTGTACCAATCACAGCACAGAAACAGCCCTCAGTGGGGCCACCAATAAAATCAGAAAAATACTCAAACAACAAAAAACTACTGCAGTAACCTCTCCTTGACCTCTCCACACCTTTGAAAACAACTTACTCATCATAAAGCTTTGGCAATTGAGTATCTGTGGACCAGCCCTCAAGTGGAGATCCTCCTTCCACCTGGATAGAACTTAACACTTAGGGAGTTAGACTTTCCCCTACACCTCAGAACCCAATAATCCTAATCTGCAGAGTCCCTGAAGGATCATCACTCAACCCAACACTCTTCAACGCCTACATGACGCCCCCGCAAACATCGTCAGAGTCCACAGAATAAACATAGTATCCTATGCTAAAGACTCATCCTCTCCCTTATCGACTCAATCAGCACCACCAAAGCAAACCTTGCCACCTTCATAAGCAACATTGCTGCTTGGATGAAAAACAACTGCCTCTTGCGCAACCCAAACAAATCTAAAGTCCTTATCTTCAGCAACAACCACTCCACCTGGAATGCATCTTGGTGGCCCTTTGAACTAGACCCCTACAGATCATGCTAAGAACCTCTGGAACATCCCGGACACCAACCTCTCCATGAGCAGAGAGATCAACGTCATCACCTTATCATGCTTCCACATTCTTTGAATGGTACACAAGATTTTTAAGTGGATCCCATTTAACACCAGACGAACAGTCATCCAGTTGTATTACAAGTAGGCTTGACTACAGAAACGCCCTCTAGTTCAAAATCCTGGCCCATTTTCTACACCGACTCCAAACCACCCAGACTGCCATTGCCAGACTCATCCTGAACATTCAACTAAATTACCACATCTCTCCGCAGCTCAACAATCTCCACTGGCTCCCAGTCCAGGAAAGATGTAATTTTAAGCTACTCACCCATGCCTACAAAGCTCTCGACAACAACCGCCCAGCATAGCTCAACCACAGCCTCAACATCTACCAATCCACCAGACACCTTTGATCTGCTTCCCAGGTAAAAGCACACCTCTCTCGTATCAAGAAGGCCAGAAGCAGAGGACGTTCCTTCTCATGGTTCACAGCCAAGACCAGGAGCAACCTTACACAACAACTCAGAACATCCTTCCCTTCATGGACTTCCAAAATTAACATGATCTTTTCCTACCATCTCGGGCCTGCCCTGCTCATTGCTTATATACCTTCACAGATGATTATCCCTGCTCCACAGTTCCACACAAAATAACTGTTGGAAATAGCCTCTCTGTCACCCCCAAACGTTTTGCCTCCCTCCTTCTCATTTTTGCTGGCTTTAGGACTCTGCGCACTTTACCATTGCTAATCAGTGCTAAAGTGCATATGCTCTCTCCTTAAAACATTGGCTCATACCCAATTGGCTTATTTAATTTACTTGTAAGTCCCTAGTCAAGTGCACTACATGTGCCCATGGCCTGTAAATTAAATGCTACTAGTGGGCTGCAGCACTGGTTGTGCCACCCACATAAGTAGCCCTCTAACCATGTCTCAGGCCTGCCATTGCAGTGCCTGTGTGCAGTTTCACTGCCACTTCGACTTGGCATTTAAAGGTAATTGCCAAACCCTAATCCTTCCTTTTTCTACATATGTCACCCCTGAGGTAGGCCGTAGAAAGCCCATAGGCCAGGGTGCTAGGTAGATAAAAGGCAGGATATGAACATGTGTGTTCTATTTGTCCGGGTAGTGTAAAACTCCTTAATTCGTTTTTGCACTGCTGTGAGGCCAGATGCTTTCATAGGATAGCATGGGGCCACCCTCACGTACCGCTTGAGTGGTAGATTCTGATCTGAAAGGAGTAACCAGGTAATATTTAGTATGGTCAGAAAGGTAATGGAAAATCCTGCTTATTGGTGAAGTTGGATTTAATATAGCTATTCTAGAAATGCCACTTTTAGAAAGTGAATATTTCTCTACACTAAAATCCTTCTGTGCCATACAACCTGTCTCCAATCCTCGTCTGGCTGGGTTCGTTGACAGCTCCCTTGTGCATTTCACTCAGACAACCCCAAACACAGGATGCTTATTCACACCTGCACACATCTGTATACTGAATGGGTCTTCCTGGGCTTGGAGGGTGGAGGGCCTGACACTTACATGTCAAAGGACAGTGGCCTGCCCTCACACAATGGACTGCCAACCCCCCTACTGGGACCCTGGCAGAAAGGATGAAACTGAAAGGGGACCTTGTGCACTTCTAAGCCACTCTTTGAAGTCTCCCCCATTTCAAAGGCAGTTTGGGTATGTAAACAGGGCCTCTGACCCTACCGACTCAGACACTTCTGCTTGACGAGACACTTCTTGACAAGATACCTACTGACAAAAGAACTCTGAACCAGAACCTGCAACCTGCTAAGAGAAGCTGCCTGGCTGCCCAAAGGACTCACCTGACTGCTTTGCTGTAAAGGACTGCTGCCTTGCTTTTGCCCTGCTACCTTGCTACCCTCTGGCTCTGCTGAGAAGTGCTCTACAAGGACTTGGATTGAGCTTTCCTCCTGTTCCTTTAAGTCTCAGGGCCATCGACGCACAGCTTGCACCGGGGTGAGAAAATCACTGCACACCGAACTGGAACGATACAGCCCGGCTCCCCGAGTGGATATCAATGCAGCGCCAGCATTGCGACCAGGACTTCAATGCACGGCCCACTGGATCAACCCATCGCCGACCCGGAACAAGGCAGCCTGACTTCTTGTGAGAAGAATTGACGCAGCTCCTGCCGTGCGAAAGAAATTTCCCCACATCGCCCACTGGATTGATGCATCTCCTGTGACTTCATTCTGCACGCCCAGAATTTCTCTGCATCGTCCCTGGGGCGTCCAAATGCCCCCCAACCTGAAGAGGATTCCAGCATGCATGCTGGAAATCAACGAAAAGCCCTTGCTGCGTGGAAAAACATTGATGCATTGTTTGTGTGCGCCCAGAGAAACGACGCACACCTCCCCGTTGTCCGCGCATCTCCTCCTCTGCGGTCCCTTGCGGATAATTTAGACACAAACTAGGTACACCTATTGCTTTTTAAGAACTTAAGACTCTTTTTATCATTTTCTAAAGTGATATTTCACTTGTACTTGTCATTTTGACCTGCATTTAATCACATGAATATTCTATATTTTTCTAAACCTGAGTGGTGTATTTTTGTGGTGTTTATACCGTGTTATTGCATGATTTATTGCACAAATACTTTACACATTACCTTCTAAGCAAAGCCTGACTGCTCAGTGCCAAGCTACCAGGTCTGATACCCCTTTGGTGAAGGACTGCAGAACAGGATTTGCTGCTACAGAGAAGAATGTAGCAGAGCTGCCGCAAAGTTAGGCCAACCGGCAATGGACCTTGGGCCGATAGATAAGCAGGTTAGTCCTAATCTCCTTTCAGGTCTTAGAGCAGGTTTTAGAAAAACATTTTCTAAGCTCCAAGTGTTAGATTTTGACTATCTGGGCACATTTAACTCAACCACCAAGTACCCAGAACTTGAGGGGCCCATCTGGAGGCTTAGGACTCACTGAGATTGGGTCCAGGTGTGACTTCAGGATAGTAGGAACCTTTTATGTCCCTGGGGCTCTGATCAACTAGCCCTTGGAGCTACTCTGGTAGCCCTGGGTTCAAGAAGTGGAGCAAGGCTCAAGCAGCATGGCAGGCCTCTGAGGGTTCAAGCAAGGCTTTAGGCAGGAAAGCAGTCCTCCTATGTGCAGCAAAGCAGTCTTTTGAAGTACACAGCAGGTCACAGCATTAGGAAGTCCTCTGAAAGTCCTTCCGCCGGTCCAGAAAGTGAATTAAAGAGTGGGTCTGAGGGTTCAATTTCATACCTGGTTCCTTCTTTGAAGTAGGGGAAGTTTCTAGAGATTTCAATTTGAAGAGCTTGAAGTTTCCTGCTTCCCCTGCCCTGTCTCAAAGCTGGCTGCATGAACAATGCAGGGGTAACAAGTCCTTTGCATAAAGGCAGGGCAGAGTCTATTCAGTTACAAGTGGGGCTGTACCCGGCTCTGATCCCCCTATCCTGCCAGTGATGGCCCATCTAAACACACCTAATCCCTATATTGTGTGACTGTCTGGGAGGAATAAACAAAGTCCAGCTGCCAACTACACCCAGTAATGTGACCCAGGAACAAGCCGCTGGCACCAAATAGTTAGGGCAGGAAAATGCCATCTTTCTAAAAGTGGCATTTTCAAAAGTATAACTTAAAATCTGACTTTAGCATTAAAGATCATTTTAAATTATGATTTCTCATACACCAAACATGAACTCTTTACCTGTTCCCAATCAAATGTTAGCACTTGCTAATTACACTAGGCAATCCAATGTTATCCTATAGGTGCGGTAGGCCTCACAGTAGTGAAAAACAAATTTAGGAGATTTCACTATCAAGACATGGCAATCCTAAACGTACATGTCCAACCTTTTAAATACAATGCACCCTGTCCCATGGGCTAGTTATGGCCTGTCTGAGGGAGTGGCTTATATGGAAGAAAAGGGCAGTGTAAGGCTTGGCAGGAGGGTTATTTTACCAAGTAAAATTGACAGATTACATCTGCATTCAGGCTGCAATGGCAGACCTGGGACATGTTTTAAGGATCTACTTTAGTGGATGGCATAACAAGTACTGCAGGACCACTAGCAGCATTTAATTTACAGACCCTGGGTATATGATATACCACTTTACTAGGGATGTAGAAGTAAATTAAATATGTCAATTACGAGTAAGCTAATTTTACTGTGCTTTAGAGAGTGAGCACAAGCACTCCAGTACTGGTTAGCAGAGATAAATTGCAACGAGTTCTAAATCTAACAAAGCAAATTCAGCAGTATAAGAGGGTGAAGGCCACTGAGAATAAGGGTGAAAATAGTGATAGAGTTTCGTGCGACGATTTCATAAATGAGCTATTGCTGAGTAATCCACCACCATATAACATGATCCAAACAGGAGAGGTATCTAAGACAATGTGAAATGGAAACTTTGACTTACCAACCGCACCAGTGGAATTAAATTCAAAACAGACTGGAGGGAATTTAGGGATAACAGTTCTTCAGAGCATGAATGCTTTAGCTACTACAGATGCACTGACAACTCCTGTTACAATTGGTCCTGTTGTTCCTTTATGTTGACCAGGAGTGACAGGGAATTATACAAATACAATGGCTGTTCCTACTGTTTCTTTAGAAAGGGGTGTCCCAGGTAATGACAGTTCAGGGAACATGACAATCAGGAGACTTCCTTCAATCTCAAGACATACAAACACAGCATGTATCACAAACAGAGACCCAACAACGAGTCAGATGGGATTTACTCCAAATGCAAGGTTTCTATAAGGATCACCACCACCATTTTCCATACCCAGGAATAACACTATTCCAAATGCTGATTATAGTTCTCTTAATAAAGGGATATCATTGAATAGGCCAGATTCTGCAGTGTCTGTTGCAAATTCAACCCTACGATACAAATCAGAGTACCTCTCCAGGAGAGATAATATTTAATACCCTAACAGAACAACCAGGTCTTACTGCTCAAGGATTAGATGATTGGCTTAAGGGTATCAACTTTTCAAATGAGGCAGGAGGTTCAGGATACAGTGACTGGACATTTCAAACACCAGAGAGAGAAACGGCAATCGATGTGTCTAAATTGAAATTAGAGTAGAATGGGATGATAGTGGGAACACTTGGCACATCTCAATTAGACTCCTATCAAGAGTACAAACTATTGTTTGCATGCAAAGACAACACAAGATGTGCAGAACAAGCTCATGAAAGATATTGAATTAGCCTGGAGAAATAAAGTTGATTTAAATAAGTCCAAAGCACTTAGCATTACAGAGAAGCTATCACTTGAGTTTTAATGATTGAGATCTTGCAAATATGGGACCGTCACAAATGAAATTACAGATCAGTGAATTGGCTACATTAATAAATGGAGTGAATTAGATGGATGGGAAGTTAGATGGGAAAAGATGAATGATACAAAGAAAGTAAGGTTACATTTAAATCCGACCTGAGCATATGAGGATGAGAAAGCCATTTAAATGCGTCCAAGGAGACAAGTTCTTGGTGGAGGTAATATTCATGGACTTGGGAGAAGGAGTGATATTGTGTCATTCACAAATGATTTTCCAAAGTTGAGAGAGAGGCCTGTGGAATGGTACAGACAGGTCAAAAGATTTGTGAAGCTTTCAAAAGTTTTGTAGGAAAATCTGAGCACTATGCTTGACATTATCATTCTAAGTGATTTTTGGGTTGAATGCAAAGTGTCTGTTGATTGGCCTGACAGCTAACCTATGAGTCATCCAGTGACTTAATCTCCAATAGTGATGAAGAAGTATCATCAGGTGATTTCATTTTTTAAATTAAAAGTGTCTCCTAAAGACAATTATTGGGCTAAGATTGACAGAACGACCCAAGAGTTCAGAGAATCGACACATTCCTACTAGGAGAGATTGTTGCAGGCATTCAAACTGTATAGTGGTACAGAGACTATTGAGGCAAAAGATATGGGTCATGTTGTGTTCAGATTTGTGCGGGTATTTAAACCTGAAGTTAATACAATGATTCAGCAGACAAAGACCTCCACAACACCGGACCTGCCTAACTTAACCAGCGTCTCAACTTCCACGTTCCATACAGGACCCTACGCTCAGCCCAGCTCTCCCTTGCAGAAGTACCCTGCATCAGGAAAACCAGAACAGGAGGACGCTCCTTCTCCTACCTCGCCGCCACCACCTGGAACACCCTACCAATCCACATCAGACAAACCACCTCCTTCCCCAGCTTCACGAAGGAACTGAAGACATGGCTTTTCTAATCCACCTCCGGTACACGCTACACCCCCTTCCAGCACCTTGAGACCCTAACGGGTGAGTAGCTGCGCTCTATAAATTCTGATTGATTGATTGATTGATTGAGCAGCATTTGATTTTTTTGCAGAGTAAGCTGACTGATGAGATTCTGAGATATGTGAAATATTGCACTGATGAATTAGAGATGAAACAAAAGAAATTTAAGGAAAAGTTGATGGTAGCACAGATGAAAGCTGCACAAAGGAGTCAGAATGCACAGCTTGTAGGGAATATTGGTTCAATGCAGGGAGTCTATCAGCAGGGAGTTCCAATGATGCAAAGAGGTAATGGATTTCAACAGCAGGGTAGAGAGATTGAGGTGTTCCAATAGACCCGAATACAGGAGTGGATGTAGCAACTTTGAAAAGGACTAATCCGTGTCATGTTTGCAGCAAGGTGGGCCTTTGGAAAAGGGGATGTTGTTTTAATCCAAATAATTGGCAAATGAGAATCAGTTGCAGAATGAAGGATTTGTGCAGTCTCAGAGAAACAATCCAGTTCAGTCACTTAATATACAGAGACAGCTAATGGAAAATTGTAATGTGCCCCCAGGTCAATCAATGTAGGTTCCACAAGCCCCAATGTCTCAACAAAAGGCAAATGTTCCCTGATCTCATTTGAATCAAGCCTTAAATGCAAATACCAATCCCCTTGTGAACCAGTACCCCATGATCCCAACAGATGAGGATTACCATCCCTATGATGGTGAATGAGGGGGGAGGAAGATTGCATACTTGGAGTATTCTTAGAGGTAGAATAGATTGGTCCATTCATAGATGGTGAGGTGAATGGCCACCCTGTGTCATTTGTAATCCACACTGGTGCTACCTGTTCTACTGTGAGAACAGCAGAGGTTCCCAATCTACCCCTCTGTGGAAAACAAATCCAAGTTGCAGGGGTTGCAAATAAACAATTGACTAGCCCCATCACAGAAGCTGTTCCTCTAAAAATAAGATCATTTGAAGAGAAACACTGATTTGTGGTGTGTGATTTGAGTGCTGTGCATCTGCTTGGACAGGGCCTCTTGTGCAAACCTAATTGTTCTATATATTGCACTGCAAGAGACATAGAGCTACAACCTTGTGAAGAGGATGTTGCATTTAAAATTGTGAATCAAACCCCAGATGTCAGACTGTACCCCATGCTAACAAGTGATGATTTATCTGAAGATCTGAGAAACACAGTACTACCTGAATTCTGGGACTTTTCAGGAAAATATTTAGGACTCATCAAAGGTGTTGAGCCTGTACGGATAACTGTAAAGCCAAATACTGAATATCTGAGAATCTCAGAATACAACATGACCCCTGAACCAATTGTTGTGATTACTCCATAGATCGACTCCATGCTTGAGCTAGGAATACTTAAAGAGATTATGGGGAGTCCATCTAACTCACCCATCAAGGGACTGCAGAGGCCCAGTGGAAAGTACTGAATTGCCCAAGATCTATGAAAGATCAATGAGATTGTAGTTCCTTGTTGTCCCATGGTACCAAATCCAGCTGACATTTTCTTTCAAATTCCGTTGGAAGCCAGGTGGTTCACAGCGATTGACCTTTGGCAAGGATTTTTCCCCATACCGTTACATGAGGAAAGTCAATTACACTTCGCTTTTTGGCTTGGTAGTGATGTTTTGGTATGGTGCCCCACAAGGGTATACTGAGAGTCCATGTATTTTCAGTCAGATTCTGAAAAAAGAATCTAGAAACCCTAGAGATGCCCTATCATTCAGTTCTGATTACGTATATTGATGACCTATTTGTGGTGAAACACATGAGAAGCTTGCAGACGAGACACACTTGCCCTGTTTAACCACTTACCTGAGAATAGACAAAGTATCCACAACCAAGTTTCAGTATTTTAAGAGATAAGTCCTATACCTTGAACTTTACATTTAGAAAGGTCCAAGGAATGTGTCTGTGAAGGTGCCGGCTTTGCAGGGAACAATGGGACCCAGATCCCTGGAAAACACCCTGGGGGCACTTAGAATTTCTTCAGTGAGCAGCGAACCAGTACTCAGAACACACCCAGTGATGTCATGCGGTCCTGTCAATGACATCATGCTGTCCTATCATATGCGCGCCTGTGAGGAATGGTGGCAGGAGAGAAGCGGTGAGGATCAGAAGTGTGGAGAAAGTTAACGAGGAAGGACGGGCGAAGGAACCACCGAGCAGCAAGGGAATGCCTGAAGCACCAGCAAGGAGGAAAAAGGCAGCTGGAGCAGCCAGGACACCTTGGAGGTGACGTGTGTAGAGACTGAAGCCCAAGGAGTGGAAGCATGACCTGGAGACATCAGAGAAGCCTGCACGGCTTTACAGTCCTGGGCATCCTGCCATATTCCTGAAGGAACATGGCTGGACAAGGTATGGGCTCGGGTCTATGGTTTCCGGGTGTTAGAAATGGGGTCTTTGGTTGGCAGTCAAGTTACCCCCTGTCCAAGCAAGGATCCTCACTCTAGTCAGGGTAAGTCACACACAATCCAAATTATCCTGTGCCCACCCTCTGGTAGCTTGGCACTGAGCAGTCAGGTTTAACTTAGAAGGCAATGTTTAAAGTATTTGTGCAATAAATCATACAATAACACAATATAGCACCACAAAAATACACCACAGTGTTTAGAAAAACTTATAATATTTATCTGGATATTTGTAGGTCAAAACGATCAAAGATGCAATAAGTAAATGTAGAGATATCAGTGAAAAGTGATATAAAGTGTCTTTAAGTCTTTTTAAAGCAAACAAAGTCCCTTTTTAGCACAAAGTGCCTGGTTCGCGTGAAAAATCTCCGCAATGGGTCGCAGAGGAGGAGAAGCGTGGAAACAAAGGAGGTGTGTGTTGATTTCTCGGGCCGCACACAGTGATGTGTTGTTTACACGCAGGGACGGCTGTGCGTCAATTTCGGGTGCTCGGTCGCGGATCCTCTCCGGGTTGCAGGGTTTTCCGACGCCCGAGGTCTGTGCGTGGAATCCTGGGCTTGGGAGCGGAGTCACAAGCGCTGCGTCTTTCCGGTTCGGCGTGCAGTGAATTTTTCACTGCGGGGCAAGCTGTGCGTTGTTTTTAGCAAGCTGTGCATCGAATTGTCGCCGCACAAGGAGTCCAGTTACAAGAGAGAAGACTTTTTGCTCCTGAGATTTCAGGGAACAGGAGGCAAGCTCTATCCAAGCCCTTGGAGAGCACTTCTTCACCACAGCCATGGAGCAGCAAGGCAACAGGGCAACAGCAAGGCAGCAGTCCTTCACAGAAAGCAGTCAGGTGAGTCCTTTGGGCAGCCAGGCAGTTCTTCTTGGCAGGATGCAGGTTCTGGTTACAAGTTTCTTCTTCAGGAAGTGTCTGAGTTGGAAGGGGCAGAGGCCCTGTTTATACACCCAAATGTGACTTTGAAGTGGGGGAGACTTCAAAGAGTGTCTCAGAAGTGCACCAGGTCCCCTTTCAGTTCAATCCTGTCTGACAGGGTCCCATTAGGGGGTGTGGCAGTCCTTTGTGTGAGAGCAGGCCCTCCACCCTCCCAGCCCAGAAAGACCCATTCAAAATGCAAATGTATGCAAGTGAGGCTGAGTATCCTGTGTTTGGGGTGTGTCTGAGTGAATGCACAAGGAGCTGTCAACTAAACCCAGCCAGACGTGGATTGTAAGGCACAGGAAGATTTAAATGCAGAGAAATTATCACTTTCTAAAAGTGACATTTCTAAAATAGTAATATTAAATCCAACTTCACCAGTCAGCAGGATTTTATATCACCATTCTGGCGATACTAAATATGACCTTCCTACTCCTTTCAGATCAGCAGCTACCACTCAAACAATATATGAGGACAGCCCCAGTTGTAGGCTATGAAGGGAGCAGGCCTCACAGCAGTGTAAACATGAATTTGGTAGTTTTGCACTACCAGGACATGTAAACTACATAGGTACATGTCCTGTCTTTTGCCTACACAACACCCTGCCCTATGGGTTACCTAGGGTATACCTTAGGGGTGTCTTATATGTAGAAAAAGGGGCTTGGCAAGTATTTTTAAATGCCAGATAGAATTGGCAGGGAAACTGCACACACAGGCCTTGCAATGGCAGGCCTGAGACAGGTTAAGGGGCTACTTAAGTGGGTGGCAGATCCAGTGCTGCAGGCCCAATAGTAGCATTTAATCTACAGGCCCTGGGCACATATAGTGCACAGTACTAAGGACTTATAAGTAAATTAAATAGTCCAACTGTGTATGATCCAATGTTACCATGTTTAAAGGGAGAAAGAACATATGCACTTTAGCACTGGTTAGAAGTGGTAAACTGTGCAGAGTCTAAAAACCAGCAAAAATGAGGTCAGAAAAAGAGGAGAAGGAAGGCAAAAAGTCTGGGGATGACCCCGCAGAAATTCCACTTCCAACACTGGGTAATGGGATGAGGGAAAGGGAGTGTAAGGAGAGTGTAGGAACTGGGTAGTGGGTGCATGTCAAGGACTGTTCTCATCAAGTGCACGAGGAATAGCAAAACACAAAATAGGTGATGGTAGCAAACAAGTTCTTAACAGCCTATATACTCCAAAACCCTCACTCCCTTTGTTGTTAGCCATTTTAGTTATAGCTTCATACACGTTATTTTAGCAAACTAGGCCTGCCACTGTGCACTTAGACCTAGACCTATTTTATTCAGCTTTGTTTTTATGTTTTTAAAAATAGCCACATTTGCATTCTTGTTTTATTTTTTCTATCTAGCTGTTCTTTGCCTAGGCTAGCACTGCGTTCTAAAACGAGGACATTTCTTTCACTCTACGCTTTTCTAAAGGCTGCAATAAGATAGGTTGCCTGCAAACATGGTACACTTTGTCTCTAATGCTCACAGAAACATACACACTCTTACGTGGGGATCCTTTCTTGGAACATCAGCTGTCTTATCATAAAAACACTACTTTGACCCATGCGCATTAGAGGGAGATTCCAGCCAGATGACCACTACTATGCTGATTGCTTCGCTGCAGCTGCTTATGTGGACTACAGGCCGCCTGCTCAGGTATGAGGGATGATGTCTTCCCAGGGGAACCTGAAGGGCGGAATTAGAGCTTAACATGCTGTGCTCTAACATAGCTTAGGTAGGAGCTATTTTTAACGATTCTAGTGACAATATGGTAACGTTATTTTTATGTTTCACTCCCCTTGTCATAATTTAAATCCTGTCATGCTTCATCATCCTAGTTATTGCATTACATGCTTTATTATCTAAGATGCAGTTACTTCAATAAAAACTTATTGAACTATAATCTGCCTCTGATTGTCCTTGCATACATGAGACTAATGTAACTGATAGAAATGGATGAGATCTGAGTGGGTCAATTGTGTCATGTGCTCAGTTGCCCAATCATCCCTGCTCTTGGGTGGAGATGAGGCACTGCTAGTTAGCTGGAACAAAATCCGGATTAAGCCGACAGGTGTCACCTGTAGTGGGTTCAGACTAAGTCCCCCACAGTGCAAGTGATTCTGCCACCCAAATCCAGTAGTCTCATTAGGATAATGAGAACCTATGCTTCATGGTGTCACTAAGGTTTGGTTGGTGTAGGAAGTTGGCTCTGTGTATACTATTTCAAAGTAAGAAATAGTTTGCACAGAGTCCCAGGGTTCCCCATAGGGGTAAGATAGTGGCCAAAATAGATAATTCTGATGCTCTATTTTGTGGTATTGTGGTCGAGCAGTAGGCTTATCAGAGCGTAGTGTTAAGCATTTGTTGTACACACACAGGCAATAAATGAGGAACACACACTCAAAGACTTACTCCAGGCCAATAGGTTTTTATATTGAAAAATATCTTTTCTTAGCTTCTTTTAAGAACCACAGGTTCAAGATTTACAAGTAATACTTTAAATGTAAGGTACTTCATTTAGATACTTTAGGAACTTTGAATAAAAGCAATATCACATACTGTCTTTATAAA
Organism: Pleurodeles waltl; assembly: GCF_031143425.1. Classification (NCBI taxonomy): domain Eukaryota; kingdom Metazoa; phylum Chordata; class Amphibia; order Caudata; family Salamandridae; genus Pleurodeles; species Pleurodeles waltl. Next base: position 1,077,119,853 of record NC_090448.1, on the reverse strand, counting down.
AATGGCAATAAGCTATTTTCAAAGTGGACACAGTGCAAAAATCAACAGTTCCTGGGGGAGGTAAGTAAAGGTTAGTTTTGATGGTAAGTTAAACACTTACAAGTCTCAAGTTTGGGGCATAGGCAGCCCACCGTTGGGGGTTCAAGGCAACCCCAAAGTTACCACACCAGCAGCTCAGGGCCTGTCAGGTGCAAAGGTCAAAGAGGTGCCCAAAACACATAGGCGCCTATGTGGGAACAGGGGTGCTCCGGTTCCAGTCTGCCAGCAGGTAAGTACTTGCGTCCTCGGGGGCAGACCAGGGGGGTTTTGTAGAGCACTGGGGGGGACACAAGAAGGCACAGAAAGTACACCCTCAGAGGCACAGGGGCGGCCGGGTGCAGTGTGCAAACAGGCGTCAGGTTTTAGATTGAAAGCAATGGAGAGACTCGGGGTCACTTCAATGATGCAGGCAGGCACAGGGGGGGCTCTTTGTGGCAGCCACCACCTGGGCTAGGCAGAGGGTCGTCTGGGGGTCGCTCTTGCACTGGAGTTCGGTTCTTTCAGGTCCTGGAGGCTGCGGATGCAGTGTTGGTTCCAGGCGTCGGGTCCCTTGTTACAGGCAGTCGTGGTCAGGGGGAGCCTCTAGATTCTCTCTGCAGGTGTCGCTGTGGGGGCACAGAGGGGTCGTCTCTGGTTACTGACGGGCTTGCAGTCGCCGGGGAGTCCTCCCTGAGGTGTTGGTTTTCTGCAGGTCGAGCCGGGGGCGTCGGGTGCAGAGTGTGAAGTCTCACACTTCCGGCGGGAAATGTGAAGTCTTTAAAGTTGTTGAAAAGTTGCAAGTTTGTTGCAGATTGTTGAGCAGAGCCGCTGCTCATGGGAGTTTCTTGGTCCTGGGGGTCAGGGCAGTTCTCTGAGGCTTCAGAGGTCACTGGTCCCTGTCGGATGCGTCGCTGGAGCAGGTTTTTGAAGTTGAAGATAGACCGGTAGGGCTGGGGCCAAATCAGTTGTCGTCTTCCTCCTTCTCTGCAGGCTTATAAGTCAGCAGTCCTTCTTCTTTCTTCAGGTTGTAGGAATCTAGTTTCCTAGGTTCTGGGGTGCCTCTAAATACTAGATTTAGGGGTGTGTTGAGGTCTGGGAGGGCAGTAGCCAATGGCTACTGTCCTGGAGGGTGGCTACACCCTCTCTGTGCCTCCTCCCTGTGGGGAGGGGGGCATATCCCTAATCCTATTGGGGGAATCCTCCACTCTCAAGATGGAGGATTTCTAAAAGCAGGAGTCACCTCAGCTCAGGACACCTTAGGGGCTGTCCTGATTGGTGGGTGGCTCCTCCTTGTTTTTCTAATTATTTCCTTCAGCCTTGCCGCCAAAAGTGGGGGCAGTGGCCGGAGGGGCGGGCATCTCTACTAGCTGGTATGCCCTGTGGTGCTGTAACAAAAGGGGTGAGCCTTTGAGGCTCGCCACCAGGTGTTACAGTTCCTGCAGGGGGAGGTGAGAAGCTCCTCCACCCAGTACAGGCTTTGTTCCTGGCCAAAGAGTGACAAAGGCACTCTCCCCAGGTGGCCAGCAACATGTCTGGTGTGTGGCTGGCTGACAGAAACTAGTCAGCCTATACTGTAAGACGGGTTGGTATTCAGTGGGCACCTCTAAGGTGCCCTCTGGGTGTATGTTACAATAATTTGCACACTGGCATCAGTGTGCATTTATTGTGCTGAGAAGTTTGATACCAAACTTCCCAGTTTTCAGTGTAGCCATTATGGAACTGTGGAGTTTGTGTCTGACAAACTCCCAGACCATATACTCTTATGGCTACCCTGCAATTACAATGTCTAAGGTTTTGCTTAGACACTGTAGGGGCATAGTGCACTTGCACATATGCCCTCACCTGTGGTATAGTACACCCTGGCTTAGGGCTGTAAGGCCTGCTAGAGGGGTGACTTACCTATGCCACAGGCAGTGTGAGGTTGGCATGGCACTCTGAGGGGAGTGCCAAGTCGGCGTAGTCATTTTCTCCCCACCAGCACACACAAGTTGTGAGGCAGTGTGCATGTGCTGAGTGAGGGGTCCCCAGGGTGGCATAAGACATGCTGCAGCCCTTAGAGACCTTCCCTGACATCAGGGCCCTTGGTACCAGAGGTACCAGTTACAAGGGACTTACCTGAGTGCCAGGGTTGTGCCAATTGTGGAGACAAAGGTACAGTTTAGGGAAAGAACACTGGTGCTGGGGCATGATTAGCAGGGTCCCAGCACACTTTCAAATCATAACTTAGCATCAGCAAAGGCAAAACGTCAGGGGGTAACCATGCCAAGGAGGCATTTCCTTACAGTCAGGCACTCATTTTCGGGTCCTCCTGAGTATCTCTGCCTCACTATATGCAAAGACACCTGTAGGAGGCTGGCCTGGCTTATAGTGGGTTCCAGATGTACTTACACCTTGTGCCAGGGCCAGTTATCCCTTATTAGTAGATTGGTAGTGTTCTAGCAGCTTAGGCTGATAGAGGTAGCTATAGCAGAGCAGCTTAGGCTGAACTAAGAGACATGCAAAGCTCCTACTATACCACTTATATCATGTAGCACTATATCATAAGAATCACAATACTCAGAGTTACTAAAAATAAAGGCACTTTATTTTAGTGACAATGTGCCAAAAATATCTCAGAGGAAATACTCTCTTAGGAGGTAAGTAAAATACACACAATATACACCAAAATCAGGTAAGTAAACAGTTAGAAAAGTAGTGCAAACACTGTAGAATACAATAGGATGCAATAGGCCTAGGGGTAACACAAACCATATACTAAGAAAGTGGAATGCGAACTACTTAGGGACCCCAGGCCTAGTGTAGTGTGTAGAGGGTCACTGGGAGCGTAATGAAACACTAAGGGTGTCCAACATACACCACCCCAAGACCCTGAAAAGTAGGAGTAAAGTGACCCTACTTCCCCAGAAACACACTAAAGTCATGATGTGAGATTCTGCAAAGACAACAACCGACTGCAAAGCACTGAAGACGGATTCCTGGACCTGAGGACCGGTAAAGGAAGGGGAGCAAGTCCAAGAGTCACAAAAGTGTCCGGGGAGCAGGAGCCCACTAAACCCCGGATGAAGGTGAAGAATGGCTGCCTCTGGGTGGAAGAAGCTGAAGATTCTGCTACAGCGGAAGGTGCCAGGAACTTCTCCTTTGCAGAGAAGATGTCCCACGGCGTGCTGGAGGATGAAGAGTTATTTCCACGCAAAAAGACCGCAAACAAGCCTTGCTAGCTGCAAAGGTTGCATTTAAAGGAAATGGCTGCTGCCCAGGCCAAGGAAGGACCAGGAGGTCGCCCCCTGGAGGAGGAGACAGATGGTGTGCTCAGCAACACAGAGAGTCCACACAGAAGCAGGCAGCACCCACAGAAGCACTTGAACACGGGTTCAAGAAAACTGAGCATGGCAGTCATCTCAACACTACAAAGGATGGTCCCACGAAGCCAGTGGTCAACTCATCGAGTTGAGCAATGCAGGACAGAGTGCTGGGGAACTGGACTGTGCTGTGCATGAAGGATTCCTTGCAAAAGTGCACAGAAGCCCTAGCAGCTGCAGTTCTTGTAGTACACAGGATTACTGTCTAGCGTGGGGAGGCAAGAATTTACCTCCACCAAATTTGGAAAGATGGACCACTGGACTGTCGGGGTCACTTGGATCCAGCTCCTGTGTTCCAGGGACCATGCTCGTCAAGATGAGAGGGGGCCCAGAGGACCGGTGAAGCAGACGTTTGGTGCTTGTGGCTGCAGGGGGAAGATTCCATCGACCCACTGGAGATTTCTTCTCTGCTTCCAATGCAGGGTGAAGGCAGACAGCCCCCAGAGCATACACCACTAGGATGCAGTCGAGAAAGCCAGCCGGATTAGGTGCTACAATGTCGCTGGCAGTCTTCTTGCTACTTTGTTGCAGTTTTGCAGACGTCCTGGAGCAGTCAGCAGTCGATCCTTGGCAGAAGTCGAAGAGGGAGATGCAGAGGAACTCTGGTGAGCTCTTGCATTTGTTATCTGAAGAGAAGCCCACAGGAGAGACCCTAAATAGCCCTCAGAGGAGGATTGGCCACCTAGTCAGGTAAGCACCTATAAGGAGGGGTCTCTGACATCACCTGCTGGTACTGGCCACTCAGAGGCCTCCATTGTGCCCTCACACCTGTGCATTCAAGATGGCAGAGGTCTGGGACACACTGGAGGTGCTCTGGGCACCACCCCTGGGGTGGTGATGGACAGGAAAGTGGTCACTCCCATTTCCTTTGTCCAGTTTCGCGCCAGAGCAGGGTCTGGGGGATCCCTGAACCAGTGTAGACTGGCTTATGCAAGGAGGGCACCATCTGTGCCCTTCAAAGCATTTCCAGAGGATGGGGGAGGCTACTCCTCCCCAGCCAATAACACCTATTTCCAAAGGGAGAGGGTGTAACACCCTATCTCAGAGGAAATCCTTTGTTCTCCCTTCCTGGGACTGGGCTGCCTAGACCCCCAGAGGACAGAAGGCTGTCTGTGGGTTGGCAGCAGCAGTAGCTGCAGTGAAAACCCCAGAGAGCTAGTTTGGCAGTACCCAGGATCCATGCTAGAGCCCCGGGGATGCATGGGATTGGTACCCCAATACCAGATTTGGCATGGGGGGACAATTCCATTATCTTAGACATGTTACATGGCCATATTCGGAGTTACCATTGTGAAGCTACATATAGGTATTGACTTATATGTAGTGCACACGTGTAATGGTGTCCCCGCACTCACAAAGTCCGGAGAAACTTCCCTGAACTATGTGGGGGTACCTTGGCCAGTGCCAGGGTGCCCTCACACTTATAACTTTACACCTAACCTTCACCAAGTGAGGGTTAGACATATAGGTGACTTATAAGTTACTTAAGTGCAGTGTAAAATGGCTGTGAAATAATGTGGACGTTATTTCACTCAGGCTGCAGTGGCAGTCCTGTGTAAGAATGGTCTAAGCTCCCTATGGGTGGCAAAAGAAATGCTGCAGCCCATAGGGATCTCCTGGAACCCCAATACCCTGGGTGCCCAGGTACCATATACTAGGGAATTACAAGGGTGTTCCAGGTCGCCAATCAGAATTGGTAAAAATGGTCACTAGCCTGCAGTGACAATTTTAAAGACAGAGAGAGCATAAGCACTGAGGTTCTGGTCAGCAGTGACACAGTTAGACACCACACAGGGAACACATTCAGGCCACAAACGATGAGCACTGGGGTCCTGGCTAGCAGGATCCCCGTGAGATAGGCAAAACAAACTGACACAAAGGAAAAATGGGGATAACATGCCAGACAAGATGGAACTTTCCTACACAATTCCCCCGCCCCCCCCAAACGAGGGACAATAAGGCTAACCTTGCCCAGATGAGTCTTCATTGTCTAAATGGAAATATCTGGAGAGTCCATCTGTATTGGAGTGGGTACTCCCAGGTCTATGCTCCATTGTATAGTCCATTCCCTGTAGGGAGATGGACCACCTCAACAAGTTAGGGTTTTCACCTTTCATTTGTTTAAGCCATAATAGAGGTTTATGGTCTGTCTGAATAATAAAGTGAGTACCAAACAGGTATGGTCTCAACTTTTTCAGTGCCAAGACCACAGCAAAGGCCTCCATCACTATGGCAGACCAACGCTTTTATCTAGGGGTCAACTTCCTGCTGATAAAAGCAACAGGTTGATCCTGGCCCTCAGTGTTAAGCTGTGACAGCACTGCCCCCACCCCTAATTCAGAAGCATCAGTCTGGACTATGAACTTCTTGGAGTAACAAGGGCTTTTTAGGACAGGTGCAGAGCACATGGCCTGTTTTAGCTCATCAGAAGCCTTTTGACAGCTAGCTGTCCACAATAGCTTTTTAGGCATCTTCTTACTAGTGAGGTCATTAAGAGGAACTGCAATGGAGCCATAGTTCTCAATGAACCTCCTATAGTACCCTCTGAGGCCTAAGAAGGCTCTCACCTGGGTTTGAGTTGTAGGGGGAGCCCATTCCATAATGGTCTGGATCTTCCCCTGCAGTGGTGCAATCTGTTCCCCACCTACCAGGTGGTCCAGATAAACCACTTTCCCCTGCCCTATATGGCACTTTGAAGCCTTGATAGTGAGGCCTGCCTTTTGCAGGCCCTCTAAAACCTTTCATAGGTGGGCCAGGTGCTCATCCCAGGTGGAGCTAAAGACAGCTATATCATCTAGATATGCTGCAATAAAAGCTTCCAAACCTTACAGGACTGTGTTCACCAACCTCTGAAAAGTGGTAGTTGCATTCTTCAAACCAAAAGGGATCACATTGAACTGATAGTGTCCTCCAATGGTGGAAAATGCAGTTTTAGGTTTAGCATCTTCTGATAATTTAATCTGCCAATACTCTGCAGTTAAATCAAAAGTACTTAAATACTTGGCAGAAGCCAGTGTATCTATTAGCTCATCTGCCCTGGGTATAGGGTGAGCATCAGTTCTGGTTACGTGTTTGAGACCTCTGTAGTCAACACAAAACCTCATTTCTCTTTTACCATCCTTACTGTGAGGTTTTGGGACAAGCACCACTGGGCTAGCCTATGGGCTTTCCGAAGGCTCAATCACTCCTAAGTCCAGCATTTTCTGTACCTCTTGTTTTATGCAACCTCTGACATGGTCAGGCTGTCTATAAATCTTACTTTTGACAGATAAACTGTCTCCAGTATTGAATGTGTGCTCACACCAGGTAGTGGTACCTGGCATCAATGAGAAGAGGTCAGAAAATTGACCTAGGAGATTTATACAGTTGTCCTTCTGTTCAGCAGTAAGACAAACTGCAAGCACCACTCCCTCCACTAAGCCATCAGCTTCAGTGGTGGAGAAGAGGTCAGGGAGATGGTCACTCTCTTCTTCCTGCCCCTCATTAGTTGCCATGAGCAGGGTTAAGTCAGTCCTGTCATAGTAGGGTTTTAGGCGATTGACATGGAGCACCCTATTGGGACTCCTGGCAGTGCCCAGGTCTACCAAATAGGTAACCTCACCCTTCCTTTCAACCATGAGATGGGGTCTACTCTATTTGTACTGGAGTGCTCTTGGGGCCACAGGCTCCAACACCCACACCTTCTGTCCTGGGTGGTACTGGGTCAGGACAGCCTTCTGGTCATGCCATTGCTTTTGGAGCTCTTGGCTGGCCTGAAGGTTTTTACTGGCCTTTTTCATGTACTCAGCCATTCTGGATCTTAGGCCAAGTACATAGTCCACAATGTCTTGCTCTGGAGCTTTTAAAGATTGTTCCCAACCCTCCTTCACAAGTGCAAGGGGACCTCTTACAGTGTGCCCAAAGAGGAGTTCAAAGGGGCTTAAGCCCACTCCTTTTTAAGGTACCTCCCTGTAAGCAAAAAGGAGGCATGGCAACAGGACATCCCATCTCCTTCTGAGTTTGTCTGTGGATGGTAAGGAGTAGTGAACGTATAAGTTACACCACACTCCTTCCACATAGCTTTGAGGTATGCAGACATGAAGTTACTACCTCTGTCTGACACCACTTCCTTAGGGAAGCCCACCCTGGAAAAGATTCCCAGGAGGGCCTTTGCCACTGCAGTAGCTGTAGTGGTCCTTAAGGGAATTGCTTCAGGATACCTAGTGGCATGGTCCACTACGACCAGGATAAACCTATTGCCTATAGCTGTTGGAGGGTCAGGGGCGCCAATTATGTCAACCCCTACCCTTCAAAGGCCACCCCAACCACAGGAAGTGGAATTAAGGGGGCCTTAGGTGAGCCACCAGTCTTGCCACTGGCTTGGCAGGTCACACAGGAGCAGCGGCAAAACTCCTTAGTGTCCTCTGACATGTGAGGCCAGTGAAACAATGGAACAAGTCTGTTCCAAGTTTTGCTCTGGCCTAAATGCCCAGCCAAAGGAATGTCATGTGCCAAGGTCAGAAGAAACTCCCTATACTGCAAAGGGATAACAACTCTCCTGGCAGCTCCAGGTTTTGTGTCCCTTTACTCAGTATAAAGGAGGTTGTCTTCCCAATAGACCTTATGGCTATCAGTGACATCCCAATTCTGCTGTTTGACAGCTTGCTGTCTTAAACCCTCTAGTGTGGGACAGGTCTGCTGTGCCACACTCAGCTCTTCCCTAGCAGCCCCCCCTGCATCCAAAAGCTCAGCAGTGTCTGCTGCCAGCTCATCTGGTGTAGGTTCCACACAGGGAGAGGATTCATCTTCCACAAAAGAAGAATCTTCTGGAGAGGGAGGAATAGTGGGCCAGGATTTACCCTTTCTACCCCTAGCTTTTGGGAGCACTTGGTCCATTGTTCCAGGATCCAAGCTTCCCTGTCCTCTTTGCTTCTTGGCCTGAGCCCTTCAAAGCAAAGTTATGCCCAGGAATGCCCAGCATTGCTGCATGAGCCTCCAACTCCACTTTAGCCCAAGCTGATGTCTCCAAATCATTGCCTAATAAGCAATCTACAGGTAAATCAGTGGCTACCACAACTTTCTTTGGACCAGTAACGCCCCCCAGTTGAGATTCACAACAGCCATGGGGTGGCTAAGAGTGTTGTTATGAGCATCAGTCACTTGGTACTGCTGACCAAGTAGGCATTGATCAGGGTGAACCAGTTTCTCAATCAACATAGTGACACTGACTCCTGTATCCATGTAGGCCTCAACTTCAACACCATTTATTAGGGGTAGTTGCTTGTACTTACCCATATTAAGGGGACAAGCAACCAAGGTGGCAAAGTCAATACTACCATCGGAGACTAAGACAGCCTCTGTGGTCTCCCTAACAAGACCAACCCCAACTACACTACCAATGATGAGGCCAGCTACACCCTTTGATTGGCTATTTGTAGTAGACTTCCCACCACCACTGCTATTACTAGGGGCACTAGAGGACGCAGTTGGGGTTGTGGTAGTGGGAGCCTTGGTGTTTTTATTTGGACAAGTGGAATCACTGCCCAATGGCCTTTACTCTTATATAAATAACACCATGGCTTCTTTTGATTGTTGGAAGAGGATTTGGACCCACCACTCCCAGAGGATTTTTGTGGGCCTGATGAAGACGCAGAATGTCCCCACCCTTGTCAGAAGACTTACCATCCTTCTTCTTGCCATCCTTGTCACCACCTGTATGAACTTTTCTGTTCACTCTTGTTCTGACCCATTTGTCTGCCTTCTTTCCCAATTCTTGGGGAGAGGTCAGATCTGACCCTACCAAGTACTGATGCAACTAGTCAGACACACAATTATTCAAAATACGCTTTCTCAGGATTAGATTATACAGGCTTTCATAGTCAGTCACCTTACTGTCATGTAACCAACACTCCAAGGCCTTCACTGAACAGTCTACAAAGTCTGTCCAGTCTTGAGAGGACTCTTTTCTGGTATCTCTGAACTTTATCCTGTATTGTACAGTGGTAAAGCCAAATCCATCTATGAGTGCATCCTTCAAAACTTTATAATTATTAGCATCACTTTCTCTGACAGTAAGGAGCCTATCCCTACCCTTACCAGTGAAAGATAGCCACAAGATAGCAGCCCACTGCCTTTGAGGGACCAACTGTGCCATACAAGCCCTCTCAAGTGCAGCAAACCACTTGTTAATGTCATCCCCCTCCTTGTAAGGGGGGACTATCTTATGCAGGTTTCTAGAATATTGTTCTCTTACAGGATTACTATCAAAAACACTGCTGCTGCCACCAAGGGGAACTAATCTTAACCTCTGCCTTTCCCTCTCTACATCTGGAGATTCCCTGTTAAAAGGCCGACTGTTGCTGTCTCAGCTTCAGTCTGGCCTCTTCCAAACTCAGCTTTCTGAGTTCCCTTTTCATGGTGTTATCCTCAGGGTGGGAGGCTTGGGAATCCTGAGACACAGAGGAAATGTGGGAATTGGCAGAATGGGACCTGTCTCTAACTGGCTGGACTCTAGTAACCTGGCCTTTTAGACTGAAAGGTGCCCTACTAGTGTGTGACCCCCGCCCACTACCAGTGTCACTAGGAGGCCTGTTAGCTAGCAGATCCTTGGATGAACCCTCCCCAGAGTCTTCAGGGCTCTCCCCTGATTCTTGCTGGGTACCCTCCTCCTCTACCTCCTGATCCTGGGATGGACCAGACTGGTTCTGGTCACTTTCTAGGAGAAGGCTAAGGAGAAGATCTTTGGTAGGGTTCTTACCAATGCTTAAACCTCTTTCTATGCAGAGGCCCCTCAAACTTTTAAAGTTTAAACTACCATAGGTTGCCTGGACAACTGTGGGAGTAAGTTCTACTGCAGATATGTTTAGAAAGGGTTTAGGACAGAGAGAAAAACGTTTTTAGAAACTTTTAAAGAAGAGAGAAAAGCTTTTCAAACTTTTGAAAACTTTTCAGATTTTTTTTAGAAAGCTTATAGAAAGAAAGTTAAACTGTTTAGGTTAACTGTGTATATTTTTAAGTATTTTGTATATGTTTTTCTTATGAAAAGCACCAATGACAAAGTGGTAAAGCAGTTACAAGTACTTATCCCACCGCTGCACCACCAGTGTAGTAGGCTGGCCTGGCTTGTAGTGGGTACCTGATGGTACTTACACCTTGTGCCAGGTCCAGTTATCCCTAATTAATAGATTAGTAGTGTTCTAGCAGCTTAGGCCGATAGAGGTAGCTATAGCAGAGCAGCTTAGGCTGAACTAGGAGACATGCAAAGCTCCTTCTATACCACTTACATCGTTTAGCACTATATCATAAGAATCACAATACTCAGAGTTACTAAAAATAAAGGTACTTTATTTTAGTGACAATATGCCAAAAATATCTCAGAGGATATACTCCCTTAGGAGGTAAGTAAAATACACAAAATATACACACAAACCAAAATCAGGTAAGTAAACAGTTAGAAAAGTAGTGCAAACACTGTAGAATACAATAGGATGCAATAGGCCTAGGGGCAACACAAACCATGTACTAAGAAAGTGGAATGCGAACTGCTTAGGGACCCCAGCCCTAGTGTAGTGTCTAGAGGGTCACTGGGAGTGTAAGAAAACACTAAGGGTGTCCAAGATACCCCACCCCAAGACCCTGAAAAGTAGGAGTAAAGTGACCCTACTTCCCCAGAAACACACTAAAGGCGTGATAGGAGATTCTGCAAAGACAACAACTGACAACAAAGCACTGAAGATGGATTCCTGGACCTGAGGACCTGTGAAGGAAGGGGACCAAGTCCAAGAGTCACGAAAGTGTCCAGGGGGGGCAGGAGCCTACTAAACCCCGTATGAAGGTGCAAAATGGCTGCCTCTGGGTGGAAGAAGTTGAAGATTCTGCAACAACGGAAGGTGCCAGGAACTTCTCCTTTGCACAGATGATGTCCCACAGCATGTTGGAGGATGCAGAGTTGTTTCCACACAGAAAGACTGCAAACAATCCTTGCTAGCTGCAAAGGTTGCAGTTGAAGAAAATGGGTGCTGCCTGGGCCCAGGAAGGACCAGGAGGTCGGCCCTTGGAGGAGGAGACAGAGGGGGCGCTCAGCAACACAGAAAGTCAATGCAAAAGCAGGCAGCACCCACAGAAGCACTTGAACACAGGTTCAAGAAAACTGAGTATGGCGGTCGTCTCAACACTACAAAGGAGGGTCCCAAGAAGCCGGTGGTCTACTCAGCGAGTTGAGGAATGCAAGACAGAGTGCTGGGGACCTGAGCTGTGCTGTGCATGAAGGATTCCATGCAAAAGTGCACAGAAGCCCTTGCAGCTGCAGTTCACGCAGTACACAGGATTACTGTCTGGCATGGGAGGCAAGGACTTACCTCCCCCAAATTTGGACAGATGGACCACTGGACTGTCGGGGTCACTTGGACCCAGCTCCTGTGTTCTAGGGACCACACTCGTCAAGATGAGAGGGGACCCAGAGGACCGGCGAAGCAGAAGTTTGGTGCCTGCGGTAGCAGGGAGAAGATTCCGTCAACCCACGGGAGATTTCTACTTGGCTTCAAGTGCAGGGTGAAGGCAGACAGTCCCCAGAGCATGCACCATCAGGAAACAGTCAAGAAAGCTGGCAGGATTAGGTGCTACAATGTCACTGGTAGTCTTCTTTCTACTTTGTTGCAGATTTGCAGGCGTCCTGGAGCAGTCAGCGGTCGATCCTTGGCAGAAGTTGAAGAGGGAGATGCAGAGGAACTCTGGTGAGCTCTTGCATTTGTTATCTGAAGAGAAGCCCACAGGAGAGACCCTAAATAGCCCTTAGAGGAGGATTGGTCACCTAGTGACCACCTATCAGGAGGGGCCACTGACATCACCTGCTGGCACTGGCCACTCAGAGGCCTCCATTGTGCCCTCACACCTCTGTAGTCAAGATGGCAGAAGTCTGGGAAACACTGGAGGAGCTCTGGGCAACACCCCTGGGGTGGTGATGGACAGGGGAGTGGCCACTCCCATTTCCTTTGTCCAGTTTCACACCAGAGCAGGGGCTGAGGGATCCCTGAACTGGTGTAGACTGGCTTATGCAAGGAGGGCACCATCTGTGCCCTTCAAAGCATTTCCAGAGGCTGGGGAGGCTACTCCTCCCCAGCCCTTAACACCTATTTCCAAAGGGAGAGGGTGCAACACCCTCTCTCAGAGGAAATCCTTTGTTCTCCCTTACTGGGACTGGGCTGCCCAAACCCCAGGAGGGCATAAGCCTGTCTGTGGGCTGACAGCAGTGGTAGCTGCAGTGAAAACCCCAGAGAGCTAGTTTGGCAGTACCCGGGGTCCATGCTGGAGCCCCGGGTACACATGAGATTGGTACCCCAATACCAAATTTTGCATGGGGGGACAATTCCATGATCTTAGACATGTTACATGGCCATATTCAGAGTTACCATTGTGAAGCTACATATAGGTGTTGACCTATATGTAGTGCATGCGTGTAATGGTGTCCCCGCACTCACAAAGTCTGAGGAAATTGCCCTGAACTATGTGGGGGCACCTTGGCTAGGGCCAGGGTGCCCTCACACTTATAACTTTGCACCTAACCTTCACCAAGTGAGGGTTAGACATATAGGTGACTTATAAGTTACTTAAGTGCAGTGTAAAATGGCTGTGAAATAACGTGGACGTTATTTCACTCAGGCTGCAGTGGCAGTCCTGTGGAGGAATGGTCTGAGCTCCCTATGGGTGGCAAAAGAAATGCTGCAGCCTATAGGGATCTCCTGGAACCCCAATACCCAGGGTACATAGATACCATATACTAGGGAATTATAAGGGTGTTCCAGTGTGCTAATCAGAATTGGTAAAAATGGTCACTAGCCTGCAGTGACAATTTTAAAGACAGAGAGAGCATAAGCACTGAGGTTCTGGTTAGCAGAGCCTCAGTGACACAGTTAGGCACCACAAAGGGAACAAATTCAGGCCACAAACGATGAGCACTGGGGTCCTGGCTAGCAGGATCTCAGTGAGACAGGCAAAAACAAACTGACACACAAGTAAAAATGGGGGTAACATGCCAGGCAAGATGGTACTTTCCTACAACACCTCAGTACTATATATGGAGACGTCTGTGGTATTGAGGACTTTCCTCCTCAGCTAAGTAGGGAGAACCTAACTAACGTTGTAGGTTGTTCAAGCTTGAACCCTAAAAAGATAATACACATTTGGTGTGCTTATCTCTGAACAAAAGTTTCCATTCATCATAGCAAACCTGCAACAGGTAGCAATTGCAGTCAATGTGCAACCACCCCTTACTGCACATTTATTGTCACAAGGCTTAACGGCACGGGGAGGTCCAGTTACATTTGATGTGGAGGCTCATCCAGCATATAGAACAGATTTTGTTTATTCTTGGGTCACATTTCCAGCAGCTGATGAGAACACAAATATATTTCACCACTATACACCTGCAAACACACCTGCACAATAGAGAGCATATGCATATCTAGAAATACCTCCATCTTATCAAGAACATAATAATTGGCTTGATGGCACCCTACCCCATACAATTCTACACATTAGGTTAGGTCCACTAAGTAATGATGGTCCTACCTGGCCTTTATTGGCCACATTTACACCTCACCCTGCCGCAGCAACTTTGACGGTAGCTGTAGTCCGTCGTTTATATGCTGAGCTTATGGCAATATACAGACAAAATAGTACAGTTTGTAATGCAAACATTAAATACAAACCAAGCACGTGCTGCCCAGGCACAACCACATGCAGTAACACCAGGCTGGAACAAGCATTAAACCTGCAACTGTACATTCAATCATGGGTAAAGTAACCACCAAATGAGAAGAAAGTCAGTTTTGTTTAGCTCAAAAAATAAATGCACTGGATGCAGTATTTCCCATACGGGACCTCAGGATAAACATAGAATATTAACTATGTGTTTGCAGTTTGGGATGGTTCCCACAGTAGATAACTGCAATACTTGGGGCATGGTATTTGCCACGCTCTAACCTACTGCACACTGTACACTGACACTTGCCAATTTACCGGAAGTGTTAAAACAAATTTGAGATGAATACGGGGCTGCCCCGGGCCTGGATTTGGGGATGCAACTTATGGGCAATTTTGCCACACTAACTTCAATTAGATTAAGTAACCTTAAAGGGGAAGCAGTTGCACTAGCAGTGCGCATGTGGCTCCGGGACGTTCCTCCACAGGATCAAGAACGTGAGCTGCCAAAGTGTATCACAGAGACCTACTGTACTATTGGTTGAGATAGTCTGGGGGCCAGACCTACAAAACCACATTTCAGGGTAAATATAATAAAGATAATACCAAGCAAGCTCCTGATGGTTTTGAAAAATACTGGTATAAGAAACAACAAACACCTAAAAAATAAAGTGGAGAATCTCCGCATACAGAGACCCCAAAAAATAGATATAATCTCAAAAATAGAGATAATATAAAATGCCTGACAGATATCAAGATACTGATACACGCCAATCAAATTCCTTTCAGGACTCACCGGAAAAATGCAGTGAGAGAGGTGGGCAGTCAGAGCGAAGAACTGAGTACATGAAACCGAGACAGGAATCACAAAGCTCAACAGAAGTTTCAGTTAAAAAAGAAGAGAAACTTCCCCAACAAAAACCCCAATTTAAAAAGAAGAAAGTGGCAGCAGTTGTGATTTGTCATGCCACTTAAGAAGAGGGCTCTATTGAAGAACAAGAAGTGGGCATTAGCCCTGCTAGACAGCGTGGCCGAGGTCACAATAGTTCGCCAGAATCTTCAAGAGCATCTGGAGGTGAAAGCAACTGATGACTTCTTACAAGTTGAAACTGTGGACATGCATGTCTCCACGCCTGATAGGATGTACAAAGTAATGTAACACTTAGAAGGAGACATTGAACGCACAATCAATGCAATCTTTTGGGACCGCGCCATAAAAATGTATGATATTCTACTGCCCGAAAGGGATTGGCCATATGAATTTGTCCGTACTTGCCCATATGGGTAAGATGTTACCAAACCTTCTTTCTCGCCCCATGTTCCTGATGAGCGTGCAGAATCCTACGCAGTCGATTGGGCATTGGCCTACGCCCCCGCGTTATATCGCAACCACGTAGGGTGGGATGAAGATTCCCCCTGTCATGTAATTCCTGGTCTGATTATACCGGCATGTAGGTACTCTCACCGGGTATTCCCTTTGGAGTGAGTGTGACCACAAGGGAAAACCCCACTCCCGGCATTACCCAGACCAGAGGCCAATCACCCTATTTCCGGGACCTACCCTAATATGAACCACCTGTTCAGGTAGGCCTTTAGACCCCTTTTTTACTTCACTTAGCAAGCACACCCCTTAGTAGTAGTGCTTTGGGATCCTAGACCCTGACGAATGCCCCTGACCTTCCAGCACATTGAGAGGGCAGAAACATGTTGGTCATACACTTTTTTTTAGACTCTAAAAGACATTAATCTCTAGTGAGCCTTTTTCCCCTCGTTTTAACTTTACCAACATGCACCTCCATTAAAGTTTAATCAATTGAAATAGGTGACATGTATGGTAATTTTATTCTAACTCTATCTGGATCCCTGATATTTATCCAGTAAGATTAATTTCAGCACTCCCTCTTGTTCTTTTAACAAAGAGGTTGAGTCCGCCCAAGTAGTATCATCTTACTTGGGTGGGGCTAGGTGGTCAAATGATGAAGCAAGACACTATTATGTGTGTGAGACCACCTAGTCCGTAAAGGAACTCCCCCCCTTTACTTAACACATCCAACCGTTTAGAGACACTCTTCACACATCTCTCTCCCTCTATCACGAATCCCTACCTAACCGGTACTGATAATTGAGGGAACACTGGTCTAATTCCACCCTCAACCTCAAACTATCCCACACCTTTAGTGGTTAATGGACATATAGATTTCTATTGGGAGTTTGTGTGGGATAGCATCACTCCCATAACTCTCTCTTTGTGTTTTATGTCATTAAAGAAAGACAACTGACCCAGGGGAAATGCATTATTGTCGTATCTCCAATTCCAGCCCTTGAGGCTGTCACCAAAGCCAGCGTTCCAAACGCTAAAGCATTACATCCACGTTGGATTCAATGGGCAATGTCTTTGACAACCACTGATGTTAACTACATTTTGGACCCAAAGTTACAAACTCAAGAATTTTTGCAATATGAACTAGAATACCCAGTTCCGGCATATACATTGCCTATTGATCAATAACAAAGAGTCATGTAGACCGATGGCTCAGCAAACCTGCAATAGGTACAAAGCATCAATACTGTGCTACTTGCACAACCGTAAGTGGCTATATGGAGGGTAAAACATTCTATCCACAACATACTTTCACACAAACCATAGGGGATTGCACTGCACAATTGGCACAGCTACACGCTCTGGTCATGGCACTGAAACATAGGGATCCTGCACAGCTAACACCGACTGTCTGTGATTCATACTATTGTGTCCAGTCCTTCAATGAATATCTGCATTACTGGTGCCAGAATGGGTTCAGAGATTCTAAATGTAACACCATCAAACACAGACTTCTTTGGGGGAAAGTAGTGGATCTGAAGGAAATGCTACCAAATGTTCATGTTGTACATACACTTGGACACCAGTGCATTGGACTACATGTTGCTGGAAATACACTGGCTGATGAAGCACCCAAATCAGCAGTAGTTACGGCAGCTGTTGCTGCAGTAACTCGTTCTAGAACGAAACAGGACGATGACATATGGGCTGCCGTGAAAGCCACGGCTGAGGGCACGCCCTTTCCAAAATCATTTCCTGCTAAATATTCCTACTGAATGGGAGGTTTCCTTTATGTAGAAGTAAAAATACCAGGTGTGGAGGTTCAGATAAATCCCAATAAAGACCTAAGACCAGAGTTGATTAAGGTAGCGCATGAGGGGGTTGCATCTGCCCATGCTGGTGTGGCGGCTACAATATCATTATTTTAAGCACTTCATTGGTGGAGATGTCTATACAAACAGACCAAGCAGTATGTACTTAGTTGTGACATCTGGTAACAAATTAAGGGCTCCATCGTCAAATGCCCACCACAGACACCCCTCCTAATTTCCAACAAACCTTTACAATGTGTGTACTTTGACCATTGTGGTCCCCTAACACCAGACAGTGCATACAAATACAACTTAGTCACTGTTGACTCATGCTCCAGATTTCTCTGGGTGTGGCCACAGCGCTCGGCTGATGCTCAGACTGTTATTAAAGATTTGCAAGTCCTAATTCGCACATATGCAGTTGCGACTTTCCACTCAGACCACGGCCCTGCTTTTGCCTCAAGGGCATTCAGGGATTCCATGGCTTTGTTAGGGGTCCAACTCTATTATTCGCCTCCATTTCATCCAGAGGGAAATAGTGTCATGGAGTGATGAAATTGTGATCTAAAGCAATCCTTAACAGCCAGAGTATTAGGTACGGGTCAAAGTAGGCTTAATCACCTGTATGGAGTCCAGAGAGAACTTAACAATCTGCTAGAAGGTCCCTGGCAGTCATACTTTATACGAGTGCCTGTTTGGAACTCAAATGTATGTTCCAGATCTTGATGGTCCTGGCGTGGAGGCTGCAGAAACACCTTTTGACATAAATGAACGTGTTACTGTCTTGCAGGAATTACAACAGTTATGTGACGACAATGCTTCTGCCAGTGCTGCCTACACAGGAATTAAGGATGTACCAATAACATCTACCGGCTGGATTCCAAAGATTGGGGATCTAGTACGTGAAAAAGTTGCTGTGAAAAAGGAGTTTGGTCCTTCTTAACGTGCATCGGTCCCAGTCTTAGGAATACACGGTACCAGAAGTGTCATTCTACCACTGTTGCTTGGCGCTAAAGAAAACCACTTTGTCTCAATCGACAATGGCAAGTTACACAACGTGGCAACTCCTGCACAGCAGACCAAGAGGAGCAGCCTGTAGTTCTCGAATCCCTCTCACTACTGGCTGAGATGTCTCGAGCATCAATGCTGACACCTCCCGAGCTTGGGGAAGGTAGAAAAAGATCTTGCATTAGTTCCACTAACATCTGTTACAACAAACAACACAGAAATTACTGATCGATTTGAGACAACTTCTACACAGATGGATGGCATCATTTACTGTGAACCACCGCGGGAGAAACCTACCACTTTTCCTCCTTCAAATACGGCTCCAGCTTTTGCACAAACTCCTTCTGGATACTTTGCTGACATCAATGACATCTTCTCTGACTCATTTGCCTCTTCTACATCTGAACTGCCGAAAACACATAAGCTGATAAACTGGCTTAAAACAAATGACTTTATTTTCCCATGGAACTATCTGTGGTTTTCTGTGACTATATTAGCTTTCTTCCTTTGGATTGGCTTTGTCATTACTTTCTTTCAATTAATACATGGTCATTACCTTCCTAAAAGATTAACAGTTGAACTGGAAGTTGAGGTCCTAAAACCCCATTTTTCTTCTCATAAGGTCAGCGGAGACTTGTTTTTCATGGACTTTTCCTCTATACCAATTCCTGATGGGATTGTTTGGGATAAAGTCATGTTTGATGTATACGGACCCATGGAGGTTATTAAAATACCATATGTGTTTAAACTTTTTATGAACAATGTAATAATACCCGGAGTTGTTTCTGATGAACGTGATGTGAAAACAGCTGATTCTATGATGAATGAGTTGCAGTATTTTACTGCATTTGAAAGTGAGGATGTTTATCAATCCAAGGAGAATTATGGTGACATGTTTTGCTATAATTATTATGGACACCTTTTAATTCGCAGAGCAAGTGCCCCAAAGACTATTTTTAATTATACACAATGGAAACATTGTCCGTCTCCACCACAAGGGAGTTCTAAATCATATTCTGAAAAATTAGCATATTTGTCTGGGCACAATGTTAAAAATGCTGAGTCATATTATTTTAAATTGCCATTGATGGAAAATGTACAAATATTATTGACAGATACGAAATTCATTTATTCTGATTTCTCTGTTTCCAGGTTGGCTATAGAACGCTATGAATATTGGTTGAAGTTGATTGACTTAAAAAGCGTGTGGAGAACCAAAAATTGGCAAATAAGGGGAAAGGAAGCTTTATTTAGAGCATGCCTGATACCTGCTCAAATGATATTTCTAAATGAAACAGTACAACAGAAAAGTTGTTTAGGCAGAGCAAAAATTAAGGATTTGAATGCGCCCAGTATTCCTGCCGCTGCAAAATTGTATAAATGGCAAAAGTTTATAGATACAACTGAATATCAGCTCGATGATGGGGTCCAGAACGGTACATTTAATACTTCACTTTCACGTCCTGGTGGGTGGTTATTGTGGCCAGTATATACCAACGGGTGTCATAAATGTTTTATAACCTCCATGGGGGGGGGTTAGAACAAGTAGGCCAGACCCTCACTATGTGTCATCTGAACATGCGGGTATAGTAACAACATACGGTATAGGGAAACTATGCCAGCAATGGTTGAAGAATTCTTCACTAGATGCTGTTAGAGAACACCTTATTCTCCTGTCTAATAACACTGACTTACAGGATTTCCGGTTAGGCACCAGAAAAAAAATGCAGAAAGCGCTTCTTTTATGCAGTCTACAATTAAATTTGGAAGCTTTCTCAACAAGAAGCTGCCGCCCGGTTAAGGCAAATAGATCAGGAAAACTCACAGAAGGCATTAGCTGTTGTAGATAATGGGATTAATACCCTGTCCGACCGGATATACATCTTAATCAACATTGTTTCTTCTGCAATAGACATAATACAAAGTGACATGTCTTCTTTACACCATGGACAGAGTCAACTCAGGTCAATTATGCAGTTGGGTTGGACACTGGAAACACTGAAGGCAGGTCGCGTTGCCTGGCAACACATTAGCGCAAGGGATATATTTCCCACATTTAACTTAGCACAAAAACAACAACTAGTGGCTAAGAAAGAAGCAACATGTCATGGTAAATATAGAGAAATTAGAAAAGTTGCCTTTTACTGTGGCTGAAATACCATCTACTAAGTGGTTAATACACGGGGTCATTACTGCCTATTTCAACACTTCAATTCACGTCCTGCTTGAAACACATTCCAGTAGGCAGATACGAAAGGCTAGGAGATAGTTACATCCATGAGGTGTGGGAGCTACCCTTCTCGTACAAATGTCTCAGTGGCATGAAACAGGTCTTTCTTAGCGGTATTAAATGTGAGACACTTCTGTCAGCCATTTGATGGCTTGTAAACAGCTGTCCTTGAACGGGCAGTATAACGCTTTGGCAGCGAACTTGGGTTGTTATCTGAAGGGATTCCCAGTCCCCTCGATTAGACCTGCGTTCCAGGTGCTCTTAAACGGCAGCTATGTCCTCCTCAATAGTGAGAACTGTTGTGGGATGCGATAGTTTATGTCGTTTTGGTCTCTAAGATTGTTACATGCTTCGTGAACGTACTTTTTCCTCCTACACGACAGAGGGAAGTAGCTGAGATTTGGCCCCATATCGCTACATCAAATGTGAATTTTGACAAGTTGAGAAGACTCAAGGCTTTATTGTTTCAAAAACATGTGGTGCTCACATCCGCATGCTGGACCTATGCGCTTAAGGGTTGCAAGGTCATCAGTAGAGAGACACTCCCTTTTAAGTACTAACTTTCCGAGATACTTAGGTGAGATTGTGGGTCAAATATTTAATGCATCCCGTACTACTGGAATCCCAAATTTCTTTAAGGCTGTTGGTTCTGGTTTTGGTCACACCTTCTCCTCTATATTCAGTTTAATACCTTGAGAAATCCACTCAATATTCTCCAGTATTTTGGGGGGATTTCTGATAACTTTGGCTATAAAAGGTGGCATTTTGCTATTGCTACTTTTTCTGTGCAATGGCTGTCCCGTCACACAAAGAAGGACTGAAAGCGCTTCCACCAGCGCAGCTGTATCATGAACGCATGATGCAGTACTTTGGTGCAACACTCCTGGAGCGATTGGAGTGTGACTGGTCTCTGTCATTCAGACCAGTTTTGCATTGTGGGCAGCCCATGTTTGGGTGCCTCTGGTGCTTGTTCGAAAATGCACTGAAAATCTGTCTTTCTTCACAGTGCTTGCTTTCATTGGACGTTGATATGTTGATGTTCTCACTGAGGGCTCATTACCAGACATGCGCGTTGAGGGTGCGTTTGCTATAGGAAGCTGCTTACGAGTTGCCATTTGTGGATTCTGCAGCTCTAAACTCATTGTTGGGCACAGCACGGAATGCTGCTGCCTTGGCTGGAGCTCAGGCTTTGGAACACAAATGCTCCTAGTTTTTCTTGGCCAAGAACTTACTACCTTAACACCTGCCGAAGTGGAAGATTTCCTGTCTTAAATTATCTCGGATTCGATTGGCAACTTCCAAAATGACTCTGACTCTTGAAATTTCGCTTTTTAACACCACAGTTAACATTTTAAATTCTCCTTTTTTATACATACTCAAGTGGCTTTTAACTTGTCATGATTGACATTTTTTTATATATGCCTTAAGTTGTATTTTAGTAGCTTTTATACATAAATAGGCTTTGAACCACCTTTGAACCGGCAAGGGGAGGGTGTTGTGTAGCCATTTTAACTATAACTTCATACACGTTATTTTAGCAAACGAGGCCTGCCGGTGTGCACTTTAACCTAGACGTATTTTCTTCAGGTTTGTTTTTATTATTTTAACAATAGCCACATTTGAGGTCTTGTTTTATTTTCAATATCTAGCTGTTCTTTGCCTAGGCTAGCAGTGCGTTCTTAAAGAAGACATTTCTTTCACTCTGTGCTTTTCTCAAGGCTGCAGTAAGATAGGTTTCTGGCAAACATGGTACGCTTTGTCTCTAATGTTCACAGAAACATACACACTCTTACGTGGGTAACCTTTCTTGGAACATCACAAGTTTTATTATAAAAACACTACTTTGACCTAGGGATATTCCAGCCAGATGACCACGACTGTATGCTGATTGCTGAGGGCTTCTTTGCAGCTGCTTAGTTAGGCTACAGACCTCTTGCTCCGGTATGAGGGATGATGTCTTCCCAGGGGAACCTGAAGGGTAGAATTAGAGCTGAACATGCTGTGCTCTAACATAGCTTAGGTAGGAGCTATTTTAACGATTCTAAAGACAATATGATAGCGTTCTTTTTATGTTTCACTCTCCTTGTCACAATTTTAATCCTGTCATACTTCATCGTTCTAGTTATGGTTATTGTATTACATGCTTTATTGTCTAAGATGCAGTTACTTTAATAAAACCTTATTGAGCTATACTCTGCCTCTGATTGTCCTTGCATACATGAAACTAATGTAACTGAGAGAAACGGATGAGATCTGAGTGACCACGATTTCCCTGAGGTGGTCAGGCTATTTTGTCAAAGCCTGAAGGTTTTTCTTTGTGACAGTGAAAGACCAATTATATAATTGCATTCAATTTAGGCCTGTGTGAAATTATCTGTTCACTTACATACTTTGTTATTCATTACATTTTCTGAAATGACATGGATGACAGATTTTGCACAACATGTTGCTGTAGAGGACTGGTATAAGTAGACAATGGTATGTGAGAAGCAGATTCCAGCAAATAATTTGTCTCAAGACTTTTGCTCTACAAACCAGTCTCCTTAATGGTATTCCAAGTGACTTTTGAACACATAGTTCATCCTTAATCCCCCTGACATTTTGAGTAATTTCAGAAAGAAATGATAAGCTTCATATACCCTAAACTAAAATGCTGAATGGTGCTGAGGTGATTTTTCAAACTAATAGGAATAGTGTTTTACCAGTGAATTATTAATATAGGCCTTCTTTTAACACAGTGAATCTATTCTAGGAGATTTTTTAAATTGTTTGCCCAGCTGCCGTTTGCAAATATATTTGCAATTTTTATCATGAGATTTAGTTACATGTGTTCTAATATACTTTTCCTAAAAACACTGACTAGATAATGAATATTGTGTGCTTTTTGTAGCATGGCTTTGCTATGAGTTTCTTGTCCAGAACACCTTCCTAAATCAACCTTGGACTGCAACATCAACATGTCATAAATTGAGGTCCCAGATGAAGAGTTGGTTGAAGTCACTAAATGACTTTCTCAAAGAGGCAGAAGAATCAAAGGACAAACACAAACCTTAGCTGCAGCTGCTGCAGAACCCTGTGGGGCATAATTATTGACATCTAATCAGAATAATTTGTTAGCAATGAGACCACATGTAAAAACCTCAAGGAAACACTGTGTACTAACTTCATCACAAAGAGAAACTTAGAGCAGGAACACCACACATTCAACCCGATATGCCATAAGCCTGGCATATTCACTGAAGCCTTTGTTGCATTGTCAGAAATTCTGGTTCAATACTGCTTACAATATGTTTTTTTTAAAGTTTGAGTTTATTTAAAATAAATATAACAATAAGGTTACGAAGCATAATAAAAACATTTGCATAGTAATTACATTTGTAACAAACAAAGTAATATGAGAAGAAAAATGCATTCAAATAATGTAATTAGATGGAATGTAACAGTGGGTAGAAAATGTATAAGTTTGTGGCCTTTGGATTATACACCCATAACACTGCGTTTAGCTCCCGTATTGCAGAATGGAGCCGTGGAGCTCGTAAGGAACGCAGGCTTGACTGCTGCTGGCGAGGAATTGTGTTCCGTGGTGTTTTGGTGCTTGGATAATAGCGGGGCAGTGCCGATTGACTAACAGTTGGAAAGAAAGCTGTATTCATTTATGTAACGATTAAAAAGAAATAATTTTAGTAAATACTTGAGTAAGACTGTGCCCTCAATGATTGACGCTTTCCTACACCAGCTCAGGAACAGGCGGCTATCCTAAAGGGGAGCCCCCAGGTTTTGCAACAGGGACCCGTGACATCCGTGGAGCCTACAGAGAGAGTCCTGCCTGAAGAATCTGAAGAGTGGGATTAAGGCAAGAGGCGAAAGGAGGAGACCCAGAGGAGACCAGGAGAAGACCCGGAAATGCACTCTGCAGTGAGCACGCATCGAGAGCGGCTCAGCAGCTCATGTCTGCCCACTGATTGCCACCCCTCCACCCGAGCAAAGCAAAGTGGCCCCGCTCAGCGGTTTGGCGTGTGTGCCTGCCGCCCATCCATCCCAGTGGGGCGGTTCGGAGCAGTTCGGCAGCATGGTGGCATCCATCTGTCATCCTCCGCAGAGCACCCCAACCACTATACAGCATTGTTTTCTGCCCCGCCACTGCCCCCGTGGCATGAGGGAGCCATGAGGCAGTGATGAAGCAGAAAATGAAGGTTTGGATTTATTAACGCTTAAACGTAGTGCTGAAATAACCATGTGTGACATTAACCGAATTAATTAAGATTGTACGGGGACAAAATGTGCCCTCAGAGTAGTTTGCCATCATTTATACGCGTGCTTTATATAACGTGGTGAATTAGAATTGCACTAATCCGACATAATCATAAACGTGTGCTACGATTTGCTTGTTTGAAATGTTTTAGCTTAGCAATACTTTAGCGGAGGCTTTGGCCTAGTTGCCTGGTCTCACGGTTTAGATGCTCGTATTTTTCCACTTTGCTAATAAACGTGTATTCTTGCTTGAAGCTGTACTTTTCCACAGAAACTGTTCACATGCTTATCTTAAAGTTAGTGCCAGCCTGGCATATTTTCTCTTTAATTCAAGGTCGACTTGCAGGTGCGGACAATGGAGGCTCTGAAAGTAAGCTAATTGGGAAACAATGTTGCAACTTGCGTACCCATCTCCAAGGATAATGTATGCTTAAGTAAAAGCTTGAGAACTGTCGTTTTTGATTGGTCAATTTGAAGCTAACCTATGAACCCTCCAATGGAGACCCTACAGGACTCGAACTGTTGTCTATAAAAATCAGGTGCACGAGAAGAAGGTAGCCATTTGCCCGCGATTACGAACATTCGGACATCGTAGCTATTATGGCCCACTTTGCTGCGACGCCATTTTGAAAGAGACTTTGATGCTTTCTCTAATCGAGAGAAAGAGACTTTAAATGATTCTTGCCCTAGAGACTGTAACTTTGATTGGATCCCTTTGCATGAAGTAATAGTTTTACCTTGCCGCCGTGAGGCAATTGCCCCGTCCACCCCTGCCCCTTTGCCCAGTCCCATGCCGGTCGAAACGGTACCCATGCTGACCGAAGAACGATACCTGTGAGACGAAGACTTCCTTGTATGCTGATCGTAATGGGTAAATATGAAAGGAAATTGTAAAATTGCATTGTGTTTCTTTTAGGTAACCAACTGCTGATTTTGATAAGGTCCCTAGTTAGGAGTTTTCTAAATTAATGTTGCTAAATTGTTTTTGCATGAAGTCCCACATGCTGATGCTAATTTGAGGTTAGATGAGGATTCCATATGTCGCACGATGCAATTGGAGATCTTGTTATGCTGACTAAATGTATGCCATTAGCTCATTACAGATTATCGTATTAGTGATTTGCATTGCTATTATCGAATGCCTTGTGATTCAAATGCTACATAGATTACACTTGTTTCGACGTTATGGACAGCTATTAATGTTCATATATGTTTATCATTTGGTCTTGAGAAACATTTACATTGTGCTAGCTTTGTTAATATAGGGAAATAAATTCACTAACTTTGCAATAAACTGGTGTGGTTCTTCCTGACTGAAAGGTCAGGGTTCGCCGAAATGTATTCTGGATTAATTGTTAAGTGTTATGTTGTTCAAGGTGTTGCTTATGTTCGTTATTGATTATTGATTTTGATGAGATTGATCGATTAAGAGTACAGAGAGTTCCCACTAAGTCAAAAGATTCATCGGCCTAAAGAGCGTCCAAAACAGGTAAAATTATTAGTACGGACCGCTCTATCAGTAGATGGTAGCAGAGGATGGTTTTGTGAATAATGGTCCGGATTTGAACACTGTTGTGACGGGTGTGCAGGCAATGAAGAAGGTGATGCAGAGGTACCGCTGGACCTACAGTAATGGGTAAGGATATCGCGTCTGGGTTCTGTCCATTCCCCATGTTCTGAGGCATGTTCATTCCCACACCATGGGTCATCATTGTCGGCATGCCCATCTGACTCCCCGTCATCTGAACATGTGCATTTCCTCCCTGCATCTGCTTTTGAGGCATCAAAAACTGAGTTGATTCAGCTTGTGCCATTGTTGGGCTGTAACCATTCTGTACTCCCCTTACTGTTGGATCTAGAATCATTACTGCACCGTTATCACTACTGTAGTACCCTGGCATCTGTGGCTGATAACTTTCTGCTGGTTTCAACACAGGCACATCTGGATATATTCTCCCAACTTGCGGTATCTGCGGGGTGAACAGCAGACTCGGGTCCTTTGGTCCCGATGATGCTCCTGAACTCTGAGTTTCATTGTTCGGTACCGGTGCCGGAGGGGCAGAACTGGTACTTGGACCTTGTCCATTTTCCGCATAAGGTGGTGGACGGTCGTTCAGCAATTGCATTATTAACTCCTCATCCTCTAACTCCTCTTCTCTTCTCAACTTTTCCTCGTCCTCTCTATCCTTGGAACACTTTCTGTCCGTCTTACAGGTAGCTTTCTTACCTGTCTCTTCTCCTTCCTTAGTAATTGCTGGGAACAATTTTATCCCCTGCAATACATCTGACCTCCACACCTTCTGTGCATTATCCCACCTAGCATCCGCTAGTGTCTTTTCTACCTTCCTCATTCTGGTCTCGAACTTCTTTTGCTGTTGCTGTCTGGCCATTAGTTCCCAAATTGCTAGAGCCTCAAACTGTGCTGGCCTTGGAGGCACCTTCATGTCGTACATCGTGAATCTCAAATTCTCTAAAATCTTTATATTGAAAGTCCCATATATTGGGAACGCTACGCTCCCATGTTTCTCTGTCAACTTGTGCCATTGCTTTAGCCAAAGACACGGAGCTACCCCCTTCTCTTCCATTACAATGTAAGCTGGTGTACCCTCGGGCGGCGTCTCCTCTCCTACGCTCGCTTTAATGTAAGACTCCCCCTTCATCGCACTCCTGAATGCTTTAAGGAATTTCATTTTTCTCGTCTTTTATTTCACCAAGTTTATAATCAATAGGTCACTTTTATTTCACAAAGTTCGTAATCAATAGGTGACTTTAATTCCCGGAATACTCTTCACCTGCCTCTCCCCTTCCAATCGAGTGCCACGGACTGCGTCCAATCCGTGCGCGACCCTTCTCTCCAACCAACCTATCCCAGCGCGGCTCTTAGTGACGTCACACTCACACACACTGCGGCTGACAAAGCCTCGCGGCTAATCCTCCTTCACTCACCTCTTTCCGTAACAACTTCTTGCATATATTGCGAGCTACCAAAAATAAAACAGATCTGTCGGTTTACTACAGGAAGGGTAACACAATCGCTTCAGGACCTTAGGGACCTTTCACTAGCCTCGGGACTCTTTCACTAGCCTCTGGCCGCTATTCCGTCTTTCTCAATCCCCACATTCGCAAGCAAATCTGACCCGCAGACTTACTCTCAACTTGTCAATGATCTGTTCTAGTGCACTTAGAATCTTTGTCAAAGCCCGAAGTCGAAGTTTCTTTCACTCCCTAACACACGTACCGACTCGTTGACCACGCCCGATCAACCTACTAAACCGCCCAGACCACAACATGGATCATCATACTCCGGAGTCTCTTGACCTCGCAGGGCCCGTCTCAACAACAACAACCACGTGGACCTTTTTATGCACAAAGCGCCAGACGCATATGAAGTTCGACGACTTCCCTACTCTCACACTCGGAGCCGCACCTCCGATATCTCTATGAAGTTCGACGACTTCTCTACTTCTACACTCGGAGTCGCACCTCCGCTATCCTCAAAAAAGAAAAATCCTTGCAACCTTTTCACACACCCTGCGGCAATAAGCTGTGCAAGCGCAAAACCCTAACTTCACTCATACCATCACTAGTACCGCCAGCGCTGATTCCACACCTCCGTTCTCTCCATTCGCAAGCTCCGAGATCCCGGGAAAGTCGCGGTGGACCTAGCCCATCATCATCTTGTCAATCTGTTTTATCCAAGAAAATCTAATTCAACTTTTCGAATGGGGTCTCAAAATGCGTAACCGTTAATTCGACACCATATACTTTAATAGTACAGGGTCCCAAAAGACGAAACCATCCTCTGCTACCATCTACTGATAGAGCGGTCCGTACTAATAATTTTACCTGTTTTGGACGCTCTTTAGGCCGATGAATCTTTTGACTTAGTGGGAACTCTCTGTACTCTTAATCGATCAATCTCATCAAAATCAATAATCAATAACGAACATAAGCAACACCTTGAACAACATAACACTTAACAATTAATCCAGAATACATTTCGGCGAACCCTGACCTTTCAGTCAGGAAGAACCACACCAGTTTATTGCAAAGTTAGTGAATTTATTTCCCTATATTAACAAAGCTAGCACAATGTAAATGTTTCTCAACACCAAATGATAAACATATATGAACATTAATAGCTGTCCATAACGTCGAAACAAGTGTAATCTATGTAGCATTTGAATCACAAGGCATTCGATAATAGCAATGCAAATCACTAATACGATAATCTGTAATGAACTAATGGCATACATTTAGTCAGCATAACAAGATCTCCAATTGCATCGTGCGACATATGGAATCCTCATCTAACCTCAAATTAGCATCAGCATGTGGGACTTCATGCAAAAACAATTTAGCAACATTAATTTAGAAAACTCCTAACTAGGGACCTTATCAAAATCAGCAGTTGGTTACCTAAAAGAAACACAATGCAATTTTACAATTTCCTTTCATATTTACCCATTACGATCAGCATACAAGGAAGTCTTCGTCTCACAGGTACCGTTCTTCGGTCAGCATGGGTACCGTTTCGATCGGCATGGGACTGGGCAAAGGGGCAGGGGTGGACGGGGCAATTGCCTCACGGCGGCAAGGTAAAACTATTACTTCATGCAAAGGGATCCAATCAAAGTTACAGTCTCTAGGGCAAGAATCATTTAAAGTCTCTTTCTCTCGATTAGAGAAAGCATCAAAGTCTCTTTCAAAATGGCGTCGCAGCAAAGTGGGCCATAATAGCTACGATGTCCGAATGTTCGTAATCGCGGGCAAATGGCTACCTTCTTCTCGTGCACCTGATTTTTATAGACAACAGTTCGAGTCCTGTAGGATCTCCATTGGAGGGTTCATAGGTTAGCTTCAAATTGACCAATCAAAAACGACAGTTCTCAAGCTTTTACTTAAGCATACATTATCCTTGGAGATGGGTACGCAAGTTGCAACATTGTTTCCCAATTAGCTTACTTTCAGAGCCTCCATTGTCCGCACCTGCAAGTCGACCTTGAATTAAAGAGAAAATATGCCAGGCTGGCACTAGCTTTAAGATAAGCATGTGAACAGTTTCTGTGGAAAAGTACAGCTTCAAGCAAGAATACACGTTTATTAGCACAGTGGAAAAATACGAGCATCTAAACCGTGAGACCAGGCAACTAGGCCAAAGCCTCCGCTAAAGTAATGCTAAGCTAAAACATTTCAAACAAGCAAATCGTAGCACACGTTTATGATTATGTCGGATTAGTGCAATTCTAATTCACCACGTTATATAAAGCACGCGTATAAATGATGGCAAACTACTCTGAGGGCACATTTTGTCCCCGTACAATCTTAATTAATTCGGTTAATGTCACACATGGTTATTTCAGCACTACGTTTAAGCGTTAATAAATCGAAACCTTCATTTTCTGCTTCATCAGCAGTGAGCAGCGGGTGACTGGCAATTTTGGGAGAAGCCTGAGAAATGGAAGTGGAAGCACCAGTTGTGGTAAGGGCTAGCTGGAATAGCTCCAGCTGTAGGGACTGCTGCTGAGTGT
The DNA here is from genome assembly GCF_031143425.1 of Pleurodeles waltl. Classification (NCBI taxonomy): domain Eukaryota; kingdom Metazoa; phylum Chordata; class Amphibia; order Caudata; family Salamandridae; genus Pleurodeles; species Pleurodeles waltl. The sequence goes on along the minus strand of NC_090448.1, from coordinate 1,077,089,647 downwards.
GTGCCCCGGTCCCCTACAAGAGGCGGCCCTGCTAGGACTGGGTATGGCTTGTGGGGCAACCGGTGAGACTCGCTCGCTAACTGCCCTCAGCACCAGCTCCCTGGAAAAAAGCCATGGCTCAAAGATCAGCATTATATATGCGGTATATGCGGTAATTCGTACATTCTGGTGTTTTTGCCTGATCTTTTCAAGTCGTGCCTCGCTGTAACCAATGTAGCATTGTAACCACCTAAAACTGCCTTAAATCACCTAAATTATGCTTTTAGCCCTACTAGATTACGAGACTGTTGAATAAATGTTGAACAAACTTGTGAATAATTGCCAAAATTGAAAGGATGGGAGGAAAAGGACTCTGCAGAATGGTAATCAAGCAGAAGGAGGTAGGGAGCCACTAAACTCAACTTTAGACTCCTTTCTAGCCCATGCGATTGGACTAGTAAGGAGAATGTTTTGGCAGGAAGACGACTTTTGATGGAAATGAGTGACTAGCAGTGAGCTTCAGCCCATACAAAAGTCGTGGGACATCTGACAACAAAGGCTGTCTGTCAATGGTGCCCCAGGTAGACTTGTCTAATCCCCCCTTGGCAGTAGATGGAATTAGTGGTGTGGAGGCTACTCCAACAAACAGAAAGGAGATCCCTTCCGACTACCCAATTGCTTTACTAGCCCTTCAAATAAGAAGAAAAAAACGTTGAAAAAATCTGGGAAAAAAGCTAAAGTGGCAGCCCCCGAAGATTTGAGCTGCTCTGGCATTCAGGAGAGTCTCTGTACCAGTCAGAATCAAACCTTGGGTTTCAAAAACCTACTGGAGAAATTTAAGGAGCTGACTGAGGTTTGTTTGCTGCCCATGAAGGAAAAATTGCAGGCCTTGGAATTGGCAGTTTCTCTGCTGCTTTATGGGGGGAGCCCTATCCATCCCCAATGGGTAGGTTTTGAGATCGTGAGTGTCATGGTCCCACCCTGGTGATGGGAATCCTGTCGGGGGTCACCTCAGTGTCTCAGGAGGGTGACATCCAGCAGCATCCTCATCGTCCTTATTCCAACATAGGCAACCTCCCTGATAAGTATGTGATGGCGGCCCCTGAAAATTTGTTTAGCATGGCAGGGTAATCTGGTAGAAATGGTAGAAATGGTGTTTGGTGGAGATCCTCGAGCAGGACTAGAGGGAAAGCAGTGCCAGTACAAGACCGGAGGATGGACCAAAATCAGTCCTCTAATGGTCCCCCATTTATCCGATTGGAGCTTACACCTGACTGTGCCCCTTATGTGGTAATCCTTAGAAATGTACCACGGTTAGCCCCAGGCACAAATAAATCCACTGAACAGCTGAAGAATAAGACAGGACATTGATTGAGCAAAAATTGCGATTTTAACTGCAATGATTTAGTGGACATTTTGATTGTTAGACGGATTGGGTGGGTGAGCCTCCTGTAAAAAGAAGGGAAAGGGGATTGTATCATAGTACACTGCAGATACCCAGGTTTAGCCCACCATTTGCTCCTATCATGTTACGTTGACCCCCAGGCTCACAAGAAGATTGGCCTGATTCCCCTAGGCTTTTTTACAGGCACACCCCTCCCTCAGATGTTTTTTGTGTTAGGGATTTTCCAGGGTGCAGGAGGGCCAGCCGTCGCTTAGTTCTAAAAATAGATTCACTGCACTCTCGGATCTTGAGGTAAATGATTGACTGCCAGGATGGGTGATCTTGTCCACTCAGGAGGTAAATGACATGGTAGTTCCCTTGGGGTCCTCCACTATAACCTCAGATCTGGGTGGGCTGGGAGAGGCCTTCCCCTGTCTCTGCTATTTTCTTGGAATGTGGCGGGTATGATGCTAAGCTGCAAGATATGCAATGAGTAGGGTTTATCTCAGGTTTGATTTTTTCCTACTCTAAGAGACTTGGTCACAGGTGGCTGCGGAATGGGATGGATTCCAAAGGTTTGCTGTTTCGGCAGAACGGGTGCCCGGACGCCGCTCAAGATGGGGGTCTAGTTACCTTGGTCCGCATCTCCCAGGTTTATAGAGCATATCAGATTAAATTTAGTCATCGGGGAATCCTCATTGTCTGGGTGGTGTTTCCAAACAAGTATAATGTACTCCTGGTAAACTTCTATAACGCAATATGAGATTCTGGTTGCCAAATTATGGCCCTCTTGTCTGCTCTGCAGACATTGAAGGGAAGGTTTGGAGTCCTGCTGTATAGAATTTCACATGATTGTAACTGGAGATTTTATTGCAAAGATAGGAGTCTATTACACTGCTGAGACTCCCTTTGAGCAGGATCAAAGTGTGTATGTAGATGAGGGACTACAGGAAGCGAGGGGTAGGACCCTTATTAAGGGGCTGCAGAGTCTGGGGTTGATAAATATCATTGACCTGAAATTTGCTTCTGACAAACAGGCCCCAACCTTTGTGGGTACAGGGGTCAGGTCCATAATTGATTATATTTTTGTGTCCACCCCAGTGAGAAATTTGGTCCGGCATGGGGAGTTTAAATGGCAGAACTTCAGTGATCACAACCCCCTTACGGTGTGACTAGATTTTGCATGTAACAATTTTATAGCAGCGAGTGTTGGGCCGGCTTGCTTGAGAGCAAAAGATCAGGGACAAAGAATATGCTGGCTACAGGCAAACATCCCACAGGTAATGGAAAGGGTGGTGAGCAAAAATTTAAACCTAATAGTAGGGATTTTCTTGGGTGAATAACCCTCACCGGGGAAGGTGATTGATGCCGTGGATAAAATAAATTGTTCCATTAAGGCTATTTTGACCAAAAATGGAGAGGCCACTCCTAAGCAGCAGAGTGGATGGCTAAATAAACCCTGTCACGCGGCGAGGAAAACTCTGAAAAGGTCACTGAAGATGCAGCCCAGAGATAAGGTTTATGTGCGTAGTGTGAGGGCACAATACAAGCTTGCTCTGAAGGAGAGAAAACAGCAGCTCAAGGAGCAGGCTGGGAGGATTTGGAGTTTGCGTCATGCACTAAAAACTCAAGCCTGTTCTGGAAGATAGTAAATAGGGCTGCCCTTGAGACAGGCACATCTGCGGGGCTGGGTATTAATATTCTCCCTGAGGTGTGGGTGAGCCATTTTTGTAGTGTCTTCTTGGGAGTGATCTGGGGTGAGGAAAGGGATCATTTATTTGGTTCTACCCCAAATCTGCTCATCAGATTTACGCTGGAGGAGGTGGCTCTGCAGGATAGCCTGATTCACAAAGCGCCTGGTTCTGATGCAATCCCCATGGACAAGCGCAATTCTCTGTTGTGGACACCTATGATTCTTAATGTCCTAAATGCAGCAATGAGTGTAGGAATCTCTCCCTCTTGGAAATCTGCTTGCATTGTTCCTGTTTTTAAAAAGGAAAACCACAGTGATCCCATCACTGATTTCACTCCTAGACTCATTGATGGAATTCTTGGGTCGTATTGTATTATGGCGTATTGAGGAGTGGGTGAGTGAGCAGGATCTGATGAGTAAGGTGCAGTATGGTTTTAGGGAAGGGCTGGGGACTCAGGACCAGTGTTTGAACTTGCTTAAGTTGATTGGTAAATACACTTAGGTGAAGGGGGTACTCTTTATCTGGTCTTCATGGACCTTAGCAGTGCTTTTGATAAAGTAAATTGTAGCAAACTATGGGGATGTCTAGCCATGATGGGCATAGAGACCCAAATCATGGAGCTGCTGTGACACTTACACTCTGGAACTAATGCTTCTATGAGGTATGAGACCCATGGAAAATGCACAGAATCTTTTAATTTTAATAGAGGTGTGAGACCAGGGTATATTTTGGCTCCCACGTTGTTCCTTTTATATGCAAATTGTTTGCACAACTTTTTGGTTGATAGATGCAAAGATGCCCCTAAAATAAATGGAAAGAGTGTGCTGTCCCTTGATTTATGCAGATGACGCAGTGCTTTTGGCCCGCACTATGAATGGTCTGAATGCAGTGGTAAATGCCTATGTTGACTTTATATTGGATTTAGATGTCAGGAAAACAAATGTTATGGTCCGTGGCAAACCTTTGAGCAAAGTAGGGGCCCAGGTGATTAACGGCCAAAACATCAGCTGTGTGAATGAGTTTCCCTATTTAGGTGTGACTTTTGATGACAAAGGGTCATAGAAGCCCTGCATAGCGAGGTGATGTGCTCATTTTAATGCCGCTATAGGGGCTACCTTTGATTTCGCAACTAGAGTGGAAAACAAGCCTATAGCATCTCTGCTTGATCCTCCTGGTCATTTCGTCCCACTCTGGGGTTACTCGGGTAGTATGACTCCCCAGATAGAGGAAAATCGCTTCTGCATGAGGTTACTGGGTCTGGGTAAAACGTCTGGGTTTTGCCTACACAAGGAATTGGAATTGGAGTTTGTGGGTGATGGCATTAAGATCGCGCCTCCTGCTCTGGATCTCCATGTGGTCTAAAGATTGTGCCTCCCTAAATAGGGAGGTGATCCGTGATCATCTAGCTTGTGACCGAGGCTTGGATATTCCTTGGATGACATATATCAAAGAGGCCACCACACTTCTTCGCCATCCAGAATTGTTTAACGCCCCACAATGTTTAACACGCACCGACAAGCGGTGGGTGGAGGTGACCTTTTTTAAATTTTGAGAACTAATAGGGAGCCGCAGGAATTAATGAAACCAACTGTGAGGGATTTTTTAATGCCGAAGTCACAGGCGGGTCCTAAGGTGTACCTTTTGGTGGTACAAAATGTTTGGGAAAGGACACTTATTACTAACTTCCAACTAGGTGTAATCAGATGTAACCTGTGCTTCTCGCTTGGCCAATATGATCCGAAATCTATACAAATTTGGTGTCTTCACAGTCTTTAATTTATGTTACCCTGTTTTGTGATTTTATGCTCCTTTTAGACAAAGATTTTCACTTCCCCTACAGAAGATAAAGGGTTTTGTGCAATATCACCCAGCTTACCTGTGGCTACTTATGGCCCCAGATGTGTTTGTATGCCAGTGGGCGGGTTCTTTTTTAAAAGGGGCCATATGTTGGAGGAACAGTATACATCTTTAAAAATTCATCTAATATTTTAACTTCCAAGATAAGACTGTAAATGAATTGGGGATTTGTATGACTTTTCTTAAGTTTTTATGTTTGTAATAATGTTTTTTTTATTTGATTTGTAGTTGTACTTCATATAACCGAATAAAGAAAGAAAGGCCCTGCAGTGAAGAAAATGCATAAAAAACAATAATATTGCTATGAGTAATTTGAGGAAGGGGGAAATATTACATGTATGTTAGATGGTTATTCGTATAATGTTATTGTCTAAGAAACTATGCAACTGTTGAAAGAAAATAACCATAGAGCAATATATACAGAATACAAAGTGAAAGACTGGTAGTGATTAACTTAAGGACATTTACAAGTTTCGTCAGAAGTAAAAATAATTTTATTAGCTAGTTAGCTTGCTTTAGGGAGAAGGTGGTGACTGGAAACCACTGCAGATCTCTTTGAATTGCTAGAGAGATTGGTGAAACAGAGTTGGTGTCAAGTCTGTTGTTTAAAACAAATGATTTGCCACCACGCATGAAATGTTACAGCCTGTGTATTTTCCCAGTTGGATGTAATTGATGGAATGCAACAGTGGGTAGAAGATCTATAAGTTTGTGGCCTTGGGATTGTTTATCCATGCTGGAGCAAGGCTCCCTAAAAAGATATTTGAAGGGGAGAAGGGAATATTAACATTAAAAATTCTGTTAATTTGATTCCAGACCTTATCCCAGAAAGAAAAAATATTAGGACATTAAAAGTCATATGTTTTAAGATCACCTTTGAGGAGTTGCATGACCAGCAGGATGTGTTTGAAAATGTTCACATTTCAGAATGTGGTTACACTGTGAATCTCTGAGGGCTGCCTATCAAATACCATACAACATAGGCCCAGCATCATGCCAATTCCATTGACAAAGGAAAAAAAATCTAACACTGAGAGACGAAAGAAGAGTATGGAAGAGGATCCACTTGGAGCACCACTACAGAAATTAGGAAAGACCAAAAGAGAGCCATGAAAAAGGTAAGGCAAACAAAGCTTTAGAAACAACGATGGGTCTGCACTGAACCACTCAATGGCAAACAATGACATAATGCCAAACAGCATACAATGAAAGGAGACACATTGGAGTTATAGGGTGAAGTGGAGAGCTGGCCGTCAAAAGACCATGCTGATTGAACTGTGAAAACATGCATCAATTCAAGCAGACACATCCGGTCAACTAGAGGTGCATCACTTGAATGTGGCACAAACAATAGCATACCCAGAAGGAGAGAGTAGGGAGCTAACCAAAGTTGGTCTGTTAAAACAGGAGCCAACATTGGCATTGCCAGTATGTCTGGCTTTAAAGACATGTTGTACCGTAATGTGAAGCAGTACAAGTAAATAGCATATGTACTTGAGTGAAAGCAAGGAACTGTAGAATAATATTGGTGTAGGTTGAAAGGCCAGGTGACAAGTGCACCATCAAGCCTGACCTGAAAATCTATGCTGGTTTATTACTTCCCTCCTCCCATCTGTGCTGCTGCTAGAGTAAAACAAACACCACAAATTATCTAGTTAGCTAAGACAATTTTACAGTATTACAATGGCATGTGTGTGCCCCTAAAAAGTCCAAGCTCAGCCAGCTGCATAAATAACCAAAATGATCATAGCTGGTGAAGGGCAATCACTTTTTTGTGGAAGCATATAGCTTTTGCCCAGTCAAAATGTGTTCTTCTGGCTCCCAACATGTGGGACGAGCCAAATCCCCTCTCTAGTGGTACTCATAAAATTGTCTGTCAACTGTCAAACCAGCCATAAAAATGGCCACACATAAACACCGAAACCGCCTTGAACAAGTGTTGGCAAAGCCAATTAGTATTGCTGAGGGTAAAGGAAAGTGATGTTTACTTGCGATTGTGACAGTGTCATCTTGCACCACATTACAATTAAAATGTGCAGCCACATTTACTTCTGAATCTGTTCTCAAAACATCTTAGACCTTTCTAACACAGTTACTAATAAAATGCTTAATTTACAAGCATTGCAAAAAATTGCAAAGGAATTTTAGGAAAAAAAGATGTTTCAGTGCTGGATATTGAGCTTGAGGTCTGGTCCTTATACACAAAAAGAACACATTCTACAGCAGCACCAGAAATGCACTTGAAGTGCCTCACAGGATGTTTTTTTTTTTTTTTAAACCAGATTTTATTGATTTTAAGTCAATACAAGAGCACTTATACATTTTTATTCTCTTAGCGTTACTAGGTTTACCACAGTGTATCTTAGTCACATACGTACTTAATCTGGTTAATGGTACTTATTTAGAATATAACATAAACTCTTGCAATAACAAAATCCTCCTCCCGCCCCCTCGTCCCTCCCTAACCCTTCTATCCGAGATCCTTGTTTCAGCATTGAGATTTCTTCAGCAGAGTAACTATTCACGTTTAGTTAGCCCTAATAGGCCCTTGGCAGCAGTCTGAATTGTTATGTATTTCTGCACGCCTCACAGGATGTTGTTGAGGTGAAAACCTAGGCAGTATGGTGGAGTTACTTGATGCACATAGACCTGCAACCAGGGGGAGAAGAAAGCATGATGGCATTATCGATGTACTGTTTTCAATTCTTTTAGGACCAGAAGCATGCAAATGCAAATAACAATTGACATAATTCATTGTGGCCATGTCCAACTGGCTATAATGGCTGCTAGGTTGAAATTTAAACTACACTTGTGTAATTCATATAACTTTGGAATTTCGTGTTATGTTTGGTACATGAAATTCCCCAAATAGTGCTTATTTTAGTGCAAAATGCATTCTCGCATGAAAAATTGAAAAGAAGGCACATTTCGCTCTAAAATATAGACAACTTTGCATATCATGTAATTACACATATTTTCCCAGCAGTTCTTATCACTTCAGACATCATAGGAAATATAGGCCCTCATTATGACACTGGTGGTAAATCCCACTTACTGCTGCGGTGACGGCCGCTAACATACCACCACAGTGGTGAATATCCGTTTGCCATATTATGACACACACGCACCAATCCGACAGAATAATGTCACATACACAAATCCACCAGCCCAAAGGTCAGTGCTAAAGTGGCGGTACGAACACCCATAACGTTACACCAACAGAAAAATGCCCAACACATTATGACACACAAATCACTACGGCGGACATTCAATGGTGGTAAACCATTAGCGGTACATACCGCCGCGCTCAGAAAGGACACCCAAATACAAAACAACACTACAATTCCCAATACCAAAAACACACACCTGACACTCATACACACACCACACTCACCCACCCACAGCACTATAAAACACACACCCACGTTAACCACAACCCTTTATAAATTACTCCCAGGAGATTGACACGGGCAGCACAGAGACGATTAGACACACACCACTTACATCCATACATCCCTCACGCACCCGACAACACAGACCCCACCACATTACTCAACACACTCTCACCAATACACACCACACAATACACATGTCCCCACAAGGGCACCCCTGTTTTACTGATTAGGAGTTAAGGGTCATGGTGGAGGAAAATGTCAGGGTAGAGCCACAGCTGTTTGGAGCACAGGTACAGCAGATATCCATTGCAAGGCAGATGGAGCTATGGCAGAGAATCATGGACAGGGTGAACACCGTGGGACAACATCCAAGAACAAGGGACGACATCAGGAAGAGGTGGGGGGAGGTACGTTCCATTGCAGCAAGGCACCAGCTCGCCATACAGAGGACTGGCGGTAGACCCCCACTCCTCCCCCACAGCTCACAGCATTGGAGGAACAAGTCTTGGCAATACTGCATCATGAGGGACTTGCTGAAGTAGCCGGAGGACTGGACACTGGTAAGTCAACATTGACTACTTATCACCCTCCATACCTGCATGCCATCACACCCCCTCACCCTCACTCCCATCGCTCCACTACATCACACACACTGCACCTACACATATGACTAACCCCAATGCCAAGCCCTGCACGCTACACCCATGCATGGACAGCCCTCCCAGCCCTGCATGGACACCCATCACTAAGGCATGCACAGCATAGGGAAACTAACAATCACACAATACATCACCATACACAAGCAAAAGGTGGCAGGGAAACTGCAACGATAGAGGGGAAGCCAGGGATGTACAATATGTCACAGACATGAAGCATAATACATCACTTACATCCCCACAGGTGCCCCTGCCAATGTCAGCAGAGAGGAGGTACCACGACTAACAAGGCCCCCAACAGAAGATGCCCACAGTGATGACAGTAACTCTGGACTTCGGGATCTGGACCAACAACCTGGCCCATCAGTAGCATTTAATCTACAGGCGCTAAGCACATACAGAGCAGATTACTAGGGACTTATAAGTAAATTAAATAGTCCAATTGGGTATGATCCAATATTACCATGTTTAAAGGGAGAGAGCATATGCACTTTAGCACTGGTTACCAGTGGTAAAGTGCGCAGAGTCTAAAACCCAGCAAATATGAGGTCAGAAAAAGAGAAGGAGGAAGGCAAAAAGTCTGGGGATAACCCTGCAGAAGGGCCATTTCCAACATATCCCCCTTCCAGCCTAAAGACAGGGTAGGCTAATCAACACTCTGATGGACTTCCCTGCTTAAGGCGATAGAACATGGACAATGGCCCACTACTGCAGGGGGATTATATGACGGAACACCGAATTAAAAACAACTACTAACCTTAACAACGAGGTCGGAACACCGACCTCGTCCTTACTACTAATGATTTTACCATGAATGCCTTAACAACGATATTTCGTTGTAAAGGCATTCCTGATAAAATCATTAGCAATAGGCACCATTCACCCTACATCCCTCACCCCACCCCCCCCAACCCCACCCCAAAACCTAAAACCCCCTGACCCACCACCCACTCCCCAAACCAAAAACGCCCCACCCCCCCACCCCACCCTAAAACCTGAAACTCCCTGACCTCCCACCCACTCCCCAAAACCAAAAACGCCCCACCCCCCCAACCCCACCCAAAACCTAAAACCCCCTAACCCCCACCCCCTCCCCAAAACCAAAAACGCCCCACCCCCCCAACCCCACCCCAAAACCTAAAACCCCCTAACCCCCCACCCCCTCCCCAAAACCAAAAACGCCCCACCCCCCCAACCCCACCCCAAAACCTAAAACCCCCTGACCCCCCACCCCCTCCCCAAGACCAAAAACGCCCCACCGCCCCACCCCACCCCAAAACCTAAACCCACCACTTACCTTCGCCAACTCCCTTCTTTGTACCTTAACCACGCATGTTCGTTGTTCAGAACATACGTAGTTAAGGCACAAAAATACGAAGTCGTGGTTAAAAAAAGCGTTGTTACGCTTTCGTTAACCACGACTTTCATAATAAAAAAGTCATAAAAAAGGATGTTTACCCTGCCGGGGCACTTGCCAGTTCTACGCCTTTCTGAACTCAGTGAGGCTGCTTTGTCTATACTCTCCGGGGTCACTGAACTGGCACATGGGGAACCCTTCTCATCACCTGAGGAACCCATCTGTGAAGATCCTAATTTTAACATGCTCACAGATGCATCCCAGTATGCAGACAGTACCACCATGGCCAACAAAGTGATGTGGCCCGTTCCATTCCTTGGGTCTGACTTCTATCCCCAAGCCAGGGAAAACTCTGCCCATAAGGTCAGAAACCAACAGACGCCACTGACAGCTGTCAGTGTCATGAGCCAGGCTCCACACCATCCACTGCTAAGTGGAGACCCTGAGGGGGGCCGTTGGATAAGCTTCTCCTCCAACTGGGGGTCTGGGAGGGAGCTCCCAAGGGGCTCCTGAAGCATCCCAAAATGGGGGGCAGTAGCCCCAGGGGTCTTGCACCCCTTCTCCATTCTCACCAGTTCAGGGGTGGGTCCCTGATACCTGTCACTCAGCCCAGGGTCTGTATCCTGAGGCTGAACAGAGGACAGGGGTGAGTCCTTCCTCACATGCCTTCACATCTGGGCTCACATACCCTCCTCTGGGGAGTGTTACTGCCAGACATCTGAACTGTCAGGGCACCCTTAGGGGTCAACCCTCTCAGCTCTCCTGACACTAGGGGAAACTCATTCCCCAGAATGCAGTCAATGGGCAGCTGGGGACTAACTATGACCCACCTCTCGGTCACCTCCCCACCCCACTCTAGGGACACCCGGGCCATGGGGTGGAAGAAATCTTCCCCAATGGCTGGAGTCACTCTACACACCTGTCCGGTGTACTGCTCTGGTGATACTAGTCTCTCCACCATCATGGTAAGACTAGCCCCTGTGTCTCTCAGAGCGGTGACTGGGACCCCATTCACTCCCACCTGGTGGAAGTGACAACTCCCACCCTCAGGGATCACCAGTTTACCCTCTGAGTCCACCTCCCAACTAAAGGAGATGAAGGCATAGTCTACGACCTGCCCCTGGGGACTACTTTCCCCTAAGGCCACATGGGCCACTCCTGTAGAGGTCCCAATACTGGGTGATTTCTTTGGACAGACAGAGTTCCCCTTCCTGTGTCCTAGCTGGGAACACTCAAAGCAGCGGGTTGGGAATGGGATGCTTTGGGCCACTGCCCATCAGGACCACCACCCTGTTCCTCAGATGGGGCATGGGAACCCTTTCCTCCCCCCTTACTCTGGGACTTGTCTGGGTCATTTCTAACCTACCCCTCACTCTGTTGGGGGGAACCGGAACCACCCTTCTTGGGGTCACTCCCAGATACCTTTTTGGACACTCTGGTGCTAGTCCAGAAGTCAGCCTCCTCAGCAAGCTTCCTTGGATCAGTCAGCTTACTATCTACCAAGTGCTGGCGCAACTCTGTAAAAGAAATACTGAGCATATGCTCTCTCAGAATCAAGTCATATGACCCTTTGTAATCATCTACTTTGCTGCCCCGCACCCAACCGTTCAGTGCCTTATTGGAGAAATCAAAACAATCAACCCAGGTTTGTGTGGAAAGTTTGGTACTGTCCCTAAACCTCTGACGGTATCTCTCAGGGGTCAGTCCAAACTTGCCCAGTAAAGCAGTCTTCATGACAGGATAGTTATAATGATCACGTGGGTCTAGTGTAAGGAGTGTGTCCCTTCCCTCTGGGAGTACATAAAACCACAAGGCCGCCGCCCATTGCCCTTCAGGAACCCCATGAGCCCTTAGTGCAACTTCATAGGCAGCTAGCCACTTGTCAATATCATCTCCCACCACAAAACTGGGCCCCACACTTTTGGGTATACAAACCTTTTTCTCTCCAACAGGTCCTGTATGTATGCTGCCATCATCACTGCTGGACTCAGACTGTCTTGCCTTGAGATCCTGCTCCTTTAGACTCAGTTTATGAGCCAACAAAATTTTCTTTTCAGCAAGGCTCTCTCAGCTGCAGCTTCAGCTTGCTTGGCTTCTCTCTCTGCTCTTTTTCCTTCCTGTTGAGCCTCAATTTTCAGTCTTGCCATTTGCAATTGGAACTCCCTCTCCTCTCTCCTTTCCTCTGCGGTCAGGCCTTGATGAGAGACACTGCTCCCTGGTCTGGAAGGGGGCACAATTGCAGTGGTAACATTACGCACTGATGGCAAAAAATCCTCTGGGGGGGCATCTTCTGGCTCCTCCTCCTCCTCAGCATCCTCTTCTAAATGGGCTTCTGCCCAGGCCCTCAGCGCCACTTGAAAGTCCTCCTTTCTGGAGGCCCCTTAGGTGGGTACACTCATCTCCCTGCAGAACCTTTTTAGCTGCTTGACAGTATATGTCTCCACCAGGGCTAGGTCAAAATCTCTTGCTTGAAACCCAGCCAGAGACATGTTGAGTGAGGATTTAGGTTTTGAAAATTGTCAGGAAAAACTAATTTGCAAAAAGAGATAAAAATCAAGTTGACCTTCAACTGTGGGTAGGTAGTGAAATACTTAGCTACTGTATGTCACTGCACAAATATAAGTCCTATCCTCACCGCTGATCACCAATGTTAGAAATGGGGTCTTTGGTTAGCAGTCAGGTTACCCCCTGTCCAAGCAAGGACCCTCACTCTAGTCAGAGTAAGTCACACCCAATACAAATTATCCTGTGCCCACCCTCTGGTAGGTTGGCACTGAGCAGTCAGGCTTAACTTAGAAGGCAATGTGTAAAGTATTTGTGCAATAAATCATACAATAACACTATATAGCACCACAAAAATACACCACACAGTGTTTGGAAAAATATATAATATTTATCTGGATATTTGCAGGTCAAAACGATAAAAGATGCAATAAGAAATTGTAGAGATATCACTGAAAAGTGATATGAAGTGTCTTTGAGTCTTTAAAAAGCAAACAAAGGTGGTCATTGCAACCCTGGCGGACGGTGTTAAAGCGGCGGTAAGACCGCCAACAGGCCGGCGGTAAAAAAATTGCAATTACGACCGTGGCGGAAACCGCCAACAAAGACAGCCACTTTAACACTCAGACCGCCACAGCGGTACAAACAAACAGCGTGGCGGTCACCGCCAACAGACAGGCGGGAGACAATGTACCACCCACACTATTATGACAGGCCAATCCGCCACCTTTTCTGGTGCGGATTCACCGCGGATAAAAACACGGCGGAAACAGGAATTTCGAAGGGAAAACGCTCAGCTCTACACACTCCACGAGGAACGAGGACACCATGGAACCGGAACTCCAAATCCTACCTGCGATAGTCTTCCTGCTCCTCTACCAGGAGCACGAATGCCGGCGGGGAAGACCAATGTGAGTACTGCACCTACGACACAGGGGAGGGGGGACGGAAAAAACAGGGACACACACACGCAACACCCCTACCCCCACCCACTACAACACACACACTAATGCATATCAATACGTCACAGTTACACCCCCCAATCCCCCCCGGAAGAATGCAAAGACCAAAGAAAATGAGTGTAACCATCGGAATATATTACAAACAAGTAGGCAGAAACATTTATATATACACCATGTACAAAATAAATACCAGGCATAGTAGTCCAGATACTGCACAAACAAAGTCCGTGGAACACTGGGACCACACGGTATGGGCGAAGCCCACACAAGATCCCCGACCATGACAGAGAGAACACTGCAGGGGCATCAGATACCAAGAAAACAGGCACCTCAGGGGGAGGGAAAGGGGGGGCACCTCAGCCGCTTGAGTGCACAACGCCAAATCCACGAGGGGGCCACATGCCCACTGTTCCATCCTGGGGAGTGCAAAGCCACAGTCTCTCAAGTCTCTACAGTGGGTTGGTTGCCCACTGTGCAATCCTGGGGAGTGCAAAGCCACAGTCTCTCAAGTCTCTACACTGGGTGGCTTGCCCACTGTTCAATCCTGGGGAGTGCAAAGCCACAGTCTCTCAATTCTCTACAGTGGGTGGTTTGCCCACTGTTCAATCCTGGGGAGTGCAAAGCCACAGTCTCTCAAGTCTCTACAGTGGGTGGCTTGCCCACTGTTCAATCCTGGGGAGTGCAAAGCCACAGTCTCTCAATTCTCTACAGCGGGTGGTTTGCCCACTGTTCAATCCTGGGGAGTGCAAAGCCACAGTCTCTCAAGTCTCTACAGTGGGTGGCTTGCCCACTGTTCAATCCTGGGGAGTGCAAAGCCACAGTCTCTCAATTCTCTACAGTGGGTGGTTTGCCCACTGTTCAATCCTGGGGAGTGCAAAGCCACAGTCTCTCAAGTGGATAACAGTCTCCACTGGTTCTGGAGGGGGCAAGATGCCCAGAGTGCTTCATCCTGTGAAGGACAGAGGTAGTGGATGGATGTCTCCACTGGTTCTGGAGGGGGCATGGTGCCCAGAGTGCTTCATCCTGTGAAGGACAGAGGTAGTGGATGGATGTCTCCACTGGTTCTGGAGGGGGCATGGTGCCCAGATTGCTTCATCCTGTGAAGGACAGAGGTAGTGGATGGATGTCTCCACTGGTTCTGGAGGGGGCATGGTGCCCAGAGTGCTTCATCCTGTGAAGGACAGAGGTAGTGGATGCATCTCTCCACTGGTTCTGGAGGGGGACTGGTGCCCAGAGTGCATCACTCACCCCGTGACGGACCCAGTTGCATCAGTGCCCCTGCCGCTCATGGGCTAGCGGTGCTTGAGTTGGCGGTGCCCTGTTCAGCGGTGCTTGAGTTGGCGGTGCCCTGTTCAGCGGTGCATGAGTTGGCGGTGCCCTGTTCAGCAGTGCTTGAGTTGGCGGTCCTTCATGGCCCAGCGGGGCTTGTGCTGGCGGTCCTTCATGGCCCAGCAGGGCTTTTGCTGGCGCTCCTTCATGGCCCAGCAGGGCTTTTGCTGGCGGTCCTTCATGGCCCAGAAGGGCTTTTGCTGGCGGTCCTTCATGGCCCAGCGGGGCTTGTGCTGGTGGTCCTTCATGGCCCAGCGGGGCTGGTGCTGGCGGTGGCCTCCTGGGCAGCTGGGCTGGGGCTGGCGGTGCCCTCCTGGGCAGCTGGGCTGGGGTTAGCAGTGGCCTCTTGGGCAGCTGGGCTGGGGCTGGCGCTGGGGCTGGCGGTGGCCTCCTGGGCAGCTGGGCTGGGGCTGGCGGTGGCCTCCTGGGCAGCTGGGCTGGGGCTGGCGGTGGCCTCTTGGGCAGCTGGACTGGGGCTGGCGGTGGCCTCCTGGGCAGCTGGGGTGGGGCTGGCGGTGGCCTCCTGGGCAGCTGGGCTGGGGCTGGCGGTGGCCTCCTGGGCAGCTGGGCTGGGGCTGTTTACCAGGCAGGTCGCTCCCCTCACCGCCACGCAGCCCCCTGTGTGACCGCTGCTGTATTCTTCTGCCTGCGTCGAGTGCCAGTGCCCTCCTTCTCTTCTGTTCCCACGAGTGAGTGCCTAGATTCGCCCCCAGTTTACCTGTGTCTGTTTGCTGCCTGGATTGTACCTCCTTCTCTTCTGTTCCCACAAGTGAGTGCCTGTATTTCGCCCCCATTATACCTGTGTCTTTTGCTGCCTTGTATTGTTCCCCTCACCTTTTTTGCCCAGATTGTGGTCCTTTATTTTTCTGTTTCCCTGCGCAATGCGTCTCACCCTCACCGCCCGTTTCCCGCCGCCGCGTCCAGTAGCTCCGCACCCTCGCACCCTATTGGCCGCCCCGCTCCCACCTCCCAGCTGCTCCTCCCTCCCTCTCCCACTCATATGGAGGCCGCGCAGCAGCCGCGCCACTGGCGCGCCAAAGGCGCGCCTAAGGCAAGCCCGTCTGCTCCCGTCCGCGCCTGGCCCGCGCCCAGCACCAGACCCCCTGGCCCCCGCAGAGGCCAGCCCACCCGCAAGACCTACAACGCCGCCACTCTCATCGCAATCAACACCTGCCGGATCACCGGCTGCTGCAGAGCCACCCCTAGACGCACCCACGGGCCCTTCACCTGCCAATCCTGCAAGTTCTCCTGTATCCGGACCCGGACCGCACCCGCCAAGCCAAGCACCAGCAGCAACCACCTGAAGTGCATCCTGCTCAACACCCGCTCCGTCCACAGACACGCAGTGGAACTCTGGAACCTGCTCGACACCACATCCCCAGACGTCGCCTTCCTCACGGAAACTTGGATGAACGCCTCCTCAGCGCCCGACATCGCCATCGCCATCCCGGACGGATACAAGATCACCCGGAGGGACCGCGCCAACCAGACAGGAGGAGGCCATCGTCCACAAGAACACCATCCGCATCACGACCAGCTCCGACGACACCCTCACAGCCGCCGAACATCTTCATTTCCAGATCCACACCGACCCCAAGACCACACTCAGAGGCACCCTCATCTACAGACCCCCGGGACCCCGCACACAATTCAGCGAAGACATCACAGACTTCATCAGCCCACACGCCCTCCCCTCCGCTGACTACATCCTCCTAGGGGACCTCAACTTCCACCTGGAGAGCAACAGCGATATCAACACCACCACCCTGCTAGACAACCTCGCCAACCTCGGACTCAAGCAACTGGTGAACACCGCCACCCACTACGCCGGACACATGCTTGACCCAGTCTTCTCCTCCAGCAAGCACATCTCCTTCAGCCACTCCACAGGACTCCACTGGACAGACCACAGCTGCGTCCACTTCAGCTTCAGAAAAAACACAACTCACCACCACCAGCAACAGGTTCCCCGCAGGAGCTGGAACAAGGTAACCATCGACCAGCTTTCCACAGCACTGCGCCAGAACCCTCCCGCCAACTCAACGGACCCCAACCAAGCAGCCAACAACCTCACACAGTGGATCACCAACTGCGCCAACGACCTCGCACCCCTGAAAAACCATCCCAACAGGCCCAAAAGCAAAACAGCCCCCTGGTTCAACGACGACCTCAAGAACTCCAAAAAGAACTGCTGCACCCTTGAGAAAGCCTGGTGAAAAAACCCGACAACAGACAACATGAACGCCCTCAAACACGCCTCCGCAAACACCACCAGCTGATCCACACCACCAAGAGGACAGCATTCAAGGAACGACTAGACAACAACGCACACAACAGCAAGGAACTCTTCAGCATCGTCAAAGAGCTCTCCAACCCCAGCGCCGGAAACAACAACATCACTCCCTCACAAGAACTCTGCGACTCACTCGCCTCGTTCTTTCACCGCAAGATAGCCGACATACACAACACCTTCGGCGCACAGACCACGCACCCAACCACCGAACAGACGCCCCCCACCACCACCCTCCGCGCCTGGACCCCAGTCAGCACCGAAGACACCACCCACACGATGAACACCATCCACTCCGGATCACCATCCGATCCATGCCCTCACCACATCTTCCACAAGGCCGACTCCGTCATCGCACCCCAACTCCGGGACATCATTAACTGCTCCTTCAACACCGGCACCTTCCCGGAGAGCTGGAAGCATGCCGAACTCAGCGCCCTCCTGAAGAAACCATCAGCAGACCCAACCGACCTCAAGAACTACCGCCCCATCTCGCTCCTCCCGTTTCCTGCCAAAGTCATCGAGAAGACCGTCAACAGACAGCTCGCTGCCTTCCTCGAGACGAACGGATCCCTTGACCACTCGCAATCCGGCTTCCGAGCCAACCACAGCACCGAGACCACCCTCATCGCAGCCACTGACGACATCCGAGCCCTGCTCGACAACGGGGAAACAGCGGCCCTCATCCTCCTAGACCTCTCCGCAGCATTTGACACGGTCTGCCACCACACCCTAGTACAGCGCCTCAGCAACATCGGAATCCAAGAGAAGGCCCTAGATTGGATCATTTCATTCCTCGCCGGAAGAACCCAGAGAGTCCGCCTCCCCCCGTTCAGATCCGAGGCCACCGGAGTCATCTGCGGCGTACCACAAGGATCATCACTCAGCCCCACCCTCTTCAACGTCTACATGAGCCCCCTCGCAGCCATCGCACGCCAACACAACCTCAACATCATCTCCTACGCCGATGACACCCAGCTGATCCTCTCCCTCACCAACGACCCAGCCACCGCCAGAACCAACCTCCACGAAGGGATGAAAGACGTAGCCGAGTGGATGATGAACAGCCGCCTGAAACTGAACTCAGACAAGACGGAAGTCCTCATCCTTGGACCATCTCCCTATGCTTGGGACGACTCCTGGTGGCCCCCCGCCCTGGGCAGCGCGCCCAAACCAACAGACCACGCACGCAACCTGGGCTTCATCCTGGACTCCTCCCTTTCGATGACCATCATCATGCTTCAACATCCTACGCATGCTCCGAAAAGATCTTCCGATGGATCCCCACCGAAACCAGGAAAATGGTCACCCAGGCACTGGTCACCAGCCGTTTGGACTACGGTAACACCCTCTACACCGGAACCACAGAACAGACTCCAACGCATCCAGAACGCCTTCGCACGACTCATCCTGGACATCCCTCGTCACAGCCACATCTCCGGACACCTGAAAGACCTGCACTGGCTCCCCGTCAGCAAGAGAATCACGTTCCGACTCCTCACCCACGCACACAAAGCCCTCCACGACCTGGGCCCCAGGTACCTCAACAACCGCCTGACCTTCTACAATCCCACCCGCCAGCTACGTTCTTCCAGCCACGCCCTCGCCGCTGTTTCACGCATTCGAAGAGCCACCATGGGAAGAAGATCCTTCTCCTACCTGGCAGCCAAGACATGGAACTCCCTCCCCATCCACCTCCGTCTTACCCAAGATCACCTCTCCTTCAGGAAGCATCTCAAGACCTGGCTATTCGAGCAGTAGCGATCCCCCCTTCCCCTAGCGCCTTGAGACCCTCCGGGTGAGTAGCGCCCTTTACAAATAGATTGATTGATTGATTGGCGGTGGCCTCCTGGCCAGCGGGGATCATGGCAGTCTTCTCCGCCGTGCAGCTCTTCCCAGACTTGCCGGGTTTCTTGTGGCCCTTCCCCACCTTGGAAGATGTCACAGCTGAGTCCACACTCCCACCGGGACCCCTGGGAGCGGCTTTGGTGGCTGGAGTCTTCCCCCTCTCCCGCCGGGCACTGGCCAACTTCTGATGCTTCACAGGTGGGGGACTGTCTGTGCTGTGGCTCCGTGCCACACTGGCTGGCCTGGTGACTACAGGCACCACTGGTACCGGAGATATTTTGGCTGAGGTGCTACTTCGGAACCTATGAGATGGACGGGGTGGAGGAGGTGTGGGAAAAAGGTCAAGGGTGGACAGGAAAAGTTTTTTGGACACACTGGGACGGGTAGCTGGAGGGGGTTTGGGGGTGGAGGAAGAGGTGGTGGTAATAGGAGGTGTTCCTTTGGTGACTTTGGGTGAAGGTGCATGCGCTGGAGGCTATCGTGAGGTGGATGGCTGTTGGGTTGGTGTGTGCCTGAGTTTGTGTATCTTGGGAGGGGGCGTCACAGACACACTGGGAGAGGACACAGGGGACGTGTGAATGGTAGTGGGGGTGGTGACTGCACGTGAGCGGGGTGTGCTGGTGGGTGTGGTGTGCTGGTGAGGGACGTAGTGGCTGTAGTGGTAGTGCATGCAGGTGTGAGTGTAGACGAGACTGGGAGGGAGGAGGGAGACGACGAGGGGGGGGACACAGTGGAGGCAGTGGATGTTGGTGTGTCTGCATGTGTGTGTTGCTTGCGTGAGTGCCTGTGGGATGTGTGGTGCTTATGTTTGCCTGAGCTTCCCTTGTGTGTTGAGGTGTGTGCAGGCTGGTCTGATGGTGTGCTTGGGATAGGCAGAGGTAGAGGGGATTGGGTCTGGGTGGAGGAAGTTGGAGGGGGGAGGCTAGAGACGGGGACAATGGCTGCCATCAGTGCTGAGGCCAGAGTTTGAAAAGCTCGGTGAAGGGCCACCTGACCAGAATGAATGCCCTCCAGGAATGCATTAGTTTGTTGCAACTGCCTTTCTACACCCTGGGTGACATTCAAAATGGTAGACTGCCCAACAGTGAGGGACCTCAGGAGGTCAATGGCCTCCTCACTGATGGCAGCAGGGGTGACTGGGGCAGGGTCTGAGGTGCCTGGGGCGAAGGTGATGCCCACCCTCCTGGGTGAGTGGGCACGGGGCGAAGGCTGAGGGGCTGCTGGGAGGGTGGTGCTGGTAGGGAGGGAGGGGGGCACAGATGTTGCCGCCACCACAAGGGAGCTCCCATCAGAGGACGAGTCCGTGTCGCTGGTCTCAGCTCCTGTCCCCGTCATGGAGCTCCCCTCGCCCTCTGTCCCACTGGTGAGTTCCGAGTCCGTAGTCTCGCCCTCCAGGGCCATGTGGGATGCAGCTCCCTCGTGCTCCGGTGCCACTGCTCCTCCGCCTGATGATGCTAATGCACACAAGAACAGGGAGACCACAAAAAGGGGGGGAGGGCGACAGAAGAAAGACATGTTGAGTGCATGGATTACTGCTACAGTTGGCGGACACGACAGACACAGAAGCCCCCTGCACTACGCCGCGCTATTGGGCTCCACTGTTCAATTCCTGGGAAATGGCCTACAAGGCTATGGACGACATCTGCACACATAGATGACACAGGGGCATGACTAGGTGTACTTGGCACTCTACAGAGGTGGACTGGGGTACCACATGGCCTGCCTTACGGAGGGGCCTTGCCTACGGAAATCACCCTTGCCTAGGGAAACCCACAGCCCTCCTCCCCCACCCAGACAACTCCACTGTGCGCAAAGTCAGCAGAATGAGAGTGTACTCACCCCCTTGTGTCTGCTGTGATGCCCTCAAGCGCCCATCCGACTCCGGGTAGGCCACCGCCAGGATCCTGAACATCAGGGGGGTCATGGTGCGATGGGCACCCCTCCCACGTTGGGAGGCCATCCCCAGCTGAGCCTCCGCCGTCTTCTTGCTCCGGCGGCGAATGTCCTCCCATCTTTTACGGCAGTGGGTGCTCCGTCTGTGGTAGACCCCCAGGGTCCGGACGTCCTTGGCGATGGCACGCCAAATATCTTTCTTCTGGTGGGCGCTGACCTACATGAAATGTACAGGGGAAGAAGAGAAGTCATTACCAACTGCACCGTCAAAGTGATTGGCCCCCATCCCTACCCTTGCCACGTGGCACATGCATTCACCGTCTTTCATGCACGCAGCACTCTGCCCCCTTCCTTCTTACATCCAGCCCTCTCCACACAGGCATAGCCCAACCAACATGCTCCCTGTGTACTTACCTGTTTGTCTGGAGGACCGTGGAGTAGCGTGTACTGGGGGAGGACCCCATCCACGAGCTTCTCCAACTCCTCCGATGTGAAGGCAGGGGCCCTTTCCCCAGACGCACGAGCCATTGTCTCTTCCAGACCGAGGTCACAGCAGCACTTGCAGTGTAGTTCCTCTCCTGTCGATGATCAGGTATCGAGTGATTGAACAGATAGAAAATGGCGGTCACGTCCGCGGCGGTGCGTACCGTCACCGCCGGCGTTCATCGTAATTGGCTCCTGGGACCCATAGGGTCCAATGTTAACCAATGCAGCATTGCGCCGCGGTCTTCGACCGCCTACCGCGACGGTGTACAATGCCAGCGCAGTTACCTCACATCCCATTGTCCCACTTTAGAGGTCAGGCAGCCGCCATTTCAGGGGCCCACATGGCTTCCTTTTCAACTGTGTCACACATACCTAGGCCTAGACTCAACACACATACAGGTGACCTTTTGTGTATGATTGGTGTTCTGGGTAAACTGTGGGTACGTACCTCTGAGTTGTTTGACTCTGTGCTCGCTGTTGTCCTTCATAGGCACCGTCCGCTGGGACATGTGAGGAGATGGTGGCATCCTCCGGTGTACCGACCGTTGGTGGACCTGTCGACAATGGAGGAAAGACATTTGATAATCACCTACAGGCTTGACCGTGCCACAATCCAGGAACTGTGTACCCAGTTGGAGCCAGACCTGATGTCAGCAATCCGCCATCCCACAGGAATCCCCCCTCAAGTGCATGTGCTGTCAGTGCTCCATTTCCTTGCAAGTGGGTCCTTTCAAACAACTGTGGCCATGGCATCAGGGATGTCCCAGCCTATGTTTTCCAAAGTATTGTCCAGAGTGTTGTCTGCCCTTCTGAAACACATGCAGAGCTACATCGTTTTCCCTCAGGTGGAGGATTTGCCTACAGTGAAAGGTGATTTCTATGCCCTGGGACATATCCCCAACATCATAGGTGCCATTGATGGGACCCATGTGGCTTTGGTCCCCCCCACAGGAGTGAACAGGTGTACAGAAACCGGAAGAGTTATCATTCTATGAATGTACAGATGGTATGTTTGGCAGACCAGTACATCTCCCATGTGAATGCAATGTTCCCTGGCTCAGTGCATGACGCCTACATCCTGCGGAATAGCAGCATCCCTTATGTGATGGGTCAACTCTAGAGGCACCGTGTGTGGCTATTAGGTGAGCACCTGGAAGCAAGTCATTGGGAATGGTTGTCTGGGTCTGGGGTTATCCCTACAGGTTAGTGTGTGTCTAACAGTTGTCCCTCGCCATTTGCAGGTGACTCTGGTTACCCCAACCTGTCATGGCTACTGACCCGAGTGAGGAATCCCAGGACAAGGGCAGAGGAACGCTACAATGAGGCCCATGTGCGAACTAGGAGGGTGATCGAGCGGACCTTCGGCCTCCTGAAGGCCAGGTTCCGGTGCCTCCACATGACAGGTGGATCCCTATTCTACTCACCAAAGAAGGTGTGCCAGATCATCGTGGCCTGCTGTATGCTTCACAACTTGGCTTTGCGACGTCAGGTGCCTTTTCTGCAGGAGGATGGTCCAGATGGCGGTGTTGTTGCAGCTGTGGAGCCTGTGGACAGTGATGAGGAGGAAGCAGAGGAAGAAGACATGCAGAACAGGGACTCAGTGATCCTGCAATATTTCCAGTGAGACACAGATAGGAATACAAACCTGCCTACTACATGTACTTTGACACTACTACCTCTTTCCTGTCTGTCGTTTTCACCCAGTGTATGGTCACTGAGTTGTCACTTTCCCTTACGATTTCACAGATGTGGGTCCCACTGTGTGACATCTGCTTAGATTCCTCATGGACTACAGCTGTGTGACATAGGTATGTTGACATTACTATTTAAAAAACATTTTGTCACTGTAATTGCTAATACACTATTTCGAAATCACAGACAGACTCCAGATCATTTTGTGCTTTAGGTGTGTTTATTTAAATGCTCAATATTGGAGGGTGCTGTTAAATGGTGAGGGGTGATGGTGGAGGAATGTCCATGGCAGAGTCCAGTCTATTAGTCTCACAGGTGCATTGCCCATATGGGCATAGGAAGTGGAGCTGGGGCAGTTTAATTATGGACAGGGTGACAAAGTGGGACAGTAGGATGACAATCAGGGTGGTCTCATTTCTTGGCGGGGGTCTTGGCATCGTGCTCTGTCTTTGTCCTGGATCTCAGGGACCGTTTTCGGGGTGGTTCTCCCTCTGCAGGGGGTGGGGTGCTGGTGTGGTGGTCCTGTGGCAGGGCTTCCTGTCCACTAGCGCTGGCGGAGGTGGTGGGCAGTTCATCATCCATGCTAGTGTCAGGGGCCCCTTGTAGTGCCACAGTGTCCCTCCTGGTGTTGAGTACTTCCTTCAGCACCCCTACGATGGTGCCCAGGGTGGAGCTGATGGTTCAGAGTTCCTCCCTGAAGCCCATATACTGTTCCTCCTGCATGCGCTGGGTCTCCTGAAACATGGCCAGTACCGTTGCCATCGTCTCCTGGGAGTGGTGGTAGTCTCCCATGATGGAGGAGAGGGCCTCGTGGAGAGTGGGTTCCCTTGGCCGGTCCGCCCCCTGTCGCACAGCAGCCCTCCCAGTTCCCCTGTGGCCCTGGGCCTCCGTCCCCTGGACCGTGTGCCCACTACCACTGCCCCCAGGTCCTTGTTGTTGTTGGGGTGGTGGGTTATCCTGGGTTCCCTGTAGTGGTGGACACACAGCTGATTGACGTGTCCTGGGGACGGAGGTATGGGCCCGCTGGGTGGGTGCTGTGCTGGTGTTTCCAGAGGGGGGAAGGTCTGTGGTGGCCTGTGCCTGTGTGAGGGGAACCGACTGTCCAGAGGTCCCCGATGGTCCGGGCTGGTCATCTAGATCCAGTTGGACAGAGGTGCTGTCATCACTGTGGGCCTCTTCTGTTGGTGGTGTGGACATGTGTGGACCCTCCTGTCCGGTGACGTTGGGTAGGGGCCCTGCAGGGGTATAAAAGGATGTTTATTAAATCTGTTTGTGTAATGGTGTGCAATGGGTGGGTGACCGTGTACTCCAGTGCTAGCATTCCTGTGTGGGAGCTTGTGTGATGATGGTTTAGGGAGTGTATGGGTATGTGCAGTGGGCATGCTTTGGTGATGGGTGTCCATGCTTTGTTGTTGCATGCAGGGCTTGGTGTTGGGATGTGTGGTTTGTGAGGTTGGGACATATGTGAGGAGTTGGGGTGCTGGGGGTGAGGGTGAGGGTGGGGGTATGTGATAGCATGCAGGTAGGGTGGGGGATGTAATAATTGTGATTTGACTTACCAGAGTCCATTCCTCCACCTACTCCTGCAAGGCCCTCAGGATGCAGAATCGCCAAGACCTGCTCCTCCCATGTTGTTAGTTGTGGGGGAGGAGGTGGGGGTCCGCCGCCAGTCCGCTGAACTGCCAGGTGGTGTCTTGAGACCACGGAACGCACCTTCCCCCGTAGGTCATTCCACCTCTTCCTGATGTCCTCCCGGTTTCCTGGGTGTTGTCCCACTGCGTTGACCCTGTCCACTATTCTTCACCATAGCTCCATCTTCCTTGCAATTGAGGTGTGCTGCACCTGTTATCCAAATAGCTGTGGCTCTACCCGGACGATTTCCTCCACCATGACCCTGAGCTCCTCCTCCGAGAACCTGGGGTGTCTTTGCCGTGCCATGGGGTGGTGTAGGTGATATGTGGGGTGGAGTGTGTGGTGATAAGTGTGCTGATATGTAGTGGTGTGTTGTGTGAGGTGCGTGGAAGTTGTGTGGGTGATGGTGCTGTGTGCCTGTGGATGCTGTTGTTCTTGCTGGTGCTGTCTCTCTCTGGCCTTCTTTCTGAATTTTTAGAATTAGGGGTTTGTGGGTGTGGTGGGTGTGTGTTTTATATTGTATTGGGTGTGTGGGAGTGGTGTGTATGTGTATCAGGTGTGTGTATTTTGAATTGTCCAATGTGGCTGTGTTTTGTAGATGTGTGTGTATTTTGAGCGCGGCGGTGTGTACCGCCAATGGAACACCGCGGTTGAAAGACTGCTGCGTGGATTAGTGTGTTGTGATAGTGTGGGCGTATTGCTGTTGGCGTGTCGGTGTCGGTTTTGTTTTCGCCAGTTTATCATTGACCTTTGGTGTGGCGGACTTGTGTGGGTGTCTGACTTTTGGCAGATTCCGAGATGTGGGTCATAATAGCTGTGGCGGAATTCCACGGCCGCGGCGGTGTGTTGGCGGTCTTCTGCACGGCGGTAAGCGCCTTTTACTGCTAATGTTGTAATGACTGCCAAAGTCTCTTTCAAGCACAAAGTACCTGGTTTGGAGTGAAAAATCTCCGCAGAGGGTCAAAGAGGAGGAGATGCGTGGAAAATAGTGTGTTCGGCGGTTTCGCCCCATCACACATGGACTTGCGTCATTATTTTTCACTCAGGGAAGACGTTGCGTCGATTTCCGGCGCGCGGACAGTCTCCTCTGTGGGTCGCGAGGTTTTCAGACGCCCCGGTGTCTGTGCGTGGAATCCTGGGCTTGTTGTCTGGCTGCGCGTCTTACCGGTGGGCTGTGTGTGGAATTTTGTCCCTCAAGGCAGGCGTTGCGTCGATTTTTTACTTGCACAGTCGAGCAGCGGCGGCCCGGGTCGGCGTGCTGTGATTTTTTCACCGCGGAGCAAGCGGTGCGTCAAATTTTTTGCCGCTCAAGGAGTCCAGTTGAAAGAAAGAAGTCTTTTTGGTCCTGAGACTTCAGGGAACAGGAGGCAAGCTCTCTCCAAGCCCTTGGAGAGCACTTCTGCAGCAGGGCAAGAGTTCAGCTGGGCAGCAAGCCAACAGCAAGGCAGCAGTCCTCTGTAGAAAGCAGTCAAGTGAGTCCTTTGGGCAGCCAGGCAGTTCTTCTTGGCAGGATGCAGGTTCTGGTTCAGGTTTCTTCTACAGCAAGTGTCTGAGGTGGTAGGGCAGAGGCCCTGTTTTATGCCCAAATGTGCCTTTGAAGTGGGGGAGACTTCAAAGTGTGGCTTAGAAGTGCACCAGGTCCCCTTTCAGTTCAATCCTGTCTGTCAGGGTCCCAGTAGGGGGTGTGGCAGTCCTTTGTGTGAGAGCAGGCCCTCCACCCTCCCAGCCCAGGAAGACCCATTCAAAATGCAGATGTATGCAAGTGAGGCTGAGTACCCTGTGTTTGGGGTGTGTCTGAGTGAATGCACAAGGAGCTGTCAACTAAACCCAGCCAGACGTGGATTGTAAGGCACAGAAAGATTTAAGTGCAAAGAAATGCTCACTTTCTAAAAGTGGCATTTCTAGAATAGTAATATTAAATCCAACTTCACCAGTCAGCAGGATTTTGTATTACCATTCTGGCCATACTAAATATGACCTTCCTACTCCTTTCAGATCAGCAGCTACCACTTCAATAAAGTATGAGGGCAGCCCCAATGTTAGCCTATGAAGGGAGCAGGCCTCACAGTAGTGTAAAAACGAATTAAGGAGTTTTACTCTACCAGGACATGTAAACTACGCAAGTACATGTCCTGCCTTTTACCCACACAGCACCCTGCCCTAGGGGTTACCTAGGGCACACATTAGAATTGACTTATGTGTAGAAAAACGGGAGTTTTAGGCTTGGCAAGTACTTTTAAATGCCAAGTCGAGGTGACAGTGAAACTGCACACACAGGCCTTGCAATGGCAGGCCTGAGACAAGGTTAAGGGGCTACTTAAGTGGGTGGCACAACCAGTGCTGCAGGCCCACTAGTAGCATTTAATCTACAGGCCCTAAGCACATACAGTGCACATTACTAGGGACTGATAAGTAAATTAAATAGTCCAATTGGGTATGATCCAATGTTACCATGTTTAAAGGGAGAGAGCATATGCACTTTGGCACTGGTTAGCAGTGGTAAAGTGCGCAGAGTCTAAAAACCAGCAAAAATTTGGTCAGAAAAAGAGAAGGAAGAAGGCAAAAAGTCTGGGGATAACCCTGCAGAAGGGCCATTTCCAACAATAGCACTACAATAAACACCCTTGAACACAACTTGACTACTAGTATTTTATGTTTTGAAAATGTGCATATATGGAAACAGTCACATCTAGTTCAAATGATCTGAACCCTTTGAGAGCATAGAAATAAGGACCTGTAGCTGTCTGTAGTCAGCACATCAGTACACAGTTGCTACATCACCAACATCTGTAAAATGACAAGCCATAGGTGACAGTAAGTTGGGATGCAAAGGAAGTTAATGCCATCATGCTACAGCCACACAGAACACACCAATAGTCATAGGAATGGGCAGTTGCAGTGTCTCACCTGTGTGTCATTGGAAGTATTGATGGATAACTGATGTTCTGTTGTCCTCATCCTCATCCTCAGCCTCTTCATCCTCACTGTCCTCAGGGTATACTGCTGCCACAGGGGCATCTCCAGTATTTTTCTCCTTGAGAAAGGGTACATGCCGTCTGAGGAACATGCAGCATGCCACTACTATCTGGCAGACCTTCTTGTGAGTAGCACAGGGATCCACCTGTAAGACGGAGACACCTGAACCTGGCCTTCATGAGGCCGAAGGTCCTCTCGATGATCCATCTGGTTTGCCCATGTGCCTCATTATAACATTCCTCTGACCCTGTCCTGGCATTCCTCACAGGGGTCAGTAGCCACGATAGGTTTGGATAGCCAGAGTCGCCTGCAGGTGTTGAGGGATCACATTTAGCCTCACACAATGATTTGGGTATGACACCTGAAGGCATACACTAACATACAGTGGGTAGGGACCAAGGCTCACCTATTAGCCACACCCTGTGCCTCTGTAGTTGAGCCATCATATTTGGGATGCTGCTCTTCCTCAGAACAAAGGCATCAGGCAATGACGAGGATACTAAGCATTGACGTAGGAGATGTACTGGTCGGCCAGGCACACCATTTACGCATTAAGTGAGTGGAAACTCTTCCGATTCCTGAACACCTGTTCATTCTAGTGGGGGCGACAAACGCAATATGTGTACTGTCAGTCGCTCCAATAATATTGGGGATATGTCCCACTGCATAGAATCTGGCCTTCACAGTGGCCAAATCTTCTACCTAGGGGAAAGCAGTTTAGCTGCACATGTGTTTTACCAGAGCAGACAACACTCTTGCCAGCACGATTGAGAACATTGGCTGTGACATTCCTGCTGCCAAGCTCACTGTCACTTGGAAAGAACCAGTTGCCAAGAAATGGAGCACTGATAGCACTTGCACTAGAGGGGGGGATCCCAGTGCGATGACGTATAGCAGATATCAGGTCTGGTTCCAATTGGGCACTAATCTCTGTGATGGTGGCCCTGTCGAGTCTATAGGTGAGGATAATGTGCCTGTCCTCCAGGTTAGCCAAGTCCACAAGGGGTCTGTACACGGGGGTATGTCTCCATCCCCTATTCATCTAATAGTATCTAAGGGACACAAGAGTGAGTAGGCTGTCACAGTTTGAACAATGGAACCACAACTTCAGTATACATAGTGCATTTATGTTATGGGACAGTGGGAATGGCAAGGCATGTGCTAATCTAGTCTGTGACGCAGTTAATGTTGATATGACTGTTGCCCCCCATGAAATGACGACCTCCTGTCATGTATGTAGGGACAGGTAGAAGTAAGATAATTCTGCCGCCGTTGGGCGTTGTGGCAGAAGGAGGTCTTACACTGCTGTGCAATTCCTTATTGGATAATATGGGGCTCTATGGAGTACAGTGGCCAATGGGGATCTGCACCAGTGGTGACGGTGTACACTGCCGCGGTAGTTACCGCCATTTTCTATCTTATTCCTCACTTGTTTCCTGACCTTCAACAGGAGAACATCTACACTGCGTGTGTTGCTGTGTCTGGAACCTACCAAGGCCCATGTGACTGGGGAAAGGGCTCCTGCCTTCACTTCTGAGGAGTTGGAGCGACTGGTGGATGGGGTCCTACCCAGTACAGACTGCTGTATGTGCCTCCAGACCAACAGGTGAGTACACATTGGGCACGATGCATGTGGGAAGGATGCATGGAGATGTGTGCGCAAGCATTGTGTCATCGGTGGGCGGGGAATGTCTTGTGGTTGTGTACATGGTGTGTGCCTGGTGATGTGTGTGCCAATGGTGATGGAAATAGGATTGGTGGGCACTAAGTGGGACAGGCTGGATTGTTTGTTTATTAGTGTTCTGCTGTCTGTATTGCCTCTGCAGGTCAGCGCCCATCAAAAGAAGGGATTATGGCGTGCCATCACCAAGGATGTGCGGACCCTGGGGGTCTATGGCTGGCGGAGCATCCAATGTCGGAAACGGTAGGAGGACCTGATACGCTGGTCACGGAAGACCGTGGAGGTCGAGCTGGGGATGGCCTCCCAACAAGGAAGGTGTGCCCGTTGGAAGCTGACCCCCTGATGGCCTGCGTACTGGCGGTTGCCTACCCAGAGCTGGATGGGCGCTTGAGGGAATCACAGCAGCCACAAGGGAGTGAGTACAGTTAGTATTATTCAAAAATCTGGCAGGTGGGGTGGGCTACGGGTGTTGGATGTGAGTTAGTGGGTGCCATTAAGGCCAGGCCAGGCCAGGCCAGACATTGCAGTGTGGGTCAACTCTAGGGTAATGGGTGTATGGCAAATGCAGGTAACCTAGCTTGAAAGCATTCCATTTCAGGCAGGGCTCTGTGGGTACCAGGTGGGGTGCAGTTGGCGGTGTGTGGCCCTCATCTTGCCGTAGCATCTAGCCAAATCACTGGCAGTGCAATGCATAGTGCTCAAGCCTGATCCCAGTATGTGATGGTGCTGTGTATGCCAACTGTGGTGTTGGTGCAGTAATTGACCCAGTGTTTCCTTCTTCTCTCTCCTCTCTATTGTGGCATCCTGTCCATGTGTGCATTAGCATCATCTGGCAGAGGAGCAGGGGCACCTGTGACAGAGGGAGCTGCATCCCACAGGACCCAGGAAGGAGAGTCCACCAACGCCGAGGCAACCAGTGGGATGGAGGGTGAGGGGAGCACCACTGCAGGGATAGGAGGGGAAAACACAGACTCAGATACCTCCTCTGATGGAAGCTCCCTGGTGGTGGCGGACACCTCTGTGATCACCCCAGATGAAGGTACAGCCGCCACCCCCGTACCAGCACCACCCTCCCAGTAGCCCCTCAGCGAGTTGCCCGTGCCCGCTCACCCAGGAGGGTGGACATCTCCAGAACCAGTGAAAAAAGTCACCCACTCCAGAGACTGTGGCCTTGCACTCCCCAGGACAGAGAAATGGGCATGGAGCCCCCTCCAGAACCAGTGGGAAAGTCACCCACTCCAGAGACTGTGGACTTGCACTCCCCAGGACAGACAAATGGGCATGGAGCCCCCTCCTGAACCACTGGGAAAGTCACCCACTCCAGAGACTGGGCTTGCACTCCCCGGGTCAGAGAAATGGGCACTGAACCCCTTCCAGAACCAGTGGTAAAAAGTCACCCACTCCAGAGACTGTGGCCTTGCACTCCCCTGCAGAGAGAAATGGGCATAGAGCCCCTTCCAGAACCAGTGGGCTTGTTCCCGACTTCGGCTGAGGTGCCCTCCGCCCCCTATCCCCCTGAGGTGCCTGCCCACTTGCAAACTGATGCCCCTGCAGAGTTCTATCCGAATAAAGTCAGGGTTCTTGTTGGGTCTTGGACTGTGCCCTGTGGCCATGTGGACCCTTAGTACATTGGACTGGGCAGTGGCCCTTTGTGTACATTTGTACATATCTGTTTCACGGACAATTCGATTATTTATTAGCTGCCGATATCAATACATTCATCTAGGTGCATTCTTGTCCTTGCCATGCATCGGGTGCAAATTGTTTTACGTGTGCAGCTGGTTGTGTGTATGGTGTGTGAATGGTGTGTGTGTCGTGCGTGTGTGCATCACTCTCATTTTACTCCCTCCCTTTCTTGTGTGCTAGGCTGCTGTACTCACCATCGTCGTCTTCGTCGGCATTGGTGTTCCAGGTGGAGCAAAACGTAAAAGAGCATTTGAATGTCTTGCAGTTCAGGTTCCATGGCGGCGTTGTTCTTCCCTGTGTCCCCGATGTTGAGTCCTTTCTCTTCTATGATGCGTTTCTTCTAGGCTTTTGATGGTGTTGGTACCGCCCCGGAAAATGTGGGGGATTGATGAGTCTTAATCTGGTGGGCGGTACTTTGTCTTCCTCCTGGCTGTTGAGGGCTACCGCCATGGTGGGTGTTGTTTCCGCCCTGCCGGTTGCTGTGGTGCATTGGCTTTCCATAGAGTTATCACCGCCATGGTCATAATTTGGCGGTAGTTACCACCAGCCTGTTGGCTCTGCAGGATTAGCATAAAAAATGTTGACGCTAATCCTGCAAAGCCCATTGAGGTCCATTGAAAACAATGGTGTGCCTCCTTTTAACGCCTGCTCTGAGCAGGCATTAAAAGTGCAGAAACAAAAGATTTCTTTGCACCACTTTTTCAGCCCCCTTAACCGGGGAACGCCTCCTTTGCATACATTATGCCTGGCACAGCGGAAAGGGTTACAAAGTGATGAAATGCATGCTTTTTGCCACTTTGTACTTTTGGTGCAGCAATTTTAGCGTCAAAAAAATGACTCATGTGGCACAAGGAGGCGCCAGGGGCTCTTAAATCTGCCCCAATGTTTTGTAAAAAAGGAATAAGAGTGGAGTCGTTATACGAGGTAACCGGTAGGTGGTTTAATGTGTTCCTGAGACTCTGGCAAGCAATAATCTGTTTTTAGACAAGAGTCCTTACCTCCACATTAAAAGCTCTCTGGAGTGCACTCGGGGTACTGAATGTCACTGCTGCCACAACTATGCAGTTGACGCAGAGGTGATTGTGCATCTCTACAAAGTCCCTAAGAAAAATCTGAGTATTTTTAGAGGAAACATTGAGTAGAGCACAAGGCTAAAGGATGACAGTTGGGTAATTTTGAATGAAACCAAGATAGTATTCTTCCTGGCAGAAAATGGTGCTTTCATAGAAAAGGAAAGAGCCTAGTATCCAGCTTGTTTTGTAGAGCATAATGAGATCCCATCCACAGGAAAAAAACTAGGCCTGTTTCGCTCCATGGTATCGGTAGGCAGCCATGCATAATGAATAGTATAATTCTTCAGTTGTCACCACAGCCTACTTCAAAAAGCTTCTCGTTTGTTGGACGAGATACATAACGCTCACATTGCAAAATTAGACACCTTAGGTGCAAAGATTGATGACAGTTCCTCACTACATGCAGGCACCACAAAAAAAGTCTTACCAAGCTATTTCTATGTAGAATTTATATAGCGTGACCCTATCCAAAAGGTAGAAGAGTGCCATGCAGAACTGTGTGTTCTGCAAACCAAACTGCAGGCATCTCCACAAGGATCTATCTATTGGCGTTCAGTGCAAGTTGGTTAGATTTAATTTTATCACTGTACTGCATGCATCAATATATGGTTGATTCCTCATCAGAACTTTAGGATCAAGGGAAAACCTACTGCAGGGACTATTAAAGTACAAAATCCTAGAGGAGGAGACTGTAGCTTTTCTGCTCGAACAAGTACTCCGTAGAATATCCTGGCAGAAAAATATAAACTAGTGAATTAAGAAAGCTTAACAAGTTTACGGTTGTAACAAAAATTGCTCTAGAAATGTTTCTCCTGCGGTACTTGTTTGAATTTGCACTTACATACTATGTAATGCTTATAATGTGGAAGGATGATAATAATGATATAGGTGGTCATTACAACCTCGGCGGTCTTTTAACAAGACCGCCGAGGGACCGCCGTGCGGAAGACCGCCAGTAGTGGCGGTTTGCCGCTTGGCGTATTATGACTGTTGGCTGCTCTCCGTCCTTTTTACGACGGAGAGCCGCCAACAGCCATACTGGCGGGCGGCGGGGAAGTGGAGGTTGCTCCACCTCCACCGCCACGCCAACAGAACACCGCCCAGCGAATCACGTCCTGTGATTCGGCTCGACGGTGTTCTGTTGGCGGTGTGGTGTCGGCGGAGCAGCCCCCATGGCTCCCGTCCCCTCCCGGAGGATCGACGGACAAGGTAAGTCGATCGTCCGTAAGGGGAGGGGGGTGGGGGGATGTTGTGTGTTGTGTGGGTGCATGGGGGTGTGCGTCTGTGTATGTAGAGGGGGGTGTGAGTGCATGTATGCTTTAGGGTGTGTTGCGTGTGTTTGGAATGAGTGCGTGTATGTCTGTATATGGGTGTGCATGTCTGACTGAGTGTTTGGATGTAGACATGTATGTTGGTGTGTGTGCGTGTATGTGTGTTGGTGGTGCCTGCGTGCGTGTCGTGTGTGTGTTAGTTATGTGATGTTGGGGGTCAGGGTGGGGAGGGGGGCCCTGCCACCTTTGGGGGGTGGCAAGGGTGGTGGGAGGTGTAGGGGAGGGAGTCGGGGTGGGGGGTAGGGGAGACCTCTATCAGTGCCAGGGAAGGAATTCCCTGGCACTCATAGGGCTTACTGCCATGGATTTCATGGCGGTTCCTACCGCTGGAAAACCGCGGCGGTAAGCCGGGTCGAAATACCGGCGGCGGTATTGTGACGGCCGCCGGGCTTGAGACCCAGGTCTCCAGCCCAGCGGTCGTCTCCGCCCTGGTGGGTGGAACGGTGAAGCGGCGGATGACCATGGCGGTAACCGCCATGGTCATAATACTCAAAAAAAGACCGCCAGCCTGTTGGCGGTCTTACCGCCGCTTTAACACCGTCCGCCAGGATTGTAATGACCCCCATAGACTTTTACTGCAATGTAATTATTACAACTCTCGAATTGCTGTTATTTTGTTAGTTATTTATATTACAGTTACATTTTTTGCAGGATCTAATTGCTTGTAAAGATAACTAAAGTATTAAAACATTTAGAGGAGTGTTTCTTAGATCCTTTGCTAACATTCATCGATTTGTTCTCAGAAACAAAACGGAGGACATGAAAAAGAAACAGAGGATAAAAGACTGTCCCCAAAAAAGATATCTTGTAAAGATGTTGCAGCAAACTCGCATTTGCAACATGGATATCACAGATTTGTCACCATTTTTCTATACCCTATTTTTGGTGGTATTATGGCACTGCTAATCAGTGACTCAGTGTGTCTGCTCTGGCTTTAAATTGGTATTGGTATTCGCCTGAAAAGTCTACTTAACTGTCTTGGAAGACCACTAAAGATGTGGCAGAAAATGCACTAAATGATGTCGATGTTAAATGCCAAACACAGGCTGCACTGTATATTTACATCACCCACATATATGAAAAATGTATGTCTGTCTGAAGCAATACTGTGCTCTGGTTAGGCTGCAATGTTTGCTAGGAATGTATGAAATTGGCATAGTTTGCTTTTGCATAATTATGTACAATTTTGATTGTAAGAAGTTGGATTGTCAATTGAGCAGGAAGAAAACCCTACCTACGGAACAACCACAATCATTGTCAGGGATGGCACCTCCGATGGTTGTCGCTGTAGTGCAATATACATATCTTGCGTTGTCAGTCATCACTGGTGGTATAAAAATTAGGGTTCACCGAAGCTTCGAGTTAGTGGGTGCAGAGTTTTGGAGTGAATGGGCTTGTTCATGACAGCGAAAAGCCAAAAACTTCAGTAAGGGCATTGTCATATCAACTAAGGGTCCAGGACCTGGGGCTCACTGACTCATTCTAGGAGAGGCAAGCAGGGCTTAGGTAGGTCCAGTTGCCTGTCTAGGAAAGTGCAGCTGCATTTTGTCAGCTGGGCAGCTGCTGGGAGGCCTCTGGAGCTATTTCTGACTGTGTAGCTCAGAACTGGCAGTCGGCCAACTGACCCTTTGAGTCACTCAGGTAGCCTGTGATGAAGGGAGCAGGTTCAGTCTTCCTTGGTAGAGAGCAGGACAGGCCAATAAGCAGCAGGGTAGTACTCTAGGACTCAAGGCAGGCCTCAAACAGCAGGGCAGTCCTCTGTGGAACAAGGCAGTCTTTCTTCTCTAATGCCCACAGGTCCAGGAGTTTACTGAAGAGTGGCCCCAGAGGTACAATATGTACACCTGGCTCCAGCCTTAGGCTGGGGCGTTTCTTGGCTTCCCCCTCATCTGGTTCTGGAAAGTTATTTCCTTCCTCTACCAAGGCTCCATGTAGTATAAGGTGACAAAAGACCGGTGGTAGGTTTCCATCTGTGTGCTGGAGGAAAGCTTTTTGAAATGTAAGTCAGACAGGGAACTGCTCTGGCCCCAAATATCCTGGCAGAGGGCCCTATCCTGCTAACACCTAAGCCCTATAGTTCCTGGGCCCAATACACATTCTTTATGGGGGGCACTAATAGGCCCAGGCAGTTGGAAACTCCTAGAAGCCTCAAATGCTTCTGATCAGCAAAATGTCAACTTTGTAAAAGTGGTATTTTTAAAACTGTAATCTAAAATTCGACTTTACCATTCAAGAGGATTTCAAATTCCAATTAATTTGAGGCCAAACATAACATTTCTACTCCTTCCAATCAAATGTTAGGAGTTATTAAATGTAAAAAGATAACCCAAAGTTATACAAAGGGAGAGACAGGCCTTACAATACTGAAAAATGAATTTGTTTATTTTTTAAAATATACAAACAAGCCATAAGAGTGACACCAGATACGTCAACACACACTTAACAAATCCATGCTTTTCACAGTACTTTAGTATAGCAGATGGCTAAAACAAGTGACTCCATCCTGATTCAAACAA
The DNA here is from genome assembly GCF_031143425.1 of Pleurodeles waltl. Lineage (NCBI taxonomy): Eukaryota > Metazoa > Chordata > Amphibia > Caudata > Salamandridae > Pleurodeles > Pleurodeles waltl. The sequence continues at coordinate 1,077,053,428 of NC_090448.1, read as the reverse complement.
TAAAATGCAAACCGTGCATACCCTGAAACCGGTCCCAGGATGCTTGTTTCCTGTCCGCGGAGGACCTGGCCTAGCAGTTCAGGCTTGACTGTTCCCATGGGGAACAGGGTCAAGACTGATTTGCATATGACTGGGTTCAAACTGGGGTGACGTGGCGAGCAAAATAACAATGGATTAAACCCAGATCTGTGACTGGGGGTGAGTGTTTGAAAAGTTTCAACACTCCGTCCATCATTTTATTTTGTTTTGTTATGTTGCTTTGTCACATGATAACAAGGCCTAGGGCCATTGGCTTAAAGCTCTTAGCTCCCTGTCGACAGCTCATTTAGATCGTCCTGGCTTTAATTTCAGATGTAAAAGATTGCATCTTGCCTTTAACATTAACCTTCAGCTGAGCAGTGCTGTTCAGATATGCTTCCCTTCTGATGTGCTGAAATACCTTTATAAACTGCCTCAACCGCAACCTCCTTTCCAACGTGACATGGCCGAAATCAGGTCTGATGAAGAACGTTTGTCCATTGAAACTGCATTTCGTATCAGGCGGGCTTTCTTAAAGATTGTTTGTCTAAGGAAGTAATTCCTGAAATGAACTACACTGCACTACTTCTATCCACAGCCTCTTCCTGTGTTGACCCCTGCTTCTTGAGCATCAGAGGAAACTGGTATACTCTTTGGAACTCCATATCCCAATTCTATGAGGGCATCTCTGGGAAAGCACCCCTGATGAAAGTCAGCATAAAAGACCTGCTATAGCTCCCTCTGCTGTCCCCAAACATTTCAGAGTGTTCTGCCTTTGTCTGTTCCCAGAATCCTTCATTTTCCCATACCATATCAGCCACCTGGGATTCATGTGCCTCTGCTTGACCTCTAAGTGCTCCCATAACCGTTTAAAATTTAAAAACACTACAGTTATTTTGCCTATCTCTGCACAAGTCTTCTTTACTTTCCTGATCACCTCTTGCATTTTTTTAAGGCTATTCATGCCGTACAAATATTGTTTGAAGTTTCCTCTTGATGTTGCTTTATTGATTTATATTTGAGGCACAGGAAAATTTCTTCTGTCCTGACTGCCGGATGCCTGCCCTTCAGAGGTGACAATGTTGGTTGTTGATCTTGAGTTTCCTTGTACACTTGGTGCATTGCGGAATAGACCCATTTCAGAGAACAGGGAGGATGTGGCCCATTTTCATCAGTATTCACACTAGCCTACCCTTTTACCTCTTTTCTGCATTTTATCCACTTAGCTGAGGAGCCTGGCTCCTCAGATGTGCTACTAGAGCTAATCCCAGAGACAGATGAATGTAAATCACCAATATCGCTAGGGGTAGAATTAGAGGAGTCTGATCCGTCCATAAGAGAGAAAAAGTTATTAACATGATCAGGGGGATCTTCCCTTATTTTAGTCTTTGCAGCCCCTCTCATACAAGAGTGAGAATGTATGTATGGTGAGCATTTCACTGGATCCTGAGGGGCCTGAGTAGCTTCTCTTGGTTGGCAGCTTTAGCATTACTTATTTGGAATTTGAGATATCAGGGAGAGCTATTCATTCCCACAAACCTTCCCGAAAGCCAACTTCAATCACAATAAGGAGAGAACCAGTTTGGACCCTGTCATGTGGGAGTCAATCTCATCTAAATAGGGGTGTGGCTAAGGAGCTGAAAACAATCCCGCCTGGTAGGGAAAGGTTTCTGCCATGTCAAAACATATGGTCCTCCTCCAATCGCTTGCTAGAGTACAGGATAAATTATGACCCTAAATCGCCACCTCTTCAGAACATTCCTAGAACTGTGAAGGATCCACCTAAAGAGGAAGGGACTGCTGGGAGAATATTTCTGACTCCTGCTGGAACACGATGATTCACTCAAGCACTCCAGAATCTTACTGCCATTCAGGGTCTGTAACTGCTTTACAAGGTTCAAGTAATTAGCCTCCTTTTTGTCCTGCTGAATGGACACAAAAGGCAGAAGGACTATTGATTCCATGAGGACCCAGCTGACCACAGAGAACCGGACCCTGAAGGAGACCTGGCTGGGGATAAACCTGGTGTTTAGAAGCCTTCCCTATGTAGCTAGAGACTGCAGAATTGACCAGAAGGAACTTTACCAGTAGGGAGAGAAAACTAAAAAAAAATCCCACCTTCTGAGGACCGGAACAAGGTGCTAAACCTTGCCGATGGAGCTCGCACTCAGGAAAGAGAAGAAAGTCAAAGTCCTCCTGCTGGAGCTTTTTGCCATGCTGAAGACTGCAGAACCTCATAGTAAATGTATCTGGCCTCGTGGAGCCTTGCCCTGCTCCTCTATAGCTTTCAGCCTTGACTTCCTTGAGGATTTTGACTTCCAAAAAGATAAAAATCTTGAACTGGGAAGAAGCTGAGATTCTATATGACTTGCATAGTGACCCCATACACAGTTCAGGTCTGTCCTTCTCAGAGACTTTCGTGCCAAAATCAGTGTCTTCAGTGGGACCTCAATGAAGATGTATCCGTCTTTGAAGGAACTTTGCCAGCCACAGTCTTGGACCTTGCCCCACTAGAAAAGTTTGACTTCTATTACAGAGACTAAGGGGGTCATTGCGACTCCCGCCGGCGGCGGTAACCGCACGCCCGGCGGGAGCCGCCAAATGACCGCACCGCAGTCAAATGACCGCGGCGGCCATTCTGGCTTTCCCACTGGGCTGGTGGGCGACCGCCAGAAGGCCGCCCGCCGGCCCAGCGGGAAAGCGCCTTCAACGAGGAAGCCGGCTCCGAATGGAGCCGGCGGAGTTGAAGGCGTGCGACGGGTGCAGTGGCACCCGTCGCGATTTTCAGTGTTTGCTTGGCAGACACTGAAAATCAATGTGGGGCCCTGTTAGGGGGCCCCACGACACCCGTTACCGCCATCCTGTTCCCGTCAGTGAAAACCGCCAGGAACAGGATGGCGGTAAGGGGGTCGGAATCCCCATGGCGGCGCTGCAAGCAGCGCCGCGGTGGAGGATTCCCTGGGGCAGCGGGAAACCGGCGGGACACCGCCGGTTTCCCGTTTCTGACCGCGACTGTACCGCCGCGGTCAGAATGCCCATGGAAGCACCGCCAGCCTGTTGGCGGTGCTTCCGCGGTCGTTGGCCCTGGTGGTCGGTGACCGCCAGGGTCAGAATGACCCCCTAAGTTTGAAAGTAAAAACTTGAACTGCAGTGACCCACTTGGTGTATCCAATCTGTGCCTCTGCCTGAAATCGAGTTTAGGTTCCAGTCAACCATAAGCAATTACTTTTGAATGTTTTTTCACTTTTTTTGAACATTTTATCTTAAAACCATCTTATATATGGCTCCCCTTATTCTATTTGAATGATTTTGCTGTCTTTTCGCTCACCAGATTTTCTCTATTTTTTGGCGTAGTATTGTGTTGTTCCTTACTTTACACATTTATACCACTCAAACGTAATACAGATCTCTCTGAAAATTGACTTCTGTTTGTGCAACAGCTTACAGTTGCTGAGCAGAGATTGTCTCAAAACTCTGTTGATCGACCCACAGTGGATTTTGTTAAATTGGTACTGCTGAAGCGTCCTTATTTGGTCTTTATGATAATAGATAAGGGAACGCCTTATATGTCGATGAACCTTTTGACAGCGACTAGGAAAAGTCCACTATAAATCCCTAACCTCAAATTAAATGCATTAAAATAAAGCATCAATGAGTATCTCAAGACTCAAAATCTTCACTCGCCATGACCCATGTGGTCATGAATAATACCACCATTTAGTAAAGTTAGAATGCTTATTTCCCTAAATTAACAATGCTAAGATCATGTAAATCAATATCAAAATCAATTGATAAACATGAATAACACTGGTTGACCGAATTTTCGAAGGAATCTTAATTTGATTAATGCATTGATAGTTGAACCTTCTAAAATCACAGTACAAATCAATAGCAAGAATAACTGTGCATTAGATGTAGCATACATTTACTTTGAACAAAGGAATAAATGCAAATTCACTCAATTGATATATCTTCAGCATCTCTAATGTGTCCCTAACTAGCATCCAGATCAGAATAGCATGTTTGGGCTCCATGGAAAACAATTTAATTAAAAGTTAATTTGGAAAAAACATCTAACTATGGCGCTAACGTAGAACAACTAGGATTATCTACAACAAGACAATGACATTTTATACCTCTCCTCAATATTAATCGGCAAGCTGCAATTCTCTTCGTCAATTGGACACCCGTCTAGTCTGCAACAGCAAAGAACAAATGAAAGGGGATAGTTCAGACATAGGGGTCTCTACGTAATATGAACCATAAAGCAAATCTCGAAGGGCAGCATCAAATTTTTTAGACATAATCGCAATAAGAATGAGAAACGAAGAAGTGTGTGTCCAGGAAGAAGTGTGTGTGTTTCCTCTGTGCGGTCCGGTTAAGTCAAAACCGCCTGAAACATTTTCCATTTTACCATTGGTCAGAAAATTGTACGTTTACAGTTAGTCCAATTAAAATCTCAATTGAAATCTATGATATAACTAAACTATCTTTCACACGTTAATGATTGGTTCCTCTTCTTCCGTTTCCATCATCCGACTCATCAGGTAACTTTCTGGTATCGTTCCATACTCTCGTCAGTGCGTCCATTGTTAGTTCCTGGGAACTTTTTAGGTACAACATGATTCTACAAGCAATTCTCATGAAAGTTAAAGCTACTGCTACATGTTTGGTCAACCTTCAGTTAGAAATATTAATATGACATATTACTACAAAATTATTATTCATACACATTTCTAAATAAACATTAACACGTCTTTAGTAAAATATTACGTATTTGTGACGGCCACTCAAGTGGGCACATTTTCTCAGTTACACGTTATTCTCTATGTTAACTAATTTATATACGAATTCATGACTCGTAATGCATAATTTTTATTAGTAATAAGTTCAGCATTCACAATAGCTGTGACATGTGATGCCATGCGTGTACCAGAAAAAAAAGCATTTGGTGAATAAACACCACCAGGTTCACAAAATAATAAAAGAAACCTCAATATTCGGAGCCATATTTATGCTAGCAAATGAAATGTTTCATTACTAACCTTCTTTGCCAGTATGCACCTTAAAATAATTATATGGCACAATGCTCAATTTGAAGCTCCATAATCCTTCTACGAGCTGCACTGTATATACATTCGGAAAACGAATTCCTGACTACTTCTATAATATATCCTATCAAAAATGTTCTTGATGGATATAAAAACATGCAAAGCAAACCTACACATCGGAGACAGTTTTGGATAAAATAAACTGTGTCGTCTTCCCTACGAGAAAAAAATACTTTTTAGCGACCTGAGGATGGCAGCAAGATGCAATCATTTGAAAACAGAGACATATAGACACTACTCTGTTGACTGATTTTTTTCTACCAAAGGCAAACACGAGTACCTGGTGTGTACCCAGCATCACAGTCACATTTATGAATCAAACAGCCACTTGTCCATACATGACTGAAAGAGCCAGTGGCTTAAGCTCTCTTTTGGCGGCCATGCTTGTCAATTAATTCATTCACGCGAGCGATAATGAGCTAATTTTAAACGATTTCTGTAGGATTGTCCTACGTAAGTAACCACAGCTGATCCACTCTACTTAAAAAAAATGTACGGTTAAAAATAACCGGGTAAAAGAGGCAAACAAAGCGAAAAGATCAGGTAATTCAATATATTTCTATATAGCTGCCTCAATTTCCACTGTGCTTAAATGTGCGGGATATGTCAGGCCCACGGCTGTGTAGGGAAGGGTGAGTGCACGAGGGATGATAGCTTCTTTTGTTCTTGTACAATTGTAGGGAATGAAAGCTGCATACATTTCATTTCATGAACTTGATAATGAGACCGAGTTATTGCCATAGAAACCACACGGATTCATGAGAGTGGCTTAACATGTACTTGTGGAATGAAAACATTATAGGCCACAATTCTGAACTTGGTACTCGAGAGTTATGTATTAAACATAATAAAATTAAAACATGTTTTCGAGATTTTCAAGAGGTCTCTGGGTGTTTTATACTGATGCTGGACTGGACAGCATGCTGGGCTCTTATTCATTGCAGTTAAATGGAAAGTGGAAAAAACAAGCTGCATCTTTCACAGGGGGCAGGGCGAAAGGGTGGATGGCTACGAAAGCCTTTCAGTGTGGGTAAATTGCGGGGGTGGGGGGCGCTGCATGTGGGGAATATAACAAGTTGTCTGGCCTTGTAGCACACTGACTAGCCAGACAAATCATCGCATTTACAATACAAATGATTCAATGTGTGAAACTGACCTTCATAATTTGGTTGGGATTGTGTAACCGTTCTGTGTTTAGCAATCATCTTTCTGCCGTCCTTCATAGATACATAAGTGCCGCTGGTTCCATAGACCCGCGTCTGTGAATAGCCATTTCATTTCTCACTCGCCTTCTCATTCAAAGCATTGCAGAACCATCTTATTGCCGTCTTCCCCCCATAGAGTTTGCACACCTGCTTTCCTTTTTTTTCAAGAGAAGATGTGTGTCTTGCGATATTTGGAGTGTGCCAAAAATCAACAAGCATTTACAATGCATCGGGTGTCGCTTTTGCTCATGTTAGAGCTGATCGCGTTGTAAACTCCTAACCCGACTTTTCACCTATCGGGCAAAAGTGCATTTATGTACACAACCCGAAAAAGTGAAATCAAGTACTTAAAGCGCTCGACTTCTGCCAAGCGAGCTCGGGCTCGTAAATTAGAGAAAAAAAAGTCCACGAGCCCGATGGAAAACAGCGAGCCTTGCATGTTTTCTGTACTTGGTCGCTGCGCTGGAGGAGGGCTAGCCTCCGGAAAAAGCATGCCATATGCGTGCCTTCGACTAATGAAAGCAAGCAGATTTTATTAGGGAAGCCCACCAACCAATAAAAAACACTGATGTGAAGTTGACAGGGCTCCGAGCCCTTTTATAAATACAAAAGAGTCTCCCTGCGTCGCATGAGCGAGTGCATGCAACGCAGGCTCGACCCTAAAAAGCGTGAAGCCCTGACTCAGCTTGGCGAGGGTTCACTTGCTGCGCACCTCTACACCTGGCCATCTCAATCCACCCCCCGAATTGCAAAGGAAATTTACCCCCACTAACCAACATTTTGTCTAGGCCGCTTGTTCAGCCCAGCTCCAGTAGGTAGTGTTGACCTCCTTTCTAAACGAGGAAGGTGCTGCAGATTCTAATGATTTATTCGTGGTCTATTTGGCAGGCACTGGGGTTTCTCTCGCCCACCACCTGAGTCCTTGGTAAAACAGCGATAGTGCGGTGGTAAGCAGTGGTTAATTTGTAAATAAAAAGGTGCCGATGCCCAAAGCCCTCCTCTTAAACATGTGGCTGCTGCAATTACATGTGCGAACCCGGATTACTGAGGCAGCGTAATCCTGAAGCCATCCCGGGCCTCTTCAATCCATATAAAGCCACTCTCTGCCCCTTCGGCTCACTCTTGCAGCTTTCTATTGTCTCTATTTGTGACGCTTTTTTGGTTTTCTCTTCCTCCGTCTTTCCCAAATGTGTCTTTTGCTCGCAGCAAATGATTGAGGCAGAAGCCTAAGCGCCGGCCCTCAAAAATAAGTGCTGGTGCTCAGCACCGGAAACAACAAGCACAAATTAAGCACTGATGGTAAGGAATAAATAAAGTGCACTCTCGGGCAGAATGTGTATGCCTTTTAGAATGTACCACAACTGAGTTGCTATGCGTGTAGTAGGAAAAATAATTGCACGTCTCCGGTGGTATTTTCTACTCAGATTGCCGATTCGTATGTCTCGCTGCATTTTATAGAGGATGGGACGTTTCATGAAACATAGGCTGTTAGGAAAACATAAAATCAGAAATTACATCTTAAGTTTCAGAAGCACAAGGGACAAAGGCATCTACTTGCTTCTTGCAGCTATTCGAGGGAACCCCCAACAGAGAGCTGTTTTTACCAGAATACCAGTTAAGGCAAATTGGAACTAAAAGAAGACCTCCTTTAAAGAGAGCACCCGTGACTGGGTTTAATCAGCAGGCTGCAACCATGCAAAGGTCAAAACACTAGGGCCCGAATTTACTAACATTTTGCACTGTGGATGTGCCACTAATGGGGGGCAGCCACTACACAAAATGTTTTGGGGATTTGCGAAGCTTTGAAAAGCATCCGGGAGGCATTACTTAAATGGAGCATTGTTGTTCTTGTGCATTTACCAATGTGTTTTGATGGAAACCCTGATTTACAAAAGTCTGTAAACCTAGCTTTGTGCCAAAATTTTGCACCTCCCTGAGGATCGTGTAATGAGAAGAAGCATCTTTATTTCCCCTCGTTAGTTCATCTTGGCATGGGACATGCATGACAGTTTTTGTGCAGGAAAATACTCCTTCTTTCACAGAACCCACTCTCCCACAAAATAGGCACCCTTACACCATGGCACAAGTGCACCAAGGCAAGGTGAGAGCTGAACAGAACCATATCTTTGTAAACATGGAGCAGTTCATCTCTGTCCAATTCCCCCAATAAAGCATAACAACTTGCCATGCTGCTTAACTTCGCATGAACTGTTAGTAAATCAGGGCCCAGATGTACAGAGCAAAAGTAATATGGGAAACCACCTAAAAGTGCCTTTGCTGCAGTAAGCAAAAGAAACATGATTACAATAAGAGGCTTCAGAAACCCAAGATAATTAGGTCTTCAGATAATCAAAGCAAATCACTAGCCTAATCACATTTCTACTTCATGTAGCACCTCTTGTACCGAACACCACACAGGAATTAACAAAAAATACACAGAATGCTATTAGTCTCAATGCATTGAGTTCCTTGCAGGTGTGTCAGTCACATGAAGGTGCATGGGTAATACCTTCCAGTTCTCTAACGTGTTTTTCTTACTCTGCCTGAGATCTGCAGGTTCGGTGTCTGGGAGTGTGGGGGGCCTGGGGGGAAGGACACCACTCACTGATCTCCTCTTATGAGTATGGCTCTCTTACTGGGGGTTGCCTGCAGGGATTCTCTGGGTGTTCTAGAACCACTGTAGGTTTAGTTCTGACTTAAAGGAGGCTGAGGGGCTATGATAGTTACTATCAGACAGCATGCTGCTTTCATTACTTAGGATTTTTTTTTTCTCTAAGAACGATCGAGGACTCTAGAATCAGCACAGAATTAGGATTCAATATGGAAATTAACACTGGGACCCCAGATTCCTGGCAAGTTGGGAATCTTGAGTTGTAAGTCATCAAAAAAAGCAAAATAAAAGTGACAACTTTGTGTCACGGAGCAATGGGCAAGTTGAAAGTGAGTTTTGAAGGTCACGCCATAAGCACTGATTTCTGGGAATGGTTTAAGATTATGCCCAACAGGCTCTGGGATGAGGTGACTGAGAATACCCTCTCACAGTGAGCCTTCTTAACAATTTCAAAGCCTTGTTCAGCAGTCTCTGGGGGCAGACGGACTCAGAGTAGGGTAGTACCAAAGGCCACATCTTATGTCCAGAGCCTTTTAATCATATGTGAAGGCTGTGTCCTGTGTGGCCTGTTGGTAAATCTAAATGTCATGCCTCTTAAGCATGGCCGAATGAGATGCCCTGAAGACTATGGGAGCAGGGTAACTGAGCAAAGGGAACAACCATTGGAACACCAGGGAACTCTGGACTTGGTTAAAAGCTAGAAGTGTTTCCCTGTGAGCAGTGGGACAAGGTACACAGGAAAACTGTTAATTAAGGATAGCTATGGTAATCTACTAAGATCAATAGCCATTCAACCTTAGAATAACCTATGCAAGCCTCTCTGAAAAACGTAAATTGAGTAATGGTCTGAAACCTAAATCTACTGAAATTTTGCTGGTTAACGGAAATGGCACACCCACAATTCCCCCAATGCAATGCTAATTGTCTCAGGCACAATTTCACAGTGACACAACAATTTACATATTGATTACCTCATTGCTGACTTCACATACCATATCACTACCAACGTATATCCTTGTAGACATTAGCTGCTTATAGATGCTGCTGCCATGGTTACACCAATACCAGTTCAAGTCTTCATAGTCAATACCCGTTGTCAACATACAGACGCCCTTACCATGTATACAGATAAGAAGATGCATTCTAAATTTTGCTAGTGCAGTAGCTTTAATGAGAAATTATTAATAAATATTCATGTATTCTGAGTGGTAAAGTTGCGTAGAAAATGTAACAACGTGGGAAAAATAATGTAAGCATTTGAAAGTATGACCACATGAGTGGCCTCCAGTGTTCACAAAGTGTACTTATTGATGGCTTATTGATATGAAATGATGAACATATGTTTTATTAATGTAGTATTATGTCATATTAAGGGTTATGTCTTATGTATTAGCTTTAATAATGGAAAGCCTTGACTTAGCAGTAGTGATGGCCTAAATGCACGGCCTCTTGTCAAACTGCAGTTCTTAAGCGTTTAATAAAATGGATGTTTAGGGAATGGAATTGTGATTTTCCGCTTTTCTGACTGGTAGCTAAAAGTCTTTCTCATGAGAACTGCTTGCTAGAAGATGCTGTTCTTGCGAATACAACAATGTAAATGCAATATGCCTAAGAATGACTTTCTCAGGAGAGAACAATGATCATACTGATTGGAGTGTTTGCTGCAACAATATTGTAACCTGACGAGCCAGATGGATGAGAACACTACCGAAGGAGCCAATCATCGACATGTGAACCGTGTACTAGTAAAAATGTAGATTTGAAGTCTTACTTTCATTGGACAAAGTGTGAACATGCGATCTCTTGACCAACAGGGACTTGGGAAGTAGTTTTAGGAAATCTAACTTAGCCAGACTGCACCAAGAAAAGGACACCTCATTTGCCCATTTTCTATCATGCCGTTAAGACCGCTATTATTTTTCTGAACGTTGATGCTGAATCCTGATGCCTTGCTGACGAGAAAGATGTAATGAAGACAAAGACTGACACAGCTTGCTGATCCATACTGAGGATAGGTATATTGACGATGATGATGTTTGTTATGTCTATTTGCTTTTGTTTCTAGGTATCAACCGTGCTATTTTGATAGAGCCATAGTTAGATGCTTTTCCAATTTTGTGTTGACTAAATTGCTTTGCATGAAGTTCAACATGCTAATTCTAATCTGATGTTAGTTAGGTTGCTCACTGATGAAGTTCAATATATGGAATAACAATTGAGGTCTTTTCTTTGCTGAATCTAAATGTACAGTATGTAATATCGTTTGCGCAGTTATTCTTACTATGAATTTGCACAGTATCTAGGGAATGTGTAGTAGCTCAAGCCTTGATTAGATTGCGTTTCTTTCATCACTTTGCACAGCCAGTGTTGTATCTGTATGTTTAGCATCTGATTTTGAGATTCATTTACGTGACATTAGCATTGTTAATATAGGGAAATGAATATTCTAACTTTTACATAAAGGTGTGGTTATTCATGACTGAAAGGTCATGGTGTGTGACAATTACTGAATCCTATTGATTGCAAATGTTATTGGTTATTGTTGATAATTGACAATTGGTAATTGATCGATATTGGTACAGGGCCTCTATGGTGGGAACATCTCAAGCATTGGTCAAAAGGTTCATCGACCTATTCGCGTCCCCTTGTAAGTTTACCTATTAAGGTCAGATGCGCTAGCAGTGATGGTAGCAGACTGATGGTTCAAGCCTTTGGGAGCCCATCGCAGAGGCCCGATCTTGGACTTTGTTCCTTATGCAGGGTCATCCCCAATCTTTTTGCCTCCTGCCTCCTATTTTTTCTGACCTGTTTTTTTTTTGCTGCTAACCATTGCTAAAGTGCATATGCTCTCTGTGTAAATTGTATTGTTGATTGGTTTATCCATGATTGGCATATTTGATTTACTAGTAAGGCCCTAGTAAAGTGCATTATTAGGTGCCCAGGGTCTGTAAATCAAATGCTACTAGTGGGCCTGCTGCACTGGTTGTGCCACCCACATTAGTAGCCATGTAATCATGTCTCAGACCTGCCACTGCAGTGTCTGTGTGTGCAGTTTTAAACTGCCAATTCGACTTGGCAAGTGTACCCACTTGCCAGGCCTAAACCTTTCCTTTTCCTACATGTAAGACACCCCAAAGATAGGCCCTAGGTATCCCCGCGGGCAGGGTGCACTGTATGTTTAAGGTAGGACATATACTAATGTGTTTTATATGTCCTAACAGTGAAATACTGCTAAATTTGTTTTTCACTGTTGCAAGGACTATCCCTCTCATAGGTTAACATGGGGGCTGCCTTTAAATATGATTAAAGTGCAGATTCCCTTTGGGAGTGGATAGACATGTTGAGTTTGGGGTCTCTGAGCTCACAATTTAAAAATACATCTTTTAGTAAAGTTGGTTTTACGATTGTGGGTTTGAAAATGCCACTTTTAGAAAGTGGGCATTTTCTTGCTTAAACCATTCTGTGACTCTGCCTGTTTGTGGATTCCCCTTCTGGGTCAGTTTGACAGTTGGGCTGTTTGCACCTCTCTCTAGACAGTGACCCAAAGGCAGCTAGGGTGTAGCCTGCATACCCTGATGAGCCATCTGTGCTAGGAGGAAGGTGAGGAGTGGTCACTCACACCTGAAAGGGCTGTGCCTGCTCTCACACAATGCAGTCTCAAACCCCCTGGTGTGTGTCTGGGGCCTGCCCTGGGCAGTATTTCACAAACAAGAGAGATGTTTCTTTGAAGTAAGCCTACTTCAAAGTCCATACTGGGTATAAGAAGAGCACCCAAAACCAGAGACTTGAGAACACTTCTGGAAATCAAGAGGAACCTCTGCTTGGAGAAGAGCTGAAGAGCTGAGAAGGGGTGCTGCCCTGCCTATGACTGTGCTTTGTGGAGCTATCCTGCAATTGCTGCTTCTGCCTGGTGAAAGGGGACAAAGACTGGACTTTGGTGTGCATTCCTGCTTGTGAAGAAATCTCCAAGGGCTTGTCCGGAGCTTGCCTCCTGTTGTTGAAGTCTCAGGGCCATCAAAGACTTCCCCTGCCAGCACATGGACTCTCTTCTGAGACTCCTTCCCTGCCAAGTGGTGCCCTATCCAGTTCCTGGGGCCTTGACAGGTGAAGCTGGCAGACCAAAATTGAAAATCCATGCACAGACCGCTGTGCGGGGAAATTTCCAATGCAACCTCTGAGATGCGGCTGAAAAAACGACATGCCGCCAGCTTTGCGGCTGAAATCGACGCTCTGCCTGCAGCACTGCTAGAAGATCGAGCAGGAGAAAAGGGCGTGCAACACCACTAACGGAGGCTGGTGACATCCCAACCCACACAGCATGCTTTGGCTGATACCGTATGGCAGGAATTTCGATGCAAACCTCGCTGGGCAGGGAAAAATGATGCAACGCCTGCCCGGTCCCGAGTGCTTGCCCGGATGGACACATCGCTCTCCTGCGGAGAGGAAAACCAATGCACACTGACCCGACCGGTAAAGGAGAAACAATGCATGGTCTCGTTTGCTGGTGAGAAATCAATGCATCGCTAAACTTTTTCAACGCACACTCGCCCGTGCATGTTATTTTGATGCTACCCAGGTACTTTTCAACGCTAACAGTGTTTTGACTGTTTACAAAAGAATTTAAGACTCTTTTTGCTTGCAGACGCCAGAAAGATGAAACTGTAAATAGTTTCTCACACGGTGAAGTATTTGTTTTGCTTTGCATTATATATATATATAACCTGCTGTGTACATTGCAACTGAGAAGTACTGTGATATATTTTGTTTTCATTGCTGCGATACTTTTACTCATTTGAACGTGTGCTTGAAATCTATTACTTCGTCTCTCACGAACTTGTGGGTGGGGAAGAATTAACAACAATAAAGGTCTTCTTTGAACTCAGAAGTGCATTCCAGATATGTTCTGTAAGCTCTGATACGAGATAAGAAGGAAGGCAGAACATTTTGGTACCAGAAGTGGGGCAGGGTCGAATTATAGATTTCTACGTGCGCAATATAAAAGTGTAATTGTTTTTTGTTGTTTGAAGAATTACAGAAGCACGGCAGACCATGTTTGAAAATGCATGTGTAGTTAAACTGCCTGATGGTGCTGTGAGAAACATGTTTTATTGTTGTGATGAAGCATATTTAGAAAATGTGCCTTTTGGAAGCAATGATGATCCTTTTGTTTTTGACAGAAGGGTTTGGATACTTTTATCTGCTTACAGAGAAATGCAGGAGAAATGTAGGCAGTTAGAACATGAAAATAAGAATTTACGTGAGCAAATTAGCCAGCAAGATAATGCTGAAATGTATAAAAATGCTGTCTTAGAAGAATCTGTCCTTTCCCATTCCAGTAATGAGGGGGTTAAGACAGCTGTGAGCCACTCTGAGCCTTCTTGTGAGCCAGGTTTTTTGGCAGTCAAAGTGCATTCCTTAACTGATAACACGGAGGACAGAGCTCAGAATGTGATTTACGAGTTACCGTTGCAAAATGAAGTAAAACGAAAGATTTTAAAGTTTCTTACTGTTTGAACTAAGCAAGAGACACCAAGTTTCATTAGCTTGTTTGATTTTTGGAAACAGAATAGCCCTCATCTGAGTGAAATCCTAACACTTTGGTATATGGTCACTGGGAAAGATTATATGCAGCTGCGCGCTTGTGATTTGGCAAATGAAATAATTCAGACTTTAGGTTTCTGCGCAGTGCAAGAGGGAAACACCGATTTACATGTAAATCAGGCACAGGGGAAGAAAAGAGTGCCCCTAGCTAGGATCATACACTGGATCTGGTACCTGCAAGACAGGGCTAGAGTACCACAGGTAAAAGAGTCACTAGTGAAATTGAGTGCACCATTTGAATTCGTGTCCACTGAGGATAAAAAGCATGTTTGTTTGACTAATGATTTATTGACTGAAATGTTGTTCTCTGGCACAGGAGAAGGAACAGTGTTGTACAATGTGTGTCTGATTTTAAAGCAAGAGCTGCGTGAGATGTGTCATTTTTACACTGATTCTTGGTTCATTGCCAATGGTTTAGCTGTTTGGTTTTCCACATGGCTTGTACCTAACTGGTTCAATTCCCTTGCAGATGTTAAAGAGAAAAATTCAGAGAGAGAAGTGTACACCCAGAATTCTGACTTAGTGGGGATGGCTAAGTGGGTGCATCGGAATTGTGAACAGCTGGGAGAAAAAGCCACTTACAGGTGGGCAGAGATGAGAGAGATGCACATTCCCCTAGATTTGATAAAAACTGTGCAGCACGCACAAAAGCAATCTGTCCCACAAGCCGTCACAGAGAGAGGAAAGTTACCAGGACAGATATGGCAAATTGATCAGGTTTTAGGGGGAGTGATTGCTGCAGATTACCAAGGAGAAATCAAAATTATGCTGGCAACTAGAAAAGAATCTGATTCATTCATACAAATTGGAGACAGAATGGCCCAACTTGTCAAAAATGCAGTGAATGGAGGTTTGGTAAAGAAGGAGTCTGCCCCAGCCCTTCTGACAGTGCAAGAAAAGGGAAGCTGTGGTGCAGCTGATAAAAACCTCAGTGCTGAGGTGTGGGTTGAAGCCCCAGATGACCCTCCAAAACCTGCAGAAATCATAACAAAGGGCCCTAAAAACATCCTGCTGATTATAAAACAGGGAAAGAAAGAGGAAGGGTACATTTCAAATGACAAATGTTATTTGCAAGAAAAGTCATACTTTTTTCTTTTGCAGATCCTACCACGTTTCGCCACTGTCCCTGAGTGTGCTGTGTGGTCCCCCTTCGGGTGTGTGCGTGTGGGGTCGGGGAAGGGACAGAACCCCCAACCTGAACCTGACTGAGTAAAGTGCGAGCACCATGGATCCATTTTGCGCAAGTGGCGCCTTCAGTTCAAGTTCAACTTGTTTGATTACATTCTTCCACTGGAACTAAGCAACCTTAACAGTTAACTGTCTGTGTTTTTTCGTGTGGAACTCTGACTTTCGCTTACATTCCAGCAAACCTTTCAGGTGGACCATGCACCTTTACATGAGTAGTACTCATGCTACATCAAATTGCTATTTTAGAGACACTATAATCTCATTCAGAGTATAAAAGTTTCAGTCTTTTCTGTGTAGATGTATCTGATGTGAAAGGTTATGAGATCTATACGTTAATCCACCTCCATTGCTTTACAGTGATTGCTTTGATCATTCAAATCTGATTTGCTGATAATGTTTTTTTTTTGTGCTGATGTTTTTTTTTGTTTGAAACAAGAGATATGTGAAACAAAAATTCATTGGTCATAGGGTGGAATGTGATGATATTAATTGAGTTTGACCAATGACTTTGTGTTTCACCTCTGCGCATATTAGTTGCTCAATGTTCACCAGTAGCACATTATGGGGGTCATTCAGACCCCGGCGGGCTGCGGGAGCCACCCGCCTGGCAGGAACCGCAGAATGACCGCACCGCGGTCAAAAGACCGCGGCGGCCATTCTGTGTTTCCCGCTGGGCTGGCGGGCGACCGCCAGAAGGCCGCCCGCCAGCCCAGCGGGAAACCCCTTCCCACGAGGACGCCGGCTCCGAATGGAGCCGGCGTAGTGGGAAGGGTGCGACGGGTGCAGTTGCACCCGTCGCGAATTTCAGTGTCTGCAATGCAGACACTGAAATTCTATGTGGGGCCCGCTTACGGGGGCCCCTGCAGTGCCCATGCCATTGGCATGGGCACTGCAGGGGCCCCCAGGGGCCCCACGACACCCCTCACCGCCATCCTGTTCCTGGCAGTCGGAACCGCCAGGAACAGGATGGCGGTGAGGGGGTCGGAATCCCCCATGGCCATGGGGGATTCCTCAGGGCATCGGAAAACCGGCGGGACACCGCCGGTTTTCCTGTTCTGACCGCGGCCAAACCGCCGCGGTCAGAATGCCCTGCCGGGCACCGCCAGCCTGTTGGCGGTGCTCCCGCCAAGGACCGCCGGGGGTCGGAATGACCCCCTATATGTTTTGTTCAGCCTAGCCGCCTATTGGCTTTGACATTGCATTAGGCATTACATTCTGTATTCTGCCTATGGGCTTTGACATGCTGTATTCAGTTTAGCTGCCTATTGGCTTTGACATGATATTAAACATTACATTTTGTATTCAGCTCAGCTGCCTATTGGCTTTGACATGATATTAGACATTACATTTTGTATTCAGCTCAGCTGCCTATGGGCTTTGACATGACATTAGACATTACATGTGATATTTAGGTTAGCTGCCTATTGCCTTTAAAGTGGAGTTAGACATTGCAGTTGAGAATCCAAGCTGTATTTTTCCAAGCTGTGTTTTTCCACAAGATGCTTCACACCAGACTAGACCTGATAAGAGAGAGTACATTTGGTGTTTTCCTTTCTGCTCAAGCTTGGGAAGAGGAGAAGTCTAGGAGATCTGGCCAGTCTCCAAAGGCTTGCGTAGTTTTCCTGAGTCTGAGAGGAGGGGGCACGCTTTTGAAAGGATGACTCAGGGCTTCACAGATTTAGATTCGAATCTGCTGGACTTCGGGCTGGAACTTGGTGCCAGTTGCCAGTCTCCCGTGTGGGTAGATAATCTCTTTCTCGCAGTTGACCGGAGTCATCAACTTGCAGACGCCAGAAAGATGAAACTGTAAATAGTTTCTCACACGGTGAAGTATTTGTTTTGCTTTGCATTATATATATATATAACCTGCTGTGTACATTGCAACTGAGAAGTACTGTGATATATTTTGTTTTCATTGCTGCAATACTTTTACTCATTTGAACGTGTGCTTGAAATCTATTACTTCGTCTCTCACGAACCTGTGGGTGGGGAAGAATTAACAACAATAAAGGTCTTCTTTGAACTCAGAAGTGCATTCCAGATATGTTCTGTAAGCTCTGATACGAGATAAGAAGGAAGGCAGAACAAACACCTGGTACATGGTATTGAGAAACAGTGGATGTCCGGTCGCAGATGTTCACAGAGACAGTAACAGCTTGATGATTTGTCTCCCTAAGAGCCCATCATACAGTCCACGAAGAGATGGTAATAGACTGAGAGATAACAGGTGTCCCTATAGATAGTAGTAGTTTAATGGTCTTGTCTCTTGAGGAGATCATTATCATGGAGATTTGGATTTACTTTTCAATGTTACAAATTGGAGAGAGAAATTGTGCCCCTAATTCCTGAAATGACTTTCCCAGAGTCTTGGAGCTTGTCAATGGTGTTCTAGTGATAGTGTGAATGAGGTATGTTTTGCGCTTGCACAACTTATGCAAATTGCAGGTGAATTGTGATGTTTGTGAGGGTTTAGGGAGTTTGCGTATTCCAAATGAAGTTGTAGAAGAAGTGTTCGTACTCCACAGTGTGAGAGTAGGGAAGTCGTCAAACTTCACATGTGTGTGGCGCTTTGTGCAAAATAATTGTCCACGTGGTTGTTGATGTACGGACCCTGCGTGGTATAAGACTCAGTAGTATATTGAAAAGTGTATGAGAAACTTGGTTTTTGTAGTAATTTGTCTGGTTTAATTTGTCGATCGGGCGTGGTCGACAAGTCAGAGTGTGAGTCAAAGTGAGTGAAATAAATTTTCCACTGGGATCTGGTGAGACCTATGTGCACCAGGACAGACCCACTGATCCGTTGTGAGTGAAGTTCCCAGGTTAAATTTTGCTTGTGAATCAGGGAAACTGAGAATGGAGTAGCTGCTAGAGCTGTCAGTGAAAAATGTGTAAAATGTTTGAAGCGATTGTGTACCTTACTTGTAGGAAACGGCCACGTTTGTTTTTAATTTTGATTAGTGCTCGCAATATATTGCATTAGTTTTGTGTGAATCTGAGTTTAGGAGGACAAGCCACAAGACTTTGTCAGCCGCAGTACGTGTGAGTGTGATATCATTGGAACCGGGCTGGGATAGGTTGGTTAGTGAGAAGGGTCACGCACGGATTGGCAGCTGTCTGTGAAGCGCAGTAGGTTGAGAAGGAGGGTGAAGAGAATGCTGGGATTAAAAGTCACTTCCTGATTTGATTTTCAAAAAGATAAAAGTCAGAAAGATGAAATTTTTCAAATCTTTCAAAGAGTGCTTTAAGGGGAGATACGTACATTACATCGAGTATAGGGGATATTACGCTGCCAGAAAGTACACCAGATTACATCTTAATCTAAGAAAATGGTGTTGCACCATGTCTTTGGCTAAAGCAATGGTGCAGAGTGACAGAAAATGATGGGAGTTTAGCGTTTCCTATCAAATGAACAATTAATTTGAGGAGGTTAGAGAATCTGAGGAGGGTGTTGTATGATCTGAAACCCCCTCCGAGACTAGCACAGTTCGAGGCATTAGCGATCTAGGGGTTGGTAGGCTGACAGAAACAGCTATGGAAATTTGAGAGAAGAATGAGAAAAGCAGGAAATACACTAGCGGAGACTAGATGGGATTATGCTCAGAAAATTCTGAGAACTGACACATTACAGGTGATTAAGTTATTTCCAGCAATTACTCAAGACAGCGAGAGAGAAGAAAGGAAAGATACCAGAGAAGCCCTTCTGAGAGTAGAGAGGCTAGAACATCTTCGACAGTGGAGGAAGAATCAGACAATTATGATTTCTTTTGCAGTTATTAAGAAATCGTCCACCACCATATGCAGCATACGAAAGTGGCCCGAGTACCAGTGCTGACCCTACAGCTCCAACACAGGTTAATGTGACAGCGAGTTTGGTGAAGGTTAATCCCAGCCCGACACAGAGTCCAATGCAGAGTAGTCTTAATGCACCAACTACTCCAGTAGTACAAAGTCAGGTGCCACAGCCAAATGGCGAGAGAATTTACCCTGATATGCCCATTGTGGAAACTTTCACAAATCTAATAGTGCCAACAGGGCAGGGTTTCCCAAGACTGATGTTGGTTCAGACAGAGCCAACTCCACTTTTACTGCCTCAAGTGCAGCCATAGGTAATGCTGAAATCAACTCTGATAACAGGGACACAGTCAGTGATGTCTGTACTGATGGATCAGGATGCAGGAATTACACAACCACAGAACTTGAGTGTCAGATCGAACTCAGATGCTGTATCTGTATCTGTTACCATTGGTCCAATTGTACCTTTGTTTGCACAAGAGAAGAGCAGAGCAGATGGATAGGGCATCTTGCGTCAGAATTCGATGATAGGAGGACTTAATGAGAATACCCGAGTAGTCTCTCCAGTTGGACAGACTTGACAGATCAAGATCTTTGCTAGACCTTAGTCTGTTCGGAGTTCCATCGGATACTATGAAAGGGTCGAACATTAGTCAGAGCCTGAAATTATTGACACCGCAGACCCTAAATACAGTTGTGCAACAGGTACCACCTGTCCAGGCTAATAACATTTTTATTGCAAGGTTTAACAGCCCAGCAATTGACTGAATGGTTGGATAAACTGAATACCCTGCAGAGTGCTCCGAAAGAATAGGAGTATATGAACTACACTAGATTGAGCACGGAAGCGGGTGAGCTCATTGAGGGAACTATGGGTGTGAACAGGTTAGAGTCCTACACAGAAGCAGAGTTGAGATATCTGTGTCTGAAGATTGCAAGGGAAGTAAGCAATGTGCATCAAAAGTTAGCAGACCCGGCAGAGAAATATGGCATTGAAATAGAGAAAATGAAGCATTTGAAAAGGAGTTACAGGTTAGATTTTGAGACTAAAGATTTTGAACACATGAGATCTGCCAGAATGAAGGCACACCTTAGGGAGTTTCCTCCAAAATGCCCAGATTTGGGGAGCATTAGAAAAATGTGAAGGCAGATGGGTAAAGAAAAGAGATACAAGATAAAGGGATTCTGTAGAGCTGACTGCAGATGTGCAGCAGTACAAGGACCCAATAAAAATGTTACCAATGAGGGAGATTCCAGGAGGGAATTTTGTTCATGTTCCTTGGAGCAGAAGTGACATTCTGTAATTTACAAATGATTATCCCAGATTGAAGAGAAGCCAGAGGAATGGTACCAGCAAACAAACAGGTTTGTGAAGGTTGCAAAATGCCTTTGGGAGGACTTGAACACTTTATTAGAGCTAGTGGTTCCAGCCAATCTGTGGATGGAGTGTAAAAAGGAGTATAGATTGGCCAACAAAAGAACCAGAGAAAGATCTTGTTACAGGTGCACCATCTCCTGAGGTAATGAAATACTACTGCAAGGTGATTGAATTCCTGAAGATGAGAATTTAGCCCAAAAACATTGACTGGCAGAGAATTGACAGAACAGCTCAGGAAGCAAAAGAGTCGATACATGCCTATTATGAGAGATTGTTGCAAGCGTTCAAGCATTATAGTGGTACAGAAACAATTGAGCCGAAAGACATGATTCATTTTGTGTTCAGATTTGTGGAAGCTTCTGCATACTCATAGTGACACCCTTCTCTTTTTGCTAGTCTGGTTTGTAAATTCCTCCTCCTCTGGATTATCCCCTCCCCCGCTTCTGATCACTTCAGATCTGTTTCTGATAGCGTTCGGGGTTGTCTATTCTCTTTCACTACACTACTGTTACTGGGGAGTTATTACACTTCTGCGTCCTCTACCCTTACATTCACGTTCTCTTTCAGGCCTCTATTTCCCCATATCAAGGGCAGGACACTATTCTCTTTTACACTATGCTGGGACATCGTTTCTAATCCTCAGTTCATACCTTCTAACCGGAGGTCTTCCAGAGCTATCTCCGCCTCACCATCCATCGTCCTCCTACAACATTTCATTTGTACCTGCCCGTCTCGCTTCTCTAGTGAAGGAATACTCTGGGAGGATACTTGTTCCTTTTTGGGGTTAGGGGCAGAGCAGAGAGAGAATGTTAGGCTGCTATTGTACCCTACTGCTGGTTTAACGATACTGCACTACAGTTACACCATTGAGTTGTTGTGTTCTTCCTACTTGGTTTTATTATTATAGGATACTGTATTGGTATAGTCTTGTACTATTGTACTGTGACTATTTTTCGACTTCAAAGCTATGCTGGTAACAATTGTATGTCATGGACGTAGATACTCTCTTAATCTGTTTATTATTCTGACGTGTGTATGTATGACAGACTTTCGGCTGTATACGTCATGCAAGTCTTGAAGGCCTATGGTGTACATTTTTGTATATTGTTTTGAGTTATGAAAAAATAAAAAAGTACAACACAAATTTGTGAAAGGATTGAGACCTGAAATATGCGAGATCATTAAGAGTCATTTGATTTGTTGGCAAGCAAAGCAGATTGATGAGGTGTTGCAGTATGTAAAGTACTGTAGTGATGAGATTGAATTGAAGCAGAGAATGTTGAAAGAAAAGGTGATGGTGATGCAGATTAAAGCAGCACAAACAGGGATACAGGGAAATTATCCACAACAGCTACCACAACAACTACAGTAGGGAAACATGGAATTTCAAAATCAGATGAGAGGTAGAGGTCATGGAGATAATGTAAACCGTGGTCCAGGCATGAATACTACAGTGGTTCAGAATGATGTGTAGGGAATGAAGAAATTGTTGCCTTGTCACGCTTGCGGAGCTGTCTGACATTGGAAGCAGGAGTGTCCGATGATGGTGCAGGAAGGTGTTGTTCAGCAAAATAATGCCATCAACTTGTTCCAGAACATGAGAGGACTGAGAATGAGAGGTCGTAATCGGAATTTTTGGAAATAATATTAATCAAATGCAGAATTTTCAACCCATGCAGCAGGTGCAAATGCCACGTGTACAAACGACACAGATGCAGCTAATGCAACAGCAGGTTCCCATAGTATTTAGACAGCAAATTCAAATACCACAAGCCCCAATGGAACAGCAGCAGGTGATGCTTCCTTAACAGGTCACAGGTCCCAGGTCCAGTCAACATAATAACACAGTACATCAATTCCCGTTACACAGTGAGATTGGAATAAACGATGAGTGGGTGAGCGAGAGTTCGGATGAGGAATGTGTGCTTGCAGTTTCCTTGTTCCTTGGAAGTAGATCAGAAAGGACACTATGTGAAAGGAAAAGTCATGGGTCACTGAGTTTAATTCTTGGGTGACACAGGAGCTACACGCTCTACAGTGAGAAGTGCAGAAGTTCCCAATTTGCCACTTCGAGGAAAGACAGTTCAGGTTCTAGGAGTGGCGAATAAGTATTTGACCAACCAGATTACAGATCCAGTGCAAATTATAATTGGCAAATGTCCAGGGAATGCACAAATTCGTATTTTGTGATTCAAGTCCTGTATCCGTACTGGGAAGAAACTAGCTGTGTAAAACGAGGTGCTCGATTACTTGTTCAAATGATGGGATCGAGATTCAGACAACTAGCAATGATGGGGATCATCAAGCTCCAGAGACAGAGTGTGAGACAATAAATGAGGAATACCCTCTATTTAATTTCTTTCCAATGTTTAGAGTGAAGGAACTTCATCCTGATTTACAGGGAACGATTAAAGAAAAATTGTGGGATCTGACATGGAAAGAGGTAGGTTTGATAAGAGAGTTGAGCCAGTTAAAGTTTCTGTAAAGCCGAATGCAGTTTTTTCTCAGATTCCAAGTACCATATGCCACAAGATGTTCTTAAGAAGGCTGCCCAAATAATTGCAGAGTTTGTGAAGCAAGGGTTTTTTAAAAGAAGTGTTGAGCAGCCCATGTAATTCACGGATAGTGGAATTGAAAAAGCCTGTGGCAAGATTTGAGAAAGTTAAATGATATTGTGATCAAATGTTGCCCTGTGGCACCCAATACAGCTGTGATAATGTTTCAGATTCCATGTGATGCTGAGTGGTTCACTGTCATTGCCTTATCACAAGCTTTCTTTTCTGTGCCTCTACATGAGGACAGCCAAGTTCTCCTTTGTTTCAAATTTTTAGACCGAGTTTACTGTTGGTGTTGAATTCCTCAAGGGTTTTCGGAGTCCCCTCCCATATTCAACCAGATATTGAAAAAGCATTTGGAGTCATTGGAATTGCCTTTCCAAACGAACTCGGTACAGTACATTGATGACCTACTGATTTCGACCAGAACAAGGGACAAGTGCAAGTATGACTCAATTGCATTGACTGAACCATTTGGGAAAGAATTGTTATAAAGTGTCCCCACTCAAATTGCAGTAGTGTCAGAAAGAGATGACATATTTGTGTCACCAGATTGAGAAAGGATCAAGGAAAATATCCAGGGACAGGGTTACAACCATATTGCAGATGAATCCACCGACTACACAGAGAGATGTCAGAATGTTTCTAGGGATGGTAGGCTACTGCCACAAAAGGATTCCTAATTTGTCAGTCACTTCTAAGCCCTTCCAGAAACGGACTCATAAAGAAGTCACCGATCACATAGGGGGTCATTCCGACCCCGGCGGTCCGCCGGGGTCGGCGGGAGCACCGCCAACAGGCTGGCGGTGCCCCGCAGGGCATTCTGACCGCAGCGGTCTCCCGCCGGTTTTCCGCTGCCCGACAGAATCCTCCATGGCGGCGCAGCTTGCTGCACCGCCATGGGGATTCCGACACCCCATACCGCCATCCTGTTCCTGGCGGTTCGCCCGCCAGGAACAGGATGGCGGTATGGGGTGTCGTGGGGCCCCTGGGGGCCCCTGCAGTGCCCATGCCAATGGCCAATGGCATGGGCACTGCAGGGGCCCCCGTAAGAGGGCCCCACAAAGAATTTCAGTGTCTGCTTAGCAGACACTGAAATTCGCGACGGGTGCAACTGCACCCGTCGCACCTTCCCACTCCGCCGGCTCCATTCGGAGCAGGCTTCCTCGTGGGAAGGGGTTTCCCGCTGGGCTGGCGGGCGGCCTTCTGTCGGTCGCCCGCCAGCCCAGCGGGAAAACCAGAATGGCCTCCGCGGTCTTTTGATCGCGGAGCGGCCATTTGGCGGTTCCCGCCAGCCTCAGAATGAGGCCCATAGTGTTAGACCAGGCTTGCATGAAACCGTTTACGGAATTGAGAGAGTGGATGTGTAAAGCTCCAGCTTTGGGTATGCCTAATTACACAAAACCTTTCACTTTGTTGACACATGTCCATGGAGGTGTACTCTGCCCAGTAGAATATTTTTCAGCTACTTTGGACCCAGTTGCAGCAGCCTTACCAGGTTGTTTGCGTGCAGTTGCAGCAGTTGGACAAAGCTCACAGAGTGTGACGGTATTGTGATGGGACATCCTTTAACCAACTTACACACACCAAGACACAATACTTAACCGGTGCAAGGTTGACCAGATATGAGACGAGTATTTTAGGGTCACCAAATGTGTCATTGAAAAGGGGTACAGTGCTGAACCCAGCAACTTTACTTCCAAATGAAAATGTTGAAATTGAAAAGTTAGAAGACATTGAGCATGATTGTCTTGAGGTAATTGATCTGTGCACCAAACTGATACCTGATATTAGAGATACTCATTTGGAAGAAAATGACCAAATTATTTTTGTCGATGGTTCTTGTCTAAGAGACAACACAGGGACACTGAGAGCAGGATATGCTGTGTGCACAATTTCTGGTATCCTGGAAGCGTCTTGGTTTTTGGAAGTATATTCTTCACAAGTAGCGGAACTGGTAGCCCTTACTAGAGCGTGCCATGTTTCTGCTCAGCTGAAAGTTACAATCTATATGGATAGCCAGTATGGATTTGGAATAGTCCATGATTTCGGTCAGTTGTGGTCACAAGAGGTTTCATGACCTCTTCTGGGTCACCAGTGAGAAATGGTGAGAGAGTTAAAGAATTGTTGCATGCTATCCAAATGCCTGAAGAGATGATGTGGTGAAATTCAGTGCATATCTGAAATCACAAGATTTTGTGTCAATGGGAAATGGATATGCGGATCAAGTCGCAAGATTATGAGCATTGAAATGTATATCGTTCGAAGATAAGGGGGAACTGTTACCTGAAGAAGATGAAACATGTACAAGTTATGCATTCAAAGTAATAGATACATTGGAAGAGTTGAAAATGTTGCAAAATAATGTTGACAGGGAGGAAAAACATTAATGGAGCAAAATGAAATGTGTACAGAGACAGGTTGACCTATGGGTTTCAGAACAGGGTCAATTGGTTGTGCCTAATAGTCTGTTGTCTCAAATGGCTAGAAATTATCTCATGGTCAAGCACATGTTGGTAGGGATACCATGATTCATCTGTTCAAGCATGATTAGTTCAACCCAAGGTTTAGACAAGTTGTTGAAGTCATTTGCCATTGTAGCGTCAATGCTTAATTTGTTCTTGTTGTTTCCGGTGCGGAGCACCAGCCCTTATTTTTGAGGGCCGGCACTTATTCTTCTGCCTCAAGCCCTTGCTGTGAGCAGAAGACATATATGGGAAACACAGAGGATTGAAAAACGAAAAAGCATCACAATTGGAGAAAGCAGAATGCTGCAAGAGTGAGCTGAAGGTGCAGGGAGCGGCTTTAATTTGATTGAGGCGGCCCGAGATGGCTTCAGGATTATGCTCCTTTAGTATTCTGTGTCCGCACATTTAATTGCAGCATGCACATGTTTCAGAGGAGTTCTTTGGGCATCAGCACATTTTTATTTACAAATTAAGCACTGCGTTGCGTCATTTGTCAGCAAATAAACGTGGGGAAAGGGAAAGTGGTTAACTTGAGCCACATTGGTAGAGCAGGAGGTTCATTCAGCAGAATACATTTGGATTTTATTGAGATGCCCGTGTGTGGAGATTTGAAATACGTGCTGGTGATTGTTTGCATCTATAGTCACTGGATTGAAGCTTACCCTACACAAAGAAATGACAGCCTCACAGTAAACATGTGGGGAAAACGTGTTTGGAGCTTCATTGGAAAGGTCCATTCCAGGTAGTTCTGCCGACTACCACAGCTGTGAAATGCACTGAAGTTCCGAACTGGATCCACGCCAGCCACACAAAGAAAGTGGCATGTCCTTTGGACAGTGAAGAAGAGTTGTTGAGAGTACCAACAAAGACAAAACAAGTCTCAGAACCGAAAGGAGAAGAAAGAGGTACTGAGACCAGATCTGAGCCCGTTGAGGACGGTTCAGTCACTCCTGTGAGAGACGAAGAAGAAGACCTCCGGGAGGGTGATGGTGAGCCTATCTCAATCAAGGCAGCAGGAGAGGAGGGCTTTCCCAGAAGCAGATGATTTTGAGAGACAAAGAGAGCAATTGCCAGACCCCGAAGGGGAAGGAGTTGAGATGGATCAAAGCCAATGTGGTTTAACTCCTCTTGAACCAGTTGCAGGTCCGGCAAGGGAAAACACCACAGAGCAAGAAGAAGTTTCAAGTTCAGTACTGATAAGAACATTGACCAAGGGTCCACTAAAAGGAGATAAGTGTCGGGAGTCACAAGCGAAGAGAAAGGAAGCAGTTGTTGAGACAACAATCGAGGAAGAAGTAGACAAGACTAGGAGAGAAGATCTGAGTGGAAGAGAGTTGCAAGGTGATCGAAAGTTGAAAAGAAAGAGAAGAGCAAGTCGAAGGTGCGCAGGTCCTGAATGGGCATATGCAACTACAAGTGAATGGCAAAGAGAGTTTTTGTCCTTTTGTTTTGATCGAGACATTCCAGGTCAACATTTTGGTACTTGAAGGAAACTGATGAACTGAACTGTTGAGACAAATTGAGAAAGTGTAAAGAGAAAAGAGACTGTTGAAAGTTACTGGATGAGACTTTGATAACCTGATTTGACTTTTCAAACCTGATTTTTACTAGCTGCTAATACGATTTTGACAAAGGATCCTGAAAGCGAGACTGAAAACTGCATTTTCTAAATTTTCTCTTTTGCTTTCTGATTCTTTACTGATCATGAGTTACATTAGCCAGCAGGGTAGAAAGAATAGGCACTGTAAATACATGAGTATTGGTTTGGCAATTGGGGGTGGAATATTGTTTGTGATATTGATTGTGGGTATGCCTGTTCTCAACAAAAGGGAAGCCAACCATACTTCTGTTTTATAGACGACTACTGCATTAACAGCTATAGAGAAGTTCTTGAGTGGATTACGACTTTAAGTGATTTTTGTACCACCACCTCCAACGAAGGAGATTCAGTTGGGACAATTTCCAGACAAAGTATTCTTTTTATGTTTTTTGATTGGTTTGCATTTATTCATATGTTCCGTAATTGTTGATGTTGTGTAAATGTATTCCTGGCGCTATGTTCCGTCTTTTTTTTGGGACATTCCATCTCCCTGAGTGTTTCTCTCTCTTCGTCCTGCTTGATTTTATGTGAATACATTTTGTAAAGAAATTATTTTCCGAAGAGAGTATTCACCACTTCTCTTTGTAGAAAATAGAGTTATAAATCCCGGCCTTTTGACCAACTTCGTGTTATAAATTAGATGGGAAGGGGGGCATGCATCCCCCCTTCCCAGGGCACTTTTGGTAACAGGAACACAATCCCCTGAGGCAGGGAGCAAATTGCAGGGGTAGAGGGGTATGGAGCCCCCCTCCTCAGTCTGATTTAATCTCTGGGACCCCATTCTGTTGGGTCTGGTGCATATTGTAGAGGAGAGGACATTCAACCCTCTTCTGTGGGCTGCTATTGGTCCCGTGGACCCCATTCCTGGGGCTCTCAGCCTTTAACAGTGGGTGCCCTGGTACCCACCCAGGACACCCAGCATCTTCTTGTTGAGGCCACAAGGGGAGCATCCAGCAGGAGCCACCATTGCCCTGTGGGCAGGAGCAATATTTACTTCTGTTTTCCTGCCTGCATCACTGCAGGCAGGGATACAGATCTGAAGCCCGTGTCCAGTGGTCAACAGCATTTTTTAAACTCACACCAGATGGAAGCAGGCTTGATGTTTGCTCCTGCTTGGTGGGAGTTTTGTAAATGCTTCCGTCAAGAAATGCTTCCACCAAGCAAGAGCAAACACGGTTTCCCTAATCTCAATGCCGTGGACAGGGAAATGGCTATGTCCTGAGGGTGGGCTCCCCAGGACATAGCTTGTGAGGTGTGGGTTGGGGTCCCTGGGGCAATTAATGGCGGAGGGAGGTGGCCACCTGCCCCCCTAACTTTCAGTTTAGTTTCACGACCCCGGGGATGGGGTACCTGGGGCCAGAATCACCCTGTGGAGGGAGACCGTGTGCCCTCTCTCCCTCCAAAATGCACCAGGACCCAGAGGATGGGGCTTAAGGGTTGAAATCAGCCAGGTGAGGGCAACCACATGCACTCCCTTCCCTCAAGAAAAAATATTCCACCTCTGGGGTCCTGACCCACCCCTTGGTATTTTTGAAAAACAATCACAGGAGCCTGTGCTTGTATTGCTTTTTTGTAAATTGCCTGGGATCCATAGTGAATTCATTGCAAAATTACAAAAAAAACATTCTTGACCCTATACCCACGAGGACCACACCACCAGGCCAAGTGTTCATGGTATTCCTACCCTGCTCCATTTGTCTTTTTTTCATTTTTTTTACAACCCGGGACAGAAAATCGAAATTTGTACATATGGGGACGCAAAGGCTTTGCAAACCCTCCTGATCTCGTGCTGAGATCTGATTGGATGACAACACTTCAACAAAGAAGTGTTGACAGCCATCTTGGGATTCAACTTCAGCCAAGTCCCAGAAAAAAGATGTTAAAAAACAAAAGGGGCCAGGATAGGGGCACTCTGACGCTGGGGTCCCAGAGCTCTCCAGAACTAAAAGATTTTTTTTTAAATGTTCGCCATGTGTCATGGTAGATCTGTGGATCCAGTGAAAAAAGAAAAATAAGGGCAGGCTTCTGTGCTTGTTTTATAAACAACCCCCAGATGGGTCAGGTCCCAGGGCATTGAATTTTTTTTTAATGCAGTGGTGGCACAGCCCCCCCGCTGCCCCAGGGACTGCCACCTCCCTGAGGCTTCAAACATTATGAAGTTATATGTGCAGGGGCCAACTGGCCCTGCAGCCCTGGGGACCTCCACCTCCCAGGCCACATCTCTGTATAAAATCCGGTGGGACCATGTAGTGCCCCCAGCCATGGGGACCACACCCCAATCGCTTCTAAGTAATATGGTGTAGGGGGGAGGGTGCAGCCCCCTGCTGCCCTAGGGACTGCCACCTCCCTGGGGCAAAATCTAACATAGAAATGGGGGCCACGCGCCCTCCCCCTGCAGCACCGGGGATGACCACCTCCCTGAGACTACAACAAAAGGTTGAAGGGGTCTGTTACAGACCCCTGAGCCCTGGGGACCACCACCTCGCTCGGCAATAGTCATTGTAAAGGGGCTGCCGGCCCCCCTCGAGGAGCCAATGATGGCACTGGCGACCGCTAACCCCAGGGCTTGCTCCTGCTATGTCCTGGGACGCCAACTCCCAGGACATTGCTGTGTTCATTTGCTTGGTGGGAGCAAACAGCCCCCACCAAGCAAAAGTCTACTTTCTGACAGCAGGAGTTGTAAAACAGCTCTTGCTATCAGAAAGCGGATTGTTCATCTGTTTTCCTGCATGCTGATATGCGTGCAGGGAAACAGATTAAAACATTGCTCCCACAAGCGGGGGGCTGCTATTTAAAGCAGCTCTCTGCTTCTGCTATTTAAAGCAGCTCCCTGCTTCTGGAAGCAATGCTGGCTCCCGCAAGACGTGGGGAACTAGCTAGTACCGCAGGGACCTTGAGGCTTCCCCCGCGGTCCAGTCACTCTCTCTCTCTTCCATCTCATAATGGGATGGACGAAAGAGAGATAGCCATTGCAATGGTCTCTTCACTCAAAGACTAAACATCAGTGTAAGGAGTCACCTGTAGCATAATAGTTAAGGTCACAGACCCTTACACTGAAAGTTGAGGGTTCTAGTCCAGGTATGTCTCTCGCCATTTCCCTGCTTTAATTTGTCTTCAACTTCATACATTTAAGGCTCATAATGATAGGTGCTCTCACTCTTTTTAATTGAAAAATACATTTTACTTTTCAATTTTGTCAAGAAATATCACATTCTAAGGATATCATTCACCAGAACCTAAAAACTATCTATCTCTCACCCTTTCAGTCTCTTTCTCTCTCTCTCAATTGCTCTTTTTCAATTTCTTCTACCCACTCATACACCTTTGCACTCCCACTAACACACCCACTCAGACACTCATGCACCGTCACAGACTGTCAGGATACTTCAATTTGATTTCCTCAGAAGCAGAAGATAACTCCTCAGTCCCGACCCGAGCTACTCACAACGAATATTAATCCTTCGTGCTGAGTACCCCGGAGGGGGAAAGGGCAATGGGATGGTAGAGAGAATGCCACAGAGATGATGAACGCCAGTACTCAGTCTGCCTCTTCACATCTAAGATTGGATACAGCACCTGCAAGAGTCACAGTCGCAATTACTAGGGACATACAACATCAGTTTTTTCACTTTCTACTCTCAACACTTAATTCTCTTTAATTCTATTATTTCTTCACTCACCCTGAGTTCTCTGTAGCCTTGCTTTTCTCTATAAATGATGGCTCTTCTTAAAAAAATGCTTATTACTGATTCTGGAAGAACTTCTCAACCTTTGTTAGAGATTGGTTTTATGTTGCTACATATATATATATAGTTGGTGATAATGCGTTCTTCAAATCAGCTGATGTTATTTAATTTCTCCTGTCTTATTGTGACTTCTGTCAATACTTGTATTTGTAAATGCTTGTTTATTAAAGTTTGTTTCTCCTTTCTTACTTCGACATTTGTTGATAACTTGTATTTGTAAATGCTTGTTTATTACAGTTAGTTTCTCCTTCCTTACTTCGACATCTGTCGATAACTTGTAGTTGTAAATGCTTGTTTATTTAAGTTTGTTTCTCTTTTAAACTCTATTTTGGTTTATTACCATTGAATTTGTAAATGTTTATTTGTTAACAGTTCGTTTCTCCTTTAAACTTGGCCTTTGTTTATAACCTTGACATTTGTAGATACTTGCTCTTTTAAAGTTCGTTTTTTCTTTGACTTTAATATCTTAAACAAGAACCTTGTAAACATAAGGTTAATTCATACATTAACTCTGTAGCCTTGCCTACTTCCACGGGAACGGTCTACTATCAAACTCTTCGAATAAACCTTGACAATATTTATCCGTTTTCTGTAATATAATCTTCAAATGTAATTTAACCTCACAGGAGTTTCTGTTTTGAAGCGCGCTCTCTCTCCACACAGCTGATTCCTGTCAGACCTCAGTTGAAGTGCAAGGCTTCCAGCTGGAGAGCTCGTAACCTAGCAACCAACCGATTGCAAGACTAGAACTGTAACTAACCTTCAGGACTCACAGCGGCCATCTTGGATCTTCTCTTCTTGATTCTTCCTTTGAAATAGGCGCAAGATTACTCTGCAAACCTTCTTCCAGTTTGGGCTTTGCTGTCTCCACTGAGGATATCTCTTTGCTTTTCTCATGCACTTCTTTGATTTGACTTGGCAAGTTTGTGTGGTCATGACAGTACTCCCCCTCAAGGAACAGTTCTCCAATTTAGGTTTGCTTGGGTAGGTTCTATGAAAGTTTCTCACTAATCTTGAAGCATGTACATACTCGTGCGGCTCCCAGGATCGTTCCTCTGGACCATAACCTTTCCAATCAATTAGATAATAAAGCTGGCCATTACGGATTTTGAAATCTAAGATTTGATTGACCTCATACTCTTCTGCAGAGCTAATCTGGATAGGAATTGGAGGGGAGTTTTGACGTAAATTTGGAGGACTGTTCTTTAACAAGGAGACATGGAAAACAGGATGTATCTTTAGATGAGCTGGCAACTGCAATTTAACTGCCACTGGATTGATCATCTTGTCAACTTTGAATGGGCCTATAAATCGTGGCTGAAATTTGCGATTTCCTTTGAGACGTAAATGACGAGTGGATAACCAAACTTTGTCTCCTTTCGAATAAATGGGGCTCTCTCTTCTTTTTCTATCAGCCTGAGTCTTATATGAGTCTTTTGTTTGAATGATGTTTTTTCTAGCCCTAACTAACGTGGTCTGCAAATCCCTCACCATCTCTTCTACTGCAGGCACTGAATCATCTTCTTTACCCAACATTACATTAGGATGTCTACCATGGTTCAGATAAAAGGGGGTGAACCCAGTGGTGGAATGAACAGCATTATTGTAAGCAAATTCAGCTGCCCACATCAACTCGGGCCATTCCTTCTCTTTATCAAATAAATTGAGTCTTAAATACTGTTCTAACTCTTGATTCACTCTCTCTGTTTGCCCATCGGTTTCAGGATGGTAACTGGTAGAGTAACGAGAATCAATTCCTAATCTTCTACTAAAGGCCTTCCAAAAGCGAGAAACAAATTGGGACTCCCTGTCTGAAACTAGAATTTTGGGGATACCATGGGCGCGTACTATGTGTTGTGTAAACAACTGTGCAACCTGTGGGGCTCGAGGGATTTCTTTCAAAGGAATGAAATGCGCCATTTTAGTGAAAGTGTCTACAAAAACTAGGATAGTGTTAAAACCTTGGCTACTAGGGAGGTCCACTATAAGATCCATAGTAACA
The DNA here is from genome assembly GCF_031143425.1 of Pleurodeles waltl. Classification (NCBI taxonomy): domain Eukaryota; kingdom Metazoa; phylum Chordata; class Amphibia; order Caudata; family Salamandridae; genus Pleurodeles; species Pleurodeles waltl. The sequence goes on along the minus strand of NC_090448.1, from coordinate 1,077,020,153 downwards.
GTATGCCAGGCATGGGGTGCAGTGGGCAAAGGTCTTAACAGACCTTGTGAAGCTGTTCTATTTGATTTCCCTCTTTGACATTTGTCACAAGTTGACACATAGGGGGTCATTCTGACTCCCGCCGGCCGCGGTAACCGCGGTGCCGGCGGGAGCGCAAGAATACCGCTGCACGGTCAAAAGACCGCTGCGGTTATTCTGTGTTTCCTGCTGGGCTGGCGGGTGACCGCCAGAAGGCCGCCCGCCAGCCCAGCGGGAAACCCTTTCCCACGAGGAAGCCGGCTCCGAATGGAGCCGGCGGAGTGGGAAGGGTGCGACGGGTGCAGTAGCACCCGTCGCGATTTTCAGTGTCTGCATGGCAGACACTGAAAATCTTTGTGGGGCCCTCTTACGGGGGCCCCACGACACCCCTCACCGCCATCCTGTTCCTGGCTGTCAAAACCGCCAGGAACAGGATGGCGGTGAGGGGGTCAGAATCCCCATGGCAGCGCAGCAAGCTGCGCCGCCATGGAGGATTCCACAGGGCAGCGCAAAAACCGGCGGGAGACCGCCGGTTTTCCTTCTCTGACCGCTGCCATACTGCCGCGGTCAGAATGCCCTTGGGAGCACCGCCAGCCTGTTGGCGGTGCTCCCGCGGTCCCCGGCCCTGGCGGTCCATGACCGCCAGGGTCAGAATGACCGCCATATTGTCTTATCTGAGTTTTCATTTTTGGCCACCAAAATTCTCGTTGTATTAGATTTTGAGTCTTTTGAATTCCTTTGTGTCCAGCCAATTGATCGTCATGATAAGCCTGAAGAATTTTTTCTTGCTGCTCCACAGTCGGAACATACAGTGCACCTTTAAAGTATGGCAAACCTTTTTTGATTTCTCTTCCTTGGCCTTCTTTGGACCACTTCAGCATTCCTTTGAATGTTAAGTTTTCTTAAATTTCTTTGGTTAAATTTTCATACAATATGGCATGGCAGATATGAACTTCTCTTGTGGAATAATCAATTCTTTTTCTGGAGGCTCTTTAACTGCACCGGTATCAATTCGAGATAGAGCATCTGCCTTCCCATTTACTTTTCCTGGTCTGAAAGTGTTAACAAAATCAAAGTCTGCAAAATATAGGGACCAACGCAGTTGTCTAGCTGTTAGAGTTCGAGCTGATTTTAAAAACTGTAAATTTCGGTGGTCCGTGTAAACGGTCACTTTATGCTTAGCTCCCAAAATGTAATGCCTCCACTCACGAAAAGTTTCTTTGACTGCCAATAGCTCCTTATCCGCAATTGAATAGTTTATCTCTGGTGGTGTTAATTTTCGAGAGAAATAGGCCACTGGATGTAATTGACCTGTATCTTTATGACGCTGGGAAAGGATACCTCCTATGGCAACATCTGAAGCATCTGCCTCCACATAATATGGCTCATCTGGATTGGGGTGGAGCAAGATTGGAGCTGAGACGAAGGAATTCTTCAAAAAAGTAAAAGCATTTTCAGCTTCTTTTGTCCACTCAAACTTCACTCCTTTCTTCAACAATCGAGTAATGGGTGTAACTGTTTGAGAAAAATTGGATATGAATCTTCGATAAAAATTAGCGAACCCCAAGAAACTCTGGATCTCTTTGACATTGCAAGGAGAAGGCCAATGTTGCACTGTCTTTATCTTGGCAGGATCCATACTAACTCCTTCTGGTGACAAAATGAATCCTAAGAACTCAACTCTTTCCACATGAAATGCACACTTCTCCAATTTTACATAGAGATGGTTTTCTTGCAACCTTGTGAGGATGGATCGAACATGGGAAATGTGCTCCTGTAGATTGTCGGAAAAGATTAAAATGTCATCTATATAAACCACAGCAATCCGGTCGAGGAATTCTCGTAATATATCATTAACGAAATGCTGGAAGGCAGCGGGAGCATTGCATAACCCATAAGGCATCACTTGATATTCAAATTATCTGTATCGAGTCCGAAAAGCGGTTTTCCATTCATCCCCTGAAGCCACTCGAATCAAATGATATGCTCCTCGCAGGTCCAATTTGGTGTAGATTCTAGCATTCTTTACTTGATCTAATAAAACTGACACTAAAGGCAGTGGGTATCGATTCTTGATGGTAACCTGATTGAGGGCTCGATAATCAATGCAAGTTCGAAGACTCCCATCCTTCTTTGGTATGAAAAATAGTGGGGATGACACTGGAGATTCAGAAGGACGAATAAAACCATTAGCAAGATATTGATCCAAATACTCCTTTAAATGTTGATTCTCTGCTTCGGTCAATGCGTATATTCTGCTACATGGCAATATCGCACCTGGCTCCCGTTCAATTTTGCAGTCGTAGGGTCGATGTGGTGGCAATTTCTCAGCCTCCTTTTCATCAAAAACGGCGACTAAATCCTCATATTCTTTTGGGATTTCTGCTGTCTATAGTGCACAGATCATTGAAGAGTGTGATGATAAACAGGCCGCTTGGGACTTGGTGGACACTTCCACTCCATCATGAAAGCAATTCTCTTTGCAGTAAGAGGAATTCATCTTGATCGTTCTTTTGCTCCAATCTATTTGTGGATTATGTTCTGTAAGCCAGGGCAGATCCAAAATGAGTTGAAATTGTGGAGCATCTATCAAATTAAAGATTACCTGCTCCTGATGTCCACCAAAACCTTGCATCTGAATTGGTTCGGTCTCATGGGAAATGGGTCCTGAAGAAAGATTGGTTCCATCCACAGCTCTTACTACTTCCAAAGTAGATTTCTTGATAAATCGAATACCCATTTTACGAGCGTATTTGATATCACAGAAGTTGCCCGTAGCTCCAGAGTCTATCATAACTGAGATCCCTTGAATTTCCTTCTCAAGGGTCTTAACTGATACTGTTTGTACCAAATGTGGCGCTGCGGTTTGTAAGGTATTCGCCACTCGTTGATCTAAAGGAGTTGTCTTGGGTTCTGCTTTCATCAGGGCAACTCCCTCTACTGATGAAACTGGCCTTTTCCCAACTGAAGAGCTTTTGGTTTCTTGGGACAGTTTTTAACAAAATGCCCAGATGCACCGCAATATAAACATAGTTGATTCACTCTTCTTTTCTCTTTTTCTTCCTTAGATAAAGGACCTCAGATGGAACCAATTTGCATTGGTTCTTCTATCGTTATCCCTTCTCCGGCTCTCGTATAATCATTTCTTACACAATCAATTCTCAGGGGAAATGGTCGATACTCTCTTCTCTTTTCTGCTCTTCGTTCAGTTAACCGGTGGTCAATCTGTAACACAAGATCAATTAACTCCGAAATTTCGGTGGGTCTATTTGGAACTTGTGCTAAGGCATCTTTCAATTCATCTCTCAGTCCACGATAAAATATGGCGGCTCTTTTTGACTCCGGCCAGGCAGTCTCTACAATGAGTTTATTGAAATGAGCCAGATAGGCTACTAGATCTTTATTACCTTGCCTGATTTCCAGTAGTTCATTGTCAGTGGCTTGAGCTGCAGTTCGCCGATCAAATATTCTTAAGAACTCTTGCTTGAAATTTTGGAAATTATATAAAACAGGATCATTTCTGGAAATTATTGGCATGGACCATGCGGCCGCATCTCCTGTCAGATAAGACAATATAAATGCCACTTTGGACTGGTCTTCGGAAAAAATGACTGGTCTACATAAAAAATGCAATGAGCATTGGGTCAGAAAAATCTGCGCCTTATTTGGATCCCCACCGAAGTGCTCGGGTTGAGCCAAAGGAATAATAGGGGAAACCGCATGAATTACTTGAGTGGATATACCTGCAGACTGTGACGGGCTAGGGATTTGTGAAAACACAGATTCATTTGATTTAGCGGTGTTCCCTAACTCATTTATTCGCTGTTTTATTTGGACTGTTTCTTCTATGGTATTATTTAATTGTTTCTGTAACCCTTCCAAAACGGTGGCTAATGCTTTTATATCAATTCCTTCTGCCATTCTGCTCAGGAGGAAATCTGTTTTTTTCCCTAAAATTAGGGTGATGGCACTTCAATCTGTCAGGATACTTCAATTCGATTTCCTCAAAAGCAGAAGATAACTCCTCAGTCCCGACCCGAGCTACTCACAACGAATATTAATCCTTCGTGCTGAGTACCCCGGAGGGGGAAAGGGTAATGGGATGGTAGAGAGACTGCCACAGAGATGATGAACGCAAGTACTCAGTCTGCCTCTTCACATCTAAGATTGGATACAGCACCTGCAAGAGTCACAGTCGCAATTACTAGGGACATACAACATCAGTTTTTTCACTTTCTACTCTCAACACTTAATTCTCTTTAATTCTATTATTTCTTCACTCACCCTGAGTTCTCTGTAGCCTTGCTTCTCTCTATAAATGATAGCTTTTCTTTAAAAAATGCTTATACTGATTCTGGAAGAACTTCTCAACCTTTGTTAGAGATTGGTTTTATGTTGCTATATATATATATATATATAGTTGGTGATAATGCGTTCTTCAAATCAGCTGATGTTATTTAATTTCTCCTGTCTTATTGTGACTTCTGTCAATACTTGTATTTGTAAATGCTTGTTTATTAAAGTTCGTTTCTCCTTTCTTACTTCGACATTTGTTGATAACTTGTATTTGTAAATGCTTGTTTATTACAGTTAGTTTCTCCTTCCTTACTTCGACATCTGTCGATAACTTGTAGTTGTAAATGCTTGTTTATTTAAGTTCGTTTCTCTTTTAAACTCTATTTTGGTGTATTACCATTGAATTTGTAAATGCTTATTTGTTAACAGTTCGTTTCTCCTTTAAACTTGGCCTTTGTTTATAACCTTGACATTAGTAGATACTTGCTCTTTTAAAGTTCGTTTTTTCTTTGACTTTAATATCTTAAACAAGAACCTTGTAAACATAAGGTTAATTCATACATTAACTCTGTAGCCTTGCCGACTTCCACGGGAACGGTCTACTATCAAACTCTTCGAATAAACCTTGACAATATTTATCTGTTTTCTGTAATATAATCTTCAAATGTAATTTGACCTCACAGGAGTTTCTGTTCTGAAGCGCGCTCTCTCTCCACACATCTGATTCCTGTCAGACCTCAGTTGAAGTGCAAGGCTTCCAGCTGGAGAGCTCATAACCTAGCAACCAACCGATTGCAAGACTAGAACTGTAACTAACCTTCAGGACTCACAGAGGCCATCTTGGATCTTCTCTTCTTGATTCTTCGTTTGAAATAAGCGCAAGATTACTCTGCAAACCTTCTTCCAGTTTGGGCTTTGCTGTCTCCACTGAGGATATCTCTTTGCTTTTCTCATGCACTTCTTTGATTTGACTTGGCAAGTTTGTGTGGTCATGACACAGACCCACTCAGAATCTTATGCTCATCACTCACAGCTCACTCAGACCCTCACACACCCATTCACATACACTCTCAGACTCTCACACACCCACTCACAGACCCACTGAAACCCTCACGCACTCACTCTCAGACCCACACAGAAACTGACACACTCACTAAAACACTGATGCACCCACTCTCACACCCAGACAGACACTCTCACAGCCACCCCCAGATACACCCTCTCACACCCAGAGAGACAGGCTGTGGCCAACTTCCACCGAGCACAGCCAAAGGGTCATGCACACCATGGAGTTAGGTGGTTAGGGGGGTTGGCTACAGGGTCTGGCCACAGGCCAGGCCCTGTTGCCAACCACCACCGCACATGGCCAAAGGCTGTGTGTGGGGGTGGTTGGATTAATGTATAGTAATGAAATTACTTGATGTTCAAAAACAATAGTTAGGAAATAGAATTAAAAAAAAACAATATAAATTCACTTAAAAAACCAAAGGCTACAGGGACTTTATAGCTAGGCTCACATTTTAAACGTACCAAACTATAGATATACACCTGCTGTCGTTCTGAATAAACTCCTGCAGTCCAAGTGATCGTGGTCATTCCTGTTGAGAGTTCATATATATATATATATATATATATATATATATATATATATATATATATATATATGGGGAATGTGGTGCTGTGGGACATAGACAAATATAGACGGGAAGTCAACAGACAAATGATGACTTCAGGTAGTCATGAAGTAACTACATTGGAAGAATATAGATTGACGATTGTGAGGTGTCATGATTTACTCCTTGAATGGAACAAGAGGGGCTTGCTCAATGTGGAGGAATATCAATTCCTATACAATAAGAAACCCAATACACTGACCTCCTGGTCAGTGTCTGCTTCCCTCCCCAGCTCCTCTGGCTGCTGCTGCCTCTGCCTTTTGCCTGAGATGAACTGAGAGTCTCCTGACTCTCAGTTCAATGCCCTCCGCCACCCGCAGGCTCGTCCCCGCACCTCATCCCTGGTGGTCTAGTGGCCATCACAAGTAAGCATTTTTCTCTCTGTCGCTCTTTCACTCTTGCTCTTCTGCCTTTTCTCATCCGTTTTTCTTTTTCTTATCCATCACTCCTCCTTTCCTCTGCCCTCTTTCACTCCTGCTTTTCTGTCTTTTTTCACTTGTGTTTTTCACCTTTTCCATCTCTCCTCTTTTCCTCCATCCTCTTTCACTCTTGCTTTTCTGCCTTTTTTCACTTGTTTTTTCCTTTCCTTTTCTTTTCCATCTCTCCTCCTTTCCTCTGCCTTCTTTCTCTCTTGCTTTTCTGCCTTTTTTCACTCATTTTGCCTTTTCTTTTCCATCTCCCCTCCTTTCCCCTGCGTCCCTCCCATACCACTCCGGCCACTGTGGCCCTACCTCCCTCTTTTCGCAAAGCACCTTTGTTGCCATCCCACCCCCAGCTGACCACTCCCCTCCCCACTCACCTTCTTAATGGCAGCCACAGCATGGCCACGTGCAGTAGTAGCACCGCTGGCGCACCACTGGCACACCAAAGGCAAGCCCATCTGTGCCCGTCCATGCCCAGACCACACCTAGTGCCAGGAACCCTGTATCTATGCTAAACTACCCCCTGGCCTGCCTCCATTACGACGTCAAGACCCTCCTAAGCCTCAACACCGGACACCTTAGCAACTGCTGCATCATCTCTGTCAGAGTCACCAGATCCTCGGGGTCTGTGCACATTCCCAACACGTCCACCACTGGGTGGAGAGATCAAGAGGGGAAGAGGGGATTAGGAAGGGAACAGCTGGGAAGGAGACCTGTAGTAAGAAAAAGGTTAGAACACACGATATGAAAATTATATCTCATGAAATCAATACTAGACTATGATTCTAAGCCTAGTCACTCTTAAACATGAACAATCTAAGAGTTAAGTTTAAAATGATTAAGTTTCAAGACGGCCGCATACCTGTAGGGGAATCAAGATGAATTAAATGAAAACTTTCTTATTTAAGTACTTTCCTTTACATGAGAATCAGAAAAACATTGTGACTAAATTTTAAACCAGTCATATAAATCCTGTTTTGAGAATGTATACTAGGACCATACAGTACTGCATCTAGAAACTCTGGCCTTCTGTGTACTCTTAAAATGTTTCAATACAAATTGCGCATATTGCAGATATATATATATATATATAGTAAACACCATAAAAGGATTGTGCACCATGAATAACACGATATGGATTCAGGAAACAAATCATATAACTTGTCAACTCGAATATTACATAATAAAGATCTTAGAATAGTGGCATACAATAAACAACATGAAATAAACTCGAGGAGAGAATCGTGCGTCTTGCCGATTCGAGTGTCACCATGTAAAATGCCAAGAAATGGTAACATGCAATGAATATCAAGGTCAAATCATCATTAATCGAATTGCGCGTCTTGCCGATTCGTGAAACACGATGTAAATGTCAAGAAATAACAGCTCACAATAAATAACAAGATCAAAGTACAATGAAACGAATCGTGCTTCTTTTGCCGATTCTTAAGCCACCATGTAAATGTCAAGAAATAGTAGCGCGCAATGGACAACAATATTTAAACACCATAAAACAGATTGCGCGTCTTGCAGATTCTTAAGCCACCATGCCAATGTCAAGAAATGGTAGCACGCAATGAATACCAAAGTCAACCTTTATGAAACCAATCGCGCGTCTTGCCTATTTGTAAACTACCATATAAATGTCAAGAAATGGTAGCGCGCAAGTAATCTGTTACTCATTTAAGAATTAAACCAAGAATATGAAAATTCTCAATAACGGTGTCGGGACAGTCCAACCACCGTCTTACCGCCTGGAACAATGATCACCAATGAAGGATGAAGGGCAGAAGACTGGAAAATCCAAATAGGCCCCAGGAAGAAGCTGCTGCTCTGCACCGGGACCTCTGAATAGTGAGCACTGGGAGTTGGGCTGGCTCTCTTTTATAGAGTCTTGCCCAGCCCAGAACCACGCCCAGGCATGTTGCAGGGAAAGTCTCTGGAAGGCCCTGGAAAGGGGCCACACCCTAACACACTCTGAAAACCTGCAGCAATGCATTGCAAAGGAACAGTATTTCTAAGCATATTAAAAATAAGTTTTCAGGATTGAACTCTGCAATGCAAAAGGTTAAACCACAACATATCAGCACAATGCATGAATTACTTTGTTTTGAGAGTGCTGAGTTTTTGCATTTTTGTCGCCAATAGAGCGCGTACTGCTCTGGTGTTGACAATCTCCCCCAAGGACACCCACGGACCTTTTACCTGCAGGAACTGCAACTTTAGAGCCAGCCTCAACAAGCTGAAGGTACTCTCCACAACTACCTGCTCCTGAATGTCCACTCCCTCCACCGACGAGCCCCGGAATGCTGGGATTTGATCGACACTGCCTGACTAAACATTGCCTTCCTTACCGAGACCTGGACCAGCCCCACCTCGGGACCAGACATTGCCATCATCATTCCTGATGGACACAACATCCTAAGGAGGGACTGGTCCTCCTGGCAGGGTGGAGGACATGCTATGTTACTCAAGTCCTCACTACGTGACAAGGCTGCCTCAGAAGAACAATGCACCACCATGGAACACATTCGCTTCCTGGTCCACTTGAACCACAACTCCTCCATCCACGACACCCTGCTGTACAGGCCACCCAGCCCCCACCCAGCTTTCATAGACAACATTGTAGATGCCGCTACCCCCCAGGCCCTGGCAATAGACGACTACCTCCTCCTCTGTGACCTGAATTTCCACGTCGAGGACCGCGCCTATCCAAACACCACCGCTCTACTCGACAACCTCGCCACCCTCGGCCTCAGACAGCTGATCTCCGCACCCACACACATCCGAGGACACACACTGGACCCCATATTCACCTCAGGTAATCGGATCATCAACAAGACCATTTCCACCCCAGACTGGACAGGCCACGGCTGCATACACTTCACAATCACCACACCTATCAGCCACAACCCCAGGACCCCCCACAGGAAATGGAAGGAAATCACCAATGAGCAACTCACCTCATCTCTCCCCAAATCCTTCACTCCTTCCTCCGATGATGCCAACACAGCAGCGCGCAATCTCAACGCATGGATCACCAAATGTGCCAACACTCTAGCCCCCTCCATCTGACATCGGCCAAACGCATACCTAAAAAAGCCAACTGGTTCACCACCGAACTCCAGGAATCAAAGCGTACCAGCAGACGTCTAAAGAAAAAATGGAGGAACATCCATACCAGTGAAGACCTCGCCTCCTTCAGAGCCGCAACCTTCGCCCAACACCAAAAATCAAGAACACAAAGAAGGACGCACTCCAGGAGCACATCAACTCCCCCACATACAACTCTAAGAAACTCTTCTCAGTCATAAACGAGTTCACAGATCCCCCCTCTGAAGCCACCAGCATCCCCCCATCACAGAACTTCTGTGATGAACTTGCCACCTTTTTCCACTGCAAGATCCAAGACACGTAGTAAAGCTTCCTCCCGGAAAATCCTGGCACTGGAACCTGTGACTGACCCACCCCGCACAACTACAACTGGTCCACACATCACAAAGAAAACAGTCAGCATCATGAACAGCACCCACTCCGGAGCCCCCACGGGCCCCCGCCCTCACCACATATACATCAGAGCCAGTGCACTCATCGTCCAGAGCTCCGGAACACAATGAATTGCTCCATCAACACTGGCACCTTCCCCGAGGACTGGAAACACGCAAAAATACACCCTCTCCTGAAGAAACCTTCAGCTGACCCATCAGAACTAATGAATTTCCGGCCCATCTTGCTGCTACCCTACCCCTCCAAAGTACTGGAGAAAACAATCAACACACAACTACGGAATTTCATTGTGGCCAACAACTCTCTGGACAGGTCCCAGTCCGGCTTCTGCAGCAAACACAGTATAAAGACAGCCCTCCTGGCTGCCACCAATGACATCCAATTACTCCTAGACCGTGGCACCACCGCAGCGCTCATACTCCTCAATCTCTCATCAGCCTTCAACACGATTTCCCACAGCACTCTACGCACCAGACTCCACGACATAGGAATCCTCGGAAGAGCCCTGGAATGGATCCATTCCTTCCTCTCCGGGAGGACGCGGAGGGTCAGATGCCCACCCTACACATCCAGACCCACAGGAGTCAACAGCAGAGTCCCCCAAAGATCCTCACCGAGTCCACCACCGTTCAACGTATACATGGCCCCTCTCACAACCATCCTCAGAAGCCACGGTATTAACATGGTGTCATATTCCGATGTCACAGGACTCCTCATTTCCCTCACTGAAGACCCGGATGCTGCCAAAAGGAACTTCCACTCAGGAATAGACGCCGTCGCCACCTGTGTGGGAGAAAGCTACCTCAAGCTCAACTCTGACAAGACTGAGCTCATCAGCGTCTGAAATGCCACCTCAGCTTGGGATGATTCCTGGTGGGTCACATCCCTCAGCGTCCCCCTGGACCGACTGAGCACACTTGCAACCTAGGCATCATCCTCAACTCCTGCCAATCCATGACCCGCCAGGAAAACTGTGGCCTCCTCTTGCTGGCACACAATCCACAAACTCTGGAAGATCTTCTTATGGATCCCAGCAGACTCTCGCAGAACAGTCACCCACACCTTAGTCACAAGCAACATCGACTATGGCATCGCCTTCGTTGCCGGTACCTCGACTAGAAACATAAAAAACTACAACTCACCCAGAACAGCACTGCCAGACTCATCCAGGACCTCCCACTCTGAGAACACATCTCTCAACACCTGGGGACCCTTCTCTGGCTCCCGGTCGAGAAACAAATCACCTTCAAGCTACTCACCCACATGTACAAGGCCATACATAATGCAGGACCAGGACCAGCCTTCCACACCCTGGCCAGATCCCTCTGCTCCACCCAAATGGCCCTGGCCACCGTCCCTCGCATCCACAAAACCACCGTGGGAGGACGATCCTTCACATACATTTCAGTAAACAGCTGAAACAACCTCCCCCTGCACCTCAGACAAAGCCCGTCGCTCACCAACTTGAGGATGAATCTCAAGATGTGGCTCGTCAGATGTGGTCCCTCCCCACCCCCCCAGCACCTTGAGACCCTCACGGGTGAGTAGCCATGCTTTTTAAAAAACTGATTAATTGATGGACTGCACCATGTTTTTACATGTTGCCCACGGTCCACAAGGATATGATTAATCCTCCTGGGAGACTAGTAGTCTTAGCAAATGGCAGTTTGCTTGAGCATATGTCCATGCATCTGGATTCCTTTCTGTTTCTATATGTGTTGAATCTTCTCTCCTATTGCAAGGACAGTGCAGATTTTTAAATTAAGATGGGGGATACCATGGTTACCCACTTACCGGTTGGTTATCATTGATGTAGTGTCCCTGCACACTTGTATAAAGCACAAATTGGGGATTAAGGTGTGCAGACATTTTTTCAGAGATAAACCAATATAGCTTTATGACCATTCTATGTTGATTGAAATGCTTAGATTTTGCCTAGAACATAACTTTTTCCTCTTTGAAGACAAGTGGTATAGACAATTGGTTGGGACTGCCATGGGCAGTTGCTTTACGTCTAGTTCTGCCTGTTTTTTATTGGCTGGTGGGAGGAGCAGTATGTATGGACTGAAGAAAATGAAAAAATGACCAACCATGTGGTATTTTGGACTAGGTATATCGATGATTTGTTTGTGATCTGGGATGGGTCCAAACCAGATTTGAATGGATTCCTTGAGCGGATTTCGAACAATGACCTGAATTTATGTTTCACATACAAATCACATCAAACTGAAATGGATTTCTTAGATGTGGGGGTAAGGATTGAAAACAACACCATTCAAGCTTATACAGGTAAGAAACCTCCGGTAGAAATATTTTACATACCCAGAGTCACCATCCTAAGAAACTGAAAGGGAGCATTCTGTTTGGTAAGTTGATCGGAGCCAAACGGATCTGCAGTACACCACAGGTGTTTGGGAAGGAGAAGCAGAGGATGATGGATAGATTTAAGATCAGGAGATATTCCCTCAGTATACTTAGAACAGCCTTTGGGAAAGTGGTAAATCTCCTTGGATGGTATTTACTACGCTCAAAAATACACCTCCAAAATAACCTAGAATCGAATTGGACTGTACGAATACCCCGCACCTGAGACACATACACACATCAGACACACCCACACATGCAACACAATAAAACACACATCCCACACTCCATTGGAAAAGGAACGTTTCAATCAAACCCGGAGATTCTGCCATACCCAATATATAGCACATATACACCATTGGCACACTCACATGTTACACACAGCACAACTGCACACAAACACCAAAACCCACCACCACACCAAGCAAACCACCACACACCCCCATCAAGCACCAAACACACAACCCTTGTGCACAAGAACCCTCCAGAATCCACTTCACCACCACTATGTCCCCACAAAAGCACCAACGATTCACAGCCGAAGAGTTGAAGGTCATAGTAGATGAAATCGTCAGGGTAGAGCCACAACTGTTCAGATCACAGGTCCAGCAAACATCCATAGCCAGGAAAATGAAGTTATGGCGGAGGATCGTCAACAGGGTCAATGCATTGGGCGACCATCCTCGCACAAGGGAGGATATCAGGAAGAGGTAGAACGACCTATGGGGGAAGATGCATTCCATGGCATCACAACCCCACATTGCCATCAACAAGACTGGCGGTGGTCCCCCACCTCCTCCCCCAGAGTTCACATTGTGGGAGGAGTAGGTCTTGGACATCTTGCATCCTAAGGGCCTGACTGCAATAATTGGAGGACTGGATTCCGGTAAGTCACTAACACTCCCCTCCCACCAATGACTCCTGTATAGCATGCGTCCCCACCACCCTATCACTCCCTAATTCAACCCACCTCACATTTCCTCCCCCACACAATCACTCTATCTCCCTTCTCTGCATGCTACACCACCCCACTGCCACCATCTCCACATAGTGCACCCCTATTTCACGGAGAGCACTCACAATGGCAAGCACTACAACTCCCACAATGCATGACTTCCCACACATGAAAAGGTGCCAGTCCCACTTCACAGTGGAACACCTGCACCTAAAACCATCGCACCAGCCACAATAACTGGATGATCCAACTGCGTACCACTACATAGCAATGTCAGCTATGCTATCCACAGTCCACAACCCTGTGCGACATGTAATTGTCACCTACGGACTGGACCGTGCCACAATCCAGGAACTGTGTGCCCAGTTGGAGCCAGACCTGATGTCAGCTATCCGCCATCCCACAGGAATCCCCCCTCTAGTGCAGGTGCTGTCAGTACTCCATTTCCTGGCCAGTGGGTCTTTTTAAACAACAGTGGCCATTGCATCAGGGATGTCCCAGCCTATGTTCTCAAACGTGTTGTCCAGAGTGTTGTCTGCCCTGATGAAACACATGCGCAGCTACATCATTTTCCCTCAGTTGGAGGATTTGCCTACAGTGAAAGGTAACTTCTATGCCCTGGGACATATCCCCAACATCATAGGTGCGATTGATGGGACACATGTGGCCTTGGTCCCCCCGCAGGCGTGAACAGGTATACAGAAACCGGAAGAGTTACCATTCTATGAATGAGCAGATGGTGTGTTTGGCCGACCAGTACATCTCCCATGTGAATGCCAAGTTTCCTGGCTCAGTGTATGACGCTTACATTCTGAGGAATAGCAGCATCCCTTATGTGATGGGGCAACTCCAGAGGCACCGTGTGTGGCTATTAGGTGAGGACATGGACCCTATACAGTGTGACTAGGCGTCTGGGTAGGTCCCTAAGAGTTAGTGTGTGTCTAACAGTTGTCCCTCGACATTTGCAGGTGACTCTGGTTACCCCAACCTGTCATGGCTACTGACCCCAGTGAGGAATCCCAGGACAAGGGCAGAGGAACGCTACTATGAGGCCCATGGGCGAACTAGGAGGGTTATAGAGAGGACCTTCAGGCTCCTGAAGGCCAGGTTCCAGTGCCTCCATATGACAGGTGGTTCCCTATTCTACTCACCAAAGAAGGTGTGCCAGATCATCGTGGCCTGCTGTATGCTTCACAACTTGGCTTTGCGACGACAAGTGCCTTGTCTGCAGGAGGATGGTCCAGATGGAGGTGTTGTGGCAGCTGTAGAGCCTGTGGACAGCATAGATGAGGAAGCAGAAAAAGAGGATATCGACAACAGAAACACGGTGATTCATCAATACTTCCAATGAGACACAGATAAGAAGACATCACTGCCTGCTACATCTGATACCCTTGTTTTACCTCTCATCTGTCTGTCACTTTCACCCAGTGTATGGACCCTGAGTTGTCACTTTCCCTTTCAATTTCATTTCACAGATGTGGGTCCCACTGTGTGACATCTGCTTTGTTTCCTCATGGACTAGAGCTGTGTGACATAGGTATGTTGACAATACAATGGATATAGCAGTTTTCCAGAGTTATTGCAAATACACATTTTCGGAAGCACAGACTGACTTCAGATTGTTTTGTGCTTTAAGGGTGTTTATTTAAGTGCTAAATATTGGAGGGTGTTGTAAAATGGTCAGGGGTGATGGTGGAGGATTGTCCATGGCAGAGTCCAGTCTATTAGTCTCACAGGTGCATTGTCCAAAGGGGCATAGGAAGTGGAGCTGGGGCAGTTGATGGATGGACAGGGTAACAATGTGGGACAGAAGGATGACAATCAGGGTGGTCTCATTTTTTGGCTGGGGTCTTGGCATTGTTCTCTGTCTTTGTCCTGGATCTCAGGGAGCGTTTGCAGAGTGGTTCTCCATCTGCAGGGGGGTGCTGGTGTTGTGGTCCTGTGGCGGTGCCTCCTGTCCACTAGCGCCGGCGGGGGTGGTGGGCAGTTCATCGTCCAGGCTAGTGTCAGGGGCCCCTTGTTGTGCCACAGTGTCCCTCCTGGTGTTGACGAGTTCCTTCAGCATCCCTATAATGGTGCCCAGGGTGGTATTGATGGATTTGAGTTCCTCCCTGAACCCCAAATACTGTTCCTCCTGCAGCCGCTGGGTCTCCTGAAACTTGGCCAGTACCGTTGCCATCGTCTCCTGGGAATGGTGGTAGGCTCCCATGATGTTGGAGAGGGGCCTCGTGGAGAGTGGGTTCCCTGGGCCTGTCCTCCCCCTGTCGCACAGCAGCCCTCCCAGTTCCCCTGTGTTCCTGGGCCTCTGTCCCCTGAACGGTGTGCCCACTGCCCTCAGGGCCCTGGTGTTGTTGGGGTGGTGTGTTAGCATGGGTTCCCTGTAGTGGTGGATACACTGCTGCTTGACGTGTCCTGGGGACAGAGGTATGGGCCCGCTGGGTGGGTGCTGTGCTGGTGTTTCCAGAGGGGCGAGGCTCTGTTGTGGCTTGTGCCAGTGTGAGGGGAACCGACTGTCCCGAGGTGCCAGATGGGCCGGGCTGGCCCTCTAGATCCAGTTGGACAGAGCTGCTGTCATCACTGTGGGCCTCTTCTGTGGGGGGAGTGGACATGTCTTGCACCTCCTGTCCGGTGACGTTGGGTAGGGGTCCTGCAGGGGTGTAAAGGCATGATTATTGCATCTGTGTGTGCTATGGTGTGCAATGGGTGGGTGACCCTGTACCCCAGTGCTTGCATTCTTGTGTAGGACCTTGTGTGCTAAATGTTTAGGGGGGTGTGTGGGTATGTGCAGTTGCCATGCATTGGTGATGGATGTCCATGCTTTGGTGTTGCATGCAGGGCTTGGTGTTAGGATGGGTGGGTTGTGATAGAGGGACATATGTGAGGAGTTGGATTGATGGGGGTGAGGGTGTGGGTGTGTGATAGCATGCAGGTATGGTGGGGGATGAAGTAGTGAAAGATTTGCCTTACCAGAGTCAATTCCTCTAGCTACTCCTGTGAGGCCCTCAGGATGCAGTATAGCCAAGAACTGCTCCTCCCATGTTGTTACTTGTGGGGGAGGAGGTGGGGTCCACCACCAGTCCTCTGAACCACGATGTGGTGTCTTGAGACCACGGAACGCACCTCCCCCGTAGGTTGTTCCACCTCTTCCTGATGTCATCCCGTGTTCTTGGATGCTATCCCACTGCATTGACCCTGTCCACGATTCTGCGCCATAGCTCCATCTTCCTAGCTGTGGTGGTGTGCTGCACCTGTGATCCGAATAGCTGTGGCTCTACCCAGATGATTTCCTCCACCATGACCCTGAGCTCCTCCTCAGAGAACCTGGGGTGTCTTTGCAGTGCCATGGGGTGTGTGTTGTGATGTGTGGGGTGATGTTTAGGGGTGTGTGGTGTTTTGTGCGTGAGTGAAGGTGTTGAGTGCCTGTGGATGCTAGTTTGTAGATGGTGGTGTCTCTCTCTGGCCTTCAGTCGCAATTCTGGTTGTAGGGGGTTTGTGGGTGATGTGGGTGTGTGTTTTATATTGTATTGGGTGTGTGGCAGTGGTGTGTGTATGTGTAGCAGGTGTGTGTATTTCGATTTGTCCAATGTGGATGTTTTTTGTAATTGTGTGTGTATTTTGAGCGCGACGGTGTGTACCGCCAATGGAATACCACGGTTGAAAGACCGCCGCGTGGATTAGTAGGTCGTGATAGGGTGGGCGTACTCCTGTTGGCGTGACGGTGGAGGTTTTGTTATCGCCAGTTTATCACTGACCTTTGGTGTGGCGGACTTGTGTGGGTGTCTAAATTTTGGCAGATTCTGAGCTGTGGGTCGTAATAGCTGTGGCGGAATTCCGCGGCCACGGCTGTGTATTGGCGGTCTTCTGCACGGCGGTATATGGCATTTACCGCCAATGTTGTAATGACCCCCTACATTTCTTACTGAGAACGCAATTCTGGAATACGTTTTTCTTTCCTGCATCCTAGATTCTGCGCCATAGCTCCATCTTACTTGCTGTGGTGGTGTGCTGCACCTGTGATCTGAATAGCTGTGGCTCTACCCAGATGATTTCCTCCACCATGACCCTGAGCTCCTCCTCAGAGAACCTGGGGTGTCTTTGCAGTGCCATGGGGTGTGTGTTGGGATGTGTGGGGTGATGTTTAGGGGTGTGTGGTGTTTTGTGCGTGGACGTTGTGTGAGTGAAGGTGTTGAGTGCCTGTGGATGCTAGTTTGTAGATGGTGGTGTCTCTCTCTGGCCTTCAGTCGCAATTCTGGTTGTAGGGGGTTTGTGGGTGATGTGGGTGTGTGTTTTATATTGTATTGGGTGTGTGGCAGTGGTGTGTGTATGTGTAGCAGGTGTGTGTATTTCGATTTGTCCAATGTGGATGTTTTTTGTAATTGTGTGTGTATTTTGAGCGCAGCGGTGTGTACCGCCAATGGAATTCCACGGTTGAAAGACCGCCACGTGGATTAGTGGGTCGTGATAGGGTGGGCGTACTCCTGTTGGCGTGACGGTGGAGGTTTTGTTATCGCCAGTTTATCACTGACCTTTGGTGTGGCGGACTTGTGTGGGTGTCTACATTTTGACAGATTCTGAGCTGTGGGTCGTAATAGCTGTGGCGGAATTCCGTGGCCGCAGCTGTGTATTGGCGGTCTTCTGCGCGGCGGTAAATGTCATTTACCGCCAATGTTGTAATGACCCCCTACATTTCTTACTGAGAACGCAATTCTGGAGTACGTTTTTCTTTCCTGCATCCTAGACAGAAACACAGGATTTCTTCAAGTACATACACGGGTCCTCAAACCTTCAACAGCAGCTCCCTCCGTGCTGAAACCTTTCATCTCTGTCCCCTGCTTGCGTGCAGGAAATTGAGATGAAAGCTCTGCTGTTTGACAACGGGACAACAGGACCTGCTTAACAGGGAAGTGTTTGCTTTTGCTTCAGAGCTGCATCCAAGTCACAGCAAACAGCTATGTCCTGGGGTGGGCACCCCAGGACATCGCAGGAGCCAGCCCTGGGGGTGGCGGTCCCCAGGGCCATCATTGGCTCCGTGAGGGGGGATGTGGTGGTCTCCAGTGCATGGGGGGGGGCTATGAGCCCCCTCTACATATAATATATTCTAAACCCCGGGGAGGTGGTGGTCCCCAGGGCTAAAGGGGACTGAAACCGACATCGCTCATATTTCAGTATAGCCCCGGGAAGGTGGTGGTCCCTGGGACAGTGGGGGAGGGCGCGGGGTCTTACATAACAACAAGCGCTGGAGCCTGAGCTTGTTTACCACAGATTTGCAACCCCGTCACAAATTTGTAGTAATTTTTTTTTTTAAAATGTTTCAGCCCTTGAGGGGTTCCGTGTGGGACTCAAGCACCAGAGCTAAGGGGCCAGGGTATCCCTACCCTCGTCCCTTTTAATTTTTATTCTGTTTTTCTGGGACTCGACAAAGATGGCTAACAACACTTCCGTGTTTGAAGGGTTGTCAGCTGATCAGATCTCTGCACAAGATCGGGAGTGGTTGGAAATACTTTGCGTCCCTATATATACAAATTTGGATTTCCTTACATTTCTTAACAACTACTGAACGGATTTATACCAAATATCAAAAAGGGCTCATTCTGGGCCAAGAGCCACCTTTCTGCCAAATTTGGTGAAATTCCGTCCAGTGTTTTTTGCGCTATCGCTGTTTTAGTTACTTCGGGTAACTTTAACTAAAACTGGTGAATTTCTATAGTTTCTAACGTTTAAAATGTGAGCCTAATTATAACTTCTCTGTAACCTTTGTTTTTTCATTGAATATAAATGTGCGTATATATATATATATATATATATATATATATATCAAACAAAAGTGTTCGTTCTGAGCTCAGGGCGTCCCACGAGGGGTGGTGCGCAAAGCCAGCAGAGCAAGCCGGTAGAGATCCAAACAACAAAATAAATAAACGGTGAAATATGCACACTCAGGACATCTGAAAAATTAAGAGAAAGTGGTGAGTGTGCGTATTTCACTGTTTATTTATTTTATATATATATATATATATATACACATATATATATATATAAGTTACCTACTGGAGGTCGCCTATAGGTAGTTATAGTTAGGTCTGCTTTTCCATCGACGGAGAGGTTTGCTGATGACTTTGGCCTCCTGTGAAACTTTCCAAAAAAAGCTACATCCACCTGAGGTCCTTCCTGGAAATTGTTGGGTTGATCCATCTAGTGGGGTCTGTGAAAATAGGGGGTCCCAAAATGTAAAATCCCCATGCATTTTCCATAGGCTTCTTTAGAAACACATTCAGCTAAAAACTGCTTAATGGAATTGTATGTAAATCTGTTCAGATGTTTTTGAGAAATTATGGGTGAAAGATAAGTGTATTTGAATGGTTGGGTTCGCAAGAGTCCTGAGGGAGTGTGCAGCAAGAGTGCAAATTTAAAAATGGAGCCCTGTGATTGGTTGAGAACTATGTTTTTCCTGTAAGCCTTCACGCTGTCGTTGGAGCAAGAGGCTCCTGTGAGTCTCAAGAAAGTGAGTTCTCATATTGGCTGCTATTGGAACATTAAACATGAAAAACTCACCATTATTGGTTACTGTGAAAAATTTGTAGTGTTATGGGAATGAACTAAAAAAGCTATGTAAGGATGCAGCAGAAAGGCATGCTGTCCCCTTACGTCTGGAGAGGAGGTGTCTAAATGCAGAAAACAAAGTATATTGTTTTCAACTAATTTGTATGATCCCCCAGGACTTTTTTAGGAATGCGAATAGTAAAAAGGGGTAGATGAGTTCTCAATACACTCCATTAGTAGAAATGCATATTGGGGTCCTTCTTTTTGAGCAGAAGTGTGTAAGAGCTAAGCACTGTCATGAGTAGCTACGATCTTATGAGCCTCTTGTGGGATAGCGAAAAGTATAAAGGGATAGGTGATCTTTGAATACAGTGTAGTGTGCACTCTTGTTACTGAGAGAAGCAGTGTTACTAGAGATGGTGTTCATCAGAGTCTACTATTTATGCCTATTGGATTGGTAAGAGTTGTGAGCAGAGAACAAGTAAGGTTGCAGCAGAAAGGCATGCTGTCCCTTTACATATGGAGAGGAGATGTCTAAATGTAGAAAATAAAGTACATTGTTTTCAACTAATTTGCATGATCCCCCTGACTGTTTTAGGAATGCAAATAGTAAAAATGGGTAGATGAGTTCTCAATACACTCCATTAGTAGAAATGCATATTGGGGTCCTTCTTTTTGAGCAGAAGTGTGTAAGAGGTAAGTACTGTCAGGGGTAAGTACGATCTTTTGAGCCTCTTGTGGAATAGCTAAAAGTATAAAGGAGTAGGTGATCTTTGAATAGTGTCGTATGCACACTTGCTACTGAAAAAAGTAGTGTTGCTAGAGATGGTGTTCATCAGAGTCTACTATTTATGCCTATTGGCTTGGTGAGAGTTGTGAGTAGAGAACAGTCTCTTCCCACAGCCTCTTATGCATATCAATTATCAGATTGAGTGGTATTATCATGGAGGACAGTCCATAGACAGAGCATGCTATGCACACCTGTCACCCAAGAGATAGGTCACAGTGGAGAGGCCAGTCTCTCTCCACACAGCCTACAACACACAGCTGTCATCTAAGAGAGAGATCTGAAAGGAGAGACCACTCCTTGCACACACCTTAGTAGTCTAACCTGTCATCTGAGGGACAGGTCTGACAGGAGAAGCCAGTCCATGCACACACTCTAGTAGGTACACCTGTCATCTAAAAGAGAAGTCTGTGAGGAGAGGCCAGCCTCTCTCCATACATCACATAGGATTTTTACATAAATGTAATGACTCCATTCAGATCTTGGCGTATTATCGCCAAACTGCCTCAGCCATAGACTGTCCAAGACTGCCACGATGGAGTGTACTCCATCATGCCAGCTGCATCCCGCAGCCGACATGGCAGACTGCAATACTGATGATTAGCACTCCGTTGCCATCTTGATTGTGGAGTCCAACCAAGC
Source organism: Pleurodeles waltl (assembly GCF_031143425.1). Classification (NCBI taxonomy): domain Eukaryota; kingdom Metazoa; phylum Chordata; class Amphibia; order Caudata; family Salamandridae; genus Pleurodeles; species Pleurodeles waltl. The sequence continues at coordinate 1,076,998,949 of NC_090448.1, read as the reverse complement.
TTATTTAGATTACACCCTTGTACTGGTGGTTTATCAGTGGCGGTGCCATGATGGCAGGAGTCCACCACGGGGCCTGTCCAATATAATACTATGGCTGTGGCCATTAGTTGGAAGCTAGAAGTCCACACCTGCTGTAAATTGGACAATTGTGAACACCTGCAAACACACTATAAAACACACTCCATTTCAGACCATGATACTTTGCCATCACACTGTAGCAGATTAGAAAGGCACCAGAATTCACAACATAGAAGACAGTTTTTTTTTTGGTTTCCCCTCCCTCTGTGTTTTTGGTGAATATACCTTATTTCAGTACCCCCTGTTGTTTGAGCACTAGATTTTTCTAACCAAAATTCACAATGATAGTGAGGAGAAATTCCCATTTTACAGAGGGAGAATTGTCTGTCACGGTGGATTAAATCATTAGGGTACAGCTACAATTCTTTGGAGCACAGGTCCAAAATACTGCTACTTCCAAGAAAAGGCAAATGAGGGCCAGAATAGTTGACAGAGTGAATGCTGTAGCTAACATTCTGTGCACATAGGAGGAGATTAGGAAGAGGTGGAATGGCCTGCAGGGGAAGGTTCATTCACTGATCTCTAAGCAGCACCTGGAGTCCCAGAGGGTTGGTGGTGGTTCTCCCCTCACCCCATTACAACTCTGTCCCAGGGAAGAGAAGGTCTTGTAAATCCTCCGTCCTAAAGGCTTGACTGGAGTCCCTGGTAGAGTGCAGACTTGTAAATTACACCTATGTATGTCTCTCTTATTATTAATGGAGGCCTACACTTAAGTTAGACGCTTAGAATGCTGCAACAACCTTAACAACACAGACATAGCTAATTTTGACTACACAAAGTATGTTGTGTCATACAAGTTACTAGCATCATGGTTGTAGCTGTATAGTCAGATTGGTTGTAGTTCCCCATGGATCATCCCTTGTATGGGCTCTGCCCATTACTGTCTATCAATATATGTTGCTGTGCTTCCAAAATTAGGTCCAAAACTACTTCAGTTTTCACAAGAAAATCATATCATATCCATATATGTGTACAAGTCGCAAATGTGTGTTTATCTCCAATATATTCATTGAACATGATATGTGTAACTAACTTTTTAAACAAGTATTGTCAACAGAAGACTACAACTACCACGATGCTCTCTTTTTGGATCTAAAACACAACAGTGGAATGTAATGTTGTTCCACCACCCTTTACTTCCATATATACACATATTTCAAAAACTAGTGCATTTGTCAGTGACCATGTCATGCTATGGATTAAAATATCACTTTTTGTGTATCTCAAGCATGTTGACATCTGCTCATAGGTACACTGAATTGATGAAAATGTCAACATTATTTGTTGTCTTTTGAATCCAAGATATCCAAAAATTTATTCACACAAAGACTAGCACTCACTTTTTAGTATTTAGATTGTCCCTTTCAAAATGAAGATACATGACATGCACAAACTATACAATAATGACATATCCTCTGAAACCTTCAAAGGTCCAGATACCCGGCCCAGTGCACCACAGTCTGCCAGCCGAGGCATCTGCACTCCAGCCCAGGAGCAAGCCTTCAGTGAGGACTCCAATCCTGCAAGTCAGGAAGAGCATGAGCCAGTTGGTCCATCTGGTTTGTCTGCCCAGACAGCTCCAGTGAATCAGACTTGGCACACACCTACACCTCCCACCACAGCTGCAAAAACATCTCAGTGTGAAGACATCTTCACTTCCAATGCACAGAGGACCTACACATCAATCCTGTGCCCCCCAGTCCTGGCTCCTGTTGAGACACCAACAACACAGCTTCTAGTTATTCCAGGTCCCAGCGAGTTGGAGCACACTTCCTCAGGGACACAGGCTAGTGGGGATAGGGCTCGTGGGAGGGAATCTGTGGACCACTGGGTTTTTTGTTAGCCAAACCACCAAGTCTTGGGATCAGTCCAACAGTCCCAAGAAATGATGGGACAGGTTATAACTGAGCTCCGGAAAATCAAGGAGTCCAGAAGGAGCACATCCTGGAACTACAGAACCACAATGAAGAAATGGGCTCCCTCACTGGGGTACTATCTGATATTTTCCACCACATATGCCATCTGTACCATCTGTCCTTGTCCTGTCTGTGATCCCTCCACATCTGGGCAAAGTAAGCCACTGTCAGTCACAGCCAGGGAGGACCTGCCACATGAGGAGTCAGCTCCTACCACCCACTCCCTGAACTTGTTCTCAAATCTTTGAACATTCAGTTGGGAAAACAATTTGGAAATTACAAATAGGTAAAGTGTTAACCAATTAATTCGAAGTAAACAAACACAACTCAGAATATATTTGGAACATACAAATGTTGGCAACAAGTCCTTGTGGAAATGGAATCTGGATTACAAAAACCAGGCCTAACCCTAATAGTCTGTGCCATTCAAGGCCTAATCCTAATAGTCTGTGCCATTCAAGGCTATATGCTCCACAACCCTGAATCCATGGAGGAAAGGGAATATGCAATGGGATCAAATTAAATAGGCAAACTATCACTGATGCATGACCTCATTTTGAGCCATACATCCTGCCCTCCCAATAGGAATCCTAAATCACTAACACTAATAGTCTACATCATGACAGTAACAACATTTGCAGCCACATGACCAGTACAGCCCACTGTGGCAGTATTTAGTGCAATGACACATTCACCTTTCAGTGGTGTGCTAACAAAACGTTCAATCACATATGATGAAGGACATTAACGTCGATGTTCACTCTTCACACATTGAATATTTAACTAATGTGAAGGAAGAACGGTATGCTAGGGCTTTACAAACACATGTGGTTTGAGTAACTCAAGTGGCACACATTGCCTCGATAGCAACATCACACAGAAAAGAGGTCTGATACAATCTTTTGAACTACCATACTATCAGATTGCAAGTTGCTTCTGGAAAAAATGTGTCCCTCCCAAGTGGGTGTCTGTACCAGGATCAACACATGTTCACTTTGTACTTCCAAAAAGCAAGGTATCACAGCAAATGCCACACCTTTGAAATGTCCAAATGAAGATGACATGATTAAGGACTGTGAATCAGAATAATGAGAACATTATTTTTACAACATATGACATTTAACTCAATTCACAAGTCATGAGGACATTCATAATTAGCAAAAGCACATTTCATCTATGTCACAGACCATATTACTCAATGTAGGGAAACTCTGATCCACTAACATCTTTGCCTTGAGCTTTGCTGCATTGACCATTCCTAACAAATTAGCATTGCAGCCTGATATGTTCCCTATGTCACAGGTTGTACTGACAATGGAGGTTAAAATTTGTAAAGGTAAACACACTCAGGTGAAGACGTGGTCCATCACATCTTGATGAAAGTCAACTCTTTCTGCTTCATCACGGTATTCTTCATTTGGGCATTTCAACATGGTCTTCCTAATCTGCAATTCTTAAGATGTTTCTCCTCAGGACGATATTATGGAAAATGCTTCAGGCAACCGTGATTTAGTACACCTTATCGGGTGAGTAGAGGAAGGCTCTAGCGATCTTGTTGAGGCGCCCAAAAACCTAGCCTCCAGGAGCCCGAAAGCCAACTTCACTGGCCTCCGTGTTCTTTCATGGGCCTCATTGAAGCAGACTTCCCCTGGGATGCTGGATTTCTCAGTGGTGTCAGTAACCACTGTTGGTTAGGATGTGCTGAATTTCCTACAAGGAAGCAACACATTAACAGATTATTGACATAGCAAGCAATTGTCCCTTCCTAAACTAGGATTGAGGCAAAAGATCAACAAGTCATATTGTACTTACTAAAAAGCCAGGCCCTCTCTGGTCCAAGATGTAACATCTGCATGGGTATATTGCTCTTCTTTAGAATGAAAGAATCATGTGTTGAACCAGGGAAGAGGGCACAAAGACTTGAGATGTATAAGTTTGGTAAGCAGACAACTTACACATTGATGGACTGAAAGTACTTCTGATAGCTGTAGACCTGTTCTCTGTTGTGTGGTGGCACCAAGGCAATATGCCTGCCATCTATTGCTCCAACCACATGTGGTATTCCACCCAAAGCATACAATTCTCCCTTCATGGTGGCCAAATCCTGTGGATGTGGGAATTGGATCCAGCTGTTCATTTTTGTCATCAAGGAGGCAAGGACGTCTTGTAGCACACCACTGAAAGTTGGCTTGGACATGCCCCCAAATACTGCCACAGTGTTTTGAAAGGTGCCAGTGGCTACAAAATGCAGTACTGCCAGGAGTTTCACCATTGGTGTTTTGGCTGATTCATATTGTGAGGCAGGAGAAAAGACGCCAACTGCTTACAGTATATTTTGCCTATTTAGACTATGGCCCTCATTACAACTTTGGCGGGCGGCAACTGCCACCTGCCAAGTTGTAACTGCTGTGCGGCGCCAATGCGGCCGCAATTCCGCGGTGGCCATTTCAACATCCCCGCTGGGCCAGCGGGCGGAAACCGAGTTTCTGCCCGCCGGCCCAGCAGGGATGTCAGCCGCAACACGGAAGCCGGCTCCAAATGGAGCCGGCGGTGTTGCGGCTGTGCAACAGGTGCAGTTGCACCCGTCGCGCTTTTCACTGACTGCTATGCAGACAGTGAAAAACTCCATGGGGCCATGGCATGGGCAGTGCAGGTACCCCCAGGGGCCCGTGACTCCCCTTTCCGCCAGGCTTTTCATGGCGGTTCCTACCGCCATGAAAAGGCTGGTGGGAGGGGGACTCTTAATCCCATGGGCAGCGCTGCAAGCAGCGCTGCCCTGGAGGATTACAAACCGCCGGGACCAATGTGGCGGTAAACCGCCGAGACCAACGTGGTGGTAAACCACCGGGACCAACGTGGCGGTAAACCGCCAGTCCCAGAGGTGCGACCGTGGCGCTTTGGCTGCTGTCATAATTCCATGGATTGCACCGCCAGCCTGTTGGCGGTGCATCTGACGAAACAGCCCTGGCGGTCTTTGACCACCAGGATTGTAATGAGGGCCTATATTACTTGATGACGTCCCTTTCCTCCATGGTCGCAAGGTCTGGAAGGGGCCCGAACACCTGGGGCCGTCATCTCCTACCCATGCCTGAGTTCAGACATATTTATGTATGTATGGAAAAGAAAAGACCACATTAAGTGGTCACACCATACTCTTAATGTCAAAACACATCTGATTTCTTGGTAACAGTAGAAATGTCTTTGGGTAATACATGTAGACACATTGATATCAAATATTTGGACTTCAAAAATGTTTACATTTTTATTTAAATTTTTGTCATTTTGTGCAAATAATGCATTTGAACTGTATTATTATTATTTGCACATAATGTTTTTTTGTTTTTTTAAATACTGTCAACGGAGGAGGTACTTGCCCGTGGAACTCTCATTGTCAAAGAGTCAAAGTTAACATTATGTTGTGTTGTATCTTTCCAAAAAAAGTGTAGTTCATATCTGATATTTAGAAATGCACTAGCTTCTTTTCAGAGTGCTATTGATGCACTAACAATTGAAAAATGCTCCACTTCATACCCAAAAACGGTAGCTGTCTGAACTTGCTATAAGGACATTGGCTACCCAAAAGCTGTCAGCGGATGTTTACCACGTTTTAGGTGGTGGCCTCCACGATGGACCATGCAATACGCTACGGTGTGTGATGGCTATGCACGAAATCCAATGGCTATGTCTATCTCCATCACAGATTGTGCCCACTGTGTACCTGTGCGCTGCATTGTGAAAAACACTCACTTGCATCGTTAACACTGCAGCCATCAAGATCTCCTCATCTTTTGCTGCTGTTACTGACCTCTGGGAGCCAGGATGTTGGACAAGGCAGCTGACAGGGCCCTTGCCTTCTCCGGTGAGGAGCTAGGGCTCCTTGCCATGGAGGTTCTGTGCCTGTACAGCCAACTCTATGGGACCCCAGAGGAACAGGTACATGTCTGATTGGGGAATGTCTGACTGAGTAACTTCTTCCTTTCTGATTCACAGGCTATTTGATTCCTTTTTGGTAATGTAGGTAGTGTTGTGATTGCAGTTGACAGAATGATGGGGCAGATGCTGGAATAGACTGTTTTTGACTAATGTCTGAAATGTCTGTGCATGACAATGTTAAGTCACCTGAAAGTAGAAGCTGTAATGTGTGTCCATGTAGCATACTAATCCTATTTCATCACACAAACAGCGAGCCACTGACTACCCGTGGCCAGTAGACTGTGTATCAGTAGTATTACTGACAACATACAGCCAAGGGTGAAATGATGTTGATGTTTAGGTAATATGTAGAGTATGGAGTTGCCTGATGCTGTACTGTCATGTGGGATTACAGCACATAATGTGTATTAGTTGCTCTGTATGGTTTAGACCTGTCCTGGAGCCACATATAGGTAATGTTAGTTTTAGTGCATTAAGTTCAGATGGCACAGGCTCACAATCATCCATCCCAGTCTGTCTCATTCAAAAACACACTTGTTCAAACAAACCACAAATCTTTGTTCCAGCTATGTTGTATGGCATCATCACTGAGGCTGACACACATCCAACAAACATGAAGATCTCTGGAGATGTAAGTTGATCAGACTCTGTCTGATGCTGTGTGTGGTGTATTTCTTTGTGCTGGAGGATGCCACTAGATTCCTCCTCACAAGGCAAGTACTGCTGTGGCAAGGCACATGGTTGCATTAAAAAAAGGGATTCCTAGCATTTTCACAATCACACGCGGGACAGTTTCACAAAACATGCCCCATGTCATGATTGGGTCAGGTGGGATGGTACGTCACAAATGAATGTAGTGAATGTAGGCTTCATTACTGGTAACTGTGGCAAACTGCTTAATTATGATGCAGATGATATGTCAGACTTGACATTGGTGCTATGACAATATGAGAATGTGTATTTGCTGCAAAAGGTTTGGTATTCTGTGTACAATGGCAGCATTCCTTGTCTGACACATGTTTGAGTTTGTCTAGAAAACTCCTAGTAAGTTAATGTGGACAGCAGCAAATGGACCTAAGACCACATAGATGTTGTTGTATCCCATCTGGAGCAGTCAATTTCCATCCAAACATCTTACCATTTGGGAGAAGTGAATCAATTTTAGCTCTATTCTGCAGTGGTTCAGAGATGTAGTCAGGCCTACATGTTTACTCATGCTATTGAAACCATTTGTTATAGAGTGTACTACAAGTGTATAAGTGACAAAGGCATACATTATATAGGAGCTGAGACGGGGGAATTATTGAATTTGCTGCAAATGTTATGTGATGTACATTGATGTCCAATTGTATTCTCACAGATACCCTAAAACATTTGGATTTTTTTTTCAGTATCAACTTGGCAAGTTAAAGGTGACAGGGACCACATCAGCGGGAATGAAGCTGGCCACTGGTGATTGGGTGTGGACACCACAGACCCTGAGGGACCTAGTAGCATGGAGGTCAACATCTGTGTCTTCATCCACCCCCCCATGCCAATCTCTACCCTCCCAATTGACTGTAGCTACACCGCTAAAAGTGGTGGAATCACCTTTGCTGCAAGCACCTCTGCCCCTGTCCTGGTGTCCCAGGTTGGACTCACTGGGGAGGCTGTAGATATTTTAAAATGATTGTTGTAGGCCAGACTGCACTATTGAATGCCATTCAGGGGCTGACCAGCCGGAGCACCTAAATGCTGGCTTACCTAGATGGCATTCACAGTGCACTGTCTGGCCTACAGTGGCCATTCCAGGGTCTGGCTTCCTCATTGCCCCCAGCCTCCCACCTACCCCAACCTCGAGCCAGACTGCCACCCCTTCCCAATGCCAAATCCCTCAACCCATCCCTGTCCAAAAAACATGCAAACATATGCACACCCCTACAACAACAACCACAAGCAGCATATCCCAATAATAACACATCAAGGAACACAGGCACACACATGCAGATGCCACACACACCGCCATCACACCCCCAGTCAGTGCATCCATCACAACACAACTACATACCCCCACCACCACACCCACAGACACAATACCCACCCTTACAGAAACACCCACACATAGTGCAAGCACATCCCACGGAGTGCACCTATCACATCTCCAGAGCCCTGGCTGTAAAAAAAAAGAGGGGGAGGGCGCTGAGCTCCCCTCCAAGGCCAATTTTGGTTCAGGGAACCCCAGGACCTGGCCCTTTTTAAGAACAGGAAGGGAGGGGGCTGCACAGCCCTCTCACTGGCCAATTTTGTCCAAGGAACCATATCCCCTGGAGTCAATCTCATGCTTAGGGCATGACTGTAGTGTCTTGAGGTAAGCACCCCTATAACTTCAGAATTTCTATGATTTTGTGTATGTAAAATCTAAACCTAACTATCACCTCCCTGTACCCTTTGCTGTTTTCAGTGAAATTGTAAGGTTCTTTTAAAGCTTTTTTCCTATCTATAACGTATCAGTAACCTTTGGCTTTTCAGTGAAGATATATATTTTATAAATATCAAAACAATGCTGTTCTATTCTTAAAGAGCCAAAGAAACTATGCAAAAAGAAGCAGAGAACTCTTGGTATTTCACACGTTTATGTGTACACACAGTCAAAACATCCCTTTTAACCAAAGGTAATTACACAGAAAAAAGGCTAAACAATGTGGAGAACAGATACAAGCAAAGTGCCATATTCTAAAATGCTGATATCATGCTTCAGTTCATGTTTAATCAAAGGATATTAATGGCTGTAGTATTGTATCTTCATATTATGGAATAGTTCATGTAACCATGATTTTAAGTAGGTATATTCACTCATTTAGTCAATTTTATATTCCATAGAGGAAAATGTGCATGTTTATATAGATGAGGCATGGTTTAGCGGTAGTAAACAGGATATTGAATCATGACTTCCAATGATTCATAAAACAAATTTGCATTAAAAATGTACCTATTATGGAACAAGTATTACGAAATTACTATCATCCCATAAAGGAAACCCCAATCAGTATATCCAAAGAAATAAATTAATAGAATACAAAATCCAAATTTACAGTGTAATCAAATGAGATAAAAATAGCTCTCAGGGTTATCTCCCTATCAAAATAGAGAAATGTTAAGAACTAATTATCGATTCAATAATACCTCTACAGTTACAAATCCATAGTGGAAAGTGTAAGTCATTGGGCAAGGTAGCTGAAGTTTGAATATAACAGGGACTTAAACCCCTTACAAAAAATTCAAAAATGTACAACTTAACACCAAAAGACAGCATGTTATCTCATTAATTATAGTCCACAAAAATTGAAATTGTATCATTGCTATTGGAAAGTGTTTTTTTAGTAGGTGCTGGTAGTTACCTGCAACTACCACAATCACAAATAAGGTCCAGTCAAAACCTTGTAAATGAATTCTTGGTCAACCCTTGGTATTGTATTTTTCAAATGTTTCCAAACTTCCAGAGCTTCTTTCAGAATTTCCTTTTGGGGTCTTGAATTGTCCACAACAACCACCAAGGTTCCAAAAGCTCTGAGTTGCTCGTTGGAGAATTGGGACTACAACTCCCACAATGCACCTTGTCAAATCCTTAAAAGTCCTCCCACTAGTGTAACTTTCCTCTACACTCCCCTTCCAGCACCTTTCCTGATTCAGTTACTAGGGCTCCCATCTTACTGGGGTTGCAGGAAGTGTGGGTGTCCCTGGTTTCTGTCCTAAATGTCCTTCTCCATTTGAAGGCCAGTTTGGCAACCCAACCCCCTTCCTGTCCTGGCAGCAGAACTCCTCCCACCTGATGTCTCCTTTATCTCAGCCCAGGCCACTTCACATCTCATCAGAGCAGCTTGGCTCAGTCTGTCAAAAGGCTGACCAATAAGAAGAGGCCGCTACTGGGCTGGTTTTAGGTAATGTTAGGAAAGCAGTTCTACAACTACTTTCCTGCAATAGTTATAATGAATCCAAACTTGGCAAGTTGTTGGATATATTGTAAATATTATTTCAACACTTTGATTTGAATGACTGATCTTGCTCACTCCTGTCAAACATGAGACTTTATTAAAGTTTAATAAAACCTATTGAGCTAGCTGTGCCACAATGGGGGTGGGGGGGGGTACAAAGTTGGCAGAGTATACTAACCATCTTTTATAATGTCCCTGCTTATTATTACAATGCACCCTACTCTTGGCACCTGGGTAGACCTTAGGGTTGACTTATATGTAAAAGAAAAGAGATAGTTTAAGACTTTAGAAGCAATTTACCTAGTACTTTACATAGTTTAATTTTAAAAGCAGTCTGTAAGGTAGGGCTGGCTGTTAACATAACAGCAGCCAACACATCACTACACACTATTATATTAAATCTACTGGGCCTTTAAACCTACATGTCCTAACATGGTAGGGACTTACAGGTAGGCTGTGAGAACCAATTATAATTATGACAAATTACCATATACCTTTTAAACAGAGCACTGGTCCTGGACCTGATTAGCTAAGCCCAGGCCACACTAAGAGGGTCATTCTGACCCTGGCGGCCGGTGGCCGCCAGGGCCACCGACCACGGGAGCACCGCCAACAGGCTGGCGGTGCTCTAACGAGCATTCTGACCGCGGCGGTTCAGCCGCGGTCAGAAGCGGAAAGTCAGCGGTCTCCCGCTGACTTTCCGCTGCTCGTGTGAATCCTCCATGGCTGCGGAGCGCGCTCCGCAGCCATGAGGATTCTGACCCCCCCTACCGCCATCCTGTTCATGGCAGGAAAGCTGCCATGAACAGGATGGCGGTAGGGGGGGTCGCGGGGCCCCTTGGGGCCCCTGCCGTGCCCATGCCAATGGCATGGGCACGGCAGGGGCCCCCGTAAGAGGGCCCCGCAAAGTATTTCAGTGTCTGCCTTGCAGACACTGAAATACGCGACGGGTGCCACTGCACCCGTCGCACCTTCCCACTCCGCCGGCTCGATTACGAGCCGGCATCCTCGTGGGAAGGTCATTTTCCCCTGGGCTGGCGGGCGGTTTTTCAGCAACCGCCCGCCAGCCCAGGGGAAAACTTGTAATACCCGCCGCGGTCTTTTGACCGCGGCGCGGTATTTTGGAGGGCGGCATCCTGGCGGGCGGCCTCCGCCGCCCGCCAGGGTCATAATGAGGCCCTAAGAGTCAGAAAACATCAGTATGAGTCAAAATGAGGGCAAAAAGTGGGGAGACACTGCAAAAAGCCCCATTTTCTTGTAATTGTCTAATACGTCATGTACTATAAATACAATAGGGTGCAAATGGCATACAGTGACAGGTAATAATGAAAAAGCACAAGTTATAAGAAGCATCTTATCTGATATAGTGTGCTATATGAATCTGACAAGTTGGCAAAAAAGGGGGATTAAACCACAGAAGATACCCTCGAAGCTGATAGAACAAAAGAACACATTTTTTATCTATCTCCCAGATTTCCCTTGAGCTCCTCCTTTGTGTTCCACTTACCAGGGTATTTTGTCTGAAGTTCTATAATGTACCTGGACATTTTCTGCCTAAGGATAATATTTCTATCCCCTCCTCTCATTTTATAGGGTTCATGTTCAACTGCATAGTATGTAAACTTGGTTCTGTCTCTAAAATGTGACTCGTGGAAGCACCTAGCAATGTGGTAATGGGGGTCTTTGTTATCGATAGCCGGCATATGCTCCATTGCTCTCTTTTTCAAAGCATGAATTGTGCTTCCCACATATTTCTTATTACATGGACAAGTTAGAACATAAACCACAAACTCAGTAGTAAAAGTCAGGAACTGGTTGATACTCATGGAGCCTGTGCAATATGGTGCTGTGTTTATCTTACACTTTTACTATAGCGACAGGCTTTACATTTGCCGCATGGGAAAAACTCTTTCAATTCATGAGTTTGAGTATCTCTTCTTATGGTTTCATTGCAGGCAAGCTGATCCCTGAGTAAACATCCTTTTCTGTGTGTGATACTGGGTTTATCATCTAGAATATTCTCCAAAATTGGATCACATTTGAGTATTTCCCGGGCTATACTGCAGTATGCTCCTTACCTCTCTAGATCTGGTATTATATGTAGTGATCATATGTGCAGGTTGATCATTATCTGCTCCTTTCTTATTTTGCTGCTTAAACAGAATGTAGTTTCTGCTAGTAGTTTTGATGTACTCTATGGTTTTGTTTAAAGCCCACTCAGGGTACCCTCGTTTTGAGAACCTCACAATCATGTTTGCCTGTTCTTGTGGATATAGCTCTTCAGTACTACAACTGAGTTTGGATCTAAGGAGTTCCTCATAGGGTATACTCCATTTCAGAGCATGTGGATGACCACTGTGCACATGCAGCACTGTGTTGCCTGCAGTAGGTTTTTATGTAATCTAGCTACCAGTTTATTATCAACTACTTTAATGTTGACATACAAGAAATCCACACTGTCCTTACTGATGTTATAGGTGAAGTCCAAAGTCAAACTATTTGCTTTTAGTTTCTGTACAAATTTGTTATCAGATTTTGCATACCTTTCTGTACAATGAAGAGGTCATCAATATACCTCAACCATAGTTTCACCTGTTTCATCAATTGAGATGATTCTTCTGCAATGGAAACCTACTCCTCCCACCAGCCCATAACATTTTTTGCAAAGCTGGGGCCAAAGCAAGTTCCCATCGCAGTCCCATTCAGTGTTCAACTAAACATCTAAATGTTATTAGTAAGGCAATGAACTGCATGTGAGCGGTATTTTCCTGGTTATTTTTATATGTAGATAACAGTGCTTTCTTTGATTTTACGTGAACGTCTGTGCTAACTGTTTTGCAACAACCTTGTAAGTGCACGAAATGAGTAATTTGCATGAATAATGTCTGTATATATATATATATATATATATATATATATATACACATATACATATATGTATATATATATATATATGTGTGTGTGTGTGTGTGTGTGTGTACATATAAGTAATGTCATAGTTGGATATCAGTTTTAACATAACATTTTAAACTTAAAAAACACAGAAAGGCAGCAGTAACAGTTAACCCAAGTAACTATAACTTGTGCCCTATATCCTATCTATATCTATGCCCTATATATATCTAAGCCCTAAATATATTTACATATATAAAAACTGAGAATTTCACCAGTTATTACCTTGTCATTCTCGTCCTTGTCTCTCAAGGATGTATTTTCAAATATCCATCATCACAGGTTAGGTGATATGTGAGGCCATAAGCAGTGCATGGAGAGGACACGAGTAATAGTTACAAACCACTCACATAGCTATAAATGTGTAACTTGAATTTCTAAAAAACTACTGAACGGATTTGCAGCATAGCACATGAAGCACACTTTATGGTTAAGACCTAACTATCTTCCAAACAGCAGCAACGTTATTAGCAAACTAAAAATCCCTTTTTTGTGGCAACTGGGACATAACTAAAATGACCTACAGTTACTTGGGTGGCCATTACAACCCTGGCGGACGGTGTTAAAGTGGCGGTAAAACCGGCAACAGGCCGGCGGTAAAAAAATTGCAATTACGACCGTGGCGGAAACCGCCAACAAAGAAAGCCACTTTAACACTCCGACCGCCACGGTGGTACAAACAAACAGCTTGGCGGTCACCGCCAACAGACAGGCGGGAGACAATGTACTGCCCACACTATTATGACAGGCCAATCCGCCAACTTTTCCGGGGCGGATTCACCGCGGATAAAAACACGGCAGAAACTGGAATTTCGAAGGAAAAACGCTTACCTCTACACACTCCACGAGGAACGAGGACACCATGGAACCGGAACTCCAAATTCTACCTGCGATAGACTTCCTGCTCCTCTACCAGGAGCACGAACGCCGGCAGCGAAGACCATGGTGAGTACTGCACCTAAGACACAGGGGAGGGGGGAGGGAAAAAACAGTGACACACACACGCAACATCCCCACCCTCACCCACTACAACACACACACTAATGCATATCAATACATCACAGTTACACCCCCCAAACCCACCAGAAGAATGCAAAGACAATAGAAAAATAGTGTAACCATTGTAATATATTAAAAACAAGTAGGCAGAAATATATATATACACAATGTACAAAATAAATACCAAGCATAGTAGTCCAGGTAGTGCACATAAAAAAGTCCGTGGAACACTGGGACCACACGGTATGGGCGAGGCCCACACAAGATCCCCGACCATGACGGAGAGAACACTGCAGGGGCATCAGACAGCAACTAAACAGGCACCTCAGGGGGAGGTAAAGGGGGGGCACCTCAGCTGCTTGAGTGCACAATGACAAATCCACAAGGGGGCCCACATGCCCACTGTTCAATCTTGGGGAGTGCAAAGCCACAGTCTCACAAGTCTCTTCAGTGAGTGGTCTGCCCACTGTTCAATCCTGGGGAGTGCAAAGCCACAGTCTCACAAGTCTATACAGTGGGTGGTCTGCCCACAGTTCAATCCTGGGGAGTGCAAAGCCACAGTCTCACAAGTCTACAGTGAGTGGTCTGCCCACTGTTCAATCCTGGGGAGTGCAAAACCACAGTCTCTCAAGTCTATACAGTGGGTGGTCTGCCCACTGTTCAATCCTGGGGAGTGCAAAGCCACAGTCTCACAAGTGGATGACAGTCTCCACTGGTTCTGGAGGGGGCATGGTGCCCAGAGTGCGTCATCCTGTTAAGGACAGAGGTAGTGGATGACAGTCTCCACTGGTTCTGGAGGGGGCATGGTGTACAGAGTGCTTCATCCTGTCAAGGACAGAGGTAGTGGATGACAGTGTCCACTGGTTCTGGAGGGGACTGGTGTCCAGAGTGCATCATTCACCCCGTGACGGACCCAGTTGCGTCAGTGCCCCTGCCGCTCATGGGCTAGCGGTGCTTGAGATGGCGGTGCCCTGTTCAGCGGTGCTAGAGATGGCGGTGCCCTGTTCAGCGGTGCTTCAGATGGCGCGCCCTGTTCAGCGGTGCTTCAGATGGCGGTGTCCTGTTCAGTGGTGCTTCAGATGGCGGTCTACCTTGCAGGGTCTCAGCTGCTGACGGTCCTTCATGGCCCAACTGGCCTTTTGCTGGCGGTCCTTCATGGCCCAGCTGGGCTGGTGCTGGCGGTGGCCTCCTGGGCAGCTGGGCCTCCTGGGCAGCTGGGCTGGGGCTGGCGGTGGCCTCCTGGGCAGCTGGGCTGGTGCTGGCGGTGGCCTCATGGGCAGCTGGGCTAGGGCTGGCGGTGGCCTTCTGGGCAGCTGGGCTTGTGCTGGCGGTGGCCTCCTGGGCAGCGGGGATGATGGCGGTCTTCTCCACCGTGCTGCTCTTCCCAGACTTGCTGGGTTTCTTGTGGCCCTTCCCCACCTTGGAAGGTGTCACAGCTGACTGTTCACTCCCAACGGGACCCCTGGGAGTGGCTTTGGTGGCTGGAGTCTTCCCCCTCTCCCGCCGGGCACTGGACAACTTCTGATGCTTCACAGGTGGGGGACTGTTTGTGCTGTGGCTCCATGCCACACTGGCTGCCCTGGTGTCCGGTGCACTCCACATTCCGGTGACTACAGGCACCACTGGTCCCGAAGATGTTGTGGCTGAGGTGCTACTTCGGGACCTAGGAGACGGACGGGGTGGGGGAGGTGTGGGAAAGAGGTCAAGGGTGGACAGGAAAAGTTTTTGGGAGACACTGGGACGGGTAGCTGGAGGGGGTTTGGGAGTGGAGGAACAGGTGGTGGCTGTAGGAGGTGTACGTTTGGTGACTTTGGGTGAAGGTGCTTGCGCTGGAGGCTGTCGTGAGGTGGATGGCTGTTGGGTGGGTGTGTGCCTGCATTTGTGTATCTTGGGAGGGGGCGTCACAGACACACTGGGAGAGGACACAGGGGACGTGTGAATGGTAGTGGGGGTGGTGACTGCACGTGAGCGGGTTGTGGTGGTGGGTGTGCTGGAGAGGGACGTAGTGGTTGTAGAGGTAGTGCGTGCAGGTGTGAGTGTAGACGAGACTGGGAGGGAGGAGGGAGACGAGGAGGAGGGGGACACAGTGGAGGCAGTGGATGTTGGTGTGTCTGCATGTGGGTGATGCTTGCGTGAGTGCCTGTGGGATGTGTGGTGCTTCTGTTTGCCTGAGCTTCCCTTGGGTGTTGAGGTGTGTGCATGCTGGTCTGTAGGTGTGCTTGGGATAGGCAGAGGTACAGGGGATTGGGTCGGGGTTGAGGAAGTTGGAGGGGGGAGGCTAGAGACGGGGACAATGGCTGCCATCAGTGCTGAGGCCAGAGTCTGAAAAGCTTGGTGAAGGGCCGCCTGACCAGAATGAATGCCCTCCAGGAACGCATTTGTTTGTTGGAACTGCCTCTCTACACCCTGGATGGCATTCAAAATGGTAGACTGCCCAACAGTGAGGGACCTGAGGAGGTCAATGGCCTCCTCACTGAGGGCAGCAGGGGTGACTGGGGCAGGGCCTGAGGTGCCTGGGGCGAAGGTGATGCCCACCCTCCTGGGTGAGCGGGCACGGGGCAAAGGCTGAGGGGCTGCTGGGAGGGCGGTGCTGGTAGGGGGGGGTGGCGGCTGTACCTGTATATGCGGGGGGCACAGATGTTGCCGCCACCACAAGGGAGCTCCCATCAGAGGACAAGTCCGTGTCGCTGGTCTCAGCTCCTGTCCCAGCCGTGGATCTCCCCTTGCCCTCCGTCCCACTGGTGAATTCTGACTCCGTAGTGTCGCCCTCTAGGGCCATGTGGGAAGCAGCTCCCTCGAGCTCCGGTGCCACTGCTCCTCCGCCTGATGATGCTAATGCACACAAGAACAGGGAGACCAAAAAAAGGGGGGGGAAGACAGAAGAAAGACATGTTGAGGGCATGCATTACCGCTACCGTTGGCGGACACGACAGACACAGAAGCCCCTTGCACTACGCTGCGCTCTTGGGCTCCACTGTTCAATTCCTGGGAAATGGCCTACAAGGCTATGGACAACATCTGCACACATAGATGGCCCAGGGGCATGACTAGCTGTACTTGGCACTCTATAGAGGTGGGGTGGGGTGCCACATGGCCTGCCTTACGGAGGAGCCTTGCCTACGGAACTTGCCTTTGCCTAGGGAAACCCACAGCCCACCTCCCCCACCCAGACACCTCGTAATGCACGCAAAGTCAGCTGAATGAGAGTGTACTCATCCCCTTGTGTCTACTGTGATGCCCTCAAGCGCCCATCCAACTCCGGGTAGGCCACCGCCAGGATCCTGAACATCAGGGGGGTCATGGTGCGACGGGCACCCCTCCCACGTTGGGAGGCCATCCCCAGCTGAGCCTCCGCAGTCTTCTTGCTCCAGCGGCGAATGTCCTCCCATCTTTTCCGGCAGTGAGTGCTCCGTCTGTGGTAGACCCCCAGGGTACGGACGTCCTTGGCGATGGCACGCCAAATATCTTTCTTCTGGTGGGCGCTGACCTACATGAAATGTACAGGGGAAAAAGAGAAGTTATTACCAACTGCACCGTCAAAGTGATTGCCCCCCATCCCTACCCTTGCCATGTGGCACATGCATTCACCGTCTTTCATGCACGCAGCACTCTGCCCCCTTCCTTCTTACATCCAGCCCTCTCCACACAGGTATAGCCCATACAACATGCGCCCTGTGTACTTACCTTTTTGTCTGGAGGACCGTAGAGTAGCGTGTACTGGGGGAGGACCCTATCCACGAGTTTCTCCAACTCCTCAGATGTGAAGGCAGGGGCCCTTTCCCCAGACACTCGAGCCATTGTCTCTTCCAGGCCGAGGTCACAGCAGCACTTGCAGTGTAGGTCCTCTCCTGTCGAAGATCAGGTATAGAGTGATTGAACAGATAGAAAATGTCGGTCACGTCCACGGCAGTGCGTACCGTCACCGCCGGCGTACATCGTCATTGGCTCCTGGGACCCAAATGGGTCCAATGTTAACCAATGCAGCATTGCGCCGCGGTCTTCGACCGCCTCCCGTGACGGTGTACAACGCCAGCGCAGTTACCTCACATCCCATTGTCCCACTTTACAGGTCAGGCAGCCTTTTGTGTATGAATGGTATTCTGTGTAAACTGTGGGTACGTACCTCTGAGTTGTTTGATTCTGTGCTCGCTGTTGTCCTTCATAGGCACCGTCCACTGGGACATGTGAGGAAATGGCGGCATCCTCCAGTGTACCGACAGTTGGTGGACCTGTCGACAATGGGGAGCAACATTTGATTATCACATACAGGCTTGACCGTGCCACAATCCAGGAACTGTGTACCCAGTTGGAGCCAGACCTGATGTCAGCAATCCGCCATCCCACAGGAATCCCCCCTCAAGTGCAGGTGCTGTCAGTGCTCCATTTCCTTGCAAGTGGGTCATTTCAACCAACAGTACCCATTGCATCAGGGATGTCCCAGCCTATGTTTTCCAACGTATTGTCCAGAGTGTTGTCTGCCCTTCTGAAACACATGCGGAGCTACATCGTTTTCCCTCAGGTGGAGGATTTGCCTACAGTGAAAGGGGATTTCTATGCCCTGGGACATATCCCCAACATCATAAGTGCCATTGATGAGACCCATGTGGCTTTGGTCCCCCCTCCCACAGGAGTGAACGGGTGTACAGAAACCTGAAGAGTTCTCATTCTATGAATGTACAGATGGTATGTTTGGCCGACCAGTACATCTCCCATGTGAATGCCATGTTCCCTGGCTCAGTGCATGACGCCTACATCCTGCGGAATAGCAGCATCCCTTATGTGATGGGTCAACTCCATAGGCACCGTGTGTGGCTATTAGGTGAGCACCTGGAAGCAAGTCAGTGGGAATGGTTGTCTGGGTTTGGGGATATCCCTCCAGGTTAGTGTGTGTCTAACAGTTGTCCATCACCATTTGCAGGTGACTCTGGTTACCCCAACCTGTCATGGCTACTGACCCCAGTGAGGAATCCCAGGACAAGAGCAGAGGAACGCTACAATGAGGCCCATGGGCGAACTAGGAGGGTGATCGAGCGGACCTTCGGGATCCTGAAGGCCAGGTTCAGGTGCCTCCATATGACAGGTGGATCCCTATTCTACTCACCAAAAAAAGGTGTGCCAGATCATCGTTGCCTGCTGTATGCTTCAAAACTTGGCTTTGCGACGACAGGTGCCTTTTCTGCAGGAGGATGGTCCAGATGGCGGTGTTGTTGCAGCTGTGGAGCCTGTGGACAGTGAAGACGAGGAAGCAGAGGAAGAAGTAGGCACAACAGGGACTCAGTGATCCAGCAATATTTCCAGTGAGACACAGGTAAGAATACAAACCTGCCTACTACATGTACTTTAACACTACTACCTCTCTACTGTATGTCGTTTTCACCCAGTGTATGGTCACTGAGTTGTCACTTTCCCTTACGATTTAACAGATGTGGGTCTCACTGTGTGACATCTGCTTAGATGCCTCATGGGCTAGAGCTGTGTGACATAGGTATGTTGACATTACTATTTAAAAAGCATTTTGTCACTGTAATTGCTAATACACTATTTCAAAATCACAGACAGACTCCAGATTGTTTTGTGCTTTAGGTGTGTTTATTTAAGTGCTCAATATTGGAGGGGGTAGTGAAATGGTGAGGGGTGATGGTGGAGGAATGTCCATGGCAGAGTCCAGTCTATTAGTCTCACAGGTACATTGCCCATATGGGCATAGGAAGTGGAGCTGGGGCAGTTTAAGTATGGACAGGGTGACTAAGTGGGACAGTAGGATGGCAATCAGGGTGGTCTCATTTCTTGGCGGGGGGTCTTGGCATCGTGCTCTGTCTTTGACCTGGATCTCAGGGACCAATTGCGGGGTGGTTCTCCCTCTGCAGGGGGTGGGGTGCTGGTGTGGTGGCCGTGTGGCGGGGCGTCCTGCCCACTAGCGCCGATGGAGGTGGTGGGCAGTTCGTTGTCCATGCTAGTGTCAGGGGCCCCTTGTAGTGCCACAGTGTCCCTCCTGGTGTTCACTAGTTCCTTCAGCACCCCTACGATGGTGCCCAGGGTGGAGCTGATTGTTCTGAGTTCCTCCCTGAAGCCCATATACTGTTCCTCCTGCAGGCGCTGGGTCTCCTGAAACTTGGCCAGTACCGTTGCCATCGTCTCCTGGGAG
Organism: Pleurodeles waltl; assembly: GCF_031143425.1. NCBI lineage: Eukaryota > Metazoa > Chordata > Amphibia > Caudata > Salamandridae > Pleurodeles > Pleurodeles waltl. The sequence goes on along the minus strand of NC_090448.1, from coordinate 1,076,978,955 downwards.
TGGTGGTATGCTCCCATGATGGAGGAGAGGGCCTCTTGGAGAGTGGGTTCCCTTGGCCTGTCCGCCCCCTGTCACACAGCAGCCCTCCCTGTTCCCCTGTGTTCCGGGGCCTCCGTCCCCTGGACCGTGTACCCACTACCACTGCCCCCAGGTGGTTGTTGTTGTTGGGGTGGTGGGTTATCCTGGGTTCCCTGTAGTGGTGGACACGCAACTGATTGACGTGTCCTGGGGACGGAGGTAGGGGCCCGCTGGGTGGGTGCTGTGCTGGTGTTTCCAGAGGGTGGAAGGTCTGTAGTGGCCTGTGACTGTGTGATGGGAACCGACTGTCCCGAGGTCCCCGATGGGCCGGGCTGGTCATCTAGATCCAGTTGGACAGAGCTGCTGTCATCACTGTTGGCCTCTTCTGTTGGTGGTGTGGACATGTGTGGACCCTCCTGTCCGGTGACATTGGGTAGGGGTCCTGCAGGGGTATAAAGGGATGGTTATTACATCTGTGTGTGTCATGGTGTGCAATGGGTGTTTGACCTTGTACCCCAGTGTTTGTATTCCTGTGTGGGACCTTGTGTGATGATGGTTTAGGGGGTTGTATGGGTATGTGCAGTGGGCATGCTTTAGTGATGGGTGTCCATTCTTTGTTGTTGCATGCAGGGCTTGGTGTTGGGATGGGTGGTTAGTGATGTTGGGACATATGTGAGGAGTTGGGATGCTGGGGGTGAGGGTGGGGGTATGTGATAGCATGCAGGTAGGGTGGGAGTTGTAATATTTATGATTGGACTTACCAGAGTCCATTCCTCCACCTACTCCTGCGAGGCCCTCAGGATGCAGTATAGCCAAGACCTGCTCCTCCCATGTTGTTAGTTGTGGGGGAGGAGGTGGGGGTCCACCGCCAGTCCGCTGAACCGCCAGGTGGTGTCTTGAGACCACGGAACGCACCTTCCCTCGTAGGTTGTTCCACCTCTTTCTGATGTCCTCCCGATTTCTTGGGTGCTGTCCCACTGCGTTGACCCTGTCCACTATTCTTCGCCATAGCTCCATCTTCCTTGCAATGAAGGTGTGCTGCACCTGTGCTCCGAATAGCTGTGGCTCTACCCAGACGATTTCCTCCACCATGACCCTAAGCTCCTCCTCCGAGAACCTGGGGTGTCTTTGCCTTGCCATGGGGTGGTATAGGTGATGTGTGGGGTGGAGTGTGTGGTGATAAGTGTGCTGATATGTAGTGGTGTGTTGTGTGAGGTGCGTGGAAGTTGTGGGTGATGGTGTAGTGTGCCTGTGGATGCTGTTGTTCTTGCTGGTGCTCTCTCTCTGGCCTTCTTTTGGATTTTTTTGTCATGGGGGTTTGTGGGTGATGTGGGGGTGTGTTTTATATTGTATTGTGTGTGTGGTAGTGGTGTGTGTATGTGTATCAGGTGTGTGTATTTAGAATCGTCCAATGTGGCTGTGTTTTGTAAGAGTGTGTGTATTTTGAGCGCGGCAGTGTGTACCGCCAATGGAATACCGCGGTTGAAAGACCGCTGCGTGGATTCATGTGTCGTGATAGTGTGGGCGTATTTCTGTTGGCGTGGCGGTGGAGGATTTGTTTTCGCCAGTTTATCACTGACCTTTGGTGTGGCGGACTTGTGTGGGTGTCTGAATTTTGGCCGATTCCGAAATGTGGGTCATAATAGCAGTGGCGGGTTTCCACGGCCGCAGCGGTGTGTTGGCGGTCTTCTGCACGACAGTAGGCGGCTTTTACCGCCAATGTTGTAATGACCGCCTTGGTCCTAACTATAACTGCACAGTGGGTGAATGCTGATATATGTGTGTGTGTGTCTTTGTGTATCTATGCGTCTGTGTGTGTGTATATATAATAACTAAAGTTCCATTCAGCACGCCTGCACAAAACCTTTTAATAACAAAATTATTCACCTTGGGTTTGGCATGGCACATTTCATACAGATCCATCAAAGGGGGGAAAAATAGAAGAGAGGGAGCAGAAAAAACTTACATTTCCTATTTTAACTCCCAAAAGATTATTGGATCCTCAATGCAGAAGAAGGAGCAGATTGGAATTACACCAAAGCTGGCCAGAGAAGGTTTAAAAAAACGAATGCTTACAATTTGTGTCAATCTAGGTATGAAGATGATAAGTGTTGTCTGGATCATCAATCCTGTATGGTCCATGAACCCAGATTGACTAAGATGCCTAAGCTCAAAATTAAAACCAATATTCAAACCTGGTTATACAAGACAGCTTTTACTTCTGATAAGCATTTTGGGTTTGTGAATTCAAAGCTGAGCTTAGATCTGGGAAGCTATCTAACTATCATAACTGGGCTCAGACACTCAGTACTCAAGTCCTGAAAAATAAATGACAGGAACCAACAAGCATTTGCAATGCAGTGGGTCTTGCATTTGCTCGAGTTAGAGCTATTAGTATTGTAAACTCCTAACCCGACTTTTCTTGCCACATAAATTGAAAATTAAACCAGTTTCTCATAAGCGAGACGATTCACAGCCCCACGGCCGCCATGAGCATCAGCATAACGAGACACACAAAAGGAAAAAGAAGTTTGCTTGTAGTCAAACTTATCTGCAAAAGTGCAATTAGCCATGTAACAGGGGCGATGGCCAAGGTGGTAACAAAACCTCCCAAAGGAGGGACAACAGTAAACCATTTACAAATGTCTTCAAAGGATTTTTGAAGGGCAAGCTAACGAACGAGTGGTACTGAGGGGCGTGGTTGAAAGCCCAGATACATACCAACAAGTAGGGCTTGCACGCTTCTATGCTCGAGCTAAAAAGGGGGCAGGAGTAACCTCCTCCTTGGGCGATGATCTTGTAGGTTAAATTTTATCCCTGTAGAGGAAAACAAATCTTTCTGTGACCATTTGTAATCCTAAATGCAACATTCAAGACCTTTCTACAGATTGTCCACTCTTGACCAATCTGTCTAAAATTTTAAATTATCAATCTGAGGAGCCATGGTATTTTTCATGCTGTATTGTCAAATTTGGGCAGATGTTTAGTGTTGAAATCATGCCATCTGAATACATGTTTACATTATTCAATCTCTTTTTCCTGACCCAATGGGGCTAACTTTTAACCCAACCCTAAAATTCCAAAGGGATAACTGAATACAGCCCAGATTCCATGGGAAACAAAACATTCCAGGATCATTGATAGCCTGTTTCCTTTGCCACTAACAAGCCCATTGGGAGATTGAAATGATGAGGCAACAAAATGCCTGACTAGCTTAAGACAGAACACAGCAATAAAGAGAAAGACATTTCTGACTCTGAGATCCTGTCTGCAGAAGGAGATACTATGGGTTGCTGGAACCAGCCATGATGCTTGGGACCATAAACGGGGAGCACAAGGAATCCCATGAGCCGTAAAAAGTAGAGCAATTCCTGGACAACACGGACCACTAAGAAATCAGTCTCACACCACATGCAGAACCAGACAAAACTATCTGAAGTAGGAAACAGTCTTAGTGATGATTAACCCACATTGGTACTACAGACATTAAGACAGCTTAGGATCAGTTACAGAGAGATGATTGAAAAGAGGCAAACAAGGTTAGGGTGTGCTACCATTTGCTCAAAAGAAATCCAGAAACGCACTCAAAGCCTAAACAGCAGCCCTATTCAGAAGAGTCAATTCTTTTCATCCATTGCCTGAAGCTCAGAAGAAAATGATGTTGCAAATACTTACACCTATGGCTACTAACAATTTTTACAAACTGTCAATTACGCCCTGGCTGCAATATAAACAGGAAAGATCAGGCTGCGGTATACTTCAATGACATAAACAGATGCACTTAATTTTCGCAAGGTAACATTCCGGGAATATCCTGGCTCCGGGATGAAAACTTTGAAAGCAACAGATACACCCACTCATTGAGAGAGATGCCACTACTCCATGAGACAACTCTGATTCAAGTTACAGGCAACACAGAACTTCCAGTGTTTGGAGGTCAGTGGAATGGCAGAGATGGGAGAGGTGCATCTCCTGTTTAAAGTTTTATATATATATGACATATTTGTATATCAGTGTTTTTACATTACTACTTTTAGATTCAGTAGAATCCACTGTATATATTTTATAGATGAGAATAGCATATCTTCCTGCCCCATCTCCCTCCCCTGCCAGCCTACCTTTTTCTTCATGCTGTTGTGTAGCCATTTTAGCTATAGCTCCATGCACATTATTTTAGCACACTATGCTTGCCGCTGTGCACTTTAACCTACATATACCTTATTCAGCTTTGTTTATTATTTTAACAATAGCCACATTTGCGGTCTTGTTTTATTTCTCTCTATCTAGCTGTTGTTTGCCTAGGCCAGCACTGTGTTCTTAGACAAGACATTTCTTTCACTCTGTGCTTTTTCAAGACTGTAGTAAGATAGGTTGCCTATAAATGTGGTAATGCTTTGTCTCTGGTATTCATAGAAACATACACATCCTTACGTAGGGACATTTTCTCAGATCATCAACTGTTTTATTATAAAAACACTTCTCTGTTCCATACATGTTAGAGGGGGATTCCAGCCAGATGACCACGACTGTATGCTGATTGCTGAACGCTTCGCTACAGCTGCTTGTGCAGACTTCAGGCTTCTTGCTCAGGTATGAGGGGTGATGTCTTCCATGGGGAACCTGAAGGGCAGAACTAGAGCTTAACATGCTGTGCTCTAAAATAGTCTAGGTAGGAATCATCGTAGTGACTCTAGTGACAATATGATAGCGTTATTTTTATGCTTCACTCTCCTTGTCACAATTTTGATTCTTGTAATGCTTCATCATGCTGATTATTGCAGTGCATGCTTTACTATCTAAGATGCAGTTGCTTCATTAAACCCTTATTGAAACATATACGGCGTCTGTTTGTCCTTGTATATGTGAGACTATTGTAACTGAAAGAAACAGATGCGATCTGAATGTCCACGATTTCCCTGAGGAGTCAACTGTGTCATGCGCCCGGCTGCCAAATCATCCCTGCTCTTGGGTGGAGATGAGGCATTTTTAGTTAGCCGGAGCAAAACCCGGATTAGGCCGACAGGTGTCTACTGAATAGGGTTAGACTCAGTCCCCCTACACTGCAGGTGATTCTGCCGCTCAAATCCAGTGTTCTCATTAGAATCATGAGAGCCTACGCGACAATACCCACTGCTTCATTTGTCCCCTCTACACCTTTTCCACATTTCTCACCTTCCTCCCATACGTTTCTGCAGCAGAAGGGAAATCGGCAGAGTGAGTCGTCTACTGAACAACAGGATACAATACTTGCCAGCTTAACATGCTAAAATTGAACTCAATGATAGTAGTGTTAGTCCAAGTCTATATAAACATTACATAACATAGTAAACCACTCACCTTATTCTCTCTTAATGTGATTGGAATGTGGCACTAGCAAAGACACTCATTAATTTCTAGCCACTCAAACACATTATGTTGCACTAATCCAAAAACACATCTCATATTAAAGGACTTTCATAAATTGAAAAGGGACTAGTAGGGAAAAGTTATCATCAGCACAGAACTCACTCACCATAAGAACCCCAATTGGTGGAAACTTAAACACCCACCTCAAAAAAGTAGATTACCAATTCTTATCCATACATCGTAAGACATAGAGTGTTAAAGAAATGGACAGACAAAACAGGCATATTGGTGTTTGGCAAAAGTAAAACCTTAGGATCCACTCAAGTAAAGGTCTTGATTTATGCACTCATCAACTCCAGAGTCACTTTTTACCTTCCCTTTCCAGACTACTTGCAGAATTTGGGCTCTCAAAGTTAATTGTGGGCAGAGATTGGAACGTAGCTTTGGATCCAGTAATCAACAGAACAAGACTAGTGAAAAAGGGGAATGGGAAGGACTGGGCAATCCTCCATGACATAGTTGATGACAAAGGACTAGTAGACTCTTGGAGAATTGCACACTTGAGGGGCCAAGAATTGTCCTTTGTATCATGCGTGCATGCCTAAGTTATTTTCTGGTAATTACATCAACCTTGAATAAAATGTTTATTTGTGAGTCTGCAAGGAGGGATCTCAGATCAGTCCCTTGTGCTGCTGACCTTGGCCTTATAATAGATAGCACCTGTGATTGAAAGGTAGAGAGTGAATGTCTCCAAATATAAACTTCCATCTGAAATGCTGGCTTGAGGGATAATCTTCATGAATAGTTGGCTGCAAATACTGTCAGTTTAATCTCTGCAAACATTATGGGGAATTAGGAAAGTAGTTTTGAGAGATAACATGATGAGGAATTCAGCCCTTCTAAAACACAGGATGAAGGAGTCAGAAACCACATAAGATTGTGAAATTAAATCTCTTACTTCAGACTGCACAAAAACAATAATAAGCTCTGAGACGAAAACAAGAGAAGTACATTCTTACCTTAATTCTCAATTGCTTAATGTTTTTCAAATCAAATGCTCTCAGGAGATTACAACAGCATCACAAGAAGCAAGGAGAAAAAGCGGGAGGGCTATAAAGCTCGGAATAATCTCCCTTAACTGAGGCAGATACTGTTTTCCTGAAAGCATTGAGATTACCAACCCTCTCAGAGGAAGGAAGGACGATCCGGGAGGGTAAGATCACCATAGATGGAGTCAAAGAAGTAATTGCGAAATCACTGTTAGACTAGCCAGTAGTAAAGGGCTGGGGGTCTCTCCCTTAAACATTGTAAAATTGGTATACAACTAATTGGCACATTTAATATACTGATAGGTCTCTAGTAAATCATATTATAAGTACATAGCCTATGTAAATTGAATGCTACTAGTAGGCTGCAGCACCCCTCCCCCCCACTGCCCACTAAAATAGAAGTATAAAACAAGCTTCGAATCTGCCACTGCAACATGTAGTGCAGGTTTAAACTGTAATTTTGACCTGGTAAAATAAACCTTTTGCCAAGTCTAACCCTTCCTTTTTATGTCTGGTGTTAACCAAGAATTTCTGATTTTTTTAAAAGCACATATGTACAACATACTTGTTTAAAGGGACTTTAAGCCAGCTTTTTTCATCCATTGGTCTTTTGGTGTGTCATTGTGTTTTGCTTCCTGTCACTACAACATACAACATAGGGCAGAGTGTCAGCCCACTTCAAGGACTAAGGGGGTGATTCTAACCCTGACGGGCGGCGGAGGCCGCCCGCCAGAGTTCTCCCCTCCAGAACACCTCTCCACAGTCCTAAGACCGCTGCGGTGATTCTGGGTTTTCCACTGGGCTGGCGGGCGACCGCCAAAAGGCCGCCCGCCAGCCCAGTGGAAAACACCCTTCCCACGAGGACGCCGGCTCTGAATGGAGCCGGCGGAGTGGGAAGGTGCGACGGGTGCAGTTGCACCCGTCGCGAATTTCAGTGTCTGCTGAGCAGACACTGAAATTCTTTGTGGGGCCCTCTTACGGGGGCCCCACGACACCCCATACCGCCATCTTGTTCCTGGTGGGAGAACCGCCAGGAACAGGATGGCGGTATGGGGTGTCAGAATCCCCATGGCGGCGCAGCGAGCTGCGCCGCCATGGAGGATTAATTTGGGCAGCGGAAAACCGGCGGGAGACCGCCGGTTTTCCACTTCTGACCGCGGCAAAACCGCCGCGGTCAGAATGCCCTGCGGGGCACCGCCAGCCTGTTGGCGGTGCTCCGCCAACCCTGGCCCCGGCGGTCCATGACCGCCGGGGTCAGAATGACCCCCTAAATACCTTCACTTTGAGTGACCACATTTTGCTCTTTCACAAGGAGCACAGCCACACACAAACTAGTTTCCTTCTGAAACAATATTTTTTCATTAAAGTCATTACTTTGATGTTGCCTTTGTGTTTAGAATCTGATGTGACAGCAAGACACTTTACCAGATATGAGCACAGTCTACATTCCATGCATTATCAGTTCCTACCTTTTATTTATTTCCGAGGGGTTATTACAGGATCCTGAAGGAAAGAAGTGTGCTTGTGATAATGGATCTTCCCAATCCTTATTGCACTTTGTGATATTTTGTTATTTGTTCAAATCTTTTAGAGTTTACCTCTTTTTAAAACTTACAATTTTAAACAATGCAAAGTTGCTCTTTTATTTTTTACAATTGCTACCCAGCAGTGATGTATGCTTTAAAATGGACAGTTTTCTTAAGTTAGTTGTATTTTATCGTAAAAGTCTCAATTTGTAGATCATGATGTCTCTGTATTTATTGTTGTTTACGCCTTAAGTATATTATATGTATCTTTTATACATTTTGTATGTTATCTTTTATGATTGCCTTTGACACTCAAATAAGAATTACAATTTAAAAACATCCTTAATGGTTAAATCGAATTTTAGATTATAATTTCGAGATTATAATTTCGAAATTGCACCTTTCAGAAAGTTGGCATTTTCCTGCCTAATGTTTCTGAGACCTTTCTAGACATTTTCAGCTGCCTGGGCCTGTTAATGGTTCCCCCACCAACATCACTGCCACGTTTTCAGTATGCTTATGTGTGACATTTCCATTCTTTCTGTGTGTCACTGACATTTCATTGCCCATGTGACACTTCAAGTGACAATTTACAGTGAATGAAAGTGGTTATCACCATGTAATCAGTCCGAAGTGACGTAATTATCTTGAATCTATAATAAGCAACATCTTAAAGCTTCCCTTAGTTCTTTCCACTGCAGGAGTGCTTTTAATGACTTACTTTAACTAAAGCACTGCTTTATTATGTTTTCATATAATAATCCACCCACGAGGCAGTCTGTCATCTAAATAAGTAAATAACTTGCTGCTCACTGATGTTGCATCGCAGATAACAGGATGCACTGTGAAGAAGAGAGATGAATCCGCCGAACACTGTGTTTCCAGTTCCTTACTGTTTCAAGGCGCTTCAGTTATAGTCATGGTAGAAACAGTCTTAACGATCCAGCAGCCAGCATAAATTATGTCTGTCATGGGGTTACTGACAAGGTGTGTAATACAGGGAAAGCAAAATCCCACCCACATGTCCTCTGTCCTCTTCAGTACAGAGTACTGTGAGGGTTGCCCCTGAGAGGGGTCATTTGTCTGATTTGGCAACTTGCGCGACACAGATATATAAAACAAAAGCAGCAGCCTGCTGCCTCAATCTGCCTGGGCCAATCAACACACACTTCTGCCAGTCTGGATGATCATCATGCTGCTGCTTCTCTTAGACAAACCGTGTAGCCCATCCAGAGAGGCCCAGAAGCTAGGTTTTATTGATTGGAAGAAGCCCCTGTCCCACCTTTCATTTTGTAATAAACACACAGAGGTCAGCGCTTACCCCTCACATTCCTGTGAATGAATGTAAAGCAATTATCAGAAGCTTTGGGCAGCAGTGGAAGAGCTGGAAAAACAACCGAACCCCATTGATTAGTAAAATACAGTCTCTTGGAGACTTGAGTGGTCCCACATGCACTATTTTGGGTGACTAATGCATTTTAGTGTAGTGATGCAGACACTAAAATGCGTTTATCTATTTTAAACCTTGATGCATGCCACTTGGCAGGGATGCACCAAGGATGTGCATTGGGCCCAGACAGTTAACAATGGGACCGAGGTGTAGGAGGGAGACGGTGTTATTGGCAGGATGGCTGAGGAGGTGCTGTACCCTGCACTGATTACATTTCCAAGTACCTTGCCTGTAGCACACACCAGGGAACCTTTTGATTTCCGGACTGGGAACCTCAGATCAGTGCAAAGTCGGGTTGACTTTGATGCCCACGGAGGATGCATGGAAAATCCTGTTGGGGTTTGGGTCATTATTAGCAGCCACAAGCGGGTGTTGCACGTCATTTCTACAGCCGCGATGCGTCGATCTCCCAGCCGCAATGCAGATCGAGCGTCAATTTTGGCTGCAAGGCTGGCGGCGCGTTGTTCATCAGGCACGTTACGGATGGTGCATCGAAAATTTCCTTGCACGGCGTTCTGTGCATGTATTTTCAGCTCTTGTCTCCCAACTTCACCTTTTATGTGCCCAGGGGCTGGATAGGACACCACTTGGCAGGGAAGGAGTCTCAGCAGAGAGTCCAGATGTTAGCAGAGGAAATCTTTGTTGGCCCTGGGACTTCAAAACAGGAGGCAAGCTCAGTTCATGCCCTTGGAGATTCTTCTCAAGCAGGAATGTACAACAAAGTCCAGTCTTTGTCCCTTTTTACAGGCAAAAGCAGCAACTGCAGGATAGCCAAACAAAGCGCAGTCACAGGCAGGGGCAGCACTTTTCCTCAGCTCTTCAGCTCTTCTCCATGTCAGAAGTTCCTCTTGAATCCAGAAGTGATCTAATTTTCAGGGGTTTTAGGTCTAATACTTATACCCATTTCTGCCTTTGAAGTTGGCCTATTTCAAAGGAAAGTCCCTGTTGTTCACAAGATCCTTGCTTGCCAAGGACAGGCATCAGACGCACACCAGGGGGTTGGAGGCTGCATTGTAAGAGGGCAGGCACAGCCCATTCAGCTTTAAGTGACACTCCTCCCTCCACTCTAACACAGATGGCTCATCACGATATGCAGGCTACACCCCAGCTCCCTTTGTGTCGCTGTTTAGAGGGGATTCACAAACAGCCCAACTGTCAAACTGACCCAGATATGCAATCCACAAACAGGCAGAGTCACAGAACGGTTTAAGCAAGAAAATGCCTACTTTCTAAAAGTGGCATTTTCAAACTAACAGTCTAAAAACCAACTTCACTAAAAGATGTATTTTTAAATTGTGAGTTCAGAGACCCTAAACTCCAAATTTCTATCTGCTCTCAAAGGGAACCTACACTTTAAAGTTACTTAAAGGCAGCCCCCATGTTAACCTATGAGAAGGATAGGCCTTGCAACAGTGAAGACTGAATTTAGTAGTATTTCACTGTTAGGACATGTAACACACATCAGTACATGTCCCACCTTTAACATAAACTGCGCCCCGCCCATTGGGCTACCTAGGGCCTACCTTAAGGGTCCTTTACATGTGTAAAAAGGGAAGGTTTAGGCCTGGCAAGTGGGTACACTTGCCAAGTTGAATTGGCTGCTGAAAACTGCACACAAAGATACTGCAGTGGCAAGTCTGAGCCATGTTTACGGGGCTACTCATGTGGGTGGCACAATCAGTGCTGCAGGAACACTAATAGCTTTTGATTTACAGGCCCTGGGCACCTGTAGTATCTAGTACACCACTTTACTAGGGACCTATTAGTAAATCAAATATGCCAGTCATGGATAAGCCAATTTATACATACATTGTACATAGGAGAACTTGTACTTTAACACTGTTTAGCAGTGGTAAAGTGCCCAGAGTATCAAAAACACCAAAAACAGAGTCCAGCACACATCAACAACCTGGGAAGCAGAGGCAATAAGTTAGGGGAGACCACGCCAAGGATCCCAAGTCTAACACCCTTCAAGCTTGTCCATGCTGGAATTCATATTCATGAGAAGGCAACTAGTAGAAGGTGAGAAGAACTGGAGACTGTGGAAATTCACGAGACCAGGAGCAAGCAATGAAGAAACAACTGTAACGTAACTGGTCCAAAACAGAGTCTATTTTTAAAGTAAAAGTTTACATTGGGAGAAAAAAAAAGAAAATAATATATATTTAATTAAATATGAAATAACTATGTGAATAATGCTAATATGTGCCACAACCAATTTAGGAGCACACATAGGTATGTTAGGAATTGTGATTTCCTAATTGCGATTCCCTGAGAAATCCAATTAGGAAATCATTTTTTCTAATGTACAAAACTCTATTGAGTTACATTTTTGATTCCCAGTGGGTTGCATTCATATTCATGAGGTAGGTCACAATTTGCGACCCATTGGGATTCGCAAACAAAGGAATGGAGGTCTGGGGACAGCAGACCACCATGTTCGTGTTTGTTTTTAAATAAAGCAACTTTTCTTTTTAAATACAGACCATTTTCCTGAAAGGAAAATGGGATGCATTTCAAAAAGAAAAATGAAACGTTTCAGTTTCATTTATTAAGAGTAGGCAGCGGTCCTTCACTTGGGGACCCTTTACCATTTGCAAATGGGTTACCATCAAATTTAATTTGGTTTTGAAAAGTGGATGTTTTGTGACAGTATTTCAGCTGCACAACATTTATAAACACTGGGATGTCCTTGGCATGACCCTTCCTAATACCAAATCACTAAACCATTTTGCGATTTGGTAATAGATTCAAATCACAAAATAGGGTTTGATACATCCCAAAATGCTTTTTTCTGTCCACAAACAATCTGATTCTGTGAATCAGGCCATTTACAAACAGAAAAAAGCTTTGTAAATCTGGCCCTAAGTAATTTAAAAAAACCTGCGTGTGGCTTACGGTAAGACCTGCTGCCTGCGCTGACAGTGTCTATCCATGACAACTGGCAATGTGAAACCTACACTTCTCCCTGACAGCGATTATCCGTGATGATCAACCATCGCGAGGCTTCAGGGATGGCCGGCTCTTTGTGCTACAGCAAAGACCGTCTGTGATGATTGACCTGCTTCTCATGCCAAAATCCTCCTCCTCGCATGCTTCTTCAAAGCGAATGGAACTCTTTGCGCCATAATGGAGAAGGTAATTTTTCAGTGGGGCTAACCTGGTCCCTACATCCGGCCCATGCTCTATCACGATTGATCTGAACTTTGGACTTTGTCCTGGTTCAGCAAGACCAGATAACAGTGGGGTGGCCCTTTCTGCTTCTTACCACTATTTTCCCTAAAACTTTAAAATTCAATATCTTTGATTCTACTCATTGGATTTTTGTTGTTCTGGTATCATTTTATTTATTAAAATGTACTATATCTTTCGGAATTGCTTTGGGATTTTTCTTCTTCTGTGCTTTCACTTTAATTTTGTTTCAGTGCTTCATAAATACTTTACTCATTGCCTCTATGTTAAGTCTGACTGCTTGTGTGCCAAACTACCAGAGGTTTCAGGACAAAGGTAATTGTGTGACTCCTTTGGTTCATCCTGACTACGATTGTGATGGATGCCTGAGTGAAGCTTTTACCCCCACCTCCAAAAAAACAATTTCCTACACACCACGGGACAAATATATAGTAGAAATGCTTCCCATCCTAATCCATGCCAAACTACTAAAATGCATCAATATTAAAATAGAGAACTTTGGGCAGGGAGGAAGCCCTGTCTTCACACTACCAAACTCAATGCAACCATAATATTCAGAAGTCTATGACTAACAATTTCATATTCCACACCAACTACCCCAACTCCGCTACCTCAGGGATGACTGGGATGAACGGCTAATGCAGAGGTCTCCAAACTTTTTAATGATGCGCCCCCCAGTTGATAAATACAAATCCTTGGCCCCCCCCTCAGAATTCTTCATAATTATTTTATAAAGATTGCAATGTTTAAATATGTCTAGACCTATTTAAACATTGCAGTTAAGTACTGTTACCTTTTTAACAATACAATAACATGCTTCTGCTTAAAACAAAGCCCTGTTATCTGTAAAATGTTTCTTTTTGCCAGAGCCTGGCGCCCCTCTGAGATCACTTGAGGCCCCCCTAGGGGGGCCCTCCCCCCAGTTTGAAGACCTCTGGGCTAATGTGAGCAGGCTTTAAAAGAGTATATTGCATTCCCACATCCTGCACTGACTGTTTTTATTCAAGAAAACCATACAACACAAGCCATGTTCAATGTATTGAATATGATACACAAACAGCTCAAGATACTCAAATATATCCACAATTTCACCGTAGTAACCCCAACACCAACTTAATGATCAGCAGTAATGCAGTATGATTTGCACCATGCAGATTTTTGGTGCAAACTCAAGCACTGACTGCACTTAATTGAATGAACCTTTAGTCTTGGATTGAGGTGTGACTTCACAAATCTAATACATCAATTACAGTGAAGCACATTAGGACTCACAATGAGCCAAAAAGCTGTAGACAGTGCTGGCTTTAAGGCAGTGCGAGCAGTGCGGTCACACCGGGTGCAGACCTGGCTTGGGATGTGCTGACCTCAGGAGGGGGGACGCTGTGTTTAGCAATGACTTCCAAAACTTGCGACTTAAAAGCACCTGCTGAAAAGTTCTTGTGTGTTATGTCTTCAGGAAACAATTAAAATGTCAACATACCTCTTGTGATTAATGCTCCTGCAAGGGAGAGAGAGATGGGAGTTTTGTCTAGCAGCATCTTTGACTCGCCATAAAGTAGTGTAGAGGGTTAATATGCCTGCTGCAAAGAACAGAACTATATTTTATATGGATAGCTGAGTGGATTAGTAAAGCCATCTTTTACAAGCACTTTAAAAAAAATGAATGTATGTGAAAGGGGGGCTATGGAGAGATGAGGGGCACAGTTGCCGGGTAGCAGTGAGTGAATCCAATGTAGTGGTCATGGGGTGTGGGTGTGCCAAAAAAGACTGTTGCACAGGGCGTCACCAGTGCTAAAGCCAGCCCTGGTTGTAGATGTGCTAACCTTAAATGTTTATTAATAGATTAACAAAGTTGCAAGCTCAAATCATTCAAGTTAGTAAAAAAGTAGTCATCAACACAAAAATGCTTCTATTACATACAAACTGTTTCAAGTTCTGATAAAACAAATCGATGCAGACACAGTTTCCATGAAGGGAAAATCCCCACTTTGTTAAGCAAAACGAATCAGAAAATTAATCAGAAGTCATGCAGACAGTGTCAGCAAGTAAAGCCTCTAAAGACATAATCAAATATAGATTTAGTCAGGTAAGTAAGTAACAGATTTGGCCAGAAGTCTAACTCTTAAGGGCAGGAGCAAAGAAAAGCACCTCATCTTAGTTCAGTGGAAATGGGCCTCTAATCTTCTGTAACTCAGCAATGTACAATCAAGTGTTGCATTCTCAGGTACTTCACTCACCACAGTTCCAATGAAGAACCACATTTTCTGCCTTCTTCCCAGCTGCCACAAAATGAAGTCTCTGATTCCTTGCTGTCAACTGATACCTTGCAATGGGATAATACAATTCAGTCAGTATGTTTTTTCTCACAGGTTCAGATATTCATTACTCAGCACTACAAGGAAAACATACAGATAAACATTCACACAGAAGCCAAAAACAACATGATATATGTTTACTTGGGCTGTTGTAACTTGACTGCTGAAACAATAGAAAGGACAAATACACAGCAAACAGAAAATAATTCAGCTGAGCACAAACCATCTTAAACTGAGCCCTGTGGTGAATCCTAATGTGAAAATCACTCTATATGTATGTGCCGAGTGAAGGTTGCTGTAAGTATTGTGGAAAGCGTAAACTAATGAATAATATCCACCTTCAGTAAACCTTTCTGACGGCACTCATTGACCACTGGAGAAATTCAAAAAGCAGTCAACCTGATACAAAATGAGATAACAAAATCACTTGAAATCATTAGATCAAAATATGGCGCAGAGTAGAACAAGGGGCAAAATCAAAATGGAAAACACAGCTACATATAGAATACACACCAGAGGACTGTGCCTGCAAATTTATGATAAAGAACTGAGAGACATATGTCTTGAATATGCTTACTTTAAAACACTACACAAGTGATACTTTACATTAGCTAGATTACCAAAAAGCAGGCAGAAGCCCAAATGATCCCTGGTGTCAGTGTAGATCACAGTACTGTGACCTATTACATATACTATGGCCTTCATCTACATTGTCACTCTATCAGCAAGGAGTATTGCAGCCCCAACAGAAATCAGGTATCCCACCCTTCCTCCCATTGGAAAAACTAGCATTTCTGCATGATACTTTGTTGGCGGAAGGCTGCTCCTCTCATTGGCATATATGGATGGCCACCACACTATACCCAGCTAAGATATGTATCTTCAGACACTGGAGGATCGAGAACATACGGACAATGACAGAATGGACAACAGAGTTGCTACATTTCAAGGAACATGAATGCATTATCTATAGTCTTAAGGTCAAAACAGCAACAAATGGGATACATTCCTTAGGTAATCTGAACAAGGTTCATGGCAATAGCTCATTTAACCTACAAATATCACTGCAGCATCATGCACACTATAAGAGTTAACACAAGTTCTGTTACCTTACTATTTGAGCTCTGATGGTCTTTCCATTCCACCCACTCCTACATCAATATACAGCACTTGTAAAGGGCACAACTGTACCAGGTCATACTGGGGCAGACAATAGCCCCAAACACCAAAATAAAAGTATCAAGGAAATCAACAATAAACACTAAACACTATAGACCATAAAACAGGTACACAAACAACCAGAAAAACATCCGGCACGCTGACCTTTCAGACCAGCCCATCAGGCATTGCCTGATTGCCAAATAGGCCAGTCCGACCTGCAGAGAGACCCGGCCATAATCCTCACCTCCTGTTCCCCCCTGTGAAACGTATCCCTTCATTTTATCCCATTAGACAAGATACTGAAGTTTAATGTCAGATTTAGTTGATTTAGCAAAGATCTAGATTTTGTTGATAAAGAA
Organism: Pleurodeles waltl; assembly: GCF_031143425.1. Taxonomy (NCBI): domain Eukaryota; kingdom Metazoa; phylum Chordata; class Amphibia; order Caudata; family Salamandridae; genus Pleurodeles; species Pleurodeles waltl. Next base: position 1,076,962,539 of record NC_090448.1, on the reverse strand, counting down.
CAACATTCAGAAATCCTTATTGGGACATAGTTCCTATTAGAGACTGTGTAATAGAAAGTGTTTGGAGCTAAATACTAGGGTTGAGGCACTAGACATCTTTCATAGAAGTGACAGCCTGTGGAAGTCGGGTGCCCCTTTGGCCATTTCTGTGGAGCTCCTCTCATCTATGGTAGAAATAATGCATAAGTTGCCAAAACTAAGGGGCATATTTACAAGCCCCTAGCACCACCCGAGCATCACTTTTTGTGCCACTCCGGTGGTGCTGTGCACTGCACCCTATTTACAAGGCAGTGTTAAGCCACTTTTTATGGCTTAACAACAGCTAAGTAGCTTAACACCACCTTGTAAATACGGCCCTTCAAATGGAGCACTTTTCGTGGAAAGGGAATGCAATGAGTGTTGCTGTGGGCTTCCACAGCAACACCAATTGCATTTTTTTACTGCCCAGATTTACGACATTTCGTAAACCTGGAGCAGCACCAAAATCTAACGCCACCCCAGGGGTGGCGTTAGCATGGTGCAACAAGGAGAAATGCTTTCATTTCTCCTCATTTTTTGCATTATATAGCAAGAGCAAATCACCATTGACGATTGTTTTTGTGCAGGAAGGTATCTCTTCCTGCACAAAAACAATCTCCCCACGCAACGCAGCCAACCTTGCACCATGCAGCAAGGGAGGCTGCGCTGGCGCTCTGCAGCTAATTTAATGCTGTTGCATGGGGGAAACACAGGGATTTATCATATTCTAGTATATATTGTACATCCCTGAATTTTAGAGGTGAGGCAGCATGGCGCTGCCAATTTTGGCACAGCAGTCACGCTGCGCCACTTCTTGTAAATATGCCCTCAAGAGTCAGTCCAAGAACTGGTTGGCAAAGTCTATCACCTTCCTTCTAGTGCTTTTGTCAGACTTTAAACTTTGGGGGCATGGTACTGTTTCTTTTGTGCACAACAGTATGCCATGATATAGATAAACAAGATTTGGATTGCATGAAGAGTAATATATGTGAGTCATCCTTCTCTTCCCTGATAGAGGTCTAAAACTCTTTTTGGGAAGACAGCCTTACTAGATATTAAGGCCCATATTTATGAAAAATGGCGCACAACTGCACAAACGCAGTTGTGCGTAATTTTTCTTAACATTAGTCCTTAAAGCCATCCGTGTGCCATATTTATGTGATGATGCACGATGGTGCTAAGGAATGGCTAGCGTAAAGAAAAGAAGCTAGCCGGGGAGGATGGCATTAGGGGGAATGGCGTTAGTGGGTCAGAAATTACGTTAGGCTTGTTAGTGAGAAACATTTTGCCGCTACTCAGCCTAGCGTCATTTACTGACCCACAAGCAGCCAAAAAATGGCTTCTGTCTATGTTTAGACAGGAGTCATACCCACCTCCCCAATACCCACCACAGGGTATCAGTGCCCCTGGGAAAGCCCTCCATACCCAGTGCCAGGCAGGGGGCCCCCATGTAAGGGACATCCACTGGCACTTTAAAAAAATATATAATATACTCACCTAAACTTACCTGGGATGGAGCCCCTCCCTCCTGTAGTATCCCTGTGGTGTGGGTGGTGGTGTTGCTGGAGATTTAGGTGGGCATCTTTGTGCCCATTCCATGGTGTTTCACCATGGAAATAGCCCTACCTGCACTTTAACGCCTTGTCTGACCCAGGCGTTAAGTAATGGTGTTAAGCGGGCTTAATGCCAGTATGCGGGTCCGCCTCGCTCACACGTGTCATTACTGTGCTGGGAGGTAAATAAGCCACTGGGGGCTAGCGTCATGTTTAGGATGGAAAAGCCTATCTTGCATCTCATTGACGCAAGGTAGGTTTGTGCATCCTAAACATGGTGGTAACTCCAATATTTTGACGCTAGATGGGTCTAGCGTCAAAATATAAATATGGAGTAGGTTAGCGCCATTTTAGCGCCCTAATAAATGGCACTAAGGCGATGATATCCATCCATAATTATGGGCCTAAAAGAGAGTCTGATACACGGGGACTGTGCGTCTCTGTCCACCACCTAGTCAGACTGAGAGCTGGGCATCTAGAAAAGATGTGTCTTCATGCAAGACGAAACTGCAAAGTTTTCTTGCAAAGACTGGGCAAAATGAAGGGATGACACAACATTTCTTCTTCTGTGCAGATATCGGGCAAAGGCCTTAGTTTTGTACCGGGTTGCCAGGAATAGCTGCTTGTTCTCCTCATAGAGGGATTGAGGTAAAATAATTTGCACTGTAAAACTATTACCTTGTCTGTTGTTCATTATTGTCGAGTCCTGGTAGCACGCGGACTTCAGGCCTGATAACATGCTCAGTGACACAAAGTGCAGAGTAATGAGACACACACTTGAAGCGAATTCCGACAATGGCCTCGAGCGACCAAATGCCCCTTTATTTATTTCCTAAGGCGGGGCCTGGCACTTGACAATGTACTGTGGAGGCCAGATGGCACGCTACAATTGTCTTCTCTCTTTCTCTCTTGCGTCACTCTTCTTCACAACTGGTGAATTGCTGGTTTACTTGACTATGGTGTTTGTTTAGTCATACAATTATAAAAAGTGCTTATGTTTTGAGGGGATCTGCGCACCTCTGGTGCAGTAAATGAGTAAAGTTTACTACCAAGGAGGTGGTATAAGGAGAGCAGGAGAGAACCTAGAACAGAGAATTGGGGATTTCGAAGCAAAAGAAAATCATTGTTAAGAGGGCTGGAGGCTAACAGTTTGACAGGAGAGCTACTGAAACCGGAGATCATGTTGGCTGATAATAACGGAGGGTGTTCAATGGTGCCAAAGGCTGCAGACTTATCAAGGAGCAGAACGACAAACGCGGTGTGGAGAGGTGAGCCAGTTAGCTAGGTGCAAGAGGACACTCTGAAGCAGAGACCACAAAAAAGGAAGTGTTTAATTTGGCCCGTGGTTGCAGATGGGGACCACTGGTACTCATTCCTGGAGACAGGTACTTATTTTTCTGCATTACCCATTTACCGAGAGCAAGAGAGGGAAAGCAGACAAAACGGAAAGATTGAGAAAAAACGCAACCAAGGGACAAAACAGGAAGCTGCAATTGTGAGACATAGGGACAAGGAGTGTCTGGCAGTGGATTAAAGAGGCCTGGAATGGATTCAAAACTTTGTATCTAATTGTATCAGCCATGGGCTACTGAACTGAGCTTTGGGCACCCACAGTTTTATAAATTAAGCACTGAAAAAAGGGGATTGAGTAAATTGTTGGAATCCTTAAATAGGTACTGCTCTTAAAGACAATGCATTCCAGTATTTTGGAAAAGCAAGGAATTTGGGATAATGGACAGGGTCAAAAGGGCAAGCTCACACCCTTTCCCTTTACAGGATACAGTTACTTCTGGTATTTGCATTTACCATGGTTTGGCAAGCAGTCCGGAGACATCTTGGAGACCATCTGTGCAATGAGATGGGAAAGAGGATGCATCATTCACCCTTCGTTTCTCAGGAGTACAGAGTGCACATTCTTTATCATGCTTTATGTTGGCTTTAAGTAATACAATTAACAAAGCTTTTATCTGTGAGCACCCTGATGCCTTTTTTCTCTGCCAGCACGTTCTTGTGAATGACTTTGACTGTGTTGCCAATATCTGAGGGATAACTATTGATTGTAATTTTATCAAAGCAGAACAGTGCAGGTGTATTGTTATTGACTTACCCGCTAATAAAGCACACATTTTTGTAATGACTTTTCAATGTTGTTTTATTCAGATATATATATATTTTTTAATTTTTATAGCTTTTTGATGCTCAGGTCAGTCTTAAAATGCCATTAGAACACAATTCATAAAAAACTTGAACAAAAAAAATACTTACATAAAAAGCTAAAAAGATCGCACTGAAGTTAGGAAAGTAATATGAGGTTGCAATGAGAACATCTAGCCCGATTAGTCTAATTTACTCTTGACGGCCTCACAAATTACTCCAGAATTACCAGGAGTAAATCTCTCATGCACATTAAGAAAGCTTTATCAATGGGGATCACATGCACAAAGCACCCAACTATTCAAATATCGAGATGGATTCTGATACAGCGACTCTATTCTATGGTGGGGTCGCAAAGTGACTCACTCCTCCTAGCGCTTTCTTCCTAAATATAGTGAACTCATGGCTTGCCTGGTGAGTGTAAAGCAGATTTGTTGTGCAAGCTGGGCTTCAAGTGCCAACCTTTTGCCTCTATTTTCCTCTGAAGTGACCTGTCTGCTGACAGTCAAAGCAAGCCCTACTGTCCAAGAGCTTTTTTAACCCTGGGTCTAACTGTCTCTGCTGGTCAGAGTGGGAGTGGGATTTACTCTCCTCCTTCTTAGGGTTCTGGGGTACAGAGGGAGTCTCTGTGGTGGGCTTACCACCTCCCTCCTTAGGTTTTTGGGGACCTGTCCCCCCCTTCTTGGAGTCTCCCCCCTGGGACTTGACAACCACCCTGGTTCTCAACCACTCATCAGCTGCCTCCCCTAGCTCTCTAGGGTTGGTCAGCTTAGAGTCCACTAGATGCTGGCGTAACCTTTCTTGGATACAATTGGTCAAGATGTGCTCTCTCATGATCAGATTGTATAACCCCTCATAAGTATTTACTTTGTTGCCAATAATCCAGCCCTCTAGTGCCTTTAGTGAAATGTCCACAAAGTCAACCCAAGACTGGGTACTGACCTTCTGGGTGTCCCTGAACTTCATTCTATATTGCTCTGGGGTCAGACCAAACTTCTTGGCTAAGCACCTCTTCATACTAGGGTATGAATCTGCCTCCTCCCCCCTTAAGGTCAGAAGCCTATCCCTCCCTGAGTTGGGGACCAACTCCCACAAAAGGGAACCCCAGTATTGAGGCCTAACCCTTCTCATTTGGAGTGCCCTCTCAAAGGCCTCCAGCCACTTATCTATGTCATCCCCCTCTACATAAGCAGGAACCACCCCCTTGGGTAATCTGGGGCAAACTCCCCCACCCATGGACACCTCAGCTTCTTTATCGCTGCTTCCATCTCTTTTTTCTTTGTATGCCCACTTTTGCTTTTCTAGGGCCAGCTTCTCTGCTTCCAAAGCTATGTATGCTAGCTGGGCCTCCAGCTCTCTTTCTCTGATGGATGGGTTCTCTCCTCCTGAAAGGACCCCCTTTCTACTACTAGCTTTGGGTCTGCCCCTAGTGACTGTATTTACTGAGGACCGTTCTTCCTCATCCTCACTTGGGCTCAGATGCCTTCCCTCCCCTGAGTGGTTAGAGCTTGCATCCTCCCTTCTTTCTCCCTCCTCTGGAGCTTCTTCTGACTCTACCTCTTGGGCCTCAGCCCATGCTGTCAGGGATGTGATCAGGATTTGCTTCCTGAGATCAGTGGTTGCAGGCAACCCTCTTTCAATACACAACCCCCTAAGCTGGACTACTGTCAGTGTGGGTAGGCTAGCCAGATCAAGTTCCATGGTTCCCTAGTTTTGTGTCAACAAAAACTTTTTGCAAAAATTGGAAACAAGAATTTAGAAAAATTACAAAAATTCAATAATTGAAATTAATCCAAATTAAAAATTAAAAACAATTTTTGCACTAAGACAATTTAAAGGATTTTTAATTTGTTTTACCTAAAACTGTAACGTGATATTGAACACAAGTACAGGATCCCGTCGCTGCTTCCAATTATGTTGGAAAATGGGTTATTGGTAGGGCAGGTAGGTACCTACACCTAGCAACAAGCCACAAACCTCCACATAAGTACAGTTAGGTCTCAGTAAATTAATCCCAGCTCTACTCTTGGTAGCTTGGCATCGAGCGTCAAGGCTTAACTTAGGAGACAAAGTGTAAAGCATTCAAATATCACAAAACAGTAATTAAATAAAACACAGGAAACAGTTTAAAAATCCAAAACCAATTTATAAAAATAGCTTATATTTTTATCTTTAAAATGACACAAAAACGATTAAAATCGGTTCAGGGGAACCGGAGATATGAATTTTTAAAGTATTATTATTTTCTAGCGCTTAGAAACAAAAAGCGCCAATCGGGTCATCTGGTTGCACCAGGACCGGGGCAAAGTCAAACTTTCAGGCCGACCGCGATGGAGCCCTGCTCGGCTACAAGTCGCGGGAGGCCTCGGTTAAAAAGTTACCTTCTGACTTAGTCTCTTTTTTGATGTTTTTCTTCCCCGGGACGAACCTGCCAGTTGAATCCGACCTCCTGGAGCCCTTGTCCGGATACGCGAAGTCGGTTTCCTCGGTGGTGATTTTTACCTTCGGACTTAGTCGTTTTTTCGAGATGAAAATCCTTCGACCGGGGTAAACCTGGATCTTGATCCGACGTCCATGGAGCCCTTCTCGGATACGATGGCTGGGAGGTCCCGGTCAACTTTTTACGTTCGGACTTAGTCTCTTTTTTGGATGTTTTTCTTTACCGGGACGAACCACGAAGTCAGGCCGGGTCGCGGTTGAGGCAAGCCGGCTAGAATTTCCACGTCGGGTCGGTCACTTTATGGAGCTTTTTTTCAAAAATTCTCCAATCTTTTCCAAACTTCTGGGGCTCCACCCAGATGTTCTTTTAAGGTTCTTTTGGGGTCCACAGCTCACCCCAAGGGTAAAGAAGTTCTGTGATGGTCCTTAGGGGTGCGGACTTCAACTCCCAGAATGCACCTGGCGCAAACTCCTTTTTGGCCACTGGACAGTTGTCAGCTGGTCGCTTTCTTCAGGAGTTGGTGCAGGGGACTCTGGTTTAGCAATTTTTCACCTGTAGCAAACAGGGAGTCCCTCCTTGAACCAGTTGAAGCCAGGCAAAGTCCTTCTTGTGGTGAAGCCCAAGTGTGCAGCTGGTGCAGTCCTTCTGAGTGCAGGTTCCAGGTGCAGGCCAGGGGTCCAGCAGGGCAGTCCTTCTTCTTCTTTAGTTCCTTTCTTGTTGAATTCTGGAGGGGATCTGAGGTGTGGGTGCAGGTCTGCCACTTTTATCCTTGCTCCTGGGTGAAAAGCAGGGGGGCCCTGGTTCTCCAATCAGGGACAGGGTCGTCCCCCTGTGATGACCACTTCCTGGGAAGTGTGGCAAAAATCCATCCCAGAAGGCAACAGTCTCTAAAAATCCAAAATGGATGAATCTGATTTTTGGAGGAGAGATCTGGCTGAGCCCACCCACTGGTGTGGCTAAAAATCATAAACACACCCCTCTCCTGCCCTCTCCTAATCTAATCAAGGGGGCACCTAGCTGTCTGGGGTTGCAGGATGTGGGGGTGTTGCTGGGTGCTCCAGATGTCCTTCTCTGCCTTTGAAGACCAGTTTGGCAGCCCTCCCCCTTCCTGCCTCACCATCTGCTGAGGGGAGATTCTCTCCCCCAAGCACATTCTTTTGTGTGAAGCCAGGCCACTTCACACCTCATTAAAGTAGCCTGGCAGAAGCTGCTGCAGGCTGGCCAATCAGAGCACAGCAGCAAAAACAATGCAGAGCTGAAATTGGCAACTTTTTAGGTAAAGTCTAAACTTTTTACCTGGACAAGTTATATTAAATCCAACAACTGGAAGTTGTAGGATTTATTACAACAATTAATTTGATACCAAATTCTTGGTATGCAACATTTAAGGAGACTTTAAAATTTAAAATAAAGTCTGCCCATTCTAGCCTATGAAGGCCATTTACTTCAATGAGGGAAAAACGAATTTGGCTGTTTTTACCTCACCAGGGCTTATAAATCTATTTTTATAAAGTCCCTGCTTATAGTTACATGGCACCCAGCCCTAGGGGCACATAGGGCACACCTTAGGGGTGACTTATATGTAAAAATAAGGTAGTTTAAGACTTTGGAAGTACCTTTAATTCCAAAGTCGAATTTGCATATAACTTTAATTTAAAAGCAGCCAGCAAGGCAGGCTTGCTTTTAAAATGACACTGGGCACCTCAGCAATGCATCTAGGTGTGCACCACCTATGCTGTGGTCCCTAAACCTACATGCCCTACCATATACTAGGGACTTATAGGTAGGTTAACTTAGCCAATTATAATTAGCCTAATTTGCATATCCATTTTACACAGAGCACAGGCCCTGGGACTGGTTAGCAGTACCCAGGGCACCATCAGAGTCAGGAAAACACCAGCATAAAGTGGAAAATGGGGGCAAAAAGTAATGGGGCCTCTGCAATCAGCCCCAGTTTCTCACACAACCCCCCCCCCAGCCCACACGCCCAGGAGACTCAGCCCAACCCTGGGAGAGTCTTCCTGGCTTGTTAGGCGAGGAAGACAGTGAAGAAAACTGGCTGTCCCTTTGCAGGGCATACTCTGCTTTATATCCTCCTGTCAGGGTCACTCCCTCTGGGTAGTGAAGCCATCCCAACAGTAAAAGGACCCAACTCAAACTGAAACTTCCCTCTAGGGGGGTCTTCCTCCTCTCTCTCTGCCAACTTGGGTAGTGATGTGCCCACCTCCCCTACTCCTAACTTTGCTAGGGCAACACCTAGCTTACCCAAAGAGGTCACCCAACACTTGAGCAACCCCACCATGACCAATAGGGTCAGGGGGCCTACTTTGCTATTGGCCCTGGGGTCTGCCTCCCAGGCCAAGTACAGTGCTGCCAGGAAGGCTAGCACCCAGCAGAGGCTACTGACAGCTGTCAGTACCCAGAACCACACCCTAAGCTCTCCACTGACAGGTGGCTGAGCTGCTTTAGGGGCATCTTTGGGGTCCTGGCACCCCTCTTGCTGTCTAGAGTGGGGGGCTACCACCTCCTGTGGCAGACACCCTCCTTCCACTCTCCCTTCTGTCAGTGCAGGGGCAACACCCTGCATCTGGACAGCTGCCTGACTACTCAGGACTTCCTTGGGGTCAGGTGAGGCCTCACCAGTGCCAACTCTGGGCTCCCCCCTTACTGGGGCAGAGGGCCCGTGGCTCCCTGGAACTCTCTTTAAGAGTGGCCTACCCTTCCTTTTCTTCTTTCCTTTTCTTGGGGACCCCTGTCTCCTAACTGTAGGGACTGACTCCCCAGGACTTTGGGTTGGGGGGGCGCCCTGGGCGACCACCCCATCTGTGACCAGACTCACCTCTGGGAGGTCATTGCCCAGGATACAATCTAGGGGGAGGTCAGCACTGACTACCACCCTAATCCAGTCAAGGATACCCTCCCTCTCTAGGGGCACTATGGCTACAGGTTTGGAGGTGACCTCCCCTGTGGCTATCCTGACTTTCTTTGTCTTTCCTGGGACATACATGTCTGGGGTCACTAACCGGTCACTCACTACAGTGTGACTGGCACAGGTGTCTCTCAGGCCAGTGGTAGGGATCCCATTCACTTGAATGTGGTGGAAGTGCCTACTCCCACCCTTAGGGATCACCAGCTTACCATCTGGTCCTGTCTCCCAGCACAATGCTAGGAGGACTTCATCATCTGAGGAGTCCTCCTCTATGGCTACACTGGACAGCCCAGTGCTAACCACCTTCTTTGGACAGGCTGCATCTCCTCTGAAGTGACCTGTCTGCTGACAGTCAAAGCAAGCCCTACTGTCCAAGAGCTTTTTTAACCCTGGGTCTCCCTGTCTCTGATTGTCAGAGTGGGAGTGGGATTTACTCTCCTCCTTCTTAGGGTTCTGGGGTACAGAGGGAGTCTCTGTGGTGGGCTTACCACCTCCCTCCTTAGGTTTTTGGGGACCTGTCCCCCCCTTCTTGGAGTCTCCCCCCTGGGACTTGACAACCACCCTGGTTCTCAACCACTCATCAGCTGCCTCCCCTAGCTCTCTAGGGTTGGTCAGCTTAGAGTCCACTAGATGCTGGCGTAACCTTTCTTGGATACAATTGGTCAAGATGTGCTCTCTCATGATCAGATTGTATAACCCCTCATAAGTATCTACTTTGTTGCCAATAATCCAGCCCTCTAGTGCCTTTAGTGAAATGTCCACAAAGTCAACCCAAGACTGGGTACTGACCTTCTGGGTGTCCCTGAACTTCATTCTATATTGCTCTGGGGTCAGACCAAACTTCTTGGCTAAGCACCTCTTCATACTAGGGTATGAATCTGCCTCCTCCCCCCTTAAGGTCAGAAGCCTATCCCTCCCTGAGTTGGGGACCAACTCCCACAAAAGGGAACCCCAGTATTGAGGCCTAACCCTTCTCATTTGGAGTGCCCTCTCAAAGGCCTCCAGCCACTTATCTATGTCATCCCCCTCTACATAAGCAGGAACCACCCCCTTGGGTAATCTGGGGCAAACTCCCCCACCCATGGACACCTCAGCTTCTTTATCGCTGCTTCCATCTCTTTTTTCTTTGTATGCCCACTTTTGCTTTTCTAGGGCCAGCTTCTCTGCTTCCAAAGCTATGTATGCTAGCTGGGCCTCCAGCTCTCTTTCTCTGATGGATGGGTTCTCTCCTCCTGAAAGGACCCCCTTCCTACCACTAGCTTTGGGTCTGCCCCTAGTGACTGTATTTACTGAGGACCGTTCTTCCTCATCCTCACTTGGGCTCAGATGCCTTCCCTCCCCTGAGTGGTTAGAGCTTGCATCCTCCCTTCTTTCTCCCTCCTCTGGAGCTTCTTCTGACTCTACCTCTTGGGCCTCAGCCCATGCTGTCAGGGATGTGATCAGGATTTGCTTCCTGAGATCAGTGGTTGCAGGCAACCCTCTTTCAATACACAACCCCCTAAGCTGGACTACTGTCAGTGTGGGTAGGCTAGCCAGATCAAGTTCCATGGTTCCCTAGTTTTGTGTCAACAAAAACTTTTTGCAAAAATTGGAAACAAGAATTTAGAAAAATTACAAAAATTCAATAATTGAAATTAATCCAAATTAAAAATTAAAAACAATTTTTGCACTAGGACAATTTAAAGGATTTTTAATTTGTTTTACCTAAAACTGTAACGTGATATTGAACACAAGTACAGGATCCCATTGCTGCTTCCAATTATGTTGGAAAATGGGTTATTGGTAGGGCAGGTAGGTACCTACACCTAGCAACAAGCCACAAACCTCCACATAAGTACAGTTAGGTCTCAGTAAATTAATCCCAGCTCTACCCTTGGTAGCTTGGCATCGAGCGTCAAGGCTTAACTTAGGAGACAAAGTGTAAAGCATTCAAATATCACAAAACAGTAATTAAATAAAACACAGGAAACAGTTTAAAAATCCAAAACCAATTTATAAAAATAGCTTATATTTTTATCTTTAAAATGACACAAAAACGATTAAAATCGGTTCACGGGAACCGGAGATATGAATTTTTAAAGTATTATTATTTTCTAGCGCTTAGAAACAAAAAGCGCCAATCGGGTCATCTGGTTGCACCAGGACCGGGGCAAAGTCAAACTTTCAGGCCGACCGCGATGGAGCCCTGCTCGGCTACAAGTCGCGGGAGGCCTCGGTTAAAAAGTTACCTTCTGACTTAGTCTCTTTTTTGATGTTTTTCTTCCCCCGGACGAACCTGCCAGTTGAATCCGACCTCCTGGAGCCCTTGTCCGGATACGCGAAGTCGGTTTCCTCGGTGGTGATTTTTACCTTCGGACTTAGTCGTTTTTTCGAGATGAAAATCCTTCGACCGGGGTAAACCTGGATCTTGATCCGACGTCCATGGAGCCCTTCTCGGATACGATGGCTGGGAGGTCCCGGTCAACTTTTTACGTTCGGACTTAGTCTCTTTTTTGGATGTTTTTCTTTACCGGGACGAACCACGAAGTCAGGCCGGGTCGCGGTTGAGGCAAGCCGGCTAGAATTTCCGCGTCGGGTCGGTCACTTTATGGAGCTTTTTTTCAAAAATTCTCCAATCTTTTCCAAACTTCTGGGGCTTCACCCAGATGTTATTTTAAGGTTATTTTGGGGTCCACAGCTCACCCCAAGGGTCCAGAAGTTCTGTGATGGTCCTTAGGGGTGCGGACTTCAACTCCCAGAATGCACCTGGTGCAAACTCCTTTTTGGCCACTGGACAGTGGTCAGCTGGTCGCTTTCTTCAGGAGTTGGTGCAGGGGACTCTGGTTTAGCAATTTTTCACCTGTAGCAAACAGGGAGTCCCTCCTTGAACCAGTTGAGGCCAGGCAAAGTCCTTCTTGTGGTGAAGCCCAAGTGTGCAGCTGGTGCAGTCCTTCTGAGTGCAGGTTCCAGGTGCAGGCCAGGGGTCCAGCAGGGCAGTCCTTCTTATTCTTTAGTTCCTTTCTTGTTGAATTCTGGAGGGGATCTGAGGTGTGGGTGCAGGTCTGCCACTTTTATCCTTGCTCCTGGGTGAAAAGCAGGGGGGCCCTGGTTCTCCAATCAGGGACAGGGTCGTTCCCCTGTGATGACCACTTCCTGGGAAGTGTGGCAAAAATCCATCCCAGAAGGCAACAGTCTCTAAAAATCCAAAATGGATGAATCTGATTTTTGGAGGAGAGATCTGGCTGAGCCCACCCACTGGTGTGGCTAAAAATCATAAACACACCCCTCTCCTGCCCTCTCCTAATCTAATCAAGGGGGCACCTAGCTGTCTGGGGTTGCAGGATGTGGGGGTGTTGCTGGGTGCTCCAGATGTCCTTCTCTGCCTTTGAAGACCAGTTTGGCAGCCCTCCCCCTTCCTGCCTCACCATCTGCTGAGGGGAGATTCTCTCCCCCAAGCACATTCCTTTGTGTGAAGCCAGGCCACTTCACACCTCATTAAAGTAGCCTGGCAGAAGCTGCTGCAGGCTGGCCAATCAGAGCACAGCAGCAAAAACAATGCAGAGCTGAAATTGGCAACTTTTTAGGTAAAGTCTAAACTTTTTACCTGGACAAGTTATATTAAATCCAACAACTGGAAGTTGTAGGATTTATTACAACAATTAATTTGATACCAAATTCTTGGTATGCAACATTTAAGGAGACTTTAAAATTTAAAATAAAGTCTGCCCATTCTAGCCTATGAAGGCCATTTACTTCAATGAGGGAAAAACGAATTTGGCTGTTTTTACCTCACCAGGGCTTATAAATCTATTTTTATAAAGTCCCTGCTTATAGTTACATGGCACCCAGCCCTAGGGGCACATAGGGCACACCTTAGGGGTGACTTATATGTAAAAATAAGGTAGTTTAAGACTTTGGAAGTACCTTTAATTCCAAAGTCGAATTTGCATATAACTTTAATTTAAAAGCAGCCAGCAAGGCAGGCTTGCTTTTAAAATGACACTGGGCACCTCAGCAATGCACCTAGGTGTGCACCACCTATGCTGTGGTCCCTAAACCTACATGCCCTACCATATACTAGGGACTTATAGGTAGGTTAACTTAGCCAATTATAATTAGCCTAATTTGCATATCCATTTTACACAGAGCACAGGCCCTGGGACTGGTTAGCAGTACCCAGGGCACCATCAGAGTCAGGAAAACACCAGCATAAAGTGGAAAATGGGGGCAAAAAGTAATGGGGCCTCTGCAATCAGCCCCAGTTTCTCACAACCGTCAAGTCAGCGCAGTCTCCTCTGCCTGTTTCAACACCATGCATATGCTTAGGAAGATCTTCAAATGGATCCCTACCGAAACTAAAAGAACAGTCACACAGGACCTCGTCAGCAGCCGCTTGGACTACGGCAACGCACTCTACGTTGGAACTACCACCAAAGTCCAAAAAGACTGCAACGCATCCAGAACGCCTCTGCCCGTCTCATTAACAACGCCTCCAAAACAGCCACGCCTCCACCCTACTGAGAGACCTGCACTGGCTCCCAATAGACAAGAGAACTACTTTCAAACTTCTCACGCATGCATACAAATCCCTCCACAACACCGGACCAGAATACCTAAACCAAAGACTCCACTTCTACACACCCACCAGGCACCTCTGCTCTGCCGATCTCACGCTTGCCACTGTCCCAAGCATTCAGAAGGCCACAACAGGTGGAAAGTCCTTCTCCCATCTCACCGCCAAGACCTGGAACTCCCTCCCGATCCACCTCAGTACTTGGCTCTTCACCTGATCTCCTCTAACCTTTACTTACCGCTCCCCCCCAGCACCTTGAGATGGGTGAATAGCCGTGAACTACAAGTATTGATTGATTGATTGCTTGATTGCCTTTTCAGTTGACATCAGACACCACAGCAGTGCACATTTAAGTGTATTAAATCTGCTGGGCCTGTAAACCTACACGCTCTACCATATACTAGGGATTTATAGGTACGTTGTCATGCCAATTATAACTACTCCTAATTTGCATATACCTTTTAGTCAGAGCACAGGCCCTGGCCCTGGTTAGCAGATCCCAGGGCACCCTTTGAGTAAAAAAACAGCATCTAGTGGTCAGAAATTGGGGCACACTGTGGGGGGACAATGTGTTTCTCACAGTGAAGAACCGTATTAAAGTTCAGAACATTTAATACCCACCTGGGACAGCAGATTCTTTTTCAATCAGCTGATTGAATTCCTAACCAAAAAAAGAAATCAAAGGTAAGAACAACATATACCTAGATGACTTCAACCTGCACTACAGCAATCGAAATGCTGTATATCTTGCTTCCTCAACAATAGATAGCCTCAATCTCACCTAATTTTGTAAACCTTCAATGCATTTGAATGGCTCTATTCTTGATCTAGTGATTTCCAAAATGAAATAAAAGGAAATTGACTCAATTCTCCCTGTATATTGATCTGACCAGGCCGTTAGTGACTTCATGATACTTGCCATAATAAGTTCCCAACATACTCATTTAAAAAAAATGAAAGAAACCCTGGGCTAGGGGGCTTCTAAACCTAGACTAAACTATTCTGTTCTATCCTCCGAAGATGCCAACTCATTATAGAACACCTCTCTCATTCAAGGCATTCATGACCTCACATACCTCTGTGTTGAGCCCTGCACCGAGATCATGAACAATTTGGCACCTAAAACCCATAAGAGTCACAAAATGAAAAATAAATGAACATGTTGGTTCTTAAAGGAAGTAAACAGAGAATGGAAACCCCCTCAGAATGACTATGGCACCAAACCCATCCACTAACATCATATCTCTACTTGGAAGAGAAAACAATAAACAAAAGAAACTCTTTTTCAAAGCCACAGCTGCATCCAGAAGAGGTAGAAATTGACAAAGCAAAGAACCGACCAAGAAAGCTACTTGAAATTGTAAAACAATCCAAAACACTGGCACTGAAGGATATTTCAGACCTCTTAAAAATGGTAGGAATTCTCTTCCTTTTTCATCAAAAAAATTGAAAGAAAATCGTTCTCCCTAGGACACCCCTTTATCTTAATTACAAGCCTTTACTACTCAAACCCTGAACCACCTGGCCTACTTTTGAAGCAATCACAGATCTGACAAGCATCACCAACAAAATGAGACCCTCTTCTCAGTCCTTACATTTCACCTACTCCTTTTTACTGAAAGCGATCAGTCAGGGGTGGCATCATTCTGGCCGAACTACAACAATACCTACTAGTTGATGGGCCTAGTTCTGGACTGTCTCAACATTGGACAGGTTACCCATATTCTAAAAAAAGGAGAGTTAGGCCTCGAGTTTTTTAAGAACTTCCAACCAATCACTAACTTGCAATTGCTGGTCATACAAACCCTCAAGACCTGAGTTGGCCTAAATGGTTCTCTCCAAGCTGGTCCTCATCCTTCTTAGAAAACAGAAGCCAATATGTCACCTTCCTCAACACAGCAATATTGCACCACAGAATCCCACAAGTTGTCATCTTTTTCGCCATGCATTTTAACATATGCATCAAACGACTCACCTCAATTCTCATTGGAACATCCACTATCAATTTTATGCTGATGACACTCACCTTTACATGAAAATATTATGTCCAGAAGATGCCTTCACAACATCACAAATCCTCAACAAGATTCTGTACTGGATGACCCACCGTTACCTCTAACTAAAATATTTAAAATGGAATTCCTATTGATCTTCCCACACATAGCCACACACCTACCCAAATGACTTGGGAATAGTTCACTTCTTTACTACAAGTCAAACCTCATTAAAGGTGCTAAAATATATATTTTGACAAATACATTAAGCTTAAATACAACATCTTTAACTTGGCCTAGGAAGCCCAATTTCAACTGTAACTTCTCCAAACGATCACACTTTTCATTCCAACCAATCTCTTCAAATTACCCATCTCTTGCATTCTTTTCTCTCTGATCAAAAAAGCAGTGTCAAACTTGCCAAAATCAAGCATAAGACACTTTATGGGAACATACTTATTTAACTAAACTGCAGATCGCCGGAGGACAATGTCTCTTGATTATTGTGGCCACTCTTCTTCTTGAAATTCCCACCATAAAAAAGCAAGAAAATTGAAAATCCTTCTCAGGATGAGCAGCCCGAATCAGGAACTCCCTTCCTCTAAACATCTGAATGATCCCCTGTTTCAAAAAGGAACTGAAAAAAGGACTTCTCCAAAACTCCTACTTCACATAACCACAAGATTGGAGCTCTTCATGGCACCTTGTCCCAACCTTCTACCATGTCAGCTACACCCTACTCCATATTTGAACAGTCTCCTGTCCCTGATATAACTCTTAATGTATTTAACATGGATCGAGAGACTTGACCTCTGTGGTTGTAAATTTCGACCACGGATTCTGGTACTGCTCTCAGACTAGAATGTAAGTGCTGTTAACTCCAATCTTCCCCTTAGGTTGTCCCCCTGTTGCCCCTCCCCTCTTCATCACGTGATCTCCTTGTTGTCAGTCTACATCTTTCTAGTCTTTGGAGTTTCTCATGTAGAAATAACTCTGACACCTCTTGTTTCTTTCTCACTATACATAAATCTTTAATAAATCAATACTAGTGTGAAAACGTGGGCATGGACATCTTGTTTACCACTATTTCAGAAAATGAAAATGTTCTCTGATTTTCTAAGATTATTTTATGTAGCTAAGATGGCATAGCCTTTCTAAATGTCTTGTACGTGAACATATTAGGCCTGGTCAAGGTGCCAAATTTCTTTTTGAATCACTGCCAAGGTTATACACCTCTCCAAATAGGTATGTGCTGGTTGACATACACACTAGGAACATATGTATGGAATGCAAATCCATATGTTTAGTTAACACCCAGTTTCAGGTTTTGTAAGGAGCACTCTCCATTCTGGTTATAACCAATGACATGGAAATTACCATCAAAATGCTATTAGCATTGCAATTGTTAACATGATGAAGCCATTACCTCCAAAAAGGCCTGTATAAAATACATTTTAAAGACTTATTAAAGACGTCAGAGAGTCTTAGGGAGTCTTAATTCTGCCTTTTACCAACCATATGAACATTTATCATTGCTAAGACAAAGAGCTATTATTTTGCAAAAAAATTTTTTTTTCGAAAGGATATTACATTGCTGATATTTTATACATGGAGGTTATTTGGTAGTATTAGATATCCATGATGACATAAGTATATCATAATTCAGCAAACTGATATAGTTATTAATATGACTTTAAGACTACAGAGCATATATAGTTTGCCCATATGACTGACAACTTCCACACCATTATTTATTTATTTATTAAGGGATTTTAGAGAGTGCTATGTGTCCTTTTGATAATTTTAGAGTGCTTATGTCTTGAGGATCAGTAATCATCTTTGGTTATTTCTAAGGGTTTTTAAAGTCCAATGGATGAGACAGAACCTCACCTAATGACCGTTTAAAGCTGTACGTATATAGCAGTAATCTAAGGTGCTCCCATTATAGCACATGTTCCATTTTTCAGGTTTTCAGTCAGGATGTATTGCAGCATGTGTGATGCAGTAAAACCCATCAGATGTGCATCATAACTCATGCATTTTATGGCAGGTTTCCGACAGCAAACAGCTAATGAAAGCACAGTGCAAATTAAAAGATGCTGAGAACAAGATATGTCAGGGAGCCTTCTTTTGCAGAACTGTGCCTTGGGACAACAGAATGTCAGAATGCAGGGGCTTCCCCAGTTCTGCCAAAATAGTACTGTCACACCAATGTACCTGACTAGCTCACAGTGCTTTACTTGCCCTCCTAACCTAACAGAGTGACAGGTAATTGTGGCAACCCAAAAGGCACAACACTCCAGTCCCTTCTCTCAGGGAACAGTGGCAGACAGCTCAGTCATTTTCATATATCATCTCAGTCATACATACCATAGCAACAGTAAAATAAACACCATGAGAGTACACAAAATATTTATTGAAACTAACATACTCTATTATGAAGTAAATTAGATGCAATTTCAATTCTGGCAATAATTATACAAATCAGAATAGCAGTTAGAAAAGTGTATAACACAAATTGTGCCACCATAATGTAAATCTAGTGGCATTAGCCTACCCTTTAATTGTATGTACAGTAAGGCTTATTATTATCATTTGTGATCGCTGTTTGCGTAGTCAAGTGGTACTCATAGGGAAGTGTAATTCCAGTTTACACGGGCTGCATGGCCCAGAGGGCATCGGCTTCCCAGACTTGTCAGCTCTGCTGGAATCCTCCTCTCTAAAAATAAAACTATAGGACCAAATTTATAATATTAGCTCTAGACAGTGAAAGGCTATTATGGTATGTCAATTGAAACCTACAGTCGAACAATGTACAGACAGAAAGTGTTTGCACAGAAAGCGAAATTACATTGTGTTTCAAAACAATGGCACAAAAGAAAAAATGTGCAATGTACAACAATGTAGGGCAAAAATATTATGATTCTAAACACTAAACAATGAGGCATAACTCTCGTGAGTCCATGCACTGGCCTCATGACAGTAATAGGGTTTATACCCCCATCGATATTGCTCTAGCATGGACTGTTAACCTGTAACCTATGACTCTGTCTTTAACTCTATGCCACTCCGTTATGCCTGTTCTAGGCCTCTCACAATTTTATTTCCAAGCTTATCTTTGCCTGGACTGTTCAAAGGCAGAGGCTGCCACTTGCCATCACAAACTTTCACTTTGCTTCTGACCACTGCCCGAGATGTCTAATGACCCATGGTTTTAGAATAATAACCTGTTTCATACAGTGCTTATTACAAGGCTTCAACAATTTCTAAGCACTGTAAATAACAATTTACAATACTACACCACAATACACCAGTGCCAGTGGTAGTGGAATTTCAAGCTACTGTAGCTGCACACACGCTTTGACCATTACAACTATAGCATTGCCAATGCAACATTGAGCAATATGCTGATTCAACAACCTTGCCTCTGCCGTCATGGCGGAGGATCCCCCATCCTTTTAGGGATCTAAGCCTTTTAGTATGGATCTCTGTAATGAAGGGGTGTCTACTGGTGCAGTGGATGCACTTTCATTACTGCTGAATGCCAAGCTAGCTGCTATGTTGAAGTGGTCTGTTCTGCAATCTTTTCTTGCTTTCCAGAAGTGAACATCTAAAGCGGGGGATTCTTGATGGAAGGAAAAACACGTCTGTGATGCAGAGAGTTTTCTAATTGTGCATCAAGGACATTTCAGCATTTTCCTTTTCTGGAACTGCATGCCTCACAATAGGGCAAGACTAGCATCACTGCAACCTGATGACCATGTGGTGGACAGGTGGCAAGGCCAGTGATTTGCACAGACAGAGCTGCCTGAGGTTCTCCCAGCACAAAAGCAGGTGTTTCCCACCCCTAAAAATCTCTAAATGACCCACTTGATATCATGTGACCAGTACATGGGAAGAATTTTCCAATCCATTTGATTCATAACAGAACTTTTTATGTTTCAAGCTCACTAAATGTA
The DNA here is from genome assembly GCF_031143425.1 of Pleurodeles waltl. Lineage (NCBI taxonomy): Eukaryota > Metazoa > Chordata > Amphibia > Caudata > Salamandridae > Pleurodeles > Pleurodeles waltl. The sequence continues at coordinate 1,076,942,940 of NC_090448.1, read as the reverse complement.
GACTTTTTTCCCTCTGAAGTTGCAAGTACAAATCTTCAGAGGACATCGGAGACTTCATAACATATAAGCAAGCTTAATTTCAGAAATAAGTAATTACAAGGACAAAATAACATTTTCAGTGTGATGCATAAAATGAACAGGCATCTAGGAGTGGCCTACTGTGTCCCGTCAATTTTCATATTTATACTGTGGTCCGCTGTTCTCATTTCCAGCTCTTAAAACATTTAGGGGCATAGTTTGTAATCTTTCATGCAACATAGGTCAGCAAGCTATGTCGGCCTCGGAACCCGACATAGCCATAGCCATCCCTGAAGGATACAAAATCACAAGAAGAGACCGCACCAACAAACCAGGAGGAGGAATCGCCATAGTCCACAAAAGGACCATCAGAGTCTCAACCAGCACCCATGACACCCTCAACCCCACCGAGCACCTCCATTTCAAAATTCACATCAACGCCAACACCACCCTGGTCTACAGACCCCCGTCCTCACTTCTGCGACGCCATTGCCGACATCATCAGCACCCAAGCCCTCGCCTCAACAGACTTTGGGGGTTATTACAACTTTGGAGGAGGTGTTAATCCGTCCCAAAAGTGACGGTAAAGTCGGATATACCACCAGCCGTATTAGGAGTCCATTATATCCTATGGAACTCGTAATATGGTTGGTGGTATATCCGTCACATTTGGGACGGATTAACACCTCCTCCAAAGTTGTAATAACCCCCTATGTCCTCCTCGGCGACCTGACATTTCACTTAGAAAAACACCAACGATATCAACACCACCAACCTGCTCGCCAACCTCGCCAACCTCGGCCTCAAACAATTCGTCTCGTCATCCACTCACACCGCAGGCCACACACTTGACCCCATCTTCACAGCCAGCAGCCACATCTCCTTCAGCCACACCACCGAACTCCACTGGACCAAACATAGCTGCATCCATTTCTCCTTCCAGAAGCCAGTAACTCACCACCACCCTACACAACCCCCCGGCCGCTACTGGAGCAAAATCTCAACAGAACAGCTGGTCTCTACCCTCGCCCAGGCCCCACCTCCTGGGACCCCGGACCCCAACACAGCCGCGCCAACCTGCATCAATGGATAGACGACTGCGCCAACACCCTCTCGCCGTTCAAACATCCCTTAGACACCCACTACAGCACCAAAGCTAGCTGGTTCACCCCGAGCTACAGGCCTCCAACGGGAATGCCGAAGAATGGAGAAAACCTGGCGCCACGAACCTACCGAATCCAACCACATCACCCTCAAGACTGCCATCCGCAAACATCACCAGCTGATCCGCACCACCAAAAGAACCTACTACCTAAGCTGCATAAACACCAATGCTCACAACAGCAAAGCGCTCTTCGGCATCATCAAAGAGCTCTCCAACCCCAGACCCTGCTCCAATGAACCCCCGCCATCCCAAGAGCTCTGCAACTCCCTTGTCACCTATTTCCGTTGAAAGATCTAAGACATCCACAACAGCTTCAACCCCCAGACCCACCAGCCAACCACAGACACCTATGACCCCAACGCACCAAGCAACACCAACCTCCTATGCACCTGGACCCACATCAACAATGAAGACACCGTCAACACCATGGCCTCCATCCACTCCGGCTCCCCCTCGAACCCTTGCCTACACCATATCTTCAATAAAGCCAACAATATCATCGCCCCCCCACCTCCGCACCATCATCAACAGCTCCTTTGAGACAGCACTCTTCCCAGAGAGCTGGAAACACGCCGATGTCAAAGCCCTGCTGAAGAAACCCAAGGTGGACCCAGATGACCCCAAGAATTACCGGCCGATCTCCCTCCTCCCCTTCCCAGCAAAGGTCATTGAGAAAATCGTGAATAGCCAACTATCCCGCTTCCTGGAAGACAACAAGGCGCTCAACACGTCCCAATCCGGATTCCGCAAGAACCACAGCACTGAGACCGCACTCATCCCTGCTACGGATGACATCAGGACCATGCTCGACGAAGGCGAAACCGCAGCGCTCATCCTCCTGGACCTCTCCGCAGCCTTCGACACCATTTGTCACCACACCCTTCGCACACGCCTCCACAATGCCGCGATTCGCGGCAAGGCTCCCGACTGGATCTCTTCGTTCCTCCCCGGCAGAACCCAGAGAGTCCGCCTTCCGCCTTTTCTGTCCGAAGCCTCCAAGACCATCTGTGGCGTCCCCCAAGGATCCTCCCTCAGCCCAATGCTTTTCAGCATATACATGGCCTCACTCGCCCACATCGCACAAACCCACCACATCAACATAGTATCCTATGCAGACAACACCCAGCTGATCCTCTCCCTCACGAAAGACCCTACAACCACAAAAAACAACCTCCACAATGGACTTCAAGCCATCGCCAACTGGATGGAATCAAGCCGCCTCAAGTTGAACACTGACAAAACAGAGATCCTCATCTTCTGCACTGACCTCTCAGCTTGGAACGACTCCTGGTGGCCTGCTTCCCTAGGAACTGCACCGACACCCACCACTCAAGCACGCAACCTAGGATTCATACTGGACTCAGCACTCAGCATGACTCAGCAGGTCAACGCAATCTCCTCATCCTGCTACAACACCCTTTGCATGCTCTGCAAGATTTACAAATGGATTCCCATCGAAACCAGAAAAACAGTCACTCATGCTCTTGTTAGCAGCCGATTAGACTACGGAAACGCACATTACGTGGGAACTATGGCCAAACTCTAAACGAAAATGCAATGAATCCAAAACACATCCGCTTGCCTCATTCTCGACATCCCACGCCACAACCACATCTCAGCCCACCTCAGAGACCTACATTGGTTACCCGTAAGGAAGAGGATCACCTTCAAACTCAGCCGGTGGATGGGTTTCTGTCAAAAAACCTATGGCGGGACTGGTAGATGGTGTCAACTTAATTTTTGCCCCATTTCTCTGTTACATTAACTGTTGAAAATTCTCAAACACATTGTACAATGTCAGCTTTCTCATCTTCTTTCTGGCTACAGTTTGTGACCACTTACTTAGTCTAGTTCTGGTCTTTGTCACCCTAGAGAGACTGCCTTGTTTGCTGCATCTAATGTCACTCTTCATGGTCTCCTTCACAAACCAGTATTTGTACTGGTACTTTCAGTTCTTTCAGCTGCTTTTGAGCCTGATGATCACTCTTTTCATCTCTCCTCTTTATGTTTGCTGGATATTAATGTCAGACCTGGATTTCTTCTTATTTATGCGGTTGCTCTTTTTCTAACTTTTGGAAAGGAACTGTTTTTTTTCCACCTCCTCTCAGGCATGCTCTACCACAAGGCTCTGTCCTTGATCCACCACTGTCTATGCTATATATTTTTTCGCAGCGGTGGTTCCCTCATGTGGGAGCTGGCACTCTTCCCCCATTCTATTCTTCTGTAAAATAACATTTTCTTTACTGAAAAAAGTAAAATCATCTGTTCTGAAATAAAATGTGTGCTTCGGTAAGTGCTTAAAACCACTCAACCTCCATCCAACATTCCTTTTTTTAAAAGACCTCTGTCCATGCACTGAGGGAGGCTTTCATCAATCACAATTTGGCACATAGCTGTCATGTTACCCCGGTCCATGCTTGATGTGCTGCTCTACGCCAGGTATTTTCCTCTGAATTCTGGGACTTGTAGTCCAGTTTTGTAATGGAATAATCAACACAACAAGTCCCAGAATTAAACTCAGAAACCTGGATTGTAGTAGCACATCAGACATAGACCTGGGAAATTTGGCAGGGCTCAGAGCAGGGGCGGCTCCTCTACTAAGGTGGAGGAGCATTGCCCATTGGTTTTTCCAACTAATTTATTATTATTTTATTTCTCCCTGTAGTGTGGGGCGGGGCTGGGCTCGAGGGAGTGGGCTTGAAGAGGGTTATGTGCCACCAAGTGCACATGTCTGTTTGGCCGGCCAAAAAAACATGCACACTTTGCATGTTCTCTACCAGCTGTATAACACAGCTGGGTAGAGAACATGCCCAGGTTCCCATTTCCTGTCTGTGCGGTGAAGGAGACCACACAGACCAATCACAATGCTGCTGTCAGCAGCGTTGTAATTGACTAGGAGCCTGTGCAGCTGGGAAAAGGAAGAGAATGGAGGTGAGTCGAAGGCGTTTCCCTTCGAAGGTGTTTTTTTTTGTTTTTTTTAGATAACTCCTTGTCCCTCTGCGTCCTGTCCCACCCCACCACCCCTGTTCAGTGGCAGCCGCCACAGGCTGGGAGTCATCAGCTCTGCAAAATCACTGGCTCCGAGGCTAAGCTCCACCCCCTGAGGGCATGGGTGGAAAGTTTGCCTCTGGCTAAACTACTGCAGCTCCACGGACTCCGTGTCAGTCAGGGACTGGATCTAGCCACCCCACTCTTTCACTACTCATCAGAGAGTGGGGTGGGGTCAGCAAGCCTCCCTGACCCCACCTCATCCTGTTAGGAGTTGTGAGAGGGGTGGTCAGAGGCTTAATGTGGCAAGTTGAACTATGGACTCTACGTAGTTTGCAAGTTTTAAATACAATTTGTGAAGGTTCTACCATTGTGCTTCCTGTGCTGCACAGAGCTTGCTGTGCAGAGATGCACTGTTCAGGTCTGTGAGGATTCTGTTTTGTGTTCTTTTCCTTAGCCAGCAAGCCCAGAGATAGACAAAACATAAAAGGACACTACAGATATTTATTTTGACAACTGCTCCGCCATTGTCTTGCAGGGTTTATTGTCAGCACCAGCAGAACATTTTGGCACAATTCTGTTGGTAACCTCTGGCATGACCTTTGAGCTCCTGGGCTTTATAAGTGAGTATTTCAATATGTGCGACCAAAGTGCGTCCACACCAGACACTGTTTCTTTTCCGTTCTCCGACTTCACAGAACTGTACACCTGGCATTTATTCCTTGCCGAGAATGGGTTTCGATAATTAAAAACAGATCCACCATTGAAGTGCCACCATGTGATGCACCAGCCTGCTGCTCCAATTAACCAGCTGAGGAGGTGCATTAGGAGAGCCAAGGACGCAGGGTGGAATCTGAACTCAAACCTGAAATGAAAGACTTGAATTCTGGGACTAGCTCCAGAACGGCTTGTGATCCTTGTTTTGACTTCTGTCTCTTTCCGATTGGCTCATAGATGCAGGCTCAGGTCAACTTTCTTTTGCAGTTTAAAAGACTGATGGCATTGCATGTGACGAGATTTATAAGTCTTTCACCACATCACTTTGCAGAGCCAATTAGAAGAACCCGATTAAACAAGTCACACATGCTATGCAAAATGATGATCCCTTTGAGATTAATTTTAAAAGGGCTAGCTATAATACACGTTTTATCTTGTTTTGTCAAAGGTAATGTGCTGGTAGACCTACAAAACATACAATAAAAAGTACCCAGCACCAAGCTTATTTGACTTTTACTTCTTCTCTTTTATTTAATAAAGCTGTTATTTTGAGTCCGCTGAGTTCTAAATCAGGCCCTTCGTGTTTGCAGCTGCATAATATAAACAAAATATAAACAAAATTCAACCCTTTTCAATTCACAGATAGGCTCCTCATGCAATCCCTAGCATGCAATCCCTAGCTTTAGCACAATGAAGTTACTGCTGTTCTACATGTGGGGATCTCCCACAATACGTTTTGCTCCCCATTTCAATCTAGTGTTTATTCTTATGCATGTATGCTTATTGTTCTTTCTACCTCTGTTTACACCACTGCATTATCTCATTTGCAATTGATGTCTATTCTTTATGCTTTCAATTTCATTGCTGATATATTGTTTTGAAGTGCAGTAAAGCAGTCACTTTATCACATTAAGTTGACTCTCTTTCTCTATCAGCCCGCCTGCAGTTTACATTTAGCAGGACCGTGTTTTCTTTCCTGTCCTTGTCCCACCTGTGATCATTCCATGTCCCTGTCTTTTAATGTTTTTAAGCCACAGGCTTTCAAATGATCTTCACTCTAGTATCTGGCTTTCGACATTTTTTGTTCTTAAGAGGTATCTTAAAAAATATCAGCTTGGATTTGCTGATCGTGGGAATCGACAAATGTTTCCATTTTATATTATTTCTTAGGGTTTAGTGCACTGTATTATTTCTTCTGAGTCTGCATTTTAATTCAAATAAATAAATACATGTAGCATTACAATATATTACAGTACCCATTTCACATTTGTTGGCGTGACTGACCTTAATAAGTAAACTTACAAGGGGACGAGAATAGGCTGATGAACCTTTTGACTGCCCTTAAGATGTTCCCACCATAAATCCAGTACATGCAGATCAATAATCAATGACAATCAATAACATTAGTAATCAATTGAAGTCAGTAATTGTCACACACCATGACCTTGCAGTCATGAATAACCACACCTTTATGTAAAAGTTAGAACATTTATTTCCCTATATTAAAAATGCTAATGTGATGTAGGTTAATCTCAAAATCAATTGATAAACACACAGAAACAACACTGGCTGACCCAAACGGCGAAAGAATCGCAATCTAATCAAGGCTTGAGTTACTACACATTCTAAAGTTACAGTGCAAATTAATAGCAAGAATAACTGTGCAAACAATATTACATACATTTGGATTCAGCAAAGAAAATACATCTGCTGTTATTCCATGTAACAAACGTCATCAGTGAAAATCCTAACACCAGATTAGAACAGCATGTTTGGACTTCATGCAAAACAATTTAGTCACACAAATTTGGAAAAACATCTAACTATGGCTTTATCAAAATAGCACGGTTGGTACCTAGAAAGAAAATCAAATAGACATAGCAAACAATCTCTTTGTCAAGCTACCTATCCTGAGTTTGGATCAGCAAGCTGTGACAGTCTTCGTCATCAGGATATCAATCTGGTCAGCAAAGCATCAGGACTCAGCATCAAAGTTCAGAAAAGCAAAGGGCCATATTTATAGGCCCCTAGCACTACAGGAGCGTCACTTTTTGTGACGCTTCTGTGGCGCTAAGCACAGCCCCGTATTTACAAGGTGGCGTTAATCCACTTTTTGTGGCTTAACGCTACCTTGTAGATACGGCCCCTTCCCACGCAGCACTGTGCGTGGAAGGGGCGTGCAATGGGTGTTGCTGTGGGTGTGCCACAGCAACACCCATTGCATTTTGAGGCTGCCTTAGATTTATGAAATTTCGTAAACCTGAGGCAGCACCACAATCTAATACCACTCCCAGGAGTGGCGTTAGCAGGGCGCAATGAGGAGGAATACTTTTATTCCTCCTGATTTTTTGCTTTTTCTATTCGTGCTGCATTCTGCCGCACACATAGAAAAAGCAAAATGCCAGAACTGATTGTTTATGTGTGGGAAGGTGTCCCTTCCTGCACATAAACAATCATTTGAAAATGATGCTTTGGTGCTTCTGTGTGTGCTGCGTTGTGCAGCACACACAAAAGTGCCAAAGCGCCATTAGCGATTGTTTATGTGCAGGAAGGAACACCTTCATGCACATAAACAATCACACCCCTCAACATAGACATCGCTGCTCGATGGTGCAAGGATGCCTGCGTTGGCAGCCAAATTTTGCGCCAGCGCAGGTGGAATCCCAGGGTTGTGCCATATTCCCTTAACTACGGCGCATCCCTTTGTTTCTAAACTGATGCAGTGAGGCACTGCCAATTTTGGTGCAGCACCGCTCTGCACCACTTTTCTTTAAATCTGGCCCAAAGTCTTTAAGCAAGGAAGTTCAGCACGTCTCTTCTCAAGACGCTCAAGAAAGTAATGGCGGTATGGTAAACAGAAAATGGGCAAATGGGCTGAAGCGGCTCATTGGGCAGTTTGAAAGAAATAGTGGTCTCTTCTCTCTGTGCAGTCCGGCTAAGTTAGATTTCATAAAAGTACTTCCCATTTCCCTATTGGTCAAGAGATCACAAGTTCGTGTTTTGTCCAATAAAAATAAAACTTCAAATCTACATTTCTACTAATACATGGTTCACATGTCAATGATTGGCTCCTTTCGTACTATTCTCATCATCCGGCTCATCAGGTAACAATATTGTTGCAGCTTATACTCCAGTCAGTGTCTTCATTGTGCTCTCCTGGGAAAGTCAGATTTACACACTTTACGTTTACAATGTTGCCTTAGCATGAACAGCATCTTCTAGCAAGCAGTTCTCATGAGAAAGACTTTTAGCTACGAGCACATTAGGTCAGCACAGTGGAAAATCACAATTTAATTCTCTAAGCAGATATTTTATTAAGCCTAAGAAATGCAGCTTGATATGAGGCCCTGAAACTAGGCCAAGACCTCTGCTAAGTTAAGGCCTACAATTAATAAAACTAATACGTAATGCCTAACCCTCAATATGACATATTACTACATTAATCAAACAAAAGCTGAACATTTCATATTAATAAGCCATGAATAAGTACCCTTCGTGAACACTGGTGGCCTCTCACGTGGTCACACTTTCAAATGCGTGCATTTTTTTTCCTCTAGATTTTTACAATTTCTACGCAAATCCAACACTCAAAATACATTAACATTCATTAATAATTTCATTAAAACTCAGCGTTAGCAATCTCTCTTCTGATGGCTAAATGTGTCATCACACTAAACCTTCTTTCAAATTTTTTTCCATCAGCTAAAATTCTGTCATTTCAACCCCTTCTAACCATTTGTTTTTTAATTTTCCCTAAACAATTCTTTCCCTTTTGTTTTCTTCCCTTCTCTGATCATTCTTTGTCTTCTTTAATTTGACCCTTTTACGTAGTTTACATATTCCCCATATTCCAACTAAGCAAACCACAATAATCAATATCCCCTGTACTATTTTCAATAATATCCCTTTCCCAATGTTGCCCAGCCAAATTCCCACTGAAGCAAATCCCTTGCCAACTTTCTCCCAAACACCTGGTTACTTTAATTCTTTCAAGTCAGCACTCTCATTAGTTAGATTAGTAAGTAAGCTTCTAGTTTCTTTACTATTGTCAGGAATGAACAGACAGCAATGTCTAGAATTAAGCATTTTGCAAATTCTGCCATCCTTCGCTAAGACAATGTCTAACGCAAAGCGGTTCTGAAGAGTCATAGTTCTTTCAGCAGCTAATTCATTATCTATCAGGACCATGGCCCCTGAAAATTTTGTCAGGATGTTATCCACAATATTAGACAACTTTCAAATCTTTATTGAATTTAGAACAACACCTACTGAAGGTATTATTGTTCCAAATGTAACTCCCACTATACCAGAAGGAGACTCTCTCCTTTGTCTAATGTGATGTAATTCAATAACTTTTGGAAATTTCTTTAAGTCGTCAAGTTATAAAATCTTTGTTAAATCTATCCCCAAAGAACATGTCCCATACCATTCTCTTGGAAGACATTAAGAACCATTAGGACCACAGATGTAACGTATCTCAGGAATCGCTGGATCCTGTCCATTGAACATAAATGTCCATTTACTCTGAAACAAAAACACATGTCTACATTCACCCGTTCCCACAAATAAAGTGTCAGTGTGAGATTTAGGCCTAGATACACAAAGCTTCCCTACATATTGCGCATCTAAAGTTAATTTCCCCTTGTGTTTTTATTGCACTATAAGAATAATCATTTGCGTAAGTCCTCTTCTCTAAGCCTTTTTCTAATTTCTCCTTCATTGCCTTTCTCATGTCATCTGTGTGATCTAAGAAGCTCTTCTCTAAAGGTGTAAGCAAGCATGTTAGGTTATTTCTCTGATCATAAGCTGTGCCAAAGGTTAATGTAGGTGCAAACAAACCACTAACTAATACTATGTCATTATCCTTAGCTACTCTACTCAAATGCTTAACCATGGGGATAAACGAAAACACCACATCATGATTGGAGTAGAAGTACTGAATGTACTCCTGGTTATAGAATCTTGTTAGTAACAGACTACAACTCATCACATAAGTTAGAGGCAAACTTTGAAATATAAATCCTTCTTCGACTGATGAGGGAATCTGCGTACACCCAAAACAATTCTTCACATCCATCATCTCAACATCCTCACTCAAAACGTGGTAGAAAACATTAGATGAAAGTTCCCCACGTGCATTCGTACCCTCAGGCAGATTCTTCTCGTCTAACCTAAACGTCTCTATCGCTGTTAATGCAGGAGTTGTCTCTACAGCTGAAGTATGGTTGGCTTCCCTTTTGTCAAGAACAGCCATACGCAGAACAATATCACAACAATATTCCACATGCAATTGCCAAAACAATTCTCATGTACTTACAGTACCTGTTCTTCCTACCCTGTTGACTAATGTTACTCATGATCTGTAAAGAATCAGAAAGCAGAAAAGAAAATTTAGAAAAATGCAGCAAAAATCAAAATCAGGTTAACAGCTTGCCAAAATCAGGTTATCAGAGTCTCTTCCAGTTACTTTTCAACAGTCTCTTTCTCTTTGCACTTTTCTCAGGTTGTTTCCACAGTTCAGTTCATCAGCTTCCTTCAAGTGCCAAAATATTGACCTGGAATGTCTCGATCAAAAGAAAAAGAAAAAAATTCCTTCTGCCATTCACTTGTAGTTGCATACGCTCATTCAGGACATGCGCACCGTCGACTTGCGATTCTCTTTTTTTTAATCTTACGATCTCCATTCTGTTCTTCACTTAGATCTTCTCTCCTTGTTGTATCTACTTCATCCTTGATTGTTGTCTCAACAACTGCTTCCTTCCTCTTTGCCTGTGACTCTGGCCACTAATCTCCTTTCAGTGGACCTTTGGTCAATGTTCTTTTCAGGGTTGAGCTTGTAACTTCTTCTTGCTCTGTGGTGTTTTCTCTTGACGGACCTGCAACTGGTTCAGGAGGAGTCAGTTCACATAGGCTTTAATCCACATCAACTCCTTCCCCCTCGGGGTCCTGCAACTGCTCTATTTGTCTCTCAAAATCATCTGCTTCTGGGAAAGCCCTCCTCTGACTAGGCTCTCCTGCTGCCTTAGTTGAGATTGGCTCACTAACACCCTCCTGAAGGTCTTCTCCTTCGCCTCTCACAGGACTGACTGAGCCGTCCTCATCAAGCTCAGATCCGGTCTCAGTTCCTCTTTCTTCAACAACTCTTTTTCATTCTACAAAGCACATGCCACTTTTTTTATCTGGCTGGCGTGTATCCAGTTTGGCACTCCAGTGCACTTCACAGCTGTGGTAGTCGTCAGAACTACCTGGAACGGACCCTTCCAATGAGGCTCTAAGCACGTTTTCCTCACATGTTTCGGGACCACAACGTTTGTGCCCTGGGTCATGGATCAGTGGCAGTGTGGTGGCCTCCACTAAGAGAAAGAGAAAGAGCGAACCACATCAGCCAGACCCTTGCAGTAGTCCACCACCATATCATGTGTAATGTTGACAAGTACATTTGCAGGCACCGCTGGTAACCTCATGGCTCGGCACATGAGGATCTCATGCGGCGACAGTCCTGTCTTCCTGTCGGGTATGTTTCTGATTCTCATTAGAACTAAAGGCAGCGCGTCAGGCCATTTCAGATTCATGGACGCACACATCTTTGCAACTCTTGACTTTAAGGTACCATTCATCTGTTTTACTAGTCCTGATGCTTCAGGGCGGTAACTACAATGCAAGTTCTGCTCAATGTTCAATGCTGCACACAGTAATTTAATTACTTCATTGTTGAAGTGACTTTCCCTATCTGATTCTAAAGAAATCTGAAACCCAAAACGAGGTATCAGTTCCCTAAGCAGTAGTTTTGCTACTGTGAGGCTGTCATTTCTTTGTGTAGGGTGCGCTTCAATCCAGTGATTAAAGATGCAGACAATCATCAACACATATCTCAAAACTCCACACACAGACATCTCAATAAAATCCATTTGCATTCTGCTGAAAGGACCTCCTGCTCTCCCAATGTGGCTCAAATTAACCACTGTCCCTTTTCCCGTGTTCATTTGTTGGCAAATGATGCAACGATGGCAAACTGCTTCAGCAACTTGTCTAAACTTTGGATTGAACCAATTATGCATCGAACAATCGAATCATGGCATCTCTTCCAACATGTGCTTGACCGTGGTAATGCCTAGCCATTTGAGACAACAGACTATTGGGCAAAACCAATTGACCCTCTTCTGAAACCCACTGTTCATCTTGTCTCCGTACACATTTTATTTTGCTCCATGATCGTTTTTCCTCCCTCTCAACATTATTCTGCAACATTTTTAATTCTTCCAATGTACCTATTACTTTCAATGCAAAACTTGGACATGTTTCATCTTCTTCAAGTAACAGTTCCTACTTATCTTTGAACGATATACAGTTCAATGCCCAAAACCTTGTGACTTGATCTGCATATCCGTTTCCCACAGACACAAAGTCTTGCAATTTCAGATGTGCACTGCATTTTACCACGGCAATCTTTTCAGGCATTTGGATAGCATGCAACAATTCTTTAATTCTCTCACTATTTCTCACTGGTGAACCACAAGAGGTCATGAAGCCCTTCTGTGACCACAACTGGCCAAAATCATGGACTATTCCTAATCCGTACTGGCTGTCTCTATAGATGGTAACTTTCAGCTGAGCAGTAACATAACATGCTCTAGTAAGGGCTACCAGTTCTGCTGCTTGAGCAGAATACACCCCTGAAGCAAAGACGCTTCCAGGACACCAGTAATTGTGCACACGGCATATCCTGCTCTCAGTCTCCCTATATTGTCTCTTAGACAGGAACCCTCAACAAAGATAATTTGGTCATTCTCCTCCAACCGGGTGTCTCTAATATCAGGTCTCGTTTTTTTGCACGTCAGTTACTTCAAGACAATCATGCTCAATGTCCTCCAATTTTTTAATTTCTAAATTTTTATTTGGGAGTAAGGTTTCCGGGTTAAGCACTGTACATCTTTTCAATGACACATTTGGTAATCCCATAATGCATTTCTCATAACGGGTCAATCTGGCATCTGTCAGGTACTGGGTTGTCGTTTTTGTGAGTAGGAGCTCAATGGAGTGAGGGATCATGATAGTTAAGGGGTGTCTCATCCCAATGCCTTCACACTGTGTGAGGCTCTGTCCAACCACTGCAACTGCACGAGGACAACCAGGTAAGGCTGCTGCGACTGGGTCCAAGGTAGCTTAAAAATACACTACTGAGCGGTTTACACCTCCATTGACCTGCGTCAAGACAGACAAAGAACATGCATCATGCTCATGACAAAACAACATGAAAGGTTTAGTGTAGTCAGGCATACCCAAAGCCAGAGCTTTGCACAAACTCTCTCTCAACTCAGAAAAAGCTTTCATGCAAGCCTGGTCTAACACTATGGGTGTCGGTGACCTCATTGTGGGTCAGCTTCTGCAAAGGCTTGGAAATGACAGAGAAACTGGGAATCCATTGGCGGCAATAGCCTACCATCCCTAGAAACATCCTGACATCTCTCTGTGTGGTCGTGGGATTCATCTGCAAAATGGTTGTGACCCTTTCTCTGGATATTTTTCTTGATCCCTTCTCAATCTGGTGACCAAAATATTTCACTTCTTTCTGACAGTATTGCAATTTAAGTGGTGACATTTTATGACCATTCTTTCCCAAGTGATACAGCAAGGCAATTGTGTCATATATGCACTCATCCCTTGTTTTGGACGCAATCAGTAGGTCATCGATGTAGTGTACCAAGGTCGACTGGAAAGGCAATTCCAATGATTCCAAATTATTTTTCATGATCAAAATAAATATGGAAGGTGACTCTGAAACCCCTTGAGGAATTCAGCACTAGCAGTAAACTCGGTCCAAAAATTTGAAACAAGAGAGAAATTGACTATCCCTGTGAAGATACACCGAAATGAAGGCTTGTGACAAGTCAACGACAGTGAACCATTCAGCATCACATGAAATCTGAAACATTATCACAGCTGGGCTTGGTACCACAGGGCAACATTTGATCACAATGTTATTTATTTTTCTCAAATCCTGGACAATTCGAACTTTCCCACAGGGCTTTTTCAATCCCATTATCAGTGAGTTACATGGGCTGCTCAACACTTCTGTTAAAATCCCTTGGTTTACAAATTCTGCAATTATCTGGGCAACCTCTATAAGAATATTTTGTGGCATGTGGTACTGGAGAATCTGAGGAAAAGTTGCATCTGGCTTTACAGAAACTTTAACTGGTTCAACTCCCTTCATCAGACCTATCTCTTTTCCTGTCAGGTCTCTCTTTGACCATTCCCTGTTAATCAGGGTGAAGCTCATTTACTGTGAACACTGGAAAGAAATCAGAGGGTGTTCCTCATTTGTGGCTTCACACTCTGTCTCTGGAGGTGGGTCATCTTCATCATCACTATTCGTCTGTATCTCGATTCCATCATTTGAGCAAGTAATCGAGCACCTGGTTTTGCACAGCAAGTCTCTTCCCAGTAGGGATACCCAATTTGAATTGCTGACTACAAATTTGTGCAATCCCTGAAAGTTGCAGATTTTAACCTGAACTGGTTCTGTAATTGGGCTGGTCAAATACTGATTAGCTACTTCCACAATCTGGACTGTCTTTCCTGAGAGGGGAAAAGTTTGGACTTCAGCACTTCTTACTGTGGAACGCGAAGACCAAGAAGGAAACTCTGTGACCTATGACTTTTCCCTTCGCATAGGGACCTCTCTGATCTACTTCTAAGGACGCTGCAAGCACACATTCCTTTTCATCTGAACTCTCGTTCACCCAATCATCGTTTATTCCATTCTGACTGCGTAACGGGAGTTGGTGTACTGTGTGATTACTTTGGTTGGACCTCAGACCTGTGACCTGTTGAGGAAGCATCACCTGCTGCTGTTCCAATGAGCGTTGAGGTATTTGGATTTGCTGTCTATGCACCATGGGAACCTGCTGTTCCATCGGCTGCAACTGTGTCATTTGTGCACGTGGCATTTGCACCTGCTGCATGGGTTGAAAATTCTGCAATTTGATTCACATTATTTTGAAAATTCCGATGAGGATCTCTCATTCTCAGTACTCTCATGTTTTGGAATGAGTTGGTGTCATTAGTTTGCCAAACAACACCTTCCTGCACCATCATGGGACACTCCAATTTCCAATGTCCGACAGCTCTGCAAGTGTGACAAAACAACAATTTCTTAATTCCCTGCACATCATTCTGAACCACTACAGTACCCAAGCCAGGACCACGGTTCACATTACCTCCGGGACCTCTACCTCAAATCTGGGTTTGAAACACTATGTTTCCCTGCTGCAGCTGTGGTAGCTGTTGTGGAAAATTTCCCTCCATCCTTGTCTGTGCAACTTTAATCTGCATCACCATTGCCTTCTCTTTCAGCTTTCTCTGCTTCAATTCAGTCTCATCACTACAGTATTTTGCATACTGCAACACCTCATCAATTGGCTTTGCATGCCAGCAAATCAAATGACTCTTAATTATCTGGCTAACTTCAGTTCTCAATCCTTTCACAAACCTGAACACAAAATGAATCAAGTCTTTTAGCTCAATTGTTTCTGTACCACTGTAATGCTCGAACGCCTGCAACAATCTCTCATAATATGTATGTATTGACTCTTTTGCTTCTTGAGCTGTCCTGTAAATTCTCTGCTAGTCAATGTTTTGGGGCAAAATTCTCATCTTCATTAATTCAATCACCTTGTAGTAATATTTCATTACCTCAGGAGACAGGGCACCTGTAACCTGATCTATCTCTGGTTCTTTTGTCGGCCAATCTATAGTCCTCTTACACTCCATCCATAAGTCAGCTGGAACTACCATCTCTAAAAGAGTGTTCAATTCCTCCCACAGACACTTCACAAGTTTCACAAACCTGTCTGCCTGCTGGTACCATTCTAGTGGTTTCTCCCTCAATCTAGGATAATCATTTGTAAATGTCAGGATGTCACTTCTGCTCCAAGGGACGTGAACAAAATTCCCTCCTGGAATCTCCCTCAGACGTAATATTTTCACTGGATCCTCGTCCTGCTGCACATTTGAAGTCAACTCCGCAGAATCCCTTTTCCTTTTATCTCCTTTCTTTACCCATCTGCCTTCCCACTTGTCTAATGTTCCCCAAGACTGGGCACTTTGAAGTAACTCCCTAAAGTGTGCCTTCATTCCGGCAGATCTCATGTGTTCAAAATCTTTAGCCTCAAAGTCTAACCTGTAACTCCTTTTTGAATGCTTTGTTTTCTCTCTGTCGTATTTCTCTGCCAGGTCTTCTAGCTTTTGATGCACATTTCTCACTTCCCTTGTAATCTTCAGGCAGAGATATCTCAACTTTGCTTCTGTGTAGGACTCTAACCTGTTCTCACCCATAGTTCCCTCAATGAGGTCACCCACTTACATGCTTCATCTAGTGTAGTTCGAGTTCTGCTCTCCCTTAGGGGCACTCTTCGGGGCATTGAGCTTGTCCAACCATTCAGTCGATTGCTCCCATATTTTGACTAATCATTGCAGACATATCTTTCTGGGTCCCTGTCATCAGTGTATATCTCGGCATTACCTGTGGCCGCACCTGCAGCAGTAAAAGTGGAGTTGGCTCGGTTTGAACCACCATCGGTTTCGGGAAACCCTGTCCCGTTGGCACTATTAGGTTTGTGTTAGTTTCCACAATGGGCACATCAGGGTAAATTCTCTGGTGATTTGATTGTGGCACCGGAGTTTGTACTACTGGAGTAGTAGGTGTGTTAAGATTGCTCTGCATAGTACTCTGTGTCGGGCTAGGATTAACCTGCATCAGACTTGCTGTCCCATTAACTTGTGTCGGAGCTGAAGGATCCGCACTGGTGCTCAAGCCACTCTCATGTGCTGCATATGGTGGTGGACGATTTCTCAATAACTGTAAAATAAACTCATCATCGTCTGATTCTTCCTCATATGTCAAAGATTTTCTACCCTCCTTACTCCCGGAAGGGCTCTTGTTAGCCTTTCTAATAGCTTTCCTTCCTTACTTTTTACCATTTTGCGTAATTGCTGGGAATAACTTAATCCCCTGCAAAGTCTCAGTTCTCCAACATTTCTGAGCATGGTCCCATCTAGCCTTCACTAGTGTCTCCTCTGTCTTTCTCATCCTTCTTTCAAATTTCTGTTGCTGTTGCTGTCTGGTTACTAACTATCAGATCGCTAATGCCTCAAACTGTGGTGGTCTCGGAGGGTGTTTCAGATCATACAGCACCCTTTTCAGATTCTCTAAACTCCTCAAATTGAATGTTCCATTGCCAGGAAACACTAGATTCCCATCCTTCCCTGTCACTTTGCACCATTGCTTGAGACAAATACGTGGAGCAACACCCTTCTCTTCGATTACAATGTAAGCTGGTGAACCTTCTGGTGGTGCAATATCCCCTATACTTGTAATGTATGTATCTCCCCTTAAAGCACTCTTTAAAGCTTTGAAAAATGTCATCTTTCCGACCTTTATATTATTCAAAATCAAATCAGGAAGTGGCTTTTATTCCCAGAATTCTCTTCACCCACCTTCTCTACCAATTGCGCTTTACGGACGGCTGCCAATCCGGGCACTACCCTTCTCACTAACCAACCTATCCCAGCACGGCTCCAATGACGCCACAATCACACGTACTGTGGCTGACAAAGTCTTGCGGCTCATCCTCCGAAACTCAGATTCATACAAAACTAATGCAAAATATTGCAAGCACTAAACAAAATCAAAACCCAATTTGCCAGTTTACTATAGGTAGGGTAACACAATCGCTTCAGAAACTTTACGGATTTTTCACTGACGGCGTTTCGCTCTAACAGCTACTCCTTCTTTCTCAGTTTCCCTGACTCACAAGCAAAATTCAACCCACATATTTCACTCTCACCTGGCTAGTGAGTCTGTCCTGGTGCAGACAGGACTCACCAGATCTCAGTTGAAAAATGATTTCACTCACTTTGACTTGCTCTCTGACTTGTGGACCATGCCCGATCGACCTATTAAAACAGACAAATTACAACACAAACCCAAGAGTCTCATACACTTTTCTATATACTCCGGAGTCTTAGACCATGCAGGGTCCATACATCAACAACCATGTGGACAAAGTTTTAGCACAAAGTACCACAAACTTGTGAAGTTTGACGACTTCCCTGCTCTCACACTTTGGAGTACACACACTCCTTCCACAAATTCATTTAGAGTAGGCAAACTCCCTAAACCCTCACAAACATCACAATTCAACTGCGATTTGCATAAACAGAGCTAGCACCAAATGCTATTCCATTCACACCATCACTAGAACGGCGAGAACATCCTCAAACAACCATTGGCAAGCTCCAGGATTCTGGGAAAGTTATCTTAAGGTTTTAGGGGCACATTTTCCCTCAAATTTGTATAATTGAAAAACGAAATCCAAATCCCGATGCTGATGAGCTCCCAAAAGACAAGATCATCAAGCTACTACCATCTCTGGGCACACCTATTGTTTCTCGCTTACAATCTCTGTGACCAAGTACTCTCCTACCTCTCTTCCTGGACCGTATGACGGTCTCTCAAGGATTCAGACCTGTAGCGGGCATCTATGATGGGCTCTTAAGGAGACAAACCATCAATCTCTGCTACCATCTCTGTTGGCGCATCTGACCTTAATAAGTAAACTTACAAGGGGACACGAATAGGAAGATGAACCGTTTGACTGCGCTTAAGATGTTTCCACCATATATCCAATACATGCAGATCCATAACTAATGACAATCAATAACATTAGTAATTATTTGGAGTCAGTAATTGTCACACACCATTACCTTGCAGTCATGAATAACCACACCTTTGTGTAAAAGTTAGAATATTTATTTCCCTATATTAAAAATGCTAATGTGATGTAGGTTAATCTCAAAATCAATTGAGAAACATTCATACACAACACTGGCTGACCGAAACAGTTAAAGAATGACAATCTAATCAAGGCTTGAGCTACTACACATTCTAAAGTTACTGTGCAAATTAGTAGCAAGAATAACTGCGCAAACGATATTACATACATTTAGATTCAGCAAAGAAAATACATCAGCTGTTATTCCATGTAACAAACTTCATCAGTGAAAATCCTAACTAAGACCTGATTAGAACAGTATGTTTGGTCTTCATGCAAAACAATTTACTCACACAAATTTGGAAAAACCTCTAACTATGGCTCTTTCAAAATAGCACTATTGGTACCCAGAAAGAAAATCAAATAGACATAGCAAACAATCTCATACCTATCCTCAGTTTGGATTAGCAAGCTGTGACAGTCTTCGTCATCAGGACATCAGTCTGGTCAGCAAAGCATCAGGATTCAGCATCAAAGTTCAGAGAAGGCAAAGTCTTTAAGCAAGGAAGTTAAGCACGTCACTTCTACAAACGTTCAAGAAAGTAATGGCAGCATGGCAAATGGAAAATGGGCAAATGGGCCAAAGTGGCTTGTTGGGCAGTTCGAAAGAAATGGTGGTCTCTGCTCTGTGCAGTCCGGCTAAGTTAAATTTCCTAAAATTACTTTCCAAGTCCATATTGGTCAAGGGATCGCCTGTTCACACTTTGCCCAATAAAAATAAAACTTAAAATCTACATTTCTACTAGTACATGGTTCACATGTTGATGACTGGCTCCTTTCGTACTGTTCTCATCATCCGGCTCGTCAGGTAACAATATTGTTGCAGCCTATACTTCTGTCAGTGTCTTCACTGTGCTCTCCTGGGAAAGTCAGTCTTACACACATTACATTTACAATGTTGCATTAGCAAGAACAGCATCTTCTAGCAAGCAGTTCTCATGAGAAATACTTTTAGCTACGAGCACATTAGGTCAGCACAGTGGAAAATCACAATTTAATTCTCTAAGCAGATATTTTATTAAGCCTAACAAATGCAGCTTGACATGAGGCCCTGTAACTAGGCTACGACCTCAGCTAAGTTAAGGCCTACAATTAATAAAACTAATACATAATGCATGACCCTCAATATGACATATTACTACAGTAATCAAATAAAAGCTCAAAATTTCATATTAATAAGCAACCTTCGTGAACATTGGTGGGCACTCATGTGGTCGCACTTTCAAATGTGTGCATTATTTTCCTCTAGATTATTACAATTGCTACGCAAATCCAACACTCAAAATACATTAATAATTTCATTAAAACTCAGTGATAGAACAATTCAAATTGTTTTGACAATGTATTATCGGACTGTACAACATTCTGTCATCTCATTTTAGCTTTATTACACTAGTGCACATAAAAATGATAGAATCACATGCTATCCTAAGATTACCCCTTTTCGCCACCAAAAAAGGGTGAGAAGCAGCTCATCTGCACTTTTGCAGGTTAGCCATAATAAATAAAGTGTGAAGCCTTAGGATATACATTTTGTTCTGAGGAGACCATGAATATTCATGACCTCTGAATGACCAGAAGACACATATAGCATTAAATGTAAGCAATAACACTTGATTCTTTGAATCCTGTCAGACTCTCAAAGAATTTTCCTTCAAATAATGTATAAAGGTTTTCTTCACATTTAAAAAGTGTTTTAGCTTTAGACCACTGCTTAACACATGTTAGATAACCTGCAGTACAAAATTGTGTCTCCCTAAATAACTAGTGGGGCAACCCATCAATGCCCGAAGATCACTGATCTCATGGTTTGAGCACTGTCACCATTTTTATCTTGCCAAAGTCAGAATTAGTGTAGCTACTTTCTTCACCGAAGGAAAATTAGGCTACTGTGTTTTATTGGTAGGCCACTTTAACAAGGAACAACAGTTCATGTGAAACTAATTTGTAATGTACATATAATGAAGCAGGAAATCCTGCATAGAGTCAATCAGATAGAAGAATATCTTCATCAAAACAGTCTAGTGTTGGTTGCTTTTTGAACTGTTGATTCATGCCTTACAGAATGTAGACTGGTATGATGTTGAAGGGTGGTTCAGGTTCCCCCAGCAGAGAGAAGGGGAAGTCAAGGGAGTCACAGACAGGTCCCAGAGTAAGGGGGTGTGGGTGGAAATGGATCCCATGCCCCTTCCTAGAAACAGTGAGGAGGTTCTGGCCCAGGGCAACCAATTTCCTACCTAGCTGCACTGATTTCTCCCAGCTAGGACACAAGCAGGGGGCAGGGGGTCTATATCTGTCTGAAGAAATCAACCAGTGGTGAGACCGCCTCAGGGGTGCCAATATGACCTTATGGGTATGTTGTCCCCAGGGGCAGGTCATAGAACATGCCATGATCCCCCTTAGTTTGGAGGTCGACCGAGGGGGTGAGTTGGTGATCCTGGAGGGTTGAAGTCATCATTTCCACCAGTGAATCGGGTCCCAGTCACTGCTCTGAGAAACACCAGGGCTAGCCAGACCATGATAGTGTGTCTGGGGCCAGGGCAGGCATGGCAGGGACATTGTGCTCTTCCCTACAGCAGTACACTGGCCTGGTGTTAGTGTGTGACTCCAGCCCCTGGGCAGTATGCCATACGGCCCTAATATCCCTAAAGTGGGGTGGGAGGTGGCCTAGAGGGGGGTGATACTTAGCTTCCAGATGTCTATAGACTACATTCTGGGGAATTGAATTGCACCAGGTGTCAGGTGAACTGCGAGTGCCGCCCGCCACAGGCATCCTTACTGACCAGTTTTCTGGGGGTAACACTCCCAAGCAGAGGGTGCAGAACCTCAGATGGAGGCACAGGGTGATGGAGAGTCGACCTCTGTTTCCTGTTCAGCCACAGGGTGCAGATCCTAGGCTTAATGGCCAGTTTCAGGATACCACCTCTTAACTGGTAGGAGATAGAGGGGAAAAAGGGTGCAAGGCTTCTGGGGCTACTGCCCCACCGTGAGAAGCCACAGAGGTCATAGACTCCTGGATGGCCTGGACCTGGTTCTTGATGCTGACAGCTGTTGGTGGCCTCTGTTGTTTGCTGTCCTTGTGGACAGAGTTTTTCCTGGGTTGGAGACAGAAGTCAGATCTAAGGGGTGGAATGGGCCACATCACTTAGTTGGCTATGGTGGTACTGTCTGCCCACTGGGATGCATCTGTGAGTAAGTTAAAGGTAGGTGCTGAGGTCCTTAAGTGAGGACAAGGGTTTCCCATGGGTCACGCCAGTGGCTCAGTAGAGTATAGACAGAGGGATCTAAATGGGTTTATAAAGGTGTAGAACTGATAAGGGCCCTTTCATTAGTGGGCCATTGTCCATATTCTATCCCTTTCAGCAGGGAAGTACATCAAGGTATTGATTAGTCTACCCTGGCTATAGGCTGGAGGGGGGTTGTTTTGGACTTGACCCTTTCTGGGGGACATCCCCAGACTTTTTGCATGTTCTCTCCATTTCCGCTGAAATCTTTTTTGTTGGCTTTAGGACTCTTTGCACTTTACCACTGCTAACCTGTGCTAAAAGCATACACTCTCTTCTCCTAAACATGATTTGATCTGCACATCCACAATTGGCATATTTAATGTACTCATAAGTTCCAAGTAATGTGCACTACATGTGCCCAGGGCCTCCAAATAAAATGCTACTAGAGGGCCTGCAACACTGATTATGCTACCCACTGTAGTAGCCCTTTAAACATGTCTTAGGCCTGCCACCGC
This sequence comes from Pleurodeles waltl, assembly GCF_031143425.1. NCBI lineage: Eukaryota > Metazoa > Chordata > Amphibia > Caudata > Salamandridae > Pleurodeles > Pleurodeles waltl. Next base: position 1,076,920,475 of record NC_090448.1, on the reverse strand, counting down.
AATGCCTGTATGTACAGTTTTAAACTGACATGTCCACCTGACAAGTTAACCCTCTTGCCAGGCCCAAACTTTCTTTTGAATACATATATCATCCCTCCGGTGGGCTCTGGACAGCCCCAAGGGCAGGGTGCATTGTATTGAAAAATGTTAGACATGTAGCTTTACGTTTTACATGTCCACTCTTAATTAGTTTTTTCACTACTGCAAGGCCTATCACTCCGATACGTTAAACCTGGGATTGCCTTATCACATTTTATAAGTGTAACTTCCAATTGGGAAGAGATAGGGCTCCAGGTTTAGTGTGTCTGGAATCACAAATTTAAAGCACAAATTATGGCGAAGTTGTATTTTAAATTATAATTCTGAAATTGACACTTTTAGAAAGTTGGCATTTTCTTACTTTAAATCATCTAGTGCCTTCTGCCTGCCTCTGAATACATGTGTGAGGTGGGCGATGGCTGGGCTGTGTGCATTCCCACTAGATAGCCATACACAAAGGAAGCTTAGGTATGCCTGATGGGTCATCCACATCCTGATGGGCCATTAACATCTTGATGGGTCGTGCTGGGCAGGATGGGAGGAAGGACCTGACACTTGCACCTAAATGGGCTGTGCCTGTCTCTACATAAAGAGTGTCATACCCGCCTCTAGTGTGTCTGGAGCCAGGCCGTGAAGGACAGGGACTTTTTTCACTTCAAAGGTCTCCCTTTGAAGTCTCCCCTGAGCCCACAAAATCAGTACACTTCGGGACATGAGGACATTCTTCCAGGAAAAATGACTGCCATGCTGCTGAAAGGTTTGCCACTCTGCTGGAACACAGCTGGACTTTGCTGGACTCCTGCTTTTCTGCATATGCCCTGCTACCCTGCTTGCCTGATAGTGAGAAAGACTGGACCTGCATCTCTACACCTCCAGTAACAAAGTGACTCCAAGGGCTTGCTGGCTTGCCTCCTGTTCTAAAGTCTCAGGGACATCAAAGACTTCACTCACCCCTGCTACAGCCTCTAGATTCTGCCAGCTGTGAGTCCGGCCCAGCCAAATGATGCCAATCCAGTCCTGGGCCCTCAGAAGTAGGTTCTACAACTGTTTCAACAAAACCAACGCATCTCAGTCACTACTCCGATTGGAATCAGCACATCTCTCCTCGATGCTGACTCGTCACTCATCCCACTGCCACTGAGGACGAGAACATCTCAGCGCTGACTGTGTGGCTCGGAATCAATGCATCTCCCTCTGCACCAACAAATTGTGTTGGCTTAACAACAATCACCATCATCACCAAGGGTTTGTCAATGACGCATCCCTGACTGCTTGGATTGGAAGCCACACATCACCTGGGCATGGCTACCTCTGCTCCTTGCATTAGGTCTCCAATGTCGATGAGCCTCCATCCCAAAGGTACTTTTTCAGCAGAACAAGGTTTGTCCCGGTATCTGCACTCTATTGCAGTTGGCTTAAATTTTCAAATTTGAACCTGTCTAGATTGACCACATAGCCCCAGTTGGCGCTTTATGCTTATAAGCACTACATTGTAGATATTCTTAAAAAAAGAATATCTTGACTTCAACGTATTGGGTTTTTGTCATTTTGGTCTTCTTTTACTCCTAAAAATATGATCTATTTTTCTAACTTGGTGAGGAGACTTTGTGTGGGGTCTTAACTGTATTACTGTTTTAGGTTTTGCACAAATACTTTACACATTTCCCCCTAAGTTGAGCCTACATTTTCTGTGCCGCACTGCCAGAGGGTGAGCACAGGTTAATTCCAATTATAACTCTAATTTGCTACCAAACCATGGAGGTGGCCAATTTTCTTTGCTTGTAAAAGAGTCCAAAACACTCTTGTAAGAAATTGAGTTGTTGGTTGACTGGGGTGTGAGCCCGGGTAAAGCAGCATCCACAATCCTTGTTAGGGTGAGGCACAAGCTAACCCTTAATTAACCTGTGGTCATCCTTCTGGTAGCCTGCCACAGAGCGGTCAGGCTTAACTTGGAGGCAATGTGTAAAGTATCTGTTCATTACTTCAAACAGTAATACAAGTGAAAACACCACACAAAAAAATCCCACACCAAGTTAGAAAAAAAATTGATTTTTAATAGGTAAAACAAGACAAACAACAAAAATCCAGTCAGTAGAACTGGAGATATTCAAGTTTAAAATGTTTTGTGAAAAAAGCGCCAAAAAGCACAAAGCGACAACTGGGGATATCTTGTTGTGTCAGACCTGGACAAAGTCACAAGTTCAGGCCAACCACAATAGAGCATCGTCCGGGTACATTGACCCAGTTAAGCACGCTGAACAAATTAACTTAAATCCTGGTTTGCAGAGCGTTGCGAGAATTCGCACCAAAAATGTATGAGGCAGCCAAAGCGATACATCATTTCCAAGATGGGGCGAGGCTGCAATGCAAAGGCCTGTATCGTCATTGAGGATCCTGTCCAAAGGGCTTGCACTGTGAAGTCTGTAGGCAAGGGTGCGGGGCATAGCAGGGGAATTGCAGCAGTTCCAAAGGGCTGTTATTGGGAGTCTGTCATCTGGCTGCCATCAGCGAGGGTTGTGAGAGCCTGTGCTGAGTATCCATTGCTCAGTGGAGTTTCTAAAGGCGGTGGTGGCAGTGATGCGTGTCTTTGTAATTGGTCCAATTGAGCAAGCAGCAGTGATGCAGCGGTTGTGCTCAGGTTACCGCCACACAGCAGAGAAGATGTGTCAGTTCTACTGAATCAACAGATGCTGACAAAGCACTTTACCCCCATTTCCAAGGGTCCAAGACTTGGATGGCACCACTTGGCAGGGTAGATTCACAGATGGCAGTGGTTGGATGCTGGGTTCAAGGATATTGATGCTTTTTGTCGTTGAGGTTCAAGCCAGTAGGCCAGCTAGATGTTCCTTGGAGTCACTTTGGATTCTTCGATTCAACAAATTCAGGTCTAGTTCTCCTCACCCAGGCAAGAGGGCAGCACACAGTAACACAGTGAAAACACCACAAAAGGACTCAAACACCAGTTTTGAAAAATAGCCAATATTTATCTAAATCATGAGACCAAAACCAACGTACACAAGCAAAGATATTAACTTTAAAGTAATAAATAGTCTTAATCTAGAGAAATAAATGGATGCATTGTTTTAGAACAAAGTACCTAGTATGCGTGAAAAATAAAGCTGCACAGGTGAGCTTGCATTGAAAAAGCTAGCAATGGATCTATTCCTTGCTGGCAAGTGGGTCCGTGAGTCGATTCTTTCTCCGCCAGGTAACCAATGTGTCAGTTTCCAGACCAGCAGCTTCGGATCCATGCAGTGATGAAGATTTTGACGCCCAGGGACGATACATAGAAAATCCAGATGCACAGCAGTGATAAATCTGCGCTGAGCTGGCAATGCATCGGGTTCACCGGTGCTGCATCAATTTTTCAGCTGCAGTGCACGAGATATGTCTCTCTGGTTCTGCCAGCTTCTCCTTCCAGGGGCTCAGGGACTGGATGTGGCACCTCTTGACAAGTCAGGGGGTCCCAGCAATAGAGCCCAGGTGCTGGCAGATGAAGTCTTTGATGTCCATGAGACTTTTAAACAGGAGGCAATCTCAGTCCAAGCCCTTGGAGAAACTTAACAAGCAGAATGCACAGCAAAGTCTAGTATTTGTCCTCTTCAAGGCAGAAGCAGCAACTGCAGACCCACCCAGCAAAGCACACACAGCAAGTGGGCAGTGCTCCTTCTCCAGCTCTTCTCCTTGGCAGAGGTTCCTCTTAATCCAGAAGTGTTAAAAAAATCTGGGATTTTGGTACACTACCGATACTCATTTCTGCCTTTGAATTAGGTAAACTTCAAAGGTAAGTCTCTTTTATTCACAAGTTCCTGCCTTGCCGAGGCCTGGCCCCAGACACACACCAGGGGGTTGGAGACTGCATTGTGTAAGCATAGGCAGAGCCCTTTCGGGTGCAGGTGTCAGCAGCTGCAGGCCAACCCAGCAAAGCCCACAGAGCAAAGGGGCTGTACTCCTCCTCCAGTTCTTCAGCTTTTCTCCTTGGCAGAGGTTCCTCTTAATGCAGAAGTGTTCTAAAAATCTAGGATTTAGCTCCACTACGCATACTCATTTCTGCCTTTGAGGTAGGGAAACTTCAAAGGTAAGTCTCTATTGTTCACAAGATCCTGCCGTGCCCAGGCCTGGCCCCAGACACACTCCAGGGGGGTGGAGACTGCATTGTGTGAGGACAGGCACAGCCCTTTCAGGTGCATGTGCAAACTTTCCTCACTCTAGCTCAGGAGACTCATTTGGATATGCAGGACACACCCAAGGTACCTTTGTGTCACTGTGTAGAGGAAATTCACACCCAGCCCAACTGTCAGTCTGACACAGACATGGATTCCACAGTTAGGCAGAGGCAGAGAAAGGTTGAGCAAGAAAATGCCCACTTTCGTCAAGTGGCATTTTCAAACAGACAATTTAAAAACCAACTCTAGCAAAAGATGTATGTTTAAATTGTGAGTTCAGAGACCCCAAACTCCATATCTCCATCTGCTCCCAATAGGGATCTACACTTAAATGATATTTAAAGATAGTCCCCATGTTAAACTGTGGGAGAAATATGCCTTGCAATAGTGAAAACCAAATTTGGCAATATTTCACTATCAGGACATGCAAAACACACCAGTACGTGTCCTATCTTTTAAATATACTGCACTCTACCCATGGGAATACCTAAGGCCTACGTTAGGGGATACGTAGATGTAGTAAAAGGAAAGGTTTGGGCCTGGCAAGTGTGTACACTTTCCAGGTCGAATTGGCAGACATAGGCACTGTAGTAGCAGGTCTGAGACATGTTTACCAAAACCAGCAAAAGTAAATTACAGCACACCGTCAACAATACAAGAAGCAGAAGCAAAAAGACAGGGGAAACCACACCAGGGATGCCAGGTCTAACACTAACATTGTAAACGTTTGTGATTTTTGTGCAATGCCCACCTACCACTGACATAATTTTACGGCTTGAAAAGCCAGTTTTTGCCACCTCCCTCTCTCAAGTTTCCCTCTTATAAATGCTTTCCAGACACAGTTTGTGGATTAGAAAGTTGAACAAACCACTCCTACTTTAGGTGCACTCATTGCCTGTTGAAGTTTAATTACTTGGCTGGGCCTGTAGGTGAGCCTAAGAGGCTCAGAGAGTCAGCTGACCTTACAACTACCCTTTTTCAAGATCCTCCCCGAGAGCATCTCAGTCTGGGTGTTGAGGCTAAGGGAATAGAGGACAAAGGCAATTGCCTGTTTGAGCCTGGTCGGGCTGGACCCTGGGCCAGAAATGCTGTCCTTTTTTTCAAATGAACAACCTCCACCATATCCCATCCACTTCCCCGAACAAACACACACACTCTCATCAAATGTACACTAATCATTCATAACAAACAAACTTATTTGCACTCCACTACCTCACCACACACCACATAACTCCAAAAAACAAATCTATATGCCCTTCTAGCCCTACTTCCACACGCTGGCACATTCACTCCCACACAAACCACTACTTTGCCCTGAACTACTATCACACTCATACATTACCGACAAAACATCAAACCCACATTGCACATACCCTTAATCCTCTCAAATACACTTACTTCTAACAGAGTGCATTATATCTTCATCACCCCGTTAGTCAAACATCTCTCAGCCTATCACAACACCCCTCCTCCTTATTACCCAAAACACACAACTAAACTCTCCCGACACTCGACCACGGACACTACCTCTTCCACTTATCAAACCTACTACTAACACTCATAACCCCTGTTCATTCCCTCTCACATGCTGCATATATTTTATTGCAACACACATCACCATCCCTCTTGCCTTCAATATCAACTTCCCACTAGTACTTTAGATTGAAGCTTACATATCAACTCACTACACCAATATGATATATTACCACTCCACAAAAACAAAACATAACACATAAAAGCACATTGGAATCCCATTCCCACAAAATGTTCTACTACATTCCATCACAAAATAAAAACACACACAAACTTTGACCCTCATGCCTACACTAGTAGTAAACATCCTAAACTGACTTTACCCCACAATTTTGACAATAATAACACCAACTAAAAAATCATCTCATACACAAGAACACTCACTCACTCACCTTGCATCCATTGGACAATTTAAAACTGCAAATCATGACCCACATGATCCACCACCACACCTAACCCATACACCTTTTGTCCTCAACATACACAAACGACATAAACAACACATCATTCTTCACAACTTCACATCTTGTTTATTACACAACAAGACTACACTACAAAAACAACTGCACAACCCACCACCTCACTCTCAACCACCTGCACACACAGACCCAACAAAATGCCTTTAAGCCTATTGGATGAGGATAACGCTATAGACAATCAACACTATTGCTGTCCTGATACCGTAACTACTGTAATACAAGGACACTATGCATTCTTCTGGAAAAAAACTCACACTACCTTCCAAACACTATCTTTAAACTGGCTAGTAACATGTGCGATTCCTTTATAAAAAAAAGTACCACATCTATGACCTACTCGCAGACACACGACATGACTTACTCTTCATAAATGAGTTATGGTTGGGGATGACATTGCTTCAGAATTGCATGTATACTCTAGGCTATCAAACTGTCACACAAAACTGCATATACAAAAGAGGTGGTAGACTAACTGTTATATTTAAAGAAACAAAAAATCTCACCAAAGCTGAGAAAGTTTCCACACATGGTTTTGAGGCCCTCATTGCCAAATGCAACCCTACACCAACTATCTCCTGTAAAGTTCTCCTTCTTTATAGACCACCTCCTAGCATAGGAACATTCCAAGACCCCTTTCTAGACACAGTTTCTAATGTTCTTACACTATATTCAAAACTATGCATCCTTGGCAACCTTAACATATGGTTTGACAAACCTAATATGCCCCATCCCAGAACTATCATCACTAGCTTAGACACATTGAATCTACATAAGATTGTCTCCAAACCCACACACGTCCTATATATTATTTTTACAAATCCAGAACTAGTTGCCTTCCACTTATCAAATGTACTACTAACACTCATAACCCCTGTTCATTCCCTCTCACATGCTGCATTCATGTTTGAATGTATTTTAACATAATGTTTGCAGTTGTATTAGAATATTAAAAAGCGTACATTAACCATCATTTGCTAAGTTAGTGTAAGTAGGGTGTCCATTTTAACGAGAAATGCATTTTTTCTTTGCTCTGCAGGTTTATGTTTATCTTCTACAGGTGTGCATTTGTGGTTCGTAAGCTAGAGAAAGGAGTGTTGTGTATTAGTGATATCCAGGCCTGAAAAGGAACTTCTTAGCATGGACTGGGTGACTATTCTTTTCATATCTGGTGTGAAAATGCCCAAGGTCAACCTGGTCGTGAGAGTCTTGTTGAATGGGAGGATTGCTCCATGTTGGAAGATGCTCTGTGGGAATGAGAAGTGATTGGAGTTTCTGGATGACGTGACTAGAGATATGGTTGTGTCTATAACTTTCCATTTTAATTTAGTATTCACCTTGCTAGAATTACTGCAATTTTCCTCAGACTTGGAGAGGAGCAGATCTTTAGACCTTTTTGCCCTTGCATTGCATAGCTTTATGCTATCACTGGTATCTTTATTTCTGAAGACTTTTACTGAAATCTTTGTGATGCGGACACCTGCCTTGCTTGGTTCCCAAGCATCTGAGATCTAATCCCTTTAGCCTAAACTTAGCTAGATGTCCATAATTCTGTTTCTCTTTAGTAGGAGCAGTCTGAATTCACTCAGAGTGTATCAATTCCTATTTCTTAGTTTCTGTATTGTGATAACATTAATCTGTGTATACCTTAAGCTATTGAGATTGAATTTATTCGACTGATTCAGCTTGCTGGTTATGATAGTGTATCATTATAATTTGATTCTGCTATGCACCTATCTTGGATTGATTACTAATTTGTAATAAACCTACTTAACTCTATATTGATTCCTGGTCTTTTCTGTTTTGTCAAATAGGCTCCCCATAATTGTAAATTGAAAATGTGATTCTAACTCCTTTGCTTCCAGTACACCCAAAGATCCCGAAGAAGATGAACCACTGCTTACATGTGCTCCCTGAAGTGTAAACACTGAAGACAGACTACTTTCATCTCTGCACCTTCCTAACGTTCCTGTGTTTGCAATAATTGTACATCAATGGGAATACAAATAAATAGAACAATTCAGTCACAGGCAGTCATGTATTCCTAGTGGTGTGCTGACAATGCATCAATGATATGTAAAAAAGCTCCAATCATTCAAAACACAATAGAGGTCCCAAAAATAATTGTAACAGTAACTGACTATCTGTGCCTTCTAGAAGTAAACAAAAGAGCTTAAATTATTGCAGCAAAAAATAAACAGCACAATATAGTAATTTATAAGCTACATGTATGAAACAGATATGTGCTCAAGTTGCGTACGAGGTGCATTATCTAGTGTCCAATAGTGCCAGTGCCACACCCCAGTGAGTTAAGAGATGCGGATTTCAACCATCCCACATACCGGTTAAATTGTCCCATGAGTTAACTGCAAATGCTGCCACAAACTGGATACATTTAGGAATCTGATTTAGATTGTTTTTTCCCAATCTAATTGACCGGGGGGTTATTCAGACCCTGTATTGATGTTAATTAGAAAATATAGCACCCCAATGTGAAAATGTCAATGACCTTCTGTGTTCTGAAGATGAACATTGGGAGTTGGAAATCAGATAATCTATTCATGACGGAATACCACAGATTGCTGTGTTTCCATTTTATCAAATCCGCTTGATGTTAAATATGTGGGTAGCACTACTTTGTCCTCAAAAAATTGATTCTTGAACACAAGAAAGCTATTAAGGATTGCAGTATAACATATCCTGTGGCCCAACATTTTAATGACATCCATGGTAGAAACCGTTGTTTACTGATGCTCTTTGCAATTGACAGGGACACATCACAGAGACGAGGTTGCAACAGAACCAAACTTATCCATAAAATGGAGTCTTCGTATATTATTCTCTTATGAAACAGAGAAACTCGAGGTTTGAACAAGGATGAGGAACTGAGTGCACAACTAGACGATTAAGGGACTTGGAAATGGTTAGTCAAGTGTAAAAAAATTCCTTACAATTTTCTTTTATGAATTATACCTGGTATTAGCTTAATAAATCTGCCCATTAGTGTGTTTTCTGTTACAGTTATATTTGTTTTCCTATACTCACTGTGCATAGATATGTCCTCTTACATTTACTGGTGCAATTTCGGATGTCACTGCCTTTCTCATTATTATATTTACACTTAGATTGTTTTACCCTTCAACCATGGGAATGGCTGGTACCTTATGCACAGTTGGACCTCATACATCATTAATAGATTACCTGATACTGCAACTCTAAATAATCACCTTCAGAACACGGGGGACATTGATGTTTGCACATCGGAATGGTGTATATTGTTATTAATATCAATACAGGGTCTGATATTTTTTTCATTGTAGGTAATGATTACGGAACCTGGATTTTGCCACGAGTACAAAGGTTTTAAGTTCAGTACGTCTTGTCTTCTTAGACTTCCTTTTCAAGCAGCATGATAATGAACTCTGGCCTGGTGTTCAAAGTTCTTTTTTTCATGATTAGTCAAAATCATTGCAAATCACGCACTAAAAGAAAAACAAAAACAATACAGTGAAGTGTATAATACCAATATCAGACAGCTCTAGTATTTAAAAAATGGCATGAGTTCACAGTTAAATTGTGGATGGCTGCTAGAAACACAGACATTCTGCTTACAGACAATTAAAGTGCAAATGCAATAGCTACCCAATGACCCCATCTCACCAGATCTACTAACAATAGTTAGGGTATGTTAGACCAGACAGCCTTAGGGTGGTCACCCTCAACTTTCTGCCTGCCTGCCTCCCTCCACTTTTTTGACACTGATTTTGCTGGTATTAGGACTCTGCAAACTTTACCACTGCTAACTAGTGCTAAAGTGCATATGCTCGCTCCCTTAAAACATGGTAACATTGGTTCATGCTCAATTGGCACATTTGATCTACTTGTAAGTGACTAGTAAAGTCCACGGCATGTGTCCGGGGCCTTTAGATGTAATGCTACTAGTGGGAATGCAGCACGGGTTGTGCCACCCACATAAGTAGCCCCTTAACCATGTCTCCGGCCTGCCATTGCAAGGCATGTGTGTGCAGTTTCACTTCCACTTCGACTTGGCATTTAAAAGTACTTGCCAAGCCTTAAACCCCCTTTTTCTACATATAGGAACCCCCCAAGGTAGGCCCTAGATAACCCATAAGGCAGGCAGGGTGCTGTGTAGGTAAAAGGCAGGACATATACCTGTGTGTTTTACATGTCCTGGTAGTGGAAAACTCCTAAATTCCTTTTCCACTGCTGTGAGGCCTGCTCCTTTTGTAGGATACCATTAGGGCTACCCTCATATACTGTGTGAGTGGTAGATTCTGATCAGTAAGGGGTAAACAGGTCATATTTATTATGGCCAGAATGGTAATACAAAATCCAACTTACTGGTGAGGTTGGATTTTATATTACCATTTTAGAAATGCCACTTTTAGAAAGTGAGCATTTCTCTGCACTTAAAATCCATCTGTGCCTCATAGCCTGTCTCTAATCCACGTCTGGGCTGGTTGACAGCTCCCTTGTGCATTTCACCCAGACAACCACAAACACAGGATGCTCAGTCACACTTGCACACATCTGCATACTGAATGGGTCTTCCTGAACTGGAAGGATGGAGAGGCTTGACACATATTTCAAAGGCTCGGGCCTGCCCTCGCACAAAGGACTGCCAAACCCCCTACTGGGACCCTGGCAGACTGACCTGTACTTATAGGGGACCTTGTGCACTTCAAAACCACTCTTTGTCGTTTCCCCCACTTCAAAGGTACTTTTGGGTATGTAAACTGGGTCCCTGACCCTGCCAACTCAGACACTTCCTGGGACAGACACTCTAAACCAGATCCTGCAACCAGCCAAGAGGAGCTGCCTGGGTGCCCAAAGGACTCACCTGGACTGCTTTGCTGTGAAGGACTGCTGCCTTGCTGTTGCCCTGCTGCCTTGCTGGCCTCTTGCTCTGCTGAGAAGTGCTCTCCAAGGGCTTGGATTGAGCTTGCCTCCTGTTCCTGAAGTATCAGGGCCAAAAAGACTTCTTAATTTCAAAGGAACTCCTTGTGCGCCAAAACACGATGCTGGAATCGAAGCACAGCCTGTCTGGCGGTGAAAGAATTTCCGCACCGCCGTCCCAGAACGACACAGCCTGAGTGGAGGTCGATGCAGCGCCAGCGTTGTGACCGGAACTTCGCCACACAGGCCACCGGATTGATGTATCGCCGAGCCGGAATAACGCAGCCCGACTTCCTGCATGAGGAATCGACTCAGTGTCTGTCATGCGACAGAAGCTCTGACGCATCACCCACCGGATCGACACAGCACCTGTGGCTTCGTCCTGCAATGTCCCTGGGCGTCATAAGCCTCCGGATCACAGTGAGAAGAGTGTGCGCCGGTAATCGACGCAAAGCCCTTGCAGCGTGGGAAGAATCAACACATTGTCTGTGCTCGTCTGGAAATCCAATGCACAACTTCCTTTTTCCACGCATCTCCTCCTCTGCAGTCGCCGTGCGTGTAATTTTGGCACATATCAGGTACTTTGTGATTTTTTAGAGACTTAAAACTCTTTTTATCATTGCAAAAGTGATATTTCAACTTGTGCTTATCAAATCTTGATCGTTTTGACATAAATTTACTCAGATAAATATCTTATATTTCTCTAACCATATTTGGTGTATTTTTGTGGTGTTTTCACTCTGATATTGCATGATTTATTTCACAAATACTTTACACATTGCCTTCAAATCTCAGCCTGACTGCTCAGTGCCAAGCTACCAGGGGGTGGGCACAGGATAATTTGGATTGTGTGTGACTTACTCTGACTAGGATTGTGGTCCCTACTTGGACAAGGGTGTATACCTCTCCCAACTAGAGACCCTATTTCTAACAGGGTAAGACAGGCACATCATGAAAAGTCGGGCATAGAGGCTAACAGAAGTAATGGCCCCCATTTCCATAAGAGCAGGAGCAGTGGGGAAGGATTCCATAGACATTCACAGTGTTTTTAGAACTCAATTGTGGTGTGGCTAGGTAATAAAAGTGTGAGCATCACACATTATGAACACTTAAAGTGCAATTGTGCTATGTACCTAGTAGCCCTGCCTCCTCATACAAAACTGCTGAAATAAAAGTGAACACATCATAAATCGTTGCATGCCCAAACGCTAAAACGCTAAAAATAATAAAAACCTGAATTTCTTCAAAATTCATTAAAAGTGAGCTGTAAATACTTACACAATCATGGAAATAACAGTGGAAATCCAACCTTGTGATCCTCCGGTGAACTGTAGCAGAGGAATACAAAAATACAAATGCCCAAGAATAAAGTGCAAGCACTAGAGTGCTCTGCTGTTCAGCATCATTGAAACAGACTTCACAAATTTTCAGATTCTTGCGGAGAATTGTCAAGGGTCTCACTTTAAGCATTCATCTATGACCACCTTTCAAGATCTGATGTTTAACTATCTGAAAATTGGCACTAGTCAAAAGTGCCTGGGGCCAATATGAGATGTACGCTCACAAATAATATGCTGAAGAATGTCCATCGAGGAGCGACAGCCCGTGCGTATTGCATCCTGATCACCAACCACAGTTCCATCCTTAAGCTTTCAATGGAGTAAGGCCAATTCGAAAATAAAGTAGTTGTTTTTGCTTAACTTTTTTGGTGGAAATAGAGAATGCACCAAGTCTTTAGCAGCAATCCATTAATAGCCATCTGTTAAAAATTATGCATTTCTGATTCCTTGTCTTGTACTATAGACCATAGAAGATGTCTGATTGACCCAAATTCACCAGATTTCATACAGAACAAGAGAAATCAGGCATAAAGAGAAAAGTCCTGGGGAGTTAGGTTGAACTCTAGGTGAATTTGAGTCTGAGTCATACATGGCAGAATCTGGAAGAGTATAGCAGGGGACTGAACAAGATCCAACCAAGAGGATAAACGTGATTTAAATTAAAAGGTTGGCATCAATTTGCTATCACTTTACAGATTGCCGAAGGATCTGGACCTGAATGGTTGCTAAGAAGGCACTGGAAGGCACATATAAGCATTTTTCATCACCGTTAATGCCTCAACCTTTTTAAAAGGGTGACCTCGACCATTAAGCCTTATCCCTAGGTACCTAATTGAGGAAGCTTTTTAGGTTATCTACCCATTTAAGCAGCCTTCAACCCAGCTGCCTCACCCCTGCCGTATTTCTATGTTCCCACTGGGCTGACCGGCGAGAACATCATATTACAACATTCCCACAGGTACGCCTGGAAGGGAACAGAGGTACATTATTGGTCTTGTCTTCCCTAAGGAGTTGAGGCCAATGCCACAGCACACCAGCACCCTTGGAATGCGCAATGTCTGCAAAGCAGGGAGCTGGGCAGGGGGGCACATGCACTACCTTCCCGCCAGTCTTTCCATGGCGGTTGAACCACAATGGAAAGGCTGGTGGAAAGGGGACTCAAGGTCAGCTTGAGTGTTTTCTTTCATGTGTGTAAGTGCTGTGTGACTACAATGGTATTGCATGAGGTTTGCATGTCTCCTAGATAAGCATTGGCTGTTCATCCACAGCTACCTCTAGAGACTGCCAACACTTCACTAAGAGGGGATACCTGGACCTGGTATAAGGTATAAGTACCATAGGTACCCACCACACACCAGGCCAGCATCCTACAATTTTATCACCTGGTTTGATCCTATAATTTACATTCATCAACACTCAGCATACAAATAGTGCTACTAGAATCATCACTCCTTGAGGATATCTTGAGCATCATTAATTGATGGCAGAGCAGTTCTTGCTATAAGCCAAATTTTTACTGCTACTGCATCTGAAGCAACAGGAATAAGAGAACTTGCCTTTTTAAATTCCTTGCCCAGGACTCCAATGCGCTTTATTCTCTACCCGGCCCCAAATTCATTGTATTGTTTTCTGTTTAACCTCTGAGAGTGATTAATCTTTGCTGGATTATTCTTGCTAATGATTTCTTTAAGCTTAGAGTTCCCCAAAACTTACTTCAGCACAACTCACAGATAATTATACTTTATTCACAATAGTGACAATGGGCCAGATGTAGGTAATTGCGACTTACAATTTGCGAGTCATAGTGACTCGCAAATTGCAACTCGCAAAACAAAATGCAGGAAGGTGTCTCAGACACCTTCTGCGACTCGCTATGGGGTCGCAAAGACCCACCTCATTAATATTAATGAGGTGGGTCGCAGTTTGCGACCCCATAGTGAGTCCATGCACTCACAGGGATGGTGGCCTGCTGGAGACAGCAGACCACCATGTCTGTGACTGCTTTTTTAATAAAGCAGTTTTTTTTTTCTTTTTGCAGCCCTTTTTCCTTAAGGGAAAACGAGCTGCAAAAAGAAAAACTTCCGAAACCATTTGGTTTCGTTTTTTTCAGAGCAGGCAGTGGTCCATAGGACCACTGCCTGCTCTGAAAAAATATTTTCTTTGGCATTCACAAAGGGGAAGGGGTCCCATAGGGACCCCTTCCCTTTTGCGAATGAGTTACCATCCTCTTCAAGTGGATGGTAACTGCGAGTTGGTTTGCGACCGCATTCGCGGTCACAAAGCAACTCAGCATGGCGATGCGGTCGCAAATAGGAAGGGAACACCCCTTCCTATTTGCGAGTCGCAGCTTCAAATTGCGAGTCGGTACCGACTCGCAATTTGAGGTTGTGCATTGCGTTTGGCCTTTTGCACGTCGCAAACTGCGTTTTTCGCAGTTTGTGACGCGCAAAAGGCTTCCTACATCTGGCCCAATGTCCTTTAAGGATGAGTCCTTATTGAGCCATAATCTGTCTTTCACACTAGAATTGTTGGTGTGTTTAATGATTTAGGGCCTCATTATGAGTCTGGTGGTCAACAGACAGTCAGACTCGTGGTGGCGGTCATGTCCGCCACTGCCAAATTAAGAGTTTGGTGGTCGGACCCCAAACGACCACCATCTCTGCCAAGAATAATGTTCCCGACGGGCTGACGGTGGTGCAGATTGCAATCAGCCAGGGCGGTGCTGCAGTGAGCGCCGCCCTGCTGATTATGACCTGGTTCTCTGGCAGCCTTTTCATGAAAATGTTGGTGGAGAACAGGTGCAGGGGTCCCTCTGCCCAGCACCCTCATGAAGCAGTGTCTGCTTTGCAGACAGTAAGCTTTATGAGGGTGCTGATGTCCCCTGCGGGCAACAGCATTGCCACCGGCTCGATTACGAGCTGGTGACAATGCTGCCACCATTTTCCCACTGGGCTGACAAGGTTTCTGCCCATCAGCAAAGCAGGAAAGTTGGAATAGGGCCGGCGGGGAGGTTACCAGTATGTCAGAAACCTCTCTGTCGGATGCTCAGCGGATGAGTCTTCCCATCTGCAGAACTCGTAATGGGGCCCTTATTCTGTGATATTTTCAAAAACACCCCTTAATTGAATTCCATTAAGTGTAATTGATATGATGCCATTGTACTTAACCTGACACAACTGCTACTCTGGGGTTTATGGTGCTAGTTGCCACTCATTGGAGAAAGAATCCTGCATTTACATGTGAAAGAAGTAACACACATATAGGCAGATTATCACATTGAAGGATTGGTAGCAAACTGTAAGTCCTCTTCAGTCTTATTTCATTTAATGTCCTTGTTCAGGGTCCTTATTAATATGTTAAATGTCCCATGCATATATTTGGTAATCTCTAATTGAAGCTAGAAACAAATGTTTAGAAGTAGTAAACTCATTGAGATGTGTGGTCGCATATTGCTGCGCTAAGCACACGAAGTTAGGGACATGTTTACAGGCATTGACATTTTACATGCAAACACTGTAACGGTGGCCAATTGTGAATATCACTTTCTGGTTACTAGACCAGAAGAATATTCCCAGCACCTGAAGGTGTTTACTAAAGTACAGGACAAAACACTAGACACCATTTTAATGCTTCAAGGCAAGACTAGCAAATACAAACTTTGGACTCTTCAGCATGTCAGTAGGAGTGCTGAATGCAGCAGGATTCTCAACAAATGTCTCCTTTATTTAAAACTAGAACATAGAACCTGCTTTTTTGACTTTGAAGGACCAGCTTTGAGCCTTAAAACAGTCCTTGTGCATGGATTTTTTTAGACTCAACAAAACACTGTGAAATCTTACTAAGGGCCTCATTAAGAATTTGGCGGTCCCACCATGAGATCGCCAAAGCCACGGGAGGATTCTCCTGCCATGGCAGTGATGTCCTCCCGAAGCGTATTACAATGTACCCGCAAGGGCTGACAGGCGGGAACATTGCAATCCGCGTTCCTGCCTGACTGACCAGCAGGAGCAGTGCTAGGACATTGGCCTGAGCTCCTTTAAGAGAGCTGAGGCCAATATCATAGCACTCCAGCACCATCATAAAGTGCACTGTCTGCAAAGCAGACAGTGCGCATTCGAAGGGTGCTGGGCAGGGGGGCCCTGCACTGCCCGTGCACTGGTTTTCTGCCAGCCTTTTCATGGGGGAGAGGTCCCCACTGTGAAAAGGCTGATGGAAAGTGACGCTGCAATCAACCAGGTGACGCTGATTTCAGCACTGCACTGGCTGGTTACAACCCCAACTGCCCTCACTCCTTTGGGAACAATGTTCCCGGTGGAGATGACAGTCTCCTGGCAGGTCGCCTGCCATGGTTGTAATGTGGCAGTCGGACTGCCACAGTTACGGCGGTCCAACCGCCACCGCAAGGCTGGCAGTCCTAGGACTGCTTACCTCATAATGAGTCCCTAAATGCTTGTGATGTGTGAGGTCAAAGTAAAGTATACAAAAAAGTGATGGATGAAATGCTTAAATTAATCTCAGCCACTGGTAATTACTCTGGCCGCATCCTGAGCCATCAATATTTTTCACACCATGCCATTTCAGTTTGGACACAGCTATATCCAAATCAGTCTTGACCCTGGTCCAATTGGAACAATTGAGCCCGAATAGCCAAGCCAAGTCCTCGCTGAACCAGAACACAAGGAACACAGAACAGGTTTCGCCCTAGTTATGGGCTCATCAGCCGGGTAAAGCTTGGTTCCAGTGAGACAGTGGATTGGGATGCAGCCCTTATTAATTACCAGTGGCTGAGATTATACTTTGGTGTGTGAGGTCAAAGGGCATGTGCTGAATGTAATTTGCTGGATGGCATGTGGTGGGTAGATGGCTGCGGGATGCCGTTTTCTGGATCCACTATGCCTGGGAAACATTTAAATGTTGCCTGCCGTCATTCAGCCCTTGTTGGCCACAGCCTGTTGCCTTACCCTGCTGAGAATTTTTTACTGCCATTTGAGAGACTTCAAGTCTGACAGTAAAAATTTTGCTTGGTTGAACCTGGTTTTTGTATCCAACCCTTACTCCATTGAGATCAGCCTTAAATCTCACCCAGGTACCAGTCAAGCACAACTAGATGACTATGGTTGGAGATTAGCACTTTTCTGGCACTATTTTTAAATATAAACTTTCAAAATTTATATCTCTCATTCTTCTGATTGGATTGTTATTGTTTTGATTTAATTGTGTTCATTATACCATTCTGTATTTCTAGAAATCAGAGTAAAAGTTTTATTGTGTTGTGTTTTTGACTTTCCTGACTGTTTTGGAAGGAATGCTTGCAATAAGTCTAACCACTGGGAAATGCTTGAGGAAGCATTCCAATCCATTGTTCTTTTGCTCACCATCCCACCTCAGTTTGTCAAGAACTACCACTTATCTGTTAGAGAGAGAGCTGTCCCATGACTAAGCCACAGAAGTTGGCTTCCAGCTCCTCCTCTGGACTGCCTCAGGCTACAAAGCTTTATCAGCACTTGAGACTGATTAAATCTTGGTGGGGAAAGAGGAATGAAACATAAGAAGAAGAGATAAGAACAACTTCAGTGGATGTTTCGACAAAATATTGAATAAAAAATATGATACAAAGATATTGCGTCAAGAATATTGGGATGTAAAAAATATCACTGACAAGAGTATTGAAGGTAAAAATATTGTTTTGAGTGTTGTTTTTAATTTTGTTTTAAAAGAATGATTTAGAAAAGATTGTTGTATTTGATATTTATGTAAGTGTTATTTGGTATGTAACTTGTAGTTTGTTTGATTCAATATGTTTATGATTTTTTATTTGTGTTTTTAGATAATTGTTTAATTATGAAATTGTCGAAGTTTTAGTTTTTAGCTGTATTAATGTATAAAAATGAGGGATCTATATTTTTAGCAGCAGGAGATTGGGTTTTTAGGGGAAAAGGTGGGAAGTTTTCAAAAAGTGGGCATGTTAATGTATATTTAATGTAAATTATTTTAATGATTGGAAAATTAATATTGTAACTATTTTAAAATGTATTTTGTTACATTAATACTTTTTATAGATGATAATTTATAAGTAATGCAAATATATATTTGTAATAAATGCATACATATTGATTTATTGTAAATATGTAAGTACATGTTTATATTATATATTTTTAATATATATACCAATGTAATTTAATAAAATACAGTAACATTCATTTTTGTAAAGAAAGCACTGGGATTGTGAAAAACAAATCATAATTAAAATATGTTTACATTTTACATGTAGAAGATTATAATGCCATTCTACAGTCTGGTTGCATATTTATTTATTTTTATTATGTTTAACTTTGGATTATGATTTTAAGTTTTATTTTATGGTTCAAAGTTCAGGAATTTTACCAAATATTTAAATCAATATGTTAATTATTAATAGTGATCAAAATATAAGTTAATATTCAAATATGATTATATAGGTTTGTAGTTTTCGTTAGTGCTCTTTAAAGTACATTTTAGGTTTTTTCCTAGATGAAAAATTATGTGTGAGTATTGAGTAATGATTGTGTAGATAACATTTTTAGTCTGAGGCATCTTCCATAAGCTGTTTTAGATTGTAGTTGCAATAGTATTTTTCATCCTTTTAGTGTCCCTCCCCAAATTGACTTTTATTGGAGTGGGAATAGTAAATGTCCCCTTTATTGTCCAATGCCTTCTCTAAAATGGTAGAAATTGGACTGTAAATAGTGCGTTACCCCTTTAGTGTCCGGTACTTTACCTAATTTGGTTTGAATTGAAGTGGTAACAGTAAATGTCTCCCTTTCAGTGCCCTACACGTTGCCCAAATGGGTATAGATTTGAGTGAGAATAGTAAATGTCACCCCTTTAGTGTCTAACACTTTTGCCAAATTGCTTTAGATTGGAATGGGAATAGTATATTTCACCCTTTAGTGTACAACATCTTCTCCCAATCAGGTTAGATTGGAATAGGAATAGCACATGTTGCCACTTTGGTGACCAACTCCTTCTCCTAATTGGCATAGATTGCAGGGGGAATAGTTAATGTCACCATTTTAGTGTCCAACACTTTCCCCAAATGGTATACGTTGGAGTGGGTACAGAAAATGTCATCCCTTCAGTGTCTAACATCTTCCACACATTGGTTTAATTTGAAGTGTGAATAAAAAATATCACCCTGTAATTGTCCCAAAGCTTCCCCAAATAGAAATAAATTGGAGTGGGAATAGCAAGTGTCACTCCTTTAGCATTCAGCACCTTCTCCAAATGGGTTTAGATGGGAATAGTAAATGTCTTCCTTTTAGTGCCTAACACTTCCCCTAAATTGTTATAGATGGGAGTGAGAATAGTAAATATCACCCCTTCAGTGTTCAACACCTTCCTCAAAATGGTATAGATTGGAGTGGGAAGGGTAAATTTAAGCCCTTTGGTATCTCACCAGTTCTACAAGTTAGTATAGGTTGGAGTGGGAATAGTAACTGTCACCCGTTGGTGTACAACACCTTCCCCAACTTGATAAAGGTTGGAGTAGGAATAGTAAATGTCACCCCTTTAGTGCCCAACATCTTACCAAATTAATATAGACTGGAGTGGGAAAGGTAAATGGCATTGCTTTAGTGTCTAACACTTTCCTAAAATGGCTTATTTTGGAGTGTGACTATTTAATTTGATAATTGTACTGTGAAATCATTTGTTCAAATTGTATTTACAACTATTTGCAATTAGTGGAATAGTTTGTGTTATTTAATTTAGTAGTGATGGTGTTTTGAAACATAATCAAAATAGTTGGTTATATGTTTGTAATAGATAGTATTAGTAAATATATATTTATAGAATAAACACATGTAACAGCACACTTTTCTATTTAGATATTTTAACCCCTTCGCTGCCAGGCCTTTTCCACTCCTGTGCTGAGCCTTTTTTGGTTATTTGGGGCAGTTCGCGCTTAGGCCCTCATAACGTTTTGTCCACATAAGCTATTCACACCAAGTTTGCGCACTTTTTTTCCAACATCCTAGGGATTGTAAAGGTACCCAGAGTTTGTGAGTTACCCTGGAGGAGACCAAGAAATTAGCCAAAATACAGTTAAAATGTTGTTATTTTCAAAAAATGGGAAAAAAAGGGCTGCAGAAGAAAGCATGTGTTTTTTCCCCCTGAAAATGACAGCAACAAAGGGTTTGTGGTGCCAAAATCACCATCTTCCCAGCATTCAGGAACAGGTAGACTTGAATCAGAAACGCACATTTTTCAACACCCATTTTGGCATTTTACTGGGACAGAGCCCATTTTTACTATTTTTGTGCCATAAAACGCCTTCCAGTTAGTGACAGAAATGGGTATGAAACCAATGCTGGATCCCGAACAGCTAAACATTTCTGAAAAGGAGACACAATTCTGAATTCAGCAAGCGGTTTTGTGCAGATTCTTCAAGGTTTTCCTACAGAAAGTAACAGCTAAAATAAAAAAATATTGAAATTGATGTAAAAAAGAGCCATTTCTGTCCACGTTTTCTTTTATAACTTTTTCCATCTATGGCAGATTTTTGAAAACAATATACTGTTACAGCTTTTGGACTCTTCTGGTATGGGGATATATAGGGATTGTAGGTTCATCAAGTACTCTAGGTACCCAAAATGTGGCAAAAAAAACACTTTTTCCTCACATTTCAGTGACAGAAAGTTCTGGAATCTGAGAGGAGCCACACATTTCCTTCCACCCAGCATTCTCCCAAGTCTCCTGATAAAAATAATACATCACTTGGTGTGGGTAGGCCTAGTGCCCGCGGCAGTGAATGCCCCAAAACACAACATGGACACATCACATTTTCCAAAAGAAAACTGACCTCTTTTCTGCAAAGTGCCCAGCTGTGGATTTTGGCTTCTAGCTCATACAGCACCTAGGAAACTTTGCAAACCTGGACATTTCTGAAAACTAGACACCTACGGGAACCTAGGATGTGGTAACTTATGGTGCTCTTACCAGGTTCTGTTTCCCAGAATCCTTATCAAACCACAAGATTTGGCAAAAAAAACAAAATCACTTTTTCCTCACTTTTCAGTGCTGAATAGTTCTGGAATCTGACGGGAGTCTCAAACTTCCTTCTACCCAGCATTCCCCCACACCTCCTGATAAAAATGCTACCTCACTTGTGTGGATAGACCTAGTGCCCGCAACAGGAAATGCCCCAAAACACAACGTGGACAATTCAAAAGTATCAATTACAAAACTATGGGGGTCATTACAACATTGGCGGTAAAAGCCGCTTACCGCCGTGCAGAAGACCGCCAACACACTGCCGCGGCTGCGAAATCCCGCCACGGGCATTATGACCCACTGCTTGGAATCCTCCAAAATTCAGACACCCACACAAGTCCGCCACAGCAAAGGTCAGTAATAAACTGGCGAAAACAAATCCTCCACCATCATGCCAACAGAAACACGCCCACACTATCACGACACATGAATCCACACAGCAGTCTTTCAACCGCGGTATTCCATTGGCGGTACACACCACTGCGCTCAAAATACACACACATTTACAAAACACAGCCACATTGGACCATTCGAAATACACACACCTGATACACATACGCACACCGCTCCCACACACTCAGTACAATATAAAACACACACCCACATCACCCTCAAACACCTACGACCAAAAATCATGAACAAAGGCCAGAGAGAGACACCACAAACAACTAGCAAGCGTCCACAGGCACACAATACCATCACCCACAGAACTTCCACGCACCTCACACAGCACACAACTAAATATCATCCCACCTATCACCACACACACCACCCCACACATCACCCACACCACCCCATGGCACGGCAAAGACATCCCAGGTTCTCGGAGGAGGAGCTCAGGGTCATGGTGGAGGAAATCGTCCGGGTAGAGCCACAGCTATTCGGATCACAGGTGCGGCACACCTCCATTGCAAGGAAGATGGAGCTATGGCGAAGAATCGTGGACAGGGTAAACGCAGTGGGACAGCACCCAAGAAATCGGGATGACATCAGGAAGAGGTGGAACGACCTACGGGGAAGGTGCGTTCCGTGGTCTCAAGACACCACCTGGCGGTTTAGCAGACTCGCAGGAGTAGATGGAGGAATGGACTCTGGTAAGTCAAATCTTAACTATTACATCCCCCACTCTACCTGCATGCCATCACATACCCCTACCCTCACCCTCACCCCCATCACTCCTACTCCTCACAAATGTTCCACTATCACAACCCACACATCCCATCACCAAGCCCTGCATGCAACAACAAAGCATAGACACCCATCACCAAAGCATGCCCACTGCACATACCCATACACCCCCCTAAACCATCATCACACAAGGTCCTACACAGGAATGCAAGCACTGGGGTACACGGACACCCACCCATTGCACACCACGGCACACACAGATGTAATAAACATCCTTTTATACCCCTGCAGGACCCCTACCCAACGTCACCGGACAGAAGGGTCCACACATGTCCACACCACCAACAGAAGAGGCCCACAGTGATGACAGCAGTTCTGTCCAACTGGATCTAGATGACCAGCCCGGCCCATTGGGGACCTCTGGACAGTCGGTTCCCCTTACACAGTCACAGGCCACCACAGAGCTTCCCCCCTCCGGAAACACCAGCAAACCACCCACCCAGCGGGCCCATACCTCTGTCCCCAGGACACGTCAAGCAGCAGTGTGTCCACCACTACAGGGAACCCAGGCTAACCCACCACCCCAACAACAACAGGGACCTGGGGGCAGTGGTAATGGGCACACGGTCCAGGGGACGGAGGCCCAGGAACACAGGGGAACTGGGAGGGCTGCTGTGCGACGGGGAGGACAGGCCCAGGGAACTCACTCTCCACGAGGCCCTCTCCTCCATCATGGGAGCCTACCACCACTCCCAGGAGACGATGGCAACGGTACTGGCCAAGTTTCAGGAGACCCAGCGCCTGCAGGAGGAACAGTATTTGGCCTTCAGGGAGGACCTCAGAACCATCAATTCCACCCTGAGCACCATTGTAGGGGTGCTGAAGGAAGTACTCAACACCAAGAGGGACACTGTGGCACTACAAGGGGCTCCTGACACTAGCATGGACGATGAACTGCCCACCACCTCCGCCGGCGCTAGTGGACAGGAGGCACCGCCACAGGACCACCACACCAGCACCCCACCCCCTGCAGAGGGAGAACCACCCCGCAAACGGTCCCTGAGATCCAGGACAAAGACAGAGAACAATGCCAAGACCCCGGCCAAGAAATGAGACCACCCTGAATGTCATCCCTATGTCCCACTTTGTCACCCTGTCCATCCTTAAACTGCCCCAGCTCCACTTCCTATGCCCATTTGGGCAAAGTACCTGTGAGACTAATAGACTGGACTCTGCCATGGACAGTCCTCCACCATCAACCCTCACCATTTTGCAACCCTCTCCAATATTGAGCACTTAAATAAACACCCTTGAAGCACAAAACAATCTGGAATCAGTCTGTGATTTCGGAATAGTGTATTAGCATTTACTGTGGCAAAATGCTCTTACAATTGTAGTGTCAACATACCTGTATCACACAGCTCTAGTCCATGAGGAATCAAAGCAGATGTCACACAGTGGGACCCACATCTGTGAAATTGTAAGGGAAAGTGACAACTCAGTGACCATACACTGGGTGAAAACGACAGACAGTAGAGAGGTAGTAGTGTTAAAGTACATGTAGTAGGCAGGTTTGTACTCTTACCCGTGTCTCACTGGAAATATTGCAGGATCACCGAGTTCCTGTTGTCCATGTCCTCTTCTTCTGCTTCCTCATTTTCACTGTCCACAGGCTCTACAGCTGCAACAACACCGCCATCTGGACAATCCTCCAGCAGAAAAGGCACCTGTCGTCACAAAGCTAAGTTGTGAAGCATACAGCAGGCCATGATGATCTGGCACACCTTCTTTGGTGAGTAGAATAGGGATCCACCTGTCACATGTAGGCACCTGAACCTGGCCTTCAGGAGGCCGAAGGTCCGCTCTATTATCCGCTGTGTTCGCCCATGGGCCTCATTGTAGCATTCCTCTGCCCTTGTCCTGGGATTCCTCACTGGGGTCAGTAGCCATGACAGGTTGGGGTAACCAGAGTCACCTGCAAATGGCGAGGGACAACTGTTAGACACACACTAACCTGGAGTGATATCCCCAGACCCAGACAACCATTCCCACTGACTTGCTTCCAGGTGCTCACCTAATAGCCACACACAGTGCCTCTGGAGTTGACCCATCACATAAGGGATGCTTCTATTCCGCAGGATGTAAGCGTCATGCACTGAGCCAGGGAATTTGGCATTCAAATGGGAGATGTACTGGTCTGCCAAACACACCATCTGCACATTCATGGAATGATAACTCTTCCGGTTGCTGTACACCTGTTCACTCCTGCGGGGGGGGGGACCAAAGCCACATGTGTCCCATAAATGGCACCTATGATGTTGGGGATATGTCCCAGGGCATAGAAGTCTCCTTTCACTGTAGGCAAATCCTCCACCTGAGGGAAAACGATGTAGCTCTGCATGTGTTTCAGCAGGGCAGACAACACTCTGGACAACACGTTGGAAAACATAGGCTGGGAGTCCCTGATGCTATGGCCACTGTTGTTTGAAATGACCCACTTGCAAGGAAATGGAGTACTGACAGCACCTGCACTTGAGGGGGGATTCCTGTGGGATGGCGGATAGCTGACATCAGGTCTGGCTCCAACTGGGCACACAGTTCCTGGATTGTGGCACGGTCAAGCCTGTAGGTGATGATCACATGTCTTTCCTCCATTGTCGACAGGTCCACCGGCGGTCTGTACACATGTCCCAGCGGATGGTGTCTATGAGGGACAACAGCGAGCACAGAGTCATACAACTCAAAGGTACGTAAACACAGCTTACACCGAACACGAATCGTAATCCGATATTTGGCCTGTTTGTGTGTTGAGGCTAGGCCTAGGTATGTGTGACGCAGTTAAAAATTAAGCCATGTGGGACCCTGAAATGGCGGCTGCCTGACCTGTAAAGTGGGCAATGGGATGTAAGTTAACTGCGCTGGCGTTGTACACCGTCGCGGTAAACGGTCGAAGACTGTGCTGCAATCCTGCATTGGTTAACATTGGACCCTATGGGTCCCAGGAGCCAATGACGATGTACGCCGGCGGTGACATGACCGCGATTTTCTATCTTTTTAATCACTCGATACCTGATCTTCGACAGGAGAGGACCTACACTGCAAGTGCTGCTGTGATCTCAGTCTGGAAGAGACAATGGCTCATGCAACTGGGGAAAGGGCCCCTGCCTATACATCAGAGGTGTTGGAGAAACTCGTGGATGGGGTCCTCCCCAGTACACGCGACTCTACGGTCCTCCAGACAAACAGATAAATACACTGGGAGCATGCTGTATGGGCTATACCGGTGTGGAGTGGGGTGGATGAAAGATGGGGAGGAGATTGAGGCGTGCATGAAACAACGGTGAGTGCATGTGCATCATGGCAAGGGTAGGGATGGGGGCCAATGACTCTGACGGTGCAGTTGGTAATAACTTTTCTTTTCCCCCTGAACAATTCATGTAGGTCAGCACCCACCAGAAAAAAGATATTTGGCGTGCCATTGCCAAGGACGTCTGGACCCTGGGGGTCTACCACAGACGGAGCACCCAGTGCCGGAAAAGATGGGAGAACATTCACAGCTGGAGCAAGAACACGGCGGAGGCCCAGCTGGGGTTGGCCTCCCAAAAGTGGGAGGGGTGCCCGTCGCACCATGACCCCCCTGATGTTCAGGATCCTGGCGGTGGCGTACCCGGAGTTGGATGGGCGCATGGGGGCATCACAGCAGCCACAAGGGGGTGAGTACACTCTCATTCTGCGGATTTTGCGTGCAGTCGAGGTGTCTGGGTGGGGGAGGTGGGCTGTGGGTTTCCCTAGGCCAGGGCGAGTTTAGGAGGCCATGTCCCAGGGATTGAACAGTGGAGGCCAAGTGCGCGGCTTAGTGCAGGGGGCTTCTGTGTCTGTCGTGTCCGCCAACGGTAGCGGTATTGCATACACTCAACATGTCTTTCTTCTGTCCCCCCCCCTTTTTGTGTTCTCCCTGTTCTTGTATGCATTAGCATCATCAGGCAGAGGAGCAGTGACAATGGAGCAGGAGGGAGCTGCATTCCACATGGCCCTGGAGGGCGAGACAATGGAGTCGGATTTCACCAGTGAGACAGAGGGCGAGGAGAGCTCCACGGTGGGGACAGAAGCTGACACCAGTGACACAGACTCGTCCTCTGATGGGAGCTCCCTTGTGGCGGCGGCAACATCTGTGCCCCCCAAATCTACAGGTACAGCTGCCACCCTCCTACCAGCACTGCCCTCCCAGCAGCCCCTCAGCCTTTGCCCCGTGCCCGCTCACCCAGGAGGGTGGGCATCACCTTTGCCCCAGGCACCTCAGGCCCTGCCCCTGCCACCCCTGCTGCCCTCAGTGAGGAGGCCATTGACCTCCTCAGCTCCCTCACTGTTGGGCAGTCTACCATTTTGAATGCCATCCAGAGTGTAGAAAGGCAGATGCAATAAACTAATGCATTCCTGGAGGGCATTCATTCATTCTGGTCAGGCAGCCATTCAGCAAGCTTTTCAGACTCTGGCCTCAGCACTGATGGCAGCCATTGTCCCTGTCTCTAGCCTCCCCCTCCAACTTCCTCCACCCAGACCCACACCCCTGTACCTCAGCCTATCCCAAGCATACCTTCAGACCAGCATGCACACACGTCAACACACAAGGGAAGCTCTGGCAAACATAAGCACCACACACCCCACAGGCACTCACGCAAGCATCACACACAAGCAGACACATCAACATCCACTGCCTCCACTGTGTCCACCTCCTCCTCGCCTCCCTCCTCCCTCCCAGTCTCGTCTACACTCACACCTGCAAGCTCTACATCAAAAGCCACTACTTCCATCACCAGCACACACACCACCACACCCCGCTCACGTGCAGTCACCACCCCCACTACCATTCACACGTCCCCTGTGTCCTCTCCCAGTGTGTCTGTGACGCCACCTCCCAAGATACACAAACGCAGGCACACTCCCACCCAACAGCCATCGACCTCATGACAGCCTCCAGCGCATGCACCTTCACCCAAAGTCAGCAAACCAAAACCTCCCACAACCACAACCTCTTCCTCCACTCCCAAACCCCCTCCAGCTACCCATCCCAGTGTTTCCCAAAAACTTTTCCTGTCCAACCTTGACCTCTTTCCCACACCTCCCCCACCCCGCCCACCTCCTAGGGCCTGACTCTCCAGGTCCCAACCTAGCACCTCAGCCACAACATCTCCGGGACCTGTGAAGCATCTAAAGTTGGCCAGTGCCCGGCAGGAGAGGCGGAAGACTCCAGCCACCAAAGCCGCTCCCAGAGGTACAGGTGGGAGTGTGGAGTCAGCTGCGACACCTTCCAAGGTGGGGAAGGGCCACAAGAAAGTCAGCAGGTCTGGGAAGATCAGCATGGCGGAGAAGACCACCATCATCCCCGCTGCCCAGGAGCCCACCACCATCATCCCCGCTGCGCAGGTGCCCACCACCATCATCCCCGATGCACAGGAGCCCACTGCCAGCACCTGCCCTGCTGCTCAAGAGGCCACCCCCAGCACCTGCCCTGCTTCCCATGAGGCCACTGCCAGCACCCGCCCCGCTGGGCCAGAGAGGACCGCGAGCGCCAGCCCCGCTGGGCCAGGGAGAACCGCGAGCGCCAGCCCCGCTGGGCTAGAGAGGACTGCCAGCACCAGCCCCGCTGGGCCATGAAGGCCCACCAGCAACTGAGTCACTGCAAAGGACACCGCCGCCACAAGCACCGCTGAGCAGGGCACCGCCGCCACAAGCACTGCTGAACAGGGCACCTGCGCCACAGGCACCGCTGGCCCATGAGCGCCAAGGACACTGACGCTACTGAGGCCGCCACAAGCAGGATGAAGCACTCTGGGCACCCTACCCCCTCCAGAACCAGTGGAGAAAGACATCCACTACCTCTGTCTTTAGCAGGATAAAACACTCTGGGCACAAAGCCCCCTCCCCCCTACAGAACCAGTGGAGAAAGACATCCACTACCTCTGACCTTGGCAGGATGAAGCACTCTGGGCACAAAGCCCCCTCCAGAACCAGTGGAGAAAGACATCCACTACCTCTGTCCTTAACAGGATGAAGCACTCTGGGCACAAAGCCCCCTCCAGAACCAGTGGAAAAAGACATCCACTACCTCTGTCCTTAGCGGGATGAAGCACTCTGGGCACAAAGCCCCCTCCAGAACCAGTGGAGAAAGACATCCACTACCTCTGTCCTTAGCAGGATGAAGCACTCTGGGCACCATGCCCCCTCCAGAACCAGTGGAGACTGTCATCCACTTGAGAGACTGTGGCTTTGCACTCCCCAGGATAAAGCAGTGGGCAACCCACCCACTGAAAAGACTTGTGAGTCTGTGGCTTTGCACTCCCCAGGATAAGGCAGTGGGCAATCCACCCACTGAAAAGACTTGTGAGACTGTGGCTTTGCACTCCCCAGGATAAGGCAGTGGGCAACCCACCCACTGTAGGGACTTGTGAGACTGTGGCTTTGCACTCCCCAGGATAAAGCAGTGGGCAACCCACCCACTGTAGGGACTTGTGAGACTGTGGCTTTGCACTCTCCAGGATAAAGCAGTGGACAACCCACCCACTGTAGAGACTTGACAGACTCTGGCTTTGCACTCCCCAGGATGGAACAGTGGGCAACCCACCCACTGTAGAGACTTGAGAGTCTGTGGCTTTGCTCTCCCCAGGATGGAACAGTGGGCAACCCACCCACTGTAGAGACTTGAGAGACTGTGGCTTTGCACTCCCCAGGATGGAACAGTGGGCATTTGGCCCTCTTGTGGATTTGGCGTGGTGCACTCAACCGACTGAGGTGCCCCCCTTTCCCTCCCCCTGAGGTGCCTGTTTTCTTGCTCTATGATGCCCCTGCAGTGTTCTCTCTGTCATGGTCGAAGATCTTGTGTGGGCCTCACCCATACCGTGTGGGCCTAGTGTTCCACGGACTTCATTGGAGCACTACCCGGACTACTATTCTTGGTGTATATTTTGTTTATAGTGTATATATATATATATATTTCTGCGTACTTGATTTTAATATATTACAATGGTTACACTCATTTCCTTTTGTCTTTGCATTCTTCCGGGTTGGCTGGGGGGTGTAACTATAAAGTATCATGCTGTATTAGTGTGTGTGTTGTCGTGGGTGGGGGTGGGGTGTTGCGTGTTGCATGTGTGTGTCCCTGTTTTTTCCCTCCCCCCCTATGTCGTAGGTGCAGTACTCACCGTTGTCTTCGCCGTCGGCGTTCGAGCTCCTGGTAGAGGAGCAAGAAGATAAGGGCTGGCAGGATCTGCAGCTCTAGTTCCATGGCGTCCGGATTCCTGGTGGGGTGTGTAGAGGTGAGCGTTTTCCCTTCGAAGTCCAGTTTCCGCTGTGTTTTTCTCTGCGGTGAATCCACCCCGGAAAAGGTGACGGATTGGTAGGTTGTGATACTGTGGGCGGTACTTTGTCCTCCGCCTGTCTGTTGGCGGTGACCGCTGCCCTGTTTGTTTGTACCGCCGTGGCGGTCTGAGTGTTAAAGTGACTATCTTTGTTGGCGGTTTCCGCCACGGTCGTAATTACAAATTTTTTACTGCCGGCCTGTTGGCGGTCTTACCGCCGCTTTAACACCATCCGCCAGGGTTGTAATGACCACCTATCTGTTATAACTGGGGGCATCTGCATTTCTGGTCCTGGGTTCAGCAGCCATCTAGGAAAACCTACAAACTGAGACATTTCTGAAAACTAGACACCGAGGGAGTCCATGCAGGTGTGACTTGCATGGATCCCCCAGTGGTTTTCTACCTAGACTCCTTAGCAAACCTCAAAATAAGCTACAAAATCACATTTTCCCCATATTTTTGTGTAGGATCACTGCAGCAGCAAAAATGTCCCACCACTCAACGTTCCCCACAGTCTCCCGATAAAAATTATACCTCACTTGTGTAGGTGGACCAAGTGCCTGTGTCAGGGAAGAGCCAAAAACATATAAAAATTGAGGGGGAACCAAAGTGGGTCCAAAAGGGCAATTTGAAAAAAAAAAAGTTTTTAGGCTGACAAGTGGGGCAGCATTTTTATTGGTATAGATGGGACAATGCTGGGTGGTAGGAATTTTGTGAATTTCTGCAGATTCCAGAAGGTTGCATCACAAAAATATGGGAACAATGTGTGATTTCAGGCAAAGTTGTAGGCTTGCAGGGCATTGTGGGTAAGAAAATGGTGCGGGGTGCATGTGAAGCACACCACCCTGGACTCACCCAGATGTTTAGTTCTGAGTTGTGTCTGGGTCTTGTAGATTTTTCTACATGGCAGCGCCCCAGGCGAGCGATCCTTGCCTAAGGGGTCCCTACCCACCTGTAAAAAAAAAAAAGTAAATAATCCCTTGCATCTAGAGGTTTCTGTTCCCCTTGAGGGCAGATGGGCTGATGAAATGGCCTTATAGAAAATACACCCCCTGGGGAGTGACCCTTGCCCAAGGGGTCGCTCCCCTTCATTGTTTACATCAAAAAAGATAAGCTCCCTCTGGTCTAGTTGGCATTTCTGCTGAAATACTCAGAGAGACATGAAAGGAAAAGAAAAGCCTTTCCTTTCATGCCTCTCTGACCTTCCCTTCCCCTGTTCGGAAGAGAAATGCTTTTATTTCTCTTCCGATTGAACTGGGAGCTGAGCTTCCAGCGCAATGGGGGCGATCTCTGATGAGGTCAGCACACGATTGAGTGCTCACGTCATCAAACGTCAATGCAGGGGTTTTGGGGTGGAAGGGGAAGCAATTCCCCTTCCATCCCTGCCCAAAGGGAAGTGGGTAGGAGGCCCACAGAGAGAGCGCTAGTGCTCCTCCCGTGGGACGGGTGCAGGACAAGCTGGTTCTGTCCTCAACACGGCAACCGTGGCCGAGGACGTAACCAGCACCCAAGGTTCATGTAAGGTATATTCCAAGTTAAGAAAACCTTTTTAAATAGATAAATTCATGAAACCTTTTTAATGCATTTTTTATTATTACATAAAAACTGTAAATCATTTTTAAATAGTAATGTATGTTGTACAGTTTCCACTTTTTTCCATCATTTGACATCTTTTTAACATTTATAGAAGTGTTTTACATACATATTTTACACATCAATGTAACATAATCTTTTCCAGCATATATTGAATACATGTATATTTTCAACTATTATTTAATTTATACTTTATAATTTTTTAACATCTGATACAAAAAATTTGACATGCTTTACATGTTCACTTCCTAATATTTGTCAATACATTTATTCAGCATTATTACATTTTTTCTCTGTACTTAAACAGGTAAATCCTTGTATGAGTTTTTCTTAAGGGTTTTGAAGTTAGGGGAACTGCAGTGGTGAGGTCTTTAGGTTAGTCATAGTGTTGTTTGTCATTAATTGCATTAATAATTGCACTGTTTTAGTAATGTATCATTATGTTCAGTTACAAGGTGTTATGTTACTTATTTTATGATGATTGGTGGTCTCATTTTGTGTTTGGCGGTCCCACCGCATGACCGTCAAACTCACAGGGAGGACACCATCACCATGGCAGTAACGTCCCCACTGTGCATAGTATAATGTTCCCGCCATGAAAAGGCTGACGGAAAGTGGGTTTGTAATCTGCCAGGCGTTACTGGCAGGGACGATGGTCTTTAGGTGGGTCCACCCGCTGAAGTTGTAATTTGGTAGTTAAATTGCCATAGCCTAGGACCCCCAGCCTTGTAATGAAGCCATAAGACTAAGTACATATGTTTTTGGATTGTATGAAATTTGTTGATTGTTTGTTTTGTTTGCTTTATAGGTTTTTGTCACCAAGTGTGTTCTATAGGCCTTGAGAGTTTTTTTTAAGGCAAGTTTTTTTCTTAAGGCAATAAACCAATAGTTTTAATTCTGATTTCTTTTTTTTTCGGTTTCCCAGACCGTTTATTTTTTTTACACTTTTGTTTATGATTCATAGATACTTTGGATTGCTTCATGGGAAGTCTATTGTAATTGTTTTATATTTGGCTTTTTTGGGCTTTTTGGAACCTCTTTTTCCCATTTTATGGTGGGATTTTATTTTTTACTAAGTGGATACACTGGAAGATCTGCAGCTACAAAGCAGTATGGCATATTTATTTTATTTATTTTTGGTGAGAAATGTTATATTTTCTTGTTTGTGTAAATGTTAAGTGATTGTTACTTGGAAATATGTGGGCTATGTGTTGTATTTATTTTATGAGATAAATTGAGTTTGTTCTTCAAGCTTTTTTGTTGGTTAGGTTTGCTGCTGTGACCTCCTGTTCACTCTGCCAGACTGCTGCTGTACCCAGAAGGACTGCATTGATGCCTGGAGCCTACTATGAAACATCAAAGGCCAGCCCTGCTGTTGAGTCCTTCATCTTAACCTGCAGCCAAGACTTCCAGAAGTAACTCCAAGGGTTAGTTTGCTGGCCTCCCATTCTAAATCACAGGGATATAACAGGTTCCCATCATCTTGAACCAACACCTGGACCCAGCCTCAGTGAGTCATGAACCCCCAGGAGGTCTCGATTCACTCCTGGACTTTAGGTTGTGGTGCTACAGGTGACCAGATGTCAGTTCTTGGCACTTTTTTCTTTTAGGCACTATTTTGATCCTTAAACATAAAGAATTTGTAATTTTAATGGCAAATGTTTTACTCAAATTTACTATATTTCTCTAAATTGGTGTGGGATTTTACTTGTGTTGTGTTTTCATGTAATTACTGGTTATGTGCTTCATAAATACTTTAAATTGTTTGTGCCAAGCTATGCAGGGTTAAGCACAGGTTAATTTAGTGACTTTTTATGGTTAACCCTGTCAAGGATTATGGCTGCTGCTTGACCAAGACTCATACCCAAGTAAACCAACAACCCAATTTCTCACAGCTTGTATTCTTCTGCTTAACAATGTGCATGCCTACCACCTCAGATGATATGTAATCAATGGTTTCTCCAATCTCACACTTAAAACTTCAAGAACATTTCCCCCCAATGTTTTGGAGTTGCAACCAGACAAATATTATTTTACTGATAGCACATTATTCAAAAGCCAAACCAGACTCCATTCTGCAAAGGAAACCTCTGAACCCTTTGGAACTTCACTATTGTATCACTTATATGAATGAATGGGGGGATCAGTCAATTTGTAGATAACAAACAGCAGCCTAAAGAGGTGTCTAGGATTGAGCAAAGAGAACAAGGTCAGAAATGTCATCCATCACCACCTACTGAGAGGAAACATCCCATGTTTTCAACAGCTTCCTAAATTTAGATTAATTGTCCAGCTCCCATAATGATAGGGGAAGATTATTCCATAACTTGGCTGCCTAACAAGAAAAGGCTTTACCTCCGATTCCCTTTAATCTAAAAGTGGGGAACTCAAACAACCTTGCTTTACTAGATCTCAGATAGTGCTCCAATACAATATAAATTGTAGATTGTGAGTAAATAAATGCTAATAGCATGACACAAGGAAATATTGCTTAATTTACTTACCAGCAGTTATCATGCTGCAAGGCATTTGGTATGAAGCCGGTAGTGTCCCTGTAAAGGGAAAATTCAGCAGCTTCTCTTATGTATATTTAGATACAGAAAACAATGAATATCTGCAAATGCTGAAAATAAACAACTGAGATCATAAAATATAAATGTAAAGTGACTGTAATATTCTGCAACTAACACCAGCACCTATATTACGTAAGAGGCACCAACGATAAACTACATTGGGCAAAAGGGCAATCACCCTCTACCTTCTCCATTTACTGCCAAGGCTATTGTTCAACCTTGGGAAAAACAAGATATTTTCAAGTGAAGATGGCACTGATTGTGCAGTCCAAAGACAGGCAGACAGCTCTTTTTTTATTATTGCTTTCTTTGGAACTGAACAACTGAGTCCTTTTTGTCACTGAGCATCTCCTTGTCTATTCATGGCTACTATTCACAGTCATTTGAGTACTTCTGCTGATATTGCATAATATACACAAAGGCATAGGAAGCCAAATGTGAGCTTATTTCATGTGAGAAAAAGAGCACAAAAGCAGACATCTATCTAAATTATGGCAGAACAGTAATGCTTTTTAAAAGGGTGAAGATGTCGAAAGCAAGCATCGTCAGGGGTAGTAAGCACTACATACATGGAACTACAATTCGATACGATGTTATTGCATTTTTCCTTTAAGTCTTCAGTTAATGCTTATACAAGGCAACCTTATTTTGAAAGGACCCTGTGGCCAGGAAGTGTAGCACTGACAAAATATGAATGATGGGAGGTATGCCATAGGGATTGTGAATGGCAGACTTCAGATCTGGCTCCAACTGTGTAGAAAGATCCATGATGGTCTGACGATTCAGACAATAGGTCTGGATGACAGGCCTGTCCTTCAAGGTTTCCAGGTCTACTAGTGGACGGTACTCTCCTCATGGCAGCATTACTATGTAGAGAGAAGTAAATATGCTATGAGTTATGCAGCATGCACACATCATTTACACAGTGTATATTACCTGACACCTAACATCTGTTGAGGATGCGTAGCACTTCTGACATATGCAGTACAGCCCACAGATATGCACAGATTCCAGCATCAATGTTGCTTATTGCCTAACATGTAAATGGGAATGTACATATGAAACTAATGTTTGTGTTCATGTGTGTAAGATGGAGCTATCCTGCATTATTCACACATATGTCTTGCAACCTACCAATATCTACCCGTGGCCTATGTATCGCAGAGTAGCTTCATATAGTTCTCACCATTTATACTCCCTCATCACGGAATTGTGTAAATACATGACCAATATCTTGCCCAAACAAAATGGCGATACATATGTATCTACACTTCTTTTGGTGGAATAGGAGAATGACCCAGATTAATAAACACATCCATCAATGAAATGTGCCCCAAATGGCAGTCGCCTGACCTACTGTCCTGGACAGTTGGAAGTGACCCAAGTCGTCATGGTGGTAGGCAGACGCAACCGCAGTGCAACTTGCCATTGGGCAACATTGCTGCCTTTAGCAGTCTTGGGCCAATGGCGATGATCAATGGCAGTGATGGTCCTGTATGTGGCAGCCGTGACTGCCATTTTTTGCAGTATTGCTCACTTGACTCTTGACACTGTTTCCAGCAAGACCTCCCCGATGTGAGCTGCTGCTTACTGCCTCTGAGAGCCATCATGCCACATCCTGCAGGTGATAGGGCCCCTGCCTTCACCCTGGAAGAATTTGAGAGCCTGGTGGATGAGGTCCTACACCTGTATGGACAGCTATATGGGGCACCAGAGGAGCAGGTGAGTACTAAGCCTTAGCCATGTGTGATAGATGTTGTGTGTGACATTGCATCAGCCATGTGCACAAGTGTGGGTGTAAATACATGGAGATGGCATCATGTGTAGGCGTGTGTGCTGAGAGGATGGGTATATGTGCCAGCTTGCTGTGACTGGTGTGCACTGATCACTCCCATTGGTATGGTGCCAGTATACATGACTTTCTCCTTTTGTCCGTGTCATCCATGCAGGTGAATGCCCATCGGAAGAAGGGGATCTGGCGTGCCATCGCCAAGTAAGTGTGGACCTTGGCGTTCCATAGCTGGCGGATCACCCATTGCAGAAAGTGGTGGGAGGACCTAAGATGCTGGGACTGGAAGACTGTGGAGGCCCAGCTGGGGATGTCCCCCCAATGAGGGAGGGGGGCCTGTAGGATCCTGACACCCATAATGGCCCACATTTTGGCTGTGGCCTACCCTGAGGTGGATGGGTGATTGTGGCAAGCACAGCAGCCACAAGGGGGTAAGTACTTATAGTAAGCACGTACTTTGCTCTGATAGTTTGGTGCTTGCGGTCACACTTTAGCAGCTGTGACAAAGTAGGAGGTGCTACATGCAAGTTAACTACTGGGATGATATGGTACTCTAATTTGCCTGACTAAGAGAGAGCGAGCTGGCCCTAGGCTACCATGTGTATAAGTATAGGTCACCTGTGTCAAGATACATCTATGGCCCTCATTCCAACTCTGGCCAAAAGACCGCTGCCGGCATTCCAACATTCCCGCTGGGCCGGCGGGAATGAGGCCGCAACAGAGAAGCCGGCTCCGGATGGAGCCGGCGGTGTTGCGGCTGTGCGATGAGTGCAGTTGCACCCGTCGCGCTTTTCACTGTCTGCTAGGCAGACAGTGAAAAGCTGGCCGGGGCCCTGTTAGGGGACCCCTGCACTGCCCATGCCAGTGGCATGGGCAGTGCAGGGGCCCCCAGGGGCCCCAGGACACCCCTTACCGCCAGCCTCTTCCTGGCGGTGAAAACCGCCAGAAACAGGCTGGCGGTAAGGGGGTCAGAATCCCCAGGGCAGCGCTGCCCTGGCGGATTCGCCCAGCCGGGGCAAAAACGGCGGGAAACCGGTTGGCGGTGCTTCCGTCATTCTGCGCCCTGGCGGTCTTGAATTACCCCATATGTCTGCATGTGGAGATATACAATTGACAGACCCACATATGTGTCTCCACCCAGCCATGTATATATGTACGTAGCTTGCTGTATCAGCCTCCCTGTCCAGTAATTCCTGGTCCATGAATAGGGATATATAAATATGTATCTCTGTGGTGGAAAATCACTCCCATCTATGTACATAATCTGAATTTGCTACACAGAGTGCTTGACATATGTGGTATAGGCATTGACTTCTTGTGAGTATGACATCTCGTTCAGTCAACTGATATGGGTAGAATTTGACTGTACAAATGGGTTTGTGGTGCTGTCCCCATTGCCCCTTCATATGCATACTATGGGGTATGTAAAGGTTGTTACTGAAGGACATCCAACTATGGGTGTCTGATATTGTGTATTTGGGTGTACCATGCTTTGCCATGCCATATTAATGTAGGCGATTCACTATTATCCAATGTCTTTGTGTCAGAGGAGGTTGTGGTACCTTACATGGATTATGATATCGGTGAGAGATGTGACATGAAGGGATGAATAGAAGTGACATGTTGTGAAATGAAGCAGGATATGTGGTGTCCCACATGGGATACCCTAGCCAGGAGATGTACAGCTACAGTAATGCATGTTTTCATGTGTGTATGTGAAGAATGTAATGACCCTCTCTCTTCCTCTCTATCGCACCCTCCCGCTCTCTCTATTTGTGTTCATAAGCATTGGCAGGTGAAGGGGACGGGGCACAGGTGAGTGGGGATACCAATGGCCATGGGACCCAGAGTGCTGAGACCACTGACAGCTAGGGACCCAGTGACCTGTAGGGTAGGGAGTGCCACGGGGGAGACTGGGTCTTCTACTTCATCATCTTCAGAAGCCTCATCCAGTAGACACTGCCTGGTGATGGCACACCCTTCTGGGACCACCCCAGCACCTTCTTTGTCTGCCACCCCACTTTCTACCACCACCCTCACTGTAGCTCCGAACCTTGTTTTTCATGCCCCCTCACCCAGGAGGGTGGGTGTCTCCTTCAGCGCAGGTGCCTCTGCCCCTGCCCCTGTTAGCCCTGCAGCCCTCAGTGAGGAGGCTATCGACCTTCTGAGGTCGATCTCTATGGGTCAGCTGACCATCGTGAATGTCATCCAGGGACTGGCAACTCAAGTCCAACAGAGTAATGCATTCCTGCAGG
Organism: Pleurodeles waltl; assembly: GCF_031143425.1. NCBI lineage: Eukaryota > Metazoa > Chordata > Amphibia > Caudata > Salamandridae > Pleurodeles > Pleurodeles waltl. The sequence continues at coordinate 1,076,882,281 of NC_090448.1, read as the reverse complement.
TCATTCACGGTGCACTGACTGGCCTACAGAGATCCTTTCATGCTGCGTCCTCCACACTGTTGGCTGCCAGTCACCCTTCTGACCCCTCCACCTCCCTCTTTCCAAACTCCTCTCCCCAACCCAGCCAAATTACACAGACAAGCATGCATCCACCTCAACATCCAAGGATACCACTGACAAACACAAGCACCACAAGACCCACCACTGGCATGCACACAAACAACACCCACCTGCTGACACATCAACTTCTTGCCCTGACACCCCACCCACCACAACAACATAGACACTACATCTGACAAACCTATAGTCACCACACCAACATTCACTGATATAGCCACAAAACCTATCTTAACCACAGTCATCATGACAGCAGACCATCAGACATCCATCCCAGTCTCCACATTGGCAGCCACCACAACTACTGACATACCTACATGCAACACATCCACCCTGCTTGCAGTCACCACCCCAACAGATAGTCACCCATCCACCATGACACCTCCCTGCACCACCCTCATTCTAAGACACATAATCACCCACGCTCACCCACCCAATAGACACCCACAAGCATACCTTGCACATACATGCACCCAAGACATCCACTCCCAGACCCTTTTGCCATGACCATCCTTGTGTGAGTAAGAAGTTTTTCCTCTCAGAGTTGTGCCTTTTTCCTAATCCTTTCCCACCCCGGGATATTCCTAGATGGTCTGTGTCCCTCCCAAGTCCTGCCCTTCCACCTCCAAGACCTCCCCTGCCACCCCTGGATGTTCCCATGCCCCTCCACCTGCCAAGAAGTCGACCCCTCGTAAGAGTTTCCAGCCCTCCCCTAAGCCTCGACCTAAGCCCCACCTCCCAAACCCGAGCCCAAGGATCACCCACCGTGGCCTGAGCCCAAACCCCCGGTCCTTCCCCCCAATCCCTGAGGTGCCTGCCTGCCCTGTTGATGCCCCAAATTGTGGAGGTTAAAGAGTGGCAGTCAGAAGTCAAGTCGGGCCATACACATGTGCATATTGTGCATGTTGCACTTATGTAACTGGACTAACCTCTGGCCTTGAACATTTTATTGTATTTATTTATATTTAATATATATAAGGACCAACCTGTTATTGGTTTCAAGGATACCTTTTTGTCCAGCATTTCTTTAATTAGGGCAGTATTAGTCATGGCTGACATTGTTTGTGTGTAAGCATTTGGGTGTGAGTGGTGGTTGTGCTACCAGTTGTGTCTGGGCTGCATGTGTGGTTGTGTGCATAGCATTTATCCTGCAGTGATGGGTGTGTTGTGTGATGGGCATGTGTATGTTGGGGACATGTTGTTGTGTTGGTATTGTGTGGTGTTTGTGTTAACATGTGTTATTTGCTGTGTTGTGTCCCTCTCTGTGGTTGTACAGTATGCGTAAGTGTGTGTGGGGATAGGTATGTCAGATCCATTGTGATGTGTTTTTGCAGTGAATGTGGTATTGCTCGTTGTTTGGATGTGTGATTGTGTGTGTTTGTTCCCTGGGGTTGTATGTATGATTTGTCAAGTGGAGGTGTGTATTGCGGGTGCTTCAGGGTGTTTTGTGGTATTGCAGTTGTGGTGTATTTTTGTCATTTGGCGGTGTGTGTGTTGTTGTGTGTGACCGTGCTGGTGCTGTGTATCTGGGATTTGGTGTGTGTTTTTGGCATGTGTGTGTGTTTGATGGCCGTATTGTGTGTGCATGTGTGTATGTGGCTGTGTGTGTGTAAGTGTGAGGTTACATGTGTGTGTCACCCTCACCAGCCATCAGGGATGTGTATGTTGGGTGTGCGTAGGTATACTGGCATTTTCCAACAGTGACAAGTAAGTGTGTGTACTAATGGTTGCAATTGTCGTCGTCGCTAGTTTTGGACTCCTTCTGGCGAGCAGGAGCAGAGGGAAGACATGCAGTTCAGGTACCATGGCGACACCAGACTGGAAGCGTTCCTGATGGTAGAGGTTTCCTTTTAGAAGTTGGTTTCCACCAGGGTTTCAGTGATGGTGCGACCACAGCGGAAACCTTGGCGGTGTGCAGCCTCGTAATCTGTCAGGCTGGAACATGCTCTCCACCGTCCTGAAGGTGGCAGCTGTCGTCCGTGGCAGCCTGACCACACTGGCAGTGCTGGCAGTGGATTGGCTGTATTCTGTTTGGAAAACCACCAAGGTCACAATTTGGCAGTCTTCTCCACCAGCCTGTTGGCAGTACAACCACCACTGCCAACATGGTGGTCCTGCAAATACCAAACTCGCAATGACCCCCAGTGTCTCCTGACAAATCTTGAAATATCTGCTGGGAGACACTTTTACCAGGGTGACAGAGTAATTTTCTTCATTGCTCTAGTGGAGTATGGGTTGTTTGCCAAAAATTAAATCGGGGACTTAATCTAAATTTTGGAAGCCTAAATCATCTAAGGGACACTTTTCAAGGTTTGACACAGCAATAGTACCTCAAAGTCAATTACACCATTGTTAGAGCTTCCCTGAAGCTGTTTGTTTTGGTGCTAAAAGCTTTAGGTATGACAAAGTTTATATTTGCAGAAGTCACTTTTTTGTTTAGATAGATTTGTTGCTTAGTTTTAGTTCAAGGTCTTCGCTCCTAGTCATTTCTTTGGTTCACAAAATCCACCAGTGGGGCAAGGCTGGAAGGTGTAGCGGGGGGAATCTTTGACAAGAAATATATTTACTGCAAGGTCCTGATGAACGTATTTTCAGCACAGCAAAAAGTTCTAAGTGGAGCAAAACTGTCATTCTTGTCTGCCTTGGAAGCACTCTCGCTGTTCAAGCCTCAGCACCTTACCCCAGTCCTGAGGGGGAGGAAAGTAACTAAATCCCACTTTTCTCCAAATTCTGAGAAAGCTCTTTCTGTTCACTCCTTCAGATATTAGGGCCTCAGGGTATGCTTTTAGTCTCTAGATCCCACCTCAGCCAAGCACTCGTTAGAGTCTAATCCTCAGTAATCAGATGGACTATGCTGTAATAAAAGGCCGTTCTAGCTTTTTGTTTCCTGGAGAAGACAAACTAAATGTCAGCCGCATGACCTTTGGTGAGCAGCTCTCATTTCTGGGTGCCTGACAGTGTCAGGTGTCCTAGAGTCTTTTTCCTTCTAGTAGACGTTTCGTCTTTCAGTGCAGTCTTGCCAAGTCCTAGAATGTTCTGATTGAGTGGTGGTGAGGTGCCAATTGTATCCTGTGCCATAAATCCAAAATACTAATCCATTCTTCCATTAGAATTTTCTTTGGCTATCTCTAAACCATTCCCCTTTTTTCCTTGTCAGGACAAATAACTGTTTTTCCTCTGAAGGTAATTGCTGCCACTGTAAAGGTAGTGGCCATGTAGTTTGGTAAGAACTGTCTGAAACATAATGGAGACAAGACAGAGGGCTTGATCTTTCATAGCAACCATCCATGAGGAACAAGAATTTCTCACCAGAAATGCTGGGCACACCCCCTTCTGCCCCCCACTGAAAAGGAGTGATCCTGGATAATAGCCTGTTGCTTGACCTTCTGGTCAGCCATACACTTGCAACCTGCCTGTGGATCGTTAGTAGGCTGCAGAAAGTTTTTCCTTCTAAATGAAATAGAGATTTATATAGCTCAGCTTTTCACCCGTGAGGGTCTCAAGGTGCTGTCCATGGGGATTAGGAGATTAAGGCCCTCATTATGACATTGGCGGTAAATGGTGCTTATCGCAGTGCTGATGGCTGCCAACTTACCGCTGCGTTGGCAAATATCCGTTCTCCATATTATGACACACACACCAATCTGACAGAATACAGCCACATAAACAAATCCATCAGACCAAAGGTCAGTGGAAAAGTGGCGGTCCCAAAACCCACACAGTTACGCCAACAGAACAATGCCAATCACATTATGCCCCACGGATCACCACGGCGGACATTCAACGGCGGTATATACCGCCGCGCTCACAATGGACACCCACAGACAAAACAACACCACATTGGCAAATTCAAACAACACACACTTGATACCCATAAACACACCACACCTAAATACCCATACCACTATAAAACACACACCCACATTACCCACAACCCTTTACTGTTACAAATCATTGCCACCAGACTGACATCAAGACCACTGCGACAACTAGACACACACACCACTCACACCCATACACCCCTCACACACTCCACATCACACACTCCAACACATTACCCAACACACCCTCACCAACACACATCACATAACACCCATGGCACCACAAAGGCCCCCCGTTTCACTGAGGAGGAGTTCAGGGTCATGGTGGACGAAATAGTCAGGGTAGAGCCACAGCTATTTGGAGCACAGGTGCAGCAGATATAAATAGCCAGGAAGAGGGAACTATGGCGGAGAATCGTGGACAGGGTCAATGCTGTGGGACAGCACCCAAGAACAAGGGACAACATCAGGAAGAGGTGGAACGACCTACGGGGGAAGGTACATTCCATAGCAGCAAGACACCAGCTCGCAATACAGAGGACTTGCAGGTGGACCCCCACCTCCTCCCCTACAACTCACAGCATGGGAGGAGCAGGTACTGGCAATTCTGCATCCTGAGGGACTCACCGGAGTTGGCGGAGGACTGAACACTGGTAAGTCAACTTTTAACAATTATCATCCCCCATACATGCATGCCATCACACACCCACACCCTCACTCTCATCACTCCACTCCATCCCACACAATCCACCATCACATCACTCTAATCCCACAGCCAAGCCCTGCATGCTGTACCAATGCATGGACACCCCTCCCAGCCCTGCATGGACACTCATCACCAAAGCATGAACAGCATAGGGAAACTATCATAACCACTATACACCCACATACACAAGCAAAAGCTGGCAGGGGAACAGCAACCATAGAGGGGAAGCTACAGAAGTACAAATGTTAGACACCTGAAGCATAATACATCATTTACATCCCCACAGATAACCCAGCCAATGTCACTGGAGAGGAGGTGCCACCACTATCCAGTCCCCCAACAGAAGAGGCCCACAGTGATGACAGTAACTCTGAACTTCAAGATCTGGAGAATCTACCTGGCCCAGCAGGGACCACTGGCGGTCGGTCACCCAAGCCCAGTCACAGAGCACCACAGAGCCTCCCCCATGAGGAACCAACCCCACAGCTCCCACCCAGCATACCCACCCATTTGTCCCCCGGTCATGTCAATCAGCAGTGTGCCCACCTGTACAGGGACCCCAGGCCACACCACGTACACACGACAATCAGGGACCTGGCGGTCAGTGGCAGTGGGCACAGCATTCAGGGGACAGAGGCACCATCCAACAGGGACACTGGGAGGACTGCTGTGCGCCAGGGGGAGGACAGGACCACGGAACCGACTCTCCAGGAGGCACTCTATGAGATCCTGGAAGCCTACCAACATTCCCAGGACACGATGGGCTAGATCCTAGAGAACGTGCAGGGGAACAGGCAGCTGCAGGAGGGACTGTATCAGGGGATCAGGGAGGACTTGCAGGCCATTAACACCACCTTCGTCTCCATAGCAGGTGTGCTGGCAGACATGGCCAACATCATGAGGGAGGCAGTGTCACAACAGCGGGCCCCTACCACTAGCCAGTTATCTGAACAGCCTTCCACTTCCGCTGCCGCTAGTGGCCAGGAGGCCCTGCCACAGGACCAGCAGGCCACCAGCACCCCTCCTCCTGCAGAAGGTGAAACCCCCCGCAAACGTTCCCTGCAAACCAGACAGAAGCCAGAGACACTTGCCAAGACCACCGCCAGGAAATGAGACTCTCCTGATTGTCCCCCTTGTGTCCACTCAGTCACCTTGTCCACCTTGAACTGCCATTGCTCCCATTCCTATGTCCCCATGGACAATGCACCTGTGCTACAAACAGAGTGGAACAATACCCTGGACTTTCCAACATCATTACCCCATTCTACTGCACTTTCCCCTCTATATTTTAGCAGTACAATATACACCCTTGGACAAAATACGACTATGAGTACTTCATGTATTGCAAATTTGTATTGATTGAAACAGCTACAACCATTGCAAATGAACTGTACATAGAATGAGCATAGAATTAATGACCTGTAGGTGGCTATTGTGATCACACCAGGAGAATGTGTCATATCACCAACATCTGCAAAATGAATATCCAGAGGTAACAGTACGTAGGGCATAGAAGTGGGTAATGCCAGCATGGCAATGCCCACACAGAATACAATAGTCATAGAAATGTAGAATTGCACTGTCTCACCTGTGTGTCATTAAAAGTGCTGACGTATCACAGATGTTCTGTTGTCCACATCCTCATCCTCTGCCTCCTCATTCTCACTGTCCTCAGGGTCCACTACTGCCACAGGGGCATCTCTAGTCTCTTCCTCCTGCAGAAAAGGAACATGGCATCTGAGGGCCAGGTTGTGCAACATGCAGCATACCACTACTATCTGGCAGACCTTCTTGGGTAAGTAGAACAGGGATCCACCTGTTACATAGAGGCACCTGAACCTGGCCTTCAGGAGGCCAAAGGTCCTTTCAATGATACTTCTGGTTCACCCGTGTGCCTCATTATAACGCTCTTCTGCCCTTGTCCTGGCATTCCTCACAGGGATCAGCAGCCATGATAGGTTTGGGTAACCAGAGTCACTTGCAAATATTGAGGGACAACATCTAGCCACACACTATCCTATGTGGCCAACACTATAGGCATACACCAACATATACTAGGTGGGAACCAGGGCTCACCTATTAGTCACACCCTGTGCCTCTGTAGTTGGGACATCACATTTGGGATGCTGCTGTTCATCAGGACAAAGGTATCATGCACCGACCCTGGATACTCAGCATTGACATGGGAGATGTATGGGTCCGCCAAGCACACCATCTGCACATTCGTGGAGTGGAAAATCGTACAATTCCTGAACACCTGTTCATTTTGGCGGGGGTACAAATGCAATATGTGTTCCATCAAGCACACCAATTCTATTGGGGATATGTCCCACTGCATAGAATCTGCCCTTTACAGTGGTCAAATACTCAACCTGGGGCAATGCAATATAGCTGCACATGTGTTTTATCAGGGCAGACAATACTCTTGTTAGCACGTTTGAGAACATTGGCTGTGACATTCCTGCTGCCAAGGCCACTGTCACTTGGAAAGAACCGGTTGCCAGGAAATGGACCACTGATAGCACTTGCACAAGAGGAGGGATCCCAGTGGGGTGATGGATAGCAGATATCAGGTCAGGCTCCAATTGGGCACACAGATCTGTGATTGTGGCCCTGTCCAGTCTATAGGTGAGTATTATGTGCCTGTCCTCCAGTGTAGCCAAGTCCACCAGGGGTCTGTACACAAGGGTATGTCTCTATCTCCTATTCATCCGCAGTGGTAGGTATCTAAGGGACACAAGAGTGAGTAGGCTGTCACATACTGAACAATGGAGCCACAACAGCAGGCTGCAATGTGCAAACATGTTATGGGACAGTGTAATTAGTGAAGTATGTGCCTATTTATCCAGTGATGCAGCCATAATCGATAGGCCTGTTCGCCCCCCGAAATGGTGACCGCCTGTCCTGTGTGTAGAGACAGTTGGAAGTGAGGTACTGCTGCTTCCATTGTGCGCTGTGGCGGTCGTGAACCGCCGTACAATTCCTCATTGGTCAATATTGGGCCCTATGGGGTACAGTGGGCAATGGTTATCTACGTTCACGGTGACGATATGCACTGCTGTGGACATGACTATCTGATTCCTCAATTGATTCCTGACCTTCCATAGGAGAGGACCTCCACTGCATGTGCTGCTGTGACCTGTGTCTGTAACCTACCATGGTCTGTGTGACCGGGGAAAGGGCCCCAGCCTTCCCTTCTGAGGATATTGAGCGACTGGTGGATGGGGTCCTACCCAGTAAGGACTGCTGTACTGCTGTATGGGCCTCCAGACCAACAGGTGAGTATACCATGTGCACGATGCATGTGGCATAAATGCTTGGAGTTGTGCGTGAAGGCCTCGTGTAAGGGGGGTAGGTGGATGTCCTCTTGGAGGTGTACATGTTGTGGGCTGGGCTATGTGTGTCTAATGGTGATGCAAATCGGTATGGTGGGCCATTTGTGTGACAGGCTGGACTGTTTGTCTAATGGCTGTCTGTATTGCCTCTGCAGCTCAGCGCCCATCAAAAGAAGGGAATATGGTGTGCCATGGCCAAGGAGGTGTGGACTCTGGGGGTCTGTTGCAGGTGGAGCACCCAGTGTCGGAAATGGTGGTTGGACATTAGACGCTGGGCACAAAAGACTGCGGAGACCCAGCTGGGAATGGCCTCCCAATAAGGAAGAGGTGCCCATCAGACCCTGACCCCCCTGATGGCCCACAATCTGGCAGTGTCCTACCCCAGCTGGATGGGCGCTTGAGGGCATCACAGCAGCCACAAGGGGGTGAGTACAGTGGCTATCATTACAACTTATGGCTGGTGGGGTGGTATCCGGGTGGTGGTTGTGTGTCCTTGGGTGCCCCTAGGCCAGGCCACACATAGCAGCGTAGGTCCTCTGGTGGATAAGGGTTTGAATGGGAAATACTGCTTACCTAGCTTGTTAGTATTCACTCCTGGGCAGGGCTGCGTGGGTCCCAGGTGTGCTGCAATTTGTGGTGTGTGCCCCTCCTCATTCCTTGGTGACTAGCCATTTCACTGGTAGTGCCTTGCATAGTGTGTAGGCCTGTTCCCTGTGTGTGAGGGTGCTGTGTACACCAACGGTGGTGTTGATGAAGTCATTGACCCTGTGTATCCTTTGTCTCCCTTCCCCCTTTCCTGTTTTGTCATCCTGTCCTTATGTGCATTAGCATCATCTGGGGGAGGAGCAGAGGCACCTGCGCCAGAGGGAGCTGCATCCCACAGGAGCCTGGAGGCAGAGTCCAACGACACTGAGGGTACCAGTGGGACGGGGGGTGAGTGGAGCACCACAGCAGAGACTGGAGGGGACAAGACAGACTATGATACCTCCTCCAATGGAAGCTCCCTGGTGGTGGCGGACACCTCTGTGACCACCCCAGCTTCAGGTACAGCCACCACCCCCGTACCAGCACCGGCCTCCCAGTATCTCCTCAGCGAGTTGCCCGTGCCCGCTCACCCTGGAGGGTGGGCATCTACTTCGCCCCAGGCACTTCAGGCCCTGCCCCAGTGAGCCCTGCTGCCCTGAGTGAGGAGGCTATTGACCTCCTGAGATCCATCTCTGTAGGGCAAACAACCATTGTGAATGCCATCCAGGGGCTGGCAGCCCAGATGCAGCAATCAAATGTATTCCTGGAGGGCATTCACAGTGAATTGGCGGCCCAACAGAGATTGATTCAGGCTCTGGCCTCCTTTCTGATGGTAGCCATTTTCCCTGTTTCAACTGTCCCCCTCCAACTTCCTCTTCCCAGTCCCATTCTCCTCAACCCCAACCCATCCCAAGAACACAGGCAGACGAGCATGCACACAAGACAACACACAAGAGTGGCACAGGCAAACACAAGCACCGCACTTCAACCCACAGGCACTCACACAAACACCATTCAGTTGCAGACACAACAACATCCACTGTCTCCCCCTCCTCCTGCTCCTTCACCTCCCACCCAGTTGCATCTACACTCACACCTCCATGCACTACATCAATATCCACTACCAGCATCATGACCACACCGAGCAGAACACACACCTCACTGGCAGACACCTCCACAACATCCATGCACGCGTCACCTGTGTCCTCTCCCACCGTGTCTGTTCACGCCCTCCTAAAGTACACAAACACAAGTACTCAAACACCCAACAGCCATCCACCTCAAAACAGCATACAGCCCATGCACCTGCACCCAAATCCAGCAAACACTACGAACAACCTCTCCCTCATCCTCCACTCCCATTATTCCTCCCTCTTCCTGCCCCAACATCCCTAAAAAGCTTTTCCTTTCCACGATTGACCTCTTCCCTACCCCTCCCCCGTCCTGCACGTATGGGCAGGGTAGCAAGGATCCAGCCCAGCACCTCAGCCAAACAGTCCAAGGGCCCAGTGGTAGCACCACCTACTCGTGGTGGTAAGGATTCAAGGCCGACAATACTGAATGGGAAGGAGCCTGCATCAGCTGCAAAGAAGGAGAAGAAGCCTGCACCAGCTGGGAAGAAGGGGAAAGAGCCTGCACCAGCTGCAAAGAAGGGGAAGGAGTCTGCACCACCCACAAAGAAGGGGAAGGAGCCTGCACCAGCTGCAAAGAAGTGGAAGGAGCCTGCACCAGCTGCAAAGAAGTGGAAGGAGCCTGCATCAGCTGCAAAGAAGGGGAAGGAGCCTGCACCAGCTGCAAAGAAGGGGAAGGAGCCTGCACCAGCAGGCAGAGGGGGGAGAACCCATCCACCAGTGCCAGGAAGGGCAAGGGATCCCCAACCCATGAGCAGGAGGAGAGGAGGCAATCTACCCCAGAGGAAGCTGCCAGCCAAACACCGCCATCACCACCAGCTGTCACAGGTCCCCCACCATCAGCTGTGGTTGTGCAGCCATCAGAGAGTGCAGGGGCTGAGCAGGAGCCTCCCCAAATCACCACCAAAGTGCAGCCATCAGAGGGTGCACGGGCTGAGCAGGAGCCTACCACAATCACCACCACAGTGCAGCCATCAGAGGGTGCAGGGGCTGAGCAGGAGCCTCCCACAACCACCACCACAGTGCAGCCATCAGAGGGTGCAGGGGCTGGCCAGGAGCCTCCCACAACCACCACCACAGTGCAGGTATTACCGCTGGTGGATGCCATATAGTCCAGCCTCCAATGGCTGCTGTGTGGCCTGCCCCCACCTGAACCAGTGGGCAAGACACCCACTTGAGAGACTGTGGCCTTGCACTCCCCAGGACAAAGAGCAATGGGCATGTTGCCCCCTCCAGAACCAATGGTCAAGACACCCACTTGAGAGATTGTGGCCTTGTACTACCCAGGACAAAGAGCAATGGACATGTTGCCCCCTCCAGAACCAGTGGGAAAGACACCCACTTGAGAGAATGTGGCCTTGCACTCCCCAGGGCAAAGAGCACAGGGCATGTTGCACCCTCCAGAACCAGTGGGCTTGTTCCCGCATCCGGCTGAGGTGTCCCCCCTCAGGTGCCTTCCTATTTGACAAATGATGCCCCTGAAGTGTTCTATCCGATTGGTGCAGGATTTGAGTGGGGCCTTGGACTGTGCCCTGTGGCCATGTGGGCCCTTTGAAATATGAACTGGGCAGGGTCCCTTTTTTGTAAAAGTGAACAGGTCTGTTTCATGGCCAAATCGGATTTTTGATTTTATTGTTGGACTGATTACAATAATTTTCGTCAGTTCCTGTTATCCTTGCATTATTCTGTAGATTTTCATGGTCAAATTGTTTTTGAAATGCATATGGTTGTGTGTCTGTCTGGTGTGTGGTGCGTGTGTGTGTCACTCTCTTTTTCCTCCCACCTTCCCTGGTTTGCTCGGCGGCAGTACTTACCGTCATCGTCTTCGCCGGCGTTTGTGTTCCAGGTGGAGCATAAAGTAGAAGATCATTGGAAAGACTTGTAGTTTGGGTTCTATGGCGCCGTGGTTCTTCCCTGTGTCTCCAATGGTGAGTCCTTTCTCTTCTGTGATGTACTTCCGCCAGGCTTTCGATGGCGTTGGTACGGCCCCGGAAAAGGTGGCGGAATTGTGTGTCAAAATATGGTGGGCGGAACTTTGTCTTCCGCCTGGCTGTAGGCGGCTATGCCACGGTGAGTGTTGTTTCCACCCTTGAGGTCGGTGTGGTACATTGGCTGTCTATCGGAGATATCACCGCCATGGTCATAAATTGGCGGCCAGCCTGTGAGCAGTATTACCGTCACTTTATCACCGACCGCCAGGGTCATAATGAGGGCCTAAATGATTTGCCCAGAATCACAGGACGTTGCACTGATGCTGAGGCTCAAACCCAGATCTCCAGCTCCCGAGGTGGTCACTCTGACCACTGCTTTACATCCTCTCCTTTCATTCCTCTACCAGCACGCAAACAAGTACCCCAGGCTCTAATCTCATCTAGACTGGATTATTGTAATGCACTTTATCTCACATTAATAAATTGATGCAAACGAAACTGACTTTAGACATCCCTAAACATCGATTAGTCTCTGGGGAATTAATCAAGCTACATTTGTTACCTATTAAAAACAAATATTATGTTTAAATCACTGTGCATTGTGCACAAAGCCTTAAATAACTCAGGGCTTGGGGACATCAGAACTGTGTTTAAATGGTAATTCCCTATCAGGCAACTCTGTTGGCAGATCAAAATCCGGCTGTGGTCCCCAAGTTTCAGAAAGCAAGATGGGGACTCAGGGCCTTTTCAGTGGCTGCAGCTAAGCTTTGGAACCCTCTCCCTTTTCATTTGACTTGCCTGAAGAATCACACTGCCTTCAGAAAAGCCTTTAGAACATGGCTTTTTATCATATGAGAGACGCGTGGAGGTTTTCCAGAACATTGAGCTTGCGATCCTTGCTGTCTTTCTTATCAGAACTAACTACTTTTTAGCACCTTGATGCCTATGGGCATTTGCACACTCCTATAAATCTACATCAAAGTCAGGAATGTGTATTGTGCCAGTAATAGTGAGATGTGAGGCAAAACTGGTTCCAAACCAGTATTGGATTACGCTGAACAAAGAATATAAAGTTACTTTTCAATAAAGCTAAAATGAATATGGTTTAACCATAAAGGCATATTTTATAACTGAGTGGAAATTAATTTTGGATAATTTTTCTAGTTTTTCCCAGGCAAAGATAGAAATTAAGGATTCAAGTTTACCTAGACCTAGTCATGGTAACTCTCACTGACCCTACACAGTCACTGTACATAGTACAACTATGTAGTGTGCCACTTTTAATATACTAAACACCCAGCCCTGTGACTTACATGATGTACATGAAGGGTGCTGTATTACTATATAAAAATAGATCAATGTACACTACATTACATATTTGTTACCCACATATTGACTCATAGGGCCTCATTACAAGTTTGGTGGTCCCGGGCCATGGTGGCCATCCGACCGTCATCGGTGTAAAGGAAGTGACCGTCATATTATGAGTTTGACGGTTGTACCTCCGCGGACACCGCCAGGAACCACAGACCGCCAAGGTCATGAGGAAGCATAACCAGGCCGGTCTAACCTGTGTTTCCTCTGGACTCATTACGAGGTTGCACATTGCCAATGTGTCTGTGATGGTCCAACCACCATGTATCAGAAGGCGGAAACAGACAGCATGAAGAGAGACACTCACCTGCAGGTAGCCTCACATCTCCAGTGCCACCATGGAGCCATTCACAAACGTCATGCCACTGCTGATGCTCATCAATAGATCAACAAATTCAATGGCGCCATGGACGACAACAACTGTAAGTACACACATCTACCTGCATCATGAACCTTAAAAACTGTTTGTAGTGCTGGAGAACACATCATAGAGGGGCATGCCACAGGCAGCAGGTACACATCTCAAACAACACACACTCACAAACATACATCAACATGGATACAAACACATTCACAGTACGGACACTTTGGCCAGCACACTACACAACTATACTCGGCCACACAGCTCAGGCACAGGGAGACTGAAGGCTACACAACATTGTCCCACACGTGAACAACAACACACTTACAGCACATCTACAAATGCAGCTCACACACTCACATTCACCACTGGCCAGGGACTATCCTTATATATAACAATATACATTGATGTGGCATAGAACACAAACAATAAAGAACCCTGCAAATGGATACATACATCACACACATCACAGCAAAATGGAATCACAATGGCATACACAAAACAAAGAGAGACAAATAGACCAAGAACAACATGAGAACTATACCTACACAATTGGGATGGGACCATTTGGGACACCCATGGAAAGAGACTGCGCAGGGACATATAACACTTTGAACAGGCCACTCAACAACATGCACACTGGAAATGGTCCTACATGGGTCTCAGTGCCAAACAATACTAAAACCAAATGTCATGTACATCTACACAATGGGGAAGGGAAAGTCAACAAAAATACATACAACTCTTTCTGCATGGGGCATGCCTCTACACAAACTAGCTGCACGTGACATACACCAAAAGGGACACATGGACAGGCAAATTCAAACACAGCTAGCACAATTTAACACACTTCATGTTTGCACAAACAAAGCTCAAGACGACACACATCATATGTATACATAAGCCATATCAAATGGACAAGTCTAACACCATACATTCCCACATTGTACACCACAAAAATAAATACTTCCCATACAAAACAGTACACAATGCAATCACACCACCATTGCATTTACACACACATACCTATACACTCAACATGTACCCTTCTCTTGGGGGACAACAGCACTGTACACAAACTCACATACTGCAAACCACAGCACATGGAGCAGCAAGCACATTCAAGATTAATAATGTCACAGTGTTATGCCTAAACTTGACTCTCAACTGCCATGTAATCTCCACAAGAGGGGGTATAAAGGGGCAGGTAAGCACCTCAGGGGTTATATGTAGGTGGGGTGATCAGATTTGGGAGGGAGGGTTTGATCTTGGGCATGGGAGGGATGGGCTTCTGCTTGAGAAGGGTTGGCTTCCTCGGGGGTAAGATGTATGGCTGCCTACAGGAGGGGCAGGGAAGGTCTTGGAGGTGGAAGACATGGCCTGGGAACTAGGTTGGTTCCTTCTGGATCTGGGACCGTGGGTGAGGGGAACAGGGCAAATCTTAAGGTCACATAAAAAACATAAAGGCCCTCATTACAACCCTACTGCCAACAGGCCGGCGGTAAAAAAAATGGGATCACGACCACGGCAGAAACCGCCAACACAGACAGACACTTTAACACTCCGACCGCCACGGCGGTAGCAACAAACACCGCAACGGTCACCGCCAGCAGAAAGGAGGAAGACAATGTACCACCCACCCCATTACAACCCGCCAATCCGCCAGCTTTTCCAGGGCGGTACCAACACCATCAAAAGCACGGTGGAAACAGTGTTTGGAAGGGAAACCATTCACCTCTCAACACTCAACAAAGAACCAGGACGCCATGGAGCCCAAGTTACAGGTCCTGCTCATGCTGGTCTACCTCCTCATCTACCAGGAATACCAACGGTGGCGGCGACGACCACGGTGAATACTGCACCTAGTACACAGGTGAGGGGGAGGAAAAAGGGAGTGACACACACAACACCCCCACCCCCACTCACAACACCACACACACAAACACATGTAGCAAAATTACATTTATACCCCGTAACCCCCTGGAAGAACGCAAGGACAAAAGGAATAGAGTTAAATCATTGATATTTTAGAAATAGGCAGATATCCGTAACGATTATAAAAATAGTATCTACAAAAATATACAATGTGTACATAAGGCCAAATGTACGTGGGTCACTGGGCCAAAAATCATGGGCCAAGCCCACACTTGACTCCTGCCTCAATACGGAGAGAACATTGCAAGGGCATCAGGTCGAAAACACACAGGCACCTCAGGGGGATGGGGGGGCACCTCAGCCGGAAGATGGAATAACGCCACTGCTCCTCGAGGGGGCTCCATGCCCACAGCGATGTCCTGGGGAGTGCAAGGCCACAGTCTCTCTGCTTCATCCTGCCAGGGATAGGGGGAGTGGATGCCTTTCTCCACGGGTTCTGGAGGGGGCCTGGTGCCCAGTTTGCTTCATCCTGCCAAGGATAGGGTGAGTGGATGCCTTTCTCCACTGGTGCTTGTGGCGGTGCTTGCGGCGGGGCTTCTGGCAGTGCTCACCGTGGTGCAGGTGCCGGTGCTGCCAGTGGTGGATGTAGGTCCCAGCCCTTCCCCTGCAGCCTTGGACGGCTGCCCACTGGTGATGCTGCTGCTGACAGTAGTGGTGGCAGCGGCGGTGCTACTGGCTGTGCAGGTGGCAGTGCTTGCAGCAGTGCCTTGCGGCGGGGCTGCTGGCGGTTCTGCTGGTGGGCACCAGGCCTTCACCTGCAGCCTCTGACGGTTGAAGTGCCTTGCCTTGGGTTTTCTGCCCCTTCCTCAGCTTGGTAGATGCTGTTTAGACCTTGGCACTGGCAGCTGGAGTTTTGGAGGAAGCCTTACTGGGTGGGTCGTGCTCCTTGCTTTTGCTGCATGTTGTCCCCTTCTTCACCTTGGCAGGTGGCGGAATGGTTTGGTCCTTTGCAGGGGTTGGTGGCACACTGGCTGGCCTGACAGGTGCCCCCTTTCAGCCTCCGGGAGTTGCAGGTACCACAGCAGACACTGATTTGGTGGCTGAGGTGCTGGCCTGGGTTCTGGACACCCTGGCCTGAGGGGAAGGATGGGGGTGAGGGAACAGGTCAATGTTTGCCAGGAAAGGCTTTTTAGACACACTGGGGTGGGAAGAGAGAGAGGGTTTGGGAGTGGAGGAAGAGGGAGTGGTGGTATCAGGTGTCTGCTGAGTTTGTGTGAAGGTGCATGTGCTGGATGCTGTTGTTAGGTGGATGGCTGTTGGGTGGGTGGGTGCCTGTGTTTGTGTACTGTGGGAGGTGGGGTCACAGACACACTGGGAGAGGACACAGGGGACGTGTGAATGGATGTGAGGGTGGTGACTGCCAGTGAGAGGTGAGTAGTGATGGACGTGCTGGTGATGGAGGTAGTGGATGAGGATGTAGTGTATGCAGGTGTGAGTGGAGATGATACTGGGAGGGAGGTGGATAAGGAGGAGGAGGAAGAGGACAGAGTGGAGGAAGTGGATGTTGGTGTGTCTGCATGGGTATGGTGCTTGTGTGAGTGCCTGTGAGATGATGTGTGGTGCTTGTGTTTGCCTGAACCACTTCTGTGTGTTGATTTGGGTGAATGCTGGTCTGAAGGTGTGCTTGAGATAGGCAGTGGGTGCTCCGCCTGTCAAAGACCCCCAGGGTCCGCACCTCTTTGGCGATGGCACGCCAAATACCCTTCTTCTGGTGGACGCTGACCTGCAGGGAAAAGACAGCAGAAAAGGGAATTAGTCAACCATCTGTACCATCAGACTCATGGCCCACCAGATCCCTCCCATCCCTTGACGCACATACATTGTCCTCCTTACATGCTGCACTCTGGCCAGGATGCCTCTGCCTCCCCCCTACATGTGGCTTACATACACAGCAGTCCATACATTCATGGCTCATGCATCATGCTCACAGTATACTCACCTGTTTGTCTGGAGGACCGTAGAGTAACATGTACTGGGGTAGGACCCCATCCACCAGTTTCTCCAACTCCTCCGCAGTGAAGGCAGGGGCCCTTTCCCCAGACACATGAGCCATGGTCGGTTCCAGACACAGGTCATAGCAGCACTGACAGTGTAGGTCCTCTCCTGTTGAAGGTCAGGTAGCAAGTGAGTGGATAGATAGAAAATGGTGGTGACGTCCACGGCGGTGCGAACCGCCACCGCCGGCATACATCGCCATTGGCTCCTGGAACCCATAGGGCCCAATTATAACCAATGCGAAGTTGTGTGGCGTTCATCGACTGCCTACCGCAACGGCGCACAACGCTAGTGCAATTACTTCATTTCCACTTGTCCCTCCTCACAGGTCAGGCATCTTCCATTTCAGGGGGGCACAGGGCATGGTACCTAACTACATCACAGCAGACATTGTCACGGCAAATGATTGTCGGGTTCGTTCCTGTAAAGTAAACAAATCATCATTAGTGCAATAGATGTGTGAATATGACCCTCTGCTCACCGTTCTCTTCCATAGGCTTCAACCGCTGAGGCTGAATATGAGATGGCGGCATCCCCCGGTGTACAGACCCCTGGTGGACCTTGCGACAATGGAGGACAGACACATTATCATTACATACAGACTTGATCGGTGCACCATCCAAGAACTGTGTGCCCAACTGGGGCCAGACCTGATGTCAGCTATCCGCCAGCCCACGGGTATCCCCTCTCTATTGCAGGTCCTGTCAGTGCTCCATTTCCTGGCAGGTGGTTCCTTCCAAACAACAGTGGCCATGGCATCAGGGATGTCTCAGCCTATGTTCTCCCACGTGTTGACCACAGTGTTGGGTGCCCTGCTGAAACACATTTGCAGCTACATCGTGTTCCCCCTGGTGGAGGATTTTGCCACAGTGAAAGCTGACTTTTATGCCTTGGGTCATATCCTCAACATCATTGGTGCCATTGATGGTACACATGTGGCATTTGTTCCCCCCCGACCAAGGAACAAGTTTTCAGGAATAGAAAAAGCTGTCACTCTATGAATGTGCAGATGGTGTATTTGGCGGACCAGTACATCTCCCATGTGAATGCCAAATATCCTGGCTCTGTGCATGACACCTTTATCTTGAGGAATAGTAGCATTACATATGTGATGTGCCAACTCCAGAGACACCGTGTGTGGCTAATAGGTGAGCCAAAGGTCCCCACACACTGTGAGTAGGTGTCTGGGAATGGGGTTGTCCTTAAGGGTTAGTGTGTAACTAACAGTTGTCCCTCGATATTTGCAGGTGACTCTGGTTACCCCAACCTCTCATGGCTACTGACCCCAGGGCGGAATGCCAGGACAAGGGCAGAGGAACATTAAAATGAGGCACATGGACGTACAAGGAGGATTATTGAAAGGACATTTGGCCTCCTGAAGGCCAGGTTCCAGAGCCTCCATCTGACAGGTGGCTCCCTGTACTACTCACCCAAGAAGGTGGGCCAGATCATTGTTGCATGTTGCACAACCTGGCCTTGAGACAGCAGGTGCCTTTTTTCTGCAGGAGAACGTGCCTGGAGATGGTCTTGGGCTGCGGTGGAGCATGTGGACAGTGAGGAAGAGGAGGCAGAGGAAGAAGATGTTGACAACAGAATCTATATCATTCAGCAGTACTTCCAGTGACCCACAGGTAAGACACTGTAAGTTCACTTTACATTTCAGTTATCTTTTGGACATTGTGGAAAGCACCCTCTTACCTTATGTCTATGGCCACTGACTTTACCCTTTGGCATCTCTATTTTCAGATTTCTGTGCCCCACTCTAGCTCCTGCTATGTGTACTACTGCCCACTAAAGGTCATTCCAAAGTACATTTCTCTGTACATTTGAGTTGCAATGCTTTGATAATGTTGTACTAATACATTTGTGAATCATTTGACAGACTCCAGATTAGTATTTGTTCCAGGGGTGTTTATTTAGGTGCTAATAAGTAGAGGGGGATGTGCAATGGGCTGGGCTGATGGTGGAGGAAAGTCCAGTCTCTTAGTATCACAGGTGCATTGTCCAAAGGGGCATAGGAAGGGTAGTAATGTCAGATCAAGGTGGACAGGTTGACAGAGTGGGACAGAAGGGTGACAATCAGTAGAGTCTTTTTACCTGGCCGGGGTCTTGGTAATGTTCTCTGGCTTCTGCCTGGATCACAGGGGCCGTTTGCGGGATGGTTCTCCTTCTGCAGGGAGTGGGGTGCTGGTGGCCTATTGGTCCTGTGGCGGGGCCTACTGTCCACTAGCGCCAGCGGAGGTGGAAGGCTGTTCATCGGCTTGGCTACTGTCAGGCGCCTGTTGTTGTGCCACTGCCTCCCTCATGGCCTTGGCCATGTCAGCCAGCAGCCCTGCAATGGTGACCAGGATGGTGTAGATGTTTGTTAGGTCATCCCTGATCCCCTGGTACTGTCCCTCCTGCAGCCGCTAGGTCTCATGCAACTTGGCCAGTATCTGGCCAATCGTCTCCTGGGATTGGTGGTATGCTCCCAGGATGTTGGAGAGTACCTTGTGGAGAGTGGGTTCCCTGGGCCTGCCCTCCCCCTGTCGCACAGCAGTCCTCCAGCTTCCCTGTTGTCCTGTGTCTCTGTCCCCTGAACCGTGTGCCCACTGCCACTGACCCCAGGTCCCTGATCGTACTGTGTTTGTGGGGTTCCCTGGGGTTCCTGTAGTGGTGGACACACTGCTGATTGACATGTCCTGGGGACAGTGGCATGGGCCCGCTGGGTGGGTGATGTGCTGGTGTTTCCTGAGGGGGGATGCTCTGTGGTGGGTTGGGACTGTGGCTGGGTACCTGCCTGTCCAGAGGTCCCCAATGGGCCAGATTGGTAACCCTGAGCCAGGTGTGCAGAGCTGCTGTTGTCACTGTGGGCCTCTTTGGGGGGGGACTGGGTGTAGCTGGCACCTCCTCTCTGGTGACGTTAAGTATGGGTCCTGTGGGGATGCAATGCAGTGTTAATGTATATGCGTGTGCCATCTTGTGCATGAGTGTGTTTCCCTGTATGGTTGTGATTTCCATGTCAGCTTGGCCTTGTGTGAGTGGTGGCTTTGTGGGCTGGGTGTGTCTCTCTACTGGGCATGCTGTAGTGATGGGTGTCCATGCAGGTCTGTGTTGGGGGTCCATGCTTTGGTGTTGCATACAGGGCTTGGTATTGGGGTGAGTGGGTCGTGATTATGGGGTATATGTGAGGTGTTGGAGTGATGGGTGTGAGGGTAGGGGTAGGAGTGTGTGATGGCATGCAGGTAGGGTGGGGAGGATAAAGTAGTAAAGATTTGACTTACCAGAGTCCAGTCCTCCTGCGACTCCTGCGAGGCCCTCAGGATGCATAATTGCTCCTCCCATGTTGCTAGTTGTGGGGGAGGAGGCGGGTGTCCACCGCCAGTCCTCTGTACTGCTACTTGGTGTCTTGCAACCACAGAATGCACCTTCCCCCATAGGTTGTTCCACCTCTTCCTGATGGTATCCCTCGTTCTTGGGTGCTGTCCCACAGCGTTGACTCTGTCCAAGATGCTCCGCCATAGCTCCATCTTCCTTGCAATGGACGTCTGCTGCACCTGTGATCTGAATAGCTGTGGCTCTACCCAGATGATTTCCTCCACCATGACCCTTAGCTCCTCCTCAGAAAACCTGGGGTGTCTTTGGGGTGACATGGATGTGTTGTGTGTGATCTGTGTGAGGTGATGTGTGGGGTGATGTGTTGGGGTGCATGCTGTGAGGTGCGTGGATTGTGTATGGGTGAAGGTGTTCTGTGGCTCTGATTGAGTGGGTGCTCCCGGCTTGTGTCTCTCTTTGTTGGCAATCTTTTTTTTAATTGAAAGGGTTGTGGGTAATGTGTGTGTGTGTGTTTTATAGTGGTGTGAGTGTGTTGTGTATAGTGTGGTGGTGTTTTGTAAATGTGTGTGTATTTTGAACGCAGTGGTATGTACCGCCAATGGTTTACCGTGATAGGAAGACCGCAGCAGTGATTCGTGGGTCGTGATACTGTCGGCATATTCCTGTTGGCGTAATGGTGTGGGTTTGGCTATTGCCAGTTTATCACTGACCTTTGAGCTGGCGGACTTGTGTGGGTGTCTGTATTGTGGCGGAATTCTCAGTGTGGGTCATAATACCTGTTGCAGAATACTGCCACGGGCACGGTATGTTGGTGGCCGTAAACTGATATAATGTGTAAACTTCGCACTTGTATAGCACACTACTCACCCGTTAGGGTCTCAAGGCGCTGTACGCATACCGCTATGGAACCCCTCCTGACTTTTCCCTATGAGGCACCCACTCCTGGGCAATCCCCAGGGTGAACCCAGTCATCCAAGCGCTGTGGGGCCGTTGTGGAGATTAAGCAAGCTATTACCCAGAGTTACAGAGTGGGACCCATTAATTAGATTAGGAATTATCTGGTCCAAGAGAATTGAGCCCAAGACCCGCTGAGGCAGGAATTGAACCCTAGTCCTGGGCCAGATCTTTGCATCAAGGTCTGCCGCTCTAACCATTGTGCCACACTTCTCCTAACGGCGGTAGGCTGCATTTACTGCCATGGTTGTAATGACGGCCAAAGTTCTTTTGGACACACGGGGGTGGTCATCAGAAGGGGTTCAGGATTTTGAGGATGAGAGAGTGACTGTATGATGTGTCAGTGTGGATGTTGTAGGTGCGTACTTATAGGAGTTATGCCTGTGTGTGGTGGGTATCTGTTGGGTGGATGAGTGAGAGTGTTTATGTGTCTTAGGAGTTGGAGGTGCTAGGGGATGCCTTGGTGGGTGGGTGTCTGTTGGGGTGGTGACTGCAGGTATGGTGAATGTGGTGGGTGTATGTGTGTCTGTAGTTGTGGTGTCTGTAGGTGTAGTGCTTGTGGTGGATATGCTGGGGGTCTGCTGGGGTGGTGCCTGCGAGTAGGATGGGTGTGGTGGCTGTGTCAGTGACTGTTGTGATGGTGTCTTTAGGTATCCTTGATGTCGTGTGTGTGATGCTGAGGTTGGTGGGGGTGTCAGGGGAAGTTGTGAGTGGTGCTGTGTCTGTTGGAGGATGTTGTTTGTGTGTGTGCTGGTGTTTCTTGTGGTGCTTGTGTTTGTGTGTGCTCCATTTGTCTGTTGAAGTTGATATCTGCAGATCTGTTTGTGTGCTTTGGATAGGTAGGGGAAGGGGGGATTTAGACTGGGAAGACGGAGATGGAGGGGGAACGGAAGGTGGGGCGTGACTGGCTACCATCACAGTGGAGGCTAGAGCCTGAAAAGATCTCTGTAGGCCAACCATTGAACCATGAATGCCTTCCAGGAAAGCGTTAATCCTTTGGAGCTGACTTGCCAAACCCTGGATGGCATTCACAATGGCTGTCTGACCCATAGAGGTACTTCTCAGGAGGTCAATTGCCTCCTCACTGAGGGCAGCAGAGCTAACAGGGGCTGGGATGTAGGTGCCTGCAGCAAAGGAGATGCCTACTCTCTTGGGTGAGTGAGCATGGCCGACAAGGTGGGGAGGTGGAGAGTAACAAGGAGGGCAGTGATAGAACTGGGGGTGACAGACAAGGATAGTACAGGGTGATTCCCCAATGGGTCCGCCACCACTAGGGAATGGCCACTAGAGGTGGACTCTGATGATGATAATTATGTCCTTGTTCCCCCGTGGCACTCCCCTTGCCCTCCAGGCCACTGGGTCCCTCTGTGTCGGTGGTGTCTTGACCCGAGGTCCCGTGGCCACAAGCTTCCTCACTTGGCTTGGGCTTTTCTCCTTCACTTGCCAGTGCTGATGCTGCAAAAAAAAGAGAAATAGGGTCATAACACGTCCATGATAACACTTCAATCACAACTCTCATTGACAAATAATACCACCATGCCAAATAGGCCACAGCAAAAATTTCACCCAAGTGACACATACATGTGCCACAACCTATGCATGCATGCCATCCGGAACTACTAAAGTTGCCCACAGGAAAATCAGCATCTCAGACAATTACAATTGCATGGCTGAAATCTTGAAACCACAATAACCATTCAACAACTAGAAGACCTCTCCATCCTCAAAGCTGTGGCGCATGCAGCAGACCATGATATACCCATGGCACATTGGAGGCATTTCAACAATGTACACTTCAACAAGTGACACATGTCCCAATAGAGTCAAGGAAGTAGTATCCATGTTATTCAGATAGGCTTCACATGTGCGATTGAAAGTAAAACTTTTGACATCAGGTTCAATATGTGAGGGAGAGGTGTCACCAGAACATATAAAACATGAATCAGTAAGCTCCATGATAGTCACTGCTTATGTCTGACGCACATTACAATGACATTATCTGAGTGTTCCTGTAGTAATCATCTGTCCTTTGCATGTTGGAGAAACACAGAGCTTTCGATGACTAATAGCAGGACCTCAACCTTTTGTCCAATGAGAAGCAATATCACTGTCCACACCTTAGGCATGCCAACCCTGGTGTCTGTGGATGAATGCCTGTACCCAAACACATGCGATGTCAAAATCACTGCAAGTCACTCCATGATGCATGCCAACAGTCAGGGCACAATCCTCAACCATTATACATGTGCAGTGCACTTTTCCACATAATTCCACATCAAGAGCAGCGATAAACACAGATTGGTTACACAATGTGGCCTAACTGTCATATCCCTCATTGCTACTGTGACGCATGACGGTATTTGTCAGACAATAAACAATAGTGACACACTCCTGTTTGTGGCACAACATGAAATATATCACCATTGTAACTGTACTATTCCACAAACAGTTTTCCATGCACATATATGTGAATGAATACAAACATCATCCCATCAACATGGGTAGAACATGCATGAAATTTCAGACTAAGAATGTTTCCTAAAGAGAAAACAACACATGCTGACATGTAGGCAAAAGGAATGTTGGCAGCAATCATGAGACATAATTAATGTCAATGGACATTCCTCACTTACAAAGGGACATTCCCCACCTACAAAGATTTTGCTACATCTGCAAACAATTAGCCATGTTAGCCATGTCTCATGTATGACGGACACCTACACATCACAGACTGCATTGGGGCACCAACACCCATCATATACTGAAGATAATTAGTTTCTGGGTGGCAGATGTCTACATACACATACACATATACCCAAACACATGGCAGAGGACAGTGATCCTTGACCTACTTACCTGGCCTGTAACATTTAGGGGTAGTGATCTGTAGGTTAGAGACTACACCTACTACAACAACAGTGCCTGAATGATCACTGTACAGAGACATTTGTGGTTCCTGCAGGGCAAGTGGTTGGTGAATTTCCCCCAGTTTTGTACTAGGTCCCAGGTTCAAAAGCCAAGGCACACCAGTATGATACATATGACATATAAACACAAAAATCTCCCATCTACTGTGTGGCACATATCTCATCCCTAATTGTCTGGGGGACCAGTCAGTACCTCACTCAATCACCTGAGAATGGGACAGGTAGGAATTTGCTATGCACTCACCCCCTTGTGGCTGCGGTGCTGCCCTCAAACACCCATCAAGCTCCAGGTAGGCCACCATCAGACTTCAGGGTATTAGAGGGGTCAGGATCCGACAGGTATCCCGCCCATGTTGGGAGGACAGCCTCAGCTGGGCCTCCACAATCTTCCTGGCCTAGTGTCTCAGGTCCTCCCACCTCTTGCAACAGTAGACAGTGGGCGCTCTACTGGCTGTGGACACCATAGTCCGCACCTTTTTGGCTCTCCATATCCCTTTCTTCTGATGGGGGTTGACAACACAAGAAATTATGGCCCGATTTACAAGAATCTGGAGCATCAGTACTGATTCTTGCACCCCTTCCACACCACCTAACTACACCATGGGTGCATTTTAGGCCAATAGCGTGAAATTTTTTTACGTTATTGTGGTGCTTTGCTGCATTAGCGTGAAAAATGTTGATGCTAGTACAGAAAAGTGCTAGGAGGCCAATAGATTTCAACCAGTGCATTCTTTTAATGTCTGCTTTAAGCAGGTGTTAAAAATGACACCCAAAATGGCACAATTAAATCTTGTAGATTTCATTGCACATTTCTGAGGGCTTTCTAACATGGACGCCCCACTTGCATACATTATGCCTGGCATAGGCATAATGTGGAGCAAGGGTCGTAAAGTGGCGCATGATATTTTGTAAATATGGAGTGGCGATTTTTGCCTCGTTAAAACACATTAGCGTAAAAAAAAATGACACTAATGTGGCACAAGGAGGCACAAGGGCCTTGTAAATCTGGCCCTATGTCCACAATTCCCATCCAAAATGGCTGAGTCACACACATGTTAGTACAGAAAGCTAAGAACATTTTCTTTTGCTCAAACTGCCCAAGGGTGGCACATACTAGCCATTGAGTACAGGGACATGACTACAAACACTTCCCAATCTGCAGACCAACCCACCACCCTGCTCAGGCCCTCCACTGACTAGGTAGGTCAACTGACATCTTGTGCGACATGTTCTAGCAATATGACTGAGATCTGTGGAACTATAGGACACATCACACCTCTGTGGCTTTTGAAAAGGTAGACTCCTTAGGCATGAATGCATTAAAATACTCACACTCTGTGAGAATGATTTTCTATACAATTTGTATAGGCTACTGCCAGAGTACAAACTCAGATATTACACATGGGTAACAATAAAGGGACTGGGATGGTGGGTATAGAAAGTGTCTACCCTGTCCATCCTGTCCATGTGTGGACATGTGGACTAACAAATGCATATTCATGCCACCTCAGGGGGTGGGGTTCTGGATCACGTACCTGTGCCACAGAGCATGCTTCTGGACATATGTGTCCATCCTACAGAGATGGCATCTAATAAAGACATGCATGAATTGTCTATTTACTACCATGTGACCAATCTACTGAGTCACAGATCATGGGTTCCCAGGATTCAACACACTGTCTGCACTGTGGGACTGTCATTTATGCAATAAGCCTCCATATCTGCAAATACAACCTGTGTGAAAGTGACAACAGTGCTGTGTGAGTAATAGGCCTGTCAGGGGCAAGAGATACTCATTGACAATGATGGCAAGTTCAGATTGGTCACAGATCATTAACCCTCCCCTAAAACAATTTACTTAGTCATCAGGGAAAGAGCCTTAATAAGCTGCATATTAGCACAGAGCCTAGATTTGGCCACATAACAGATTTTACTGGGATACAGGGGGTGGGCACAGTGTCACTGTTGCATAGAAAAAGTGACTCAACACCAGCCACACGTGGACCCATACTGGGAAATACATTTGACAGATGCCGGTCTCTGCAGGCTGAGCAGACAGAACCTACATGGAACTCCATGCCCATCACTTCCATCTATGACAGTACATCATGCAGCCAATGGCAATTTGGCATGTGGTGTGTATGTGGCAACCTGAAGGCCTTCAAAACAACAGTTTAGCAAGGCCGGACGTGGTTTGAAATCTCAGCGGCAACATACACATAGATCCCTTTACACACACATCACACATTCAACATGCATACAACAGCTCATGCTGCCATGGAAATACACGTCGTCTCACATTGACAATATCCATATGGTAAGAGATGTATGGGGAGGGTTGTGATATCACCTCACTTAGTTTTGTGCATCCAACATAAGGTAGATCAGGGCACACTCAACACATACACACAACAATGTATTAGGACTCAACATCTGACAGTGAACACAGATACATGTACATTGACTCTACCATTGATGCCACATGGACTGCACCTCCATGGCCTTGACCTTACATTCTGGCACACATGGGCACAATCTAGCCTGTGAGGTGGTGGTATATGGTGAAGTACAGAGACAATCATGTTGAGGCACTTATCTGCTCCTCTGGTGCACCATAAAGCTGTTCATACAGGGGTAGGACTTCTGTGACTAGCCTCTCAAGCTCCTTTGGGGAGAAGGCAAGGGTTCTATCACCTGCTTGACCTGGCATGATTGTTCTCAGAGGTGGTACACAGCAGCTCAGGTAGTGGAGGTCTTTCTGGCAGCAGTGTCAGGAATTAAGTGGCGAACATGGTGGTCACGTCTACCAGGTATTTGGCCGTCACCGCTAGCGGACACAGGTTGCCACCGCCTACTGCCATGACACCTTCTGCTGGCAGCCGTGGGAAGTTCCTAATGTCCAGTAGAGTAGGCCAGGCACTTGACATTTTAGAGTCCTGTAATGCATTACGTGGCTCTGAAAAATGTGTCACAACTTCGAAAATGTTTTTTTCCCAGTGATAAGTGCTTGTCTTGCATTCTCATGTAGGTCCTACTACTCACACACCATTTTTGTACATTGTTAGGCACATATGGCAATTTGCTTTGGGGAACAAGCAGCCCCTCTTTCCGACAAAGGTCATTTTGAAGCTTGGGACGTCAAGTCACAGACTGAGTGGCAAGTTTCATGCACACGTTGTTGACAACCAGATAGATGTGTGATACACTTATGGTGCAAAGCAAGGGGGTAACATTATTTCTGTGTGATTAACAGTTGTAATGTGTATCATGTCCTCAACTTAGGACATGCCTTGTCACAGTTTGTCATTGACATGCATCATGTATATTACAAGGGACTCTTTGCCTGATGGCAAAAATCATTTCTTGTCATTAATTCGGACCCAGGGAGGGGAGGATCAAAATATCTCCTTTCGATTATCCACTGCCAGACCTTCAGACCATATAAGAACGCCATATCATCCAGATCTACCGGCTGAAGTGACAAACAATTGTGGGTCTATGTTGTGGATCTATGTTGTCAGTTGGAGCCAGATCTGATGTTTGCCATTCATCATTCAAATAGCATACCACCCATTGCACAAGTCATGGCAGGGCAGTGTTTCACATCCTGGCCACATGGTCCTTCAAAAATACAGTGGCCCTATCTGATGGGATGTCCGAGCTATGTTCAGTCTTATTTTGAAGGATATACTCTCAACAATGTTGAAACATCAGGACAACTACATCCGATTTCCTCAACGTGAGGATTTCACCTATGGAAGGCTGAGTTTCATGGTTTGGCACAAATCCCACATGTGGTGGGAGCCATTGATAATACACATGTTGCCTTGGTCCCACCGCATGGCAATGAACAAGTGTACTGCAACAGAAAGAACTTTCATTCCATCAATGTCCAAGTTGTTTGTTTTGCGGATCTCTACATTTCACAGGTCTGTGCGCGTTATCCAGGTTCAGTCCATGATGCCTTCATTATGCAGAACAGCACAATCCCCAGCTGATGGCACGACTGTACCCAGAGAGGGCCTGGTTGGTTGGTAAGACACGTGTCATGTCTGTTTGTGCTCAATGTCTGCTGCAAAGTTATGATGAGAGGGTCTCACAGTTACACATATGTCCCATTTTATAACAGAGGACTCTGCATAATCAAACCTTCCATGGTTGTTGGCGCCAGTGAGGAAACAACTACATCAGGGGAAGTCTGCTTCAACGACACCCATGGAAGAACACAGCGTGTCGTGGAGCGGGCTCTTGGGCTACTGAAGACAAGATTTAGCAGTCTGGACAAGACAGGTGGAGCCCTCCCCTACTCACCTGAAAAAGTGTGGAAGATTATTGTGGCCTGCTGCATGCTACACAGCATTGCCCTCCAGAGGAATATCCCATACAGTCCAGATGAGGGGGTTCTAGCAGTACCACCAGGTGAGAATCCTGAAATGCCAAGTGAGGATGACAGTGAGGAGAGGAAGGAGAATACTTGCGGGCATATCTCATCAACCGCTGACAACATGACCGCCCTCAAGAACGCTACACGCGAACACCACCACCTGATCCGCACTGCCAAAAGGAACTTTTTCACCAACAGACTAGACAAAAACAGCCACAACAGCAGAGAACTCTTCAGCATCGTCAAAGAGTTCTCCAACCCCAGCGCCAGCGCCAACGCCGTCACGCCCTCACAGGATTTGTGCGAATCCCTCGCCACTTTCTTCCATCGCAAGATCAGCGACCTCCACGACAGCTTCGGACACCAGACCCAACCATACACCACTGAACCCGCTTCCCCGGACATCACCCTCAACAACTGGACCCACATCAACACGGAAGAAACCAAATCCATCATGAACTCTATCCACTCCGGCGCCCCTTCGGACCCCTGCCCGCACTTCATCTTTAACAAAGCCGACGACATCATCGCCCCGCACCTCCAGACCGTCATCAACTCTTCTTTTTCTTCTGCTACCTTCCCCGAATGCTGGAAGCACGCTGAAGTCAACGCCCTACTAAAGAAACCTACGGCTGACCCAAGCGACCTGAAAAACTTCCGCCCCATCTCTCTTCTACCTTTCCCAGCCAAGGTAATAGAAAAGACCGTCAACAAACAGCTGACCACCTTCCTGGAAGACAACAACCTGCTCGACCCTTCACAAACCGGATTCCGAACCAACCACAGCACGGAAACCGCCCTCATCTCAGTCACAGACGACATCAGAACCCTGATGGACAACGGTGAAACAGTCGCCCTCATTCTCCTCGACCTCTCGGCTGCCTTTGACACCGTCTGTCACCGCACCCTAATCACCCTGGACTGGATCGCCTCCTTCCTCGCTAACCGCTCCCAAAGAGTTTACCTCCCTCCGTTTCGCTCAGAACCCACCAAGATCATCTGCGGCGTACCTCAAGGCTCATCGCTCAGCCCGACACTCTTCAATGTCTACATGAGCCCCCTCGCCGACATCGTACGCAAGCACGACATCATCATCACCTCCTACGCCGACGACACCCAACTTGTACTCTCCCTCACCAAGGACCCCGCCAGCGCCAAGACCAACCTACAAGAGGGTATGAAGGACGTCGCAGATTGGATGAGGCTCAGCCGCCTAAAGCTGAACTCTGAAAAAACGGAAGTCCTCGTCCTCGGCAACACCCCGTCCGCCTGGGACGACTCCTGGTGGCCCACGGCCCTCGGCACCGCACCGACCCCCGCAGACCACGCCCGCAACCTCGGCTTCATCTTGGACCCTCTTCTCACCATGACCAAGCAAGTCAACGCCGTGTCCTCCGCCTGCTTCCTCACTCTCCGCATGCTCCGCAAGATCTTCCGCTGGATCCCCGCCGACACCAGAAAAACCGTGACCCACGCCCTTGTCACGAGTCGCCTGGACTACGGCAACACCCTCTACGCCGGGACCACCGCCAAACTCCAAAACCGCCTGCAACGCATCCAAAACGCCTCGGCCCGCCTCATCCTCGACGTACCCCGCAACAGCCACATCTCCGCACACCTGAGACACCTGCATTGGCTCCCAGTCAGCAAAAGGATCACCTTCCGTCTTCTCACCCACGCACACAAAGCCCTCCACAACAAGGGACCGGAATACCTCAACAGACGCCTCAGCTTCTACGTCCCCACCCGCCCCCTCCGCTCCGCTGGCCTCGCACTTGCTGCCGTCCCTCGCACCCGCCGCTCCACGGCGGGTGGGAGATCTTTCTCCTTCCTGGCGGCCAAGACCTGGAACTCCCTCCCCACCAGCCTCAGGACCACCCAGGACCACTCCGCTTTCCGGAGACTCCTAAAGACTTGGCTGTTCGAGCAGCGATAACCCCCCCTTTCCCCCCTAGCGCCTTGAGACCCGCACGGGTGAGTAGCGCGCTTTATAATTGTTAATGATTTGATTTGATCAATCACTACTTTACTTGAGTGTAAGTATATAATGCTGTGTGATTACTGTGATTGCATGAGGAACTGTAGTTGTCAGGATGTGCTGAGTAGGATTTATTTTCCAAAAGACAGAGGATCTTATGCTTTGCAGTACACATCCAAGGTTTGGTTGCTAAGTCAGACTTAACATTTTGTTACTTTGATTATCTGCTTTGTTTGTGCCGGTCTCATTGCAATGTAAGAGGGTCTACTGATGTTTGATATGAGGTTTTGGTCATATGTGTTACTTTTCCAGCCTTAACTCCTTGTATTGTTTTTAACCAGGCACCCTCATCATGCCATCCTCATGTGGGCATTTCAGAGTTCCGAGGTATTTGATTCTGTTCTGACATGTGAAGTGGACATGGATTGATCCAGGTAATGTTGGTCCCAGATTTAAAGTGTCTGAGTCCGGTGCCAAAGCAGCTTGGACAGTCAGTGGGTAGAATTTTGAAGTACACAATACACTGGTTTGATGTTGTGTGTTGGTCCAATTGTCTCATGTGTGCGATCATATGTCCTTGAAATATGTTCTCATCAAGTGCAATCCATGTATTCTCTCTTTGCACTGTGTTGACAATGATCCTGTATGACCTTTTAGTAGCTGTAGATGTGTTTCATCATTCCAGGCCAAGGTGCCTGTGCCAAAACATAGACATAGGTTTGTATCATACCACCAGATGCTTGGTCATCGTAATAGGATGGACCTATGACAACATCCACCAATCTGTTAGCCCATACTACAGGATAAGGTCTGACAAAGCCCTTTCTTCAGTGGTCTGGTGGATGGTACCTTGGTATATCTGGCCTGACTCAATATGGTTCAGTAATTCTTGGCTATGACACTCCAGACATTTTAACAGTCTATGTGCTGTACAGTGAAATAACATGTTTAGTGTAACCAGACACTTGTATCATTGTGTTGCTAGTAATCCTCAGCATGACCTGGGACATATCCCTCCTTCTATTACCATCTTGTGTCTTCCTCATGTCCATCACATGGCTTACATTTCAAAATTTCAAAATGTGGAAAAGAAGGTAGCATGCAATGTTTTTTCTGATAGGTGAGTTTATTGACATAGGGGCAGTTAATAATTGAGGAATGCAACAGAAAAGCAAAGTGGAGCTATCAGTCATGGTGGATGCAATCATATTAGTATATGCCACAATATTTGAAGTCCAACCTCCTACTACCAAAGAAAATGGAAGGTTGTTGAAGAACAGTCAACAGAGTGAATATGTGGCACACAAAGGAGTTCCTTCAAGAAGAAGTCAATTGCTGGCAGTGATTGGTGCCTTGCCATCTGCACCTTTTTGGATGCTTGTGTGGATGTCCCTTCTTGGAGGCAGGGGTGTCTGATGCATGTCCTTCTCCCTTCCAGTGGCTGTCACAGATGTTAAAGGGACTCATGCTACTTGGCCAAAGGAAGGGGGGTGGTTGCTTATGGTCCCTGATCAGGGTACTTCCTATATCCCTGAAAACCCCTGATACAGAGGCCAGGATAGTGTTGGTGGCCTCTCACTTTTCTAGAGCCTCATGATGAACGTTACCCTGCAACTGCTTGATCTCCCTGAGTTCGGCAAGTACCTGGCCCATCATGCCTTGGGGTTCTTGATAGGCTCCCGAGACTTGGCTGATGGTATCCTGGTCAGGACCATCTCCAGTAGCCACTGGCCAACAATATTCCTCCCACGCACTCTACCCCCAAAACAGCTTGCCCCTTCAACTGGTTCCAGGATCATCATTGTCAGAGGTGTGTTACTGTGACTTAGTATCCTGGACTGGGGAGTACAAGATATTTGGGAGGCAAATGGCTGCCTGCGATGTAGATGCAACTAGGCTGGGAAAGCTTGATGTGGTGACGGTGAGGCGCACTGGTGTCATCTAACCAGGTTGCCCTGATGGGACAGAACTGTGCAAAATGTCCAGACATCCAGGAGTGTTGTCCTTACTCAGGGCTTCATCCATGGGGGTAGTGACCGCTGCTGCGGCGGACATCCGCTCACCATATTATGACACACACACACCACTCCGTCACTATTCAGCCCCAGACATAAATCCGCCACACCAAAGGTCAGTGATAAACTGGCATATCAAAACCCACACTGTTACGCCAACAGAACAACACCCACCACATTATGACCCACGAATCACCACGGTGGACATACAACGGCAGTAAACCATTGGCGGTACATACCGCCGCACTCAAAATACACACACTCAAACAAAACAGCACTACATTGGACAATTCAAACTAAACACACCTGACATCCATACACACACCACACCCACACACCAACACCACTATAAAACACACACCCACAGTATCCACAACCCTTTACGAATACAAACCATTGTCACGAGACAGACACCACGGCCACAGACAAGACCAGGGCCACACACCACCATCACCTAGACACCACCCACGCACCTTACATCACACACCCCAACACATCACCCTACACACCCTCACCCACACTACTCACACAACACCCATGGCACCACAGAGACTCCCCCGATTCTCAGAGGAGGAGCCAAGAGTCATGGTGGAGGAAATCATCCGGGTAGAGCCACAGCTATTTGGAGCACAGGTGCAGCAGATATCCATTGCTATGAAGATGGAGCTATGGCGGAGGATTGTGGACAGGGTCATCGCCGTGGGACAGCACCCAAGAACCAGGGATGACATCAGAAAGAGGTGGAACGACCTACGGGGGAATGTACATTGTATTGCAGCAAGACACCAACTCGCTGTACAGAGGCCTGGTGGTGGACCCCCACCTCCTCCCCCACAACTAACAACATGGGAGGAGCAACTCTTGGCAATCAGGCATCCTGAGGGCATGGCAGGAGTAGCAGGAGGACTGGACTCTGGTGAGTCAACTCACTATTTCTATCAACCCCTACCTTCATGCCATCACATACCCTCACCCTCACCCTCACTCCCATTACTCCACCACCTCCCACACACCCTACGATGACACATCACTCATCCCAATGCCAAGCCCTGCATGCACCACCAATGCATGGACACCACTCACAGCCCTGCATGGACATCTATCACTAAAGCATGCACACTAGAGAGAATCAGCTATCCCACTATATACCAACTCATACAAGTGAAAGCTGCCAGGGGAAATACTACCAAAGAGGACAACCCACCGATGCACACACAGAAACAATAATACTGCATTCACATCCCCACAAGTATCCCAGCCAATGTCAGCTGAGAAGAGGTGCCAGCACTATCCAGTCCTCCCACAGAAGAGGCCAACAGTGATGACAGCGACTCTGGTCACCTGGATCTGGATGACTAACCTGGCCCATCAGAGACCTCTGGACAGTCGGTCACCCAGCCAGTCACACACCACCACAGAGCCTCTCCCCTCAGGAAACACCACCACAGCACCCATCCAGCGTACCCATACCTCTGTCCCCAGGACACATCAATCAGCAGTGTGTCCACCACTACAGAGAACCCAGTGCACACCTTGCCCCCAAGACAATCAGGGGCCTGGTGTCAGTGGGCACACGGTTCAGGAAACAGAGGCACAGGACAACAAGTAAACAGGGAGGAGTGCTGTGTGCCGCGGGAGGACAGGCTCAGGGAACCACATCTCTAGGAGGCACTCACCGAGATCCTGGGAGCATACCAACATTCCCAAGAGACGCTGGGCCAGATCCTGGCCAACATGCAGGAGAACAGGCAGCTGCAGGAGGGATAGTACCAGGGGATCAGGAAGGACTTGCAGGCCATTAACAACACCCTGGTCTCCATTGCAGGGGTTTTGAAAGACATGGCCAACATTATGAGGGAGGCACCTCACAACAGCGGGCCCCTGCCACTAGCCAGACATCTGAACTGCCTTCCACCGCCGCTAGTGGACAGGAGGCCCCGCCACAGGACCAACAGGCCACCAACACCCCTCCCCGCAGAAGGAGAACCATCCCGCAAACGTTCCTGCGATCCAGGCAGAAGCCAAAGATTATTGCCAAGACCCAGCCAGGAAATGAGACTCTCCTGATTGTCACCCTTGTGTCCCACTCTTTCACCCTGTCCACCTTGAACTGCCATTACTCTCCTTCCTATGGCCCCTTGGGCAATGCAACTGTGCTACCAATAGACTGGAACTCTACCCTGGACTTTCCTCTGTCATCACCCCAGCCTAATGCACTTGCCACTCCCAAACTACTTCTTAGCACTTAAATAAACACCCTTTGAAAAAATACAAGTATGGAGTATGTCAAATGATTTAAGTATGTATTTGTTTAAACAGGTTCAAACATTGCATTTCAAATGTACAGTAATGTTCACATTGGAAAGACCTGTAGTTGGGTGCAGTGATCACACCAGGAGCGATAGTGGGGCACCAACATCTGCAAAATCAGTTACCAAAGGATACAGTGAGTGGGCATAGAAGTGGGAAATAACAGCATGCCAGTGACAAAGATACTACCTGTGTGGCATTGGAAGTATTGTCTGATCACTGCAGTTCTGTTGTCCTCACATTCATCCTCTACCTCCTCATCCTCACTGTCCACAGGGTCCACTGCTGCCACATGGCCATCTCCAGCCTCCTCCTCCTGCAGAAAAGGCACATGGCGTCTCAAGGCAAGGTTCCACCTGTTAGATGGAGGCACTGAAACCTTGCCTACAGGAGGCCAAAGGTATGTTCAATTATCCTTCTTGTATGCCCAGGTGCCTCTTTGTAAAGTTCTTCTGCCCTTGTCCTGGGATTCCTCACAGGGGTTAGTAGCCATGATAGGTTGGGGTAACCTGAGTCACCTGCAAATATCAAGGGACAACATTTAGCCACACACTCCCCCATATGGCTTACACCATACCCATACACCAACATCCACTAGGTGGGAACCAGGGCTCACCTATTAGCCACACCCTGTGCCTCTGTAGTTGGGCCATCGCATTTGGGATGCTGCTATTCCTCAGGATAAAGGCATCATGCACAGACCCAAGATACTTAGCATTGACATGGGAGATGTAATGGTCTGCCAGGCACACAATCTAGACATTCATGGAATGAAAACTCTTTTGATTTCTGAATATCTGTTCAATTTGCCAAGGGGGACAAATGCAATATCTGTTCCATCAATTGCCCCAATTATGTTGGGGATATGTCCCATTGTGTAGAAGTCAGCCTTCACTGTTGCCAAATCCTCCACCTGGGGTATTACAATGTAGCTGCACATGTGTTTAATCAGGGCAGACAAACTCTGGTCCGCACTATTGAGAACATTGGCTGTGACATTCCTGCTGCCAAGCCCACTGTCACTTGGAAAGAACCAGTTGCCAAGAAATGGAGCACTAAAAGAACTTGCACAAGAGGGGGGATTCCAGTGGGGTGGTGGATAGCAGATATCAGGTCCGGATCCAGTTGGGCACACAGCTCTGTGATTGTGGCCCTGTCCAGTCTATAGGTGAGGATAATGTGCCTGTCCTCCATTATTGCCAAGTCCACCAGGGGTCTGTACACTGGGGTATGTCTCCATCTCCTATGCATCCACAGCGGTAGCAATCTATGGGGCAAAAGAGTGAGGACCCGGTCACAAACTGAACATTTTAGCCACAACACTACAATGCATGATGTTAATTTGAAATGTATAAGTGGCATTTGTACTGTATGTCCAATTTTGAACTGTGATGCAGTTATTATCCATGGTCTGCCCTCCCCCCCTTGAAATGGCGTCCACCTGTCCTGTGTGGAGGGACAGGTGGAAGTGAGGTAATTCCGCTGACGTTGTGCGCCGTTGCGGGAGTGCCCCTAGGCCAGGCCTGACATTGCAGAGTTGGTCCCATGTTGGGCAGGGTTCTGATCTGCTATTCCTGCTACCTAGCTTGTAGGCATCCCCTACTTGGCAGGGCTCTGTGGGCCCCAGGTATGCTGCAGTTGGCGGTATGTGTCCCTCCCCATGCCGTGATGGCCAGCATTGTTACTGGTAGAGGTAGAGAATTACACAGTGCGTAGGACTGTGTGTGAGGGCGGTATGTACACCAATGGTGGTATTGGTGCAGGCATTGACCCAGTGTATCCTTTGTTTCTCCCCCCTTTTTTTTGTCATCCTGTCCTTATGTGCTTTAGAATCATCTGGTGGAGGAGCAGAGGCACCGGCGACGGAGGGACCTGCATCCCACAGGACCCAGGAGGCAGTGTCCACTGACGCTGAGGGCACCAGTGGAAAGGAGGGTGAGGGGAGCACCACGGCGGAGACTGGACGCTCAGGTCACCAGTGGGACAGAGGGTGAGGGGAGCACCACAGCGGAGCCTGGACCGGATAGTTTGGACACAGATACCTTCTCCGATGAAAGCTCCCTGGTGGTGGTGGACACTTCTGTGACCACCCCTGCTACCGCCCCCATACCAGCACTGCCTTCCCAGCAGCCCCTCATTGAGTTTCCCTTGCCCGCTCACCCAGGAGGGTGGGCATCTCCTATGCCCCAACCACCTCAGGCCCTGCCCCAGTGAGCCCTGCTGCCCTGAGTAAGGAGGCTATTGACCTCCTGCAATCCATCTCTGTTGGGCAGTCAACCATTTTGAATGCCAACCAGGGGCTGGCAGCCCAAATGCAACAGGCAAATGCATTTCTGGAGGGCATTCTCAGTGGCTTGGCAGCCCAACAGAGAATAATCCAGGCTTTGGCCTCCTCTCTGATGGCAGCCATTGTCCCTGCTTCCACCCTCCTCCTCCAACTTCCTCTTCCCAGTCCCATTCCCCTCAACCCCAACCTATCCCAAGCACATAAGCAGATGAGCATGCACACAGGACAACACACAAGAGTGGCACAGGCAAACACAAGCACCACATTATCCCACAGCACTCACACAAACACCATCCAGATGTAGACATACCAACATCCACTGTCTACACTGTGGCCCATTTCTCCTCCTCCTCCACCTCCCTCCCAGTTGCGTGTACACTCACACCTGCATGCACTACATCCTCATCCACTACCGTCATCACCGGCACACCGATCAGAACACACACTTACTGGAAGACACCACCACAACGTCCCCTGTGTCCTCTCCCACTGTGTCTGTCCCCCCCTCCCAAGGCAAACAAACGCAAGCACTAAGACACCCAACAGCCATCCACCTCACAACAGTATCCAGCCCATGCACCTGCACCTAAACACAGCAGACAGACACCTCCCACAACCATTCCCGCTTACTCAACTTCCAATCCTTCTCCCTCTTCCCACCCCAATGTCCCTAAGCAGCTTTTCCTCTCCACCGTCAACCTCTTTCCTACCCCCCCATCCTTCACATCTGGCCAGGGTGGCTAAGACCCGGGCAAGAACCTCAGCCACCCAGTCTACGGGCCCAGTAGTGTCCACACACACTCATTGTGGTAAAGGATCCAGGGCACCAGGCAGCCTCAAGGAAAGGGTGCCTGCCCCAAGTGCTGCCTGGAAGGGCAAGGATCCCTCCCCAGCTGCTGCCCTGAAGGGCAAGGTGCTGTCTCCAGCTGCTGCCAGGAAGGGCAAGGAGCATGCCTCAAGTGCTGCCAAGAAGAGCAAGGAGCCATCCCCAACTGCTGCCAGGAAGGGCAAGGGGCCTGCACCAGCAGGCAGGAAGGACAAGCGTTAAGGTGCTGGGACTCAGTTGGAGTCCCCAACAACAACCATGTTTGTGCAGCCGTTCGAGGCTGAAGGGGATGGGCAGAAGCTTCCCCCCCACAACCACCACCAGCAGCACCACCACCACCACTACCACCAGCAGTGGGCAGCCATCCGAGGCTGCAGGGTATGGGCAGGAGCTTCCCCCCACGACCCCCACCAGCAGCACCACCACCACCAGCAGTGGGCAGCTGTCCGAGGATGCAGGGGATGGGCTGGAGCCTCTCCCAACATCACCGGCAGCAGCACCACTACCACCACTGAGCAGCCATCACTGCCGGCAGACTGTCTGTAGACCTGCCTCGATAGGCTGTTGTGCGGCCTGCCCCCTGCAAATCCTGTGGGTATGACACCCACCTGAGAGACTGTGACTTTGCACTCCCCAGGATCAGAAGCGCAAGGCACGATGCCCCCTCCAGAACCCATGGGTATGGCACCCACTCGCCCCATCCTCCCCAAGATCTGAAGCACAGGGCACAATGCCCCCTCCAGAGCATGTGGGCAAGTCAACCACTTGATAGACTGTGCCGTTGCACTCCCCAGGACCAAGCACAGGGCATGTAGCCCCCTCGAGAACCAGTGGTGTTGGTCCATCTGCCGGCTGAGGTGCCCCCCGTCCCCTGAGGTGCCTGCCTATTTTCCAACTGATGCCCCTGCAGTGTTCTCTCTGTGTTGGTTCAGGGGACAAGTGGGGTCTTGGACCTTGGACCTTGTCATGTGGCCCTGTGGCCCACGCACATTGAGGACTCGGCAGTTCCCCTTGAACTGTACATATGTATATACTTTTTAGATTGAATGTTCACATTTTTTACTGTATTTATATTATTACACCCACTTTCATCTATTCATGTTGTCCTTGCATTATTCCTGAGGGGTACGGGGTAAATATGTTTTATTACTGCATCTAATTGTGTGTATGGTGTTGGGGGTGGGTGTGTGTGTTGTGTGTGTGTGTGTGTGTGTGTTACTCTCTTTTTCCTCCCCCATCTCCCCTGTAAGCTAGGCGGCTGTACTCACCGTGGTCATCTTCGCCGTTGTTGGTGTTCGTGGTGGAGCAGGACGTAAAATATCATAGGGAAGATTTGCAGCTCGGGCTCCATGGCGTTGTGGTTGTTACCTGTGTCTCCAAAGATGAGTCCTTTCCCTTCTGTGCAAAGTTTCTGCCAGGCTTTTGCTGTTGATGGTACCGCCCCGGAAAAGGTGGAGGTTACAAGGGTCTTAATATGGTGGGCGGAACATTGACTTCTGCCTGGCTGCAGATGGCTACCACCGTGGTGGCTGTTGTTTCCGCCCTGGCGGTCGGTGTGGTAAAGTGGCTATCTATCTGAGTTCTCACCGCCATAGTCATAATATGGCAGTAGTAACCGGCAGCCTGTTGGTGGTATTACCGCCTCTTTTTTACTGACTGCCAGGGTTGTAATGAGGGTCTTAATTTTCCCAGAGGCAGCTAGACCTGTGTATGTGGGAGATACAATGTTACAGCTTGTATTGTGGCATCTACCTCCAATAGTTTACAGTGTCATTTAGCAACGGCCATGAACACACTTGATTTGCAGGTTTTTCTTATGTGACAAGAACACAAGTTATCAATTGTACTGGCCTGACATTTTAGTAACATACCAATTCCATTTCAGTCAACCAGCTGCAGAGTGAATGAGTTCATTAGCACTTGGGAGGACGGTCATAGGATTACATCTTGCCAGCAGTGCAGGCAAAACAGTGGCTGGGAAGGATGTGGTTTAGATCATTTTAAGGCCTACTTATCTGTTATAGAGGCAGACCGAGAACTTTGTTGTACATGTGATTTTTGTCATCATGTGGTCAGTATATTGTGAAAGTGTCTGCTGCCAATACCATTCAGGTAATGCATCTTGAGGCCTTTGATTTTTTCTTTTTTTTGCACACATGTTGAGCTGTCCTTCCTGTGTACGATAGTTTAATCTTGGCTAGCTGCTCAAAGTGGATATAGGCAGTTAACCACATCACTGAGTGTACCATGATCTGTAGCTTGGTCCCTCCCAGGTGGGGAAACTTAATTTGTGAGTTCACAGACTGATGCACAATGTCATATGGACAGTGGCCTGGTTATTGGAGTTACA
The DNA here is from genome assembly GCF_031143425.1 of Pleurodeles waltl. Lineage (NCBI taxonomy): Eukaryota > Metazoa > Chordata > Amphibia > Caudata > Salamandridae > Pleurodeles > Pleurodeles waltl. Next base: position 1,076,841,705 of record NC_090448.1, on the reverse strand, counting down.
GGGACTGGTCCTCCTGGGATCTACAGTCATGTTACTCCAAGTAACACACACAGTATACATAGGTCATCCTCTCAGGAGAGATCACGTCCATTGTGAGTTAATGAACAAGGATTTTTGGACAGATGCACACCGGGCTTGTGCTCGGATTTGGGGAGACGGAGCCTTCTGGCCTCAGCGGTCCTGTCACTTCCTGTACTTCATGCACTTGTTATATATCACCCCCCCAGGTGTGTACACTTCATGTGTGATTTCCCAAATAAGGGTATATTTGCAAGTGTACACTGGACTGGTGTGTGGCATGGCAGTAAGGGAGCCTCCTGTGAGTTGCAGCCATGTAACTCCCTGTATTACACACACTATACTCATAGTTTTCATCCAGGTGAGTACACTTCAGTGATGATTTGGTACACAGGTGTATTTTGGCGGAAGACACCGTTTTGGTGTTTGTCCCTGGGGGAGGAGTTCCTGCTGTGAGTTGCATTCATGTCACTCTCACTGCTTCACAATACCTGACAGTTGCCAAATCCCTCATTGAGTACACATTATTTGAGATTTGAAATACTACTGTAGTCAGGAAAGGAAACACTGTTCTGGTGTTTGTAGTGACAGTACCAGTGCTTCCTGGCCGTAGCAGTCCTGTCAGTGCCTGTACTACACCCACACTATACAGATGTCATCCTTCCAGGTGAGCACACTTCAATGGTGAGTTCAGGGACAAGGGTCATTGGAGCAGAGAACACTATGTACAGGGCTGAGTGGCGTTACAGTACCAGTGCCTCCTGTCCTTAGCAGTCCTGTCAGGACTACACACACACTATAGTGATGCCATCCTCTCAGGTGGGTATTCTCCAATGGGGGTTGAAAAACAAGGTAATTTTGAGTAGGATACACTGTTCTGGTTTTTGGAATTGTAGAACATTGCCTGCTGGGAACTGTAGTGCTGCCAATCCCTGTACTGCACACAATGTAAAGAGATGTTGTCCCCCAGGTGAGTCTACTTCTCATGTGGGATGCCAGACAGGGGTCTATGAACAGATGGACAATGGGCTGGTGAGTGGGGTGACACTGAAGGTTGCAAAAGGTGAGAAGTAAGCATGCATGGAAATACATTTTGGTGATATTTTTATGTTGTGGCTTACCAGACTCCACTTTCCCAGATATTCCTGTCCAGCCCCCAGGATGCAGGATGGCCAAGACCTTCTCCTCCCAGAACGTGAATTGTAAAGGAGTGGGGGGACCAGCGCCAGTCTTCTGGACATGCATCTGGTGCCTTGATACCTTGAAATGGACCTTCCCCATGGTCCGTTCCATCGCATCCAGGCCATTCCACCTCTTCCTAATTCCGTCCCTTGTGCATGGGGTGGAGACTACAGAATTCACTCTGCTGACTCTCCTTTGCCACATTTCCATTTTCCTGGTGATAGTAGGGTGCGGGAGTTGGGCTGCAAATAAATGATGCTCTACTCATGATTTCATCCACGTGACTCTTAACTCATCTTCAGTAAAACAGGGATATTTCTTGGTTCACATGGTGGTGATAAAAAAATAAGTAGTGTGAAATGAACAGGTGACGGTGAGTTAATGGAGCTTGTAAGTGCAAATGGATGTGATAGAAATAGGAGTGTGTTGAGGGTGTGGGATAGGTGCTTAGGGAAAGTTGTGGGGGTACCTCATCTATAGTTTGGTAATTTTTTGATGTGCTCTGGCTCGGGTGTTTGGTGTTGGAGGTGCAAAGGTTTATGAAGGGGTGTGCTTTGCAGGTGTGCCTGATGTAGCAATGTGTGTCATATTTGTTGTTTTCAAATCCATCCAATGTGGTGTTGTGTATTACTTTGTTGACCGTGAACTGTGTGGTTCGGACTGCCGTTGGTGGACTTACATGGGTTTCTGTGACTTTGACTTGTAATATGTTTCGTGGTTGGTTGACAGGGTGTCGGTGCTGGTGGTCAGAGTGCTTCTTTCCCACCCTTCACGGTCCTGGCCATGTGGCTTTTTTGGCTGGCTTTAGGCAGTCCTGCCTGTGTAACTCGTAATACGCTGGTCTGCATGACCGCAACATGGTGGTCTTTTGGCAGGCTCCATTATGGCGGTCGAGCAGTCTGACCACCAAACTCATAATCAGACCCAGAGTGTTAAGTAATAAGATGTGTGGTGTTAAGCATCCCATAGTGCATTTTATCAGGATTTGAAAGATAATACATGGAAATATTCAACAACCATAGAGATAGGCACTGAAACACAAGGTTACTTGCAGTGTCCTCCGAGATGTTTTCCTTTATGCTCATCACTTTGTTACTAATAGAAAACAGTTGTGAGCCTTGAAGCCCAAATCATTAGTGCCATGTTACATTTCATTGAAGATCATATTACATTGACTCTTTTGTCTTCATCTGAAGTTTTACAAATTTGCTTTTTTCTTCAAGATTGTACATTTTAAATAATCCAATATAAGCTGTACATAACCACTCTAAAGCAGCAATGCTTCAGCGGAACCCTGTATAAAACCGTAGTATAAATAAGTTGATAGTGCACGAAAAGAAGTAAAGGCAAGCACCAGCCATCAATTCTATGACTTAAGCAAAGTAAGGCAAAGCAAAAGAGAAAACAGTAAAAATTAATTCAACGCAATGTTGTGCATGTTTCTATGTTTATTGGGGTTTGGGCTGTCTATTCAAGGTTTTTTAAACCATATCCATAATTGTTATACCTGGCATCCTTAGCATGGTCTCCCCTGTCCTTTTTGCCTCTGCTTCCCATGTTGTGACTGTGTGCTGAACTCTGTTTTTGCTGCTTTTGTTACTCTGGGCACATCATCACTGCTGACTAGTGCTAAAGTGCAAGTGCTTTCTGTGTAAATTGTATGTGTAATTAGCTTTTCCATGAGTGGCACATTTGATTTACTAGTGAGTCACTAGTAAAGTGCACTAGAGGTGCCCAGGGCCTGTAAATCAATCTCTACTGTTATCAGGTATATACTAACAACGATGTCTAGAATTAATCATTCTACAGACTCCACCATCCTTCGCTAAAAGTATGTCTAAAGCAAAACGATTTTGAAGAGTCATAGTTCTATCAGCAGCTAACTCAGTATCTATTAGGAGAATGGCTCCTGAAAAAATTGTCAGAATGTGATCCACAATAGGAGACAACTTTTGAATCTTTATTGAATTCAGAATGACTCCCACTGAAGGAATCACTGCTCCAAATATATCTCCTACTATACCAGAAGAGGACTCCCTCCTCTTTCTCTTATGATGTAATTCAGTCACTTTCGGAAACTTCTTCAAATCCCCCATTTGATAAATCTTTGGGAAAACTGTCCCCAAATAACATGTCCCATACCATCCTCTTGGAAGACGGTAATAAGCATTGAGACCACAAATGTAATAAATCCCTTGAATAGTAGGGTCCTGTCCACTCAATATAAATATCCACTCACTCTGACACAGAAACACATGCCTATATTCACTCGTTCCCACAAATAAAGTGTCAGTGTGCGATTTAGGCCTATATATACAAAGTTTCTCTAAGTTTTGTGCATCTAAATCTAATTTCCCTTGCATTTTTATTGCACTATAAGCATAATCATTCCTGTAAGTCGATTCCTCTAAGCCTTTCTCTAATTTTGTCTTCAATGCCTTTCTCCTGTCATCTGTGTGATCTAACAAGCTTTTCTCTGAAAGTGTAAGCAAGCATGTCAGATTATTGCGGTATGCATAAGCTGTGCCAAAGAGCAATGTAGGTTCAAAGAAACCTCTAACTATTACTATGTCATTATCTTAGCTACTCTACTCCAATACCTAATTATAGGAACAAATGAAAACACAACATCATAATTCGAGTAAAAATACTGAATGTACTCCTGGTTATAAAATCTTGTTAGTAACAGACTACAACTTATTCTATAAATTAGTGGCAGACTATGATAGGTGACTCCTTCCTCGAGTGATGAAGGAATCTGCGTATACACATAACAATTCTTCTCATCTATTGTCTTAACATGCTCACTCAACAAGGGATAGAAATCTTTAGAAGAAAGTTCCACTTGCGCATCAGTATCCCCATGCAAATATTTCTCATCTAACCGAAACTTCTCTATTGCCGTTAGTGCAGTAGTCGTCTCAAAAGCAGAAGTATGGTTGGCTTCACTCTTATCAAGAACAGGCATACCTACAATCAATGCCACAAACAATAACCCACACAGAATCACCAAACCAATGCTCATATATTTACAGTGCCTAGCATCTCTACCCTGTTGAGTAATGTTACTCATGCTTTGTGAAGAATCAGAAAGCAGAAGAAAATTTAGAAAAGCTGCAGCAAAAAAACAAAAATAGCCAACTCTTCTTTCAGCAGTTATTTACATTTCTCAGTCTCTTTTTCAGGATACCTTGTCTAAATCGGTTTGCAGCTTTGTAAAATCAGGTTTCAAAAGTTAAATCAGGTTATCAATGTCTTTTTCGGTTACTTTCAACAGTCTCTATCTCAAAATGTTCTCCGATTTTTTCAACAGTTCAGTTTATCTGTTTCCTTCAAGTGCCAAAATTCTGACCCGGAATCTCACTATCAAGACAAAAAGACAAAAACCCTTGCTGCCATTCATTCATAGTTGCATACGCCCATTCAGGACCTGCGTATCTTCGACTTGCTATTTTCTTCCTTTTCAATTTTCAATCACCATTCACCTCTCCTTCACTTAGATCTTCTCGCTTTGTGGTATCTACTTCTTCCTCGATTGTTGGTTTAACACCCAACTATTTCCCTTTTTCCACCTGTGGCTCCAGCCACTTATTTCCTTTCAGTGGACCCTTTGACAGTGTTCTCTTTTGAGTCAAACTTGAACCTTCTCCTTGTTCTGTGGTGTTTTCTCTTGATGGACTTGCAATCGGTTCAGGAGCAGTCAGATCACAGTGACTTCGATCCACCTCAACTACTTTCCCTTCTGGGTCTGGCAATTGCTTTGTTTTTCTACTTCTGGGAAAGCCCTCCTCTGACCAGGATCTCCTGCTGCCTCAATTGAGATAGGCTCTCCATCACCCTCCTGGAGTTCTTCTCCCTCGTCTCTCACAGGAGTGACTGAACCGTCCTCAACGGGCTCATATCCTGTCTCAGTTCCCCTTTGTTCTCCTTCCGTCTCTGAGACTTGTCTCATTGTTGTTGGTACTCTCAACAATGCTTCTTCATGATCCAGTGGACATGCCACTTTCTTTGTATGAGTTGTGTGAATCCAATTCAGAATTCCAGCATACTTCACAGCTGTGGTAGTTGTCAAAACTACCTGACAAGGTCCATTCCAAAGAGGCTCCAAACACGTCTTTTTCACGTGCTTTTGGACCACAACCCAGTCTCCAGCTCTCAGATTGTGTCCTCGGTCATGGATCGGTGGCAGGGTGGTGGCTTCCACCTGCCGAGAAAAAGAGCAAACCACATCAGTCAGACCTTTGCAGTAGTCCAACACCATATCATCTTTAATGTTAACAAGTGCATTTACAGGCACCGCTGGCAACCACATTGCTCTTCCCATGATGATCTCATGCAGCGACAATCCTGTCAGGTGTGTTTCTCATTGACATCAACACTAAAGGCAATGCATCAGGCCATTTCAAATTTGTGGACGCACACATCTTTGCAACTCTTGACTTCAAGGTACCATTCATCTGTTTTACTAGTCCTGATGCTTCAGGGAGGTAACAACAATGCAACTTCTGATAAGTGTTCAATGCTGCACATAGTAATTTCATTACTTCAATGTTGAAGTGACTTCCCCTATCTGATTCTAAAGAGATCGGAAATCCGAAACGTGGTATCAGTTCACTAAGCAGTAGTTTCGCTACTGTGAGACTATCATTCCTTCATGTAGGGTAAACTTCAATCCAGTGACTAAAGATGCAAACAATCGCTAACACATATCTTAAACCTCCACACACAGGCATCTCAATAAAATCCATCTGCATCCTGCTGAATGGACCTCACGCTCTTCCAATGTGGCTCAAATTAACCACTGTCCCTTTCCCCGCGTTTAGTTGTTGGCAAATGACACAATGATGGCAAACTGCTTCAGCAACTTGTCTAAAGTTGGGTTTGAACAATCATTTTTTAACAAAAAATCACTGCATCCTTCCTAATATGTGCTTGACCATGATAGTACCTCATCATTTGAGACAACAGACTATTTGGCAAAACCAATTGACCCTCTTCTGAAACCCACAATTCATCATATCTTTTCACACATTTCATTTTCCTCCATGAAAGTTTTTCCTCTCTGTCAAGATTATTCTGCAACATTTTCAATTCTTCCAAAGTGTCAATTACTTTCAATGCATAGCTTGTACAAGTTTCATCTTCTTCAGGTAACAGTTCCCACTTGTCTTTGAATGATGTACAGTTCAATGCGCAAAGCCTTGCGACTTGATCCACATATCTATTTCCCAAAGACACAAAGTCCTGCGACTTCAGATGTGGACTGCATTTCATCACAGCAATCTTTTCAGGCATTTAAATAGCATGTAACACTTCTTTAATTCTTTCACTATTTCTCACTGGTGAACCAGAAGAGGTCAGGAAACCTCTCTGTGACCTCAACTGACGAAAATCATGTACTATTCCGAATCCATACTGGCTATCTGTATAGATTGTAACTTTCAGCTGAACAGAAACATGGCACCCTCTAGTAAGGGCTACCAGTTCCGCTACTTGGGCAGAATACACTCCGCGAAGCCAAGAAGCTTCCAAGGTACCTGCAATTGTGCACACAGCATATCCTGCTCTAAGTGTCCGTGTATTGTCTCGCAGACAAGAACCATCGACAAAGATAATTTGGTCATTTTCTTCCAATCAGGTATCTCTAATGTCAGGTCTCATTTTTGTGCACAAGTCAGTTACTTCAAGACAATCATGCTCAACATTTCCTCTTTTTCAATTTCACCGTTTTCACTTGGAAGTAAGGTTGCGGGGTTCAGCACTGTACATCTTTTCAATGACACATTTGGTGACCTTAGAATACTCATTTCATATCTGGTCAATCTCACACCAGTCAAATATTGGGTTTTCGTCCTTGTCAGTAGAATCTCAATAGAGTGAGGGACCATTACAGTCACGGGATGTCCCATCACAATCCCTTCACACTGTATAAGGCTCTGACCAACTGCTGCAACTGTGTGCAAACAACCCAGTAAGGCTGATGCGACTGGGCCCAAAGTCGCTAAAAAATATGCTACTTGGCGGTTTACACCTCCATGGACCTGTGTGAAGACAGACAAAGAACATGCATCACGCTCATGACAAAACAATAAGAAAAGTTTTGTGTAATCAGGCATACCCAACGCTGGAGCCCTGCACAGACTCTCTCTCAATTCAGTGAGCACTTTCATTTCAGCTTGGTCTAACACTATGGGATAAGTGACTTCCTTATGAGTCAGCCTCTGCAATGGTCTCGAATTGACTGAAAAATTTGGAATCTATTGGCGACAATAGCCTACCATCCCCCAAAACATCCTGACATCTCTCTGTGTGGTCGGGGGATTTATCTGCAATATGGTTGTAATCCTTTCTCTGGATATCTTTCTTGAACCCTTCTCAATCTGGTGACCCAAATATTTCAATACTTTCTGACAGTACTGCAATTTATTCAGAGACACTTTGTGACCATTCTTTCCCAAATGGTTCAATAGAGCAATCGTATCATACTTGCACTCGTCCCTTGTTTTGGACGCCATCAGCAAGTCATCAATGTACTGCACCAAGGTCGATTGGAAAGGCAATTCCAGCGACTCCAAATTATTTGTTAAGATCTGATTGAATATGCAAGGTGACTCAGAAAACCGTTGAGGAATTCTGTACCAGCAATAAACTCGATCCAGGAATTTGGAACAAAAGAGAAATTGACTATCCTCATGAAGAGGCACAGAAAAAAATGCTTGTGACAAATCGATGACAGTGAACCACTCAGCATCACATGAAATCTGAAACATTATCACAGCTGGATTTGGCACCACGGGACAACATTTGACCACAATCTCATTTATTTTTCTCAAATTCTAAACAATTCGAAGCTTCCCAGAGGGATTTTTCAAACCCATTATTGGTGAATTACATGGACTGCTCAATACTTCCCTAAGAACCCCTTGCTTTACAAAGTCTGCAATTATCTGGGCTACTTTCATAAGGACATCTTGCGGCATGTGGTACTGTGGAATTTGAGGAAAAACTGCATTCGGCTTCAAAGTAACTTTGACTGGCTCAACTCCCTTTATCAAACCTACTTCTTTTCCTGTCAGATCCCACACCTTCTCTTTAACCGTTCCCTGCAAAGCAGGATGAAGCTCTTTCACTGTGAACATCGGGAAGGGTATTCCTCATTTTTAGTTTCATTCTTTGGGGCTTGGCCATCTTCAACATCACTATTCATCTGGATCTCAATTCCATCATTTGAACAGGTAATCGAACACCTCATCTTACACAGTAAGTCTCTTCCCAGTAGGGATACTGGACTTCAATCGCTGACCACAAATTTGTGCAATCCTTGAAAGTTGCCAATCTCACCTTGAACTGGATCTGTAATCGGGTTTGTCAAATACTGGTTTGCTTCTCCCACAACCTGAACTGTTCTACCTGAAAGGGGCAAATTCTGAACTTCTGCACTTCTCACTGTAGAGCGTGAAGCTCCTGTGTCAACCAAGAATGAAACTCTGTGACCCATACCCTTTCCCTTTACATAGGGTCCTCTTTGATCTACTTCTAAGGAGGTTGCAAGCACACATGGCTCCTCATCTGAACTGTCACTCGTCCAATCATCATTTATTCCATTCTCACTGTGAAACTGGAATTGGTGCACTGTGTTACTACTTTGGTTATGCCTCTGACCTGCGACCTGTTGAGAAAGCAGCATCTGTTCCTGTTTCATCGGGGCTTGAGGAATTTTTAATTCGCTGACTAGGTACCATGGGAACCTGCTGTTGCATCAGGTGCAACTATGACATTTGTGCAAGTGGCATTTGCACCTGCTGCATTGGCTGAAAATGTTGCACCTGATTCACATTACTCTCAAAATTTTGATTAGGGCCTCTCACTCTCGGTTCTCTAATATTCTGGAATGAATTGATGTCATTACTCTGCTGAACAACACCTTCCTGCACCATCATTGGACACTCCTGTTTCCAATGTCCAACGGCTCCGCAAATGTGACATGGCAATAACTTCTTCATTCTTAACCACTACAGTATTCAAGTCTGGACCACGATTCATATTGCCTCCATGACCTCTACCTCTCATCTGAGGCTGAAACATCATGTTTCTCTGCTGCTGCAACTGCAGTGGAAAATTCCCTTGCACTCCTGTTTGAGGTGCTTTAATCTGCATCAACCTCGCCTTCTCTTTCAACTTTTTTTGCTTCAACTCAATCTCGTCACTACAGTATTTCACATACTACAACGCCAGCAAATCAAATGACTCTTAATCATCTGACTAATTTACGGTCTCAATCCTTCCACAAATCTGAACACAAAATAGAGCATGTCTTTCGCTTCAATTGTCTCTGTACCACTGTAATGCTTGAACACCTGCAACAATCTCTCATACTACGCATATATCAACTCCTTTGCTTCCTGAGCTGTCCTGTCAATCCTCTGCCAATCAATATTCTTGGGCGAAATTCTAATTTTAAAAAACTCAATCACCTTATAGTAATATTTCATTACCTCAGGAGACGGTGCACCTGTATTCTTCTCTCTCCGGTTCACTCGTTGGCCAATCTACACTCCTCTTACACTCGATCCACAAGTCAGCTGGAACCACTATCTCTAGTAATGTGTTCAAGTCCTCCCATAGGCATTTCACAAGTTTCACAAACCTGTCTATCTGCTGATACCACTCTACTTGCTTTTCTCTCAATTTTTGATAATCATTTGTAAATGACAGAATGTCACTTCTGTTCCATGGGACATGACCAAAATGTCCCCCAGGAATCTCTCTCATCAGTAAATGTTTTACTGGATTGTTATCCTGCTGCACATTTGCAGTCAGCTCCAAAGAAGCCCTTTTTCTCTTGTCTCTTCCCTTCACCCATCTACCTTCCCATTTATCTAATGCTCCCCAGGGTTGAGCACTTTGAAGCAATTCCTTAAAGTGTTCAAAATATTTAGCCTCAAAATCTAATCTGTAACTCCTTTTCAAGTGCTTTGTTTTGTCTATTTCTATGCCATACTTCTCTGCCAAGTCTGCTAGTTTCTGATGTACATTGCTTACCTCTCTCGTAATCTTCGGGTATAAACATCTCAACTCTGCCTCTGTGTAGGATTCTAACCTACTTAACCTCATCGTTCCCTCAATGAGTTCACTTGCTTCCAAGCTTCTCCTAGTATAATTCAATTGCTCCTCTTCCTTAGGGGCAGTCTGTGAGATATTCAGCTTGTCTAACCAATCAATCAATTGCTGAGCTGTCAAACCTTGTAACAAAATGTTACTTGCATGGAACTGTGGCACCTGCTGTGCAACTGCATTCGTGGGTCTGCCGTGCCAATAATTTCAAATTCTGACTAACGTTTGGCCCTGCCACAGTATCTGGAAGGGTTACAAATGGACTAAGGTCTAGTGATGATCTTGATCCGTCAAATGTCTGTCTCACAGGAGAGAATACCTGAAAATTTTCATGATGTCCTACCCTCATTATATTCTGGGGCATTGCTCCCTGTTCACTTACAGTCGTCTTCTTCTGTGCAAATAATGATACCACTGGACCAACAGTAATAGGTAGCGATATAGCATCTGGGGCTGTTCTGGCACTTACGCTTTGTGGGATTGTAACTTCCATATTTTGATTCATCATCTAAGTCATATCTCTCTGTGTCCCTGGAGTAAATCTTGGCATTACCTGCGGCTGCACTGGGGGCAGTAAAATTGGAGTTGGATCAGTCTGAAACTATATCGGTGTCGGGTAAACCTGTTCCATTAGCACCATTAAGTTCGAAGTTGTTTCCATAATGGGCACATGAGATTAAATTCTGTGAACTTGTGGTGGTTGCATCTGATTTTGTACTACAGGAGTGGTAGGTACATTAAGACCACTCTGCCTCGCATTCTGTGTTAGGCTAGCATTAACCTGCATCGGATTCATTGTCCTATTAACCTGTGTCAGGGCTGTCGGATAAGCACTGGTACTTGGACCACTCTCAATAAATGTATATGGTGGCGGTCAATCTCTCAACAACTGTGTAATAAACTCATCATCATCCGATTCCTCCTCTACTGTCGAAGACTCTATAGCCTCCTTACTCTCAGACGGACTTCTGTTAGTTTTCCTAGTAGCTTTCCTTCCTTCCTTCTCATTGTCCTGCGTAATTGCTGGAAACAACTTAATTCCTTGCAAAGTCTCCATCCTCCAAACTTTCTGAAAACAGCCCCATCTAGCCTCCGCTAAAGTATTTTCTGCCTTTCTCATCCTCCTCTTGAATTTCTGTTGCTGTTGCTGTCTGGCTATTAACTCCCTAATCGCTAATGCCTCAAACTGTGCTGTTCTTGGAAGGGGCATTGATTCATATAGCAACATCCTCGAATGCTTCAAAACTCTCAAATTGAATGTCCCATTTGTAGGAAACGCTATGTTCCCGTCCTTTTCTGTCAATTTGCGCCATTGCTTTAGCCAAAGACATGGCGTGACACCCTTCTCTTCCATTACAATGTAAGCCAGTGTACCTTCTGGCATTGTAGCCTTGCCTACACTCGTTGTATTGTACGTATCTCCCCTTAGGGCACTCTTTAAGGCTTTGAAAATTGTTATCTTTTCTACCTTTTTGTTATTCAAAATCAAATCAGGAAGTGACTTTTAATCCCAAGATTCCTTTCATCTACTTTCTCAACCAATTGTCTCTCACGGGCGGCTGCCAATCCGTGCGCGATCCTTCCCACTAACCGACCTATCCCAGTGTGCCTCCAATGATATCACACTTACACGTACTGCGGCTGACAAAGTCTTGCAGCTTGTCCTCCCAAACTCTGATTCACACGAACGAATTCGAAAATTGCGAGCACTAATCAAAAACCAAAAACAAATCTCCTGGTTTACTACAGGAAAAGGTAACACAATCACTTCAGAAACCTTATGGATTTTTCACTGATGGCTCTTCCCGCACTTACAGCTACTCCTTCTTTCTCGGTCTCCAAGATTCGCAAGCAAAATTCGACCCGCAAATTTTACTCTCAACTGATCAATGAGTCTGTCCAGGTGCACATAGGACTCGCCAAATCTCAGTAAAAAATGTCTTTCGCTCACTTTACTTCACACTCTGACTTGTTGACCATGCCCGATCAACCTACTAAACCAGACAGATTGCAACATAAAACCAAGTGTCTCATACACTTTTCAATATACTCCGGAGTCTTAGACCATGCAGGGTCCGGACATCAACAACCAAGTGGACAATTTTTGAGAACAACTTCATGTGAAGTTCGACGACTTCCCTACTCTCACACTGCGGAGTACGCACACTCCTTCTACAACTTCATTTGGAGTACGCAAACTCCCTAAAAGTACGACATAAATTTCATACAACATTAAACAGCACATTCCATCTCTCTCCATGTGCTGGCGCATAAACTGCTGCCTATTGACCACCTGGGCACCCTTTCACCATGGTACAAGAGGGCCTGTGTTACCTGCAGGATTATTTTTGGGCAGGAAGGCACACCTTCCTGCACAAAAACAATCCTCTGAGGAAAAAACAAGGGGACATTGTTATCCCTCCCATTGGGAGATGTAGCATTTTGACGCATTTCTAGGTCTATCAGTATTTTTAAATCTGGGAATGCTTCAGAATCAATGGGAGGAAGTGTATCAACACCCATACCCCACCCATGGAGTGCCATGGGGCAAGGTAATGCAAGGCAGCAACTTGCACCGCCTTGCGTTACTCTAGATTTACAGATCCACGCAGGACGACATAAGGTGGCCTTGTGGGGCTCGGTAAATCTCTTCTAGGTTTTGCATCACCCTTGCACCCCCTTGTGTGGTGCAAGGGCATTGCAAAACGTTGATAAATATGCTCCTTAGGTCTTGATTATGAGTTGGGTGTAGTGGAATCAATACATCCTCTTTCAGAACACATGTCTTTATGATGAAAAACAGCAAGCAGAATTAGAGACTGGTATAATCACATGCAGATCTTTTGCATGTAGAAAAATCTAGCGCTAAAATTGCAGCTGTGTTTATCATTTGTAAAAATTGCATGTTTAAAATAATAACTTGAACTGTGAGAAGAGTTGTAACCAATTCTACATGTGGATTTAGTACCATTGTTTTACCTCTTGCCAAGAGCGAGTGTAAATGATGTCCAAAGAATACCAAAACAGTCAAATGCACATTTGCAACCAAAAGTGGACCAAACGTGAAGCAGCATATGATAAGTTCACATATAGAAATGTAAAACAATATATATTTTTTATTTTTCATTTTCAACTGGAAATCCAGACATTAGGAAAATAACACACAGGTGAATGAGGCAGAGACTCTATGAAAGCAGCCAAACGCCCATAACCACACTTTTAACTTTCCTTCAGCCCGTGGACAGAGTAGTTAGCCCCTGAGGAGACACAATCCCTCATCTCGTTCAACAAGCCCTCAGAAGGAGAAAGGGGGCAGGACCAGATGGCCAGGGCAAACAGAAGGTGCAATAGAGGGCCCTCAAAAGCCAGACCTTTAAAACATGAGTCAAGCCTACATACAGACTGGACATTGTCAGCATCAACTATCTCCTCGCTATCATAGAGGTTGCTCTGGTGTTCAATAGACCAGGAAATCTGAAGAGACAAAGGTGAAGTGAAAGTTGAATTTTAAAATGTTTCCAAAGTCCATATAAGAGGACCCACCAAGAGCAATCCAGAGCCACAGGTCCATGCTACTATCCAGTCCAACATCCCGTAGAAACCGTCACTCCTCTTTTGCTCAAAATATTTTCTCAAAAATGTCATTGGGTTCATTAATACTTTTAGGAAAGATGAGAGTATCATCCTGAAACGCTTGCACACCCTTGAAGCCCTTAAGTAATGGGTCCATTAATTTCTGGAACACACTAGCAGCAGGTGCTAGTCCAGCGGTAACCTCAGAAATTCAAAGGCACCAAAGGTGTGACAAACGTGGTAAGTTTCTGTGACCTGGAAGACAACTTGGTGGTATGCTGATGTAAGGTCAATTATGGAAAAATATACAGTATCACCAATAGCCACAAGCATTTCTTGAATTTTTGGTAATGGATGGCAATCCAGAACTATATTTTTATTTAACAACCTCAAATCAGCACACAAACGCAAGCTTCCAGTCTTTTTTTGTCCAAAATTATTGCTGATACCCATTCAGATGAATCACAAGGTTGTTCAATGCCATCCTTGCACAATTCCTCTAACTGCCTTTTCTAGTCTTCTCTAGGGGTCTGACTTTATGCCATATCAGCAAATTAACTTAATGTCATGAATGACACCCTAGACACAACCCACCATGGAATCAAAAACATCAGAATATTTAGCCAGAATATCATTTAGGTCATTACGCTCTTTCGTGTTATCATTAGTTAATTCAACAAATGCAATTAGTAAATCATCTAATGCTATTAGTTGATCACTACCAGGCTTTAGTCTAATACCCATCCGAGCTAAACCACACCAACCAACAATATCATGTCCTTTCTTTTTTTTAAAGAAGTATTGTATGCTAATTCATCCTAAATAGTTAACATCAAATTGTTATTCATGTCTTCTTAACATTCTTCTTCTGAAGCTTCCACAGCATTGATCTTTACGTGCATATTTATAGATTTAAAACTAGATTTACATATGCTATGAAAGTGTCCTTGGTTTTTCTAATTGTTGCATCTTCTGTTGATAACGGGGCAATGCAGGCTTTTATTTAAATATTATCTAGAACCACATGTATAGCACATTCTTTTTTTTTTAAGAGGTAGTATTAGGTTTTCCTTTGGTATTATTATGTTGCCCTTTTTGTTGATAATGGAACAAATTGATTCATCATTTGCTTCAGCTCCAGTAATAACTTTAGTAGACAAGGAAGAAGGTTCAATGCTTTTAGCTACATCAATAACTTCATCTAATTTAGGATTTCTGCAGGCTAGTAAATGCTCTTGTATCTTCTTATTGATCATGGAGGTAAGTGTCTAGATTCTTTCAAAATTCACACTTGGCAGCTATAACATGCAAGCTTGAAATATGATCTTCAATTATTTCTTTCACAGTTGTTTTCTATGAAAAAACTGTGTCTCTCAATCACATTGTTTGGTTGTTCAGAGAATATTATTCTCAAGTATTTTAACAGCTTCAGTGTACACATCTCAAGGTATGAATTGACCAGGAAGTGGTTCAACTTCTGGCAAATTATCAAAAATCTCCTGGCCAGTATCACCTAATAAACCAAATAATAAAGCTCATTTGAGTAATTCTTTCCATCAACGGCAACTAAATAATTTTCAAATAATCTATACCATTGTGGACATTTTAATGCTGGTTTTCCTGGGTTCTGAAGAAAATAATTAATTTGAATTGGATGTATATGGTTTGCCATAGTGAAAATAAAGCTTGAGAAAAATGAGACAACTATTATTTAGTAACTGACAATGTATCTGAAATTGTAAGGCAGTAGCCTCATATATGAATTAGCGAAATGTACTATTTAAATTTAGTTTTGTCCCCACATTGCTTGAAAAGAGGAGTTCATACTAGCGTTCTTTGAGAGAAAATAAAATATATAATAGCCCCAGAATGCTATTTGCATAGAACATGTAATCAGGAAAGTGGCTGTTTATAAATGCGGTGTGCTCATAACAGTTCTAAAGAACTGCTGACGCAATACATTTGGGGCCATATGTACGAACACATTTTCCCATAGACACAGAATGGGCAAAACTGCTTGCTACATCTGGCCCTTGATGTGCAAAACAATAGCCTGCACTTAAATGTTACTTAATTTATTTTAGGAATTAGGAATCGGGTGTGCGAATCACCATTCACACAGGGTGTGTGGATCAGCGTGTGACCCATCAAAGATGGTGGTCTAAACGTGTGACGTAAATTACGGTGTTTCAACCTTAGTTCAAATGGCGTCATCTGCTCACAGACCTTTGCGCATGCGAGCTGAAAATGTAATTCAAAATATGCAGGTGAACCTCCTCGCGCTGCACTCCTTCATAGCAGTTACATACATTCCATGTAGACAAAGTAAATATTGCTGCTTTCCGAGTAAAACACAAGAAAAGTGTTCATAAAAAAATTACTGTAATGTCCTTTTAAAGTACTCTGTCCCTTCTGTGGGTCGAAGCTATGGTTGTGGATACTTCCCCTCATCACCAAATTATGTGGTGTTCAATAGACCAGGAAATCCGAAGAGACAAAGGTGAAGTTGAGAGAGCGTAGTCTAAATATTACATATATTAAACGTGAAATGCTTATATAAAAGCCTAACAATGCTGTATAGAAAATGACAATAAATAGTAGTTGCTTAATGTGTATTTGAATTATAATTATGAAACGTGAAATTACTATCGTGCACATAAACTAATATCGGTTATAAGAAATGATTGCTTGCTCCATGATTAGTTGAGCATATATTAGCATTTACAAATATTGCATTTGTACTAAAACCCATAGGCCTTAAGTTAGCGTAAGTTGAGGATTTAGCTGTGTAGCTCTCATAATAAAGCATATTTTCTGTTTTCCAGTGTGCTGACTCGTAAAGGGCCATGACCCAGCATTTGTTCTTTTCCTTTGTTTTATGTATCCAACTTCATCCTGTTCCCATCCGCATGCTAGCTGCCATAATATAAGTTTTATACAGATTTTGAAACAAAAGTATACGAAAGAATGTACAAGGACATTTGACCATGGACAAAGAAGCTCATGACCCGAGAGACGTGCCAAGACAGTGATGAAACACCCCGGATGTGCCACCTACGAAGACGTCAATTATGAAGACCAATCAAAGTGTTATAAATTATCGTGGGGTGACAATTGGAATTACCTAATGTATAATTTGATAGGTCAAAGATAGTGGGGTATAGCGAATATCCAATAGAATTTTGGGGGAAGGTGTTACAAAAAAGGGATAAAAACTCATGTCACAGAAGGGTCGTTAGAACTAGGTAGGGAATGCTATTGATTTCATCCAGAAACTATGTCACTCTGTTTGGTTATTTGAGACTTAATAAACTATCCTCACCCATAGACCGCCCTTTTCTGCTTCTCCTCCTTATGAGGGAAATGTCCCCTGTCCCTTAGATGAAGTTAGACTGATGGCGATTCGACTGATGTCCTGAGGACGAAGACTGATCCTGTGCGCTGATTTAATCCTTGGAGGGTAATTATGACAATGCTATTGTAATTTGTCTATTTGCTTTTCCTTTCTAGGTACCAACTGCTGTATTTTTTAATAGAGGCCATAGTTTAGATGTTTTCTAAAATTGGTGTTCTAAATTATTTTGCATGAAGCCCAACATGCTGATGCTAATTAGTGGTTAGGCTAGGTATTCACCCCGACTGACACAAATAGACAAGACTGACATTGCGCTATTGCTGAACTGAGGCTTGCATCATATTCTCTGTGTTCTAATCTATGTTTACGCTGTGCTATATTCTTATGTTCGTGATTCTTGCATTAGTGAAATCTTATTACAGTTGCCACGTGGTGATTATGTTCTTATGCTTCTTGGTTTTGAGATTGACACTTCTGCTAGTAGATTGTAATCAATAGGGAATAAAATTCATAAAATTCTAAATAAGGTGTGGTTATTCATGGCTGAAAGGTCATGGTTGCGTCAACAGTTTAATCAATGTCTTTATCCAAGGTAAAGTGTATTGTGGTGATAAATATTGATGACATCATTGACATATTGCTCGACATATTGATCAGTTATCTCGTCCTACGGTGTCTCACCACTGGGTCAAAAGATTCATTGGCCTAAAACGAGTCCTAATGTGTATAAATTGACATAAAGGGACGCGTTAACAGTTCTGGTAGCAGAGCGACGGTTTGGCCCTTGGGGGCCCTAGGACGGAGAATC
Source organism: Pleurodeles waltl (assembly GCF_031143425.1). Lineage (NCBI taxonomy): Eukaryota > Metazoa > Chordata > Amphibia > Caudata > Salamandridae > Pleurodeles > Pleurodeles waltl. Next base: position 1,076,823,655 of record NC_090448.1, on the reverse strand, counting down.
ATTGTTTAATTTGTTTTTCTGTAATAATACAAATTGAAGGTATGATGGGTTTCTAAATTCACCATGACTTTCCCGGGATCTCTGAGCCTGCCTAAGTGAGTTGGGAATGTTCTCGGCGCCATAATGTATGTGGTTTAGGGTTTTTGCGCTTGCTTAGCTTATGCCTTTTGCAGGTGATTGTGAAATTTGTATGTATTTAGGCCAATTAAATGTTGTCTTAGGAGGAGTGGGCGTACTCCACAGTATGAGAGTAGGGAAGTCGTCGTACTTCATGTGAGTGTGGCGCTTAATGCTCAAAATTACCCACATGGTTGGTTGTTATGTACGGACCTGTTGAGGTCTAAGACTCCGGAGTATGAAGACCAGTGTAGTTGTGTTGTAATCTGTACGGTTTAATAGGTCAATCGGGCGTGGTTGACAAGTCAAGTTTGAATCATAATGTATGTGTGAAACCTTCGATGGAGATTTGACAAATTCTAAAGTGCACTAGAAGGAGTCATTGACAAGTCAAGAGTAGAATTTGCGGGTCGAATTCTGCTTGTGTATACGGGAACTGAGGAGAGAGTAGCGGCCGAGGCTTCAAGTGAAATCTCTGTAAAGTTCTGAAGCGAATGTATTACCCTTCCTGTAGTAAACCGGCAGATTTGTGTTGTCATTTAAAGTGCTCGCAATAATTTGCATTAGTTTGTGTGGGTTTGTATGGGTTCAGAGAGGAGCGGACAGGCCGCAAGACTTTGTCAGCTGCAGTATGTGTGAGTGTGACATCAGTGGTGCCGCGCTGATATAGGTCAGTTGTCGAGAGGAGTCGCGCACGGATTGGCTGCCGTCCGTGAGAGGCAATAGGTTGAAGAAGGTGGGTGAAGAGTGTCCTGGGAACCAAGTCACTTCCGATTAAATACAAAAATAAGAGAAAATCGCAAAAATTTATTTTGTTAAAGCATTCAAGAGCGCTCTGAAAGGAGACGTATATATTGTAGCAACAGATGGGGAACCTACACCACCTGAGGGTACTCCAGCCTATATAGTCATGGAAGAAAAAGGTGTTGCGCCTTGTTTATGGATGAAACAGTGGCACAAATTAACAGAGAAGGAGGGATGTTTAGCGTTTCCGGAACATGGAACGTTCAATACAAGGATTCTTGAAAACTTGAGGTGGATGTTAAGTACACAGAAACCACCTCCGAGACCAGCTCAGTATGAGGCATTAGCGGTTTGGGATCTAATGGCTCTTAAACAAAGGCAAGAAAAGTTTCAGAGAAGATTGAGAAGGGCAGAAAAATCTTATGCAGAGGCTAGATGGGATAACAAGAGTAAAATATGGAGAAGGGGGATTGTTGATGGTATAAAATTATTCCCAGCAATATCGCAGGGAGAAGAGACACAGGGAAATAAAGCCTCCTGTAAAACAGACAAAGACTCAGGCAAATCTAAAGAGAATAAAAGATCTTGGGAAGAGGAAGATGATTCAGACAATGAGGAATTTATGGACAGGCTGTTACATGATCGCCCGCCAACTTATGCGGTGAGCGACAGTGCTCCAAGTACTAGCATGGATCCTGGGAACCAGACGCAGGAAAAGGGAGTTACTGATACAGTACAGACTAGTGATACGGCTTCAATACAGAATGGTGTCAGTGTAGCCACTGCACCAGACATACCGATACAGTTGCAGCCTCCACCGCAGATACAGAGAATCTATCCAGATGTCCCAGTACTTGAGACGACTACAAATTTAATAGTGCCGCCAGACCCCATATACACGAAGTCAAAGTTAGTACAGATTGAATCAACCCCGAAATTACTATCCCAACCACAACCACAGCTGATACCAGAGTACAACCCTGTAGCTGGTCCACCATTAGTACCAATTCCGGGTACCTTAGAACAGACCTGTGGAGTCACTGGTCCACGGAGTCTGGGTCCGGGTCAGACACCTGCTGCCATATCATTGCCAATTACTGATGGTCCACCAGTGCCATTGTATGCACTGGGTAAAACAGGCGTATGTGATCAAGGAGTGATGACTCAGGATGCGATAAGAGGAGGGTCCATGGGAACTCCACAGATAATGGCCCCAGGAGAGCAAGCGATTGAACAACAGAGGTCTTTAATGGACCTTAGTCCAGTGGGAGCACCCCTCGAAGCTATGCGACAAGCAGGTTTAGGAGTTTTAACGCCAAAAACAATGAGTATGAATGCCTCACATTTCCCAATGATGCATGCAGGGAACATTTCGTTGCAGGGTTTTACAGTCCAACAGTTAAATGAATGGTTTGAAAAGACTTATACTTCACAGAAAAATGCAGTGGTTTCAGTCGAACCAGTAAAGAAAAACAAGACGAATACCTGAACTTTGTAAGACTAGGGGCAGAAGCTGCTGAGTTAGTAGAAGGGACAATGGGAGTAAACAGATTGGAGTCATACACGGAGGCAGAATTGAGATACCTATGCCCTAAAATTCCCAAAGAAGTAGGCAAGGTGCATCAGAGATTATCAAACCTGGCAGATAAGTACAACATTGATATTGGAAACACTAAACATTTGAAAAGAAGTTACAGATTAGATTTTGACTCAAAAGATTTTGAACACATGAGGTCTGCAGGAATTAAGGCACATTTGAGAGAATTATTACAAAGCGCACAAATTTGGGGGGCTTTGGAGAAATGGGAAGGCAGATGGGCAAAGAAAAGAGACAAGGGAAAAGGTGACAGCCCAGGGTCTAATCAAGCCAAGGCTTCACCTGATTTGGAATCAGAAAAAATACTACCTATGAGAGAGACAGCTGATGGTGTCCTAGTTCATGTGCCTTGGACCAGAGGAGACATTCTATCCTTTACTAACGATTATCCCAGATTGAGAGAGAAACCAATCGAATGTTATCAGCAAACAGATAGGTTTGTGAAACTTGCAAAGTGTCTCTGGGAAGATTTGAATACCTTGTTTGAGATTATTGTTCCGCCTGATTTGTGGCTCGAGTGCAAGAGAGGGGTAGATTGGCCGACAAAGGAACCGGCAAGAGATAAGGTGACAGGGGCACCCTCTGAAAAGGTGATGAAGTATTATCATAAGGTGATTGAGTTTTTGAAGCAAAAGGTGTCGCCGAAGGTGACTGATTGGCAGAAAATCGACCAAACCTCTTAATAGGTTAAAGAGTCAATACATGCTTATTACGAAAGACTGCTAAAGGCATTCAAACACTACAGTGGTACTGAAACTATTGAACCAAAGGATATGAACCATCTCGTGTTTAGATTTGTTGAAGGGTTGCGACCAGAAGTTAGCCAGATGGTTAAGAATCATTTGATTTGTTGGCAAGCAAAACCGATCGATGAGGTGTTACAGTATGCGAAATACTGTAGTGATGAGATTGAATTGAAGCAAAAGAAGCTGAAAGAAAAGGTGATGGTGATGCAGATAAGGGATGCACAGGCTGGAATACAGGGAAATGGAGTTCAACAGATGATACAGCAGCCACCACAGATGAATGGTGTGTTTCAGGCACAACCGAGAGGTCGAGGCAGAGGGTTTGTGAACCGCGGTTCAGACTTAAATACGGTTGTAATTCAAAATGATGTTCAAGGGATGAAAAAGATGTCACATGTCACGCGTGCAGGGGCATGGGGCACTGGAAACGGGAGTGCCCGAATATGGTGCAGGATGGTGCTGTTTAGCAGGGTGCAAATGTCGGTGCATTACAAAATTCACGAGGTCCGAAAATGAGACAACAAAACCTGAATTTTCAGAACAATCTGGTACAAATGCAAGGGGTACAGCCCATGCAGCAGATGCAAATGCCGCGTTTTCAGTCAGTACAAATGCAACCAGTACAGCAGCAGATTCCTATGGTGCCTAGACAGCAAATGCAATTACCAATGGCTCCGATGGGACAGCAACAGGTGATGCTTCCTCAGCAGGTCACAGGCCAGGTAACAAATCAAAATAATACGGTACAACAGTTTCCATTACGAGGCGAAAATGGCATGAATGAGGATTGGTCAGATGATAGCTCAGACAGTGAGGAGTGGAGGCTTGCAGCGTCCTTAGAGGTGGATCAGAGAGGCCCATATGTAGAAGGAAAGGTGATGGGTTACACGGTTTCATTCCTGGTTGACACAGGAGCCACACGCTCCACAGTTAGAAGTGCAGAAGTTCCAAGATTGCCTCTCTCAGGGCGTACAATAAGAGTGGTTGGTGTAGCAAATCAGTATCTGACTAACCCGATTACAGATCCAGTGCAGGTTGAGATTGGCAACTTCCAGGGGCTACATAGGTTCGTAGTTGGTGACTCGAGTCCAGTATCCCTACTGGGAAGAGACTTACTGTGTAAGACAAAATGTTCAATTACCTGTTCCATCGGCGGAATTGAAGTGCAGACAAATAGTGACGATGAAGGAGATGAAAGTCAGTTTTTAGAGGAAGAAACAGGAACAAATGAAGACTACCCTCTGATTACTCTATTCCCGATGCATACCTTGATTGACCTGCCTGCCGAACTACAAGGGACAGTAACAGAGAAAGTGTGGGACTTGACCGGGAAAGAAGTAGGATTGATAAAAGGGGTGGAACCAGTCAAAGTCCAAATGAAACCAAATGCAGTGTTCCCTCAAGTGCCACAATGCCACATGACCCAAGATGTTCTCATCGAAGTGTCACAAATAATTGCAGACTTTCTCAGACAGGGAGTTCTGAAAGAGGTCTTGAGCAATCCCTGTAACTCTCCCATAATGGGTTTAAAGAAGCCCTGTGGAAAGGTTCGAATTGTGGAGGATTTGAGAAAAATAAACAAAATCGTGATAAAATGTTGCCCTGTGGTGCCCAACCCAGAAGTAATAATGTTCCATGTCCACTGTGATGCTGAATGGTTTACCGTGGTAGACCTATCACAAGCCTTCTTTTCAATACCTCTTCATGAGGACAGCCAATTTTTGTTCAGTTTCAAATTCCTGGATAAGGTGTACAGCTGGTGCAGAATTCCTCAGGAATTTTCTGAGTCACCGTCCATCTTCAATCAGATATTGAAGAAGGATTTGGAGCCACTGGTGCTGCCTTTTAATTCAACTCTTGTGCAGTACATTGATGACTTGCTAATTGCGTCCAAAACTAGAGACAGTTGTAAATATGATACCATTGCATTACTGAATCATCTGGGAAAGAACGGACATAAGGTGTCACCCAGAAAGCTACAATACTGTCAGAAGGAGGTGAAATACTTAGGGCACTTAATTGAAAAGGGTTCCAGGAGAATATCAAAGGAAAGAATAACAGCTGTCTTGCAAATGAACCCCCAACGACAAAAAGAGACGTCAGGATGTTTTTGGGAATGGTGGGCTACTGTCGCCAGTGGATACCCAACTTCTCGATAATTTCAAAACTATTGATAAAACTGACGGGCAAAGAAATCAAGGATGAGCCATATACTATAACCTTGTCTAAGGAAGAACTGAGTCATTTATGGAGTTAAGATTATGCATGTGCAAGGCACCAGCATTAGGAATGCCAGACTATGAGAAATCTTTCCTGTTGTTTTGTCATGAACGTGATGCTTCTTCTTTGTCTGTCTTAACACAGGTCCTTGGAGATGCAAATCGCCCTGTAGCATATTTTTCAGCTACCTTGGACCCTGTCGCAGCAGCCTTACCGGGTTGTTTGCGTGCAGTCGCAGCAGTTGGTCAGAGCCTTACACAATGTGAAGGCATAGTCATGGGATACCCCCTAACAGTAATGGTTCCGCATTCAGTTGAAATTCTGTTTACTCGAACTAAAACTCAACACATGACAAATGCTCGTCTCACTAGGTATGAGACGATCATACTGGGATCACCGAATGTAACACTTAAGCATTGTAATGTATTGAACCTGGCAACTTTACTTCCTAATGAAAATACTGAAATCAAAAATGAGGAAGAATTCGAACATGATTGTCTTGAGGTAACTGAGCTGTGTACCAAACCTCGCCCAGATATTCAGGACATCCAGTTAAAAGAAAACGCCTGAATTATGTTTGTCGATGGGTCCTGTCTAAGAGATTCTGCTGGAACACTGAGAGCTGGCTATGCGGTATGTACCATAACTGGTATCGTTGAAGCCTCCTGGCTCGAAAGAGTGTTTTCCGCACAAGTGACAGAACTGATTGCCCTTACTAAGGCATGCCACGCAGCTGTAAATTTGAAAGTCACTAGCTATACTGACAGCAGATACGGATTCGGAATTGTACATGATTTTGGCCAACTTTGGTCACAGAGAGGTTTTATGACCTCATCTGGTTCTCCTGTGAAAAATGGTGAGCAAATAAAGGATTTGTTACATGCGATTCAGTTACCTCTTGAAATTGCTGTGGTGAAATGCAGTGCTCATATTAGATCACAAGACTTTGGGGGTCATTCCGACCCTGGCGGTCATGGACCGCCAGGGCCGGGGACGGAGGAAGCACCGCCAACAGGCTAGCGGTGCTTCAGGGGCAATTCTGACCGCGCCGGTAAAGCCGCGGTCAGAAAAGGGGAACCAGCGGTTTCCCGCCGGTTTTCCCCTACCCCAGAGAATCCTCCACGGCGGCGCTGCAAGCAGCGCCGCCATGGGGATTCCGACCCCCTTCCCGCCATCCTGGTCCTGGCGGTAAAAACCGCCAGGAACAGGATGGCGGGAACGGGTGTCGTGGGGCCCCTGGGGGCCCCTGCACTGCCCATGCCACAGGCATGGGCAGTGCAGGGGCCCCCTAACAGGGCCCCATAATGATTTTCAGTGTCTGCCTAGCAGACACTGAAAATCGCGACGGGTGCCACTGCACCCGTCGCACCCCTTCAACTCCGCCGGCTCCATTCGGAGCCGGCTTCATTGTTGAAGGGGCTTTCCCCCTGGGCCGGCGGGCGGCCTTCTGGCATTCGCCCGCCGGCCCAGCGGGAAAGTCAGAATGACCGCCGCGGTCATTTGACCGCGGTACGGTCTTCTGGCGGTTCCCGCCAGGCGGGCGGCTTCCGCTGCCCGCCGGGGTCCGAATGAGGCCCTTTGTGTCCATGGGAAACGGCTATGCAGATCAAGTCACAAGATTTTGCGCATTGAACTGTATATCGTTCAAGGAGCAATGGGAATTATTACCACAAACTGAAAATGACACATGTTTGAACCTTGCATTCCGGGTAGTTGACACATTAGATGAGTTAAAAAATTACAGAGCCGTGCAAGCAAAGAAGAGAAACGCTCTTGGCAAAGAATGCAATGTGTACAGAGGGCTGATGATTTGTGGGTATCAGAAGAAGGGAAACTAGTTTTGCCAAACAGTCTTCTATCCCAATGCGCCAGAGACTATCATGGACAGGCTCACCTTGGAAGAGATGCAATGATCAGGTCATTCAAAATTGATTGGTGTAACCCAAAATTCAGACATGCCGCAGAAATTACCTGTCACAGGTGCATCATCTGTCAACAGATGAATGCCGGAAAGGGAACCGTGGTAACTTTGAGCCACATTGGGAGAGCTGGGGGTCCATTCAACAAGATGCAAATGGACTTCATTGAAATGCCTGTTTGTGGAGGATTGAAGTAAGTGTTGGTGATTGTGTGTGTTTTCAGTCACTGGATTGAGGCATATCTCACATGTAGAAATGACAGTCTTACAGTTGCAAAATTACTACTTAGGGAACTGATTCCAAGATTCGGGTTTCCGGTCTCTATATAGTCGGACAGAGGTAGACACTTCGACAATGAGGTGATTAAACTCCTGTGTGCCGCACTTAACATCGAACAAAAGCTGCATTGTAGCTACCGCCCGAAGCATCAGGACTAGTAGAACAAATGAACGGTACTTTGAAATCGAGAATGGCAAAAATGTGCGCAGCAACTAACATGAAATGACCAGATGCCTTGCCACTAGTACTGATGTCAATGAGAAATACCCCAGATAAGAAAACAGGACTATCCCCCCATGAAATCCTCATGGGTAGAGCTATGAGATTACCAGCAGTACCTGCAAATGCGCTAGTGAATATTACAGATGATATGGTGTTGGATTACTGCAAAGGTTTGGCTGATGTGATTCGCTCTTTCTCTCACCAGGGGGAAGCTAACACATTGCCACCGATTGGCGATCCAGGCCACTCTCTCCAAGCTGGTGACTGGTTGGTTGTCAAGAAGCACGTGAGAAAATCGTGTCTAGAACCACGTTGGAAAGGGCCATATCAAGTAATCTTGACAACTACTACTGCTGTGAAGTGTGCCGGGGTTCCCAACTGGATACATGCCAGTCACACGAAAAGGGTAACGTCTCCTGTTGAAGAGGAACTTGAAGTTTCCGGCACAACAACTTCAGGAAGAGAAGTCTCAGGGCCAGAAAACAGTCAAGAAGGAACTGAGACGATCGGAAAGCCCACTGAGAACAGCCTTGTCCCTCAAACAGTCAATGAGTTCGAGAGAGGTGACAGAGTGCCTATCTCAGTAGAGGCGGCAGGAGAATCAAATCAAGGAGAAGTTCTCCCAGAAGTAGACAAGTACGGGTTAGAACTAGAACCCGGCACAGACCCAGAAGAAGAAGAAGAAAAAGAAGGGGAAATTGTAGACAGAAATCAGAACGTGCCAGATTCTCCCGAGCCAGCTGCAGGTCCATCAAGTGAAAACACCATAACGCAAGAGGAGGGTGCTGTCCAGCGTCCTGAAAAGACACATCAAGAGAAGACGCATAAAGGTGATAACTGGCCAGATAGACCACTCCTCAAGATAAGAGACGTATCAAACGACACAATAATAGAAGAGAACGATACATCTCGAGTGGAAGATCTAAGTGAAGGAGAACAACAGGGTGAACGAAAGCTGAAAAGAAAAAGAGTCGCAAACAGAAGGTATACAGGTCCTGAATGGGCGTATGCTACAACATCTGAATGGCAACAAGAATTCCTAGCATTCTGTTTTGATCGAGAAGTACCAGGCCAATACTATGGTACCTGAACTAATCTGAGGAAAGCTTGGTTAAAGTTCTGAAAATTTGAAAATTGTAAAGAGACATTATAAATTACCGAAAGTGACACTAAAACCGGATTGACTTTAAAACCTGATTACGACAAGCTGCTAACCTGATTTGACAAAAGGGTCCTGGAGTGAATGAAGACGCTGTAAATATATGCAGAAAGCAAGGGAATATTCTAAATCATCCTCAAGTTGATTGTTGATCTACTATCTGATTCTATACGAGCATGGCTTGCAATAGAAGTAGTAGGAAGGGAGGTAAAGTGTGTGGATGGCTAGGGCTTATAATAGGTGTTGTGTGTGCAGGGATAATCGTGGGAATGATTGTAGGAATGCCATGGATAGAGAAAGAAACTACTAATAGTACTTCAAAACCTGAAACTACCACACTAACACCATGGGAAAGATTTGAGCAGGATGCAAGACACATGCATGAGGGAACTAATGCAAAAGGGGAACTTTCTACTAATGTCTTCTATCGCTTACTAAATGAGTATGTGGAAACCATGGATGCGAAAGATTGTTATGTATGTACTAAAATTCCTTCATCTGTGCAGGAGGGAGTTACATATCATAGCCTCCCTCTTACTTACGGAATTAGTTGCAGCTTGCTACTAACAAGATTCTATAATCAGGAGCATGTGGAATACTTTTATTCAAACTTAGATGTTGTGTTTTCGTTTGTGCCTGTGATTGAATTTTTAAACATTTACCTAGGGAACATGATATAAAAATAGTTAGAGGATTCTTTGAGCCAACGCTTACATTCGGGACAGCTTATGCACATCGCAATAACTTGACTTGCTTATTATCACCTGTTGAGAAAAGCTTTTTAGATCACACTGATGAAAGCATTGAAAGAAAGATTAGAAAAAGGGTTAGAGAAACGCACATACGCAAATGATTATGCTTACACCGCCATCAAGACACAAGGGGAATTAGCTATGGATGCATTACATGTAGGTAGACTTTGTATATATAGGCCAAAATCTGAGCAGGACAACCTATTTGTGGGAACGAGTGAATGCAGGCATGTGTTTTTGTTTCAGAGTAAATGGACCTTTATGCTGAATGGACAGGATCCAGCGATCGCTGGGATCTATTACATCTATGGGCTTAATGCTTATTACCGTCTCCCTAAGGGATGGTATGGGACATGTTATTTGGGAATAGTATTCCCAAAGATTTACCAGATTGATGACTTAAAACAGATACCTAAGACGTCTGAACTACAACTTCCTAGACAAAAACGAGAATCAGTGGCGGCTGTCATTGGTGATATATTTGGAGCCATAATCCCTTCAGTATGGGTTATCTTGAATTCTATGAAGATTCAAAAGTTGTCTACTATAGTGGATAACATGCTGACAAATTTCACAGGAGCTATACTCCTGATGGATACTGAACTTGCCGCAGAAAGAGCTATGACTCTTCAAAATCGACTTGCTTTAGACATCCTTTTAGCTAAGAGTGGAGGAGTCTGCAAGATGCTCAATGAGCGTCATTGTTGTTCATTCATTCCAGATAACAGTAAAAAGATTAGAAATATGCTTACTAACCTTACTAGAGATAGTACAGATTTGAAGGATTTGAAATAGCTCGGTGTTTGGGAGGAATTTGGAAAGGGAATTGCCAGAGTTGGGAGTTGGTTTACCAGCATTTGAAATGGGGTACTTGCAAAAATATTGATGGGTCTATTAATTGTTTTGGTCTGTCTATTAGGATTAAGGGGGGCATGCAAAATTAATGACAAAATTATGAAAAATTGGACTAAAAGAACCAGGAGAAACAAAGAAAGTGAAAGGGAGAAAATGTTCAATGAAATCTGGGAAAGTTCACATAAAGGGCAAGATGTTGAAATGCGTATTATGCGCAAGGTGAAAAATTAAAAGTGAAAGGTCAAAGGGAAAGGTTTGTGTGATGACGAGCGTCATCAGAGGAGGGACTGAGAGAGCGCAGTCTAAATATTACATATATTAAACGTGAAATGCTTATATAAAAGCCTAACAATGCTGCATAGAAAATGACAATAAATAGTAGTTGCTTAATTTGTATTTGAATTATAATTACAAAACGTGAAATTACTATAGTGCACATAAAGTAATATCGGTTATAAGAAAAGATTGCTTGCACCATGATTAGTTGAGCATATATTAGAGTTTACAAATATTGCATTTGTACTAAAACCCATAGGCCTTAAGTTAGCGTAAGTTGAGGATTTCCCATCCGCATGCTAGCTGCCATAGTATAAGTTTTATACAGATTTTGAAACAAAAGTATACAAAAGAATGTACAAGGACATTTGACCATGGACAAAGAAGCTCATGACCCGAGAGACGTGCCAAGACAGTGATGAAACCCCCCGGATGTGCCACCTACGAAGATGTCAATTATGAAGACCAATCAAAGTGTTATAAATTATCGTGGGGTGACAATTGGAATTACCTAATGTGTAATTTGATAGGTCAAAGATAGTGGGGTATAGCGAATATCCAATAGAATTTTGGGGGAAGGTGTTACGTAAAAGGGATAAAAACTTATGTCACAGAAGGGTCGTTAGAACTAGGTAGGGAATGCTATCGATTTCATCCAGAAACTCTGTCACTCTGTTTGGTGATTTGAGACTTAATAAACTATCCTCACCCATAGACTGCCCTTTTCTGCTTCTCCTCCTTATGAGGGAAATGTCCCCTGTCCCTTAGATGAAGTTAGACTGATGGCGATTCGACTGATGTCCTGAGGACGAAGACTGATCCTGTGTGCTGATTTAATCCTTGGAGGGTAATTATGACAATGCTATTGTAATTTGTCTATTTGCTTTTCCTTTCTAGGTACCACCTGCTGTATTTTTTAATAGAGGCCATAGTTTAGATGTTTTCTAAAATTGGTGTTCTAAATTATTTTGCATGAAGCCCAACATGCTGATGCTAATTAGTGGTTAGGCTAGGTATTCACCCTGACTGACACAAATAGACAAGACTGACATTGCGCTATTGCTGAACTGAGGCTTGCATCATATTCTCTGTGTTCTAATCTATGTTTACGCTGTGCTATATTCTTGTGTTCGTGATTCTTGCATTAGTGAAATCTTATTACAGTTGCCACGTGGTGATTATGTTCTTATGCTTCTTGGTTTTGAGATTGACACTTCTGCTAGTAGATTGTAATCAATAGGGAATAAAATTAATAAAATTCTAAATAAGGTGTGGTTATTCATGGCTGAAAGGTCATGGTTGCGCCAACAGTTTAATCAATGTCTTTATCCAAGGTAAAGTGTATTGTGGTGATAAATATTGATGACATCATTGACATATTGCTCGACATATTGATCAGTTATCTCGTCCTACAGTGTCTCACCACTGGGTCAAAAGATTCATTGGCCTAAAACGAGTCCTAATGTGTATAAATTGACATAAAGGGACACGTTAACAAAGTGAAAGTTGAATTTTACTATGTTTCCAAAGTCCATATAAGAGGACCCACTAAGAACAATCCAGAGCCACAGGTCTGTGCTGCTGTCCAGTCCAACATCCAGCATAGAATCCTCCACTGGACAACATCACGATCATGGCAACAGAACACTATAGAAGATTCAAACATATAAATATAGACTACATGGCGGATAAGCAATTATTTCCATTTAAACAATGACTAACACTAAAAGCCACAATACAACAGTGGCACCGAAACCAAGATTGCTATCAGGACAGCAATACATCCCATTGAAAACTAATGTCTGTTCTACATGTTCTTGCAACGGGAGGAGGCCAGCGCCCAATGTCATCTACACTGGACTTCACAGCCAACCTTTTGTGAGGTTCTAAGGCAGGTGATGTAGAACTTGTGACATTAGTGCCCTAACAAATCACTGTCCCCACATATGCACATGCAGTACATTCACCAAGTCAAAATGTATGCAATTCGGAGGCTTTATAATTTGTGCTAGGTGCATTAGACTAGACCCATGTAGGCCTAGTTCTACCAAGGGCAAATAAGCAAAAACAACACCAAATTATTAATGTACAGATGGTATGTGTTGATGACCTTGTCTTCCTCCACTGCTAAGGATCATTCTTTGGAGCAACTCACGACTCCCTGATCCCAACTGCAGGAGCTCAAACACGATGGAGGCCAATCAGCATAGAAGGACATGGTTACTGGGAAAACACACATCTTTCAACCACCGAAACTCACTACCAGTATAAGGTACATTAGATACATTGATATAATTTCTCCTAACTGTATACCCATCACTACAGGGGACCTTTGATATACACCCTGCCCGGGGATTGTTTCTCCACTCCATAAACCTGAAACACCAGCAGTAAGGGTGCATAACCAAACGCATATCAATACTCAAAAACTGTTGAGTGTGCTTTTGGACTTTTCAAGGCATGGTTCAGGTCCCTGCATTGATCTGGATATACATTGAAATATACACCTGGAAACGTGCTAACAACATCCTTCTGTGCTGCATACTCCGGAAAATCTGTGTAAAGTAACATGTGTTGATGCCCACAGACAATGATGTTGCAAATGAAGACACACAATAAAGTGACACATGCAGGAGGAGGACAATGGCAGCTGGATACCAGTGCTGGTGGAATCAGACTACCTCATGTATGTTTATTTCGAGTACACTTGCACATCTGTTTTCAGTAAAATATAATAGCATCTTAATAAAATGATAGTCAACATTGACACAAAATATCTTGCTGCTCTTCCCATCAATTGCCCTCACATAATCAATGTAGAGAAATATAAAGTATAATATAAAGTATATATTATAAAGAAGAGCAGTATAAAATGTTATCAAGCAAAATACATCCCACCTCCCAACCACCTAGCACCTATTCTAAAGTATTATGATTGCCCCCTTCTCAAATACAATACCAACTCACCACTACAACCTCGAGATAAGTTTCCTTTTTTCAGCTGCATATCACCATTTACTTACACCCAGTTAAAACTAAAACATGATTGGTGAGTCTTGTGAGGAAGGTGCTGTAGCTGTGATTGGGGGAGGTGTAATTAGTGCTTAAACTGCTGCCTGGAACATGTGTTCTTGTGCTTAGAAAGTGACAAAATTGTCACTGTTGTAGGACACTGGAGTGTGCTTCAAGGAAACACAAGATGCCCGCATTCCCATCTTTCAGTGAGGCTCATAAATTCATGCATCATGTAGGTCATGCTGTGGATAACCATCTATTTACCTTCCATATATCAAGGTCAAACACACATTCTTTTTTTTTAGAACACCTGCCTTTTTGTATTTGTCTGTGATCTTGCTGTGGCTGCGCTCTTGTTGTACCCAACCTGGCTAGCTTATGTTCTCAGGCAGAATCTGCTGATACATTATGGTAATTGTAATTAAAATACTACCCCTGTTGAAGCACTTTTTGGTAAGTGGCACACTACCCAAAATTAGTGGTGGATTAGTGTAGAGAAATATGAGCTAATTTGAGTGGTGGACATGTAAGTCTTTTAGTTGGATTGAATCAAAATAATGGAGTGATAGAGGAGGGAAGAGTCTAGAAAGTGTTATTTGAGAGATCATAGTAGTAAGATGAGGTTTAGGATGAGTAAAAGAAGAGATGGATGAGGGAAGAGTCTCTAGAAAGGGATTAGGGAGAGCATAGTAAAAGGAGGTTTGGGATGAGTCAAAACGGGGAAAGAGCTAGGAAGAGACTAGAAAGGGTTATTTTGGAGATCATAGCAGTAGAATGAGGTTTGGGATGAGTCGGAGAATGGAGGTAGAGGATATATTGAGAGAGGTATAGGATGAGATATAGATAAGTGCAGTGGAGACAGTCAAAGGTTTTTTTTCTTCTATAATAGAAGTACAGTAATAAATATATTGATACATAACTACATAGAAGGAATATAAATGTATAAGGAAGATAATATATCAAGATATAAAGTTGTATTGTATAAACTCAGACTTTCAAGTATAGCGTACCTGAAGCTGATTAAAGCTAATTTATATGTGTATTTTCATAACTCTATTTTTTAAAATTTATATTGCCCTCAATTTTTCAATTGTATATAAATATATATATATACATACAAATATAAAACCAGAAGTAATATATATATTGGTTAAGCCAAATATCAATAGATTTTAAAAACCATAGTTACTATGCACATTGAACATATTTGTACAAAGAAATACACTGATCTAAATATACATATATTCAAATTAGAAATGTTTACAATTACAGATGCTCTACATTAGTGGTGGAGTGTGGTGGTTATGTAGAAAAGAGCCAACTCTTAAGTAGTCTTCTCAAGATAAGATAATTATCTGTGGATCTTATGTTTGGGGGTAATACATTCTATAGATTGGCTGCTTCAACAGAGAACAATGTACTATGTATAACTTCTTTTTGTATGATGCTGTCTTGAGGCGATGTGCCAATCTGAAGTCAGGGTTCCTGTGTTGAACGAATGTTGTGATTTTATTCCTAATAAAGTGGTCCTGTTCCATGTATAACCTTGTGGGTGATACACAGCAGCTTGAAGGTGGATCTTCTGGCAACCGGTAACTAATACAGGGCCCTCAAGGCAAGGGAGATGTGGGCTTGTAGCTTTACATGTAGGAGTAGTCTGGAAGCAGAGTTCTGAATTGATTACATTATTTTCATAGTTGATAAAGAAGATGCGCAGTAGAGGCAAGTAGTATAATCCATGTTAGACAGTACAAGAAAGATAGTAGCCTGGTTCTTGTGTGGAAATCACAGGTGGGGGAAGATGTATTGCAGAGTTTTCATAGTAATGAAGCTTGATCTTACTAATTTGTCCACTTGGGAATTCATTGATAACTTGGAGGCCATGGTAATTCCAAGGTTCCTTACTTTCTTAGATACTTTAAAAGGTGGCCCAGATTATCAGGGCAGATGCAGCATGGATCATATTTGTTCCAGTCACCAGATATGCATTTTTCAGTTTTCAAAGCATTCAATTTGAGTTGGCTCCATGTCATCCACTGATCAATGGCTGATAACTGATGGTTACCAAGGCATCTGTGGAGTCTCTGTAGTTAAACATGAGCAGCCTCCATGGCAGCAATTCATTGTGAAATGTGGTTCGATGTTTGGCCAACAGTGCTGATGATAGTGACCCAAGGTAGAGGTAAATCGAAAGATAATGGAAGAGAATCTTCTACTACAAATAGGATCCAATATATTTCTGCCCCTTGGTCTACCAGTGCCAAATTATTTCTCTAGTCTGCTTGTTCATCTTCCTGCGTGGGTATATCTCCAATAATTTGTGGGATTGACGTTACAACAGTGGGTGGTTTAATATTATCTTTTGCAATAGTTAATGCCCCTGTATAAACTGAAGCTGTGCTAACAGTCCAAACAGCAAGCAGGTTTCATGTGATATTGCCAGTCAGGATGGTTGTTGAAGTTTGAGTGGTATTTGCTGCAGTGCTAGAGATAACATTGAAAGTAGTTGAAGCATTTGTATTTAGGGATACTTGTTAGTGCTCTGAGGCCACTGAGGGTGCTGGCTTGCTAAGATAGTGTGCCTTTAGAAGGTTTAGATGGTGGAGGTTGTGGTGCATTGTTATTAGAGGGCTGATCGGAGTCATCCCATGTTGTGTCACCTGCAACAATAATGATTTGAAAAGACTATCACAATAGAAGCAAATACATTTTTATAATGACATGAAATCAGTTATTGATATCACTCTAGATACCACATACTGCCTGGGACACATATGAGAGTCCTCTACATTCAAGTACAAACCTTCAGTTAATGAGTGGGGCAAGGCCCCTTGAGCCCCAGTGCCCATATGCTATAGTTGGTGGCAGCTGCTACTGTGGGATTGAGAGACACCCCCTCGGGCCCTAAAATGCCCGACCTGTCATTTCTATACATGCAGCATCTTCCAAAGTCCTACCAAGTATCTCCACTCTGATAAAGCCACAGGACTGTGAGGCCTGACTGTACTCCCTCCTCATCTCTGGGCCCTTACGCTGCTTTCTGCATCCAAAATAAGGAAACAGCGTCGGGCAAAATCTCCCATCAGCAGGTCTTTACAGAGACCAGGGGAGGGCGTGGCAGGTTGACCTGCTGCTCCGACAGCTGACAGCCCTCCTGATGCTATCCAAAATGAACTCACATCCTATCGTCACTGGACTTGAAGATTACTGTCCTTACTCTGGAAGTCAAAACCTTCAGGGCCAACATCAGCTCCTTTCAAGGCAGAGTAAATGGCCTGGACCAACGCCTGTCTAGGACTGAGGATTGTGTGGATCATCTGGAGACATGGTTCCCACAGTCCAGCTCCTCCACCACAAATTCATGGACCTGGAAGACCAGCCACGCTATGATAACATCTGCTTTTATGGTGTACCAGAAAACCAGGAGCACAAGGTTGCTAAATATTTTTTCTTGGACTTAATCCCTCATATTGCTGGTCTCTCATTTAGTCACCCACTGGAAATACAGAGGGCACATAGAATCCAGTCTTGTTACCCCAGTGATCCCTCCTTGATTCTCAACAGGCCTCGTCCCCTCTGTTATCTCCAGTATACCACTAGTAGGCTTATCCTTGAGGAATCCCGTAAGCATGATCCCTTTGATGTTGACGGCTATAGGGTACATGTCACAGTGGGTTTTTCCCTTTGCAACAAGGAAAGCCTTCCTGGCCCTACAACCCCAGCAGCGGAAATGGAACATTAAATATGGGCTGCTTGAACCAGATACCATGTGGATCACCATGGACGGCTGCTCCAGGGACTTCCATGACCCCGAGGAATGAACTTGTTTCTTGGACTCCTTGGGCTCTTCAGGCATAGAGACCTTACCATCAGTGCCCCAAAGGCATGACTGGGGAGGGACAGGCAGCGATGGGCAGCCCCATGGAGGCCACTTTATAACTAATTGCATGAGAACCTAACTGAGAAAGACAGAGAGCTCTGTACAGTGAAAGTTCTCATCCAAGCAGAGGTGAATGGTTGGAGATGGATTCTCTGGGTTCTCCTGGTGTGGTATGATGTGGTCCATTTGAGGGCATCTCCATGGATTCCGATTTGATGGAGTCTGTTGCTCATGCTTTCCAGGAGGTCGGCTGTTTTGGTGTCGCCAAGGTCGTCGAGGTGAAAGTTGAGGTCTCCTAGGAAGATGTAGTGCTCAAAGTCAATGGCGTTCAGGGTAATGAGGCATTGAGGTCAGGGATGGTGTTGCAGAAGCTGAGGTGTGGTCCTGGTGGTCTGTAGGCGAGGCTGCCTCCGATGGAGCTTTTCCGTCTGTGTGAAGCTGGAAATTGAGATACTCTATTGTCAGGGTCGGGTCGTCTGAGGAGGTTGTGCAGAAGATGGTGTCCTTGTAGGTGATGGCAATTCCACCTCTGCTTTGGTTTATTTGGTCCCTGTGTAATTTTGTAGCCTTCGGCTATGGAGATGTCTGACGCGAAGGCGGGGTTCATCCCGGTCTCTGTGAGGAAGATGGCACCCAGGCTGAGGGATGAGATCATATCCCAGATCTCTGTGGCATGTTTGCATAGAGATTGTGCATTGAGTAGAATGCACTATAGTTGTGCTGTGGTGGTCTTGATGAAAGCAATTGTGTTTGTAGTGTCTCCGGCATTGTTGGTTGCTTTGGTGTTACAGATGAAGTGGCAGTGCTGGCAGGAGAGCTGTCCTCTAGTGGTGTTTGGAGTTCTGTAGCAACAGTTGTTTATGATGCACACGGGGTCCAGGGCTTGGAGGCCTGCAGAGGTGTAGCTGTGCAGGGTGGAAGAACAACGGTTTCTGGTTATGGGCATGGTCCAGGCACGGACAGGTGCAGATGGACTTGCCGTTGGTGCACTTTCAGCACGTGTGGGCTGTGTGCTCGCAGTGAGGCCTTCATTAAGTATGTCCTGGGAAGAGGGAGGGGTGCTGGGAGGGTGTGGGTGGGGTTAGGTGGGAGGTAGGAAACTGTCCAGCAGACGGTAACTGGAAATGAGGAAAAAACAAGGAGCAGCAGTGGAAAACAAGAGAAAAGCAGGAGAAAGCACTCAGAAAAAATGGGAAGGCAGGAGAAAGCATTTAAAAAATGATGGAAGAGCAGGAGAAAGCACTCAGAAAACTTGGGAAAGGACAGAGAAAGTATTAAAAAATGAGGGAAAGACAGGAGAAAGCACTCAGAAAAAAGGGGAAGGAGGGAGAAAGCAGTAAAAAAAAAGGGAAAAGCACTCAGAAAATGAGGGGAAAGGAAGGAGAAATCAGTAAAAACCTGAGGGAAACAGGAGAAAGCACTCAGAAAATGGGGGCGGGGGAAAGGGACAAAGCAATAAAAAATGAGGGATAAGCAGGAGAAGCACTCAGAAGATGGGGAAGAAGCACAAGCGATGCAGCAGCAAAGAGCGAGCTGACCTGGGACCTGTTCCCAGGCCAGCCATGACATCAGTGAAATGCTAATTTTCATAAATTTCCAAGTCCAGCAATAGCCTTGCGAGATAATGTTTCACCTTTGTAGATAGGATCCCTCACAGTTTCACTAAGGTGGTCCTGTTGGCGCACCCTACTTCCTATATACTGCATGCCATGATTGATGTTTGTACAGCATGCTATGTTGAATCGCCTGCTGCTGTCGTGCCTATCCTGGGGAAGGATATGGTGAAATTGCTTAGGCTGTTTATGGTTTGCACGTTGACAGCCATTTATCTCTACTTAGGATTGCGTGTTTGTGCCTCGGAGACTGCTTTCATTTTACAGTTTGGCACCCGCAGGGAATTGCATCTGAGGATATATGGTGCCCTGCCCCACCTTCAACCGGGCCTAGTGTGTCAAACCCTGGGCATCCATGTTCTTTCTCTGCCCATGGGGTGTCAGGGCTTTTTCTTCAGTGCCCCACTATCCTGACATCTGCACTGGGGATCAGATGCTCTTTTAAGGGGGGACTTGTACTTTGACCTATGCTGTGCAGTGGACTATGGTATTTGGACTCCAAGATGACCTGGCTGCCACTTGATTCCAGACCCACACTACCACCCATTCAAACCCTCCGTCTTTCCTCTGGCTCCTCCGGAACAGAAACCCACATGGAACATGTCACACTACTATTGGGCACCTAGAGGCCCTTGTCTCCATGTCATTCACCCCCGTTCTCTCATATCTTCAGCATTAGATTAACTGACAGTCCAGTGTACCCTTGCACACCCCCTGGTCTTCCCCTTCATCTCATCCTACACGCCTCTGTAATGTAACTGGACCATCAGGCCTTGCCTGCCCTGCCTAGCCCGGTTCTGTGTTCAGCCCAGAGGTTGCACCATCCTGTTCCCCACTACTCTCGCCCTCCTGTCATAACTTAGGTCACATTTTAAAGGGCCCTCTGTTCATGTAAACCCAACAGCCTAACGTCATCAATATCAATGGCATGATGTCATACCTCAATTGCAAAAATATATTATCCGACTTGACCTCCAAACACACAGATATAGCCCTTCTACAAGAAATGTATCTGAGCCCTGAAGAATCAGTAAATCTCAAACAAGACTGGATGGGAAGGGTTGTCTACAGCTGCCAACCACCAATGTCCCCCGGGACCGAGGAACTGGGTGGCACTATCTCAGTCTCTAGAAAATGTGGCATCACAATTAGTGGGTGGGCAGAACTCGCGTTTTACACTGCGGAATTCTGCAGAGTTGCCTAAAACTCTGTGGAGTTCAGTGAGCAGCTGAAAGCACCCATTGACGTTCGTGGCATTGCAGCCCAGCCTTTACCCTTTCAGGAAATAGAGCTCTCGCACTTCAGTGGTTGTTTATTTCATTATTTTCCTAATCTACATTTTTTTTCATAATCTGATATTCCTACCACTGGAAAAATCAACCAACAGCCATGCAAAATGTAGTACATTAAGAAGCTGTACCAACACGCAGCACAGTTCCACTGCAAAATTATCAGGAGTGTTCAGACCCAGCCTGTTCTAAGAGCCAGATTTAGAACTTGGCAGTAATGGTCCCATGTTGATTTTTTGACAGAAAACCCACCCACCGCAGCAACGGTCCCATAGACGAAAGCCAGCATTCGAACCACTATCTCTACCAAGAGAAGCTGTCAGGGTCGATGGCGGGAGACAGAAAAGTGGCTGACGGAAGAATCCCAGACACCCTTACCGCCGTACAGATTTGGATGTGCCTTACCACCAAGAAAAAAAGTGGTCCGACCTCCATGTTTGACTTGGTGGATTGAGAGAGAAAAGAGGTGAAAATCCCCCTTTTTTCCCCATTTCACCATGCCTTTGACTGGACATGACTGGACAACATGTCCAGCCACGGACCCACAGAGAAAACTCAATTTGTCCCATCAACGGACACGAACCTAGAGACAAACAATTGCCAGGGTACTTTGGGTAGCCACTGCACAGGAGATGAGGCCACTGCAGCCATATACATGTCACAGTAATTTTTAAAAATGATGGTGACATGCATATGTGGGGCACACAACGGTGTCACACATGGCTTGGGACATACTAGCACAACACCCATATTACACACACATACACAACTGTCATTGTGGTGTCATCATTCATTGCATGTGTGCGCATTACAAGGGGTCCTGTACGGATAGGTTTGTGATATATGTTGTGTATGTGAGTCAGTACTTGTATGCGTGTTTGTGTGGATTTACTGAGATGGAGGGAGCTGGAGTTGGTGGTGTGGTAATGTCTGTATGTGTGTCACTTGCATGTGAGGTTGATGTGTATGTTCTGTTGCTGTGTGACACATTCAGGTGAGTTCTGTTCTTGTGTTGCAGACACTGTTGTGCTGTGTGTAGTTGTGCTTGTGTGTTAGTGTGTTAGTTTTTGTGATTGTGTTGTGTGTGGGTGCATTGCCAATTATGTGTGTATGTTGTGTCATGGATGTCGGACAATGTGTGTTTGCAGCATGTAGATGTCATGGTGTGCTGGAATGGCAATGGCTATGGGTGGGTATGTGGAGTGTTGTCTTGTGTGTGGGACTGGGGATACATGTGGCAAAGGTAGAATGTGTGTGTTTCACTGTTACCTGTATTCCATACCCATTGTCTGTTGTGCAGTGGGTCCTGGAATGTCCTCTCTTGGTCAACGAACCACCACCTGCAGCTTTGTAACATCTAAATACGGAAAAGGGGAAGACTGTTGACTTGACGGTCTTCTCGGGTCCGCCGCCAACTCTGCTTGGTGGTACTACCACCAAGATCTAACTGAGGCCCCTAGTCTCAGACCTCCACCTACTAGCAATCTTTTTATTGTATTTAGGTTTTCATACCAGCTCTGAAAGGTGTGTCTTGAGTGTTTATATAGGTGCATCAGCAGGTTACCTATCCTACCTACATTCATTAATTCATTCATTTGACACAGCGCTACTGCAGCTCATCCATGCTACAGAAGAAACACTTGCTGGCCGCTCCAAAGAACTCTCAACCACAGAGTACAAAATTTTTTCTAATGCTTAGGACGTCACACACTGCTGACTATCCTCTCAACAGCACAAGTGAACACCTTTGATTGGAATGGTCCATGCACACTCTCTACCCAGCACACGCACTGTGAGAGGTAACTTTTTTTATTTGTGTCACATTTTCAAAGGCTTTGCATGCACATCAGTCAATTTCAGAAAATAAATAATGAAGTGCAACACAGTGAGAAAACACTGCACAACAAGCACATATATGTAACTGTGCCAACTCAAAACCTGCAGTGTCCTTTCTCCACTAATACAAATGCGCACATTATTAGTGCTGCAACTCTGTGCAATGACTCATTCTGAGCCTCATATGTCTGTATATTGTTTTTATTCCCCAAACTTGAAGGGCTGCAAAAGAACTACAAACATATGTGTTAGCAATGGGATGTTTAGTTGGCAGAGGTATACACCCTTGTCCAAATAGTGATCACAATCCTATTCAAGGTAAGTCACACACAATACAAATTATCCTGTGCCCACCCTCTGATACCATGGCACTGAGCAGTCAGGCTTAACTTAGAAAGCAAGGTGTGAAGTATTTGTGCAATAAATCATGCAATAACAGAGTAAGAACACCACAAAAAGACATCACACAGGTTTAGAAAAATATAGGATATTTATCTGAATAATTTAAAGTCAAAATTATAAAGATTTGATAATCACAAGTTGAAATATTACTTTTGTAATGATAAAAAGAGTCTTAAGTTCTTAAAAGCAACAATTGTCTCATGCAAGCACAAAGTACCTGGTTTGCATCAGAATTACATGCATGAAGACCGCAGAGGTGGAGATGCATTGAAAAAAGTAGGTGTGCGTCGGTTTTCCGGACACACACAGATGATGTGTTGATTCTTTTCCATGTGGCAAGGGCTTTGCATCAATTTCCGGAGTGCAGGCTTGAATCCTCTTTGCGATGCAGGGTCTTTTGACACCCAGGGATGATGCGTGGAAATGCTGGTCATGCGGGGCGAAGTCACAGCTGTTGCGCCGATCCAGTGGGTGATGCACCAGAATTTCTGCCACACAGCTGGTGCTGTGTCGATTCCTCTCGTAGGAAGTTGGGCTGCGTCGTTCCGGCTCAGCGATGCGTCGATCTGGTGGGTTGTGCGTCTAAGTTCCGGTCTCAACGTTGGAGCTGTGTCTATCTACATTCGGGGAGCCGGGCGGTGTTGTTCCGGTTCGGCAATGCAGTGATTTTCTCACCGCTGGACAGGCTGTGCATCGATTCCGGCAGGTTGTGCATCGATTTTCACTGCACAAGGAGTTTCTTTGCAGAGATGAAATCTTTTTGGACCTGAGACATCAAGAAACAGGAGGAAAGCTCAATCCAAGCCCTAGGAGAGCACTTCTCAGCAGAGTCAGAGGCCAGCAAGGCAGCAGGGCAACAGCAAGGCAGCAGTCCTTTACAGCAAAGCAGTCCAGGTGAGTCCTTTGGGCAACCAGGCAGCTTCTCTTGGCAGGCTGCAGGTTCTGATGCAGAGTGTCTGTCCCAAGAAGTATCTGATTTGGTACAGTTTATACACCCAAAAGTGCCTTTGACGTGGGGGAGACTACAAAGAGTGGTTTTGAAGTGCACAAGTTCGCCTTTCAGTACAGCCCTGTCTGTCAGGGTCCCAGTAGGGGGTTTGGTATTCCTTTGTGTGAGGGCAGGCCACTGAACTTTGAAAAGTAAGTGCCAGGCCCTACACCCTTCCAGGTCAGGGAAACCCATTCGGTATGCAGATGTGTGCAGGTTTGACTGAGCATCCTGTGTTTATGGTTGTCTGGGAGCTATCAACCAGTCCAGCCCAGACGTGGACTGGAGAAGGGCTGTAAGGCACACAAGGATTTAAGTGACCAGAAATGCTCACTCTCTAAAAGTAGCATTTCTAAAATAAAATAGTAATATTAAATCCAACCTCACCAGCCAGCAGGATTTTGTATTACCATTCTGGCCATACTAAATATGACATGTTTACCCCTTTCTAATCTGAATCTACCACTCAAACAGTTTATGAGGGTAGCCCTAATGTTAGCCTATGAGATGAGCAGGCCTCACAGCAGTGGAAAATGAATTTTGGAGTTTTCCACCACCAGGACATGTAAAACACACAGATATATGTCCTGCCTTTTACCTACACAGCACCCTGCCCTCTGGGTTACCTCGGGCCTACCTTAGGGGTTACATATAGGTAGAAAAAGTGGAGTTTAGGGCTTGGCAAGTCGAAGTAGCAGTGAAACTGCACACACAGGACTTGTAATGGCAGGCCTGAGACATGGTTACGGGGCTACGGGGTTACGGGGCTACTTATGTCGGTGGCACAACCAGTGCTTTAGGCCCACTTCAATCTACAGGCCCTGGGCATACATAGTGCACTTTACTAGGGACTAACTACCAGTAGATCAAATATGCCAATTGGGTATGAACCAATGTTACCATATTTTAAGGGAGAGGGCATATGCACTTTAGCACTGGTTAGCAGTGGTAAAGTGCGCAGAGTCCTAAAACCAGCAAAAACCGTATCAAAAAGTGGAGGGAGGCAGGTAAAACGTTGGGGGTGACTACCCTAAGGCTGTCAAGTCTAACAATATAAAATAAAAACCACAGTGCCCATGTGTGGAGAACTGTGGCCCGCATTTAAGAAAAGTTGCGCTGCATCCAATGCAGGTCTACTTTTCTAGCGCCACTTAGCGCCACCTACCGTCACCTTGTGTGCACTGTATTTAATATAGGCACACCATGGGGCAGGGTAGGGGCAATAGCATCAAAGGTTTTGATGCTATTGATGTACTGTGCAGGATTAATGCCAAAAGGTATGGGGCAACACCCCCCTTGTGTACATTATGTCAGGGGCAGGCACAATGTGGCTCAAGGAGGTGCTAGGCCCTATGTTTGCACAATGAAGGTAGACCCGCTGCCTTACAAATGTTTTTTTCACTTTGAAGTTGGACATGGGGCTGAATATAGATAGAAACAATCTTCAACAGTACTCACTTTTGATTTCCTTATCAACCCTGGGCTCCTCTCTATGCCATATGCTGTTCTGTAAAACCTTCTTTGCTCTATCTGCCAAATCTTCAATGTTATTAATCCATAACGTGCACACTACAGGGTCATACACCAATCAATCACACAGCTGAATGTATCATCTGAGTCGGCTGTGAGTGGGGGGTACTGCAAAGTAATAATGTGTAACGTGGCCTACTATTAGAATGCTGAGAATACTTCAGCCAACCATAGTGAAGACACAGAGAATTGAAAAGTGCTGATTTGCTATAAAATCAGCATGGGCCCCTGTCTAAGCCATCTTGTTACTAAGGATGTGTGGTAAACTCCACCACATGGTCGATGGCAGAGTTTTTGCCAAATCCCATCTCCAAGAGGAGGGCGGAATGGGCAAAACTCTGCAAACTCCAGCAGTGAAGCAGAGTTTACCACCCACCCCTAGTCACCATACTTCTTCGAAAATCTCTCCCTCCCTTGTACGGTCTTACAAAACCTGGTCTGTCAATGCAGGGTGTTAGGTAGTTGCCAAGCTTGGGGTTAGCCCAAAGGTGTTCAAAGTGGGCTCTGTTTTTACTCCAACAGACATCAAGATCCCCTTCCCCCACCTCGTCCACCGGCGCCTTACAGATCTCTGGACATCTTACTGAATCTTGGCAGAGACTGTAATCTATGTTCTGATGAGGTCCTGGGCCACAAAGGTCCCAGTGATGCTCAAAATAACAAGGATAGGGCCCTCCGCTGGGATATCTGTGATGACCATGGTCTACAGGACATTTAGGCCCTCATTACAACCTTGGCGGAAAATGCCACCTACCACCACGCTGATGGCTGCTAACATACCGTGACCATGGCGCCACAGGTATTATGACCCACACAGAGAATACCGCCACAATACAGACACCCACACAAGTCCGCCACACCAAAGGTCAGTGATAAACTGGCGATAGCAAAACCCACACCGTCACGCCAACAGTAACACGCCCACAGTATCACGACCCACGAATCAACGAGGCGGTCTTTCAACCGCGGTAAACCATTGCGGTACACACTGCCGTGCTCAAAATGCACACACACTTACAAAGCCACTCCACATTGGACAATTCGAAATACACGCACCTGATACACATACACACACCACACCTCATGCTCACACTTATACCACTATAAAACACACACCCACATTACCCACAGCCCTTTCAATGAAAAAAATTGAACAACAGAGAGAGAAAAGCAAAAAGCACACCTTCACTCAGAGGCACAGAACACCATCACTCATACACCATCCACGCATATCACATTTTACATCACAACACATCACTGCACACATCACCTCACACATATCACTCACACCACATCATGGCACCTCAAAGACACCCCAGGTTTTCTGAGGAAGAGCTAAGGGTCATGGTCGAGGAAATCATCCGGGTAGAGCCACAGCTATTCAGATCACAGGTGCAGCAGACCTCCATTGCAAGGAAGATGGAGCTATGGCGGAGAATCGTGGACAGGGTCAACGCCATGGGACAGCATCCAAGAACCAGGGATGACATCAGGCGGAGTTGGAACGACCTACGGGGGAAGGTGCGTTCCGTGGTATCAAGACATCAGATTGTGGTACAAAGGACTGGCGGTGGACACACACCTCCTCCCCCACAACTAACAACATGGGAGGAGCAAGTCTTAGTGATCATGCATCCAGAGGGCCTCGCAGGTGTAGCAGGAGGCCTGGACTCTGGTAAGGCAAATCTTTACTACTGTATCCCCCCCACCCTACCTGCATGCCGTCACTAACTCCTGCCCCTACCCTCACCCCCATCACTCCACCACCTCACATATATCCCACTAGCACAACCCACACATCCCAATACCAAGCCCTGCATGTAACACCAATGCATGGACCCCCATCACAGACCTGCATTGACACCCATCACCACAGCATGCACACTGGAGAGACTCACCCAGCTCACACAATCAGCTATCACACAAGGCCAATGCAACAGGGAAAGCACAATTCTATAAGGGAAACACACCCATTGCACAAGATGGCACACACAGATACAATAACAATGCATTTGCATCCCAACAGGACCCCTACCCAATGTCACCGGACAGAAGGTGCCAGCTACATCCAGTCCCCCCACAGAAGAGGCCCACAGTGATGACAGCAGCTCTGCATGCCTGGATCAGGATGACCAGCCTGGCCCATCTCGGACCTCTGGACATTTGGTTCCCCTGCCACAGTCCCAACCCATCACAGAGCCTCACCCCTCAGAAAACACCACCACAGCAACTACCCAGCGGGCCCATGCCACTGTCCCCAGGACACGTCAATCAGCAGTGGGTCCACCACTACAGGGACCCCAGGCAACCCCACTAACCCAGGACAATCAGGGACCTGGGGTCAGTGGTAGTTGGCACACTGTTCAGGGGACAGAGGCACAGGAAAACAGGGAAGCTGGGAGGACTGCTGTGTGACAGGGGGAGGACAGGCCCAGGGAACCGACCTGGCACGAGGCACTCGCAAACATCATGGGAGCATACCACCGTTTCTAGGAGACCATGGGCACGCTACTGGCCAAGTTTCAGGAGGCCCAACGGCTGCAGGAGGGACAGTACATGGGGACCAGGGATGACCTTACCAAAATCTACACCATCCTGGTCACCATAGCAGGGGTGCTGGCTGATATGGGCAAGACCATGAGGGAGACAGTGGCTCAACAAAGGGCCCCTGACACTAGCCAAACCGAGGAACAGCCTTCCACCTCTGCCGGCGCTAGTGGACAGGAGGCACTGCCACAGGACCAACAGGCCACCAGCACCCCATGCCCTGCAGAAGGAGAACCACCCCGCAAACGGTCCCTGCGATCCAGGCAGAAGACAGAGAACATTGCCAAGACCCCGCCAGGAAATAGGACTCTCCTGATTGTCACCCTTCTGTCCCACTCTGTTTCATGTCCACCTTGAACTGACATTGCTCCACATCCTATGCCCCTTTGGACATTGCACCTGTGATACCAAGAGACTGGACTCTGCCATGGACCTTCCTCCAACATCACCCCAGCCTCTTGCACATACCCCTATACTCATTAGCAGCTAAATTAACATCCTTTAATCAAATACCAATCAGGAGTCAGTCTGATTCACAAATTTATTACTACAACATTAGCAAAGCATTGCAAGGTATATGTTCATATACTCATACCAATGTATGACAGTTCTTGGGCAGCAGTATAAATTGAAGAATGTAGAATGGGGTAGACAGATCTGAGAAAAGGAAATCCAAAGGGAACAGTCAGTGTCCATAGAAAGAGGTTACGAGGCTGCCATGTGCAATGTCCTAAAGTTAACTGATATGTGAAGAGGAGTTACAGTCTCTTACCTGTGTGTCACTGGAAGTACTGTAGGATGATGTTTGTCCTGTTGTCAACATCTTCTTCCTCTGCCTCCTCTTCCTCACTGTCCACAGGCTCCACCGCTGCCACAGCACCATCACCAGGCTCATCCTCCTACAGAAAAGGCACCTGGCATCTCAATGCCAGGTTGTTCAACATAAAGCATGCCACGATGATCTGGCACACCTTCTTCGGTGAGTAGTACAGGGAGCCACCTGACAGATGGAGGCACCGGAATCTGGCTTTCAGGAGGCCGAATGTCCTCTCAATAATCCCCCAAGTTCGCCCATGTGCCTCATTGTAGCATTCCTCTGCCCTTGTCCTGGGATTCCTCACTGGGGTCAGTAGCCATGACAGGTTGGGGTAACGAGAGTCACCTGCAAATTTTGAGGGACAATTGTGAGACACACACTGACGCTTAGGGACAACCCCATACCCAGACACCTACTCATACTGTGTGGGGACCTTGGGCTCACCTATTAGCCACACCCGGTGCCTCTGGAGTTGGCCCATGACATGAGGGATACTGCTATTGCACAAGATATAGGCATCATGCACAGAGCCAGGATACTTGGCATTCACATGGGAGATGTACTGGTCCACCAAACACACCATTTGCACATTCATCGAATGGTAGCTTTTTCTATTTCGGTACCCTTGTTCATTTCTCCGGGGTGGGGACAAATGCTACATGGGTACCATCAATGGTGCCAGTGATGTTGGGGATGTGTCCCAGGGCATAGAAGTCAGATTTCACTGTGGCCAAATCCTCCACCTGGGGGAACACGATGAAGCTGCGCATATGTTTCAGCAGGGCAGACAACACCCTGCTCAACACATTTGAGAACATTGGCTGAGACAAACCTGATGTCATGGCCACTGTACTCTGGAAGGAGCCACTTGCCAGGAAATGGAGCACTGACAGGACCTGCACAAGAGGGGGGATACCTGTGGGCTGGCAGATACCTGACATCAGGTTTGGCTCCAATTGGGCACACAGTTCTTGGATTGTGGCACAATCAAGTCTGTATGTGATTATAATGTGTCTGTCCTCCATTGTCGACAGGTCCACCAGGGGTCTGTACACTGGAGGAAGCCGCCACCTCAAATGCTGTCTCAGCGGTTGGAGCCTATGGAAGAGAACGGTGAGCAGAAGGTCATGTACCACATAGATAGCACAACTGTGTCAGAATTAATGTTACAGTAGCCATGTGTCAATGCGTGAGTCAGTATATGTCCCAATATGTGTTGTGACGCAGTTAGGTGCCATGCCATGTGCTCACCTGAAATGGCAGCTGCCTGACTTGTGAGGAGGGACAAGGGGAAATGAGGTATCTGCGCTTGCATTGTGCAGCCTCGCGGTAGGCGGTGAAAGACCACCGCACATCTCTGAATTGGTTATCATTGGGCCCATGGGTCCTAGGAGCCAATGGCGATGTACGCACGCGGTGACGGTACGCCCTGCCACAGACGTCACCGCCATTTTCTACCCATTCACTCACTTGATACCTGACCATCAACAGGAGAGGACCTACACTGCAAGTGCTGCTGTGACCTGTGTCTGGAAGCGACAATGGCTACAGTGTCTGGGGAAAGGGCCCCTGCCTTCACTGCGGAGGAGTTGGACAAACTGGTGGATGGGGTCCTCCCCCAGTACAAGCTACTCTACGGTCCTCCAGACAAACAGGTGAGTACACTGTGAGCATGATGTGTGCGCAATGCCTGTTTGGAGTGGTGTGGATGGAAGCCACATGTTCGGGGGTGGCCTGAGTGCTACATGTGAGGTGGTCAGTGTATGTGCGTCAGGACATGGGTGGGAACTAGTGGGCAATGAGTGTCACGGTACGGAT
Source organism: Pleurodeles waltl (assembly GCF_031143425.1). Classification (NCBI taxonomy): domain Eukaryota; kingdom Metazoa; phylum Chordata; class Amphibia; order Caudata; family Salamandridae; genus Pleurodeles; species Pleurodeles waltl. Next base: position 1,076,793,034 of record NC_090448.1, on the reverse strand, counting down.
GGGTGATGAATCAAATTTTTCCACTCTGTTTACCCTCTAGGTCATCGCCCACCAGAAGAAGGGTATTTGGCATGCCATCGCCAAAGAGGTGCGGACCCTGGGGGTCTATCACAGGCGGAGCACCCACTGCCGCAAGAGATGGGAGGACCTGTGCCGCTGGAGCAAGAAGCTGGGGCTGGCCTCCCAACGTGGAAGGGGTGCCCATCGCACCATGACCCCCCTGATGTTCCGCATCTTGGCGGTGGCCTATCCGGAGTTGGATGGGCGCTTGAGGGCATCACAGCAGCCACAAAGGGGTGAGTACAGTTTCAGAAAGCTGTCTTTGCGCGCTTTAGGAACTAGTTGGGTGGGGGATGTGGGCTGTGGGTTCCCATAGGCCAGGGCGATCATGGCAGGGTAGGTCCCTTGTTTGCAGGCTCAGAAGCACCCCTGCCCCAATGGTACAATTGGGCAACTACTAGTGTGCAGGGTCCTGTGGTTGTCAGGTGTGCAGATGCTGGCGTTAGGCATTGTACCCCATGTGCTGGTGACTACCATAGGGAGTGGTCGGGCAAGGCCTAGTGCATGGGGCAGCTCAGTGTGTGTTGTGTCCACCAACGTAGTGGTGTTGCTGGGATTGACCATGTGTGTCCTCTGTCTTTCCCCCCTTCTTGTTTTGTCACCCTGTCCTTGTGTGCATTAGCATCATCTGGCGGAGGAGCTGAGGCACTGGCGATGGAGGGAGCTGCATCCCACATGGCCCATGAGGGTGAATCAATGGAGGGTGAAGACACCAGTGGGACGGAGGGTGAGAGGGGCTCCACGATGGGGACAGGAGGGGAGACTAGTGACAGCAACTCCTCCTCTGAAGGAAGCTTCTGTGCCCACCCCAACAACAGGTATAGCCGCCACCCCCCCCTACCAGCACTCCCCTCCCAGCAGCCCCTCAGCGTGTTTCCCGTGCCCGCTCACCCAGGAGGGTGGGCATCTCCTTCGTGCCAGGCACCTCAGGCCCTGCCCCAGTCAGCCCTGCTGCCCTCAGTGAGGAGGCTATTGACCTCCTGAGATCCCTCACTGTTGGGAAGTCAACCATTCTGAATGCCATCCAGGGTGTCGAGAGGCATTTCAACAAACAAATGAATACCTGGAGGGCATTCATTCTTGTATGGTGGCCGAACAGAGAGCGTTTCAGGCTCTGGCGTCAGCACTGATGGCAGCCATTGTCCCTGTGTCCAGCCTCCCCCTCCAACTTCTACTACCCAGATCCAATCCCCTCTACCTCACCCTATCCCAAGCATACCTTCAGACCAGCATGCACACACATCAACACACAAAAGTGGCTCAGGAAAACATAGGCACACACACAAGCACCATACCCATGCACACATACCAACATCCACTGCCTCAACTGTGTCCCCTCCTCGTCGTCCTCCAGCTCCCTCCCAGTATCGTCTCCACTCACACCTGCATGCAGTACATCATCAGCCACTGCCTCCATCACCAGCACGCCCATCACAACACACCGCTCACAAGCAATCACCACCCCCACAGCCATTCACACATCCCCTGTGTCCTCTCCACGTGTGTCTGTGAGCCCGCCTCCCAAGGTACACAAATCCAGGCACACACCCACTCAACAGCCATACACCTCACAACAGTATCCAGACCATGCACCTTCACCCAAACTCACCAGACGTACACCTCCTACAACCACTACCTCTTCCTCCACTCCCACACCCCCTCTATCTTCCCGTCCCAGTGTGTCTAAAAAACTTTTCCCAGCTAACATTAACCTCTTCCCTGCACCTCCCCCCATCCTTCCCCAAGGGCCAAATTGTTTAGATCCCAGCCCAGCACCTCAGCCACCAAATCTGCAACCACTGTGGTCCCTGCAAGTCTGGGAGGCTCGAAGGGGGCACCCGTCAGAGCTGCCAGTGTGCCACCTACAGATGGGAAGGACCACCCGATTCTGCCACCTGCCAAGGTCAAGAAGGGGCTGTGAGAAGGTAGCCTCTTTCTAGCCTTGTTACCCCCACTTTTGGCCTGTTTGTGAGTGTATGTCAGGGTGTTTGTCACTGTTTTCACTGTCTCACTGGGATCCTGATAGCCAGGCCTCAGTGCTCATAGTGAAAACACCATGTTTTCAGTATGGTTGTTATGTGTCACTGGGATCCTGCTGGTCAGGACCCCAGTGCTCATAGGTTTGTGGCCTATATGTATGTGTCACTGGGACCCTGTCACACAGGGCCCCAGTGCTCATAGGTGTGCATGTATATGTTCCCTGTGTGGTGCCTAACTGTCTCACTGAGGCTCTGCTAACCAGAACCTCAGTGGTTATGCTCTCTCATTACTTTTAAATTGTCACTAACAGGCTAGTGACCATTTTTACCAATTTACATTGGCTTACTGGAACACCCTTATAATTCCCTAGTATATGGTACTGAGGTACCCAGGGTATTGGGGTTCCAGGAGACCCCTATGGGCTGCAGCATTTCTTTTGCCACCCATAGGGAGCTCTGACAATTCTTACACAGGCCTGCCACTGCAGCCTGAGTGAAATAACGTCCACGTTATTTCACAGCCATTTTACACTGCACTTAAGTAACTTATAAGTCACCTATATGTCTAACCTTTACCTGGTAAAGGTTAGGTGCAAAGTTACTTAGTGTGAGGGCACCCTGGCACTAGCCAAGGTGCCCCCACATTGTTCAGAGCCAATTCCCTGAACTTTGTGAGTGCGGGGACACCATTACACGCGTGCACTACATAGGTCAATACCTATATGTAGCTTCACCATGGTAACTCCGAATATGGCCATGTAACATGTCTATGATCATGGAATTGCCCCCTCTATACCATCCTGGCATAGTTGGCACAATCCCATGATCCCAGTGGTCTGTAGCACAGACCCTGGTACTGCCAAACTGCCCTTCCTGGGGTTTCACTGCAGCTGCTGCTGCTGCCAACCCCTCAGACAGGCAGCTGCCCTCCTGGGGTCCAGCCAGGCCTGGCCCAGGATGGCAGAACAAAGAACTTCCTCTGAGAGAGGGTGTGACACCCTCTCCCTTTGGAAAATGGTGTGAAGGCAGGGGAGGAGTAGCCTCCCCCAGCCTCTGGAAATGCTTTGTTGGGCACAGATGTGCCCAATTCTGCATAAGCCAGTCTACACCGGTTCAGGGACCCCTTAGCCCCTGCTCTGGCGCGAAACTGGACAAAGGAAAGGGGAGTGACCACTCCCCTGACCTGCACCTCCCCTGGGAGGTGTCCAGAGCTCCTCCAGTGTGCTCCAGACCTCTGCCATCTTGGAAACAGAGGTGCTGCTGGCACACTGGACTGCTCTGAGTGGCCAGTGCCACCAGGTGACGTCAGAGACTCCTGCTGATAGGCTCCTTCAGGTGTTAGTAGCCTTTCCTCTCTCCTAGGTAGCCAAACCCTCTTTTCTGGCTATTTAGGGTCTCTGTCTCTGGGGAAACTTTAGATAACGAATGCATGAGCTCAGCCGAGTTCCTCTGCATCTCCCTCTTCACCTTCTGATAAGGAATCGACCGCTGACCGCGCTGGAAGCCTGCAAACCTGCAACATAGTAGCAAAGACGACTACTGCAACTCTGTAACGCTGATCCTGCCGCCTTCTCGACTGTTTTCCTGCTTGTGCATGCTGTGGGGGTAGCCTGCCTCCTCTCTGCACCAGAAGCTCCGAAGAAATCTCCCGTGGGTCGACGGAATCTTCCCCCTGCAACCGCAGGCACCAAAAAGCTGCATCTCCGGTCCCTTGGGTCTCCTCTCAGCACGACGAGCGAGGTCCCTCGTATCCAGCGACACCGTCCAAGTGACCCCCACAGTCCAGTGACTCTTCAGCCCAAGTTTGGTGGAGGTAAGTCCTTGCCTCACCTCGCTGGGCTGCATTGCTGGGAACCGCGACTTTGCAAGCTTTTCCGGCCCCTGTGCACTTCCGGCGGAAATCCTGTGTGCACAGCCAAGCCTGGGTCCACGGCACTCTAACCTGCATTGCACGACTTTCTAAGTTGGTCTCCGGCGACGTGGGACTCCTTTGTGCAACTTCGGCGAGCACCGTTTCACGCATCCTCGTAGTGCCTGTTTCTGGCACTTCTCCGGGTGCTACCTGCTTCAGTGAGGGCTCTTTGTCTTGCTCGACGTCTCCTCTCTCTGCAGGTCCAATTTGCGACCTCCTGGTCCCTCCTGGGCCCCAGCAGCGTCCAAAAACGCCAAACGCACGATTTGCGTGTAGCAAGGCTTGTTGGCGTCCATCCGGCGGGAAAACACATCTGCACGACTCTCCAAGGCGTAGGGGATCCATCCTCCAAAGGGGAAGTCTCTAGCCCTTGTCGTTCCTGCAGTATTCACAGTTCTTCAGCCTAGTAAGAGCTTCTTTGCACCAACCGCTGGCATTTCTTGGGCATCTGCCCATCTCCGAGCTGCTTGTGACTTTTGGACTTGGTCCCCTTGTTCCACAGGTACCCTCAGTCAGGAATCCATCGTTGTTGCATTGCTGATTTGTGTTTTCCTTGCATTTTCCCTCTAACACGACTATTTTGTCCTTAGGGGAACTTTGGTGCACTTTGCACTCACTTTTCAGGGTCTTGGGGAGGGTTATTTTTCTAACTCTCACTATTTTCTGATAGTCCCAGCGACCCTCTACAAGGTCACATAGGTTTGGGGTCCATTCGTGGTTCACATTCCACTTTTGGAGTATATGGTTTGTGTTGCCCCTATCCCTATGTTTCCCCATTGCATCCTTTTGTAACTATACATTGTTTGCACTGTTTTCTAAGACTATACTGCATATTTTTGCTATTGTGTATATATAACTTGTGTATATTTCCTATCCTCTCACTGAGGGTACACTCTAAGATACTTTGGCATATTGTCATAAAAATAAAGTACCTTTATTTTTAGTATAACTGTGTATTGTGTTTTCTTATGATATTGTGCATATGACACTAAGTGGTACTGTAGTAGCTTCACACGTCTCCTAGTTCAGCCTAAGCTGCTCTGCTAAGCTACCATTATCTATCAGCCTAAGCTGCTAGACACCCTATACACTAATAAGGGATAACTGGGCCTGGTGCAAGGTGCAAGTACCCCTTGGTACTCACTACAAGCCAGTCCAGCCTCCTACATTGGTTGTGCAGCGGTGGGATAAGTGCTTGAGACTACTTACCACTCTTGTCATTGTACTTTTCATAAGAGAAAAATATACAAAACAAGGTCAGTGTATATACACATAGCCAAAAAGTTTTGCATTTCCTCTTTTCACTCTTTTCTAAGTGCTGAAAAGTACTCCTAAACTTTCAAAAAGTTCTTAAAAGTTTAAAAAGTTTTTTCTGTCTTTCCAAAAAGTTCTGAAAACTTTTTTCCCTTTTTCTATCACTTTAACTCTCTCAAAAAAATGTCTGGCACAGGAAAAAATGTTGAACTGTCCAAACTTGCATATGATCACCTTAGCTGGAAAGGAGAAAGGAGTCTCTGCATAGAGAGAGGTTTGAGTGTAGGGAAGAATCCTTCCTTAGAACTGTTAATTAATATGCTTAGAGTACAGGATAAGGCCATAAGTGCCCAATCTGTAGAAAAAGTAGCTAATGGTTCTCAATCTGATCCAGGGACTCCCCCAGGAAAAGGTTCAGGAAAGAAACTTCTCAGCCTGCCCATTACTAGACAGTCTAGCATAGTTGGTACAGAGGTTGAATCACACCATACTGATGGTGTGCTCTCACATTATGCTGGTAGCCAAGCTGTTAGGGTGCCCTCTGTAAGGGACAGGTCTCCTTCTGTTCATTCCCATCATACCTCTGTATCTAGAAATGTCCCTCCCACCCACCCTGATGACAGATTGTTAGAAAGGGAGCTCAATAGATTGAGAGTGGAACAAACCAGACTGAAGCTCAAGAAGCAACAGCTGGATTTGGATAGACAGTCTTTAGAAATAGAGAGGGAAAGACAGAAGTTGGGTTTAGATACCCATGGTGGCAGCAGCAGTATTCCCCATAGTCATCCTGCAAAAGAGCATGATTCCAGGAATCTGCACAAGATAGTTCCCCCTTATAAGGAGGGGGATGACATTAACAAGTGGTTTGCTGCACTTGAGAGGGCCTGTGCTGTACAGGATGTCCCTCAAAGGCAGTGGGCTGCTATCCTATGGCTATCATTTAGTGGAAAAGGTAGGGATAGGCTCCTTACTGTAAAAGAAAATGATGCCAATAATTTTACAGTTCTTAAGAATGCACTCCTGGATGGTTATGGCTTAACCACTGAACAGTACAGGATAAAGTTCAGAGAGACCAAAAAGGAGTCTTCACAAGACTGGGTTGATTTCATTGACCATTCAGTGAAGGCCTTGGAGGGGTGGTTACATGGCAGTAAAGTTACTGATTATGAAAGCCTGTATAACACAATCCTGAGAGAGCATATACTTAATAATTGTGTGTCTGATTTGTTGCACCAGTACCTGGTAGACTCTGATCTGACCTCTCCCCAAGAATTGGGAAAGAAGGCAGACAAATGGGTCAGAACAAGGGTGAACAGAAAAGTTCATACAGGGGGTGACAAAGATGGCAATAAGAAGAAAGATGGTGAAAAATCTCAAGATAAGCATGGGGATAAGGGTAAAACCAAAGATCCCACTTCAAATCTTAAACACTCTTCAGAGGGTGGGGATAAAACAAATTCTTCCTCTTCTTCCCAACCTGCACACATTAAAAAGCCTTGGTGCTTTGTGTGTAAAAATAGAGGCCATAGGCCAGGGGATAAGTCCTGTCCAGGTAAACCCCCTGAGCCTACCACCACTAATACATCAAGCTCTAGTGCCCCTAGCAGTAGTGGTACTAGTGGTGGGACTGCTGGCAACAGTCAAGCAAAGGGTGTAGTTGGGTTCACTTATGGGTCCATAGTGGAAACTGATGTAATCAGTCCCAAGACAGTTTCTGTCACACCTAGTGGCATTGGCCTTGCCACACTGGCTGCTTGTCCCCTTACAATGGATAAGTACAGGCAGACAGTTTCAATAAATGGTGTTGAGGCCTTGGCCTACAGGGACACAGGTGCCAGTTTCACTTTGGTGACTGAAAACCTAGTGCACCCTGATCAACACATCATTGGACAACAGTATAAGATTATTGATGTCCATAACTCCACTAAGTTTCTTCCCTTAGCTATAATTCAGTTTAGTTGGGGTGGAGTTACTGGCCCTAAGCAGGTGGTGGTATCACCTAGCTTACCTGTAGACTGTCTCTTAGGTAATGACCTAGAGGCCTCAGGTTGGGCTGATGTAGAGTTTTATGCCCATGCAGCCATGCTGGGCATCCCTGAGGAATTGTTCCCTCTCATTTCAAGTGAAATGAAAAAGCAAAGGAGAGAAGGCCTGAAAACTCAGGATCCCTCTCCATCAACAGGTAAAAAGGGTATCACAGTATCCCCTAACCACCCTACCATTCAGGATACTATTCCTGTGGTGGGAGAAACCTCTCCTGGGGTGGCACCTGTTCCAAGGGAATCATCAGCTGGCAAAGCTGGACTCCCTGAGGTGGAAGTACCTCTCTGTGGGATAACTAACATTGGTGAGAAAAACAGCACCATTTTAGTTAACATGGAGCATCCCTCCAACCCTCCCAGAGAAACTTTAGTGCAGAAACCCTGCACTACCTCACAACACTTAGGACAGCATCCCTGCCCTAGTGTGGAGCTCATAGTACAGCATCCCTGCCCTGCTCCAACTCAAGAGAAACAGCATCCCTGTTCTCTCTTCCAGCCAGATGGACAAAGTTTTTGCCCAGCTATGGCTTTTCTGAGACAGCATCCCTGTCTGGCATTTCCATCACTACAAATAGGTTCAGTGGACAATTCCCACTGCTCTAACCTAAAACTTACTGATAGAAACTCTGAAAATACATCTTCACATTGTTGCTTAGCTAAAAAACTTCAAACAGGGTGGTTTACATCCCCACAGGGAAGTAACCATATAGTGGATGATAAAGGGAGTAACCAGTCTATTGCAGAGCTACTCTCTACTTATCACCACTTAGACAATAAAGTCTCAACTGGCCAAGGTTAGCCTTATGGTCCTTCGTTTGGGGGGGGTTGTGTGAGAAGGTAGCCTCTTTCTAGCCTTGTTACCCCCACTTTTGGCCTGTTTGTGAGTGTATGTCAGGGTGTTTGTCACTGTTTTCACTGTCTCACTGGGATCCTGATAGCCAGGCCTCAGTGCTCATAGTGAAAACACCATGTTTTCAGTATGGTTGTTATGTGTCACTGGGATCCTGCTGGTCAGGACCCCAGTGCTCATAGGTTTGTGGCCTATATGTATGTGTCACTGGGACCCTGTCACACAGGGCCCCAGTGCTCATAGGTGTGCATGTATATGTTCCCTGTGTGGTGCCTAACTGTCTCACTGAGGCTCTGCTAACCAGAACCTCAGTGGTTATGCTCTCTCATTACTTTTAAATTGTCACTAACAGGCTAGTGACCATTTTTACCAATTTACATTGGCTTACTGGAACACCCTTATAATTCCCTAGTATATGGTACTGAGGTACCCAGGGTATTGGGGTTCCAGGAGACCCCTATGGGCTGCAGCATTTCTTTTGCCACCCATAGGGAGCTCTGACAATTCTTACACAGGCCTGCCACTGCAGCCTGAGTGAAATAACGTCCACGTTATTTCACAGCCATTTTACACTGCACTTAAGTAACTTATAAGTCACCTATATGTCTAACCTTTACCTGGTAAAGGTTAGGTGCAAAGTTACTTAGTGTGAGGGCACCCTGGCACTAGCCAAGGTGCCCCCACATTGTTCAGAGCCAATTCCCTGAACTTTGTGAGTGCGGGGACACCATTACACGCGTGCACTACATATAGGTCACTACCTATATGTAGCTTCACCATGGTAACTCCGAATATGGCCATGTAACATGTCTATGATCATGGAATTGCCCCCTCTATACCATCCTGGCATAGTTGGCACAATCCCATGATCCCAGTGGTCTGTAGCACAGACCCTGGTACTGCCAAACTGCCCTTCCTGGGGTTTCACTGCAGCTGCTGCTGCTGCCAACCCCTCAGACAGGCAGCTGCCCTCCTGGGGTCCAGCCAGGCATGGCCCAGGATGGCAGAACAAAGAACTTCCTCTGAGAGAGGGTGTGACACCCTCTCCCTTTGGAAAATGGTGTGAAGGCAGGGGAGGAGTAGCCTCCCCCAGCCTCTGGAAATGCTTTGTTGGGCACAGATGTGCCCAATTCTGCATAAGCCAGTCTACACCGGTTCAGGGACCCCTTAGCCCCTGCTCTGGCGCGAAACTGGACAAAGGAAAGGGGAGTGACCACTCCCCTGACCTGCACCTCCCCTGGGAGGTGTCCAGAGCTCCTCCAGTGTGCTCCAGACCTCTGCCATCTTGGAAACAGAGGTGCTGCTGGCACACTGGACTGCTCTGAGTGGCCAGTGCCACCAGGTGACGTCAGAGACTCCTGCTGATAGGCTCCTTCAGGTGTTAGTAGCCTTTCCTCTCTCCTAGGTAGCCAAACCCTCTTTTCTGGCTATTTAGGGTCTCTGTCTCTGGGGAAACTTTAGATAACGAATGCATGAGCTCAGCCGAGTTCCTCTGCATCTCCCTCTTCACCTTCTGATAAGGAATCGACCGCTGACCGCGCTGGAAGCCTGCAAACCTGCAACATAGTAGCAAAGACGACTACTGCAACTCTGTAACGCTGATCCTGCCGCCTTCTCGACTGTTTTCCTGCTTGTGCATGCTGTGGGGGTAGCCTGCCTCCTCTCTGCACCAGAAGCTCCGAAGAAATCTCCCATGGGTCGACGGAATCTTCCCCCTGCAACCGCAGGCACCAAAAAGCTGCATCTCCGGTCCCTTGGGTCTCCTCTCAGCACGACGAGCGAGGTCCCTCGAATCCAGCGACACCGTCCAAGTGACCCCCACAGTCCAGTGACTCTTCAGCCCAAGTTTGGTAGAGGTAAGTCCTTGCCTCACCTCGCTGGGCTGCATTGCTGGGAACCGCGACTTTGCAAGCTTCTCCGGCCCCTGTGCACTTCCGGCGGAAATCCTGTGTGCACAGCCAAGCCTGGGTCCACGGCACTCTAACCTGCATTGCACGACTTTCTAAGTTGGTCTCCGGCGACGTGGGACTCCTTTGTGCAACTTCGGCGAGCACCGTTTCACGCATCCTCGTAGTGCCTGTTTCTGGCACTTCTCCGGGAGCTACCTGCTTCAGTGAGGGCTCTTTGTCTTGCTCGACGTCTCCTCTCTCTGCAGGTCCAATTTGCGACCTCCTGGTCCCTCCTGGGCCCCAGCAGCGTCCAAAAACGCCAAACGCACGATTTGCGTGTAGCAAGGCTTGTTGGCGTCCATCCGGCGGGAAAACACATCTGCACGACTCTCCAAGGCGTAGGGGATCCATCCTCCAAAGGGGAAGTCTCTAGCCCTTGTCGTTCCTGCAGTATTCACAGTTCTTCAGCCTAGTAAGAGCTTCTTTGCACCAACCGCTGGCATTTCTTGGGCATCTGCCCATCTCCGAGCTGCTTGTGACTTTTGGACTTGGTCCCCTTGTTCCACAGGTACCCTCAGTCAGGAATCCATCGTTGTTGCATTGCTGATTTGTGTTTTCCTTGCATTTTCCCTCTAACACGACTATTTTGTCCTTAGGGGAACTTTGGTGCACTTTGCACTCACTTTTCAGGGTCTTGGGGAGGGTTATTTTTCTAACTCTCACTATTTTCTGATAGTCCCAGCGACCCTCTACAAGGTCACATAGGTTTGGGGTCCATTCGTGGTTCACATTCCACTTTTGGAGTATATGGTTTGTGTTGCCCCTATCCCTATGTTTCCCCATTGCATCCTTTTGTAACTATACATTGTTTGCACTGTTTTCTAAGACTATACTGCATATTTTTGCTATTGTGTATATATAACTTGTGTATATTTCCTATCCTCTCACTGAGGGTACACTCTAAGATACTTTGGCATATTGTCATAAAAATAAAGTACCTTTATTTTTAGTATAACTGTGTATTGTGTTTTCTTATGATATTGTGCATATGACACTAAGTGGTACTGTAGTAGCTTCACACGTCTCCTAGTTCAGCCTAAGCTGCTCTGCTAAGCTACCATTATCTATCAGCCTAAGCTGCTAGACACCCTATACACTAATAAGGGATAACTGGGCCTGGTGCAAGGTGCAAGTACCCCTTGGTACTCACTACAAGCCAGTCCAGCCTCCTACAGGGGCCGGCAGTCAGCAGGGGAAAGTCGCACCACCCACCCAGCAAGGCATCATCCAAACACAAAGAGGACAGTGCCAAGGTCCCAGCTGCGACTAGCAAGGTGGGGAAGGGACACAAGATAAAGGCCAAGTCACCTTAGGGCACAAAGCCTTGTGGTGAGGGGCTGGTGACCACCATTTCCCCATGGATGCCAGTGATCTGTACCGCGGTCACCACCGCCACAACTACCGCCACCTGCACCACCATCTGCACCGCCACATGCCCAGCCGGTGCCATTACATCGGACGTCAGCAGCATTACCAGTGGGCAGCCATCCGAGGGTGCAGGTGACATCCTGGACCCTGGACACACCACATGAGGCACCACCACCAGCACTGGCACTAGCAGCAGTTTGCAGCCTAAGTCGCTGCAGGATGGAGAGTGGCTCTGCCTCCATGGAGTATCATGCTACCTGTTCCATGCACATCTCGTGGCTCAGACACCCAGGTGAGAGAATGGGAACTGCCACACCTCAGGTGCAGCATCACTGGGCATAATGCCCCCTCCAAAACCAGTGGAGATATGCATCCAATCCCCCAATCCTTGGCAGGATGAAGCACACTGGACACAATGCCCCCTCCAGAACCAGTGGAGACATGCATCCGCTTGAGAGACTGTGGCTTTGCACTCCCCAGGACCAAGCAGTGGGCAAACCACCCACTTGAGAAACTGTGGCTTTGAACTCCCCAGGACCAAGCAGTGGGCAAACCACCCACTTGAGAGACTGTGGCCTTGACCTCCCCAGGACATCGCTGTGGGCATGGAGCCACCTCGAGGAGCAGTGGCAGGTTACCATCTTCCGGCTGAGGTGCCCCCCCCTTCCCTTCCCCCTGAGGTGCCTGTGTTTTTTTGAGCTGATGCCCCTGCAGTGTTCTCTCCATTTTGAGGCAGGTGTCATGTGTGGGCTTCACCCATGCTTTTTGGGACCACTGGTCCACGGACATTTACAAGGGACAGTGTATGGCCTTGTGTACAGAATGTAAATATTTGTATATACTGAATATTTAAATATCTATTACTGTATCTGAATGTTCCAATATAACACTGGATCAACTCATTTCCTTTTGTCCTTGCGTTCTTCCAGGGGGTGACGGGGTGTATCAGTGATGTTGTTGGAGTTGTTAGTGTGTATGGTGTTGTGGGTGAGGTTGTTGGTGGGGGTGTTGCGTGCCGTGTGTGTGTCACACTCTTTTTCCTCCCCACTCCCTTGTGTACTAGGTGCAGTACTCACCATCGTCACCACCTTCGTTATACTTCCTGGTGTATGAGAAGAGACACCAAAATGGGGAGGATCTGCAATTCGGGCTCCATGGCGTCCTGGTTCTTTGTGGAGTGTCGGAAGGTGAGTGGTTCCCCATTGATGTACTGTTTCTGCCATGCTTTTGATGTTGTTGGTACCGCCCCGGATGAGCTGGTGGATTGGTGCTTTGTAATAGAGTGGGCAGTACATTGTCTTCCGCCTGTCTGTTGGCGGTTACCGCTGCGGTTATTGTTGCTACCGCCCTGGCGGTCAGAGTGTCAAAGTGGCTGTCTATGTTGGCGGTTTCCACTGTGGTTGTAATCCCATTTTTTTTTACCGCCAGCCTGTTGGCGGTGTTACCGCCACTTTAACACGGACCGCCAGGGTTGTAATGAGGGCCTTAGTGACTTCTTCATTCGACCAAAAGAGAATATATCTTCTTATCTGCGGTACATGGTACTCAGTCCTGCCTTGATTACTTCCTAATTTCCCAGCCAACTGTCTCTGTAGTGCTGGACTGCGTTATCTTGCCCAACTCCCTTTTGAACTATGCTCCTACCTGTCTAACTATTGACTGGAACATCCAGAAGCCCACTGTTCAATAACCATGGCAACTTAATGCTGCACATTTTAAAATGCCCAAGAAGAAAATCAGGCTGTAATCTCACATGCCCACATATGTCAATGACAGCAAGGACTCTGTGAGTCCCACCCAGCTTCTTTGGGCAGTGGCTAAGGCCACCCTCAGGTGTCAACTGAAGTGGAATGCTGCATTGGCCAACAAACTTAGGGCCTCATTTACAAGAAAATGGCACAGCGTGGTGCTGCAAGCAATTTTGCTGTGCCGAGCTGCGTCATTTCCAAAATGCAGGGATGTGCCTTATTTACCAGAATACGGTGCATCCCTGTGTTTTCCCTTGTGTCAGCATCAAATCAGCTGCCTGGCGCCAATGCAGGCACCCTTGCACCATTGTGGAAGGATGCCTGCATTGCAGGGTGATTATTTTTGTGCAGGAAGGGACACCTTCCTGCATAAAAGCAATCATTAATGAGGTTCTCCTCTTTGTGCTACTCCAACGCCACCACTGTGGAGGCATTAGTTTTTGGTGCTGACTCCGATTTATGTTTCCTTGTAAATCTGGGGCAGTGTCATAAAGCAACAGGTGTTGCGTGGGTATGCCCACAACAACACCCAATGCACGTCCCTTTTGCTGCAGAAAAGTATGTCAGGCTGGCCCATATTTACAAGGCGACTTTAAGCCATAAAAATGGCTTGTAAATATGGAGCAGAGCACAGCGTCACCCGAGCATCACAAAAAGTGGATTGTAAAGAAGCCCATTAGAGTGCAAACAAAGGTGATTCTAGAGCATGACTTCCAGGCCCATAACTGGACCTGCACCATGCAGACATCCCTCAAGAGTATACACCAACTGGAATGAGCTAAAATGGAGCATACCTCTCTAAACACATCACAAACAGAATACATGCTTTATAAACTAAGGCTCATATTTATGATTTTTCACGCAAAACTGCGTTAGCGCAGTTTTGCGTGAAAAAGTATAGCGCCGGCTAGAGCCATTCCAAGATGCCGGCCGGGCACCATATTTATGGGAAGGAGCTAGCCAGCGCTAATGCCCTGTTAGTGTCCTTATGTGGGGGAGGCATAGGGGAATCCAGAGCTTGTGCGCCGAATTATTGTGCTACACAGTTTAGAGGCAAAAAATGACTCTCAGCAGTGTAGCACCATTTTCTGGCACACAACCCCCATGGAGATGGCTCCTGTCTTAGTAAATACAGGAGCCATGCCCACCACCCCAATGGCCATGCCCAGGGGACGAATGTCTCCTGGGCATGGCCACTGGGGCCAATGCCAAGCAGGGAGCCCCAAGTCAGGGCCCCGGGCATGAACAATATAAAAAAATACTTACCGGGAATTACCTGGAATGGGTTCCCCCATCCTGTGGTGTCCCTCTGATGTGGGTGGGGGTGTCCTTAGGGCCAGGGAAGGGCACCTGTGGGCTCTTTCCATGGTCTCTGACCATGGTAATATGCCTACAGGTCCCCTAATGCCTGCCCATAGCCAGGCGTTAAATAATGGCGCTAAGCAAGCTTAGCGCCATTATTTAAGGCTCCCATCCCCCTGTGCTGGATTTTAGCATGGGAGGATAAATATGGCGCTAAGGACATATCATCCTTTTCCGGTCGGGAACACCTACCTTGCATCTCATTTACGCAAGGTAGGTTTTCACGTCGAGAAAATAAATATGGAGTTAGGTTTGTGCTGAATTAGCATTAAAAAAATGACGCTAATTCAGCACAAACCGAATATAAACATGGGGCTAAAAACCTATCACTATGAACATGGGAAGAAAGTGGGAAAGCTTTTAGCGCTCAACTGCGTCAAAGACAGGCCGCCGTGTCCATCCCGGTGATCAGAGATGATAAGGGAAGAGTCCTCTGGACCCCACAGCATATTGCCACCACCTTTGGGGCATACTATATCCAGCTCTATAAATCGGAATAGGACAGTGACACGGACAGGGTGAACTCCTTCCTTTGTGCTCTACCCTTCCCAAGCCTCAATACTGAGGGATGAGCACTGCTGGATGGGGAGATCTCTAAACAGGAGATAGCAAAGGCCACCTCATTGACTCATGCGCAATAAGGCATCAGGAAAAGAGGCTTCCCTGGGTGAATTTTATCACAGACTTCAGGAGGAGGCTGTTGATTGCCTACCTGCAGTCTTTTAGGAAGCTTAAAATACAGGTTCCCTTTCACACATGTACAACTGGTGCTGATTTCAGTCCTCCTAAAGCCTAAAAATGACCTGTCACTCTGCGGCAGCTACCGCCCTATTTCCCTCCTGAACAAAGACACAAAGATTCTTGCCAGCATATTGGCCCCTTGGCTTAAACGTGTGCTACCCATACTGGTCCATCAGTCCCAATTGGGGTTTGTTCTGGGATACTTGTCTTATGATCATCTCAGATCTCTACCACTCCTGCTCTCCCTGTCCAAGGACTCACCAGATGCAGATATAGACCTTTCATTGGATTCTGAAAAAGCCTTTAACTGCATTGAATTAGAGTACATGTTTTGTACATTGTGGAAGTTCGACATCAGCCACAGCTTTATATCAAATGTCGGGTGACTACACTTCTCCATCGCTGCATAGGTTAACTGCAGAGGCTTTCCCTCAGATCTGTTTCTGGTCCACAGGGGCACCTGTCAGAGTTTCCCCCTCTCCTTGCTATTTTTCTTGCAATTGATCCCCTGACTACTGCCATTCATCAAGACCCTAGTATCTCTGGCATATTCATGTCAGCGGGACAGTCAATACTGTTTTTCTACACAGATGACATTACTTAACCTAATGAAAGTGGATGCTTTCTTATCTGCCCTTATGTCCCTTACTGCGGATTTCTCTGCAATCTCGGGATATAAGATTACCTGGGAAAAGAATGAGGTTTTACCCATGACCAGATTTATGACCAGAGCAGCTATTGCAGACTCACCGGTCAAGTGGGTGCTGCAACGTTTCAAGTACTTGGGTATCCTTGTGCCCAGAGGCCTGGAGGGAATGGTTTCCATCAACCTGAACCACTCATCCCTCAGACCACCAGGGACTCCATCAAATGGACCCTCCATAACCTGTCCATGTGGGGGCATATACAGGCCTTGAAAATGGTGGTGCCCTCCTGCTCCAGTTATGTTCTGGACATTTCTCCAGTCATGGTAAAGATTAAAATACTTTGCTCGATTGACAAGGACTTATGCCTATCTGTCTGGGGAGTCATCCACCACCATTTAATCACTTCTAAATTGAATGCCCATCACCTTAATGGGGGCATGGGTCTGCCTAGTATTGGATTCATCACATGGCACTACACCTAGTACAACTATCCTCCATGAGAGCTGGGGCAGTTGATTCGCTGCTGTGTGTGTGGCTCGAATGGGACATGGCTGGCTCCAGCTGCAGTTTGGACCTTCTCTACTGTTACTGAACCCCCTCAGCACCTTCACCCAAACCTGTCATAAAAACCATAGGGATATGGAACAGAGCCCACAAACTTCTGAAATGGCACGCTCGTCTACACCTGCAGCCCCCATATGGAATAATGCCACCATACGGATGAAAGACTTTACCATGCTCTGGGAGATGTGCCCAAAGTCCGGGTTTAAGTATCTGAACGACCTCATGGCAGATGGTGCCATGAAGCCATTTGCACCTTGCTGGAGAAATTTCACCTCCCCGATTCACAACGCTGGTTTTATGGTCAACTTCAACACTGCCACCATTGTGTTCTTGGATTGAGGTATTGGCAACTCACTGACTCCCCCATTGCTCAGAACCATGACATCTGGAGCTCCTTCAAAGGGGTGATGTTGGGCTTCTACAATCTCATAGTTCAACACCTACATTTGTGGCCCCTTCTGGCCCTCCTCTGAGACACGTCAGAGGTGGCTCCAAACAAACTATGAGGAGCAGGACTGGAAGGAACTAATAGAGGATCTGGATAGAGAGACTCATAAGCTCATGAAGTTCTGTCTCTTTAAAATGATCCAGAATTGGTACTGGACACCGAGGAAGCTGGCAACTTCAGGCCTTCTCTCACAATGCTGGTGCTGTGCAGCATCTGACTGTGACATAACACATACTTTCTATGGCTCACCAGAGGTGCTACAGCTGTGGCTGCAAGTCGGATCCATGTGTAGAAGCTCTAATGATTTGTCACACACTCTACCATGCACTTTAATTATGCTGCATGACATAGTAGACATCTCTGGCCTCTCTGACCATGACCACAAACTGCTCACTATGGCGCTGACCACAGCCAGACTTTGCATCCTCTGGCAATGGAGATTGCCACAGTTGCCCTCTTGTGAAGACTGGCTGCCTGCAATGCACAAAGGAGCATTATATGAGCAGCTCAGATACTGCCTCCAGGAACACATGGATCTCTTTTCTGCTAGGTGGGCTCCCTTTCTCGACCTAGACCCACCATAACTCACCTTGTACATCTCTTATATCCTTGGCAATGTCAGAACCGTCAGACACATCGACCCTTAGCTGATCACAGTGGTTGTGGCAGACCAGATGGGCCTGTGTGAGCCCACCAGTGACAACCTTGGCCTGCAATTTTGAGGGAGGGATGCATGTCCCCCCCACCCACAACCTCAGATCTCCTTCCCCTCCTGTCTCACAGTTGGGGCTCCTAGGGCAACAATACCCCCCCTTCCTCTTCCCCTATATTGTCACGGGAGTGCTGTAGCCTTCTCCCTTTATTCACCTCCTTTACCCCACTTTCTTCCTTGACCACTCCCTCCCCCTTTTCTCCCCTGTGTGGGCCCTTTAAGATACACCCTACCCCATGCCCCCTCTTACATTTTTGCTCCTGATCCCCTTCGGTTCAGCCGCACATATAGATTTGTAGAGCTGCTTGTCCCCATCTCCCATGATAGGGGCTGGGACCACATCTGGGTACTCTGCATTTGAACTGACCCACTGCTTCCGGCTATTCAAATAGCTTCTTCTCAATTCCTTGTTGATTCATCTCTTCACTAGTGCCCCTCGTCTTAATTTTTTCTACGTGTAACGATATACAGCCCCAGTACTCATGTCATGAACCAATATCACCTGACATACTGTCCTTATGTATCAGAGTTCTGAATGTTGCCCATACTCCCTGGCTGCAATGTTGTTCTGTTTACCTTATCAGCCTTTAATTAAGAATTGAAACACAAAACAAAATCTGCGCCAAGGTGTGAGAGTATAAAGGCTGCTTGACCACTTTAATCTAAAACGGCACAGATGGTATCTGTAAATGCAACTAGCCCTGTTTTTAGCGCCATGCAGGGGTCAAGTTGAGGAGTCTTGCCTACACAAGATCGTATCTGCATATGAACCGCCTTCTCAATGACAGGATAGACATTGGATAAAGATGAGGATCTGCAGGTGGCACCCTTAAAAGATGGAAGAGCAATGCTTGCTTCCATTCTATAGGAACATGAGAAGAAGAAAGAATAAATATGGAAAACGGAGAATAAAATGGGGGGTATCTCATTAGTATTTACATTTTGCTCATTCGGAAACTTTCAACAATTAAATTGTTGAAATCTTACATTTTGGTACATCCTAAACTCTGATATAAATGTATACGTATTTGTTATTCAGGTGACGAGCTATGAGCGAGAATGTTTTGTGGGTTCTGAATCACAATGAATGTTTCCAGAGAGTTGGCCTTGCTACAACAGAGCCGTAGGCATGAACTTGACCTCTTTCCAATGTCCCATAGCGCAGATGCCGGTTGCTAAAGTTCTGATGATGTTTTCATACCAGTCAGGTCTCATGTTTACTCCCTCTGCTCTGCCCACGTGACATAACCGCCGGTGAGGTCCAATCAGGAGTCTTGCTCAAACTAGAGCATGTTTAGACATGCCTCTGTGACATCATTCCATGGCTTTATTCATTCCCACCGCCTGACCGGTTATTGATCCATTTCTGGCATTTTGACTGTGGTGCTAGTTGTGTTCGTAAAGTACATGAAACAAAGGGACGCTGCTTAATGTTTGTTGAGCAAACAAATGCAATGAAAGCAAATTGCAGTAAAAAGACAACAACTGTCATGTTCCTCAGTATGCTGATTATCAAATGGAAGGGATGGAGCTACACATGACAATGCACGCATTTTGTAGCACAAAAGGGATTTTAACAAAACAAAGGCCCATATTTATCATTTTTTACACATTGTAATGCAGCAACCAACCTCGCTGGGCTGCACTGTGTTAAAGGGCAGGAATGCATCATATATAACATTATACAGCACATTCCAGTCCTACCATAGTGTTGGCGCACTTTTGTCTGCCCAGTGCCAAAGCAAGCACCCTCGCATCATGGTGCAAGGGTGCCTGAGATGTATGACAGATTGTTCTAGTGCAGGAAGGGATACCTTCTTGCACAAAAACAATCTCAGAGGCATTTTCCTTTTTCTATGTGTTCTGCAGAATGCAGCACACATAG
Source organism: Pleurodeles waltl (assembly GCF_031143425.1). Lineage (NCBI taxonomy): Eukaryota > Metazoa > Chordata > Amphibia > Caudata > Salamandridae > Pleurodeles > Pleurodeles waltl. The sequence goes on along the minus strand of NC_090448.1, from coordinate 1,076,773,513 downwards.
AAAGAGGAAAACATGAGGAGAAATAAAGATATTTCTACTTGTTGTGCCTCACCTGGAGAGGCATAGCATTTTGACGCATTCCCAGGTCTACCAATAATGGTAAACCCGCGCTCCACCCATGGAAACGCCTCCCTGGAGCAGAGTACTGCAAGTCAACTATATGCTGAAAGGCCCCCAACACTCACATCAAGAATTTATGTTATATGGATGAGATAAAGGGCCAGATGTACATAGCTATTTTCATATCACAAATGGCCAGATTCACAGAATCGGGCCATTGGTGTCATGAAAATAGCATTCTGGCATGTACCAATGCTATTTTGCTAACTGCTTTATTTAAAAAGCAGTCACACACATGGTGGTCTGCTGGCCCCAGCAGGCCACGATCCCTGTGAGTGCGGCCATTCTCAATGGGCTTGCAAGTTGCGACCTACCTCATTAATATTGATGAGGTAGGTCATTTGTGGCCCTCCTGGGAATCTCAAACAGTTTTATACACACTGTTATACATCCCAGTTGGCAATTTCCTAATAGCGAATTGCTAAGACCTAAAACCTACATACATCTGGCCCTTAGAGACTCGCAAATCGAAATAGTAATACATCTGGCCCAAAGTTTCTGTGTGGCTGCCATGAGCTGCTAGTGGAATGAACTCTAAATAAGTGAAGGCCTTACCCAACATAAAAGTATTACGCTCATCATTATTTGAATAATTTATTTTTGGTTTTAATTGCAGTTCTTGTTTTATTTAATTGCTTTTTTATAACTGCTTTATATTTTGAAGCTCAGTGCCATGCTGCTTCATGCCACGTTGCACCACGGACAGTGGTGGAAACCTTGAAATTATATAAGATAGACAATGCTGGCACATTTTAGTAGTATCTGACAATAGCAAAATCAATTGGAGTGCACACAGCACTGGCAAAGCTAAACCGATTGGTATTGCCAATACTCGTTCAATTTGTGTCGGAATTCAGATAGTAAACCGGCAGTTGAACTACAGTAGAAATGGGGCAAAATATAAGTTATGTTTGAGTCGTACAAGGTTTACAAACTAAATGAAGTTTTGTAAACTTTGCAAAAAGGTTTTTGAAGAACAATGTTCCCACAAAAAGCTTTTTTGTCAAGCGAATTCTCCGCAAACGAGTTTTTGCTGAGACTTTTCAAAATATCCTAATATTTGGAATTTCTTTTCTTCCACTTTAAGCTTTCCAGTCGTCACCAAGATTGCAAGGTTTTGAATTAATGTTGAGAATTTTTTCAAAGGAAATATTTTACAGACACTAAAATTGAATGCATCTCCTCTTTTTACCTACACATATGAATCTGCTTACTCTGTGTTAAGTACAAGGGAAACAACTTTTCCATTGTACATCAAGAGCAGATAGAAATATAGTTGCCGCAGAAGTATCACTGGGTACCTTACAACGACTAACCAATGTCATCAAGGTTTTCAAAGATGACACAGTGTTGTCCTCAGGGGGTCCTGCACTCTTCGGTTGACAAAGGGCTACAATATTTACTGGATCCGTAAACTCAGGACCCAAGAATTACAGACAAGGAGATACCAGACCTGGAATTTTGAGCGGGGCTACTGAGGTTGCGAGCAGCTGCTGCACTTGGGCCCTGCATACATTCGAACAGCGAAGTTATCAAAAAGCGATAGATAGAATGCTTTAATTAATCTCACTTACTGGTTCTCACTCTAGGTCACATCCCAGTCCATCATTATTTTACACAACCAGCCACCTCAGTTTGGAGCCTGGCATATGCTAATCAGTCTCGACCCAGCTCCAAGGGGAGCAGTCCAGCCGGTACTACAAGGCCAGGTCCTCGCTAAACCAGAACACAAACAACCTAGGACAAGTTTACAGAGGCTAAGATTAATTCAAGGATTCCATCCATCACTTTTTCGTATACTTCAGTAAATTTAAACAGCAGCGTGGGCGCGGGGGGCACTTTCTCCTCATTTACTGTGCCCTCCCCTGCAGTGCCACTGCCACAACCTACACCACAGTCCTCTAAAAAAGCCCGTGCACATTGTTGTGGATGGTGGCACAGTGTCACTTTTTTCGTTTTGCATTCAAATAACATGCTAATATTTTACATGCATGGTCTTTGCTTACCCATCTACATGTATGATTATATAAATAGACTGATTATGATGGGTGATGTTATAGTAATAGTTAATTATAGTTAGACAATAGTTACATTTTGCTTAGCCAGAGTCGTTATAGGCCTCAGATGACTAACTCCATTTTCACAAAATGTTGTATTCTTGTTTGTGTGGCATGTTAAAATCTTTTTCTCATTCCAGGCACCAAGAGTTGCCATGATTTTGTTAGCCTGAAATGGTATTGATAGAATTATATGCAAAGGTCGTTTTTGCATCTTAATTTGGATGTTAGCTTATTGCCCTTGTGAAAGAAAGGGGCCAGAGGAGAGGTACTCCCTTTATCTGATATCTCCAAAGGCTGTGGGATAAAAACTGCTTGTTGCCTGATTCATGGGAAAGAGGCCGACACCGAGTTAATTGTGAACGTTTCTTACTCTGTTGATTACCTCTGCACTTGTATCTTTGAATTGCTATTCCATGCTTTAATTGAATGACTTCGCCCTTAGCTAAACTTGCTTTTGTCCACCTTCAGAGGCGGACACACCTTTTCCTTGCTCCTGAGACATTTTAACTTTGATCCTGGAGATAGCTTCTTGTGTGAGCACCTTTTCTTGTTGTCATGATAGGGATATTTATTGGTTTCTTTTGACATAATATATTGGCTGACACCTGCTGCTTTCAAATCTCCCTGACGTTGTCCACAAACTTAGCTTTTGGGAGGTTCCCTTTAAGGGAACAGAAACTGCACATTTTTCCTATTCTATCTTTAAATAGCCTGTCTTCACATTTGCCTTCTGACTTCTCTTGATTATATTCACATATGCTGCATGTGGGGATTATCAATTCATGACTGATTGAATTGATTGACATAGTAACTTTATTAATATGTAATAAACCATTATCATTTGTAAATGTACTCCTGTTTGTCATTACTGTGGGACACAATATGCTTCGCTGTCATTGATATGTTGCTAACTTTGACGCTTTAAGCCAGAATTTGACAAAAAAGGTCCATCCAAGTAATAAAGCAGAGTTTTAGACTTTGAGCCGAATTAGCACGGGGCAAACAACATCCTTTTTTCCTGCTGTCATGGGCTTGATTCCTTTATTTCACCCAAAAGTGAAAAACCATGCAGATGTTGACCTGGTGTTTCTGGGTCCACATATTATTCATAATTTTGGGGGATACTGACTAGAATCAGATATTGCTGCCCTCCAATACCCCCCACACCTAAATTCAAGTGAGGTGATAATGAGGCCTAAAGTAGGCTATTTAATCCTTAGGCTCCGCTTTTTGATATGCCATACACAGAGATTTACTTCATGTATCTTAGTCCACAATTCTACTCCAGCAGTGTGTCTCCACCTAGGCTATGGCAGAAAAAAGCCAAACCCAATTCAGAGCGACTCACTGGGGCAAGCTGTGTTGGGGGCAAGAAGCAACATGTTTCATTCTACAGTTATCTCACCATCACTTGTCTTCTCTCATGCTTTCACTGTATTAACAGTCACAGACATTAAATTACACTATATTACACCCACAGACATTTCACCTGCATTTGGCAAACTCCAACACTGTTGAAAGGCCTATCACTGAAGTATGCACGTAGAGGAGCAAAAAACATATTCTCAAAGAACAGCATACAACAGCATGACACAACTAGGAAAATATTCAACAGGTCCAACAAATCATGGTTCCAAATGGAAAGGGCATTCCTATTCTTGCTTTTGAGTTATTGTAAAGGCACAAAGCAATGTAATTAAAGCATGTCTCCTGGTTGTCATCAAAAATGGGCAACAGGAAGTACAGTCAGGTTATTAATAGCCAGTGAACTCTTGGATTACAGAGATATCCTGTTGAGTGTAATTTTTCTGATAGTAAGGCTTCTTTCTGTTCTCTACCTTGTATAGTGTTCTGAATCAGTACACTTATCCATGCACGATATACCTGTGCAAGGTATTTTCTTAAATCCCTTAATAGACTGTTAGTGGGAGATAATGTCATTGAATTGGGTTTAGAAAAGTAGTTCTGTACATAGCCCAGAAAGAGAGCCTAGATGTATGTAAAGGCATTTAAGACTATGGGACCAGATGTACTAAGCACTGGTTGCAGAATGTTGGTTGCAATTTGCAACCAGTCTTATTGTGACCAGTGTGGTATTTCGCAAACTATGTACTAAGAGGTTAGTTCACGAAATAGTGAATTGTAATGAGTCCCAAGTCGACCTACCTCATGAATATTGATGAAGTAGGTCGTAAATTGTGACCCACTACAATTCGGAGTCATCACAGAGATGGTGGTCTGATGGGGTCCGCAGACCACCATGTTTGTAACTGCTTATAAATAAATAAATCATTTTTTTAAATGGAGCCAGTTTTTCTTAAAAGAATGGGTTATTGTATCATTTATTGATATTTCGAAACATTGTTTCATAATCAAAAATACATTAATTAAAACAGTTAAAACAAGAGCATAAAACAGATAAAAACAACACTAAATATCATTAAAAAGCCATGTGCAAAAATTTATCAAACAATTGTAATCACAAAAGGGCAATTCAGTGCCTAACATTATGTAGCCTTAAGTTCTTTGCTTCTAATTATCCATGCTGAGTGCAGGAATTTGTAGTCAGTCAGCCACAATTGTCGTGGTGCCACTTTTGCATATTCGATATGCCTCTCCCCTCGCCTATAGACAGAGGGATCTGCACATAGGGACAATCAATTTAGACCTTGGTTTCACATAAAGGGGACAAAAAAACAACACATGCTCATCTCTTTCACGTGTAGTTACGCAGTGCAGGCAGTAGTCCGATTCCTGGTTCACCCTCCTCCAATTCACAGTAAAGGCTGCTATAGATAAACACCAATTTCTGTATTGTTAGTGTAGGACCCAAACCTGTGCTGGGCCAATGAAGTCCAGAAACTCCTCAGCCTTGAAAATAACCGTGTGGAGGAGTAACATATTTGTCAGACTCTCTAACGAGGAATTATGGTTTCTAAAACTGCTGACTTTATTTTCCACCAGCTTTTTCACTGCAGCGGCATCCCTTCTCTGAATGGTCTGTGGCTCACTTAAAAAATTCCCTGAGCCCAAATCAAGCCAACTCTTTAACCTTCCAATTCTCCCCACCCCATTGGCCAAGATGACTTCTCTCAAGAAGGTGGTGGCACAGTTTGTCAGTGCTACAAACTCAAATTCAGGACAGCAAGAGTTTTAACACTAGCACTGATGAATTCCTACATCTAAATGAAGGGGGGCAATTGCGTGACCTTCCTTAGCCCCATGAGTCCTCTGAGGAAGTTGCTTTCCGCTGTGTGCAAGGGGCTTATGATGCAGGGGGCACATAGTTCCGCCCCATAGAGGGTTGCCCCCCCCTTGCTTGCACCTTGTAGATTCCCACTGCTGACCGAACAGGCAATCATGGCAATATTTTAGCAAATATTTGTATAGCACCCGCCCGCTGTTTCACAATTAAGGCCTTTTTTTGAAATCTGTAGGTTCAATGATTTTGATTTGTGTAGCCTTGTAGTGAATCCTAGTTTGTTTTAACGGGATACAGGAGTTAGCTTAGCCTGTGGCTTGCAGACTCGTGCCCCCGTCACCCAGTGACTTTTACCCTACTTAGCTTGCTCTGTTTTAGCGCATTTATTTAATTAATTCTTTTAAGATGGCTACCTTTTTTTGACTTAGGCCCCTGTTTTGATTTGCATTATCAGTGCCACTGCGCTAAGCTGTCAAGATCAGACGACAAATACAAACAAACTGTAGGTGTTCACTTTAGGTACTTCCCTCTTCATGCTTTCAAGGGAATTGTTTATATTAATTACCGTCCCGAGCACGCCTTGCTATCTATTGTTTGGGAACAAACCTACATCATTGGTCCAAGTAGATCTGTATAAATACTCCTCACTTTGTCAGATAGTCAGAGGGATTCCGACTAGATGCCATCGCTGCTATCAATGCGCCAAGTCGCCTTGACACTGACCCAGCCTTTGTGTCCCTGTGGAGCCTGAGGTAGAGACCTCATTCCAAGGTAACAACGGTTGGGGGCTCTTCTCATAGACGTGGCATTGGCAGATTGAGGTTTAACATACCTAGCTCTCTTCTAGGTTAGAGGATAGGCCTGCATGCTAGGGTATTAGGACATATCACACACTTCATGTTATTTCATGATATTGCAAGATGGTGGGGAACTTTGTATTATTGACTCTTGTCTTTACCATTCTGTTTCTTGCACTGTTCATTATCTTAATCATTGCAGCCCATGCCACTTATCGTAGATTGCAGTTTTACTAAAATAAAACCTATTGAAACTTTACTGCATGTTCTTCATTGCCTGTGTGTGATTGAGACATGTTGTGAATGTGAGAAAGGGGTAATCTCCGTTCAACCACGACGCTCCCTGAGATGTCACACTTTTGAGTCCATGCGTAAAGGCTGCCATAAATCACCTTTGACTGTCTTGGGTTTTTGATAAGGTACTGCTTGTGAGCCGGAAGGGTTGGGACGACAGATGCGTTTTGTTGTAGGATTGGCATAGTCGTCTACAAACATAAGTACTGTCATCCTTAAACCAGCAGTCTTGCCTAGAGCAAGAGTCCAACTACAACAGCCTGATATCCAAGCAGTGAAACTCGCATACCCTTCTCAATACCTCAGATTCCACCTTGGTGACCCCTTTCGCCCTACCTTTCTTGGAGTAAACCATATATTTGGTCTCGGAGGTGTTAATTTCAAGAGCAAAATCTCTGCATAATTGATTGAAACTATCAACCAGATTTTTCAGGCCCCTCCTAGTTTTTGACAGCAACAACGTGGTGTCTGCAAAGAGAGTGCTAGTATTTTTACACCCCGTCAGGGAAGGGGGGTCATTCACACAATTGAGTAGGAAGGCAATTAAGCTGTTGTTATATAAGTGGAAAAGGGTTGGGGCAAGAACACAACCCATCCATACACCTTGGTTAATGGGAAAGGCGTCAGTTAGCTCTTCTTTCACCCATACCTTACTTTCACAAAGTTACCCTCTTGGAGCAATCTAATCAATTGAAGGTCAGGTGGGGTCCCCATTCCCAGGAGGACTTTCCAAAGCTTCCCTCTAGGGACCAGGTCAAAAGCCGCACACAGATCAATAAAAGCCATGTAAAGGTTCCCTTGGTTAGATCCATCACCTTCCATTTGACCAAAAGAAACCAAAAGCTCTGATCAACAGCACTGACTTTCTGCCAAAAACCTGCCTATAGGCCTGAGAGGATCTGGTTCTCCTCACACTAGTCTAACAACCTTTCGGACACCTGTTTGCAGAATATTTTTTGAAGCTTATTTAATAGACTAATTGGGCGATAATTTGAAGGCATGCTAGGCTCCCCTTTTTTAAGATTGGTACAATTTCTGCCCCTTTCCAGGAGGGTAGAATTAAACCCCATGCAGCAATAGCGTTTGAGACCACATTAATACAAGGAACCCATACCCTGGGATCAGACTTAAAAACAACAGCTGGAATTTTATCAAGGCCCGGGGGCTTTCCCAGGCTTGAATGAGGCCACTACACATTTTGGGGGTTATTCTAACTTTGGAGGAGGTGTTAATCCGTCCCAAAAGTGACGGAAAAGTGACGGATTTACCACCAGCCGTATTACGAGTCCATTATATCCTATGGAACTCGTAATACGGCTGGTGGTATATCCGTCACTTTACCGTCACTTTTGGGACGGATTAACACTCCTCCAAAGTTAGAATAACCCCCTTTGTTTCTTCGAGAGAGAAGATTAGTTAATGCTGTATCTGATTCATTCTACTGGGGGCACCACCATACTCAAGTTGGCTCTCATCTACAGCAGTGGGGGAATATAGTCCCCCAAAATGTGCAACTCGCTCACTGGGAAGAATAAAAGTTTCTCCATGGCTACCAAAGTTACTTTCAGTCCTGCTAACTGAGGACCAAAACTTTTTCTGGTTGTTGACCACCACAGCAACCAGTAAATCCGCCCTCACATCCTCCTCTTATTCTGACTTTGCTGCTCTCAGGATTGTCTGGTAATTCACCCTACACACCCTAATAGCTTGGGTGTCCCCTCTTTCTATAACTTGCAAGAGGTCCACCTTGGCCTTTTTAGAAAGGTCATTAAAACATCTCCTTCGCTGTTTGGGACCCCCCCTTTGGTTAGAACACTTCTCAGCTTGTCAAAAGCTGTGAGGTGCTCAGCCAAAACCAAATCATTATTACCCCAATTTACACACATTCTCTCCATATGGGTAGCCAAATAGAGTACAGGTCAATGATTCGCTCAGGCAAAGAATGTACTGCTTCACATCTCACGTTCCTTCAGTTATTCATGTCTGCAAGCTGCCCAGGCCCCTTGTCTGTCTATGCAGATCTGGAAAGGGTCATTAAAACTTTACACATTAGCGTCAGTGGATTATGACCGCTCTCCAATACGGCCATGTCATCCAGTTTACTCCACCTTATTACATTGAGCTTGTCTGAAAGGAAACAGCTATTACATGCCCTAATCCCATATGCGTTGTAAGGTCCACAACCTGGAGCGCTGCTCTTGAGAGAGGTCTCCTCTTAGAGAGGCCTAAATCTGTAATACTCCACACCAGGTTCTCATCTCTAGTCAGATCACTAACCAAACTACTTGGTTCAAACATCAGATTAGATTCCCCAGCTACAATCACATGGTGGCTGCTGACATACTCTCCTAGTACTATGCCCAAGAGATGTAATGCTTCAGATTCTTCTCTGTGGCCACTACTCCTATTGTAAGTATTGATGAGCATAAGGCGATATGAGTTGCCTCCTGAGAAAATCAGTCCTTGTACATCCAAGGGGTCCAGGTACAAGCGCGTAACTGTATAGCAGAGAGTGGCCCAATCCAGCACCATAAAGCCCACCTGAGGAACGCCCAGTATGTGATTTAGTCGCCAGAATATTATAGCTTCTAAAACCACACGCAGTAACCTGGTCTAATGCCCATGTTTCTTTGAAGAAATAGTTGTCACAAAAGTGCCCAAATCTGGATCTCCTAATTTGCCCCTTATTGCCACACTAATCTAACTTAACAAAAGAGTCTGTGGTGGAGAAGAAATAGGTTGACGCAATGGGGCCTTACAGTCCTCTCTCCTAGGGTATTCTACATATGTCGAAATTATTGGGAAACGGGTTGCACCGGGACTGATCATGACACCAAGAGTACCCAGGTGAGCTCCCTGCTCCTGAACAGAACACCTCAACTTAGCAAGGATAGACATCACTTCTGTGGTTTGTTAGCCCATCCTCTCATTGCTTAAAGTACCAGCCTAGTCTTGAGGGAGTCAATGTACCTCTCCTAGTGGGGAGGGAGGATTAGGTGGGACAAAATTGTTTTACGTGGGCCAGAAGTGGTCCAGATTCTTCCCCGGGATCTACTATATCAGTGTATTGTTAGTGGCTGTAACACTAGTCCACTTCTCTCACTGAAGTGCTGTTCAAAAAACTGAAGGGTGGCAGGAGGATGTTAGATCTTACCTGGTTTGGTCATGCGCTGGAGGTAAATAAGCGATGAACAGTTGCTGGATCCTTAAAATTCACAACAACAAAATTGCCCATGTAGGACTTGAGCAGAGGCCCTACATAAGCTACTCTCCTAACCATCAAGATTTGTCATGCATCTGCATTAGAGAAGCCAACACAGGAGCATAGCCAGTGCAATGTTTTGTTTTTGAGATGGACAAATGATTCTTCTGAGCCTTCAGGTAGATGGGGAACATTAGATAATGTAGCAACATGCGGGCAGGCCTCTGGGGGCCAATTGAGTGCAACAGCCTCCTTCCCCAATGCTGCAGACCTTTCTGCGCTGGTCACCAAATACCCACTCCCCACCCACCCTCCTCAGACCCCGCCACTGGTCCTGCCGGACAGTGCCCTATACCTCTTGTCACACTAAGGGGATGTTTGCTGCTCTTTATAGATGACACTCTCTGGGCCACAGGTTGGCACAGCCACCGCCCGTACCACTATTTTCACTGGTGGCCAAACCGGCTGTCTGGATTCAGACATTAGAAAATTTGGGAAGGGTACATCCCTCAATGATCTGATCTCGGATTCAATTTTGCAATCGCTTGTGGATGGGCTCGAGGAACTATTTAACGCCTAACAACAGCTTATCATATCCCGAGACATAACCAACAGGCCACCCCCATACGCCCTCCCCCTGCCTGTGTCGAATGACATAGGCCCTCATTACGAGTTTGGAGGTCTTCTGAACCGAACACGGCCAATTCCCTGCCAGTACCCCAGTGCCGACGGACCGCCTTGGACGGCAGTAGGCATCTCCAGCCGGCGGGAACCATGTTTCCGCTGAGCGTATTACAAGGTTGCACACCGCCAGGGTTTCCGTTGCTGTTGCACCACCACTAAAACCTTGAGGAAATGAACCATATAAAAGGGGACACTCACCTTCAGGAACACAAACACATCTAGAGCCGCCATGGAACGAGAACTCGAAGTATTCCCAATGCTCCTGCTCGCACTGCATCTCCAGAACCAGCAACAACAAAGAGGACAACAACCATAAGTACACACCTAGCACACACTGGAAGGAAAGCCATTAGAGCACAAGCACACACAACACAAGCAGCGGGGATGGATAGAGACCAACACACACATGCGCAAACACACACCTATACCAACACACACACACACACATACACGCTCACACACATGCACATAGGCCATACACACATCAAACACAACACACACATATTAGAAACACACCTTCCTGCACACACACATCACCGCCACACACCAACACACATATACACAACACCATCGAGTCACACAACACAACAACAGGTACACAAACACACTGCCACAACATAGCACTGCACACCTACACATGACAACACATACCCACAACAACACTCATAGACAACTCACAATCAGTGAACATAGGCACACACCAACACAAGGTATCAAATAACACACCACGTCCACACAGCACATAACCCAAGTGAAAAAGCCTTACCTACATACACAGTGAAACACACAACAACCACACAATGGCAAACAACAGTACCACAACACATCACACCACGCAGAATGCACAACTAAGCAACACACATGCATGAAACCACACAATCATAACACTCACACAAAACACATCACTAACATCAGGACCAATGGCAGGGCCACACACACACACACACACACACATGCACATGCATGCCAGGCAACACAGCGAGCATGACCAACACACCCAACTCACACACACAAACCAAAGTCCACAAACAGCAAACAGACATGTAGAAGGAAAAGCAGGATAAGCAGGTCATCATCGACACCAACAGTAGGTTGGGCTTGATGTATTAAATTTGAATATAAAATAAACAAACAACTATATACAACTAAAAGGTCAGTGGCCAGTCCATGTCCGTTTGTGCCCATGGCACATATGGCAGCGTACATCTGCCCCAAGTTGACTCCTGACTGTAAAATATACCTCCACGTGGTAGGGGCATCAAAGGGGCAGGCAGGCAGCTCAGGGGTGAGGGTGTGGTGTCAACACCAGGGCAGTGCGCGCTCTATTGCGACTAGAATGCAAAAACCGAGCACTCTCAAAACAATGTAATTTATGCATTGTGCTGATATGTTGTTGTTTAATCTTTTGCATTGCAGAGTTCAATCCTGAAGACTTATTTTTAATGTGCTTACAAATGCTGTTCATTTGCAATGTATTGCTGCAGGCTTTCAGAGTGTGTTAGGGTGTGGTCCCTTTCCAGGGCCTTCTAGAGACTTTCCCTGCAACATGCCTGGGTGTGGTTGTGGGCTGGGCCAAGACTCTATAAAAAGGAGCCAGCCCAGCTCCAAGTGCTCACTATTCAGAGGTCCCGGTGCAGAGCAGCAGCTACTTCCTGAGCTCCTGTCCCGGTGGCCTATTTGATCTTCCAGACATCTGACTTTCATTCTTCATTTAGAGATCCTTGTTCTGGGCAGTAAGACGGTTGTTGGGCTGGCGTCCCGATGCCGTTATCGAGAACTCTCATGTTCTTGGGCCTAATTCTTTTATGATTTGACAGAGTACTTTGCGCGTGTGAAATATGCGTTTGAGTGTTTGTGACATTTGCAGGGTGACTTGCGAATCGGCAAGACGCGCGATTCGTTTCATGATAATTTAATCTTGTTAATTATTGCGCGCTACCATTTCTTGACATTTACATGGTGGCTTAGGAATCGGCAAGATGTGCGATTCGCTTTATGGTGTTTTAACTTTGTTGTTCATTGCCGCTACCATTTCTTGACATTTACATGGAGGCTTAAGAATCGGCAAAAGACGCGCAATTCGTTTCATTGCTCTTTGATCTTGTTATTCATTGTGAGCTGTTATTTCTTGGCATTTACATCGTGGTTTACGAACCAGCAAGACGCACGATTCTCTCCTCAAGTTTAATTCATGTTGTTTATTGTCTGCCACTATTCTAAGATATTTATCATGTAATATTCGAGTTGACAAGTTATGTGATTTGTTTTTCCTGAATCCATATTGTGTTATTCATGGTGCACAATCCTTTTATGGTGTTTACTATATATATATATATATATATATATATATATATATATATATATATATATATAAATCTACAATATGCACAATTTGTGTTGAAACATTTTAAGAGTACACAGAAGATTAGAGTGTCTAGATGCAATATTGTGTGGTCCTAGTATGCATTCTCAAAAAAGGATTTATATGACTGGTTTAAAATTTAGTCAGAACGTTTTTCTGATTCTCATGTAAAGGAAAGTACTTGAATAAGAAAGTTTTCATTTAATCCATCTTGATTCCCTTACAGATATCCGGCCATCTTGAAACGTAGTCATTTTAAACTTAATTCTTAGATTGTTCATATTTTCAGAATGACTATGCTTAGAATCATAGTCTAATATTGATTTCAGGAGATATAATTTTCATATTGTGTGTTCTCTTCTTTTTCATACTACGGCTCTCCTTCCCAGCTGTTTCCCTTCCTAATCCCCTCTTCCCCTCTTGAACTCTCTTAGCCTCTGTGATTTATCTATCAGAGTCTTGGAGCTGTTCAGTGGTGGACGTGTTGGGAACGTGCGCAGACCCCGAGGATCTGCTGACTCTGACATGTGGTGGTGGAGGGGGAGGTTGGGCTTGGGAGAGGGGTCCTTGGGTTTGGGTGGGGGCTTTAGCTTTATCTTTGGGACGGGGGACTCTGGATTTGGGTGGGGTAGATTTCTTTGCATTGGAGAAGCATCGGATAGGGGCAGGGGACAGGGTAAACTAAAAAAGGAAACATTTTTAGGTGCACAATGGCAGTCATGGGAAAAGCGTTTGGGAGTGGAGGGAGTGGGAGTAGTTGTCAGATTTGTCCTTTTGTGTGTCTTGGGTGTAGGTGCGTGAATGGAATGCATTTGTGTGCTGGGTGTCTGTTGGGAGGGTGAGTGCAAGCGTTTAGGTGTCTTGGTAGGAGGGAAAGAGGAGGTGCTGGGAATGGACATAATGGATGGGTGACTGTGTGTTGGGGTGGCTGCAGGTATGGTGGATGTGTTACATGTGGGGTATCGGTGGTTGTGGTGAGTGCAGATATGGTGACTGGGGTGGATGTCTGTGGGTCAGCTATTGTGGTGACTGTGTGTAAGATGAGAGTAGTGGCTGGATCAGGGAATGTTGATGTAGTGCTAGCAGGTGTGAGTGGTGTAGTGGCTGTGATGGAGAGGGTGGTGGGAGAGTCTGTGCAGGAAGTGGATGTTGTTGTGTCTGCAGGTGTGTGTCTGTGTACATGCCGGTGGTGGGTCTTGTGATGCTTGTGTTTGTCATGTGCAACCGTGTCTGTTGGAATGGATGCCTACGTGTGTGAAGGTGTAGTTTGGATGGGAGTGGGGAGAGGGGATTTAGATTGGGAAGAGGTAGGTTAGACAAAGGGACACTGGCTGCTGACAGGGAGGAGGCCAGAGCCTGAAAGGATCTCTGCAGGCCAGATAGGGCACCGAGAGTGCCTTCCAGGAAAACATTGCTCTGTTGCACTTGAACTGCCTGTCCCTGGATGTTGGTCTAACCGACAGAGATCGACCTCAGGAGGTCAATAGCCTCCTCACTGAGGGCAGCAGGGCAGACTGGGGCAGGAGCAGAGGTGCCTGCTGTGAAGGAGACACCCAACCTCTTGGGTGAGCAGACACGGGCAACTAGGTAGGAAGGTACAGAAAGGGTGATGCTAGTAAGGGGGGTGGCAGACAAAGATGGTGCTGGAGTGGTCCCAGGTGGGACCAACACCACCAGGGAGTGTCCACTGGAGAAGAATACCAAGGATGATGATGAGGACATGGTCTCTCCCGTGGCACTCCCCTCGCCCTCCCTCACACTGGGTCCCTCAGCCTCACTGGATTCAGCCTCATGGGTCCCAAGGGCTGTCGCTTCCCCACCCCTCGCCAGTGCCCCTTCTCCTTCGCCAGATGATGCTGATGCACACAAAGGGAGAGAAGAAGACAGGGGGGAGGGAGAAAGATAGGTAGGGAAACAGTCAAAACCTAACTCACATTAACACATATGTACATGTGCAAATCACACATTACATCACATGTCAGAGCATGCCATTGCAATTGCACTCTAAGTCTGCCAATACCTATTTCAGCCTGCAAAGCTGTAATGGGCATTTTATATCAGATGTGCAAACAAGTAGGAAATTGGACATGAAGAGGCAGTGACACTGCATTACACCATGGTTTTGGCAGGGGGATATGTAATTTTGCATGGATTCACAAGGTTGTCACTTCAGTGACTTCCTTGGGCACTTGCCACATCTAGTACCATCCCATTGTTATAAGGCCAAGTCCACACACTGATATCTACAAGAGCTGCGCTTGGTGTACCATCTGCCGTCATGTAAGATCATTTAGCAGTACCCCTTTGTTGTGTCCCTACACATTTCTAAACACTGAAGGTGACATATGATTTCATAGTCAGCTACCAGGCCAATACTCCTGTCCCATTGAGGCCCTTCTTGTGGTAGAAATGTGGAGGCAGACCCACTTACAGTCAATGGTTGCAACTACACCATACCAATACATACACTGTTTTAATAGAAGACCAACACAGATGGATTTACATTTACAGCTCTGATACACTGATGGCGAGGGTTGGAACTGCTTAGACACAATGCATAGGTAGTCAAAACAGCCCCAAACAAGGTATGTTTGGGAGTACACTCCACTGACAGTATTGTCTTGTCACACATAAACATGGGTACCCTTGCAGGGTCACTGATACCCATTTTAGTTATGTGGCTACCATTGTCCACATTCATAGGATGGCAGAATCAAGCCACCCAATCCCACTAAAGCCCTGTCAAGTGTGAAATAACAACCAGTACTCACCTCCTTGTGGCTGCTGTGCTGCCCTCAAGCGGCCATCCCCCTCAGGATAGGCCACTGCCAACATGTGGGCCATTAGGGGGGTCAGGGTCTGAAGGGCACCCCTCCCTCATTGGGAGGACATCCCCAGCTGGGCCTCCAAGATCTTCCGGGCCCAGCATCTCAGGTCGTCCCACCACTTTCTGCAATGGGTGCCCCACTAGCTATGGACCCCTTGGGTCCGCACTTGCTTGGCAATGGCACACCATATCCCCTTCTTCTGATGGGCGCTGACCTTGATGGGTGACACAGACAGGAGGAAAATGTGAGAGGAGTGGTACAACTTCAACAGCAGTGGACCACAAACACCAGACACACCACATCACGATCCACATCCATCCAATGAGTCAAATTCCACATATCAGTGCCTCCAACATGCATGCACTCTGTGGCCGGTATGCCTACGCCACTCACTATGACACACACCTAACTCACACTACAATGGCATGGGGCTTACCTGCACCTCTGGGGCCCCATACAGCTGTCCATACAGGGGTACGACCCCTTCCACCAGTTTCTCCAGTTCTTCTTGGGTGATAGTCGGGCGGTATCACCTGCAGGACATGACATGATGGCTCCCAGAGACAGTACATAGCAGCTCACGTAGTGGAGGTGTTGTTTGCAGGAGTGTCAAGAGTCAAGTGAGCTAGGCGGCAGAAAATGGCACTGATGGCTGCTGCGTACAGGACCGTCACCACCGGCGGTGATCCTCATTGGCCCCAGTCCCCCATAGGCAGCAATGTTGACCAATGAGAAGTTGCATGGCGGTTGCAACCACCTACCGCCATGGCGGCATACGCCGGTGGACTTGCAAAACTTTCAACTGTCCTGTGCTGCAGGACAGGTGGCTGCCATTTTACTTACCAGTATTGGGATTTTTCATAAAATGTAAGTGAGTCATGAGAGTGAAATGTCCATAATTCTGCACAGGCCCATGAATTTACATCATGTATGGGCACATACATGTGACATTCAACACGGATGTCACCTGAAGTGCATTTGCTCCTACATGCTGCCCCATAGGTGGTGTTGCATCCCCGATCACTGTCATATCTATATGCATGGTCCGTGCAGGACACATATGTGCACACGGCATGGAACATAACACATGTATTTGGCGGCACCAACAATGTACAGGGCCATCAATGGGCAGCACACATGGCATTAATGGCACTCCTGCATACACAATGAACTAACTGTCACCTGTTCAGGCATGTCGCATTGTTTAGTGTGTGGCACAAGATATTGACCTGCTAACATGTTGTGAGTGCTCATCACATGCTACATTTTCTCCTCTACATCCTATTCACCATGTAATGAGGATAACGAGAAATGCACCTGTGTACCGTCCGTTAGTTGACCTTGCCACCTTGGAAGAGAGACGCATCGTGCAGACCTATCGTCTGAAACGTGTCACCATCATAGATTTCTATACTCAGTTGGACCCTGATCTTCTGCCTGCCATCCGCAATCCCTATGCCATCCCTCCCATGGTTCTAGTATTGTCGCTGCTGCACATCTTTGTCACAGGGTCTGTTAGACTTGGCATCCTTGGCGTGGTCTCCCATAACCTTTTGCCTCTGTTTCGCAGGTTGTTAATGTGTGCTGGTCTCTGTTTTTGCTGTTTGTGTTACTCTGGGCACTTTACCACTGCTATCCAGTGCTAAAGTACAAGTGCTCCTATACAAAATGTGTATGTAATTGGTTTATTCATGATTGGCATATTTGATTTATTGGTAAGTCCCTAGTACAGTGCACTAGAGGTGCCCAGGGCCTGTAAGTCAAATGCTACTAGTGGGCCTGCAGCATTGGTTGTGCCACCCACAATAGTAGCTCTGTACACATGGCTCAGACCTGCCACTGAAGTGTCTGTGTGTGCAGTTTTAAACTGCCAATTCAACTTGGCAAGTGTACCCACTTCCCAGGCCTAAACCTTCCCTTTTCTTACATGTAAGACACCCCTAAGGTAGGCCCTAGGTAACTGCATTGGCAGGGCGCAGTGTATGCTTAAGGTAGGACATATACTAATGTGTTTTATATGTCCTAACAGTGAAATACTGCTAAATTTGATTTTCACTGTTGTGAGGCCTATCCCTCTCATAGGTTAACATGGGGGCTGCCTTTAAATACCTTTAAATATGATTAAAGTGTAGATTCCCTTTGGGAGCGGATAGAATTGTGGAGTTTGGGGTCTCTGAGCTCAGAATTAAAAAATACATCTTTTAGTAAAGTTGATTTTAAGATTGTGTGTTTGAAAATGCCACTTTTAGAAAGTGACCATTTTCTTGCTTAAACTATTCTGTGACTCTGCCTGTTTGTGGATTCCCTGCCTGCGTCAGATTGACAGTTGGGCTGTTTGCACCTCTCTCTAGACAGTGACACAAAGGGCATTGGGGTGTTTCCTGCATATCCTGATTAGCCACCTGTGCTAGGAGGGTGGGGAGGAGTGGTCACTTACACCTAAAAGAGCTGCGCCTTCCCTCACACAATGCAGTCTCCGACCCCCTGGTGTGTATCTGGGGCCTGGTCTGGGCAATGGAGGATTTCACAAACAAGAGGGACTTTCCTTTGAAGTTAGCCTACTTCAAAAGTCAAAATGGGTATAAGAAGGGCACCCAAAACCACAGACTTTAGATCACTTCTGGACATCAAGAGGAACCTCTGCCTGGAGAAGAGCTGAGGAGAAGTGCTGCCCTGCCTGTGACTGTGCTTTATGGAGCTATCCTGCAGTTGCTGCTTCTGTCTGTTGAAAGAGGACAAAGACTGGACTTTGTTGTGCATTCCAGCTTGTGAAGAAATCTCCAAGGGCTTGTCCTGAGTTTGCGTCCTGTTGTTGAAGTCTCGGGGCCATCGAAGACTCCCCCTGCCAGCACCTGGACTCTCTGCTGAGACTCCTGCCCTGCCAAGGGATGCCCTATCCAGTTCCTGGGGCCTTGACAGGTGAAGCTGGCAGACCAAGATCGAAAATCCACGCACCGACCGCCGTGCAGGGAAATTTGCAATACAAACTCTGAGACATGGCTGAAGAAACAACGCGTCATGGCTGAAAGATTGAAGCACGCGGCTGGAGAAACGACGAGCTGCATCACTAACGGAGGCTGGTAACATCGCAACCCACATAGCATGGATTTGCTAACACCGTGCAGCTGGATTTTCGACGCAAACCTTGCTGGGCCCGAGTGCTGCCCGGATGGACGCACTGCTGTCCTGCAGAGAGGAAAAACGACACATGCCGACGCGACCGGAGAAGGAGAAATGACGCATGGTCTCGCATGTGGGTGAGAAGTCGACCACTGCTTACCTTTTTCTACGCATCCTCGCCGTTGCATATTATTTTGACACTACCCAGGTACTTTTCAATGCTAACAGTGTTTTTACTGTTTTCTAAAGGATTTAAGACTCTTTTGCTTTTAAAATTAATAACTTAACCTGGGTATGCTGGATTTTTGTTGTTTTGGTCTTGTTTTATTTAGATAAATATTTTCTATTTTTCTAAACCTGTGTTGTGTCATTTTGTAGTGTTTTCACTGAGTTACTGTGTGTGTTGGTACACATACATTACACCTAGACTCTGAAGTTAAGCCTGCCTGCTTGTGCCAAGCTACCAAGGGGGTGAGCAGGGGTTAACTGAGGGTGATTCTCCTTTCCCCTGACAAGAGTGAGGGTTCTTGCTTGGACAGGGGGTAACCTGACTGCCAACCAAAGACCCCATTTCTAACATTGGTGATCAGCAGTTGGGATTGGACTTGTATTTCTACTTGACATACAGTGATTACGTGTATACTACTGTTTTCAGTGCAGACCACTACGTGACCACACACTACTTGTCCTATGATGTTTGCTTTTTCTCTGTCGGGATTCTTTTTGTTCTACTTCCATATTGTTGCTGATCCCTTGATTGACTTTTCTTGAACTTCATTGGGAACTTGTTTCTGCCTTTGGAACTTTGCACTTTGTTGATTTTTCATCATGTCCCAATCTGGAGATGCATCAGCTGGAGCTGCTTTTGACCTAGGGAAACTAGAGAGCTATACTGTGGCTCAGTTGAAGCAGCTCTGTAAAGATTGTGTCTGTCCTATTAAGGGCTCCACCAAGAAGGAGGAGCTTCAAAAGGATCTGAGGCCTGGGCGACAGCCAAAGAAGCTGAGGGGCACACAGAGGAGGAGGAAGAGGTGCAATCCATTCACAATGGTATAGTGGGTGGGCCTGTTATGTCCAGGGAGAGAGTCTCCAGGGCAGGTAGCAGTGTGTCATCCAAGGGTATGACTCCTGAAGAGTTACAGAACAGATAGGCAGAGAGAGAGTACCAAGTGGAGAAGGAGAAGCTGAAGCTCAAGATGGAGATGGAGAGGGAGGACAGAAAGATGGCCATTGCAGAAAAGACGATACTGCTGGCTCATGAGCTTAGCTTGAGGGAGCTAGATCAGAGGAGCCAGTCCAGTAGAGATGGTGGCAGCAACGGCACAGTGCAACCTGAGAGAAGGGTACACATTCCAAAAGGCCTAGTGAAGGATTACAAGTAGGAGGATGACATATACTTGTGGTTCAGGAGGTATGAGTTTGCTCTCCATTTGAATCTGGCCCCTGAAGCTCATTGGGGGGCGGGTCTGTGAAAGCACTGGGAGGTAGAGGGGAGGGATACTCTGAAATCCTTAGAGGATTCTCAGGGGCTCACCAACTCTATCATGAAGGATCCCCTACTCACAAGATATGGTCTCACCCCTGAGTAATATAAGGAAAAGTTCAGGTCCTATAAGAGGAAGGAATCCCAAACATGGTTGGAGTGTGTTGATTCATTCTGCAGATCACTGGATGCTTGGGTGAAGGGCATTAAGGTAACAAAGTATGACGGGCTTTACAATTTGATTGCTTGGGAGCACTTGTCCAGTTTATCTTTTCCAGAGCTGCGCCAGCACCTGATTGACAGCAAGCTGACTGACCCCAGGAAGCTTGTGCAGGAAGCGGACCACTGGGAGAGCACCAGGGTCCAAAAGAGGTATGGGGGAGACCACGCCAAGGGTGGGCAGGGTCCCTCTCAGAAGAAGGGGGACAAGGGTAAACAGGGGTAGTTCTTTGCCCCAATCTGATTACCAGGAGAAGGATTCCCAGCTCCCCAGTGAGAAGAAGCCATGGTTCTCCAAAGGGACACCAGGGGCAGGGGGTCCCCCACATAAGTGCTATGCATGTGACCTAGTGGGTCATGTGAGGGGGGACCCCAAATGCCCCAAGAGTACACCGGCACCCACTGGTGCGCAGTCCCAGGGGTTGGCTAGTGTAGCGCTTGGGGAGGAGTTGCTTCCAGGTGGGTGGGAGCCAGCTGAGATGACCCTTATCTCACTAGGGGACAGTGAGATGGTCCAGAGAGCCCTAGTGCCTGAAAACACTAAGAAGTACAGGCAGTGGGTGACCATCAATGGACAGAGGGTGGAGGCTCTGAGAGACACAGGAACCAGTGTGACTACAGAGAGGAGTCACCTGATGTCTGAAGAGCAGATTGATCCCCGTGTACCACACCAAGTAGTTGCAGTGGGCAATTTGGAGTGCCTGAGTAGAGTGGCGCAGGTTCTCTTTGAATGGGGGGGTCTCAGGTTCCTTAAAGGTAGCTGAGAGTCCAACCATGCCTGTAGATTGTTTGCTTGGCAATGACCTGGAGGATTCCCCTTGGAAAGAGGTGCAACACAGGTCACACTTGGAGATGTTGGGTCTGCCTGGGTGGGTATGTTTATCCACCAGGTCAATAGCAGCCCATCCGAGTGGTCAAAAGCGCCTGGAGCCTGAAACAGTGGCCCAGGGGACCACCAAAAAGAGGAAGGGCAGGGGGTGTGGAAAACCAGCCCCAGAAGTTCCCACGGTCCGGGAGGAGGTGGAGCCTGAGGGTGACACCCCAGAGACTACAGGGGAACAGGTGGCTGAACTGTGGGAGGTCCCTGAGCTGTAACAGTGGCAGCAGGAAGGGGGGCCCACCAGGGAAGCATTCTGTGCAGCACAGAAGACATACCCTACTCTGGAGGGTTTGCAGCAGCAGGCTGCAGACCAGGCAGCTGGCAAGGAGCCAGGATATCACCTGATCTGCTGGGAGGACGACCTCCTGTATAGTGAGCCTAAGGTTCCTGAGCCTGGGTCAGCCCGTGTGCTGGTGGTACCCCAGTGCTTCAGGGCCTTCCTACTGGGGTTGGCTCATGATGTGCCTTTAGCAGGACATTTGTGGCAGGACAAGACCTCTGAGAGGCTTGTCACCCTCTTCTACATGCCTCTAATGCGCTCGCACTCAGATGCTCATTTTAAGTCTTATCAAACTTGTCAGGCAAGTGGCAAGAGTGAGGGGAAATGTAAGGCTCCCCTCCAACCTTTTCCTGTTGTTAGTACCTCCTTTGAAGGGGTTGATATTGACATTGTGGCAACATGTTCATCCTGGTCTTGGTGGACCATGCCACCCAGTACCCAGAAGCCACTCCTCTGAGGTCAATCACTTCCCCTGTGGTGGGTTGTGCATTGATGGGGGGTTTTACCCGCATGGGGTTCCCCAAGGATGTGGTATCTGATAGGGGTACCAACTTCATATCTACATATATGAAGTATCTGTGGAAGGTGTGTGGGGTAACCTACAAGATCACCACACTTTACCACCCCCAAGGCAATGGTCTGGTTGAGACATTCAACTGCACCTTAAAAGGCATGATTATGGGCCTTGAGGCGGACGTGGGACGTCCTCTTGCCATGCCCTCTGTTCGCTTACAGGGAGGTGCCTCAAAAGGGACTTGGGTTTAGTCCCTTTGAGCTGATATAGGCCCACCCTGTAATGGGATCTTTAAGTCTGGTGAAGGAGGCTTTAGAAAAAGCTCCTAGTAAACCCCCCAGGATGTATTTAGCTACATGCTGGCTCTGAGAAACCAGACTGCCCGCTTCAGGATTCTCGCACAGGAGAACCTGGAGCAAGCCAGGAGGATATGAAACAGTGGTATGACCAGAATGCCACTCTGGTTGAGTTTCAACCTGGTCACAAATTGAGGGTAATGGAACCAGTGGAGCCTAGGGTGCTCCAAGACAAGTGGACTGGGCCTTTTAAGGGAGCCAAGGAGAGGTCTGCATTTTCTACCCCATAAGGGCACTTTCAGTTTAAGGTGATGCCATTTGGGATGAAAAATGCCCCTGCCACCTTTCAGAGGTTGGTCAACCAGGTGTTGGCTGGGCTTGATGAGTTCAGTGCCGTCTACCTGGATGACATTGCTGTCTTTAGTTCCACATGGGAGGAACATCGGCAACACCTCTGCAGGGTGTTGGAGGCCCTGTAGAAGGCAGGCCTCCCTATTAAGGCAATCAAGTGCCAACTAGGGCAGGGTTCTGTGGTGTACTTGGGACACCAGGTAGGGAATGGCCAGGTGGAACCCCTTCAGCCAAACATTTACACCGTTCTGGCTTGGGAGCATCCCAAGACCCAGACTGATGTGGGAGCCTTTTTAGGCCTCACTGGCTACTACAGGAGGCTTGTCAAAGAGTATGGTACCATTGTTACCCCTTGACTGAGTTGACTTCTAAGAAGCAACCAAAGAAGGTGATCTGGACAGAGGCTTGCTAGACCGCTTTGAGGCCCTGAAGGCTGCCATGTGCACGGCACTTGTGCTGAAGGCACCTGACTACTCCAAGGAGCTTTTTGTGCAAACAGATGCCTCAGAACATGGTATTGGAGCAGTACTCTCACAGCTTAATGAAGAGGGCCTAGATCAACCTGTAGCATTCATTAGCAGGAGGTTACTTCCCAGGGAACACAGGTGGAGTGCCATAGAATGTGAAGCTTTTGCTGTGGTCTGGGCGCTGAAGAAGCTAAGACCCTACTTGTTTGGGACTCACTTCCGGGTTCAGACCAACCACAGGCCCCTCAGATAGTTAATGTAGATGAGGGGTAAAAATCCGAAACTGCTGAGGTGGTCCATTTTCCTACAGGGGATGGACTTTACGGTGGAACACTGCCCTGGCACAGAACAAGCCAATGCTGATGGTCTGTCCAGATTCTTCTGCCTTAGTGATGAGAACTCCCATGAGGTTGGGTAGTTGCACCCCACTTTCAGCTGGGGGGACACGTGTTAGACTTGTCATCCTTGGCGTGGTCTCCCTTAACTTTTTGCCTCTGTTTCCCAGGTTGCTGATGTCTGCTGGACTCAGTTTTTGCTGTTTTTGTTACTCTGGGCACTTTACCACTGTTATCCAGTGCTAAAGCGCAAGTGCTCCTATACAAAATGTGTATGTAATTGGTTTATCCATGATTGGCATATTTGATTTACTGGTAAGTCTCTAGTACAGTACACTAGAGGTGCCCAGGGCCTGTAACTCAAATGCTACTAGTGGGCGTGCAACACTGGTTGTGCCACCCACAATAGTAGCTATGTAAACATGGCTCAGACCTGCCACTGCAGTGTCTGTGTGTGCAGCTTTAAACTGCCAAATTGACTTGACAAGTTTACCCACTTGCCAAGACTAAACCTTCCCTTTTCTTACATGTAAGACACCCCTAAGGTAGGCGGAGGAGTGGTCACTTACACATGAAAGGGCTGTGCCTGCCCTCACACAATGCAGCCTCCAACCCCATGGTGTGTGTCTGGGGCCTGGATTGGGCAAGGCAGGATTTCACAAACAAGAGAGACTTTCCTTTGAAGTAAGCCTACTTCAAAGGCCAAAATGGGTATAAGAAGGGCTCCCAAAACGGCAGACTTTAGATCACTTCTGGACATCAAGAGGAACCTCTGCCTGGAGAAGAGCTGAAGGGCTGAGAAGTGCTGCCCTGCCTGTTACTGTGCTTTGTGGAGCTATCATGCAGTTGCTGCTTCTGCCTGGTGAAGCAGGACAAAGACTGGACTTTGTTGTACATTCCTGCTTGTGAAGAAATCTCCAAGGGCTTGTCCTAAGCTTGCCTCCTGTTGTTGAAGTCTCAGGGCCATGAAAGACTTCCCCTGCCAGCACCTGGACTCTCTGCTGAGACTCCTGCCCTGCCAAGCGGTGCCCTATCCAGTTCCTGGGGCCTTGACAGGTGAAGCTGGCATACCAAGATTGAAAATCCACGCACCGACCGTCATGCGGGGACATTTCTGACGTAATCTCCGAGATGCGCCTGAAGAAACGACGCGCCGCCGGCTCCGTGGCTGAAATCAACGCACTGCCTGCAGCGCAGTGAAAAATCGAGGCACGCGGCTGGAGAAACAACATGCCGCATGGCTAACGGAGGCTGGTAACATCGCAACCCACACAGCACGGTTTTGCTAACACCATGCGCCTTGATTTTCGACGCAAACCCTGCTGGCGCGGAAAAACGATGCAATGTCTGCCAGGAACTGAGTGCTGCCCGGATCGACACATCGCTCTCCTGCGGAGAGGAAAAACGACACACGCCGACCCGACCAGAGAAGGAGAAATGACGCATGGTCTCACTTGTGGGTGAGAAATCAATGCACTGCTTACCTTTTCCGATGCACATTCGCCCGTGCGTGTTATTTTGACGCTAACAAGGCACTTTTCAGCGCTAAAGAGGATTTAAGACTCTTTTGCTTTTAAAATTAATAACTTGGCTTGTGTATTTTGGATTTTTGTAGTTTTGGTCTTGTTTTGTTTAGACACATATTTTCTATTTTTCTAAACCTGTGTTGTGTCATTTTGCAGTGTTTTCACTGAGTTACTGTGTGTGTTGGTACAAATACTTTACACCTAGATTCTGAAGTTAAGCTTGCCTGCTTGTGCCAAGCTACCAAAGGGGTGAGCGGGGGTAAACTGAGGGTGATTCTACTTTACCCTGACTAGAGTGAGGGTCCTTGCTTGGACAGGGGGTAGCCTGACTGCAAACCAAAGACCCCATTTCTAACAGGGTCCTTTCAGGTTACAGTAGGTTTGGCTGCATGCAGGGATGTCACAGCCCATGTTCAGCATTGTGTTGTGGGATCTACTGTCAGCTTTCCTAAAACACCTGGACAGTTACATCAGGTTCCCCCAACCTGCAGATTTACCCACTGTGAAGGCTGACTTCTATGAGCTGGGACACATTCCTCACATGATTGGTGCAATTGATGGCACCCATATTACTTTGGTTCCTCCAAGGGTCAATGAACAGGTCTATCGTACCAGGAAAAACTTTCACTCCATTAACAAGAAGGTGGTGTGTTTGGCGGACCAGTACAACTCCCAAGTGACTGCCAAGTTTCGGGGATCTGTCCATGATCCCTACATATTGATGAATAGCAAAGTCCCACACATGATGACACATCTACAAAGAGAGAGGGCTTGGCTCATTGGTAGGTATCAGTGTGGATATGTGTCTCTGTTGTTGAACCTGTCAACACTACCTTCCCTGTGCCTGTCCTTGGTTTCCAACTCATTCTTCCTTTATTCATACAGGAGACTTATAATATCCTAACCTTCTCTGGTTGTTGATACCAGTGAGGTACCTACCACGGATGCCAAGAAACATTCAAGTGAGGCCCACGGCAGGATGAGGCGTGTATTAGAAAATACTTTTGACCTACTCAAAGCAAGATTCTGGTGTCTCCATGTCTCAGGAGGTGCCCTCCTCTACAGCCCCCAAAAAGTTTGTTAGATCAGTGTGGCTTGCTGTATTCTCTACAATCTGGCCCTCAGACATCAAATCCCATTACTGGCAGATGAGGAGATGGCTGCTGGACCAGTGGGTAGTGATCAACAGATGGAAAGTGATAAGGAGGCAGATGATGATGGTGCAGCAGAGTCTAGGACAGAGCTGATCAATCAGTACTTTCAATGACACACAGGTATGTTGTGTGTGTAATGTAGCAGGTGAAATATTTGCACATGGATTCAATAAACAGCCCCTCCTGGTCAGGTATATCAGTGGGGATGTCACTTTGACACTTACCATATGTGGGCGGTGATAGACAACTGAGTTTATGTCAGGGGTATTGTCAGTGGTCTAAAAACTGTCATTTGTACCATATGCAGGTTGCTAGTTTGGCATCTACTGAGGACAGTACTGTAGTGTCCTATTTGTCATGTCATCTCCTGTCCAGAAGTGAGTCAAGCTATGGGTTCTGTACAGCATTTCCTTTCATATCCTAACTGTTTCATGGCAAGTTGGGTCTGGTAACAGTGGGAGGTGTTGTGTTGAGCCCATTCCAGATGTCAGCTACAGGTTTTTGGTTAGGTCATTCTTGTGTTTTTTTATGTTGAGGTGTAATGTGTTGTGCCCTGTTTCCTTGCCAAAGCACAAGGGGCACTGCTAGAAATGACTGCATATGGGCATAAGCTGACACCATGGCTCACATCCTGAGTTATGTCCCTGTGTTGTCCTTTTTACAGATTGGACAACTGGATCTACTCTGGTGTGTGGCTGGACTGCTAACTCTCCTTGAGAAATCTAATGTGACATCTATGGTGTTCTATGTTTCCTGAGGTGAATGCCTCCCTCTACTGTGATTTGCACTGGCTCTATGTTGATTGATCTTACCACACATGACATTTCAGTTTGCTCACATTTCCAAATCATACAATAAAGACACAAATGCATGTGCTGAGCTTTACAGTGATTATTGTCCACATATTGTCCTACAGTTGATGAGTGGGGTCATAGTGGATGTTTTCATCGGAGTAGGTGTCCTAGCTGTAAGTAGTACAGGTCCAGTGTCCAAGGGCCATTGTAAAGGGTAAGAGATGAAATTGAATAGTCAACAGGGTGTGTCAGTGGCATACAAGGGAGAATGCTCAGGAGAGGTTCACTTCCTGGTAGTGGTATTGGTCTTGGCATCTGCTCCAGCCGGATGTCTGGTTGGACGACCATGTTTGCACAGGGGTTCTCCAGCTACAGAGGGAGGAGTGCCTGTGGGTCCCCTGGAAGGGCCTCTAGTCCACAGGCTCCTGCCTAGATGGCTCTGATAAAGGGGTGCCAGTGGAAGGGGCCTGCTGCTAGGTGTAGGTGAGACGCAGCATGTTGGGGAGATCCCTCAACACCCCTGCAATGGTGACCATGGAGGCATTGAGTGCCTGCCACTGCTGCATGGCCTCCTGATGGTATTCCCTCTGCAGCCTTTGTTTTCCTCCCAAGATGGTGAGAATTTGGCCACCTATCTTGTCCTGGGATTGCTGGTATGCTCCCAGGACTTGGGAGATGGCCTCCTGGTCAGTCGGGTCCCTTGGCTACCCCATCTTGTGGCCCACAGGTGCCCTCCCACGTGCCCTGCCATCATGTGCCTGGGCCACAGGCACGGCGTGCCCACTCCCAGATCCTTCATTTTCTTGTGTTTATGGGTTAGACTCTGGTCCTTGCACTGTGGGGCACACAACTGATTGACCAGTCCTTGTGGCACAGGTTTGGGGATGAAGGGGTTGGCTGTGTTGTAACTGGCACAAGGTGGGGTAGGTTGTATGTGAGCAGGGTGAGGCTAGGAGTGGTGGACTGACCAGATGTGCCAGGTAGGTCATCACTGTCAAGGCATCCTGAGGCATACTCATCAATGGGGCCTTCATCCTGTGGAGGGCTGGCAGTCTCTGGCATCGTCTCCATGGTGCCAGTGGCTGGGGTACCTGTGAAAGTAGTGGAAGATTGTTATCTGGTGAAGTTGTGATTGGTCTTGTCAGATGCATACAGTGGCTTAACTTTATTTCTATTATGGCAATCACAGATGCGGCACTGCAGGCATTGTTTGTGGATAGTGGATTGTCAGCGAGATGACAAGTTACATTTAATGTTGGGCATGGGGATTGCATTGCTGTCATTTCCATGAGTTGGTCCTCATTCTAGGCATCCAGTTGGTTTGGATGGGTATAATGGTTGTACATGCAGGAGTTGTACTATGCAGTGTTGTTAGCAGGCATTGATATGGATGAACAGGTGCTTTATGGGAGTTGTAATGATTGTTCTTGGTAGTGCTATCCGTGCACTTGGGTGGGAGTGTGTGGATATTGTGGCAGGGTGATGGTGTGCCATGCAGGGGAGGGATATTAAGTGATTGGGCATGAGGTGGAGTGGCAGTTGGGGTGACTTGGGAGTGGTAGGTGGTGAGGGGTATGCTGGACATGTGTACTTAGTGCCAGGGGAGTGATGGTTACTCACCAGGATCCAGTTTTCAATTATTCTAGTCAGGCCCTCAGGATGCAGGATTGCCAAGACCTTCTCCTCCCACAATGTAAACTCTGGGGAGGTGGTGGGAGCTGGTAGGCCGTTCCACCTCTTGCTGATGTCCTCCCTTGTGCGTGGATGGTGCCCACTGAGTTGTCTCTGTCGACAATTCTCTGCCATAACTCCATTTTCCTGGCAATGGACGTTTGCTGAACCTATGCATCAAATAGTTGTGGCTCTACCATGATGATTTAATCGGCCATGACCCTCACCTCATCGTCTGTGAGGGTGGGTGCTTTTGATGTGACATGGTGGTTGTGTTGTGGGTGGTGGTGTGTGTTGTGTGCAAGGGTGCAGTGTGGGGTGATTGGTGGGGTGGGGATGTTTTGCTGTGTGTGCTGGTTGTATGTGGTGTTTGTGTGCAGTGGCGATGTGTGTATTGTGTTGCTGGTGCAGTTGTGTGGTGTGTGATGAGTGTGAAGTGTGATGGTGGCTATGGTATAACAGTGCTGTGTCCTCCATTTGTACACTCCTAGCTGTCAGTGTGTGTTTTTCTAGTTGCAAAGGATTGTGGGTGGGTGTGGGGTGGTGTTATATAGTGCACTGAGTAGGTGTGTATGTGTGTCAGGTGTGGAGTATTCGAACTGTTCAATGTGGTGTTGTGTTCTGACAGGAGTGAGTTCTGAGCATGGCATTTCGGACTGCTAATGGTTTTCTGCCATGGAAGGACCGAAGTGCTGATTTGTGGGTCGTAATCAGGTGGGTGGAAAGTTGTCGGCGTGACAGTGCTGGTAGTGCAACTGCCTCTTTCCTGCCCTCCTTTGTCCTGGCGGTGTCGGATTTATGGCTGTTTTTAGGCGGTATACTTTGTGTGACTCTTAATACGGTGGGTGGGATACTGCCAAAACTGGTGGTCTTTTGGTGGCTGCCACCGCAGCTGTCTTACCAAGAGACCACCAAACTCGTAATGACCACCATAGTGTCTTGCCTTTAGAGTTCGCTGTTTCCCTCTTCCTTTTGCCACTATGCATTTAGATGAAGCAGGACTCCTGGGCATGGTACAGGAGAAACAGAATTTAGGGTAACCCCCTATGATTCATCTTGTGGGCCATTTGATGTACTCTCCTTCGGACAGGTCTCAGTGCTCTCGTTAGAGTCAAGTGGCTCTGTCCATGGGGTAGGAGTGCAGCCCCTAAAGAAAGGTTTGGCTCTGCAGAAACATCACTGGCTCCCTGTAAAGAAATGGATGTCCTTTAAGGCTCTTTGCTATTGCTATTGAGCCTTTAATAAAGCCAGGGCTAGCTACCTGCATAGCTTCATAAAACCCTATCACCCTTCAAGGTGTCTGAGATCCTCAGGGGCTTCATTGGGAGATGGAAGGCCACTCTTTCAGCTGCTTGGCCCCCAAGCTATGTAACTCTCTTATGCTATACCTTAGGCAATTGAAGTCAGAACTGTTATTTCGAAAGAATCTTAAAACATGACTATTTAGATAGGAGTCATCATTTCGCAATTTTTTTTGTCTTTTGCTCAGGAGTTAGACCTTTCGGCACTGGGCCACCTCTTTTAGGTAGCCATGCACTCTGCAACTTGCCTATTAATATTATTGTTATAGGCTGAGGTTGGTGATAGCCTGCAGGCGGCCCTTGGTGGGGGCAGGTGATAGAGCTAGACGGTGCTCAACCAGGCCAATTTCCTTGCTGATCAGGTCGACCGCTCTCTGGACAAACCTGTCCAGGGTTGTGTTCAACCCCACCTTAGCCCTACATTCTGCTGGTCTCTGCTTCCCCATCTTGGACCAGGCAAGCAATGCAGGCCTCTAAATCAGCCCTATGCCAGTGTACATGTTATATGTTAATCATAGAATGGAGGACCAAAATGAGCATGAGGCTGGGGGCAGCATGCCAGCATAGTTGTGGGGTACAGATTGAGCAAAGGGGGAGTCAACACGTCGTAGAGCACACTTGGAAGAGGGGAACCAAGTCATACCTCTTTTCTCTATAAACAGCTGACATGCAGCTCAATCTGGCCTAAACGTCACCCCAGATGTCAAGGGCTCGCAGTCACACCATGCACAAGTGGCCACTCTCAAGAATTTGAATACTGACTGGTAGCTTACGTGAAATTGGGTGGATCTGATATCCACTTGCAAATGAGGCGGAAGTAAAAAAAATCACTGTGGTACTGAATGGAAGGGCCAAGGAGGTAGCCCTGCCCTGCCTCTTCCTGGCACTGATGAGTGCAGGACAGGCCCTCCCTTGGCAGAGGCTTTGCCTGGGAGATGTAGGCACTTTATAGCACACATAACTAGAGTATCTTCCTGCCCCATAGGCCCCCCTCCTCTGGGCTGGCAGAGTTATGGGAATGCAAGTTCCTCATGTAGTCCCAAAATGGATGCATCTGACGTGGAGCATTCCATGCTGTGGGGGAGATGAAGGCCCTTTTTAGCACAAATCACCAGAGCGTCCTCCTCCCACACAGGCCCCACCGCCTCAAGGCTGATTGAGTTATGGAACTGTGAGTCCCTGATGCAGTCCAAAAATAAAAGCATCCAGAGTGGAGCGTCCTGCGCTGCAGGGGAGATGTAGGCGCTTTATAGCGCACGTCACCAGAGCGCGTCCTGCCACACAGGCCCGTCATCTCGGGGCTGGCGGAGTTATGGGACTACAAGTCCCTAATGCAGTCCCAAAATGAAAGCAGCAGGCTTGGGACGTCCTGTGCCGTGGTGGGGATGTAGGCACTTTATAGCACACATCACCTGAGAGTGCTCCTCCCACACACCCCTCCTCATCAGGGTGGCACAGTTATGGATTGCATGTCCCTGATGCTACCTGAAAATTAAAGCAGCCAACATGGAGCTTCCTACGCCGCTGGGGAGATGTAGGTGCTTTATAGCGCACATCACAAGAGTCTCTTCTGCCACACAGGCCCATCCTTTTCAGGGCTGGCGGAGTTATGGGACTGTTAGTCCCTGATGCGGTCCCAAAATGGATCCAGCCAACGTCGAGCATCGAGCACCGCAGGGGAGATGTAGGCACTTTATTGCGCACATCACAAGAGTTTCTTCCTTCCACACAAGTCCCTCTTCCTCAGGGCTGATGGAGTTATCAAACTGAGAGTCCCTGATGCAGCCCCAAAATGAAAGCAGCTGGCGTGGAGCGCCCCGCGCCGACGAGAGAGATGTTGGCGCTTTATAGTGGAAGTCACCAGCGCATCCTCCTGACACACATGCCCCTCCTCCACAGGGCTGGCTGAGTTATGGGACTGTGAGTCCTTGATGGGTCCCAAAACGGAAGCAGCCGGCGTTGGGCGTCACTACCTTTGTGTATCCTGTAATAGATTAATGATTGGTGACCATGTTTCGGTTGCAAAACGTTAGAAAATCGCATTTCAAATCGGTATTTGGAAGGGACCCCGTAAACATGCCACTCCAAAATGCAGATTCGGTATGTAGTAGATAATCGCAGACATAATTGTGATTCAGTGACGTGTAACACAGGGGAACTGGGAGGGATGCTGTGCGACAGGGGGAGGACAGGCCAAGGGAACCCACTCTCCACGAGGCCCTCTTCTCCATCATGGGAGCCTACCACCACTCCCAGGAGACGATGGCAACGGTACTGGCCAAGTTTCAGTAGACCCAGCGCCTGCAGGAGGAACAGTACATGGGCTTCAGGGAGCAACTCAGAGCCATCAATTCCACCTTGGGCTCCATCGTAGGGGTGCTGAAGGAAGTACTCAACACTATGATGTACACTGTGGCACAACAAGGGGCCCCTGACACTAGCATGGACGATGAACTGCCCACCACCTCCGCCGGGGCTAGTGGACAGGAGGTACCACCACATTACCACCACACCAGCACCCCACCCCCTGCAGAGGGAGAACCACCCCGCAAACGGTCCCTGAGATCCAGGACAAAGACAGAGAACGATGCCAAGTCCCCCGCCAAGAAATGAGACAACCCTGAATGTCATCCTTCTGTCCCACTTTGTCACCCTGTCCATCCTTAAACTGCCCCAGCTCCACTTCCTATGCCCATTTGGGCAATGCACCTGTTAGACTAATAGACTGGACTCTGCCATGGACATTCCACCACCATCACCCATCACCATTTTACAACCCCCTCCAATATTTTGCACTTAAATAAACACCCTTGAAGCACAAAACAATCTGGAGTCAGTCTGTGATTTCGGAATAGTGTATTAGCAATTACTGTGGCAAAAAGCTCTTTCAATTGTAATGTCAACATACCTATGTTACACAGCTCTAGTCCATGAGGAATCAAAGCAGATGTCACAAAGTGGGACCCACATCTGTGAAATCGTAAGGGAAAGTGACAACTCAGTGACCATACACTGGGTGAAAACGACAGACAGTAGAGAGGTAGTAGTGTTAAAGTACATGTAGTAGGCAGGTTTGTATTCTTACCTGTGTCTCACTGGAAATATTGCAGGATAACCGAGTCCCTGTTGTTCATGTCCTCTTCTTCAGCTACCTCGTCTTCACTGTCCACAGGCTCCACAGCTGCAACAACACCACCATCTGGACCATCCTCCTGCAGAAAAGGCACCTGTCGTCGCAAAGCTAAGTTGTGAAGCATACAGCAGGCCACGATGATCTGGCACACCTTCTTTGGTGAGTAGAATAGGGATCCACCTGTCATATGGAGGCACCTGAACCTGGCCTTCAGGAGGCCGAAGGTCCGTTCGATTATCCGCCGTGTTCGCCCATGGGCCTCATTGTAGCGTTCCTCTGCCCTTGTCCTGGGATTCCTCACTGGGGTCAGTAGCCATGACAGGTTGGGGTAACCAGAGTCACCTGCAAATGGCGAGGGACAACTGTTAGACACACACTAACCTGTAGGGATAACCCCAGACCCAGACAACCATTCCCACTGTCTTGCTTCCAGGTGATCACTTAATAGCCACACACGGTGCCTCTGGAGTTGACCCATCACATAAGGGATGCTACTATTCCGCAGGATGTAGGCGCCATGCACTGAGCCAGGGAACTTGGCATTTACATGGGAGATCTACTGGTCTGCCAAACATACCATCTGCACATTCATTGAATGATAACTCTTCCGGTTTCTGTACACCTGTTCACTCCTGCGGGGGGACCAAAGCCACATGTGTCCCATCAATGGCACCTATGATGTTGGGGATATGTCCCAGGGCATAGAAATCACCTTTCACTGTAGGCAAATCCTCAACCTGAGGGAAAACGATGTAGCTCCGCATGTGTTTCAGCAGGGCAGACAACACTCTGGACAACACGTTTGAAAACATAGGCTGGGACATCCCTGATGCTATGGCCACTGTTGTTTGAAATGACCCACTTGCAAGGAACTGGAGCACTGACAGCACCTGCACTTGAGGGGGGATTCCTGTGGGATGTCGGATAGCCGACATCAGGTCTAGCTCCAGCTGGGTACACAGTTACTGGATTGTGGCACGGTCAAGCCTGTATTTGATGATCACATGTCTTTCCTCCATTGTCGACAGGTCCACCAGTGGTCTGTACACCGGAGGATGCCGCCATCTCCTCACATGTCCCAGCGGACGGTGCCTATGAAGGACAACAGCGAGCACAGAGTTAAACAACTCAGAGGTCCGAAAAGTGGCCTGTGTGTGTGTTGAGTCTAGGCCTAGGTATGTGTGACGCAGTTAAAAATGACGCCATGTAGCCCCTGAAATGGCGGATGCCTGACCTCTAAAGTGGGACAATGGGATGTGAGGTAACTGCGCTGGTGTTGTACACCGTCGCGGTAGGCGGTCGAAGACCGCGGGCCAATGCTGCATTGGTTAACATTGGACCCTATGGGTCCCAGGAGCCAATGACGATGTACGCCGGCGGTGACGGTACGCACCGCCGCGATGTGACCGCCATTTTCTATCTGTTCAATCACTCGATACCTGATCTTCGACAGGAGAGGACCTACACTGAAAGTGCTGCTGTGACCTCGGTCTGGAAGAGACAATGGCTCGAGTGTCTGGGGAAAGTGCCCCTGCCTTCACATCGGAGGAGTTGGAGAAACTCGTGGATGGGGTCCTCCCCCAGTACACGTTACTCTACAGTCCTCCAGACAAACAGGTAAGTACACTGGGAGCATGCTGTATGGGCTATGCCTGTTTGGAGTGGGGTGGATGTAAGAAGGGGGGGGGAGATTGCAGCGTGCATGAAACGACGGTGAGTGCATGTGTCACATGGCAAGTGTAGGGATGGGGGCCAATGACTGTGACGGTGCAGTTGGTAATACATTTCTCTTCCCCCTGTACAATTCATGTAGGTCAGGCCCTCCAGAAAAAAGATATTTGGCGTGCCATCGCCAAGGACGTCTGGACCCTGGCGGTCTACCACAGACAGAGCACCCAGTGCCGGAAAAGATGGGAGGACATTCGCCACTGGAGCAAGAAGACAGCGGAGGCTCAGCTGGGGATGGCCTCCCAACGTGGGAGGGGTGCCCGTCACACCATGACCCCCCTGATGTTCAGGATCCTGGCGGTAGCGTACCCGGAGTTGGATGGGCGCTTGATGGCATCACAGCAGCCACAAGGGGGTGATTTCACTCTCATCCAGTGGAGGTGTCTGGGTGGGGAAGGTGGGCTGTGGGTTTCCCTAGGCCAGGGCAAGTTTAGTAGGCAAGGTCCCTCTGTAAGGTAGGCAATGTGGCACCCCACCCCACCTCTGTAGAGTGCCAAGTATGCCTAGTCATGCCCCTGTGTCATCCATGTGTGCAGATGTCATCCATAGCCTAGTAGGCCATTTCCCAGGGATTGAACAATGGAGCCCAAGAGCACCGCGTAGTGCAGGGGGCTTCTGTGTCTGTCATGTCTGCCAACGGTAGCGGTAATGCATGCACTGAACATGTCTTTCTTCTGTCGCCCCCCCCCTTTTTGTGATCTCCCTGTTCTTGTGTGCATTAGCATCATCAGGAGGAGGAGCAGTGGCACCAGAGCACGAGGGAGCTGCCTCCCACATGGCCCTGGAGGGTGACACTACGGACTCGGAGTTCACCAGTGGGACGGAGGGCGAGGGGAGCTCCACGTCGGGGACAGGAGCTGACACCAGCGACACAGACTTATCCTCTGATGGGAGCTCCCTTCTGGTGGTGGCAACATCTGTGCCCCGCATCTACAGGTACAGCCGCCACCCCCCTACCTGCACTGCCCTCCCAGCAGCCCCTCAGCCTTTGCCCCGTGCCCGCTCACCCTGGAGGGTGGGCATCACCTTCGCCCCAGGCACCTCAGCCCCTTCCCCAGTCACCCCTGCTGCACTCAGTGAGGAGGCCATTGACCCCCTCAGGTCCCTCACTGTTGGGCAGTCTACCATTTTGAATGCCATCCAGGGTGTAGAAAGGCAGTTGCAACAAACCAATGCATTCCTGGAGGGCATTCATTCTGGTCAGGCGGCCCTTCAGCGAGCTTTTCAGACTCTGGCCTCAGCACTGATGGCAGCTATTGTGCCTGTCTCCAGCCTCCCCCTCCAACTTCCTCCTCCCAGACCCAATCCCCAATACCCCAGCCTATCCCAAGCACACCTACAGACCAGCATGCACACACGTCAACACACAAGGGAAGCTCAGGCAAACATAAGCACCATACATCCCACAGGCACTCATGCAAGCATCACACACATGCAGACACACCAACATCCACTGCCTCCCCTGTGTCCCCCTCTTCCTCGTCTCCCTCCTCCCTTCCAGTCTCGTCTACACTCACATCTGCATGCACTACATCTACAGCCACTACTGACATCACCAGCACACCCACACCACACCCCGCTCACGTGCAGTCACCACCCCCACTACCATTCACACGTCCCCTGTGTCCTCTCCCAGTGTGTCTGTGACGCCACCTCCCAAGATACACAAACGCAGGCACACACCCACCCAACAGCCATCCACCTCACGACAGCCTCCAGCGCATGCACCTTCACTTAAAGTCACCAAACGAACACCTCCTACAACCACAACCTCTTCCTCCACTTCCAAACCCCCTCCGGCTCCCCGTCCCAGTGTCTCCAAAAAACTTTTCCTGTCCAACCTTGACCTCTTTCCCACACCTCCCCCACCCCGTTCGTCTCCTAAGGCCCGACTGCCCAGGTCCCAACCTAGCACCTCAGCCACAACATCTCTGGGACCCAGTGGTGCCTGTAGTCACCGGAATCTGGAGTGCACCGGCCACCAGGGCAGCCAGTGTGGCATGGAGCCACAGCACGGACAGTCCCCCACCTGTCAAGCATCAAAAGTTGGCCAGTGCCCGGCGGGAGAGGGGGAAGACTCCAGCCACCAAAGCCGCTCCCAGGGTTCCCAGTGGGAGTGTGGAGTCAGCTGCGACACCTTCCAAGGTGGGGAAGGGCCACAAGAAACCCGGAAAGTCTGTGAAGAGCAGCACGGCGGAGGAGACCGCCATCATCCCCACTGCCCAGGAGGCCACCGCCATCATCCCCGCTGCCCAGGAGGCCACCGCCATCATCTCCGCTGCCCAGGAGGCCACCGCCATCATCCCCGCTGCCCAGGAGGCCAGCACCTGCCCTGCTGCCCAGGAGGCCACCGCCAGCACAAGCCCCGCTGGACTAGAGAGGACCGCCAGCACCTGCCCTGCTGCCCAGGAGGCCACCGCCAGCACAAGCCCTGCTGGGACAGAGAGGACCGCCAGCACAAGCCCCACTGGGACAGAGAGGACCACCAGCACAAGCCTCGCTGGGACAGAGAAGACCGCCAGCACAAGCCCTGCTGGGACAGAGAGGACCGCCAGCAGCTGAGTTACTGCAAAGGAGCCCACCGCCTCAAGCACCGCTGAACAAGGCACCGCCGCTCCAAGCACCGCTGAACAGGGCACCGCCACTTCAAGCACCGCTGAACAGGGCACCGCCGCTCCAAGCACCGCTGAACAGGGCACCGCCACTACAAGCACCGCTGAACAGGGCGCCGCCGCCTCAAGCACCACTGAACAGGGCACCGCCGCCTTAAGCACCGCTGAACAGGGCACCGCCACCTCATGCACTGCTCCGCCGCTCCGAAGCACCGCTGAACAGGGCACTGCCGCCTCATGCACCCCTGAACAGGGCACCGCCGCCTCAAGCACCGCTGAACAGGGCACCACCGCCTCAGGCACCGCTGAACAGGGCACAGCCGCTCCAAGCACCGCTGAACAGGGCACCGCCGCTACAAGCACCGCTGAACAAGGCACCACCGCTCCAAGCACCGCTGAACAGGGCACCGCCGCTACAAGCACTGCTGAACAGGGCACTGCCGCCACAAGCACCGCTGGCCCATGAGCGCCTGGGGCACTGACGCTACTGAGTCCGTCACGAGCAGGATGAGGAGGCACTCTGGGCACAGAGCCCCCTCCAGAACCAGTGGAGAGATACATCCACTACCTCTGTCCTTAGCAGGATTAAGCACTCTGGGCACCATTCCCCCTCCAGAACCAGTGGAGAGATACATCCACTACCTCTGTCCTTAGCAGGATGAAGCACTCTAGGCACCATGCCCCCTCCAGAACCAGTGGAGAGATACATCCACTACCTCTGTCCTTAGCAGGATGAAGCACTCTGGGCACCATGCCCCCTCCAGAACCAGTGGAGAGTTACATCCACTACCTCTGTCCTTGGCAGGATGAAGCACTCAGGGCAGATGCCCCCTCCAGAACCAGTGGAGAAAGGCATCCACTTGAGAGACTGTGGCTTTGCACTCCCCAGGCCCCCTCGTGGATTTGGCGTTGTGCACTCAACCGGCCGAGATGCCCCCCCTTTCCCTCCCCCTGAGGTGCCTGTTTTCTTGCTCTCTGATTCCCCTGCAGTGTTCTCTCCGTCATGGTCGTGGATCTTGTGTGGGCCTCGCCCATACCGTGTGGGCCCAGTGTTCCACGGACTTCATTGGAGCACTACCTGGACTACTGAGCTTGGTGTATATTTTGTTTATGGTGTATATATATATTTTTGCGTACTTGATTTTAATATATTACAATGGTTACACTCCTTTTGTCTTTGCATTCTTCCAGGGGGGTTAAGGGGTGTAACTATAATGTATAAATATGTATTAGTGTGTGTGTTGTAGTGGGTGAGGGTGGGGGTGGGGGTGTTGCGTGTGTGTGTCCCTGTTTTTTCCCTCCCCTGTGTCGTAGGTGCAGTACTCCCCGTTGTCTTCGCCACCGGCGTTCGTGCTCCTGGTAGAGGAGCAAGAAGATGAGGGCTGGCAGGATGTGCAGCTCGGGTTCCATGGCATCCGGATTCCTCGTGGGGTGTGTAGAGGTGAGCGTTTTCCCTTCGAAGTCCTGTTTCTGCCGTGTTTTTGTCCGCGGTGAATCCGCCCTGGAAAAGGTGGCGGATTGGTAGGTTGTGATACTGTGGGCGGTACTTTGTCTTCCGCCTGTCTGTTGGCGGTGACCGCCAAGCTGTTTGTCTGTACCGCCATGGCGGTCGGAGTGTTAAAGTGGCTGTCTTTGTTGGCGGTTTCCGCCACGGTCGTAATTCCAATTTTTTTACCGCCGTCCTGTTGGCGGTTTTACCGCCGCTTTAACACCGTCCGCCAGGGTTGTAATGACCCCCTGTCTGCTGCATACCGAAAGGCTTTTTGCGGTTACAAACGGCCAGATTTGAAGAATAAGACCCTTTGGGAATCCGTACAGGCTTAGTAGATCTGGCCCAAGATGTCTTCTGTAAGATTTTCTGTCCTTTCACAGTGCATTTTGCAAAGGAAATCTCTTTGATTGAGTTCTGATGGGCCATATGCTTCACTCTGTGCATGTTTCTGCAGCTCTTGTGCATCTCCTTTCTGGTTGCTGTTGTTCCGCTCAAAAGGGAGTTTGAATGGTGTGAAAATGTTGGTTCTGTTGCTCAGTTTTTGTCCCTTTGTGTGCTGGTTCTGGTCCACGTATCCTACGACAATGCTGGAGGTGCAGGTTTGCTGAATGCAAGAGGAGCTCTGCGTGTGTCCTTGAGGTTGCGAATTAACAAAAGGGAGCATGATACCAGGCAAATAATGGTGATTTATCTATAGCATGATATGTAAGCATCTGGACTCTGCCCCAAACAAAAGCTGCCACACTGAGCTAATCTGAATTGTGTCTGACTCTTTTCTGGCATAGCCTGGCTGGAGAGACACTGGTGGGCTGAACGATAAGGGGTGCAGGGTACATAACACAGTTTACTTTGAGGGGTTTTCTTCAAACCAGAGGGAGCTCGCTGGGCTAATGGAGAATGCCAGCTGTAACAGAAAAAGTGGCTGTTGGAATAAAATTCAAGGTTTGGCGCACTTTTCTATGATTTAGGTCGTTTATTTTGTACCAAGGGGTCATTTTGGAGAGCTGCGGTTAGTATTTTAGGTGATTTTGAACCTAAAAAATGTGCAACCCATGACACCGGGCACCTAGAGGCTCCACGGCAACGAGAGGTGTCAAGTTGGACAAGATGAAGTATACCATAAATTGCCAATTGTAAATAACTGTATGAAATTCTGCACCTTGTCTTGGGATACACCCTCTGATGTACTTGGTGTCTTTGTTCGGAGCAGCTACTTGATTTTCCCTTGTTTATGATGCCAAAACAGCTTAATCTGTTCAACAGACAAAGGTCACTTGCAATATTATAACCAGTTGCAGGAGAAGGTCAATGCAGATTAAACGAGGGAAACCAGATCACAGGATTTGTGGAAAAATGGCAAGGATTTTTGCTTATTTTCTTAATGTAGACATGTCATCTGTACAAAAGTGTACTGCAGTCGTCTGCTGTTTGGTTTCCTGGATAAAGAACACGTACCAAGTCACATAATGCAGCTCGCGTGACAGTTATTCAGCCTTTCAGATAAGACAATTTGAAAAAAATGGAGAGTACCGAGGTAAGGAAGAAACAATGGCTTCTTGCAAAAAAACGGGACTTTTTGAACTTAGTTATCACATTTTCTGTCTTTCCCAGTCACCTCTGGCGTCCTGTTTCTGTGCATCTGCCTTTCGTAGGCCTCATATTCCAGACATGGCGATGCCTGTGAAAGGCAGATACGTCTGGTACAGAATCAGTAACATATCACAACATCTTACATGGTCCTGACTCCAGCAGATTTAATGGCCTTTCTTAGGAAATGCTGTATGC
Organism: Pleurodeles waltl; assembly: GCF_031143425.1. NCBI lineage: Eukaryota > Metazoa > Chordata > Amphibia > Caudata > Salamandridae > Pleurodeles > Pleurodeles waltl. The sequence goes on along the minus strand of NC_090448.1, from coordinate 1,076,732,823 downwards.
AGAACCCCCGTTCTTTTGTTTAAGGCTAGTTTTTCTTTGTCTCTGCCCAGCCACTTACAGTACGCACATGGCGAAATACATTTCTAAAACATATCTGCCAAGAATTAAAACAAGCACTGACAAAGACAAGTTTTGGCTTTGCAGTAGAGCATGCACAGCACAACATTAAAGGCTGACATGCTCCCAAAGAGAACGAGCACATACGAAATACACACAGGCAAACATGCAGACACACGTAAACTGGCCCACAAGCATGCAGACAGCATGAATACATGCACCGTAAAGACAGCTCACCTGTATATTCCAAGGCACATACATGTAAACCTGAAAGAACATGTAAATGAATTACCTGAGTACATATAGCTTTTATTTAAAACTATATATATTTCACTTAACTACCGCTGGGCCAAGGCCACACTCACTTTACTTCAAAAACAATGGTCTACTTCTGTAACCAGTATCATTCATAAACAAATTACTATAATCAGTAATATCACTCCATACAGTTGAATGCCCATACTTGTACCGTCATATAAGGTCAGCGCATTTGATTTTTTTAATAAGGATAACCCATTGTCTGAGAGTAGTTAACAAGTATTCAACAAAGGATTATGGGGGTCATTCCGACCCCGGCGGTCGGGGTCGGCGGGAGCACCGCCAACAGGCTGGCAGTGCCCCGCAGGGCATTCTGACCGCGGCGGTTTGGCCGCGGTCAGAACAGGAAAACCGGCGGTCTCCCGCCGGTTTTCCGCTGCCCTGAGGAATCCCCCATGGCGGCGCAGCTTGCTGCGCCACCATGGGGGATTCCGACCCCCTCACCGCCATCCTGTTCCTGGCGGTTCCGACCGCCAGGAACAGGATGGCGGTGAGGGGTTTCGTGGGGCCCCTGGGGGCCCCTGCAGTGCCCATGCCAATGGCATGGGCACTGCAGGGGCCCCCGTAAGCGGGCCCCACTTTGAATTTCAGTGTCTGCATAGCAGACACTGAAATTCGCGACGGGTGCTACTGCACCCGTCGCACCCTTCCCACTCCGCCGGCTCCATTCGGAGCCGGCTTCCTCGTGGGAAGGGGTTTCCCGCTGGGCTGGCGGGCGGCCTTCTGGCGGTCGCCCGCCAGCCCAGCGGGAAACACAGAATGGCCGCCGCGGTCTTTTGACCGCGGTGCGGTCATTCGGCGGTTCCCGCCAGGCGGGCGGCGGGGTCTGACTGACCCCCATTGTCTAATCAAGTGCGCAAAACGTGTCCCCTGTACAAAAAATTGAAAAACCACAACAGACTTGAGGTGACATAGATGTAAATATTGGTGTGTTTATAATAAACAACTCTATGTAGTCCTTAAAAGTTAAACAATGAATTTACGTTTATTTGTTATCCAATTGCCACAACACTCCTTTTACATAGCTTCGCTAAGTCTGGACCCCCTCGTCTATTAACTCTGTCTAGCACTACACTGGTTACCCTTTGCCAGAAGATGCACCTTCCAGCTGCTTTGTATCACCCACAAAGCTATACATGGAACAGGACCGCCTTTTATCAGAAACAAAATAACCAAATACATTCAACAAAGAAACCTCCGCTCAAGATTGCCACTGCGCCCTAGAACACCACCATACAAGAAAAAGACTATAGGTGGTACATCCTTCTCTGTTCAAGCAGCCAAACTATGGAATTCATTACCCAGACTATAAGATCCACAGATAACTATCTTGTCTTCAGAAGACTACTCAAGAGTTGGCTCTTTCCTTCATAACCACCATATTCAAACAGCTATGGACTGCATATGCCTGTGATGATAAATATTTTTTATCTGAGTATGTGTATGTTCTAGATATATATAGTTATTTTGGAAAATATGTATTGTGACTATGTTATAACAATAAACTACACACACACTCTTTAAACCTGTTTAACTAATGTATGTTTACTCACGGTTTAAATATGTATATGTGTGTACATATATGTGTGTATATGTGAGTGTATTCATGTGTGTATGTGTGTGTGTGTATATATGTATATGTGTGTGTGTGTGTGTGTGTATGTTATTCTATGCTTAACATGTTCATAGGTCATTGCATAGCTCCCAGATAAGTTGGTATATTAGATACTTATGAATCCCTGCTCTCATTTCATATCACACTGATCAAATATTTAATATCATAGGAATTGGGCTATTCAAAAATTGAGTAAAGATAAATAAATGTTAGAAAAGTACACTTATTAATTAACTTCAAATTATTACAAATCTTGAAAGTCTGTGTTTATACAATGCTACTTTTCTTCTCATATTATACCCATTATTATATTCCTTTGACATATATTCGCTTACTATGTACTTACATATCTATTTATATATTACTCTAGTCCTACTGTACTAGAGAAAAAAAAAATCTATAAATAAAATTCAAATTATAAATAAATATAAAACAAAAATATTAATAATATTATATTTGTACTCTCTTGTAAGCTTTACTTTGTCTACCCATCACCATATGTCATGTCTCTATCAATCTATTCTCCATTCCCACTCTGACTCATCCCAAATCCATTCTACTACTTTCATCCCCTAAATAACCCTTCCTAAGCTCTTCCCTCCTCTTCCACATCTAACTCACCCAAACCTCAGTTTACCACCATGATCCCCCAAACAACCCTACTAAATTCTCCCTCATTTATTTCACCTTTAAATCATCCAAAAACCCTCCTGCTACTATGATCTCCCTAACCTTTTCCACATACTCTTCCATCCTCCATCCCCTCGTTACTCATCCCAAGCCTAAATCCTATTACTATAAACTCCCAATTAACACTTCTGGATTCTTCCCTCCTCCACCCCTCCATTACTCCAGTCAATCCAACTAACAAACTCACATATCCGCACCTCAAATTAACTCATGATAATACTAAAACTGTACTCATATTTCCTTATACTAATCCAACACTAATTCCTTTTGGCTTCCGGAGTAGCGCGCTACTCGCCGAAAAGCACTTCCACGCCTCATCAGGGGTAGTAAGCGCTATGTAAATACTATTACAATACAATACAATTACAACAAACAGACCCAAATCTGCAGGTCTTAAATTAGTATGCACACTGCCCAGGTGCGGCGTGCCATCCTCCAACCCGGCTGAAAAAAACACCTTTGGAAAAAGCATTACCACACTCAATCATTTTAAATGGCGCGTGATGCATTGTCTTCAGGTTGTTGAACATGCACATGCCAGTGTCATGGTTTGGGTTGCATGCTGCATTCTGTGGAATATTTGTTGAAAGTAATACACATCCAAGTAGGAGTTAAGAGGTTTATTCTGGCAGCACAGCAAGTCCACCTTCATAGAAAGACAGTCAAGGATTTATTGGCTTGCCCTCTGCATTCCATAACAGAAATATTCCACAGATTATAGAATGCAAAGGTATCCTGTCAATGGAAACAGTACAGGAATGGAATGCCTATGAGAATCTTTCAGCCTCATGGAATTTCTTTATTTTCATGCTCTATGGAGGTTGGTGTGCCTTGAGCAGATTTATCATTACTAGACATGTCACAGCGCATTGGAGATCTACTGCAGAGATTTCTATTAATTACAGCCTTGTGAATTTAATTGGAGACACTTCTTGGGCTGTTGTGAGTGTGCCACTGGTGTGCCATTGAAATCATTACATTCAATGCATACCAAGCATGCCTTACCTTACCCTTGGAGGCTGTGTGAAGATAGCGCATGTGGATTTCAAGGAGCGCATCATGGCACCAGGAACAGAGCGACTGGTTTAGATCAGCAAAACCAGTGCACTCAACCTCACGTGCTGCGAGTATTCTAAGTAACACAAGGATGTGAGCAATGTTCGGTGAAGAATGTTGGTTTGTCTGTCCAGTGCAATCCTGCTCACGCTCTGTGTGCCTCCAAAGCTACACTAATTGGACTGCTGGTATCATGTGAGGACCACATGATTGTTGACATCATCATGTTAATTGTAGTGGCCATCTTAGTTTGGGGAAGGCTGCATGATAAGTAACCAGGGACCGTGAAACTATGTGCATCACTTAAGGTTAAGTTGTTTTCCGTTTCTGTTCATTACGATCAGTAAGCTTGGATTCAGCGCTCAAGCTTTGATAGTGTGGGAAATCTATTTATGGTCTGTGCTATTTATTGCAATTTCCAAATAAATAATATTGCTGGAAATTCACCTCTTTGTAAAGTGGGTGGTTTGGAAATTCTAATTAATTCTATTAAGACACAATGCAGTTTGATTCTCCAGCAAAATTCTTACAAAAGAAAGGGGAACCTCCAATACCTTGGATGAGGTGGAAGGAGGAATTTATTACTTATATGAAGGCTATTTATGGTAAGAGAATGGAGTGGAACAAAAAAATAAGCATACTTTTACATTGTCTTTGATCTGAGGGTTTAGTGGTTTTCAGAGCATTACCCCAGGTAACGCTATCAGATGGCTGAGGAGATATTGATGCATGTGAAGAGGCACTTTTCAGGATGAAAGTGAGCTTTGAACCCACCACCAATATCGCAGCGAATGATTTCAAATTTTATACTAGAACACAAAAAGATAGAAAATCATTTAACAAATTCCTCACAGCCCTAATAGCATTATCCATGACTTGTAATTTCGGTGTATGAAGGATGAAATTATTAGTGACCAAATTATTGTCCATGTAAAAAAAAAAAAAAAAAATTATTGGTCATGGGTAATCCTAAACTGCAGTATGCCATATACACAGCAAAAGAGTTAGAAAAATCTGAAAAGTGGATGTCTACGGTTAAGGCCACTAGTATACAAGTAGTGGTGTTGACGATGAATATGTTGTGAAACGTCCTAATGAGTACCATGTCGATGGAAGCAATATGAGTTGTTTGCACTCACACAGCTCTGGTAATTAAAAGAAAACAAACAGAAATGTCAGCGAAAGTTGGTGAGTGTTATAGGTGTGGTTGCAATACACATATTGCCTCTTGTACTTCGTGCCCTGCGATCAATAAGGAATGCAAAAAATGCGACCATATAGGGCATTTTGCATGCAAGTGCAGGAATCTCAAGAAAAGTCCTTTCGGATGCGGGGTAAGTTTTCATATGCTGCGGAAGTGATGGAAAATAAGTCTTGTGGTGAGTGTGGGAAAGTTGCAGAGAGTGGAAGGGGTATTGTACTATCCATTCCAGAGGGTTGTGATGGTGAATCTGACCAAGTGGTGGAGAATCCTTGTAAATGTGTGGTTCGCATTTCTAGTGTGGAATTGGAACTTATGGCTGATTCTGGTTCATCCGGACCATAATAACTTGACAGTATTTTCTGGAAACGTTTGGTGGTGCTGTAGATATTAATTAATTAAAACCCTATAACATAATTGCTGAGGGTTGTGATGGTTCCACCATTGAAATTGATGTTTACAAGAGTGTGAAGTTGGAATTTAAGAGTAGGTGGGACCAAGTCAAACTCTATGTGGTGGCACAGGAAGTGAATGTGTTGGGATATAGAAATTAGTGAAAGTTGGGGATTATCTCAAATCCCCATTCCAGTGAGCCTGTGTCTTTGTTTGCTGAAGGAGATGAGGAATCATTATTATACATTATGAAGAAAATGAAGAAAAATGGGTGAAATAATGTTTTCCTAATGTCTTCAGCAAAAAATTTGAAAAGTTGGGAGATTTTATACAAGGGATAAAAAGCAATGCAGTTCCGTGAAACAGAAACTAAGAGGAGTACCTATTAATGGGAGGAAAGAATTGAGATGAATGCTGATTGACTTGGTGAGAGAGGTAATAATAGAAGAGCTAGAGTCAGCTGAATGGGGTTCTCCCATCTTTTGGCTCGCAAATCTGACCAGAAGTTGAGGTTGTGTGTGGATTTGATGGCTTTCAATGTCAACATATTGTTTGATTGTCACCCACTGCCAAATATCAACGAGGTAGTGTCACTGTTGGAAGGCACCAATACTTTTTCCACTCTTGATCTCAGGTTGGCACACCACCAAATCGAAGTGTCTGAAGACTCTGAGAAATTAACTGCATTCATCACACCTCCAGGGCTGTACCAATTCAACAGAATGTTTTTTGGCTTGACCTCGATGACCTCTGTGTTTCAGAGAGCTATGCTTCATCTGTTTAGAGATATTGATGGTTTTGTAAAGTGTTTTCAAGGGATATTTTAATATTTTCTGGGAATGAGGAGGAACATCTACAACATATATCTGAGGTGTGCATTAGATTAGAGAGCCATGGTGTGATTTTAAAGGCTTCTAAATGCAAAATGTTTAAAACCTTTGTGGAATAGCTTGGTCACACTCTGTCGGGTGATGGGCTTGATAGAAAATCAAATGTAGTTACCATTATTAAGGCACAGGCACCCGCTAAAAGAACAACCATTGTCCTTTGCTGTGATGTGTGAGCATTATAGCAAATTCTTCAAGGATTTCGCTACCACGATGAAACCATTGAGAGAGCTTTTGAGGCAGAAACTTAATTTTGTGTGGTTGGAAAGACAGCATTCATCATTTGAGAACATAAAAAATGAGATTGTGAGAGCCTGCACGCTAAAACCATTTTGCATGGAAAAAGAGTGATATCATAGTGGATTAAAGTATGTACAGAGTAGGCCGAGTATTGTCCTAGAGGTGTGTCAAGGAGGAGTGGAACTTGACTTTTGCTTCACAGACTTCAAATGACACTGAGAGAAGTTATGCATGAGTGAGCGGGAGCTAGTGGTGTGTGTCTGGGTGATTGAAAACTTTAGGAACTATGGTCCATATTTATGGGCTTTTGGCGCAGGGCATCGCAGCAAGTGACCTTGCTACATTGCTATGCATCAAGGGGAAATGACTGGAATGCATCGTATTTAAGCAATATGGCACATTCCTGTCCGTTCCAACTGTGCTGGCTCCCTTTTGGCAGCCTAGTGCCATTGCAGGTCCCCTTGCGGTATAGTGCAAGGGTGCCTGTGTTGCATGCAGGATTGTTTTTGTGCAGGAAAGGTCACCTTACTGGACAAACACAATCCTAGGAGATATTTTCCTCTTTCTATATGTGCTGCAAAATGTAGCACACATAGAAAGAGGAAACGCTAAGAGAAATAAAGATATTTCTCCCTGTTGCACCTCCTCTGGGAAGGTGTAAGGTTTTGGTGCATCCCCAGATTTACAAGCTCTTGTAAATCTGGGGATGCAGCAGAGTTCATGGGTATTGCGTGGGAACACCCACCGCAACACTCATGGAATGCCTCCCTTGCACAGAGTAAGGCAACTCAGCAATGTGCTCTGCTTTGCCTTACTCCATATCTATCAAGCCATTCAAAGCCACTCAAAGTGGGTTTTCGTGGCCCCATATATATGAATTCAAGGTTTGCTCCATTGTTGCATCACAAAAAGTTAAGCAACGGTGCTGCAAGGGGCTCATAAATATCCCCCCGACATGTGAGGTAGCATGTTTGTCTTAAGTATTGATCACAAACTGTTGGTTAACATATTGTGCCCTGGTGGAGGATGGAATTCCACAGAATGCATTGCTAGGCTTACCTCGAGATTGTAGGAATCTACCTTCAGAACAGAATTTGTTCCAGGAAATAGAAACGTGGCTGCTGACCATTTATCGTAGTTACCATGCCAGTAGTCCTATGAAGGATGTTCTGTGAGAGAATGTGATATGAGTGCCACCATAAGAAACATAGTGCTAGGGAAGTTTGCTGCTATTTCAGAGCAGTACTGGAAGGAGAGCGAGTTAAAGGACGAAGTGTGGCTAGCCACCAAATAGCGTGTGTTGGAGATTAGGCATAAATGGAGGGAAGTCATTGCCTATGTTCAAAGTGGCAGATGAATTTGAAATTAAAGGTGATCTGTTGTTGAAGAATGGGAAATGTTTCCTTCTCAGTGATGTGAAGGAGGTCATTCTTAAGTTGGCTCATAAAGAAAAGAACATTCAGGGATGTCTGCCATGAAACAGTTGGTACATACTTTTGATGGCATGGGATGGACAGGATGGTGGACAGGACTGTGAGGGAGTGCGAAGTGTGTGCCAGCACTGAATTATTTTTTAAAGTCAGTACTGCACCACTGAAACCATTAGAGTGGCCTGAGTTTTGATAGAGCGTTCCGTACTAGTAATTTACCTGTACTTTGGACGCTCTTTTGACCGATGAATCTTTTGGCTAAGTGGGACCCTCTCCACCCTTAATCAGTCAATTTAATCAAACCAATAATCAATAACGAACATAAGCAATGCCCTGATCAACATAACACTTAACAATTAATCCAGAATACATTTCGGCGAACCCTGACCTTTCAGTCAGGAATAACCACACCAGTTTATTCAAAGTTAGTGAATTTATTTCCCTATATTAACAAAGCTAACACAATATAGATGTGTCTCAGCACCAAATGATAAACGTAAATGAACATTAATAGCTGTCCATAACGGCGAAACAGGTGCAATCTATGCAGCATTTGAATAACAAGGCATTCAATAATAGCAATGCAAATCACTAAAACTATAATCTGTAATGAGCTAATTGCATACATTTAGTCAGCATAACAAGGTCTCAAATTGCATCGTGCAACAGAAGGAATCCTCATCTAACCCCAAATTAGCATCGGCATGTGGGACTTCATGCAAAAACAATTTAGCAACATTAATTTAGAAAACTCCTAACTAGGGCTCTTATCAAAATCAGCAGTTGGTTACCTAAAAAGAAACACAATGCAATTGTACAATTTCCTTTCATATTTACCAATTACAATCAGCATTCAAGGAAGTCTTCGTCTCACAGGTACCGTTTCTCGATCAGCATGGGACGGGGCAAAGGGGCAGGGGTGGACGGGGCAATTGCCTCACGGCGGCAAGATAAACTACTACTTCATGCAAAGGGACAAATCAAAGTTAAAGTCTCTAGGGTAAGAATCATTTAAGTCTCTTTCTCTCTTCTAGAGAAAGCATCAAAGTCTCTCAAAATGGCGTTGCAGCAAGGTGGGCCATATTAGCTGCAATGTCCTGCAAAAAGGCGGGTATCGGGCTGGTAATGGCTCCTTTCTTCTCGTGCACCTGGTTTAAATAGACAACAGTTCAAATCCAGTAGGGTCTTCCATTGGAGGGTTCATAGGTTAGCTTCAAATTGTCCAATCAAAAACAACAGTTCTCAAGCTTTTACTTAAGCATACATTATCCTTGGAGACGGGTACGCAAGTTGCAACATTTTATACCAATTAACTCATTTTCAGAGCTTCCATTGTCCGCACCTGCAGATTGAGCTTGGAGCAAAGAGAAAAATGCCAGGCTGGCATGAAACCTTAAGATAAGCATGTGAACGATCTCAGTGGAAAAGTACAGCTTCAAGCAGAGATACACGTTTAATAGCACATTGGAAAAATACGAGCATCTAAATCGTGAGACCAGGCAACTAGGCCGAAGCCTGCACTAAAGTAATGCTAAGCTAAAACATTTCAAACAAGCAAATCATAGCACACGTTTACGATTATGTCGGATTAGTGCAATTCTAATACATCACATTATATAAAGCACGCTTATAAATGTTGGCAAACTACTCTGAGGGCACATTTTGTCCCCGTACAATCTTTATTAGTTCGGTTAAAGTCACACATGATTATTGCAGCACTACGTTTAAGCACTAATAAATGTAAAACCTTCATTTCAGCTTCATCAATCCCTCCTCTGATGACTACTTGTCATCACACAAAACTATTCCCACAAATTTTATTCCATTAAAATTCTGTCAGTTCTCTTTTCCTTTTAATTCCCCTAGTTTTCGCTTTATATTCTTTTGCCATTCTTTTCATCATTTTCTCTTCCTTCCTTCTTTTAATTCTTTCCATAATCATTATTATTCCCCTTTTTATTCCCCAAATTCCTAATATGCAAATTAGTACTATTAATATTCCCTGTATTATTTTTAGTAATATTCCATTCCAAATTCCCCCAATCCAATTTCCCACTGAAGCAAGTCCTTTTCCAACCTTCTCCCACACTCCTGGTTTTTTCAGTTCCTTCAAATCTGCACTCTCTTTTGTTAGATTAGCAAGCATTGTTTTAATCTTCACACTGTTGTCGGGAATATACGTGCAACAGTGGCGCGCACCAAGCATTTTGCAAACGCCGCCATCCTTTGCTAAAAGAATGTCTAAGGCAAGCCTGTTTTGAAGAGTCATAGCTCTTTCCGCTGCAAGTTCAGCATCTATCAGGATTATAGCACCTGAAAACTTTGTCAACATGTTATCCACTATAGTAGACAACTTTCTTATTTTGATGGAATTCAGCACAACTCCCAACAAAGGAATCATGGCTCCAAATATATCTCCTACCACAGCAGCTGCGGTCTCTCTTTTCTGGATACGATGGGATCCAGATGTCTTTGGAATCATCGATAGGTCATCCAGTTGATAAACCTTTGGGAACACTATACCCAAATAACATCTCCCCCACCATCCCTTTGGAAGACGATAATAGGCATTATACCCACAAATGTAATATACACCTGGAATGACAGGGTCAAGTCCGTTCATCATGAATGTCCATTTGGCCTTAAAGATAAACGTATGTTTACACTCACTCGCTCCTACAAAAATGTTATCATAATAAGATTCACCTCGATATATACAAAATTTCCCTACATGCCAAGCATCTAAAGCTATTCTCCCTTGTGTCTTTATTGCAGAAAAATCATAATTATCTACTGAAGTCCTCTTATGTAGCTCTTTTTCTAATTTCGCATTCATGTGTGCCCTTCTATCATCTGTGCGATCTAAAAAGCTTATTTCTACTGCAGAGAGCGAGCAGGTAAGGTTTTCCCTATGAGCGTGAGCTGTTTCAAAAGGTTGCATTGGCTCGAAAAATTCCCTCATTATTTTAGCATCCCAATCTTTAGCAATCTGGCTTAGCTGCGCTATTATAGGAACATATGCAAAGGTAACATCATAATTTGAGTAAAAATACTGTATGTTAGTTTGACCATAAAATCTAGACATTACTATACTACATGTAATCCCGTATGTAAGAGGCATGTGGTGATAAGTCACCCCTTCCTTTACTGATGTCGGTATCTGTGTGCACACATAACAATCTCTCGCATCCATAGTCTCAACATATTCTGTTAGCAAGCGATAGAAAACATTATACGAAAGTTCTTTCTTATCATGCAAGTGTCTCTCATCTAATTCTAGTCTTTTCAATGCGGTTAGTTCAGTGACAGTAACAGGAGCAAAAGTAGAAGCATCAATTTTCTCATTCTCACCCTTTCCATGCATTCCAAGCACTATTGCCATTATTATTAGTACACATGCAATTATCAAGCCTATACACACATATTTACAATATTTCTTTCTACTATTTTGCGTCATGATCTGTATAGAATCAGAGAGCTAGAAGCACCTATAAAGAAACTATTTAGCAATTCAGTTACAAAGCTGAACGAGCGCAATGTTCACACAGTTTTCTTCAAGAGGCCAGTCACGTATCGGTTAGCAGCATTTGTCTCAATTCGGCAATAACTCAGTCTCAATTCGGCAATAACTCAGTTTGTTTTTTTTTTGGGTTTTTTTCAAAGTTCAATAACTCACTTTCTCTTTTTTTTTTTTTTTTTTTTTCAGTTGGCACGTTGTCTCAAATCGTGTTTAAGAGTCAATCAGGTTTTCAAAGTCTTATCAAGTTAGCAAATGTCTCATCCGGTTTAGCAATGTCTCAGCTGGTTGTTTGTATCACGTTAGATTGTAGCAAGCAATATCATTTATTACCCTTTCAATCGACAGAGTCCATAAAACTTTTCTTTTCTATTGGTATCTCTTCTTCTTCGTTCTCGAGGCTAAGAGATACAAATTCGTCGGTCCAATCGTCATTGACTACATATGCCCATTCTGGACCGGAATATCTCCTGTTTGGTATTCTTTTCCTTTTCAATTTTGCCTCTCTTTTCGATTCTGCCTCACTGGTACTTTCCTCTTTGGCCAAGTCTTTTTCTTCACTTGAGGTTGGTACCACGACAGTCGCTTCCTTTCTTTTCTCTTTCACTTTTGGCCTTTCTCCGTCGTTCAAACTTTCTTTAGTCCTTTGTTTTATTGGTGATATACTTAATCTCCTCTTTGCACCGTGTCCATTTGATGGACCTGCGATCTTTTCTGTGGAAGCTTGGACTGTTTCGTTCTGTTCTGCCTTGTCCCCTCCTTCTGGGGAATCAATCACGTTCTCCTTTCCTTTTTCTCTATCGTCTGCTTCTGGGAAAGCCCTCCTCTGATCAGGCTCTCCTGCTTTTTCACCTCTTTCGAGCCCTTCGTCACCGTTACTTTCTTCAGACTCTTTATCACTTTCAGCTGCTTCAGGCTCTTTGTCACCTTCAGCTGCTTCAGGCTCTTTGCTACCCTCAGCTGCTTCAGGTTCTTGGTCACCTTCAGCTGCTTCATCGCTGTCTGAACTTTCTCCTTGGTCTTCCCCAAGTGAGTTGGTCTCTTCGTCCTCAGAGAATATCTCTCTCTCTTCCGTTCCTGCCTGTTCGCTTTCAGTTTGGTTTTGCTCTGTCTCAGCGCTCAGCACTGTTTTATCAGCCACCGGCAGTTTCAGCGCTTCAACTTCCTCATCTGTGGGACACAACACTTTCTTTGTGTGACTGGCGTGAATCCAGTTGGGAACCCCCGCACACTTCACAGCGGTAGTGGTCGTCAGGATCACTTGGAAAGGGCCTTTCCAACGGAGTTCCAGACACGACTTTCTCACGTGCTTCTTTACCACGACCCAGTCACCTGCTTTCAGTGTGTGTCCTGGACCTTGGATCGGTGGCAAGGTGGTTGCTTCCACCTGGTGAGAGAAAGAGCGAACCACGTCAGCCAGACCTTTGCAGTAGTCTAACACCATATCATCTGTAATATTCAAAAGCGCGTTTGCGGGAACTGCAGGAAGTCTCATAGCCCTGCCCATAAGAATTTCGTGCGGAGACAATCCAGTCTTTCTATCAGGGGTGTTTCTCATTGACATTAGCACCAAGGGCAATGCGTCAGGCCATTTCAAATTTGTCGATGCACATATTTTCGCCATTCTTGATTTCAGTGTACCATTCATTTGCTCCACCAGTCCTGATGCTTCTGGGCGATAGCTACAATGCAGTTTTTGCTCAATGTTCAGCGCTGCGCAAAGTAACTTTATCACCTCGTTATTGAAGTGACTTCCCCTATCTGATTCTAAAGAGATCGGGAATCCGAAACGTGGTATTAACTCCCTCAACAATAGTTTTGCAACTGTAAGGCTGTCATTTCTAAGTGTGGGGTATGCTTCAATCCAGTGACTAAAAATGCACACAATCACCAACACATACTTCAAACCTCCATGCACAGGCATCTCAATGAAGTCCATCTGCATTCTACTAAATGGGCCACTGGCTCTGCCAATGTGGCTCGCGTTCACAACTGTTCCCTTTCCTGGGTTCATCTGCTGGCAAATGACACATCGATGGCAAACTGCTTCTGCAGCTTGACGAAATCTGGGGTTAAACCAATCAGTTTTGAACAATCTTATCATGGCATCTCTCCCTAGGTGAGCCTGCCCATGATAGAACCGCGCTAGCTGCGATAAGAGACTATTTGGCAAAACAAATTTTCCCTCATTTGAAACCCATAACTCATCTGGTCTCTTTATACATTGTGATTTAATCCAGGAATCTCTTTCATCCTCCCTGACGTTATTCTGTAATGCTTTTAGTTCATCTATTGTATCTACGACCTTCAAGGCAAATGCTTCAGCTGGTTCGAGTTCTGGTTCACTTATTGAATTCCATTCATCCCTGAGTAATATACAGTTCAAGGCACAAAATCTTGCGACTTGATCTGCATATGCATTTCCCAGAGAGACATAGGGCCTGATTCTAACTTTGGAGGACGGTGTTAAACCGTCCCAAAAGTGGCGGATATACCACCTACCGTATTACGAGTCCATTATATCCTATGGAACTCGTAATACGGTAGGTGGTATATCCGCCACTTTTGGGACGGTTTAACACCGTCCTCCAAAGTTAGAATCAGGCCCATAGTCCTGTCCTTTTGTATGAGCACTACACTTTACCACTGCAACTTCGGCTGGCATTTGAATGGCGTGTAACAATTCCCTTATTCTCTCCCCATTTTTCACTGGGGATCCTGAAGAAGTCAGGAAACCTCTCTGTGACCATAGTTGCCCAAAGTCGTGCACAATTCCAAACCCGTACTGACTATCAGTGTAAATGGTGACTTTCATCAATGCAGACAGTTGACATGCTCTTGTAAGGGCTAAAAGTTCTGCTACTTGTGCAGAATATATTCCTTGAAGCCAGGACACTTCCAAGACACCTGTTACAGTACATACAGCATATCCTGCTTTCAAAATTCCCATCCCATCTCTTAGACATGAACCATCAACTAAAACAATTTGGTCATTTTCATCAAGCTTAGTATCCTTAATGTCAGGTCGAGGTTTTGTGCAAAATTCAGTCACCTGAAGGCAGTCATGCTCGACGTCTTCAGCGTCCTCAATTTCAGCATTTTCACCGGGAAGCAAGGTTGCTGGATTCAGCGTAGTGCACCTTTTCAGCTGCACATTCGGTGAGCCCAGAATTATTGTTTCATACCTTGTGAGTCTTGCTCCAGTCATGTGTTGTGTTCGGGAGCGGGTCAAAAGTATCTCAACTGAGTGAGGGACCATGACTGTTACTGGGTGTCCCATCACTATTCCTTCACTCTGAGTGAGGCTGATACCAACTGCTGCTACGGCGCGCAAACACCCTGGAAGTGCTGCTGCGACCGGATCCAAAGTAGCTGAAAAATACGCTACTGGTATGTTTATGCCACCATGGGCTTGAGTCAAGACAGACAAAGAACATGCATCACGTTCATGACAAAACAATGTGAAAGGCTTTGTGTAATCAGGCATACCTAAAGCTGGAGCCCTGCACATGCATTCTTTCAATTCAATAAAGGCATCCATCTCATCTCCTTTCAGCTCAATTTGATCCAAGGCATCCTTCTGGGTCAGTTTCAGTAAAGGCTTTGCTAGAGTCGAGAAGTTGGGAATCCACTGACGACAGTAGCTCACCATCCCCAAAAACTTCCTCACCTCCCTCCTTGTCTTTGGTGGACTCATTTGAAGTACACTCGTTATCCTTTCCTTCATTATTCTCCTTGACCCTTTCTCTATCTGGTGACCCAAGTATTTCACTTTCTTCTGACAGAACTGCAATTTGGAAGGAGACACCTTGTGTCCATTCCTTCCCAAATGGTTCAACAGAGCAATGGTATCGGCTGTGCAGCCACTTTCTGTCTTTGATGCAATCAGTAAGTCATCGATGTACTGTACTAGGGTTGACTCGAATGGCAATTCTAATGCTTCCAAGTCTTTCTTTAGAATCTGATTGAATATTGACGGTGACTCAGAAAACCCTTGAGGAATTCGACACCAACTGTAGACTCTGTCTAGGAATTTGAAACAAAAGAGAAATTGGCTGTCCTCATGAAGAGGCACCGAAAAGAATGCTTGTGACAAGTCGATGACTGAGAACCACTCAGCATCGCAAGGGACCTGAAACATTATCACAGCTGGATTTGGTACGACAGGGCAGCATTTGACTATGATGTCATTTATTTTCCTCAAGTCCTGTACAATTCGGACCTTTCCACTCGGCTTTATTAGTCCCATTATTGGTGAATTACATGGACTGCTTAACACTTCTTTCAGTACTCCCTGTTTTACAAATTCGTCAATGAGTTGGGCAACTTTCATAAGGGTGTCTTGTGCCATGTGGTATTGTGGGGTCTGGGGAAAGGTTGCATTGGGCTTTACAGTCACTTTCACTGGTTCCACTCCTTTCATCAATCCCACCTCTTTCCCTGTCATATCCCACACTTCCTTTCCGACTGTTTCCCGTAATTCAGCTGGAATATCTTCTTCAGTTATCATCGGGAAGAGACAAATCAGAGGATACTCTTCATCGACAGTTTCCATCTCATCCCCCTCTGCACTGTCCTCTTCTTCCCCATCACTGCTCGTCTGAATTTTAATTCCCTCGTTCAAACACATAATCGAACAACCCAATTTGCACAATAGGTCTCTCCCTAACAGTGCTATCGGGCTTGAGTCACATACCACAAATTTATGTAACCCTTGATAGTTACCAATGCTGACTGGTACCGGATCTGTAATTGGGTTTGTCAGGTGTCTGTTTGCTACTCCCACCACTTGAACTGTTCTCCCTGAGAGTGGCAAATTTGGTACTTCAATGCTCTTAACAGTTGAACGTGTGGCTCCTGTGTCAACCAAGAATGAGACACGATGACCCATTACTCTTCCCTCCACATACGGACCCTTTTGATCAACTTCCAAGGATACCGCAAGCACACAATCTCCTTCCTCTCCTGAACTTTCACTCTCCCATACATTGTTTATTCCACTCTCACTGTGTAATGGAAACTGTTGTACGGTGGCATTTGTATTCATTACCTGACCCGAGACCTGTGGAGGAACCATCACTTGCTGCTGATTCATTGGTGCCAAAGGTATTTGCATTTGCTGATTAGGTACCATGGGAAACTGCTGTTGCATCGGCTGCATTTGCGTTATCTGCATACGGGGCATTTGCATCTGCTGCGGCTGCATAGGTTGTAATCCCTGCAGCTGATTTATGGTCTGAAAATTTGGGTTTGGACCTCTCATTTTCGGTCCCCTCATTGTCTGGAATGCATTGACATCATTGTTTTGCTGACCAACACCTGCACCTGCATCTTCCTGCACCATCATTGGGCACTCGCGTTTCCAATGTCCGACGATTCCGCACGCGTGACACGGCATCACCCTTTTCATTGCCTGCATACCATTCGAAGTCACAACAGTATTCAAATCCGGCCCATTATTCACAAAACCTCCTCTGCCTCTCGCCTGTGGCTGGAACACCATATTTCCCTGCGGCTGCGGCTGCAGTTGCGGTACCTGCTGTTGGAACCCTTGCAACCCTTGCAAACCTTGCAAACCTGTCTGAGCTGCTTTAAGCTGCATCATCATCACTTTCTCTTTCAACTTTTTCTGTTTCACTTCAATTTCGTCGCTACAGTATTTCGCATAATTCAATACTTCATCAATAGGTTTCGACTGCCAACAAATCAAATGCGACTTTATCATCTGACTTATCTCTGGTCTCAGCCCTTCCACAAATCTAAACACAAAATGAAGCATGTCCTTCGCCTCTATTGTTTCCGTGCCACTGTAGTTCTTGAACGCCTTCAGCAACCTCTCATAGTAACTATGAATCGACTCTTTAGCCTCTTGGGCAGTTCGATCGATCTTCTGCCAATCCACATTCTTCGCGGCAACCTTCGTCTTCAAATGCTCAATCACCTTATAGTACAGGCTCATCACCATAGGTGATGGTGCACCCGTATCCCTGTCTCTCTCTGGTTCACTTGTCGGCCAACCTACAGCTCTTTTGCAATCCTCCCACAAATCTGCCGGAACCACAATCTCAAAGAGAGTGTTCAGGTCTTCCCAGAGACATTTTGCAAGCTTGACAAACCTATCAGTCTGTTGATACCATTCAATCGGTTTCTCTCTCAGTTTGGGAAAATCATCTGTAAAAGACTGAATGTCGCTTCTGTGCCATGGTACATGTATTAATTTTCCCCCTGCTGTCTCCCTCATTGGTAACATGGTTACTGCATCACTACTCTGTGGTCTTTTCTCGTTTAGCTCTGGGACACTGTCTTTCCTCTTTTCCTTTCTCTTTACCCATCTGCTTTCCCATTTGTCTAAGCACCTCCACACTTGTGCACTCTGCAACAATTCTCTAAGGTGCGCCTTCATGCCTGCTGACCTCATGTGTTCAAAATCTGTGGTCCCGAAATCCAACCTGTAGCTCCTGCTCAAATGTTTTGTCTTGTCTATATCAACCCCGTTTTTGTCATCTATTTCTTGCAAGCTTCTATGTACCTTGTTCACTTCTCTCATAATCCTGGGACATAGATACCTCAGCTCTTCTTCCGAGTAGGACTCTAACCTATTCACACCCATAGTCCCTTCCACCAATTCTTGTGCTTCCATGTTCAACCTGACCCTATTCAGATAATCTTCTCCCTTCCCACTGGCTGAGCTTTGTGTGGAATTCAGACTGTTGAACCACTGTGTCAGCTGTTGCGCATTCAACCCCATCAGTGTAGCGTTCACATCGACTGCCATTGATGGTTGCGGCAACTTTTCAGTGTTCGATGTTAGAGGTATTATCAGTGGGGGACTCGACCTCACCAGTGTTGACTGAGCACATATGGGACTAAACTCCATCAAAGACCCAGATCCAGTTGGCTGAGCCGCTATCGGAGTTATCCCTGGAGTGTTTTCTATGCACCTCCTTTCTGTCCCATTCTGCAACATTGATCCTTGACTGCTCATACCTAAGTTAGGCTGACTGTACAAAGGTACCGGTGGACCTACAGTAATGGGTAGTGATATCGCATCTGGGTTCTGTCCATTTCCCATGTTCTGAGACATGTTCATTCCCACACTATGGGTCATCATTGCCGGCATGCCCATCTGACTCCCCGTCATCTGAGCATGTGCGGTTCCCCCCTGCATCTGTTTTTGAGGCATCAAAAACTGGGTTGATTCAGCTTGTGCCAATGTTGGGTTTTGACCATTCTGTCCTCCCATTACGGTTGGATCTAGAATCATTCCCGTACTATTGTCACTGCTGTAGTACCTTGGGACCTGCGGCTGATAATTTTCTGCTGGTTTCAATATAGGCACATCTGGATATATTCTCCTAACCTGCGGTATCTGCGGGGTGAACAGTAAACTCGGGTCCTTAGATCCCGATGATGCTCCTGAACTCTGAGTTTCACTGTTCTGTACCGGTGCCGGAGGGGCAGAACTGGTACTTGGACCTTGTCCACTCTCTGCATAAGGTGGTGGACGGTCGTTCAGCAATTGCATGATTAACTCCTCATCCTCTAACTCCTCTTCTCTTCTCAACTTTTCCTCGTCCTCCCTATCCTTGGAACACCTCCTGTTTGTCTTACAGGTAGCTTTCTTACCTGTCTCCTCTTCTTCCTTAGTAATTGCGGGAAACAATTTTATCCCCTGCAATACATCTGACCTCCACACCTTCTGTGCATTATCCCACCTAGCGTCCGCTAGTGTCTTTTCTACTTTCCTTATCCTAGTCTCGAACTTATTTTGCTGCTGCTGTCTAGCCATTAGTTCCCAAATTGCTAGAGCCTCAAACTGTGCTGGCCTTGGAGGTACCTTCATGTCGTACATCGCGAATCTCAAATTCTCTAGGATCCTTATATTGAATGTCCCATGGATCGGGAACGCTACGCTCCCATGTTTCTCTGTCAGCTTGTGCCATTGCTTTAGCCAAAGACACGGAGCTACCCCCTTTTCCTCCATTACAATGTAAGCTGGTGTACCTTCGGGCGGCGTTTCCTCTCCTACACTCGCTTTAATGTAAGACTCCCCCTTCATCGCACTCTTTAATGCTTTAAAAAATTTAATTTTCTCGTCTTTTATTTCACAAAGTTTGTAATCAATAAGTGACTTTAATTCCCGGAATACTCTTCGCTTGCCTTTCCCCTTCCAATCGAGCCCCACGGACTGCGTCCAATCCGTGCGCGACCCTTCTCTACAACCAACCTATCCCAGCGCGGCTCCTAGTGACGTCACACTCACACACATTGCGGCTGACAAAGCCTCGCGGCTAGTCCTCCTTCACTCAGCTCCTCTCGTAACAACTTCTTGCATGTATCGCGAGCTACCAAAAAAATAATAATAATAAAACAGATCTGTCGGTTTACTACAGGAAGGGTAGCACAATCGCTTCAGGACCTTAGGGATTTTTCACTAGCCTCGGCAGTTATTCCATCTTTCTCGGTCCCCACGTTCGCAAGCAAATCTGACCCGCAGACTCTGCTCTCAACTTGTCAGTGATCTATTCTAGTGCACTTAGAATTTTGTCAAAGCCCGAAGTCGAAGTTTCTTTCACTCCCTTAACACACGTACCGACTTGTTGACCACTCCCGATCAACCTACTAAACCGGCCAGACCACAACATAAACAAGTGTCTCATACACTTTTCAACATACTCCGGAGTCTCTTGACCTCGCAGGGCCCGTCTCAACAACAACAACCACGTGGACCTTTTTATGCACGAAGCGCCACATGCACATGAAGTTCGACGACTTCCCTACTCTCACACTCGGAGTCGCACCTCCGCCATTTCTATGAAGTTCGACGACTTCCCTACTTCTACACTCGGAGTCGCACCTCCGCTATCCTCTAAAAAAAAAAAAAAAAAAAAATCCTCGCAACCTTTTCACACAATCTGCGGCAATAAGCTGTGCAAGCGCAAAATCCTAACTTCACTCATACCATCACTAGTACTGCCAACGCTGATCTCACACCTCCATTCTCTTCATTCGCAAGCTCCGAGATACCGGGAAAGTCGCGAGGGACTCAGCCCATCATCATTCTGTCAATCTGTTTTACCCAAGAAAAATCTACTTCAACTTCTCGAGTGGGGTCTCAAAGGGCGTAACCTTTAATTCAACACCATGTACTTTAAGAGTACGGGGTCCCAAAAGGCGAAACCATCCTCTGCTACCATCTACTGATAGAGCGTTCCGTACTAGTAATTTACCTGTACTTTGGACGCTCTTTTGGCCGATGAATCTTTTGGCTAAGTGGGACCCTCTCCACCCTTAATCAGTCAATTTAATCAAACCAATAATCAATAACGAACATAAGCAATGCCCTGATCAACATAACACTTAACAATTAATCCAGAATACATTTCGGCGAACCCTGACCTTTCAGTCAGGAATAACCACACCAGTTTATTCAAAGTTAGTGAATTTATTTCCCTATATTAACAAAGCTAACACAATATAGATGTGTCTCAGCACCAAATGATAAACGTAAATGAACATTAATAGCTGTCCATAACGGCGAAACAGGTGCAATCTATGCAGCATTTGAATAACAAGGCATTCGATAATAGCAATGCAAATCACTAAAACTATACTCTGTAATGAGCTAATTGCATACATTTAGTCAGCATAACACGGTCTCAAATTGCATCGTGCAACAGAAGGAATCCTCATCTAACCCCAAATTAGCATCGGCATGTGGGACTTCATGCAAAAACAATTTAGCAACATTAATTTAGAAAACTCCTAACTAGGGCTCTTATCAAAATCAGCAGTTGGTTACCTAAAAAGAAACACAATGCAATTGTACAATTTCCTTTCATATTTACCAATTACAATCAGCATTCAAGGAAGTCTTCGTCTCACAGGTACCGTTTCTCGATCAGCATGGGACGGGGCAAAGGGGCAGGGGTGGACGGGGCAATTGCCTCACGGCGGCAAGATAAACTACTACTTCATGCAAAGGGACAAATCAAAGTTAAAGTCTCTAGGGTAAGAATCATTTAAGTCTCTTTCTCTCTTCTAGAGAAAGCATCAAAGTCTCTCAAAATGGCGTCGCAGCAAGGTGGGCCATATTAGCTGCAATGTCCTGCAAAAAGGCGGGTATCGGGCTGGTAATGGCTCCTTTCTTCTTGTGCACCTGGTTTAAATAGACAACAGTTCAAATCCAGTAGGGTCTTCCATTGGAGGGTTCATAGGTTAGCTTCAAATTGTCCAATCAAAAACAACAGTTCTCAAGCTTTTACTTAAGCATACATTATCCTTGGAGACGGGTACGCAAGTTGCAACATTTTATACCAATTAACTCATTTTCAGAGCTTCCATTGTCCGCACCTGCAGATTGACCTTGGAGCAAAGAGAAAAATGCCAGGCTGGCACGAAACCTTAAGATAAGCATGTGAACGATCTCAGTGGAAAAGTACAGCTTCAAGCAGAAATACACGTTTAATAGCACATTGGAAAAATACGAGCATCTAAATCGTGAGACCAGGCAACTAGGCCGAAGCCTGCACTAAAGTAATGCTAAGCTAAAACATTTCAAACAAGCAAATCATAGCACACGTTTACGATTATGTCGGATTAGTGCAATTCTAATATATCACATTATATAAAGCACGCTTATAAATGTTGGCAAACTACTCTGAGGGCACATTTTGTCCCCGTACAATCTTTATTAGTTCGGTTAAAGTCACACATGATTATTGCAGCACTACGTTTAAGCACTAATAAATGTAAAACCTTCATTTCAGCTTCATCAGTTTCAATGGCAAAAAGTTGCATTTGATATATCTGGTCCATTTAATTTTCTTCCCATGGACACATGATTTGCCTTGGTCCTGATCGATTACCACTCTAGGTGACCGGAAGTGAAATTGGTGTTGCAAACCTCGACCAATACTGTGACTGTTTTTTTAAAGACTTGTTTGCTAGGGAAGGGTGTCCATTTTCTATAGTGACCGACAATGGTGTACAATTGAGATATACTGAGGTGGACGGTGCGCTCAAGGAGGGCTAAACACCGGCATGACGTATGCATGCCTTTCACAAATAAAATCAAGCAATTTTAAAAAGGTAAGCCGACGAACCAACCAAACTGATGGGCGCGCGGTGGGCGTGGTTAAAAGCCCACAGAGAGATTCCTGCAGGCTAGAGCGCTTGCGTGTTCGACCCTAAAAAGTAGCACACAGATTATATTGATGATAATTAAGCAATGTGTTGGAGAGGGGCTATAAGCCTGGCCAAAGGACAGCATAACTCAAACTTTCAAAAGATTTGGAGGATGGTTTGTATACCTTGAAATGCAAACAGATGCAAGTAAACCATTTTAAACACATTTCAAGATCCTTTTAAAAAGTGTTTCTCTGCCCTGCGTACGCTGAATAAAATAGTTTGGTACTGTGGAACACTGTGACAGAATTTTGAAAAGCTAAATGTTGTTTTATTCCACTGCTAAATGCATCTACATTTAAGAGTTGGAAAAACGTTTTAAAAGCTTTCAATTTAGCTTATCCATTAAAAACTCCAAATCTGTGATGATAAACAAGTTGTGAAAGGGACTGTATAAAATTTGTGCTGACAGGTTGCTGCTGAATAATGAAAACATCTATTCTCACGGCTGATTGTTAGCAACATTTTCTTTTCTCACATGGACCATTAGCAAAGTTTACCAGTAAAAAAATGATTTGCATTTGTGACAGAGAGGAAAGGAAACATTATGTATGGCTCCCTCATTACTCCTCTGCTTCTGCTTAGCAGTTAAAGGCAGATGCAGATGATTTTGGGGCCCAAACAAAGTATAACATTTTAGATCGGTAAAAGGTGATTTACGTGTGTGTGTGTGGGGGGGGAGTGTTTCACTTCGAGGTTCTGAGTGATATCATTCAGCTCGAGTTTCACTGTTGTTGTCTTTTTGATGTCACTCAGAATCCCTTGTGAAAAATCCTTCACTTAATTCACTGCTACCAATATATAATTCTGTATGTTATCAACTGTTGGTGTCCCATATTAGTGTATTACCAGATTAAGGGCCTCATTATGAGTTTAGCGGTCTGAGAACCACCAAACCTGCGGTGGCTGCAGACTGCCGCACTCCTGGCAGTCTGACTGCCAGATTATGATCCTGACGGGCAGACCACAATGAGACCCCTGCCACCTCCAGGATCATGGATTCCGATGGGTTGGCGGTGGTTGAAGTGGTATTCAGCCACGGTGGTGCCCATGGCAGCACTGCAGTGCTGATCACAACTTCACTTTCCTCCGGCCATTCCATGGCTGTTACACCATGGAAAGGCTGGCGGGAAGCCAGTGCAGGGTCCCCCTGCCAACACCCTCGGAATACACACTGCTCAGGCCTGCAGGATACAGTCATGGACTCTGAGTGACATGGTGGGACAGGGAAGGGAGCCCAGGGGTGGAGTCTTCAACCCCTGGGCCCTCTGGAGCTATTACTTTCAGCATGGTCAGAGATTTTTAACCTGAGCAGTGCACATTCCGAGGGTGCTGGTGGGCGACGGCATTGGCCTTGGCTCCCTAAGGAAGCTGAGGCCAATGCCACCACACTGTTTCCTCTGGGCTGACCAGCAGAAAAGTCATAGTACAACATTTCCACCGGTCAGCCCGGTGGAAACATCCTAATACAACTAGGGTCAGGCCACCGCCTTGACCGCAGCCTCACCCTGCCATATTGACGGTCTCATAATTAGACCCTTAGAATCTGGTGCAAACGATAGAAGCTTCCTATGGAAGCCTTGTATAACAATATCTACTTTCACAATAATTATTACAGATATCAGAGTGCGTTTGGGTCTTTAGTCTTTCATGCATACTTAAGTACTTAAGATGCATTGTGAGTCTGAACTAATTATTTAGAAGATGGATTTGTGAACCATCTGTACTAAGAAGATATTCTGTAATACCCAACTATTTAAAAAAATGCTATGCAATTCTTCACTATGGAGAGGTGGTTCTGTCTAAGCAATAGCCATTCAGAAGATTTGCCCAAGAGTTTTCTTGTTTACTCCAAGTGACACAATTGAAGAAGAAATGGAAGGATTCTAAATTCTTTGGACCTTTAAGGCTTCTTGAAAAAGTATGCCCATTATCTCAGAATCTCCAACCAATCATTGCTTGGAAAATTTGTGATGGATTGCTAAAGTATACCCTTCAAAAAGTGTTATCCACAGCTCCATTCTTTGCACTTCTAGATACATTGTCAAACCACAACTTGTACAATTGATTCAGACCAACATAAAAAAGTGATTCATTTGAAAGCTCTTTTCAGTGAGGGAACTACTTTGAACTCTAACAGTATCAAATAGGTACCTCAATTTGAACCATATACTCCCTAATACATGCCATACAAAAATGTGTAAATCTGTAGAATTAGCAAGTGTGTATTTAATGATCAGTCTTATCTTTAAACTGGTGGACACTACTCTTAGAAGTTGCCTGATCCTGCAAGCCAACAACTGTTGTGACTACAGAATATTTATAGACCTTTTTTTTTACCGTAAAAATAATGATATCTAGAAAAACCAACATGGAGCAGATCTCTTCTATAAAGTCTTCACTTTACACCTTGATGCAATATCTCAAGACTGGCATTGAAGAGGTTTTATTGAAACAATCCAATATGACGCTGGAAGAAATAAATTGGGGTTGCTAGGCTACAAGAGCTGTCTTCTGCTCGTCTCAGTACAAACAAAAATTAATTGCTCAGATGCGAAAATGTACGTTCTCCCAGAAGAATAATGCCTTCTGTCTAATGTAGACTGTTTATGAAAATTAAAAGTTGACAACCTGTTCCCCAATGTTTTCATCTAGCACACCTGGGTATCCTCAAGCATGCTCCTCGCCTATTCTAAGTTCCTGGAAATACCCAAAAGCAAGTAAAGAATCAGAAAAACTGTCAAAAGTTTAAAAAGATCAACAGGTAATAGAATCAGCAATCACGCTATAAGTTCATGAAGCAGCAGACAAATATAGTTGTCATAGCAATATTACGATTTATGTGGCCTACACTTGGAAGCCTTTCAACTTTAAACACAGTTGATACAACTATTTATTTCTTAATAAATACAGCATTATGTTGCCCTCCTGACCTTTGGCATTCTCTTTGAAGGCTGTTATCGGCATAGGCAAGTAGATGCCCCTGTGATCAGGAAACAAATTGCACATTGTTGAACTCGTATATGCTGAGAAAGGTTACACTTTCATTATTCATGATGTTAGTCTTGGTTTTAAATACCCTGTTATCGTGTGCTTGTGAATAGCTCTAATTTGATGGCCTAAGATGGGTTTTTATGATCATATCCAGAGCAATAAATATGGTAGTTTATGGAGTATGAGATAATCTTATGGAGGTGAACTATGACCAGCAGCTGTTGTTTGAATGGATTTTTGCAATTTCATGGCCCTCCAGGTGGGTCCTCGAAACGTTTTCCTTCGCAGTAGCTCACCAACACCAGCAGATGCCAAATGACTTCAACCACAGCTTCACCTGGGTATGATGTCTAAATGGAGTTTGTGGTGCAAACATACACATTAGCATCAGTTCCTGTCTTTCTGTATGTCTTTGATGCGGGTCAAGTCCTCCCTTAGTATTTCACCAACAAAATACCTCAGTTTTAAACAGCAATTAGGTCAAATGCTGATTCCAAGTGTCTCATGATTTAAATCCCGTTGAAGTTGCCACTAGAAGATGTTTTGTTGGATCCACACCACATTTCTATTTAGTGTATTGGATCAGCCTATGACTGTTGCTCCTAAATCAATCTGAAGTCCACTAGGAAGTGATAGGCCAAATTATTTTCTGTGACCTCCTTCAATTAAATCTCTCTTTGTGGGTATACTTCCTAAGGGATCTTGCCACCAAAATCTCCAAAACTACCACACTAAGGAGAAATAATCGTTAGTAAGAAAATGGAGCCCTTGTAAATGCCTAATAAGAATTATTGCCACAAAGAGGAAGATTATTCGAAGGCTATAAACCTTGTTCCTCCATTCAATATGGATACTGGTCTGTACTTACAGAATGTCGGTGGCTTCAACACACCTCCATAAGATTACATCCCCTGTTTCACTGGTCCACAATGAGAATAATCTGTAATTTTAACTCTGTAGATCATAAAACAGCAAGGGCATTAGAATTACCAAACCATACAGGGAACTGAAATCTAACATCCTCATGGAAATCTTGCAACAGTTTCAGAACCCGTGGTACTGTTTAGTGAGGCACATGCAAGGCCAGTTTTGTCTGGATGAGAGAAGCCTTTTTTGGCCCAGTAGTCCAGAGAGAGATCGCATTGTGCCACTGACACCCCCTCTCTGATACAAAATTCTGGTCCTCACACATTACCTTAGAGTTTTGTGGTTCAGGCATCATCTGTCAAATTGAACTGAGCCCAATCACCCTTCCAATGGCTCCTGCAGATTTGAGCCCATATTTATACTTTTTTTGCACCGCATTTGTGTCATTTCTTTACACGAAAGTGGCGCAAACTTACAAAATATAATTGTATTTTGTAATTATGCGCCGCTTTTGTGTACAAAAATTACGTAAATGCGGCACAAAAGAAGTATAAGTATGGGCTCTGGAGTCCAAAAGACCTAACTGGAAGAGCAGAAAGATGTTTTCTTCTTTCAGTCTAATCCTTTGAAGTGCCAATGTAATATGCCTTCCCAGTGGACACACCCATGCTTTGTTGAATTTAGTGACAAAGACTGCTAACAGCCATTCCATAATGTATGGCAAAGCTCTTTTCAGTGAGATTTATCAGTGATGTTCAAGATGCCTCTGCCCAAATTCCAAAGTACCGCTCATAATCTACTAATATAGTGGCTAAGCCTTGGCTGACAGCTGCTGCTCTGTGCAGACACACCAGGATGTACATCAAAGGCTTTTAAGGAAATATCCCGGCAGCCCTCATGGACATGCCCTTAAAAGATGGTATGTTCTTTAGAGAGGAGTCTGACTGATCTCTGGAGTGCTTCAAGCAGAGTGTCACTACACCTCACTTGCCTGGTCATTCTATTCTATATTTGCTTTCAGAGGCAACCCTCACAACAAGCTTCCAGTCGATGCAGACTCCTCAACAATTATATTACTAGTTTTAGGGGAGGAATGGACCTAAACGATTAAACCATCAGCAGCATCAACAGCTGCTTGAGCTACACACTTATCAGTATCCAATCATTTCCCTTTCCTCTGTCCACAGTCCCTCAGCAAAGATATGCTCTCTGATCTTGAAGGCAGAGGTTCATGGTTGCTGGTTGCTGAGCAAGGGCTGGTGGATGAGATAGGACAAGCCTGTTACTCCCTTCAGCCCTGGGCCTTCAAAAAGAACAAGGACCTCAGACTGATCCATGATTTTAGTCTCTTAAAATTCTTTATTTGATATGACAAGTTCACAATGCGGTTCCTGAAGCAGGTGCTGCTGGCCCTCAATGAAACACATTGATCTCCAGGATGCCTACTTTCATCTGTCAATCCTTTCCATCCACAGGCATTACTCTGATTCACTGTGGTGTGCCAGCACTTTAAGCTCTTAGTTCTACCTTCTGGACTGACAACCATTCCTTGAGTGCTCATCAAAAAGCTTGGCATGGTGGCAGCTTCTCTTATGAGGCCATGAGTCTATGGAGTTCTGTATGACTGGCTAGTGAAAAGCGGGTCTTATGCACTACTCTCAGAATATCTTGAGCGTAGCATGACCCTTCTTCATGGCTTGAGTGCACACCAGATGAAGTATGAGGACCCTTCATGTGTGCCTGAGGTGAATGTGGATCAACACCACAAGAGCCTTTTGGCTCAGTTTTGGATTTTCCATTCACGTCTCCTGGATCTGCAATGGTAGATGTGCCCTGCCAACCTCACTGTAGGTTTCCTATTCAGTGCCCCTTAACCACAGACTATCCTGGTCACAGGCACTACCTTGTTGGGATAGGGTGCCCATCTCGGGGGCAAGACAGTGTGCAGCTGTAAAGTGCCATCCAGGATTAGCTCCAACCAACTCCATACCCTGGGGAGCACAAACTGATAAGCTGCTTAGCTTTCGCTTTTTCTGGGTGGCATCCACAAAAGACAGACCATTGAGACAGACAATTGAGACATGGTTGAAGCGCTTTGCTTGAAACAACAGCCGAGGCTGCCCAAGGAATCCATCCCTAAATGCACCAATCAAGTAGAGTGCTGGTATACCATCCCTGCATGCGGATGTCAGATTCACATCCCTGCCTGCTCTCCAGGAAAGTAGGCTTGGAGGAAAGGCCTCTTGGACAGGGCTGGAAGGCGTTCACAGACTGGGCCCTTGGTGGCCTGGGGCAGGCAGGCCCAGGCCCTTGCAGCACCCAGAAGAAAAACCGGATGACAAGGGAGTTGCTGGCGACTTGTCCCTAAGAATCTGGAGGAAGGCTACCTGCCATTCTTGCAATCTGTTCACATCCAGTGACATAGGGAGGCAAGGTTCCCTAGCTCCTGGACCTTTGATCCAGTGGCTCCATGTACTGGGTTCTAGGGGCTGGGCCTGTGCCTCAGGCATGGGATTGTGGGGAGGCCTCACAGAGCTCTGACTCAGGGTCTGGTCAGAGCTTTTCTCTTCCAGCCAAGCAGGGACACGTTGCCCGGGTCTGCCGGATACCGTCCTGGGCTCTGAGTGACATGCTGGGCCAGAGAAGGGAGCCCAGGGGTGACGTCTTCCACCCCTGGGCCCTCTGGAGCTATGACTTGCAGCATTGTCAGAGCTTCTTAACCTTAGCAGGTGGGAGAGGTCTTCCTAGGCTTGCAGGATTCCATCAGTGCACATTTATACATGACAGTCTAGAGAATGGGGCTCTGGGCCTGGGGCTTTCACCCCTTGGCAATGCCAGAGCACTGAACCAGGGCCCAATCAGTGCTTATTGACCCAGGCAGGAAGGGGAGGTGCTCCCTGGCCTCCGGGATCCCAGCCCAGGAACTTTGTGACATGGTATGCTGGGGAAGGGAGCCCAAGGCCCAGAGCCAGGGGCGTCCACAGCCATGCCTGCCAGAGCTCTGACCTATGAAATCTGCCAGACAGGGGAGGCCTTTCCCCATTTGCATGACCTTGTCCTGAGCTTCGAGTGACATGCTGGGCCAGAGAATGGAGCTCAGGGCTTCAACCCTAGGACCAGCTGGAGCTCTGATCCAGGTCAGAGTCAGAGCTTCTTCAAATGGATAGGTAGGGAGGATTTTCCTGGGCCTGCAGGGCCCTCTCCTTGGCACTTTGGGACATGGTAGTCCAGAGAATGGAGCCCAGAGGCTTTACCCCTTCCCCTGGCCTGCTGGAGCTCAGGCTTGGTGCCCAGTCTCAGATTTGTAGCCCAGTTAGGCAAGGGAGGCATTCCTGGGCCTGCAGGATCCTATTCTGGGGTCCAAGTGACATGGTAGGACATAGAATAAAACTCAGGCCTTGGGACGTCCAAGTTTAGCCCTATGGGAGCTCTGACCCAGAACCCAGTTAAAGCGTCTTAATCCAGACAGGAATGAGAGGTCTTTTTGGGAATGTGGAACCTCATCTCAAGCACATTGTGACACAGCATGCTGGGGAAGGGAGATCAGGGCCTGAGGACTTCCACTTCCAGGCCTGCCAGAGCTCTGACCAAAAGCCCAGTTGGAGATTCTGGATCCGGCAGGCAGCAGAGGCTAATTCTGGTCTACTGGACCCAGTCCTGGGCTTAAAGTGATGGAGCGGGCCACAGAATGGGCCAGCTGGAGCTCTGATCTGGAGCTTGGACACAGTTTCTTAACCTGGACCTTCCTAGGCCTGCGCAGCCCTGTCACAGGCATGGCAGTCTAGGAAATGGAGCCCAGTGTGATCGGCTTACACCTCCGGACCTGCCAGAACTCTTATCTGGGTTCCAGTCAGAACCTCTTAATCCAAACAGACCCCTAGGCTTGCAAGAGCTCTGACCTAGGGTCCTGTGAAAGCTTCTGAACCTAGGCTGGCAAATGGATCCCAGAGTAAGGGCTTCCACCTCAGGGCCAACCAGCTCTCTGCCTGGGTACACAGTCACAGCTTCTTCTTCCAGCCATGCAGGGGAGCCCTCCCCAGTCCTGAGGGACCCAGTCCCAAGCACTTTGTGACAAGATGGGCTGGTGCACAGACCTCAGGTCCAAGGGTCGTAACCCTTTACCCCCAAGAACACTACCAATTCTTGTCATTTGTGCACACCGACTAACAGAGAAAGACATTTATGACAATGTATTTGGCCTCCTGGAGCTGTGACTGAGCTTCAAGCTTCAAATTAACCCTCCTTGGGACTTCCAGGGGAGCTCAGATTCTGAATACTGGGTCAAATGAAGGAAGTGATTGGATATAATGATATTGAGGGTAAAACTTCACCAGTGATGTTTGCATGGCATATTTGGCACCACCTCTGGATCGTGGTCAATGATCTCTAATTATAATTTTGCGCAGCCCTATAATTAATAGAGCATTCAGAGGTATTGCAGTAAGCATTTATAAAATATCAGAAACAATTTTTATAGTATTATTAAAGTATAAATTGTGAGGTGACTATTGGTAAATTTACACACATATCTACCACTCATGTATATCAAAAATGAGATAAGACGTGTATTGAATATGGATGCTGTTTTCCTTCACTGCTTGTTTTGAAAGCAGCATGAAACATGTCTTCTTGCGGTTTCTCCTGTCAGTCTATGTTTAGTGTCTCTGTGCACATCTGTTAAAATTCCCAACAACTCTTGAATGAATTTGAGGAGCACACATTGTGCAGGAAAGCTTGAGTCATCAGATAAGCATCCACTCACTATGCAGCTGTAACATCTCTTAAATGGAAAGCTGAGGGGGCGTTGACAGTTGATTGTTCTCACACATAAAAAATGATAAATGTTGCCTAGACAGTTTTTACAGAACTGTGCAGGTTCATATTTCTCATGCAGAAAATAACAATGTTTGCTTTTGTTTTCCCCAAAAGCATGTAAAAACATGTCTAACACACAAACAGAAAAACAAATACACACTTGTCAGAGCAAAGTACAGGAAGGTAGACAGAAAAAGACACATACACATATCAGACAGGTACACTTACAGACAGGCATAAATATATCCAAGCAGATGCATACAAACATAAAGATTGAGACTCACACATACATACAAAAAAATAGGCACGCAGAGACAAACGTAATGACACACAATAATACATACAATAATAATAAATTAATTTGACTCATAGATACCCATCCAAAAATAAGCAGATAAAAACAGGCAAAGGTACGCCCTCACCAACACACACACATGGGGCTCTGAACATTCAAACTTCATATATAAAAAACACTTTTCATAATTTTAGCCTTAAATTGAAAAACATCCCCACTAATTCATAAGATACCATGCCTTCTTCTGTCTTCCTGTTCTCCCTTTACAACGTCATTTTTTTTTCATTTTCAGCTCAATGGGACCTATTCACAAAGGTAAATTTACATGTGAGACTAGATCTTTGGGGCCTATCCACAAACTGTACTTTGTAATATGTTTAGTAATACAACAATAGTACTATTAAAGTACTACAAAATGTTATTCACAAACCTAATAGTGTATATATCTCCAGCTCCACCACTCCTATAGTTTCTATGGAGAAATCATTACACATATAAGTTTACTACTTAGAAATAAATGTGGAAGGGACCAGGAACAGTGACTGGAAAGGGTCATACTTACTACTAAATGGGAGGGGCTTTGGGAGCTGAAAGGAGCTCATTAAAGAGGGTTAGGGAGCTGTTTAGAGATGGGCCTGTACCAACCCACAAAGAAGGAAGCATAGTTCTATTCTAAAGTTATTACAGCTAAAAAGGGAGCCAAAACAGTAATAAATTAATCTAGCTGAGACCTGGAGTACCACATATGGCTAACCACTGGTACTTCACTCTCTCATGGAAAATATTGTAGGAAGGATCATAAAATAAAATCCATAAGGATATAAAGCTAAATTAAATGTAATTATTAACAATGTCCAACATCTAAATAACCATAATCTATTGTTGAGAAAAAATAAATAAAAAAAACACAGTTATAACAAGATTTTTGAAATACAACTATTACTTTTTTTAAAAAAGAACAGAATGCAGCAGGCCTAGCAAGAACTCAGCAATCCCTATTTTTACCCAGTAAATCACAATATGTGTAACAATAGTAACAATTTAGTCCTATGGTGTGCAGCTCCACCAAGGCCCCTGCTGCAAAAAAGGACCTAAGAGGCAAAGAAAGCCCCAACAATGTAGGACATATGGGGGTGCACCACTCCAAGTTATCCAATTAAAAACAAGTCAAAGTAGAAAGTTCAATAGTATTCGGTAAGTAACCATGCAAGACTTATGTAGATTTCTTCCCGAAGTTTTTTAATTAGTATAGGAAACTTAATACAGCAAAGGAACAGCCAACGCATTTCTCCTGACACAAAAAGGGCTTCTTCAGGGCTGCAAGGTAACATATAACCACAACAACGTGTAAAGAAACAACATAAATAAGGTAACAAGAAAAAGAAGATACTCTAACACAGAGAAAGCTATCTTGTATACATTTAACATGCAAAAGGTTACTTTTATAGGTATAATAAAAAACAGAAAGACAAAATTTAAGCAGTCAAAATGTCCCGACCAATGTCAGGTCATGCATAATTATTTGACCAGAACTAACAAGGATAGGGGCATATAGTTAGAAATAAAAATAAAATAAAATAAAAATAAAATAAAGTACAATGTGAGAAATTTGTATGTGCAAAGATAATAAAGTAATTCTTCCCATAAGGAAAGACACAAGCATTGTGTTTATATAGATGCAAGACGAAAGATCCCACTACCAATAGATCCATCTTTCCAAAAATTGTCAAAGAAGCAGAAAGTGAAAAAGCCAGCTGTGTTTTCAAGTTACAAAAGACATACTAGAGTAGTCCTCCTAATGGAGCAGGAAAAGGTTTGATTCTCAAAGAGCAAGTGCACAGGGGCATAAAGTAAACCTAGTGAGAATAAGGAGAACAAAGAATAAAAGAACCATACCAAGATCTATAGAAGAGCCTATAGCGATATATGTAAAGAGAAAAACGGGGAGGGGAGAAGTCATTTGCAAAACCGAACAAATAATATATGTAGTAATATTCTCCCCACAGAGAAAAACATTTTTGTTAATTTAGTATATAATAAGGAGGGCAAAGAGACGGACATTAGATAGATCCATAAGTGCCATTAATAAGTAAAGGGTCATTAAAAATAGTTACCATATTTAAGACACATAGGGGGTTATTCTAACTTTGGAGGAGGTGTTAATCCGTCCCAAAAGTGACGGAAAAGTGACGGATTTACCACCAGCCGTATTACGAGTCCATTATATCCTATGGAACTCGTAATACGGCTGGTGGTATATCCGTCACTTTACCGTCACTTTTGGGACGGATTAACACTCCTCCAAAGTTAGAATAACCCCCATAGTAAGGGTAAAGGCAACTTGGGCCTTACCTGCGTAAAATATTCTGCAGTATGTAGCTGTGCGGCAGAATGGTAGTGTTTGTAACTGGTAATTAAAAGGACAGACGGGCCAAGTCCTAGGCCGCCTGTCCCACCGTTTGGGAAGAAGACGCAGTAAAGAAACGCCGCGCAGCACTTTGAATAGTATCCAAGGCCGGAATTCACAGTGCAAACGGGCCCAGCCGTATGCCACCCGTCCCGCTGAAGGTGTTGGAGTCCGGCGTGCCGTGAAGGTAAATTATAGAGAAGACGCCGATTGTTTAAAGGTCCCGTCCGGGCCAGGGAGAGGCTTGGAAATAGACGATGGACTATCAAAAGATGGTCGTCATGTTTGATCGAAATGCAGCGGCCATATTGGAATATTGGAAACGTGCCCAGAAGTAATAAACCGAAAGTGTGGACAATTGGGGAAAAAAAAAATATACAAAAAAGAGTATAAGAGGAAAAGAAATTAGAGAATCTACGGTGAAAGAATACATAATAAAATTAGTAAAGGATAAAAGTGAAAATATAGTGGGAAACAATAAAGAACCCAGAATTAAAAGTATGGGAGCCAATGTTAGTCCCAGCAAGACAACAACGTTACCATAACAATTATGTAATTCAAATCCATAGAAAAATACAAAATTACAAAACAAATAGCAATACAATTCGAAGTTGTGTCTAGAGAGAACCTATTAATATAATAACAAGAAAAAAGATTAAGGACCAGATGTAGGTAAGTTACAAATTGCGACTTGTAATTTGCGAGTCATAGCGACTCGCAAATTGCAACTCGCAATCCGAGTTGCAGAAAGGTGTCTCAGACACCTTCTGCGACTCGCTATGGGGTCGCAAAGATCCACCTCATGAATATTTATGAGGTGGGTCGCAGTTTGCGACCCCATAGCGAGTCTAGGCACTCACAGGGATGGTGGCCTGCTGTAGTCAGCAGACCACCATGTCTGTGACTGCTTTTAAATAAAGCAGTTTTTTTTTTCTTTTTGCAGCCCGTTTTCCTTAAAGGAAAACGAGCTGCAAAAAGAAAAAATACCGAAACCATTTAGTTTCGTTTTTTTCAGAGTAGGCATTGGTCCATAGGACCACTGCCTGCTCTGAAAAATACTTTTTTGTGGCATTCACAAAGGGGAATGGGTCCCATGGGGGCCCCTTCCTTTTTGCGAATGAGTTACCATCCACTTCAAGTGGATGGTAACTGCGAGTTGGTTTGCGACCGCTTTCGCGGTCACAAAGCAACTCAACATCGCGATGCGGTCGCAAATAGGAAGGGAACACCCCTTCCTATTTGTGAGTCGGAATCACATTTTGCGAGTCGGTCCCGACTCGCAAAATGTGACTCTGCATCGTGTAAGGGCTTTTGCGCCTCGAAAACTGCGTTTTTCGCCGTTTGCGAAGCGCAAAAGGCTTCCTACATCTGGCCCTAAATGAATAATTCTTTGAGCAGCTCCCAAAGGGAAAACGGGGAAGAATTATGTAAAGAGCTCCAAATTCTATTAACATTGAGGATAATTGTAACAACTTAAAAATATATTTCTTTTGACGTATACATAGAAGGAGGTCATAAGGGACACATGGTCAATCAAAAGAGCTGAATACAGGAAACTCCAATATACAATATTCAGATAGAAGTAGGGGGGAGAACATATGTTATAGTCATCAGATAACACAAGATTTTCTGAATATTCAAATATGAAGAGAACCAAAAAACACACTTCTAAGTAATAATGGAGTTCATGGTCTGTATTATGTCCCAGCTCAACTGCTCATAAGCGGCATATCCAAGCTGCCTCACTCCTTCGTAATTGTAATTCTCTATTTCCTCCTCTGGGGTTTTGTGGAATATGGTCAATCCCTTGAAACCAAATCGTATTATCCTGAGAGTGGACCAGTGCCATATGTGAAGATAGTGGGTACCTAGTATCATTGTTCTTAATGGCACGTACATGTTCAAGGTCATCACGTTTGACTTTACGTAATTTTTTGTCACGAAGATAGATTTGATAGTCATCTACTATTTTATTCAAAATCTCATAGTTATTTTTAATAGAGTCTTTTTGGGGAAGTTCATTGATCTCTTTTTCTAATATCTCTATGTCATCCTGTAGTTTAGAGACTTTTTTCTCATTATGTTTAATTAGAATACACATTACATTAAATGATGCATTTTGCAAATTATCTTCCCAGTCCTTGAGATCGATGCACTTCCCCAAAAAGACTCTATTAAAAAGAACTATGAGATTTTGAATAAAATAGTAGATGATTATCAAATCTATCTTCATGACAAAAAATTACGTAAAGTCAAACGTGATGACCATGACTATAAATTAGGCAGAATTTATACTTTTGCTCGAAAATATGATAATGTTAAAGTTACTCAACCTGCGACTAATAGGGGTACACATTCAAGTGATACGGATCTTTCTAGTGGGGGCTCCTTGTCGTCACTGGATAGTGGTGCTTCCAAAGAAAGTTGTTCTTCTAGGCTAACATCTCATAGTACCTCAAATTGTTTAGTCGAAATGGAACGACTACGTCTTGGCACAAAAACCAACCGGAGAGACACAAGACTAGAAGGTGTGGCAAACAATGGAGAAAAAGGTTCAGAAAAACAGGGGGTTCGCACCCGGTCCAAGAAGGATTAGAATCTACTCCCCCTAATGCAAGTGAACCAGAGTGCGATTTGACTATTGTCAACTTATCTGACTGTCTGCTGAGCGAAATGGAATGTAACTTACTGATGAAAGGTTTGGGTTTTTGTCCCACACAGACCAACGACCAGGTTGAAATTTTTGTTGATCTTTTCAAATTTACTCGCCAATTGAAATTAAAGAATTATTTTTCTTCTTGTTTTGGTGAACATCAAAGTGGTACAGTCCCTACATCCCAGACAGTGGATCGTACTAGTGATGACACCCATTTAGTAACGGAATCTATATCTGATTTACATGACATACAATTACTAATGTCTTTACAGGATGATGGAGAAATTCCGATTGAGAACATCAGAATGGACTTAGGCATTAAGGAGGATCTCAATATTACCAGTGGTCTTAAACTACGGTCCAAGTTTACACCCATCAATACACATAGCAATATTGACTTATTTGCGAACAAGGTGTCATCTGACCTCTTTAAATATGTGAGCACGCTCAAAACTAAGTGGCGGCAAAAAGACAACCTATCGACATTAGAACGTAAGGCCCTCACTGCCCTAAAAAATGATCAATCAATTATAATTCGTGAGGCAGATAAAGGTGGCAACGTAGTCATTATGAATAAAAGTGATTATATGCAGGAAATAGATAGGCAACTGGCTGACACTGCCTGTTACAAATGTCTCACCACCAATCCAATTTTTGGATTAACAGAATACATCAACAACAAACTGTAGGGGTGGTATGAACGGGGCCTACTCTCCGACTATGAATACAAATACCTTCTCGTGAAGCATCCAAGATATACGTGCATATATATCCTCCCTAAAATACACAAAGAAGGTAACTTCCCGCCAGGTAGACCTATCATATCGGGGATTAATTCTCCTACTGAAAAGCTATCTGATTTCATGGACCTTTTTTTAAAGGTTGTCAGCAACTTACCTTCATTTATACAGGACAGTAAAGATATCCTCAATAAGTTCGAGGACTTTCCGTGGTCTGATGACCTTTTATTTGTTACAATGGATGTCAGTAGTCTTTATACTTGTATCCAAAAATCTTTTGGACTGCTGGCTGTTACCTCCTACTTAAACACCCGCTCTGCTGATCACTATGCCCATAACCGGATGCTCCTTGAAATGATTGACATCATTCTGTCTAGAAACTATTTCATGCATAATACCAGGTGGTTCCAGCAAATACAAGGGACGGCGATGGGTTCGAAATTTGCACCATCATATGGCTGTCCCTTTATGGGCTGGTATGAAAAAATTCATGCATGAGGTAAACACGCCTCCCCCTGGACGGAATTTATTGTATTCTGGGGGAGGTATATTGATGATATCATTTTGATTTGGAATGGGTCCATAGAACAAATTACCTCTTATCATGCCTTTCTCAAAGACAATCCCTATAATGTAAAGCTTAGTCTTCACTACAGTAGGGACACCATTGACTTTTTGGACATAAGATTTTTTATACAACATAATTATATTCAAAGTGTTCTTTACAGGAAGTCCACTTCCTGTAACAGCCTCTTACATGCGACCAGCGCACATCCATCTTCTGTAATTAACAATATTCCTTTTGGTGAGATGATACGTGTGCGACGTAATTGCAGCACCGATGACCATTTTCGTAAACAAATTGGACAAGTTAAACAGAGATTTAGTAACAGAGGCTACAATCCCAGGATCCTTTCTAAAGCAGAACAACGTATTATGAAAACATCTGGAAAGGACACCCTGGTCGTGAAGAATAGGGGAACTGATATTCATCACACTGAACACTTATCTTTTGTGACTAGGTATACGGTCCATTGTCAAGGCATTTACAAAATACTTAAATGACATTGGCAATTGCTCATCGATTTGCCAGGACTTAAAGGGTCCCTTCACAGAACACCTAAGATCACCTACCGTAGAGGTAAAACATTGAGGGACTATCTGTGCCCTAGTTACATTTCTGTACCAAATGTTACTACATGGCTTCCTGCCAAGCCTTCTGGTTTTTACACGTCACAAATGTAATGTCTGTGCTTTTGGTCTTGACAAAACCAGTACTTTTTGCTATAACTACACTGGGACTTACACTATCAGAAGCTTTATCAATTGTAACACCAAATTTGTGATCTACATTGTAGGGTGTGCATGTAATAAAATATATGTGGGTAGCACCATAAGACCTCTTAAACATATGATACAGGAACATGTACGTGCCATGAAGAACAATGATACTAGGTACCCACTATCTTCACATATGGCACTGGTCCACTCTCAAGATAATACGATTTGGTTTCAAGGGATTGACCATATTCCACAAAACCCCAGAGGAGGAAATAGAGAATTACAATTACGAAGGAGCGAGGCAGCTTGGATATGCCACTTACGAGCAGTTGAGCTGGGACATAATAGAGACCATGAACTCCATTATTACTTATAAGTGTGTTTTTTGGTTTCTTCATATTTGAATATACACTAAATCTAGTGTTATCTGATGACTATGACATATGTTCTTCCCCCTACTTCTATCTGATTATTGTATATTGGAGTTTCCTGTATTCAACTTTTTTGATTGACCATGTGTCCCTTATGACCTGCTTCTATGTATACGTCAAAAGATATATATTTTTAAGTTGTTACAATTATCCTCTATGTTAATGGAATTTGGAGCTCTTTACATAATTCTTCCCCGTTTTTCCTTTGGGGACTGCTCAAAGAATTATTCATTTAATCTTTTTTCTTTTTATTATATTAATAGGTTCTCTCTAGACACAACTTCGAATTGTATTGCTATTTGTTTTGTAATTTTGTATTTTTCTATGGATTTGAATGACATAATTGTTATGATAACGTTGTTGTCTTGCTGGGACTAACATTGGCTGTCATACTTTTAATTCTGGGTTCTTGATTGTTTCCCACTATATTTTCACTTTTATCCTTTACTAATTTTATTATGTATTCTTTCACCGTAGATTCTCTAATTTCTTTTCCACTTATACTCTTTTTTGTATATTTTTTCTTTCTCCAATTGTCCACACTTTCGGTTTATTACTTCTGGGTACATTTCCAATATTCCAATATGGCTGCTGCATTGCGACCAAACATGACGACCATCTTTTGATAGTCCATCGTCTATTTCCAAGCCTCTCCCTGGCCCGGGCGGGACCTTTAAACAATCGGCGTCCTCTCCATAATTTACCTTCACGGCACGCCAAACTCCAATACCTTCA
Organism: Pleurodeles waltl; assembly: GCF_031143425.1. Taxonomy (NCBI): domain Eukaryota; kingdom Metazoa; phylum Chordata; class Amphibia; order Caudata; family Salamandridae; genus Pleurodeles; species Pleurodeles waltl. The sequence goes on along the minus strand of NC_090448.1, from coordinate 1,076,693,011 downwards.
GCGGGACGGGAGGCATACGGCCGGGCCCGTTTGCACTGTGAATTCCGGCCTTGGATACTATTCAAAGTGCTGCGCGGCGTTTCTTTATTGCGTCTTCTTCCCAAAAGGTGGGACAGGCGGCCTAGGACTGGCCTGTCTGTCCTTTTAATTACCAGTTACAAACTCTACCATTCTGCCGCGCAGCTACATACTGCAGAATGTTTTACGCAGGTAAGGCCCAAGTTGCCTTTACCCTTACTATGGGGGTCATTCTAACCCTGGCGGTAAAAACCGCCAGGGCGAATGACCGCGGTAGCACCGCCAACAGGCTGGCGGTGCACCGCTGGGCATTCTGATCGCGGCGGTTCAGCCGCGGCCAGAAACGGAAAGTCGGCGGTGTCCCGCCGACTTTCCGCTGCCCTTGAGAATCCTCCATGGCGGCAGAGCGCGCTCCGCCGCCATGGGGATTCTGACACCCCCTACCGCCATCCTGTTCCTGGCGGGTCTCCCGCCAGGAACAGGATGGCGGTAGGGGGTGCCGCAGGGCCCCTGGGGGCCCCTGCAGTGCCCATGCCAATGACATGGGCACTGCAGGGGCCCCCGTAAGAGGGTCCCAAAAGGAATTTCAGTGTCTGCCTAGCAGACACTGAAATTCACGACGGGTGCTACTGCACCCGTCGCACTCCAGCAACTCCGCCGGCTCCATTCGGAGCCGGCTTCATCGTTGCTGGGTCTTTCCCGCTGTGCTGGCGGGCGGCCTTTTGGCGGTCGCCCGCCAGCACAGCGGGAAAGCCAGAATGGCCGCCGCGGTCTTGTGACCGCGGTGCGGTCATTTGGCGGTAACCGCATGGAGGGCGGCGACCGCCGCCCGCCGCGGTTAGAATCACCGCCTATGTGTCTTAAATATGGTAACTATATTGAATGACCCTTTACTTATTAATGGCACTTATGGATCTATCTAATGTCCGTCTCTTTGCCCTCCTTATTATATAATAAATTAACAAAAATGTTTTTTTCTGTGGGGAGAATAATACTACATATATTATTTGTTCGGTTTTGCAAATGACTTCTCCCCCACCCGTTTTTCTATTTACATATATCGCTATGGGCTCTTCTATAGATCTTGGTATGGTTCTTTTATTTTTTGTTCTCCTTATTCTCACTAGGATTATTTTATGCCCCTGTGCACTTGCTCTTTGCGAATCAAACCTTTTCCTGCTCCATTAGGAGGACGACTCTGGTATGTCTTTTGTAACTTGAAAACACCTCTGGCTTTTTCACTTTCTGCTTCTTTGGCAATTTTTTGAAAGCTGGATCTATTGGTAGTGGGATCTTTCGTCTTGCATCTGTATAAACACAATGCTTGTTTCTTTCCTTATGGGAAGAATTACTCTATTATCTTTGCACATACAAATTTCTCATGTTGTAATTTATTTTATTTTTATTTTATTTTATTTTTATTTCTAACTGTATGCACCTATCCTTGCTAGTTCTGGTCAATTAATTATGCATGACCTGACATTGGTCGGGACATTTTGACTGCTTAAATTTTGTCTTTCTGTTTTTATTATACCTATAAAAGTAACCTTTTGTTTGTTAAATGTATACAAGACAGCTTTCTCTATGTTAGAGTATCTTCTTTTTCTTGTTACCTTATTTATGTTGTTTCTTTACACGTTGTGGTGGAAATATGTTACCTTACAGCCCTGAAGAAGCCCTTTTTGTGTCGGGCGAAACGCGTTGGCTGTTCCTTTGCTGTATCAAGTTTCCTATACTAATTAAAAATCTTCAGGAAGAAATCTACAAAAGCCTCACAATGTTACTTACCGAATACTATCAAACTTTCTACTTTGACTTGTTTCTAATTGGATAACTTGGAGTGGTGCACCCCCATATGTCCTAAACTATTACTTTTTATTGAAATACAATTAAATTACATTTTATTATTTCTATACATCACACATAAAAACCTTTAACGTATAGTTTTTTTTAAGCCTGGGTGGGAATTTACTGTTTAATGGTAATTTAGATTACCCCCCAAATAAATAATATCTTTAAATTGATTTAAGATTTTATCTTTAACAAGTTACATTATTATTTAACATAAAAATATTTTATTTTTATTAAAACAAATGTTTTTACTTTTCCCCATTCTTTATCATAAAGAGATTTCACAGTTGGAGTTAATATATCTTTCAAGATGTTGTGCCCGCACAAAAGCTATGCCTGGAACTCCCACACAGTAAGGATGTGTTTGGTGTACTTTGGGTTGTCCTGGATCATTCTTTGTGTTGCTCTGGTAGTTTCTGTTCTCAAGGGATTCATTTTCTCTCTCCAGGATCTTCTAATACCTGAAAATGGGCATTTGCTGATGTTTTGTGCATGTGGTATTTATTGAATGCAATAAATAGCACATATTCAGTATTTATTTCATAATCAGTGTCATATAACAAATGTGTTATTCACCGAACCTGGTAGAATCAGTACTTACCCAGTGTGCAAGTTTGGTAGTTTTTACCAGCCAACACATAATCAAGACTACAGACTTGGATAAGAACGTCAGGGAGGTGTCATAACACTTATCTAGTTTCTCCAACTTATTTTCTTTTTAATTTTGTAGGGGATAGGGGTTCATCCACATTATAAATAAATTAACGTACATGTTACCCCATAGAACTTCAACAGTTTATATCAAGACTTTCTATCTGTCTCCACCTAATAAGAATAAACTGCTCCCAGAGCTATGGATAAGCATGCCTAACACGAATGTGATGGTGGTGAAGCAACAACACACACAATAAAACATGCCACCTAAAGTGGGTGAAGGGTTACCTCATTTAAAAAAAACAATAATTTCACCACTCAAGAACTTTCCTCATTAATTTAATTATTCCATTAAGAATACAAACTTTCTGTTGGGCCCCTGGAACACAGAGGGGGTCATTCTGACCCCCGCCGGCGGCGGAAGCCGCCCGCCTGGTGGGAACCGCCAGAAGACCGTACCGCGGTCAAAAGACAGCGGCGGTCATTCTGACTTTCCCGCTGGGCTGGCGGGCGCCCGCCCAGCGGGAAAGCACCAGCAATGAGGAAGCCGGCTCCGAATGGAGCCGGCGGAGTTGCTGGTGTGCGACGGGTGCAGTTGCACCCGTCGCGATTTTCAGTGTCTGCTAGGCAGACACTGAAAATCAATGTGGGGCCCTGTTAGGGGGCCCCTGCAGTGCCCATGCCATTGGCATGGGCACTGCAGGGGCCCCCATGGGCCCCACGACACCCGTTCCCACCAGCCTGGTTCTGGCGGTGAAAACCACCAGAACCAGGCTGGCGGGAAGGGGGTCGGAATCCCCATGGCGGCGCTGCTTGCAGCGCCGCCGTGGAGGATTCACAGGGGCAGGGGAAAACCGGCGGGAAACCGCCGGTTTCCCTTTTCTGACCGCGGCTTTACCGCCGCAGTCAGAATTGCCCTTGATGCACCACCAGCCTGTTGGCGGTGCATCCTCCAACCCCGGCCCTGGCGGTCCATGACCGCCAGGGTCGGAATGACCCCCAGAGTGTGCTTATTTCGGACTGATGCTTTACAACTTCGATCTGAATTTATTTTTTACATTTCCCCTCTGTGTATTGTAAAATATTAAATGTAAGTAAGGATGATGTGCCTTTTGTTTTAGTCTCTGTTCCATCTACCAAAATCTATCAAAAATAGAGCTCTAGAATACAGTGAAGAGTTTTGCCACTTCTCCTTTGCCCCTTCACAGAAACATATTTTGTCATTGCCTATCAGTGAACCTACAAGTAGATGATAGAATATAAATATGTCAAAGCGTATTTCTCCAACAAAGACAGCAAGAAGCACAATTTTCCGATCTATGAAAACAGTTGGGTCCAAGAGCCCTGATCCCATAATAAAATTGTAGAATTAGCCTTTTCTACAATGAAAGGGTCCTCAGGGCTACACTCAATCAAAACAGATCAGTGTCCCTGTTCCATCATATTAAGAACATTTAGACATAAAGCCTGAACCAAAATTTGAAATGGTATTTACACAATATTCCACTGACACTTCAGGTTATTGGCTTAATACAAATCTTTTTTTATTATTTTATTTTGTCTCTGTTTCACAGAATGCATAGGTTACAGTCATTTTTCTCTTTCACAAATTTTCAAAGATTGTAGTATTTTACCATATTTTATTGCATAGTGGATCAGCCAACACTTGTTTTACTCTGCTGTGGGTAGACCTGGGACTTTTTCAAGGGGATGTTGTCAGTGGTTGTTACTTTTGACCAATGGGGAGGTGTTTAGTTATGTTAAGATTGTTTATAAGAGGAGTTGGTTTCATGGTGTGTATCCTTGCTGCTGTGGTGTGATTGGGCCACCAGTATGGTAGGGTTTATGAGTATGCATTTTGCAAAGAATTTACTGTTCAAGTGTGTCTAAGAGGCCTTATGCCACCTCAACACAGAGCAGAGGAGGGATACTCATTTTATTCAGCCATCCAGATTATACCCAAAGACTCCAACACATGATAAGACTAAGCAATACTTAAACAAATAAGTTATTACCATTCCTAACATGGATTGTCAGAGGCCTTAATAGTCCTGTAAAATTCACCCAGTACTAGCTTATCTGGGTAGACACCATGTCATCATTGCTCTATTACAGGAGACCAAACTTACACTGAAATAAGAGTGGGACCTAACCAGTCGATGGGCATCTTTTAAAGTGACTTCATCCTATTCTTCCTATGCTGATGTTGTTGCCATAGTAATAATGAAAGGCCCACAGTTTAGAATGATAGATTCCATTTGAACATAGTAGATATGCCATCTTGTAGGACAGGTTGGGGCCAACTCAGCCTACCATTATCAATAACTATGGTCCAAATGTGGATGAACCCATGTTCTATGACACATTAGGAGGTAGAATTGTTACTACATAGCCACAGTCCTTAATCTGTGGAGGTGAATTCAATGGTACCGTATGAGAAAGGATGGACGTATCACAAAACTCCGCAAGCAGCAGATCTGCAGCCTCCATTCATCGGAAAGCAATAATGGTTGATCATAATGTAGTTGATATGTGGAGATATACACACCCCTACACAAGGAAGAGTACATCCCACACTGCATTACACGATGTGTGGTTCAGATTGGACTATTGGTTGGTCTCATAGGATGCAGAGGGATCATGTATGTGCTGAAGAGGTTCAGATACAGGGAGGATCCTTGCTGGCCTCAGATGAGGTTGGGGACGTCTGAGGTGTATGGTACAAGGCTCCCTGATTGGGTCTTCCCAGACAGAAAGAAGCTGACAGATCGGAGTGCATTTCCTCAGAATTCTGATGTCATTTAGGAGTTAGATGATGATAGGAGTCCAGGAGAATGAGGGTGGCCATGTTGCATCTATCCACAGTGATGCAGATATCAACTGTGGCAGCGATAAGGGCAGTGTCCATGCTGTGGTTTGGTCTGAAACCCGACTGAGTGATGCCAAGTAGTTGGTAGTCATTGAGGTGTTTAAGACCGTGGCTAAGAATGGTAACTTGGAGATTGGTCTGCAGTTGGCAACCTTTGACTTGTCCGCAGCAATGTGAGGACAACTGTGTGTCTGGGAACTTTGTGAAAGAAGTGGAGGCATTCAGAATGGGTATGAGCATGGTGCTGATAAGTTGCAGTCCTCTGGAGTAGGTGTGGTGGGAGATGGGGTCCAATGGCGCAGTTGAGTAGCTAGACATCATGGTGGTGGAGGTTTCTTCGGGGGTGATGATGGGCCATGTGGTTAGCATTGGTTCTCTGGATATGATCAAGATGAGTTTGGAGAGGTCTGTCAGGTTTGTTTGCAAGCTGAAAAAATGCTGTAAATGGCAATGATTTTGAAATAAAAATCAGGACATTAGAACCAACACTCACACAGGTTGGTTGTCGACCTGTGTTGGAGATAAACTTGTAGAATATATCAAAGTTGTGTACAGAGAGTGTAAACATTTTGGTAAATATGCATGAGCCAGTATCCTTTACCAGAACACCCTCCCTAATTATCAGCATACGTGCCTAAGTTGGAAATTTATATACATCTACAGGAAAGAGAAGCCTGAATCAGATAGCTAAGTATCTTTCCACTCCTCTTTCTTGAACAATTTTTTACTCTCGACAACCTTCTTTGATGCCCTAATTGAAAAATGCTGGGCTCAGATGGCCTACCAGATGACTTTTATAATAGGTATGCAGAGATATTGGCCCACCATATCTACTTACAGTATCTTTAGGAGGCTCAGTAGCACCAGATTCTTCCTTCATCAATGGGTGAGGTGATGCTTGTTGTGCTACAAAGGATAGAAAAGTTGACATCCCAATGTGAATCACATCAATGTTTAACAATGCTTAATTTCAACACCCAAATCCTGGGTAAATGAATAGCTAACATTTCACTTTTCATGACTGACTTTGTGATCAGGCTGGCTTCATTTCTGGATGCTTCACCACCCACAACCTACGCAGATTGTTTGCACAGATGCAGGATTTGATGCCAGATCTAGATGCAGTTGCTGTATCCTTCATGCCTCCAGGACAATTGATTCTCTAGTGTGGGAATTCCTATTTATCAAATTTTAACATATGGGCATGCTGCACGTTTGCAGATTGGGTTCACCTCTTCTCTACCTCACATCCGTATTGATTGTGCACTTTCACCTCATCTAACAAATTGCACGGAACTTGTCAGGAATGTCCCCTACCTCCCTCCTCTTCTTTTTTGCAGTAGCCCCAAAATCATTGGCTGCCAAGCTCCGTCGGCGATTAATCAGACCATGCATTGTGATACACCAGATGATAAATATCATTGGCTCTCTATACAGACTATGGGGGTGATTACGAGTTTGGCTGATGGAAAGTCCCCATTAGGAGTTTCCCACTGTTTCCGTCCGCTGGCCCAGCGGCAAGCAGCTCACAACACTGACACAGCTCATAATTGAGTCATCGGCAATGCTATGCCATATGCATGCGTAGTGCAGGCACCCCCCTGGTGCCCCCTGCAACCCGTCTTCTCCAGCCTTTACATTGCAGCGCTGCCGTAGAGAATTCAGACCATCAGTCCCTCCTGAGGAGGGAAACTGGCATTCCAACCGTGGCACAACCACCACAGTCAAAATGTGGCAGATTTCCACCATGTCGTAATGAAGCCCTACATGTCTTTATATATTCAGAAGCCAGCTGAATGCTTAACACTTAAATAAATCATAAGAGTATGGTCAAGTATGGGCTCTCCCAGGTTTTATTATTAACTGGAACAGGTGACATTTTTTTTTACTGAAAATACTATGGAATTGCGAGAAGTCCTTCCCTTCGAAATATGCATGGTTTCCCTTAAATAACTGGACATATGGATACAAGGACAGAGAAGTTGCGATGCATGGAAATTATGGTGTAACAATTACTAAAATCACACAGCAAATCACACAGTATCACTTCCACTCTCACTAGTTGGCTGCATAGGTCTGATGAACATGGCAATCCTCCCAAGATTTCTCTTTTTCTTCATGAGTATATGCCTTCAGTTTACACTGACTTTTTTCACAATGATTAAGACCCAGCAAATCTGATTATCATCCCAGCAGGCCCGGATGAAATGGGATGCACTCATGTTGCCTTCCCACTGTGCGGGGTGTGAAGCACCAGACTTGGAACTATTATTTGTGCACTCAGGCACACTTTACAATTTACTGGTACAAGCCATTGTCACCCTTTCTGCCACACTTAGCAATCGAGAAGGATGGGGCAGACCTGTTCTGCTCCATCTCTGATAGGCACACCAGTAACTGGACACACCAGACACAAGAACACCACTGCTACTTGTACTGTGAGAGTAGGGAATAGACTTTGCAGAAAGGTAGACCTGAACCTCATATATTCACCTGTTTAACCTCTACACCACCCTTTATTTTCTGGTACACATTAAGCAAAGGCTATAAGAACTAACTGCTAAAGGGTTCACAAGTTTGGGGGACATCTATGAAAACAATTAATTTATTATACTTGCGGAAATTGGGGGAAGACTAGTATGCATGCCTCTCTATGTCTTCCTATACTACGGGTTGAGGGATATATGTAAATCGGCATTCCTGAACTTTCCAGGTGAGTCTGACACTATCCAAAAATCTGGGAAATATATTAACAGCCACTATCACTAAACACCTGTCAGAATTTGGGTTACTAGTTGGGTGGAGGGGATCCTACTCAAGCAGGAACCACAGTCCTTGTCAGGGTGAAGTCACAACCAAGCCCCAAATTAACCTGTGCTCGACATGCAGGTGGCTTGGCTCAGAACAGTTAGGCTTAACTTAGAGCAATGTGTTAACTATTTATGTAGCACTTCAAACAGTAATAAGGTGAAAACACAACACAAGATAAATCCCACACCAATATTGAAAAATAGAGTACATTTCTAATGCATAAATTAAGACCAAAACAACAAAAATTCAAACAGTAGAACTGGATATATAAAATGTTAAAGATTTAAGTGAAACTAGTTCTGAAAAGCACAAAGTGCCATCTGTGGTTATCTGGTCGTGCTGGACCTGGACAATGTCACAAGTTCAGGCTGACAGCGATGGATTGTGGGCTTCCTGCAGCGACCAGTTAGATCCACTGATGAATGTACATTATTACTGGTTGTCCTTACGTGGAGATGCGCTGCTCTGTGGAGGTTCCGATGGGCTCCTTTGGGCAAGGCAATGTTCCTTGCGGTGAGATGTGCTGGTCTGATGGGCTGTAATGGGCAATGTGAAGTCCTTGCATTGGGGAAGTCTGTGCAGTAGAGGCAGTGCATCTGGTTCCCAGGTTGATGTGTTGAGCAGCAAAAGTGATGCGCTGATTCTGTGGGAGTTGCTCTGGAGGAGATGCGTAGTTCTTCTGGATCAAGAGATGGGCTGCGAGGCACCATTCAGACCCACTGCCAATGGTCCAAGCCTGGCCAATTCAGCAGAGTAGTGGTCCTTCCCGCAGCATAGCAGACTTTCTTCCTAGCAGAAGTGTACTAAAGAGTTGGGTCTAAGGGTTTAATATTTCTTTACACCTGTTGCCCACTTTGAAGTGGAGAAAGTTTCCTGAGGTTTGCACCACCTTAGGTGTCAGGCATACCATTTCTGCCTGTCCTGGCCAGCTTATTTGGGGTCACAAAAGACTAGTGACAAACCCTTTGTGAGCGTGCTCAGGCATAACTTTTGTGATGTGCAAGTGTAGTAGGTGACAGCTCCTGCCCCTCATTAACTCAGGGTGGCCCATCCTTCCAACACCTATCTTCTCTTTGTCTCACTGTATGCAAGCAATACACAAACACCAACTGCCTGCTACACCTAGTCATGTGACCCAGGATCAGGATGCAGGCACCATATGGTTAGGAAAAGAAAATGCCAACTTTCTTAAAGTGGCATTTTCAAAATTGTAATTAAAAATCTGACTTTACCATTAAAGAGGGCTTTTAATTACAAATGTTTAGACACCAAATGTGACCTGGCTACTTGCTCCCAATGAGAAAGTATCACTTATTTAATGTAATAAGATAACCCAAAGTTATCCCACAGGAGAGGTAGGCCATACAGAAGTGAAAAACAGATCTAGACATTTTTCACTACCAAGACATGTAAAATTTGAAAGTACATGCCCAACCTTTTAAATACACTGCACCATGACTGTGAGCTGTCCAGGGCCTTGCTTAGGGATGACATTTACATTTTAAAAAGGAAGGTTTGGGCCTGGCAGGAGTTTTATCACACACACAGGCTGCAATGGCAGACTTGAGACATGGGTTACAGGACTACTTAAAAGGGTGACACAATCAGTGCTGCAGCCCTTTGCTGCACCTGGCAGCCTTAGGGTGGTCTTTCCCCTAACATTTGCCTAACTCCTCCACTTGTCTGACCTTGTTCTTGCTGCCTTTAGGACTCTGTGCACAAAGTGCTTGTGTTCTCTCTTCTAAATCATATTAACAATGGCTTACCCCCAATTGGTACATTAAATGTACTTATAAGACCCTAGTAAGGTGCACTACATGTACCCAGTATGTGTGAAATAAATAGTACTGGTGGGTCTGCAGCTCTGATAGTGCCATCCTCTTAGTCAACCCCCCAACCATGTCTCAGGCCTATTGTTTCAGAGTCTTTGTGTGCAGTTTTACACTGCCATACTGACCTGGAAGAAAACCCGTTTGCCAGTCCCACACCTTCTTATTCTATACATATGCCACCCCTAAGGTGGGGCCTGGACAACCTAAAGGGTAGGGTGCAATGTAGTTAAAAGGTAGGACATGTACTTTTACGTGTCCTGGTATTGAAAAAGTATTTTTTCACTGCAGCAAGGCCTATCTGTCCCTTAGAATAACATTGAGGTTACCTTATTACATTTTATAACTGTAATCCACAATCTGGAAGAGATACATTTCTTGAGTTTGCTCTCTAGACTCACAATTTAAAATCACCACTAATCGTGACGTCGGATTTTAGACTGCTGTTCCGAAAATGCCCCTTTTAGAAAGTGGTCATTTTTTACTTTAGCCACTTGGGGCCAGATGTAGCAAAGGGTTTGCGCCTCGCAAACGGCGAAAATCGCCGTTTGCGAGGCGCAAAAGCCTCTTTGCTATTCAGAAATGCATATTGCGAGTCGGGACCGACTCGCAATATGCATTTCAGAATCGCAAATAGGAAGGGGTGTTCCCTTCCTATTTGCGATTCGGAGTGGAATGCAATTCCATTTGCGACCGCATCGCAGTTGAAGTGGATGGTAACCCACTCGCAAATTGGATGGGGACCCCTTCCAAGGGACCACTCCCTGCCCTGAAAAAATACCGAAACTAAAGGTTTCGGTTATTTTTTTAAAGTGCAGCTCGTTTTCCTTTAAGGAAAACGGGCTACACTTAAAAAAAAAAAAACTGCTTTATTTAAAGCAGTCACGAACATGGAGGTCTACTGACGACAGCAGGCCTCCATGTTTGCGAGTGCCTAGACTCGCTATGGGGCCGCAATTAGCGACCCACCTCATGAATATTAATGAGGTGGGTCATTGCGACCCCATAGCGAGTCGCAGTCGGTGTCTGAGACACCGTACTGCATACCAATTTGCGAGTTGCAAATTGCGAGTCGCAGGGACTCGCAATTTGCAAGTCGCAAATTGGCGTTTTGCTACATCTGGCCCTTGGTTCCTTCAGCCTGTCTTCAATACACATCTGGGGTGGTTGACAGTGGGGCTTTGTGCATTCCCTCTAGACAGCCACACACAAAGGAAGCTTCGGTGTGACTGATGGGCCCTCCAAAGTCTGAAGGGCCTGATGGGAAATCCTGGGCAGGATGGGAGGGAAAAGATAAAGCTTACACCTGAATAAGATGTGCCCTGTCACCAAACAAATGACTGCATACCCCCTGTAGTGAATTTGGATATGGGGCAGGAAGGGGGAACTCTGCACTTTAAAGACCTTTCTTTGAAGTCTCCCCCCGTTCAAAAGCATAGCTGGGTATAAGGACTGGACCTCTGATACCACCACTTCAGTACACTTCTGGACCTGTGGATACTCTGCCAAGAAGAAGAACTGCTGCGTTGCTACAATGACTCTCACTCTGCTGGACTGCTACTCTGGTGGACTCCTGCTTTGCTGTGCTGTCCTGCTGCCTTCCACCCTTTTTGCCTGGGAGTGAGAAGGGCTGGAGCTACATCTCTCCAGCCTTGCACTGCCAAATGATTCCAATTCAGTCCTGGCCCTTCGAAGTGGGTAAAAAGTGCTGCTCCAGTCAGAACTGATGCATCACTGCTGCTGTGCATATCGGAACCAGCACAACGCCCCTGTTGCGTGGTTCGGAACCGGTGCAATGGTCCTATTGCCTGGATCGGAGTCAACACAACACCTCCCCAGCATGAATCGAACTTGGGGCATTGCCTTCAGAACCACGGCATCTCAGACTTAACGCATTGCTGCTGCTGGATGGAGGAAATCAACTCATTTTCACTTCTGCATGGGAAGGGCAACGCATCAGCTTGACTGTGGAGATGAACACCGGCGCGTTGCTTCAGCCTGCTCACCAAATCTTCAATGTTGATGCAACCAGGATTAAGGTACTTTTGTTCAGCAGGCCTAAGTGGGTCACTGTATCAGGCCCACGTTCCATCATGTGCGGCCTGAACTCTTGACTTTGCCCCGGTCCGGCAAGGCCAGATATCCCTGATTGGAGCTTCTTGCTTCAAAGAGATTTTCTACAGTTTATTGTTTAAAAATTCATAACTCAAGTTCTGCTAATTCGATTTTTTTCATGTTGGTCCTGTTTTATTGATGAAGATCAGCTCTATTTTTCTAAACAGGCATGGTATCTGTTAGTGTGGTGTTTTCACTGGTTCACTGTTTGAAGTGTTGCACAAATACTTTACACACTGCCTCTTAAGTTAAGCCTGACTGCTGTGTGCCAAGTAACCAGAGGGTGAGCACAGGTTATCTTGGGGTGTGTTTGTGACTTACCCTGACTAGGATTGTCGTTCCTGCTTGGGCAGGGTGCATACCTCTGCCAATCAGAAACCCAATTTTTAACAGCTCTCTAGTAGCATTTAAGTTACAGGAGATGGGTACATGGCGTACCACTTTAATAAGGACTTATAAATAAATGTGGCAATTAAGGGTGAAAACTAATCTATCATATTTAAAGGAGAGTGAACATGCACTTTAGAACTGGTTAGCAGTGGTAAGGTAAGCAGTGTCTTAAAAGCTAACAAAATCAGGTTCAGAAAACAGGAGGGTGAAGGAAAAGCTTTTTGGGTGACCCCGTAGAAAGGGCCAAATCCAACAACATCTAACATCCACATTATACCATTCTTCTCAGAAAGAAATATAACCATCCCGAGAAAACTGGGAAGGAGAATTGAGTCTTGAATTATAGGACGAGGTATGGAAATTCTGTTGCACCCAAAGAGGTATGATAACTGGAAGCAGCAGATTGTACGTTATTCATTATAAATTCTTGCAGCATGCATATCAGACACCATAGAGCTCTGGAGATTTGGCCTGATGGAATATTCTAGCATCGTCAGATGTGGTGTGGAAGAGGTGGGCTTTTTGCACATGGGATGGGCATGTGAGAGAATGCAGAAATACTGGTCTGAAGTCATATCCGCATTATCCACTATGGTGATATCGGAATGGACCCTATGATTGCATTCTTGGGCTGCGTGAAGGAGCTCGAAACTCTGCATAAGAAATTTCTTGCATTGACACTTTTATTGGGAAAAGACAGGTGGCATGTTGTTAAGGTAGGAGAAGATCCCCAAAACGTAAGCAATGCCTAAAGGATATGACGTACTGAGCAACTGGAATTGTATGCTGCATCTATGCCCCCATCATCCAGGCCTGGGGACATTTGGGATCCATTGGGCCATATCTCCTCACTTTGATCGTATAAAGATGCAGGTGGTATTCTCACGAAAAATTATTACTCGTGAATATTTTTCAATACCAGCTCATTTTGGGCCTGTCTTAGCACAATGACTGATTACCTAATGATATGCTGTGCTTCGTATATAGGATGTTTACAGTTTGCTGGCTGATCCAACAAATTCGAGCGTGTTGGGGGGGGTCGCTCTTTGAATATCTTGATGGGGTAGGCTGAAACTGTTTACGGATAAGAAAATGCGTTTTATAATGTAAGGCATGTTGACTATATGTGCTTCTTTATCCACTCCTTTATGCTAATTCCATACTCTCGATGTGTGAATGCCTATATGAAATTGAACTTATGGTCTTACTGTTCTGTGGCAAATAAAAATAACTGCCTGGAATAAAATGCATATTCGAGGAGGTCGACATGCTGGTATGCCTCTGTTCAAGCCAATGACAGTGGCAATATAAAAATCACAAAACATTGTGACTTTAAATGTACCCTCTACTGCTATTAACTCACTTCTCTGTCCTTGTAAACCTTCTGCAGTTCTTACAATCAGAGGCCTACTTTAATGTAGACGGGAAGGTGGGGTTTAATTTAAAATAAAATATAGATTCTCCTAAGAGAGAGTCAAAGCAATATCTGCTTTATGAAATAATGTTTACAATATTGCATTTCCTTCTGTTGCAGCATTAATTTTAATCGCGTGTCAAAAGCGTGAAAGTTAAATCGTCAATCAAAGCCTTCTCTCTGAAAATGTAGATGCATTACTTTTGTCACTGCGATAAAGGCTGAGTAATCAACAACAATACAGAGAAATGCACATGAATGTTTCTAATGCAATTGACCATAGCTGCGTGTGGGATGTTGCTGAGTACAAGATGCCTGTAAGATTTAATGTTTGCACGATCATTACATCCGAAGCACTTGCGATGAATCATGCATAAAAGTCACACAATGAAAATAATTATATTTCATCCGTTTGACGCCTCGATAAAATGCTGCAGGCATCATTTTCAAACTTTATGTAATATGCAAAGGAAGTTGTTATCTTACTTTTAATATCCCCACTCACTCAATATTATTATTTGAAACTTGGGCCACAAAAGAAATTGAAAATGAACAACATCCACGTTCTTGTATGAAGTGCATTACATTAAGAATAAACAATAATGGCTTCCGTGTGTGATTTGTTTATGAAATATTTTATAAATGTATTTCACAGTAAATAAAACAAAGTGGACCTGCTGCCGGCCAGGCATCCACAAAGGGCTTCTTGGTGGGCTTAAATGGTTTTATGGGTGAATCACCCCATAACTCCCACTGAAGCGGTGGGGAGATATAGTTTCAAGGGGTGATTTACCTGCAATGTGTGGGGATGGACACAAAGGAATGCTCCAGTAATTTCCTACCCTGGAGATCTTCTAACTTCGTTTTTGTCCCTTCTTACCCTTTAAATGATCAAAGATTTAGGGCCTGATTTAGAACTCAGTAAACAGGTTCAGCGCTGGACTGGGAACCCAAAGCAGCCATGGCAATTTTTTCCGACCAGCCCCTGGTGGGGGGAGGGGGGGTTTAGAGGGCACTGGCTAAAAATGCTTGCTTGCTGCTTTTTTTACTGGAGCACTGCTGAAAAACCGCCCACCAGTAACACAACTGGCCCCCACTGCTGCAAAACCAGCCCCCACCCTTGCAGCCTCCTGGGGAGACACCCGTTGCCTGATACAGCCAATCTGGCTCTGGACAGGTTACTCCATCACAATGGTGATGGATATCCCGTCCACTGAAATCTAAATCCCATAGAAAAGTGCTCTGATGCCTACGGGCAGTGATCGCACTATGTAAAATCACAAAAATAAATAAATAATCAACTGAAAGAACCTTGCACCAACAGGTTTATTGAAGAAACACAATTGGCAGTGCTACCCAACATTCTGCTCCACGTAGACTAAAAATGCATGAAAGACTGATTAATATTAATTTTATTTATGAACACAGCAGAGCACATTTCCAGAGTTTTGTTAGTATATGTATTAGCGATTGAGGCCAGTTTGAAAACCACTCTTTAATTTTCAATCTGCAAGAAAGGTTGGAGGAAATCAACAAGAAGGCGGAACAACACAAGGAATTCCTGACTCAGTTAAAGATTTCCAAATTTCTAAAATACATGAACTCTTCCCAACCAAGGCAATAGGTCCCCCCGAAGAAGGTCCAATATAAAAAATAAATGGTTTAATAATTCAGAGGATTGTAGCAGTGGGGAAGAGAACTCTCCACAGAGGCCCAGATATTTTCAGAAAGTTACTGCTGAATTTCTTCCTTTCTAACATCATTCTTCAAACATAACTCCTAAGAAGTTTTAAATGAAATTACAAATGAATATTCATGTATTTGAGTGTTGAATTTGCGTAGAAAAATGTAATAACTTAGAAGAAAATAATGCAGCATTTGAAAGTGTGACCACGTGAGTGGCCACCATTGTTCACAAAGTGTACTTATGAATGGCTTATTAAAATGAACTGTTTAGCTTATGTTTGATTAATGTAGTAATATGTGATATTAAGGGTTATGCATTATGTTTTAGATTTATGAATTGTAAGCCTTAACTTAGCGGAGGTCTTGGCCTAAGTTTCCTGGCCTCATGTCAAGCTGCATTTCTTAGGTGTTTTAATAAGATGTCTGTTTAGAGAATTAAACTGTGATTTTCCACTGTGCTAGCCTGATGTGCTTGTAGCTAAAAGTCTTTCTCATGAGACCTGCTTGCTAGAAGATGCTGTTCTTACCAATGCAACATTGTAACTGTAGTGTATGTTAGACTGACTTTCCCAGGAGAGTACAATGAAGGCACTGACTGGAGTATAAGCTGCAACAATATTGTTACCTGACGAGCTGGATGATGAAAACAGTACGAAAGGAGCCAATCATCGACATGCGAACCGTGTACTAGTAGAAATGTAGATTTGAAGTTTCAGTTTTATTGGACTAAGTGTGAACATGTGATCCCTTGACTAATAGGGACTTGGGAGATAGGAAATCTAACTTAGCCGGACTACATGGAGAAGAAGTCAGCATTTACCATTTGCTATTGCGCATTTGCCTTTTGCCCATTTTCATCTTGCCCTTTTTCTGTCTTAAGAAGAGACATGCTCAACTTTAATGCTTAAAAGACTTTGCCTTTTCTGAACTTTGATGCTGAATCCTGATGCCTCGCTGACCAAACTGATGTCCTGTTGATGAAGACTGTCACAGCTTGCTGATCCAAACTGAGGATAGGTATATTGACTATGCTGTTGTTTGCTATGTCTATTTGCTTTTGTTTGCAGGTACCAACCGCACTATTATGAGAGAGCCATAGTTAGATGTTTTTCCAAATTTGTGGTGACTAAAATAATTTTTGCATGAAGACCAAACATGATAATTCTAATCTGATGTTAGTTAGGATCCTCTCTAATGAAATTCAATATATGGAGTAACCTGTGATGTCTTTTCTTTGGTGAAATATTGTTTGCTCAGTTGTTCTTGTTAATAATTTTTACTGTGATTTTAGAATGTGTAGTAGCTCAATCTTTGATTAGATTGCGATTATTTTGTCGCTTCGGTCAGCAAGTGTTGCTCCTGTATGTTTATCATTTGATTTTGAGATTAATTTACGTGACCTTAGCATTGTTAATATACAGAAATAAATATACTAACTTTTACATAAAGGTGTGGTTATTCATGACTGAAAAGTCATGGTGTGTGACATTTACTGACTCAAATTGATTATTAATGTTATTGATTGTCATTGATTAATGACGTTGTTGATTAAATATTGATTACTGATCTGCATGTACGGGATATATGGTGGGAAAACCTCAAAGCGAGTCAAAAGGTTGATCGACCTTTTCGTGCCCCCTTGTAAGTTTACTTAATAAGGTCAGACGCGCTAACATAACCAACACAGGTCTCATAGAGAAATCCAATTTCAAGCCTCCCAGTAATTCTATTGCACCAGACGTTTTCACATTTGAGGTGGCAGTATTAAAATGTAGGGAGAATATGGAAGGAAGAAATAGCAGGTTGCTTTATATTATATCAAACTTGGAGCTGAAACTCTTACACAAACTCTCTCATAACTCCAAACGGGTCATTGTGCCAGCAAAAATCGGGAGGGGCTCTCATTATTCAATCCATGCCACTAATAGGAAAGAATGCCTATTCCTGCTGCCAAATTCCAAAAGTTAGGGATCATGATCCAGTTCAGAATTACTTAACCATACAAACATTTTACAGTTCTGTATACATTCGGTTGTTGGTTGACTGGGGTGTGAACCCTGGTCAAGAAGCAACCACAATCCTTGTCAGGATAAGACACAAGTAAATTCCAAATTAACCTGAGTCAACCCCTGGTAGCTCGCCACAGAGCAGTAAGGCTTAATGTAGAGGCAATGAGTAAAGTATTTGTGCAACACTTCAAACAGTAAAGCAGTGAAAACACACCTCAAAAGGAGTCAAAATCAGAGTTAGAAAAACAGAGAAGATTTTAATTAATAAAACAAGACCAAAAAGACAAAAATAGAGTTAGTAGAACTGGTGATATTGAATTTTAAGTAAAAACTTCAAGTTAAAATAGCGCTAAGAAGCAAGAAGTGCTATTGGGGATATCTAATCACGCTGGACTGGGGCAAAGTCATAAGTGCAGGCCGACTACATTGAAGTACAAGCAAACTACAGGGACTCAGTTAGGCCCATTGAACAAAGTACCTTAAATCATGGTTGCGGAGTGTTGCATGGATCCGCTTCGAAGATGCTTTATGTAGCCGAGGTGATGCATCCTGTCTGAGATCTAGTGAGGCAGCACTGCGAGGTCCTGTTGCATCAACACAGAGGATTCCATCGGCAAGGCTTGCGATGCAAGGGCCAGTGTCGGGGATACGTTGAGCAGTTGAGACAATGCGTTGGTTTCAATGAGCTTTGAAACTGTGATGCAGAGTTTTGGCAATGTTGTCAAGGCTGCCTTTAACGAAGGTTGTGAGGGGCTGTGCCACAGTTCTGAAGGTGATGCATTGGGCCCAAGATGGAGCTCGCTGTGGCAATTCAAGTCTTTTGCGATGGCTCCAACCCATGTAGTAGAGGCAATACGTTTGTTCTGCTTGAGGATCCATTGATCCGTAGAGGACATGCATTGGTTCTGCTTGAGGATGTGCTGCTCAGCAGAGCTGATGTTTTGGTTCCCCTGGAAAGCACATTATTCCAACGTCCAAAGTCCGGGACTGGGAGGCACCTCCTGGCAGGGAAGACTCATAGATGGCAAAGTCCAGGTGCAGAAGCAGGGAAGTTGGAAGTATTTTACGTGCCTGAGACTTCAGATCAGGAGGCCAGTCAACTAGCCTTTGGAGTCACTGTGGGTTCTGGGTTAAAGAGAGATGCAGGTCAAGTCCTTCTCACCCAGGCAAGGGGCAGCAAGCAACAGGTTAGCACAACAAAGCAGGAGTCTAGCAGAGTGTAGTCCAGCAGACCGGCAGTCCTTCAGCGGCACAGCAGTCCTTCTTCCTGGTGAAATATCCACAGGTCCAGAAGTGCACTGAAGTGGCGGAGTCTAATGTACACAGTTGTGCCTTTGAAATGGGAGGGACTTCAAAGACATGCTTTAGAAGTGCACAAATGTCCTATCCTACCTGCCCTGGCTCTAGAGTAACTAAAGAGGGTATGTAGCCCTTTGTGTGGGGACAGGACACAGCCTATTCAGGTGTAATTAGTACTATGTCCAGCTTCTCCCTTCCGTCCTGCCAGGATGACCCATCAAGTCACCTAAGCTTCAATTGTGTGTGGCTGTCTAGGGGGAATATACAAAGCCCAACTGCTAACTACATACAATCATGTGACCAGAGACAGACTGCAGGAACCAAATGGCTAAAGCAAGAAAGTGTCATTTTCAGAACTGCAATTTAAAATCTGACTTCACTATAAGTTAGGATTTTAGATTGTGATCCAAAAACACCAAACTTGAAGGAATTATCTCTTCCAATTAGGTAAATATGCTTATGACATGTAATAAGGCAGCTCTCATAATATATTATGGGAGAGCTATGCCTTGCAGTAGAGAGAAACACATTTAAGAGTTTGTCACTTCCAGGAAATGTAAAACTTAAAAGTAAGTGTCCTAGGGCCACATGTACGAAGGCTTTTTCACGTCGCAAACAGCGAATCAGACTGTTTGCGATGTGCAAAATGCACTTCCCCATGTACAATCCCAGTTTTGCTATTCTGTAAACTTTTTACCGAATTGCAAAACGGGATTGCAGCTCGCAATTAGGAAGGGGTGTTCCCTTCCTAATTGCGACTCGCAGTCCCATATATGATTGTTTTGTGACCGCGAATGCGGTCGCAAAACAATCACAGTTAGCACCGGTGTCACACTGGTGCTAACCCATTTTAAACGGGAAGGGGTCCCCATGGGACCCCTTCCCCATTGTGAATGTCACTGAAAACATTTTTTTCAGAGCAGGATGTGGTCCTATTCTGAAAAAATGAAACAAAAACGTTATTTTTTTTGTTCTTGAAATGCATCTCGTTTTCCTTTAAGGAAACTGCTTTATTTAAAAGCAGTCACAGACATGGTGGTCTGCTGTCTCCAGCAGGCCACCATCCCTGTGAGGGCTGCCATTCCCAAAGGGTTTTCAAATTGTGACCTACCTCATGAAGAATCATGAGGTGAGCATTTGCGACCCCCTTGCAAATCTCTAATAGTGTCAATGACACTATAGTACATTTGGTTTTGCGACTCACAAATTGCGAGTCGCAAAACCGAACTTTGATACATGTATCCCCTACTTCTTAAATACATTGCACCTTGCCTTCTAGGATGTCCAGGGCCAACCATAGAGGTGACATATGCATTAAAAAGTATGGTTTGGGCCTCGCAAAAGAGTTATTTTGCCAGTTAATAATTGGCAGTTTAAAACACACACAGGTTCTGCCATGGCAGGCCTGAGGCATATTATTTAAAGGGCTAATTAACTGAGTGACACCATCAGTGATCAGTGCTACAGGCTCACTAGTAGAATTACATTTATAGGCACTGGGCAAGTGTATTGGATGTAGCGCACTTTCCTAGGGACCTATAAGTAAATTAAGTATGTCAATCTGGGAGAAGAAATATTTCCATATTTAGAGGGGAGAACACAAGCACTTTAGCTTTAGCACTGGTTAGTAGTGCTAAAGTGTGCAGAGTCCTAATACCAGCAAACCAAGGTCAGAAAAATAGAGCAGAAAGGCAAAAAGTTGGAGGGAAGACCAGCGTAAGGCTGACAGGTCTACTAAGTACATCATTTATTTTATTTATTTTTGGGTATATTTTAGGCACAGACCTAACAGTTTTCAATGAGGAGGGGTATGAAGTACATACATTTGTTGGTAGGCAGATTATTAAGACTTTCCTAAATAGTTGAGGGTAGTAGAGAAGGTTGAATAACTAAACACGAATTTTGGTAGCCTCCAACCCGAGCCCTAAGATACCCTGGGCCTCATTTACGAGGCCCTAGCAGCACACTGTGCCACTGCAGCATCATTTTTTTTATGCTCCGGTGGCGCAGTGTGCCAACCCATATTTATAAGGTGAGACAAAGCCAACATGCATGACTTTTCATGGCCTTATAAATATAGCCCCCTTTCACACATAACACTGCATGAAAGGGGCATTTCCATGGGTTGCTTGCGGTGTTCCCACACAACACCCATGGAACCCGAAGGAATCTGATGCATTGCCAGATTTAAAAGTCTGGAAATGCGTCAGATTCCTATGCCACCTCAGGGGTGGCGTAAGAGTGAAGTAACGAGAAAAAATATCTTTATTTCTCCCTGTTTTTTCCTCTTTCTTTGTGGGCTGAAGAATGTGAAAGGTGTCCCTTCCTGCACAAAACAAATCATCCCTACAACGCAGGCTCCCTTTCACAGCGTGCAAGCATGCCTGCATTGGAGCACGGCAGCAATCTGTGCACCAGCGCAGGGGGAGAGGACAGAAATGCACTGTATCTTGTAGATACGTATCTGTATCTTGTATCTTGCCCTTTCCCAGTGGAGCAGGGTGGCGCAGGGTGGTGCCGTCCTGTGCCACAGGCCTCGTAGATGAGGCCCTCTATTTTTACACTTTCCCCAACATACAGAACTTCAAAGTCCACCTCCATGATGTGCTATAGTCTCAGGGATTGTCTCAGTATTTGAACCCCTTTCTGCTTTCTATGACCTCTGGTTACTGCTATGCTTTCTTAATTGAGGGATACTAAAGAAGTACTCATTCTCATGAATGATCCAGAAAAAGACATACTCTGAATGTTGAAGTTAAGTGCTAATTTGGTGCTAAAAGAAAAATTGTTTTGAATATGCAGGGAATGTTTACCATCAGATAAAAGGGACAAAAGTAGGCAGTACCTTTACAAAAAAACATTCTGCTCACATACTAACCCATACAAGGAAAAGTTTAATTATGGTGTGTTATACTGACAATATTATCAACCAGACAGACAATGAAGAGGGGTATATTGTATTGAATAAATGGGTTAAAGTCCAGGAATAACACCTCATATTTATATACCCAGGGAACAAACACCAAATTTCATCCTTGAATCTAAACATCCTTTTTAAAAACGGTGCTCTAATCACAGAGGTCAGATTGTAATGGGCTTCTGAGATTCAATATTTTCTATCCATGTTCTATCTGGGAAATTCTCCCCAGTGGCCAGTTCCTCTGGTTTGGGTAGAAAGGTACAGAAATCGCAGGTTAAAGTTGGAAACTGGCCCAAAAAATTGCAGGATAGATACTACCCAGTGAATATCATAGACGGAAAGAAAAAAAGAATTAAATAATAATCACAAGACTCTCTTTGAGACCCACATTGGATCATTCAATAACAGTGTCATGAAAACTATTGCCAGCGTTGTTAAGTTCTTCCCTCAGCAAAAACAATTCCCCTTTTCCTTGTACCCACGTTGTTGCAGCAGCGTCCTCACTCCCGGTGGCTCTTTCGGAGGCTGTTCTTAGAACTAGCTTCTTCAGGTTTAACTGGCACTCAAGATGGTGGCCACAAATCCTGTGAGGTCAGCGCTCTAGTGTTTCTACCTTAGTCTCTTGCTGAAGCTTCCCTCCAGCTGTTTCTCTCTGGGAGCCCTGCACTTCAACTGTCATCCTGAGGAGACTGAGCAGTGTTCCTGAGGCGCTTCGTTTCATAGAGAATTCTTCCAGTTTTGAGTAATGAATTCTTTATCTTGTTACAGTGTGCACACCAGCTACTTTTTCCCGTTTGAAGAAGCTGAATTTTTTCCTTCTTCCAACAACTGTCTATTGGCTTTCTGATGAGAATTTGTTTTGGCTTAGCAGAACTTCAAGCAACTGCAGTAAGGAATCCTTTTGTATGATTTTCAGACTTGCCAATATCTATCTATGTACATATATATTCAATAACTCTTTGCTTTGCAGGCTTGTCAGTCTTAGAGACAAACCTCAGTAGTCAGACTAATTCCTGGAGACTGTGATTGAGAAAATTGAACCTTGAGAAGGAGTTTTCGTTTCCTGTAAAATATATTAGTAGTTTGTATTTTTGTGAACTTTTGAACTGTTCTCCAGAGAACCTTGGAAACCTCTGACTCCTGGAGAAAAGAAGAAATTAAGTTAACATTGTTCTCTTAGAGAGAGGCTAGTCTCTCAAAAGATCCAGGTTAGGAGAACGATAGAATTGGGTGAATGTGAATGGCTGAACAGTTGAATGCACAGTAGGAATGTACTTATCTATGATCTTATCACCCGACTCCAGGTCCTTCCTTTGAAGAAATCCCAATAAGAAGAAAGATGCAGGTTTTCAGAGACACACACTGAATATCCTATCATCAAGTGGGAAACACAGGCTGGAACTGGATCTGGAGGCGGTCTCTCTTTTTCTATTCCCATTCCCTTTTTGCCCTTGCGGATGCCGGGTTCAGATAATCAGTTAAAGTCTTATCACCTATCTGTTGGAGGGAGTTGGGTAAAAGGCATCTGCTCCTGGGGAAGTTTGATTTAATGGGTAATCTTCTGACAAACAGACTCATCTGCATAACAAAATATTCAAGTTACTATAATGTCTCACAGAAAATTAAATCAAACAAACACTGGCCTATCCTGAATACAGAAAGTGCAGAACCACAGAAACCCATATTTACTTTTACACATTTGCTCATGACATACCTGGAGCCAAACCAGCTACTCGAAAGAGGAGACACAGCAGCTTTGATCCTCCTAGACCTCTTGGCAGCCTTCAACACCGTATCCCACCACATGCTGATCGAAAGACTCCACCACATTGGCATCCAAGGAGACACGTTCAGATGGATCACCGCCTTCCTCACCGGAAGAACCCAGAGGATCACCTCCCACCTTTCAACTACAAACCTAAGGAGATCACCTGCAGTGTCCCCCAGAGCTCATCCCTCAGCCCCATGCTCTTCAATGCATATGTGACCCTGCTGGCAAACATCGTTAAATCCCATTGTCTCAATATAATTTCTTACGCAGACGACACCCAACTCATCCTGTCACTCACCGATGACCCCTCCGCCATCGGAACCAACTTCCACAGATGCATGACAAGCACCGCTGACTAGATGAAGAACAACTGCCTGTAGCTGAATACAGACGAGATGGAAGTATTGATCTTTGGCAACAGCAGCAAAACATGGAATGACTCCTGGTGGCTCTCAGACCTAGGACCCACACCCGTTCCCTCCAACCATGCCAGACACCTCAGAATCATCTTTGACAACAAAATCACCATTGAATCACAGATCAACACTGTCTCCTCCACCTGCTTCCTCAGTTTGCACATGCTACGTAAGATCTTTAAGTGGCTACCCCTACACACGAGATGCACCGTGACACAGGTTCTCATCACTAGCTGACTGGACTACGACAACCCCTTCTACGTAGGAATCACCACAGACCACATACAGAGACTTCAAATTATACAGAATGCCGCAGTCAGACTCATCCTCGGCCTTCACCGATGAACGCACATCACACCCCATTTCTGGCAACTCCCCCGGCTCCCCATACAGTAGAGATGTCAATTCAAGCTGCTGACCCATTCAAACAAGGCTCTACACAACGAAAGACCAGCGCACATTAACCACTACCTGAACTTCCATCAACCATCGAGAAAACTAGGCTCTGTCTCCCTTTCACTTGCCTATACTCCCCGCACCTACCGAAGCAGAAGTGGAGAATGCTCCTTATTTCACATCGCAGCAAAAATCTGGAACAGCCTCCTCATGCATCTCCGGACCATCACCTCACTTCTGGAATGCTGAATGGCCCTCAGGACCTGGCTGTTCCAATAAGCCTCTAGGATCTGCAAGCACCTGGATGCCCTATCGAGGGATTAGCCGTGCTTTATAAATCCTGATTGATTGATTGATTGACTTAAAAACTCAACTTGAATTTCAGGAATATGCTGGTCATTAATAGGATGAATCCAGATGCTGGTTTCTGACTTCACAGGCAACAGGAGAGACAGGATAACATGCACTTGGCCCAACAGATTGATAACATCTGTATACGGAGTAAGAGTGGGCAGAGCTCGGGAATTCTGCAAAGTTATCTAAAAACTCTGTGAAAGTCTCCTGAGTACCATGTGTGGCGGAATGATGCCCACTTATCTTAACAAATGTTGAATAAAAATCTTAAAAGCATATTCTTTCAAGAAGAATAGTTTTTTTAAATGTCTTTGGAAAGATAAGTATCTTAGCTATTCCTTTAGTGCACACATCTAACAAAAACATTATTCACTCTGTTCACATTAATAGTAAACCATACGTTTCTCCTGCTGGAATTCTTGCAACTGCTTGTACTAGATACGGGCAGAACCTTATAATCACTAATTACAAATGTTGATGTCTTTGTGGCTCCACTTTAGAAACAATTGTCCAAAGGAAATTTGTGAAGAAATAGAAATTGAGAGGGCACATTGTTTAAATCTCATGAGAGCTGTTAGAAATGGGGTCTTTGGTTGGCAGTCAGGTTACCCCCTGTACAAGCAAAGACCCTCACTCTAGTCAGGGTAAAGGAGAATCACACTCAGTTAACCCCCGCTCACCCCCTTGGTAGCTTTGCATGAGCAGGCAGGCTTAACTCAGAGATGATGTGTTAAGTACTTGTACAAACACACACAGTAATACAGTAAACCACTACAAAGGGACACAACACAGATTTGGAAAAATAGTAAATATTTTATCTAAATAGACAAGACCAAACACGATAAAAATCCACACTATACAGTTAAAAATACGAATTTAGCACTTGAAAGCAAGAAAACAGTGCCTTGACGTAAAGACAGTAAAAAAGTTGGTAATATGCCGCGTCGCAATGGAGTCTTTCCTACAATGTGATGCCAATGGGGCCGTTCACTGAGTCGTTCGACCCCCAGGTACAGTACCTTATGAAACAAGTAGAAAACAGGCTGGTGCACGGAGTCGGGGAGTGCGGCTTATTGGGTCCGATGCAGCATTGGTTCCGGTGCCATGGGGCAGAAGGACTGCGGCGTCAGGTCCTCACTACAGGGCTGTGGAGATGAAGCAGTGTCAGATGCGTCAGATGCGGAGTCATTCCTCGGTTCCAGCAGATACGAAGTCCTGCTGAGTCACGATGTTGGGGTGCGACCTCACGGAGTAGCAATGATGTCACAGGGCCAAAAGCGCTGCAATGGCGTCAGATCATCACGGATGTTGGACTTACAACACTTTGGTGTCAGCGAAGGTAGGGAGGATCAGAGGTTACAGTGACATGGGCCCTATAGGGTCGTCAGACTTCTACAAGGTCCACGGCCTCTGGGTAGGTGGCGTCATGGTTCTGGGGTATCAGTGTCAGCTCACAGGGTCGTCGGAGTCGTGTTCAGAAAGGTCCACGGCCTCGGGCCAAGCGGTGTCACGGTTCAGTCTCTGTCCCCTAGCACAGGCAGAAGCAGCAACTGCAGGATAGCCCAACACAGCACAGTCACAGGCCAGCTCTTCAGCTCTTCTACAGGCACAGGTTCCTTCTGAATCCTTGAAGTAATCACATTTTCAGGGGTTTTGGGTGCCCTTCTTATACCTCTTTCTGCCTTTGAAGTAGGACTACTTTAAAGAGAAGTATCAAGTGTCTGTAAGTTCCTTTCTTGTCCAGGCCAGGCCCCAGCCACATACCAGGAGATTGGAGACTGCTTTGTGTGAGGACAGGCATAGCCTGTCTACACCAGAGCATTACGCGCTCTATTTGCGACTAGAATGCAAAAACCCAGCACTCTCAAAACACCATAATGTATGCATTTTACTGATATGCTGTGATTTAACCTTTTGCATTGCAGAGTTCAATCATGAAGACTGATTTTTAATATGCTTACAAATACTGTTCCTTTGCAATGTATTGTTGCAGGTTTTCAAAGTGTGTTAGGGTGTGGCCCCTTTCAAGGGTCTTCCAGAGACTTCCCCGCAGCATGCCTGGGCGTGGTTGTGGGCTGGGCCAAGACTCTATAAAAGGAGAGCCAGCCCAACTCCTAGTGCTCACTATTCAGAGGTCCCGGTGCAGAACAGCAGCTATTTCCAGAGTTCCTTCCCCGGTGGCCTATTTGATCTTCCAGACCTCTGCTTTTCATGCTTCATTGGTGAACCTTGTTCTGGGCGGTAAGACGGTAGTTGGGTTTACTCCCCAACGCCGTTTATTTTGAGAACTCTCATATTCTTGAGTCTAATTCTTTATTTGATTAACAAATTACTTTGAGCTCAGGAAAAGTGCACTTGAGTGTTTATAATATTTACTTGGAGGTTCATGAATCGGCAAGACGCGCAATTTGTTTTATGAAAATTTAGAACTTGTGTTTCATTACGCGCTACCGTTTTTTAACATGTACATGGACGCTTACGAATCGGCAAGACGCGAGATTCGTTTTATGAAGATTTAAAACTTGTGTTTCATTACGCGCTACCATTTATTAACATTTACATGGAGGCTTATGAATCGGTAAGACGACTGATTCGATTCAAGATAATTTAAAGCTTGTTGTTTATTGCGCGCAACCATTTCTTGACATTCACATGAAGGCTTATGAATCGGAAAGACACACGATTCGTTTCATGATGATTTAAACCTTATTATTTATTACGCGCTACCATTTCTTGACATTTTGCATGGTGACATTCGAATCGGTAAGATGCGCGATTTTCTCATCGAGCCTATTTCATGTTGTTCATTGTATTCTACCATTCTAGGACATTTGTTTGGTAGTATTCGAGTTGGCAAGTGTGTGATTTATTTCTTGAACTCATTTAGTGTTAGTCATTGAAGCACAATTCTTCCACAGTGTTTACTATATATAAATATATATCTGCAAAGTGTGTAATCTGTGTTGAAACATTTCTAGAAAACACAAAAGGACAGAGTTTCTAAATGTAATATTGTATGCTTCTATTATGCATTCTTAAAAAAAGGATTCATACGACTGATTTAAAATTTAGTCAGAATGTTTTCTGATTCTCAAGTAAAGGAAAATGCTTGAATAATGCTTGAATTAATTCATCTTGATTCCCTTACAGGTATCCGGCCATCTTGAAACTTAGTCATTTTAAACTTCATTCTTAGATTGTTCACGTTTTCAGAATGACTATGCTTAAAATCATAGTCTAGTATTGATTACAGGAGATATAATTTTCATATTGTGTGTTCTAACCTTTTTTCTTACTACAGGTCTCCTTCCCAGCTGTTCCCTTCCTAATCCCCTCTTCCCCTCTTGAACTCTCTTAGCCTCTGTGATTTATCTATCAGAGTCTTGGAGCTATTCAGTGGTGGACGTGTTGGGAACATGTGCAGACCCCGAGGATCTGGTGACTCTGACATAGCCCATTCAGGTGAGAGTGACCACTTCTCCCCTCCTCTCTAGCTCAGATGGCTCATCAGGATATGCAGGCTACACCCCATACCTCTTTGTGTCACTGTCTAGAGAGAGGTACAAAACAATGCAACTGTCAAACTGGCCCAGACAGGGAATCCACAAACAGGCAGAGTCACAGAATGGTTTAAGCATGAAAATGCCTACTTTCTAAAAGTGACAGTTTCAAACACACAATTTAAAAACCAACTTCACTAAAAGGTGTATTTTTAAATTGTGAACTCAGAACCCCTAAACTCCATATTTCTATCTGCTCCCAAAGGGAATCTGCGCTTTAATAATATTTAAAGGCATCCCCCATGTTAACCTATGACAGAGATAGTCCTTGCAACAGTGAAAACCGAATCGTGCAGTATTTCACTGTTAGGACATGTAAACCACATGAGTACATGTCCCACCTTTTACATATACTGCACCCTGCCCATGGGTCTACCTAGGGCCTACCTTAGGGGTACCTCACATGCATAAAAAGGGAAGGTTTAGGCCTGGCAATGGGTACACTTGCCAAGTCGAATTGGCAGATTAAAACTGGAAACACAGACACTGCAGTGGCAGGTCTGTGCCATGTTTACAGGGCTATATATGTGGGTGACACAATCAGTGCTGCAGACCCACTAGTAGCATTTGGTTTACAGGCCCTAAGCACCTTTAGGGTAGTGTACTAGGGACTTACTAGTAAATCATATATGTCAATCATGGAAAAATCCCATTACATATACATATACATTTATAGGAGCAATTGCACTTCACCACTCGATAGCAGTGGTAAAGTGCCCAGAGTAACAAAAACAGCAAAAACAGAGTCCAGCACACATCAATAGCCTTGGAAAAAGAGGCAAAAAGTTAGGGGAGACCACGCCAAGGATGTCATGTCTAACACGTGTCTCCCCCAGCTGAAAGTGGGGAGCAACTACCCAACCTCGTGGGAATTCTCATCACTAAGGTGGAAGAATCTGGACAGACCTTCTGTTTAATGGATGGATTGTCCCCAGTGTCCGCATCATGTGTACACAAGTGTGTGACCCCTGGGATCAAGGAGAACAGGGAGGCGAACTGTCCCAACACCTGGCAACACTCCCTCTGCTGCTCCGCAGTCATAGAGGGGGCACTCCTTACACAGACCCATCTTTCTCTCCAGCAGACAGGAGGTCAGGAAGAGGCTCACTCTTTTCCTCCACCCTATCATCTGTTGCTAGGAGCATGGACAATTCAGTCCGCTCAAAGTGTGGCTTGAGATAGTCCACATGCAGGACCCTTAACGGGTTCCTGGGAGTCCAGGTAGGTGACTTCACTCTTGCGCTCCATCAGATCAAATGGCCCAGTCCACTTGTCCTGGAGTTCCCTAGGCTCCACTGGTGCCATCACCCAAACTTTTTGCTCAGGCTGAAACTCAACCAGAGTGGCATTCTGTTCATACCACTGTTTCATGTCTGCCTAGCACGCTTCCAAGTTCCCTTGCGCGAGAGCTCTGAAGCGGGCAGTCTGGTTTCTAAAGGCCAGCATGTAGCTAAATACATTCTTTGGAGGTTTAAGGGGGGTTTCTCTAAGCCCTCCTTCACCAGACTCAAGGGTCCCCTAACAGGGTGGCCATACAGTAACTCAAAAGGACTAAAGCCAAGCCCTTTTTTAGGCATCTCTCTATAAACGAACAGACGGCATGGCAAGAGGACATCCCACTTCTGCCTCAAGGGCTCTGACAGGCCCATGATCATGCCTTTTAAGGTGCGGTTGAATCTCTCAACCAGACCATTGCTTTGAGAGTGGTAAGGAGGGGTAAACTTATACACCTGCCACAGAGATTTCATATGTGTGGATCTAAAATTGATACCCCTATCAGATACATCATGGCACGACCGACCACAGGGGAAGTGATTGACCTCAGTGAAATGGCTTCCAGGTACCCGGTAGCATGGTCCGCCAACACCAGGGTGAACCTGTTGCCCATGGCTGTTTTGGGATCCAGAGGCCCCACAATGACAATACCGACCCTTTCAAAGGGGGTACTGACTACAGGAAAAGGTTGGAGGGGAGCCTTACATTTCCCCCCACTCTTGCCACTTGCCTGACAAGGTTGGCAAGACCTGCAATGAGCATCCGAGTGCCTGCGCATTAGGGGGCAGTAAAAGTGGGTGACAAGACGTTCAAAGGTCTTGTCCTGCCCCAAATGTCCAGCTAAAGGCACATCGTGAGCCAGACCCAGTAGGAAGGCGCTGAAGCACTGGGGTACCACCAGCACACGGGCTGACCCAGGTTCAGCAACCTTAGGCTCACTATACAGGAGGCCGTCCTCCCAATAGATGAGGTGAGATCCAGGCTCCTTGCTAGCCACCTGGTCTGCAGCCTGCTGCTGCAAATCCACTAGAGTAGGACATCTCCTCTGTGCCTCACAGAATGCTTCCATGGTGGGTCCCCCTTCCTGCTGCCATTGTGACAGCTCAGGAACCTCCCCCAGCTTGGCCACCTGTTCCCCTGTAGGCTCCGGAGTGTCACCCTCCTTCTATCTCCTGTACCGTGAGAACTTCTGGGGCTAGTTTCCCGTGCCCTGTGACCCTGGCCATTCCTCTTTTTGGTGGTCACCTGGGCCACTGTTTCAGGCTCCAGGGGCTCTTGACCACCCTGATGGGCTGCCACTGACCTGGTAGATATGCATACCCACCCAGGCAGACCCAACATCTCCAAGTAGGACCTGTTTTCTATCTCTTTCCAAGGGGAATCCTCCAGGTCATTGCCAAGCAAACATTCTACAGGCATGGTTGGACTCACAGCTACCTTCAAGAAACCTGAGACCACACCCCATTCAAAGGGAACATGCGCCACTCAGCACAGGCACTCTAAGTTGTCCACTTCAACTACTTGGTGAAGTACATGGGGATCTACCTGCTCCTCCGACACCAGGTGACTCCGCACCGTAGTGACACTGGCACTGGTGTCTCTCAGGGCCTCCACCCTCTGTCCATTAATGGTCACCCACTGCCTGTAATGTTTAGTGTTCTCAGGCACGAGGTTTCTCTGGACCATCTCACTGTCTCCTAGAGACACAAGGGTCATCTCAGCTAGCCCCCACCCACCTGGAACCAACCCCTTCCCAAGCGTTACACTAGCCAAGCCCTGGGACTGCACACCAGTGGGTGCCGGTGTACTCTTGAGGCATTTGGGGTCCCCTCTCACATGACCCACCTGGTCACATGCATAACACTTGCAGGGACCCTCCGACAAAGGTTTCCCTTTGAAGAACCATGGTTTCTTATCAGTGGGGAGCTGTGAATCCTGAACCTGGGAACTAAGTTGGGGCCCTCTAGAGAACTCCCCCTGTTTCCCTTATCACCCGGTGTGGTCTCCCACATACCTCTTCTGGACCCTGATGCTCTCCCAGCGGTCCGCTTCCTGCACAAGCTTCCTGGGGTAAGTCAGCTTGCTGTCAATCAGGTGCTGGCACAGCTCTGGAAAACATGTACAAGTGCTCCCAAGCAATTAAATTGTAAAGCCCCTCATACGTTGTTACCTTAGTGCCCTTCACCCAACCATCCAGCGACCTGCAAAATCAATCCACACACTCCAACTAGGTTTGAGACTTGTCCTTATACTGCTCAGGGGTCTGACCATATCTTGTGAGTAGGGTGTCTTTCATTAGGGTGTAGGTGAGTCCCTCAGGATCTCCTAAGGATGTCAGAGTCTCCCTCCCCTCTACCTCAAAGTGTTTCCACAGATTTGCCTCCCAATGAGCTTCAGGGACCAGATTTATTTGGAAAGCAGACTCATACACTTTGAATCACAATAATATGTCATCCTCCCTTTTGTAGTCTTTCACCAGGTCTTTTGGAATGTGCACCCTCCTCTCAGGCTGCACTGTGCTGTTGATGCCACCATCCCTACTGACTGGCTCCTATGATCCAGCTCCCACCCTCCACACCTCAGCCCCTTGAGACCCTCACAGGTGAATAGTGCGCTTTACAAATTCCTGATTGATTGATTGAGCTCCCTCAAGTTATGCTCATGAGCCAGCAGTAACTTATTCTGCTCTATGGCCATCCTCATTTCTTCCATCCTGAACTTTTCTAACTCCAGTTGGTGAGCCCTCTCTGCCTGTCTGTCCTGTAACACTTCAGGAGTCAGACCCTTGGAAGATACACTGCTACCTGCCCTGGAGACCCTTCTCCTGGGCATAAAAGGCCCAACCACTTTACCATTGTGTATGGATTGCTCTTGCTCCTCCTCCTCCTCCTCCTCCTCCTCCTCTGTCTGTCCCTCAGTTTCCTTGGCTGTCACCCAGGCCCTCAGTGCCTTCTGCAGCTCCTCCTTCCTGGTGGAGCCCTTAATGGGACAGGCTAGATTTTTACAGAATTACTTCAACTGAGCCACTGTATAGCTCTCCAGTTTCCTTAAGTCAAAAGCAGCTCCAGCTGATGCATCTCCAGATTGGGACATGATGAAGTATCAAAGAAAAATGCAAAGTTCCAAAGGCAGAAAACGAGTTCCCAACGAAGTTAAGAAAATAGTTAATCAAGGATCACGAAAACTATGGAGGTAGGAAGAAAGTCCAAAGTAGAGCAAAAATAAAAAATGTACGTGGTCACATAATGGTCTGCACTGAACACAGTAGTGTGCACTTAATCACTGTATGTCAAGTACAAATACAAGTTCAAATCCTCCCCGCTGATCACCAATGTTAGAAATGGGGTCTTTGGTTGGGAGTCAGGTTATCCCCTGTCCAAGCAAGGACCCTCTTTCTAGTCAGGGTAAAGGAGAATCACACTAAATTAACCCCAGCTCACCCCCTTGGTAGGTTGGCACGAGCAGCCAGGCTTAGCTCAGAGACGATGTGTTAGTATTTGTACAAACACACACAATAATACAGTGAACCACTACAAAAGCACACAACACAGGTTTAGAAAAATTGTAAATATTTTATCTAAACATATACAAATCCACAATATACATTTAAAAATACAAATTTAGCACTTAAAAGCAAGAAAACAGTGCCTTGAGGTAAAAACACTTTGAAGTCATCCCTCGGTTCCAGAAGATACGAAGTCCGGCGGAGTCACAATACTGCGGTGTGACCTCTCACGGTCGCAATGACATCACAGGGCCACAGGCACTTCAATGGTGTCGGATTGTCACGGACGTTAGACTTACGACACTTCGGTGTCAGCGAAGTTGGGCAGGATCAGCAGTTACAGCGAAGCGGGGCCTACAGGGTTGTTGGATTTCTACGAGGTCCACGGCCTCGGAGTAGGCGGTGTCACAGTTCCGGGGTATCGGCGTCAGCTCACAGGGTCGTTGGAGTCACGTTCAGCGAGGTCCACAGACTCAGGGCAAGCGGCGTTGTGGTTCCAGGCAGCGGCATCCTTTGCGAAGTTGCACGTTGTTGTCCGGTGTCGCTAGACAGGTTTTTCTCCAAGAATTCACTTCCAGGGGTCCCGGAACTGAGATGGCACCCTCTGTCAAGCTAAAGTCCACAGCAAGTAGTCTCAGGTCTGGTTGGTGAAGCCTTTGCTGTCCCTGAGGCTTCACAACAGGAGGCAAGCTCTACTCCAAGCTCTTGGAGTTACTTCTCAAACAGAAATGCAACAAAGTCCAGTCTCTGTCCCCTAGCACAGACAGAAGCAGCAACTGCAGAATAGCCCAACACAGCACAGTCACAGGCCAGGGCACCACTTCTCCTCAGCTCTTCAGCTCTTCTCCAGGCAGAGGTTCCTCTTGAATCTTTGAAGTAATCAAATTTTCAAGGGTTTTGGGTGCCCTTCTTATACCCCTTTCTGCCTTTGAAGTAAGCTAATTCAAAGAGAAGTCTCAAGTGTCTGTAACTTCCTTCCTTGTCTAGGCCAGGCAAAGCCACACACCAGGAGGTTGGAGATTGCTTTTTGTGAGGGCAGACACAGCCGATCCAGGTGAGGCTGACAACTTCTCCCCTCCCCTCCAGCTCAGATGGCTCATCAGGATATGCAGGCTATACCCTAGACCCCTTTGTGTCACTGTCTGGAGAGGTGCAAAACAACCCAACTGTCAAACTGGCCCGGACAGGGAATCCACAAACAGGCAGAGTCACAGAATGGTTCAAGTAAGAAACTGTCTACTTTCTAAAAGTGGCAGTTTCAAACACAAAATTTAAAAATAAACATCACTAAAAGGTGTATTTTTAAATTGTGAGTTCAGAGACCCTATACTCCATATTTCTATTTGATCCCAAATGGAATCTGCGGTTTAATAATATTTAAAGGCAGCCCCAATGTTAACCTATGACAGAAATAGGCCTTGCAACAGTGAAAAACAAATTTTGCGGTACTTCACTGTTAGGACATGTAAAACACATGAATACATGTCCCACCTTTTACAAACACTGCACCCTGCCCATGGGGCTAACTAGGGCCTACCTTTGGGGTGCCTTACATGCATAAGAAGGGAAGGTTTAGGCCTGGCAAGTGGGTACATTTGCCAAGTCGAATTAGCAGTTTAAAACTGGAAACCCAAACATTGAATTGGCAGGTCTGAGCCATGTTTACAGGGCTACTTATGTGGGTGGCACAATCAGTGCTGCAGACCCACTAGTAGCATTTGTTTTACAGGCCCTAGGCACCTCTAGGGCACTGTACTAGGGACTTACGAGTAAATCAAATATATCAATCATGGAAAAAGCCCATTACATATACATTTTATATAGGAGCACTTGCACTTTAGCACTGGATAGCAGTGGTAAAGAGCCCAGGGTGAAAAAAGAGCAAAAACAAAGTCCAGCACACATCAAACAACCTGGGAAACAGAGGCAAAAACTTAGGGGACACCACACCAAGGATGCCAAGTCTAACAAGAGCTAAGAACTGTAACTCAAGCGGTAGCTATATATATATCCTTAAATGGTGAGAACTGGCAATGCGTGGTAGCTGTGATAAAAGGAGGTAGGAGAGGTGTGTTTTTAAATACATTTTAATTACCTTCTCTGTCTGGTTCTTGAAATGTTTCATATCCATAAAGTGAAGCTTTATTAGTCCAGTTCATCCCTGGTGAATATTTGCTAGTGATCCATGAATAATTTCCTTCCTGCTTTTGAATCAGGGCCGCTCTTGCTGTGTGTACCACCCCATTAATCTTTGGCTACATTAGCGTTCTGTAAGTATTGGTGGCAATGGATGTAAGTACTGCTCTCGCAGCTGTGCCAGGGCCACTTACTAGGGTGATCAGCTTTCCCACCATGCCAGTCCAGCTACTGTTGGCCTCGGGCATGCTGTACATGCCGTCTGCCACCAGCCGGATTGCATAGTTGAAGTGCAGAAACTCTGCCAGTTATTGCAGCATGTCCATGCAGATGCCCTTGTAGCGTTCGTTGCCTTGCAGGCCCTGGTGGTTCCTCTTTAGCATCAAGTATGAGGTTTCCAGTAGATAAACTGGGGTGCATAATTTTCACTTTCACCAAGAATGACAGCTCATGGGCAACTGGACCATCACTCCTGGGCTAAGAGGCGGGCTATGTAGAGACAGCTGTAAGGGATTGCTCTGGAGCCAGCGCTTCAGGCAATTGCTGGATATGCATGTAAGTACAGCTCTCCTTCCTATTATTCCATACTTCCTTCACTTACTGAAGTCAGTTGAAGTCATTCACGTACTCAAAGTGGCCACAGCTGGCAGAGCTATTAACGGAATTTTATTAATCTTTCCAGAAACGTGGGAGGTAAGTCAAATTATCATTACTGTTAGCCATATTGTGTCTCCTTGCCATGTGTGGATATAAGTAAAACAGGGTGAATGCACATATGCATGATAGAGTACAAGGTTGGGTGAGTGACGTGTAGAAAGCTCCGCTCCGATACCGGCTGACGTAGTGCTTTTTGAAGATGAATAACCCCAATGCCCAGCCCTGCATGTCATATCAATGTATGGACAGCCCTCCAAGTCCTGCATGGGCACCCATCACCAAAGCATACACAGCACCGGGAAACTAGTAATCACACAATACATCACCATACACAAACAAAGGTGGCGGGGAAACAGTAACAATAGAGGGGAAGCTAGGGATGTACAATATGTCACTGGCATGAATCTTAATACATCCTTTACATTCCCACAGGTGCCACAGCCAATGTCAGTGGAGAGGAGGTGCCACTACTATCCATTCCCCCAACAGAAGATGCCCCCAATGATTACAGTAACTCTGGACTTCAGGATCTGGACCAACAACCTGGCCCATCAGGGACCACTGAACAGTCGGTCACCCCAGCCCACTCACAGTCCACCACAGAGCCTCCCCCATCAGTATCCAGCACCACAGCACCCACCCAGTGTACCCACACCTCTCTCTCCAGGGCACGTCAATCAGCAGTGTGCCCACCTGTACAGGGACCCCAGTCCACACCTCATACCTCAGACAATCAGGGACCTGGGGTCAGTGGCAGTGGGCACACCGTTCAGGGGACAGAGGCACAGGCCAACAGGGACACTGGGAAGAAAGCTGTGCACCAGGGGGAGGACAGGCCCAGGGAACCGACTCTCCAGAAGGCACTCTCTGAGATCCTGGGAGCCTACCCCCAGGACACTTTGGGCCAGATCCTTGACAACGTGCAGGAGAACAGGCGGCTGCAGGTGGAACAGTATCAGGGGATCAGGGAGGACTTGCAGGCCATTAACACCACCTTCATCTCCATAGCAGGGGTGCTGTCATACATGGCCATATCATGAGGGAGGCAACAGCACAGCAGCGGGCCCCTACCAGTAGCCAGTCCATTAACCAGCCCTCCACTTCCGCTGCAGCTAGTGGGCAGGAGGCCCTGCCACAGGACCCACGGGCCACCAGCACCCCTCTCCCTGCAGAAGGAGAACCACCCCGCAAATGTTCCCTGTGACCCAGACAGAAGCCAAAATCACCACCAGGAAATTAGATTCTCCTGATTGCCACCCTTGTGTCCCACAGAGTCATCCTGTCCACTTTGAACTGCCTTTGCACCCCTTCCTATGGTCCCTTGGACAGTGGACCCGCGCTACAAACAGACTGGAACAATACCCTGAACTTTTCTTCATCATCACCCCATTCCATTGCACTTTTCCCTCAATTTCATAGCACTACAATAAACACCCTTGAACACAACTTGACTACTAGTATTTTATGTTTTGAAAATGTGCATTTATAGAAACAGTCACATCCAGTGCAAATGATCTGAACACTGTGACAGCATAGAAATAAGGACCTGTAGCTGTCTGTAGTCATCATATCAGTACACAGTTCTTATCTCACCAACATCTGTAAAATGACAAGCTATAGGTGACAGTAAGTTGAGATGCAATTGAAGTTATTGCCATTTTGCTACAGGCACACAGAATACTTCAATAGACAGAGGAATGGTCAGTTGCACTGTCTCACCTGTGTGACATTGGAAGTATTGACGGATAACTGATGTTCTGTTGCCCTCATCCTCGTCCTCAGCCTCCTCATCCTCACTGTCCTCAGGGTCGACTGCTGCCACTGGGGCATCTCCAGTCTCTACCTCCTGCAGAAAGGGTATATGCCGCCTGAGGGCCAGGTTGTGCACCATGCAGCATGCCACTACTATCTGGCAGACCTTCCTGGGTGAGTAGCACAGGGATCCACCTGTCAAATGGAAGCACCTAAACCTGACCCTAAGGAGCCCGAAGGTCCTCTCGATGATCCTTCTGGTTTGCCAATGTGCCTCATTATAATGTTCCTCAGCCCCTGTCCTGGCAATCCTCACAGGGGGTCAGCAGCCACAATAGGATTGGGTAGCCAGAGTCACCTGCAAGTATTGAGGGACAACATTTAGCCTCACACAATGATTTGGGGATGACACATGAAGGCATACACTAACATGCAGTGGGTGGGGACCATGGCTCACCTATTAGCCACACCCTGTGCCTCTGTAGTTGGGCCATCACATTTGGGCTCCTCAGAACAAAGGCATCATGCACTGACCCAGGATACTTAGCATTGACGTGGGAGATGTACTGGTCCGCCAGGCACAACATTTTCCCATTCAGTGAGTGGAAATTCTTCTGATTCCTGAACACTTGTTCATTCTACCTAGGGGGACTAGCACAATATGAGTACCGTCAATGGCCCCAACAATATTGGGTATATGTACCATTGCATAGAATCCGACATTCACTGTGGCCAGATCATCCACCTGGGGGAAATCTATGTAGCTGCACATGTGTTTCACCAGGGCAGACAAAACTCTTGCCAGCACCATTGAGAACATTGGCTGTGATATTCCTGCTGCCAAGCCCACTGTCACTTGGAAAAAAACAATTGCCAGGAAATGGAGCAGTGATAGCACTTGCACAAGAGGGGGTATCCCAGTGGGATGACGGATAGCAGATATCAGGTCAGGCTCCAATTGGGCACACAGCTCTGTGATTGTGGTCCTGTCCAGTCTATAGGTGAGTATAATGTGCCTGTCCTCCCCTGTAGCCAAGTCCACATGGGGTCTGTACACATGGGTATGTTTCCTCCTCCTATTTATCCACAGCGGTAGGTATCTAAGGGACTCACAAGTGAGTATGCTGTCACAATTTGAACAATGGAACCACAACCTCAGTTTACAGAGTGCATTTATATGATGGGACAGTGGGAATGGCAAGGTATGTGCTAATCTAGGCTGTGACACAGTTAAGGTTGATATGGCCGTGTCCGCCATCATGAAATGGCAACCGCCTGTCCTGTATGTAGGGACAGGTGGAAGTGAGGTAACTCCACAGACTTTTGGCATCATGGCAGAAGGCAGTCTTGCACCGCTGTGCGATTCCTCATTGTATAATATGGGGCTCTATGGAGTACAGTGGCCAATGGGGATCTGCGCCAGAGGTGACGGTGTACACCGCCGTGGACGTGACTGCCATTTTCAATGCTTTCGTTTTCCACGACTTCCTTGTTCAGGGCCTTAACCATGCATGTGCTGAACCACGTACATGTGTGGTTAAGGCACAGAAGAAGGGAGTCGACGCGATCAAGGAGGAGGTAAGTTGTGCTGGGACTGGGGCTATTTTATTGGGGCTGGGGGGCTCGGGCTGATTAAGGTTTAGGGGTGGGGGGTCAGGGTTTAGGTTTTAGGGGTGGGATGGGATGGGGGTTGGGGTGCTTTGGGTTTTAGGGGCGGGGTGGGGAGTCGGGTATTTTTAGTTTTTGGGAGTGGGGTGGGGGGCTTGGGGTGATTAAGGTTTAGGGGTGGGGGGTCAAGGTTTAGGTTTTAGGGGTGGGGTTGTGGGTTGGGGTGGTTTAGGTTTTGGGGGAGGGAGGGTTGGGGCTGCGGTAATTTTGGGAGGGGGTTGGGGTGGTTGTGGGGGTGGGGGGGTTGCGGTAATTTTTAGGGCTGGGGGTCAGGCGGGACGAATGCTTGAACCATGCACGCCGTTCTCCAATGCCTTTACCAGGAATGACTACAACGAAAAAATGTTGTTAAGGCGTTCGTGGTAAAGGTATTAGTGGTAACAATGAGGTCTTGGTTCCGACCTCGTTGTTCAGGCATGGGGGTTCAAGCACTCGTTGTTCTGGCATATAACCCTGGAGGCCCATACAGCAGTTCGTACTGGGGTAGGAGCCCATCCACCAATCGCTCCTACTCCTCCGAAGTGAAGGCAGGGGCCCTTTCCCCAGTTACATGGGCCCTGGTAGGTTCCAGACACAGGTCACAGCAGCACTCGCAGTGTAGGTGTTCTCCTGTTGAAGGTCAGGAAACACATGAGAAATCAGATAGAAAATGGCAGGGCTCACTGGGGCAGGGCCTGAGATGCCTGGGGCAAGGGAGATGCCTACCCTGCTGGGTGAGCGGGCAGGGGAAACTCGCTGAGGGGCTTCTGGGAGGGCGGTGCTGGTGCAGGGGGTGGCGGCTGTACCTGAAGCTGTGGTGGTCACAGAGGTGTCTGCCACCACCAGGGAGCTTCCATCGGAGGAGGTATCTGAGTCAGTGTTGTCACCTCCTGCCTATGTCATGCTTCTCCCCTCGCCCTTCGTCCCACTGGTTCCCTCTGCATCGGTGGACTCTACCTCCTCGGTCCTGTGGGATGCAGCTCCCTCTGTCGCCAGTGCTCCTGCTCCTCTGCCAGATGATACTAATGCACACATGGACAGGATGACAGAAGAAAAAAGGGAGGGAGAGAGAGAAAGGAAGCACTGGGTCAATTACAGCACCAACATCACATTTCACTTACACAGCATCGTCACACACAGGGATCAGGATTGAGCACTATGCGTTGCACTGGCATTGATTTGGCTAGATGCCACAGCAAGATGAGGGCCAAACACCACCAACTGCACACCTCCTGGGACCCACAAAACCATGACTGACTTGGAATGCAAACAAGCTGGGTTCCCTGCATTTGCCATACACCCATCACCCTTGAGCTGGATCACACTCAATGTCTGGCCTGGCATTAAGGGGCACCCGCTAACTCACACGCACCTCCCAGATCCCATACCGCCTACCACTTATTGTAGTAATGCCCACTGTACTCACCCCCTTGTGGCTGATGTGATGCCCTCAAGCTCCCATCCAGATCTGGGTAGGCCACCACCAGTATGCGGGCCATCATGGGGTCAGGTTCAAATGGGCACCCCTTCCTCGTTGGGAGGCCATCCTCAGGTGGGCCTCCATAGTCTTCCGTGCCCAGCATCTCAGGTCCTCCCACCATTTCCTGCAGTGGGTGCTCTGCCTGCTGTAGACCCCCAGGGTCTGCACGTCCTTGGCAATGGCATGCCACAATCCCTTCCTTCGGTGGGCACCAACCTGGAGAGGGAATGCAGACAGGAGCACACCATTACACATACAATCCAGCCTGTCAAACATATGGCCCACCAATCATGTTTCCATCACCATTGGCACACACATTGTCCGGCGCCCACCATGTACACTACCACCAGACATTTCCCCCAATGACACGATGCTTGCACACACATCTCCATGCATCCTTTCCACCTGTATCGTGCCCAGGGTGTACTCACCTGTTGGTCTGGAGGCCCATACAGATGTCCATACTGGTGTAGGACCCCATTCACCAGTCTCTCCAACTCCTCCGAAGTGAAGGCAGGGGCCCTTTCCCCGGTCACATGGGCCATTGTAGGTTCCAGACACTGGTCACAGCAGCACAGGCCGTGTAGGTGTTGTCCTGTGGAAAGTCAGGAAACAAGTGAGGATTTAGATAGAAAATGGCGGTCACTTCCTCGGCGGTGTACACCGTCACCGCAGGCGCTGATCCCCATTGGCCACTCTACTCCATAGAACACCATAGAGAGAAATTGCACGGCAGTGCTAGACCGCCTTCTGCCACGACACCCAACGTCAGCGTAGTTACCTCACTTCCACCTGTCCCAACATACAGGAATTTCGGTCGCTATTTTAAGGTGGTGGACAGCGATCAGATAAACCATAACTGCGTCTTTGCCTAAAATTGCACATATATTGCCATACCCACTGTCCCATCACATTGATGCTGTATGTACACTGAGGTTGTCGTTACATTGTTCAATGTGTGACAGCCTTCTCACTCTTGTGTTCCTTAGATACCTACCACTGCGGATTAATAAGAGGAGGAGACAAACCCCGTGTACAGACCCCTTGTAGACTTGGCTACACTAGAGGACAGGCAGTTTATACTCAACTATAGACTGGACAGGGCCACAATCACAGACCTGTGTGCCCAATTGGAGTCAGACCTGACTTCAGCCATCCATTATCCCACGGGATCTCCCCTCTTGTGCAAGTGCTATCCGTGCTCCATTTCCTGGCAACTGGTTCTTTCCAAGTGACAGTGGGCTTGGAAGCAGGAATGTCACAGCCAATGTTCTCAATCGTGCTGGCAAGGGTTTTGTCTGACCTGGTAAAACACATGTGCAGCTACATTGTTTTTCCCCAGGAGGGAGATTTGGCCACTGTGAAGTTAGGCTTCTATGTAATGGAGCATATCCCCAATATTATTGGGGCGATTGACTGTACACATATTGCATTTGTCCACCCCTGCCATAATGAGCAGGTGTTCAGGAATCAGAAGAGGTTCCACTCACTGAATGTGCAAATGGTGTGCCTGGTGGACCAGTATATCGCCCACATCACTGCCAAGTATCCTGGGTCGGTGCATGACACCTTTGTCCTGAGGAATAGCAGCATCCCAAATGTGATGCCCCAACTACAGAGGCACAGGGTGTGGCTAGTAGGTGAGCCCCCACCCACTGTATGTCAGTGTGTGCCTTCAGGTGTTATCCCCATAGCATTGTTTTCTGCTAATGTTTGTCACTCAATACTTGCAGGTGACTCTGGGTACCCAAACCTATTGTGGCTCCTGACCTCTGTGAGGAATGCCAGGACAGGGACTGAGAACCGTTATAATGAGGCATATGGGCGAACCAGAAATATAATCGAAAGGACCTTCGGGCTTCTGAAGGCCAGGTTCAGGTGCCTCCATCTGACAGGGGAATCCCTGTGATACTCACCCGGGAAGGTCTGCCAGATAGTAGTGACATACTGCATGTTGCACAACCTGGCCCTCAGACGACATGTGCCTTTTCTGCAGGAGGAGACTAGAGATGCCCCTGTGGCAGCAGTAGACCCTGAGGACAGTGAGGATGAGGATGCAGAGAGTGAGGCTGTGGACAACAGAACATCAGTTATATGTCAATACTTCCAATGACACAGGTGAGACAGTGGAACTGATCATTGTTCTGACTATTGATTGCATTTGTGTTACTGTAGCATGATGGCATTCGCTTCCTTTGCATCTCAACGTACTGTCACCTATGGCTTCTCATTTTACAGATGTTGGTGATATCACAACAGTGTCCTAATGTGATTACTACAGACAGTTACCGGTCATTAACTGTATGCTATCAAGGTGTTCATATAATTTGCACCAGATGTGACTGTTCCCCTGAATGCACATTCTCAACACATAATATACAGGGAGTGCAGAATTATTAGGCAAATGAGTATTTTGACCACATCATCCTCTTTATGCATGTTGTCTTACTCCAAG
Source organism: Pleurodeles waltl (assembly GCF_031143425.1). Taxonomy (NCBI): domain Eukaryota; kingdom Metazoa; phylum Chordata; class Amphibia; order Caudata; family Salamandridae; genus Pleurodeles; species Pleurodeles waltl. The sequence continues at coordinate 1,076,649,742 of NC_090448.1, read as the reverse complement.
CTGTATAGGCTCGAAAGCCTACTACCAATTAAGCATATTAGGTGATGTGCATCTCTGTAATGAGAAGGGGTGTGGTCTAATGACATCAACACCCTATATCAGGTGTGCATAATTATTAGGCAACTTCCTTTCCTTTGGCAAAATGGGTCAAAAGAAGGACTTGACAGGCTCAGAAAAGTCAAAAATAGTGAGATATCTTGCAGAGGGATGCAGCACTCTTAAAATTGCAAAGCTTCTGAAGCGTGATCATCGAACAATCAAGCGTTTCATTCAAAATAGTCAACAGGGTCGCAAGAAGCGTGTGGAAAAACCAAGGCGCAAAATAACTGCCCATGAACTGAGAAAAGTCAAGCGTGCAGCTGCCACGATGCCACTTGCCACCAGTTTGGCCATATTTCAGAGCTGCAACATCACTGGAGTGCCCAAAAGCACAAGGTGTGCAATACTCAGAGACATGGCCAAGGTAAGAAAGGCTGAAAGACGACCACCACTGAACAAGACACACAAGCTGAAACGTCAAGACTGGGCCAAGAAATATCTCAAGACTGATTTTTCTAAGGTTTTATGGACTGATGAAATGAGAGTGAGTCTTGATGGGCCAGATGGATGGGCCCGTGGCTGGATTGGTAAAGGGCAGAGAGCTCCAGTCCGACTCAGACGCCAGCAAGGTGGAGGTGGAGTACTGGTTTGGGCTGCTATCATCAAAGATGAGCTTGTGGGGCCTTTTCGGGTTGAGGATGGAGTCAAGCTCAACTCCCAGTCCTACTGCCAGTTCCTGGAAGACACCTTCTTCAAGCAGTGGTACAGGAAGAAGTCTGCATCCTTCAAGAAAAACATGATTTTCATGCAGGACAATGCTCCATCACACGCGTCCAAGTACTCCACAGCGTGGCTGGCAAGAAAGGGTATAAAAGAAGGAAATCTAATGACATGGCCTCCTTGTTCACCTGATCTGAACCCCATTGAGAACCTGTGGTCCATCATCAAATGTGAGATTTACAAGGAGGGAAAACAGTACACCTCTCTGAACAGTGTCTGGGAGGCTGTGGGTGCTGCTGCACGCAATGTTGATGGTGAACAGATCAAAACACTGACAGAATCCATGGATGGCAGGCTTTTGAGTGTCCTTGCAAAGAAAGGTGGCTATATTGGTCACTGATTTGTTTTTGTTTTGTTTTTGAATGTCAGAAATGTATATTTGTGAATGTTGAGATGTTATATTGGTGTCACTGGTAATAATAAATAATTGAAATGGGTATATATTTGTTTTTTGTTAAGTTGCCTAATAATTATGCACACCTGATATAGGGTGTTGATGTCATTAGACCACACCCCTTCTCATTACAGAGATGCACATCACCTAATATGCTTAATTGGTAGTAGGCTTTCGAGCCTATACAGCTTGGAGTAAGACAACATGCATAAAGAGGATGATGTGGTCAAAATACTAATTTGCCTAATAATTCTGCACTCCCTGTACTATCAGTCAAGTTGTGTTTAAGGGTGTTTATTGTAGTGCTATAAAATTGAGGGTAAAGTGCAATGGAATGGGGTGATGGTAGAGGAAAGTCCAGGGTATTGTTCCAGTCTGTTTGTAGCACAGGTGCAGTGTCCAAGGGTCTGTATGAATGGGAGCAAAGGCAGTTTAAAATGAACAAGGTGACAAGGTGGGGCACAAGGGGTACAATCAGGAGAGTCTCATTTCCTGGTGGTGGTCTTGGTCTTGGCAAGTGTCTCTGGCTTCTGTCTGGGTCACAGGGAACGTTTACGGGGTGGTTCACCGTCTTCAGGGGGAGGGGTGCTGGTGGGCTGTGGGTCCTGTGGCGGAGCCCCCTGCCCACTAGCTGCAGTGGAAGTGGTGGGCTGGTCAATAGACTGGCTAGTGGTAGGGGCCCGCTGGTGTGCTGTCAATTCCTTCATGATGTTGGCCATGTCTGCCAGCACCCCTGCTATGTAGATCATGGTGGTGTTGAGAGCCTGCAAGTACTCTCTGATCTCCTGATGGTGTTCCCCCTACATCTGCTTGTTCTACTGCATGTTGTCAAGGATCTGGCCCATCGTGTCTTGGGATTGTTGTTAGGCACCCAGGATCTTGGTGAGTGCCTCCTGGAGAGTCGGTTCCCTGGGCCTGTCCTCCCACTGGTGCACAGTAGTCCTCCCAGTGTCCCTGTTCCCATGTGCCTCTGTCCCCTGAACAGTGTGCCCACTGCCACTGACCCCAGGTCCCTCATTGTCTTGGAGGGTGAGGTGTGGATTGGGGTCCCTGTACAGGTGGGCACACTGCTGATTGACGTGTCCTGGGGACAGAGGTGTGGGGACACTGGGTGTGTGCTGTGGTGTTGGATACTGATGGGGGAGGCTAGGTGGTGGACTATGAGTGGGCTGGGGTGACCGACTGTCCAGTGGTCCCTCATAGGCCAGGTTGTTGATCCAGATCCTGAAGTCCAGAGTTACTGTCATAGCTGGCAGCATCTTCTTTTTGGGGACTGGTTTGTCGTGGCACCTCCTCTCCACTGACATTGGCTGGGGCACCTGCAGGGATGTAAGTGATGTATTATGCTTCATGCCTGTGACATATTGTACATCCCTAGCTTCCCCTCTATCGTTGCTGTTGCCCTGACACCTTGGGTTGTGTATGTTGATGTATTGTGGGATTGTTATTTCCCCCATGCTGTGCATGCTTTAGTGATGGGTATCTATGCAGGGCTGGGAGGGCTGTCCATGCATTGGTATTGCATACAGGGCTGGGCATTGGGGTTAGTCATATGTGTAGGTGCAGTGTGTGGGATGGAGTGGAATGATGGGAGTGAGGGTGAGGGTGTGAGATGGCATGCAGGTATGGGGGTGATAAGTAGTAAATGTTGACTCACCAGTGTCCAGTCCTCCGACAACTCCAGTGAGTCCTTCAGGATGCAGTGTGGCCAAGACTTGCTCCTCCCATGCTGTGAGCTGTGGTGGAGGAGGTGGGGGTCCACCGCCAATCCTCTGTATAGCGAGCTGGTGCCTTGCTGCTAAGGAACATACCGTCCCTCATAGGTCATTCCCCCTCTTCCTGATGTCGTCCCTTGTTCTTGGATGCTGTCCCACGGCGTTTACCCTGTCCACGATTCTCCGCCATAGCACCATATTCCTGGCAATGGATATTTGCTGTACCTGTGCTCCAAACAGCTGTGCCTCTACCCTGACTATTTCCTCTACCATGACCCCCAACTCCTCATTTGTGAAATAGGGGTGCCTTTGTGGGGGCATGGGTGTTGTGTAGTGTGTGTAAGTGTGTGAGTTATGGGTACTGTGGTTGGGTGTGCGTAGTGGGGTGCTTGAGGGATGTATGGGTGTGTGTGGTGTGTGTGTCTAGTTGTCGCAGTCGTCTTGGTGTCAGTCTGGTGGCAATAATTTGTATTCGTAAAGGGTTGTGGGTGATGTGTGTGTGTGTGTTTTATAGTGCTGTGGGTGGATGTGGTGTGGTGTGTGTATTAGTGTCAGGTGTGTGTTTTTGGAATTGGCCAAGGTTGTGCAGTTTAGTATTTGGGTGTCCATTCTGAGCGCGCTGGTGTGTACCACCAATGGTTTACCGCCATTGAATGTCCACCATGGTGATTTGTGGGTCATGATGTAGTGGGCCTTATTTTGTTGGCATAACGGTATGGGTGCTGATACCGACAGTTCAACACTGACCTTTGGGCTGGTGGATTTGTGTATGTGGGAGTATTCTGTCGGATTGGTGTGTGTGTGTTATAATATGGCGAACGGATATGTTGGAGGCAGTCACCGTGGCAGTGAGCAGAATTTACCGCCAATGTCAAAATGAGGGCCTATATGTTTTGGCAGATGCACAATAAGTAGGGGTGGTTTGGGGGAAGTCTTTACAGCAAATGGTCCCACATATACATATGTAAGTCATTCTGTGCCCTGAAATACTCATACCTATTCCAAACAGCATGAGACATGCAATGACATTGATTGGCATACATGCAAGATGATCACTGATTTGTCAGACGCTGTGCTACATACACTGATGTACTGTCCTCTGTGATACACTTACTATATATCATACAAGTGAGTGCAAAAGATGTGGATGTTGTGATATGTCAGCAGTGTTATGAATCTTTTACCCATTGATTTGACGCATATCTCACACTGATCAACTGTTGCAGTTCCTGACAGCTATTTACAGACCCTGGCATACAGAGTTGCCCTGATCCATCATGTAGTTATTCCTATCTATATGTTTTCCTTTTGGAACAACAGTTCAAGGCAGATATGAGTGTTTTCAGTTAGACATGTTTGTTTGGCAGGCAATGCAAACATTACACACCACACTTTTCAGACCTCAGTGCATTGTGTCTGGTACTTAGAGGATGACGACAGTGTTCACACTATATTGACAACTCTTCATGCATACTCATGGCTTCATGGATGTTGTTTATTTTGGAAATGGGAATGTGACAAACATTCCAATACATGTTGTATAGGATTACCCATTATCATGTTTTGCAGTCATGCCTTACTCCACATGTTTTCACAAAAAGAAATGCTGCATAATGTGGGCACATCACCGTGCACCGGCAACAGTGTTCAGTATGCCTGGATGATTTCGAATTTCATCCGTATCCTCTTTCCAGGAATCCTCCTGCTCCTCATCCCAAGGACATTGGTTTTTACACAGATATTGTGCAAAATGGCACATACCAGGATCATCTTCCAAACCATGGGTGGGGAATACAGCAGTCGCCCACCTGACACATCAAGGCAGCATAAGCAGGCTTTTAGGAAGCCAAAGGTCCTCTCCACGATGTTCCTGGTTCGAACCTGTGCCTGGTTATAGGCCCTCCCCGTGTCTGTTTGTAGGTTTGCGAAATGTGTCATCACCCATGGCTGGATGCTGTAACCTTAGTCAGCTGCATAAATAAAGATAGATAAAGGATAGAAAGTGTCAATGCTTTGGATTGCTGCCTTTGTATTCATCCTGCCCATGTGTGTAATATATGTATGGGTATTGTCATGCACTTCTCCCAATTATGATCACATGATCTGTCAATCATGCAAGTGTAGTGCCTTTTCCCGGGACCTGTTTATTCACTGTGTGTGATATCAAATGCAGTGCATGCGATACAATTCAACTTCCCGTCTGGCCTATTTGTGCAGCAGGTTTGGATGTTGGCTTATTCCCATTGCTCTAGTCCACTCAATGTGTTGTGTTGCCACTACATGTGTGGTGAGTCAGAATGGGGCTGTGAATCTTTTTTGTAGGTCCAGCCTAGGTTGTTGGTGACATGCCAGACATGGCTGACTCAGACACATCTATGGGTCCATGCTCCTCCCCAGATGTTGGTGTTGGCCTACTTTAATATTGGACATGCCTTGGGTTGTCCTACATTGTCCATGACAGTTGACATGATGCCTCCCACAAAGTATGCCCTCACACATCCTAATCGAGTGACATGATGTGACAACTGCCCTTTCCCAATCCATGGTAGGAGGTCACAGAGGTGTAACATTGTGTACATGTGTGACGAAGTTGTGCCGAATTTGTGCACGGAACACATGTATCCTGCAGATTTGTGTGTGGTCATCTGCAGTCCAGCAACACAACTTCCTGCACTGTACGACATCTCTAAAAAGGTAAAAAGGTACATATTACTTGGGGCCTCCTGCAAATTTGGGGTCCATGCAACTAGACTTACACACAAGTAGCCTAGTGAGTACACATTCACACATGCTTAAGGGGTTTTAGGTGTTCCACTTAGCCGTCAGGATGGAATTTGTGTATGCGGTAGCACCTTCCAGCCAAGGCAGCTGCCTCTAAAGCATGGTAAGTGATGTCTGTGTGTAGCATTACACTTCACAGATGTAAGATGTGAATTATATGACATAGCATTGTACATTTGTACAGTTACATGTCACCCGCCCATGGGCCGTGGTTTGTCATCCAGGACATAGGGGCTCATTTATGAGGCCTATGGCACAGGGCAGCACAGCAAGTACCCTGCTGTGCTGCCATGCGCCACCGGGCAAGGGCAGGAAAGCACCATGTCTTCAAGATACCATGTCCTCTTCCCCTGCACATCACACAAATTGCTGCCTAGCGCCAACGCAGGCAGCCTTGCACCATGGTGCAAAGAAGTCTGCATTGTGGGGATGATTGCTTTTGTGCAGGAAGTGTTTCAATCTTACTATGTGTGCGGCACAATGCAGCACACATAGAAAGGGGAAGATACGGGGAGTGATTACGATATTTCTCCCCATTGCAGCACTCTTATGCCCCCATTGAGAAGGCATAAAATTGTGATACATTCCCAGTCTTGTACATCTGTGAACACATCAGATACCTTTAAGCTTCCATGGGTGTTCTGTGGGTATACCCCAAGCAACACCCCTGGAACGCCCCTTTCATACAGTGTAATGCATGTAGGATGGTCATAATCTAACCACTGTTAGATCTGACAGACTTAGGGTGGTCTTCCCCCAAATGTTTTTCCTTTCTCCTCCATTTTTGCTGATCTAGTTTTTGGTGGACTTAGGACTCTGTGAAGTTTACCACTGCTAACCAGTGCTAAAGCGCGAGTGCTCTCTCCTATGAACATGGTAAAATTGGCTTACACCCAACTAGTATCAAGGACATGGAACTTAAATGCTACTAGTGTGCCTGCAGCACTCATTGTGTCACCCACTTAAGTAGCCTTGTAAACACACCTCAGCCTACCATTGCAGCCTGTGTGTGCAGTTTAAGTTGCCATTTTGACATGGCAAAATAAACATTTTGCCAGGTCCAAAACTTTATTTTAAATGCTTATAAGTCAACCCTATGTAGTCCCTAAAAAGCTACAAGGGCCGAGTGAAGCATATTTAAAACGTTGGTCACATACCTTTAAGTTTTACATGTCCTAGTGTTGGAAAACTCTTAAATTATTTTTTTCATTACTGCAAGGCCCACCTCTCCCATAGGTTAACATTGGGTTGCTTTACTACTACATTTAATGAGTGTTAACCTTAGATTCGGTAACAGGTAAAAATTTCATGTTTCGTGTCTGAAAAATTGTAATTAACAAGACTCTTTAATGGCAAAGCCAGATTTTAAATTACAGTTTGCACTTTTAGAAAGTCAGTATTTTCCTGCCCTAGCTATTTAGGCGGTCATTCTGACAGCGGCGGGCGGCAGTCGCCGCCCGCCATGCGGTCACCGCCATTTGGCCGCTCCGCGGTCAAAAGACCGCGGAGGCCATTCTGGCTTTCCTGCTGGGCTGGCGGGCGCCCGCCAAGGGAGCGCCCGCCGGCCCAGCGGGAAAGGCCCTGCAACCCAGAAGCCGGCTCCGAATGGAGCCAGCGGTGTTGCAGGGGTGCGACGGGTGCAGTTGCACCCGTCGCGATTTTCACTGTCTGCTAAGCAGACAGTGAAAATCATGCTGGGGCCCTGTTAGGGGGCCCCTGCACTGCCCATGCCAGTGGCATGGGCCCCCCGGGGCACCAAGACACCCGTTCCCGCCATCCTGTTCCTGGCGGTAAAAACCGCCAGAAACAGGGTGGCGGGAAGGGAGTCGGAATCTCCATGGCGGCGCTGCTTGCAGCGCCGCCATGGAGATTCAGCCCAGACAGGGTAAATCTGGCGGGAAACCGCCGGATCCCCTTTTCTGACCGCGGCTTTACCGCCGCGGTCAGAATGGGCAGGGAAGCACCTCCAGCCTGTTGGCGGTGCTTCCGTGGTCATCCACCATGGCGGTCGATGACCGCCAGGGTTGGAATGACCCCCTTAGTTCCTGCAGCCTCTTCCTGAGTCACATGCCTGGGTGTTGGACTTTGTTTATTTCTTCCAGACAGCCACACAATAAAGGGACTAGGTGTGCTTGGATGGGCCATCAACTGGTAGAATGGGGGAGTGAAGCTGGGCACAGATCCACTTGCAGCTGAACAGTCTGTGCCCTACCTTCACAGAAAGGACTTGCAACCACTGCATTGTTAATTTAGGCAGCTTGGAGCCAGGAGAGGCATGACTTCAAAGGGACTTCTCCAGAAACGTCCCCTACTGCAAAGTGAGCACTAGGAATAACTATAGCGCCCTCAAACCCAATTCTTTAGTGCATCCCCGGACCTGTGGATACTATAGAAGAAGGACTGCTGTGATGTTTTCTGTCAGAAGAACTGCCTCTCTTCTGCCCTGTCAATGTTCTGCTCTGTTGCCTGCTGCAATCCTTGCTCAGGAGGAAGACTGTGCCTACACTCATCCTCTCAGGCTGAAGTGACTCCAAGGGTCAGCCAGTTGACCTCCTGTTTTGAGCTACAGGGACATAACAAGCTCCAGAGGCGCCCTACAACTGCCCAACTGAACTACTGCCTGGACCTGCAACTGGACCTGCCTGAGCCCTGCTGACTTCTGCTGGAGAAATTTTCTGACCCCCAAGTAGTGCCCCTCAGGTCAGGACCATTGGTGTGATCTTAGTTGAGCTCTCCCAAAGTTTTGGGCTGTTCACGGACATGAATAGGCCTGGTCATTCCCAGATCTTGCCACCCTCACTGCCCACCAATGCGAAGTTTCAGCAAACCCGGCTCTCCGTGTTATAGCAACCACCAACAAAGACCAGCAGCTTGTGGTGACCTCCAATGCAAAACTCCAGCAACGACTGTCTGTGATGTCCAACAATATATTCGCACAATGTTCTCCCTGCTCCTGGCAGCCCCTCTCACCATGAACAGAACTCTTTGCGCTGAACTTTGAAAGTAACTCTTTCAACAGGACTAACATGGTCCTTGTATCTGCACTGCACTCTATTGCGGGTCGCCTGAACTTATGACTTTCTCCTGGTCTTGCACGGCCAGCTAACTGCAAGTGGCGCTTTGTGCTTTTAGGCACTTTACTTGCTTGAAGTTTTTAAGATTTCATATCTTGTCTTATAGTGATTGGATTTTTGTTGTTTTGATGATAAAAACTTTCTATTACATTTAACTCTATTCTTCTGCATTGGCGTGGGAGTGTTCTTGTGTTGTGTTTTCACTTAATTAATGTTTGAAGTGCTGTATAAATACTTTATACATTGCCTCTAAGTTATGCCTGACTGCTTTTATGCCAAGCTATCATAAGGATAAGCACAGTATAATTTGGGGTTTGCTTGTGACTTCACCCTGACAGAAATTGTGGCTGCTGCTTCAGTAAGGTTTCACCCCCCTGAACCAGTAATCCAATTCCCAACAACTGAGTTCACACAAATAAATTTTATATCAAAGGTTATCTATTTCCTCGATGCAAATTGCTGATTTCAGTCTCAACAAGCCAGAAAAAAACTATTTGCATAAGTAAAAGCACTTGACTTATGCATGAATAGTTCAAATTAGATTTTATTTGCCCAGCTGATGAACAAAATTCACCTGAACAAGATCTCTAGCTGTGTCCGTAAAATATACATTAGATGATGGTCTCATGGAGTCACTAGGCAATGACCTTGCACACTTTCCACAAATCACCTGATCCTAAACCACATGGAGTTAATTTAATACTTATTTCTAGCCCTCTTTTTTTGATGTTGTAAAACAATGACAGTCGATGCTACAAAAAATGCTAGCTGATACCATGCACTAATCTGTAAATTAGTAATTTGAAGCGGTTCTCATTATCAAAACTAATCTTGTGTCCCTTGAATACTGAGTTAGGCTACCAACCTGTGAGATGTAAAACTACCACACTGCATCAAGAAATATTGTCACTGCCAAAAAATATACTGGAGCTAGGTAGTCAATTTGCGGCTAAAACCATGGACAAAGCAGTGAGTTTAAATTTGGGTTCTGTAAGGTTCTGGATTATTAATTCGGGGGACGAGCTTCACCATATTAGTAATCAAAAAAGCCAAGCAAAGAGGTACATTCAATGCAGGGCAGCAAACAAAATTGCTTAACAGAAATGCTCCATATTTACAAAGACAAGGGTTTTTTCTGCTCTATCTCTGCTCTCACTCACTGTTTGCAACCATGTTGCAAGGGTGCCAGTGATACAGGCAGGATTGTTCTTGTGCAGGAAGGGCAACCTCCCTGCACAAAAACAATGCTTACAGGTGTATTGCACTTTCTATGTGTGCTGCAGAATGCAGCATACATGAAAAGAGGCACTAACAAGAAAAAATAAAGATATTTCACCTAATTATGCCTCTGTTCGGTAGGCACACTATTTTGGCACAAATCCAGGTTCACAAGCATTTATAAATCTGGATTTGCCTAACAAATCATGGGTGGATGCAGGGGGACAGAAATGGTCAAAATCAGATCCAGGGAACTGGCTATATAATTTAAAAAATATTATAGGTCACAAAGTCAATGGTTGAAGTTGAGCATACAGTATCTAAGGGTGAGTACAGGCCCATTGCAGTGCAGAAGTTAGGTAAGCCCTTTGAGCCACAGTGGTCAATTATTTTGTCTTGGGACTTCTTTATTTTAATGGAGGTCTAATTGCTCTAGCAGTGCAAGGCAGAAAGCTGTAGTAGGTGAGAATCCATTGAAGCTGGAATATATTGAGTCAAAGCACCCACTGAGCCCTCAGTTTTGGTGCCAAAAGCTCACAGTGGGATAAATGTGGATAGATTTGTTACTGCGGCTGCTTTGCCAGTGAGGTAACTTTATTGCCTCGCCCCAGTCCCATTATTTATCTTCCGAACCTAGTAACTGGACAAGCCTGAATACTGTAGCCATTTAAAACAACAAGAGGCAATATATATTAATCTCAAAAACCTTTTCTTTTACAACAATAACCTCTGAAGCACACAAACCTGAAAATCATGACTACTTTAGGTGCACATATATGCTTTTATGGTTTTTTCTGAACACAGTAAAGATTTTCTGATGATGACGATTGCTGAGTTGTTATAAAACACCAACATTTTAGTCCAGCTGTAACAGTAGCAATGTTTGTTCCCCACTGTTCCAAACCAATCACCATCAAGCAGAATAAGGAGAATGGGACAAAAAAGAAAACAGTGACACTAACACCCAGATTCTGAAAGCTGACAGGCAACGCAGCTCAGCATCCTAATATGCTGTGCTGAAATGTGTGACAGGGAGGGCGCATGAGAGCACCATATTAAAATAGAAATTGTTCTCTCCTCCCCTCTTTATCGGCGGCGCTGATTTCAGCTGCTGAGCGCCACCCGCACATCTTGTGTGCGTGAGTCAAGCATAGGTTTTGTACAGAAAGGCTACCCTTCCTGTACAAAATACTACGCCTAGACATGTGAAAAAGCTTTTCCTACTTTTTTATGTGTGCTGGATAGTGCAGCACACATGCAAAGTCGGAAAAGCACAGATAAATGAAGACATTTCTCCATTTAACGCCTGCTTTTCAGCTGCATTAATTTTTGGCACTAAACCCTTTCTACTGATGTTTGAGAATAGGGTTTAGCATTGTTAGAAATTGGGTTTTTGGTTGGCAGTCAGGTTACCCTCTGTCCAAGCAAGAACCCTCACTCTAGTCAGGGTAAGTCACACACAATCCAAATTATCCTGTGCCCACCCTCTGGTAGCTTGGCACGAGCAGTCAGGCTTAACTTAGAAGGCAATGTGTAAAGTATTTGTGCACTAAATCATACAATAACACCATATAGCACCACAAAAATACACCACACAGTGTTTAGAAAAATATAGAATATTTATCTGGATATTTGTAGATGAACACAATAAAAGATGCAATAGGAATTTGTAGGAATATCACTAAAAAGTGATATAAAGAGGGTCATTACAACATTGGCGGTAAAAGCCGCTCACCGCCGTGCAGAAGACCACCAACATACCACCGCGGCCGCGGAATTCCACCACAGCTATTATGACCCACATCTCGGAATACGCCGAAATTCAGACACCCACACAAGTCCGCCACACCAAAGGTCAGTGATAAACTGGCGAAAACAAATCCTCCACTGTCACGCCAACAGAAACACGCCCATGTTATTACGTCCCACGAATCCACACGGCGGTCTTTCAACCGCGGTATTCCATTGGCGGTACACACCACGCGCTCAAAATACACACACATCTCCAAAACACCGCCACATTGGGGAATTCCAAATACACACACCTGATACACATACAAACACCACTCCCACACACCCATTACAATATAAAACACACACCCACATCACCCACAAACCCCTACGACCAAAAAACTTTGACAAAGGCCAGAGAGAGCGAGCACAGCAATAGACAACCCCATCACACAGAGGCACACAACACCATCACCCACACAACATCCACGCACAAAACACCACACACCACTACACATCACCACACTCATCACCACATACACCACCCCACACATCACCTACACCACCCAATGGCACGCCAAAGACACCCCAGGTTCTCGAAGGAGGAGCTCAGGGTCATGGTGGAGGAAATCATACGGGTAGAGCCACAGCTATTTGGATCACAGGTGCAGCACACCTCCATAGCTAGGAAGATGGAGCTATGGTGAAGAATAGTCGACAGGGTCAACGCAGTGGGACAGCACCCAAGAAATCGGGAGGACATCAGGAAGAGGTGGAACGACCTACGGGGGAAGGCACAACAGCGCGGTTCAGCGGACTGGCGGCGGACCCCCACCTCCTCCGCCACAACTAACAACATGGGAGGAGCAAGTCTTAACCATCATGCATCCTGAGGGCCTCGGAGCAGTCGGTGGAGGAATGGACACTGGTAAGTCAATTCTTAACTATCATATCCCCCACCCTACCTGCATGCTATCACACACCCCCACCCTAGCCCCATCCCCTATCACTCCAACTCCTCACTAATGTACTAATAACACAAACCACCCATCCCAACACCAAGCCCTGCATGACACAACAAAGCATGGACACCCCTCACTAAAGCATGCCCACTGCACATACCCGTAACAACCCCTAACCATCATCACACAAGCCCCCACACAGGAATGCTAGCACTGGGGCACACGCTCACACACCCATTGCACACCATGACACACACAGATGCAATAATCATGCTTTTATACCCGTGCAAGACCACTACCTAACGTCACCAGACAGGAGGGTCCAGACATCTCCACCCCACCCACAGAAGAGGCCCACAGTGATGACAGCAGCTCTGGCCAACTGGATCCAGATGACCAGCCGTGACCATCCTGGGTCTCGGGACAGTCGGTTCCCCTCGCACAGGCACAGCCCAACACTGACCTTCCACCTTCTGGAAACACCAGTACAGCACCCACCCAGCTGGCCCATACCTCCGTACCCAGGACACGTCAATCAGCTGTGTGTCCACCACTACAGGGAACCCAGGATAACCCACCACCCCAACAACAACAGTGACCTGGGGGCAGTGGTAGTGGGCACACGGTCCAGGGGACGGAGGCACAGGAACACAGGGGAACTGGGAGGGCTGCTGTGCGACAGGGGGCAGACAGGCCAAGGGAACCCACTCTCCAAGAGGCCCTCTCCTCCATCATGGGAGCATACTACCACTCCCAGGAGACGATGGCTACGGTCCTGGCCAAGTTTCAGAAGACTCAGTGCCTGCAGGAGGAACAGTATTTGGGCTTCAGGGAGGAACTCAGAACCATCAGCTCAGCCCTGGGCAGCATCGTAGGGGTGCTGAAGGACATACAGAACACCATGAGGGACACCGTGGCACTCCCAGGGGCCCCTGACACTAGCCTGGACGATGAACTGCCCACCACCTCCGCCGGCACTAGTGGACAGGACGCCCCGCCACAGGACCACCACACCAGCACCCCAGCCCCTGCAGACGGACAACCACCCCGCAAGCGGTCCCTGAGATCCAGGAACAGGACAGAGCACGATAGCAAGACCACCATCAAGAAATGAGACCATCCTGATTGTCATCCCACTGTCCCACTTTGTCACCCTGTCCAGATTGGAACTGTCCCAGCTCCACTTCCTATGCCCATATGGGGAGTGCACCTGTGAGACTAATAGACTGGACTCTGCCATGGACATTCCCCCACCATCACCCCTCACCATTTTACCACCTCCTCCCATATTTAGCACTTCAATAAACACCCTTGAACCACAAAACAATCTGGAGTCAGTCTGTGTTTTTGAAAATGTGTATTAGCTATAACAATGACAAAATCCGATCACAATAGTAATGTCAACATACCTATGTCACACATCACAAGTCCATGAAGGATGCAAGCAGATGACACACGTTGGTAACAACACCTGTGAAACCGTAATGGAAATGTACAACTCAGTTACCAAATACTGCTTGAAATTGACAGACAGGATAGAGGTAGAAGTGTGAAAGTAAAAGTAGTAGTAAAGAAAGTGTTCTCACCTGTGTGTCACTGAAAATATTGCTGTATGACTGAGTCCCTGTTGTCAATGTCTTCTTCCTCTGCTTCCTCCTCATCACTGTCCACAGGCTCCACAGCTGCCACAACACCGTCATCTGGACCATCCTCCTGCAGGAAAGGCACCTGGCATCGCAAAGCAAGATTGTGAAGCATAGTGCAGGCGATGATGATCTGGCACACCTTCCTTGGTGAGTAGAATAGGGAACCACCTGTCATATGGAGGCACCTGAACCTGGCCTTCAGGAGGCCGAAGGTGCGTTCGATCACCCTCCTAGTCCGCCCATGGGCCTCATTGTAGCGTTCCTCTGCCCTGGTCCTGGGATTCCTCACTGGGGTCAGTAGCCATGACAGGTTGGGGTAACCAGAGTCCCCTAATAGCCACACACGGTGCTTCTGGAGTTGACCCATCACATAAGGGATGCTGCTATTCCGCAGGATGTAGGCGTCATGCACAGAGCCAGGGAACATAGCATTTACCTGCGAGATGTACTGGTCTGCCAAACATACCATCTGTACATTCATGGAATGATAACTCTTCCGGTTCCTGTACACCTGTTCACTCCTGTGGGGGGGGACCAGAGCTACATGGGTCCCATCAATGGCACCTATGATGTTAGGGATATGTCCCAAGGCATAGAAGTCACCTTTAACTGTAGCCAAATCCTCCACCTGAGGGAAAACAATGTAGCTCCTCATGTGTTTCAGCAGGGCAGACAACACTCTGGACAACACGTTGGAAAACATAGGCTGGGACATCCCTGATTCCATGGCCACTGTTGTTTGAAATGACCCACTTGCCAGGAAATGGAGCACTGATAGCACCTGCACTTGAGGGGGGATTCCTGTGGGATGGCGGATTGGTGACATCAGGTCTGGCTCCAACTGGGTACACAGTTCCTGGATTGTGGCATGGTCAAACCTGTAGGTGATGATTCAATGTCGCTCCTCCATTGTCAACAGGTCCACCAGCGGTCGGTACACCGGAGGATTCCGCCATCTCCTCACATGTCCCAGCGGACAGCGCCTAGGAAGGACAAAAGCGACCATAGAGTCAAGCAATTCAGAGGTATGTACCCACAGCAACCCAGAACACGAAACAAATTCCCAAAAGTTGTATGTATGTGTGTTGAGTCTAGGCCTCGGTATGTGTGACGCAGTTGAAAATGAAGCCATGTGGGCCCCTGAAATGGCGGCTGCCTGACCTCTAAACTGGGACAATGGGATGTGAGGCAACTGCGCTGGCGTTGTACACCGTCGCGGTAGGCGGTCGGAGACCGCGGCGCAATGCTGCATTGGTTAACATTGGACCCCAATGGGTCCCAGGAGCCAATGAGGAAGTGCACTGGCGGTGATGATACGCACCGCCGCGGACGTCACCGCCGCGGACGTCACCGCCATTTTCTATCTGTGCAATCACTCGATACCTGATCTTCGACAGGAGAGGACCTACACTGCAAGTGTTGCTGTGACTTTGGTCTGGATGAGACAATGGCATGTGCGTCTGGGGAAAGGGCCCCTGCCTTCACGGCACAGGAGTTGGAGAAGCTCGTGGACGGGGTCCTCCCCCAGTACACGTTACTCTATGGTCCTCCAGAACAACAGGTGAGTACATAGGGTGCAAGTTGTATGGGCTATGCCTGGGTGGAGAGGGCTGGATGTAAGAAGGAAGGGGGCAGAGTTCTGCGACCATGAATGAGTGTGAATGCATGTGCCACATGGCAAGGGCAGGGATGTGGACCACGCACTTCGACGGTGCAGTTGGTAATGAGTTCTCTTCTTCCCCTGTACATGTCATATAGGTCAGCGCCCACCAGAAGAAGGATATTTGGCGTGCCATCGCCAAGGACGTCCAGACCCTGTGGGTCCACCAGAGACGGAGCACCCACTGCCGTAAAAGATGGGAGGACATTCGCCGCTGGAGCAAGAAGACGGCGGAGGCTCAGCCGCCCCTCCGTAATGCAGGCCATGTGGCACTCCACCCCACCTCTGTAGAGTGCCAAGTACAGGTATACATGCCCCTGTGTCATCTATGTGTGCAGAAGTCCACCATAGCCATGTAGGCCATATCCCAGGAACTGCATCTGTAGAGGCCAAGAGAGTGGCGTAGTGCAGGGGGCTGCTGTGTCTGTATTGTCCAACAACGGTAGCGGTAAGCCATGCACTCAACCTGTCTTTCTTCTGTTTCCCACCCCCTTTTTGTGGTCTCCCTGTTCTTTTGTGCATCAGCATCATCAGGCACAGGTACAGTGGCACCGGAGCACGAGGGGGCTGTATCCCACATGGCCATGGAGGGCCACACCACGGACTCTGAGTACACCAGTGGGACAGAGGGCGAGGGGAGCTTCACGGCGGTCACCGCATCAGCAACCAGCGTCACGGACTCGTCCTCCGATGGGAGCTCCCTTGTGGTGGCGGCACCATCTGTGCCCCCCACTTCAACAGGTACAGCCGCCACCCCCCCTACCAGCACCGCCCTCCCGGCAGCCCCTCAGCCTTCGCCCCGTGCCCGCTCACCCAGGAGGGTGGGCATCAACTTCGCCCCAGGCACCTCAGCCCCTGCCCCAGTCACCCCTGCTGCCCTCAGTGAGGAGACCATTGACCTCCTCAGGTCACTCACTGTTGGGCAGTCTACCATTGTGAATGCCATCCAGGGTGTAGAGAGGGAGTTGCAACACACTAATGCATTCCTGGAGGGCATTCATTCTGGTCAGGCTGCCCATCATCGAACCCTGCAATCTCTGGCCTCAGCACTGATGGCAGCCATTGTCCCTGTGTCTAGCCTCCTCCCTCCAACTTCCTCCACCCAGACCCAATCCCCTGTACCTCAACCTATCCCAAGCACACCATCAGACCAGCCTGCACACACCTCAACAAACAAGGGCAGCTCAGGCAAACATAGGCACCACACATCCCACAGGCACTCACACAAGCATCACCCACATACAGACACAGCAACATCCACTGCCTCCACTGTGTCCCCCTCCTCGTCGTCTCCCTCCTCCCTCCCAGTCTCGTCTACACTCTCACCTGCATGCACTACCACCACAGCCACTAGGACCCGCACCAGAACACCCACCACCACACCCGCTCACCTGCACTCACCACCCCCACTACCATTTGCACATCCCCTGTGTCCTCTGCAAGTGTGTCTGTGACGCCCCCTCCCAAAGTACACAAATGTGGCCACACACACACCCAACATGCATCCACCTCACGACAGCCTCCAGAACATGCACCTGCACCCAAATCACCAAAAGTTACACCTCCTACAACCACCTCCTCTTCCTCCACTCCCAGACCCCCTCCAGCTACCCGTCCCAGTGTTCGTCAGAAACTTTTCCTGAGCAACGTTGACCTCTTACCCACCACCCCCCCCTCCAATTCATAGGTCCCGTAGTAGCACCTCAGCCAAAAAAAGTCCGGTACCAGTGGTGCCTGTTAGAGGTATGTGGAGTGCACCGGGCACCAGGGCAGCCAGTGTGACACGGAGCCAAAGCACAGCCAGTCCCCCCCCTGTGAAGCACCAGAAGTTGGACAGTGCCCGACGGGAGAGGGAGAAGACTCCTGCCGGCAAAGCCGCTCACAAGGGTCCCGGTGGGAGTGTCCAGTCAGCTGTGACTCCTCCCAAGGTGGGGAAGAGGCACAAGAAAGCGCCAAAGTGTGGGAAGAGCAGCACGGCGGAGAAGGCCGCCATCATCCCCGCTGCCCAGGATGCCACCGCCAGCCCCATCGTCACTGGTCAGGAGACCACCGCCGGAGTCATTGCCCAGGAGGGCAGCACAATCGTCACTGGTCAGGAGACCACCGCCGGAGTCAGTGCCCAGGAGGGCAGCACAATCGTCACTGGTCAGGAGACCACCGCCAGAGTCAGTGCCCAGGAGGGCAGCACAATCGTCACTGGTCAGGAGACCACCGCCAGAGTCAGTGCCCAGGAGGGCAGCACAATCGTCACTGGTCAGGAGACCACCACCGGAGTCAGTGCCCAGGAGGGCCCCGGCAGCCACAGCCCCGCTGGGCAATGAGGGAACGCCATGGCACACACCGCTGCACAGGTCAGAGACAGCAAAGTCAAGCACCGCTGAACAGGGCAAAGACCGCCATGGCAAGCCCCGCTGAACAGGGCAAGCACCGCTGAACAGGGCAAGCACCGCTGAACTGGGCAAAGACCGCCATGGCAAGCACCGCTGAACAGGTCAAGCACCGCTGAACAGGGCAAGCACCACTGAACTGGGCAAAGACCGCCATGGCAAGCACCGCTGAACAGGGCAAGCACCGCTGAACAGGTCAAGCACCGCTGAACAGGGCAAAGACCGCTGAACTGGGCAAAGACTGCCATGGCAAGCACCGCTGAACAGGGCAAGCACCGCTGAACTGGGCAAAGACCGCCATGGCAAGCACTGCTGAACAGGGCAAGCACCGCCAACTCAGGCATCGATAGCCCATGTGCGGCAGGGGCAGTGACAGAACTGGGACCATCACGGGGAGAGTGATGCACTCTGGGCACCTCTCCCCCTCCAGAACCAGTGGAGAAAGGCATCCACTACCTCAGTCCTTAATAGGATGAAGCACTCTGGGCACCAGTCCCCCTCCAGAACCAGTGGAGACATGCATCCACTCCATCTGTCCTTCACAGGATGAAGCACTCTGGGCACCAGTCCCCCTCCAGAACCAGTGGAGACTGTTATCCACTTGAGAGACTGTGGCTTTGCACTCCCCAGGATGGTACAGTGGGCAAACCACCCACTTCAAAGACTTGTGAGACTGTGGCTTTGCACTCCCCAGGATGGTACAGTGGGCAAACCACCCACTGAAAAGACTTGTGAGACTGTTGCTTTGCACTCCCCAGGATGGTACAGTGGGCAAACCACCCACTGCAAAGACTTGTGAGACTGTTGCTTTGCACTCCCCAGGATGGTACAGTGGGCAAACCACCCACTGAAAAGACTTGTGAGACTGTGGCTTTGCACTCCCCAGGATGGTACATTGGGCAAACCACCCACATCAAAGACTTGTGAGACTGTGGCTTTGCACTCCCCAGGATACATCAATGGGCATGGAGCCCCGTCGTGGATCTGGCGTGGTGCTGTCATCCGGCTGAGGTGCCCCCCCTTCCCTTCCCCCTGAGGTGTCTGTTGTATTTCTATCTGATGCCCCTGCAGTGTTCTCTCCATTTCAGGACAGGTATCGCGTGTGGGCCTCGCCCATGCATTTTGGGCCCAGTGGTCCACGGACATTGGATGGTGCATACCTGCACTACTGATCGTGATTTTTTTTTTTTGCATTTGTATATATTTCTGTATATATTGGCTTACTGTATTGTGCTACATTACAATGGTTGTACTCATTTCCTTTTGTCTTTGCATTCTTCCGGGGGGGTTGGGGGTTGTTACTGTGATGTTTTGAAATGCATTGGTGTGTGTGTTGTAGTGGGTGAGGGTCAGGGTGGGGGTGGGGGTGTTGCGTGTGTGTGTCCGTGACTTTTGCCTTCCCCCCTCCCCTATGTTGTAGGTGCAGTACTCACCGTTGTCTTCGGCGCCGCCGTTGCTGATGTTCGTAGAGGAGCATGAACACAATCGCAGGGAGTATCTGGAGTTCCGGCTCCATGGTGCCCTCCTTCCTTGTGGAGTTTGTTCAGGTGAGTGTTTTCCCATTGGAATGTCAGTTTCCGCCGTGTTTTTAGCCACCGTGAATCCGCCCCGGAAAAGGTGGCGGATTGGCCTGTTGTAATACTGTGGGCGGTAGTTTGTCTTCCGCCTGTCTGTTGGCGGTGACCGCCGCGCTGTTTGTCTGTACCGCCGTGGCGGTCGGAGTGTTAAAGTGGCTGTCTTTGCTGGTGGTTTCCGCCACGGTTATAATTCCCTTTTTTTTACCGCCGGCCTGTTTGCGGTATTACCGCCGCTTTAACACCATCCGCCAGGGTTGTAATGACCCCCAAAGTGTCTTAAGTCTTTAAAAAGCAAACAAAGTCTCTTTCAAGCACAAAGTACCTGGTTTAAAGTGGAAAATCTCCGTAAAGGGCAGCAGATGAAGAGATACGTGGAAAAATGGTGTGTGCGTCGATTTCTCCCCTGCACACTCGGACTTTTGTCGTTATTTTTCACGCGGGGAAGTCGTGCGTCATTTTCTGGCGCGCGGACAGTCTCTTTCTGTGGTTTGCAGGATGACCAGATGTCCCGGGGTCTGTGCATGGATTCTTCGGCTTGTTTTCCGGCTGCGCGTCGTTCCAGGAGGCTGTGCATCGAAGTTTCGTTCTCACGGCAGACGTCGCATCGATTTCCCCTCTGGAAGTCGGGCGGCGTTGTCCTTGCGAGGCCGTGCGTCGAAGTTCCGGTCGCCCCAAAGGCGTCGCGTCGATCAGCGTTGGTGTGCGGCGATTTTCTCGCCACAGAGCAAGTTGTGCGTCAAACTTTTTGGCGCACGAAGAGTCCAAATGAAAAAGAGAAGTCTTTTTGGTCCTGAGACTTCAGGGAACAGGAGGCAAGCTCTATCCAAGCCCTTGGAAAGCACTTTTGCAGCCAGACAAGAGTTCAGCAAGGCAGCAGGCCAACAGCAAGGCAGCAGTCCTTTGTTGAAAGCAGACAGGTGAGTCCTTTGAGCAGCCAGGCAGTTCTTCTTGTCAGGATGCAGGTTCTGGTTCAGGATTCTTCTCCAGCAAGTGTCTGATGAGGTAGGGCAGAGGCCCTGTTTTATACTAAATTGTGCCTTTGAAGTGGGGGTGACTTCAAACAGTGGCTAAGAAATGCACCAGATCCCCTTTCAGTTCAATCCTGTCTGCCAGGGTCCCAGTAGGGGGTGTGGCAGTCCTTTGTGTGAGGGCAGGCCCTCCACCCTCCCAGCCCAGGAAGACCCATTCAAAATGCAGATGTATGCAAGTGAGGCTGAGTACCCTATGTTTGGGGTGTGTCTGAGTGAATGCACAAGGAGCTGTCAACTAAACCTAGCCAGACGTGGATTGTAAGGCACAGAAAGATTTAAGTGCAAAGAAATGCTCACTTTCTAAAAGTGGCATTTCTAGAATAGTAATATTAAATCCGACTTCACCAGTCAGCAGGATTTTGTATTACCATTCTGGCCATACTAAATATGACCTTCCTGCTCCTTTCAGATCAGCAGCTGCCACTTCAACACTGTATGAGGGCAGCCCCAATGTTAGCCTATGAAGGGAGCAGGCCTCACAGTAGTGTAAAAACTAATTTAGGAGTTTTACACTACCAGGACATATAAACTACACAGGTACATGACCTGCCTTTTACCCACACAGTACCCTGCTCTAGGGGTTACCTAGGGCACACATTAGGGGTGACTTATATGTAGAAAAAGGGGAGTTTTAGGCTTGGCAAGTATTTTTAAATGCCAAGTCGAAGTGGCAGTGAAACTGCACACACAGGCCTTGGAATGTCAGGCCTGAGACAAGGTTAAGGGGCTACTGGAGTGGGTGGCACAACCAGTGCTGCAGTCCCACTAGTAGCATTTAATCTACAGGCCCTAGCCACATATAGTGCAACCTGTACTAGGGTCTTACAAGTAAATCAAATAGCCAATCATGGATAAACCAATCAACAGTACAATTTACACAGAGAGCATATGCACTTTAGCACTGGTTAGCAGTGGTAAAGTGCCCAGAGGTCAAAAGCCAACAACAACAGGTCAGAAAAAAATAGGAGGAAGGAGGCAAAAAGTTTGGGGATGACCCTATCAAAAAGCCAGGTCCAACAAGCATCAAAAAGCATGGGTGGTAAGACGGGTGCTCCCATGTATCACTCATGTAATGCCCCTTTGATGCAAAGTAATGCAAGTCCGCATGCGTTGCTTTTTCATACAAACCCACAGAATTACCAATTTGCTAAAATAAAATAAAAATAAAAATGCATGCCTGGGAGTGAAAGGGCACAGGCTGCAGGCCTAGGCTAAATAATATGCCCGTGTAATAGCTAAAGTAACCTCATTACAGAGTTGGTCTGTGAATCCCCCAAAAAGTTTAGCATCGGTTTAGCGATACAAAAGTAACGCTAACCCAATGCTAGACCTTTGAGAACCGGAGCCTAAACATCTTCACTCTGAATTGACCTTCAGCTGGGCACTGCCTCCAAATGCAGAAGAGATGATGTTTAGAGATCTAGAGACCTTTAGGAAGTTGTTAGTCTTGCTACAGCTTTGATTTTTATTTGTATTTCACATACTTGCAGCACATCGATGTTACCAAATCTTTAAACTTAATGAAACTGATTTTCCTATATCTGAAACCCAATTGTTTTCTATGATAAAGATTTCACAGGTATTTAGAGCTATTATACTTTTCTCAGTGCAGACTACTATCCTCTCTCTTATGCATAAGTGCTGTGTTATACAAATTATTTAAAAGTTATCCGGTTTGCAACTGCAATGCAAATAATACACATTCCAAATAAAAAGTTCACTTGGCAATAGGCAGTCATCTTCCTAACCTGTAACCTAAACATCATGAGTGGGAAAGAAAATAACTAAAGTTTGTGAAGGTATAAGTCTCCTCACTGTTGTGCATGTTGAAATTCTAGTGTATGAAAATATGATTACATAATTCTCAAAGTATAGTAGTAATGGTTGAATCAATACATACACATCAATTCCTAAGAATACTTCTCTGATTCCAGTGACACCTGGCAAGGACTCCAAAGAAGTTCACTCACATGTTCCAAGCTGTTCCCTAACTCTCGCTACAAGGTCTTAGCTGCAGCAGCAATGTTTCCTAATGGCCAGCGAGGACACTCTGGATCAAGTGGAACTTATACAGCATGGCTTAAAAATGGCTGCAGTGATTTGTAACTCTTCTGAAAGCCAAGTGGCCTTATGGAACATGCATTTCATTGCCTAAACTCAGGCATCTCGCATAGTGCGCCCTACAAAAACATGAAACCTCTTTCCAAGCAGCACACACTTGTAGCCTTTTTGGCTCCTGAATGTTCATACTTGCAAACAGTTCAGAGCATTGCACTTCTGCGTTAGGGGATGGATCGAGACATATGTACAGCCCACATATCAAGACATGGGGCTCACCATTCTCATTCGTTCCTTGTTCTGGTCCTCTAGAGGTTAAGGAAATTACTAAGTCACAGCTTCTTCCTGGTAATTCCTACAGCTCTGAAACAGCCAGGAAAGCTACTAGATTCCATGCCAGGGTGAAGGAAAAGCTCAATCCTCTCTCCATTTGACTCCCACTAGCCAGTTGAATTTGAATGAAAGACGTCTTGAGTCTTTTCTGTCCTTTAAGCTAAAAGGGGCAAACAGACCAGCCACTAAGAACACTTGACAAGCAAGGGTACAAGTAGGTGCAAGTTTCCCCACTCCTGCTTCAGGCAGGCCAGCAGACATCTCAAACAGTGAGTCGGGTAGAATTTGGTCAGGAAAAACAAACCTAACAATGGAGACCATGCAAAAAGTTGAATTCCTTATATCTATAAATATTGAAGAGAATTTTGTTATGGGGACCTTCAGTTAGTCTTATTGTGTAAACAAAGCACCAAAATGGCAAATGGAGACCAGAGTTCTCCAAGAGTGATGCTGGCTGTAACTGCAGCTTTTAGTACTACTGAACAAAGTATAGTACTAAAAAGGACTTAGAATGTTGGATAGGCTATTTGACCTGGACATACAAAGATGTAACTGTTTTTGACAGAATTCACTGATAAAGGTAAACATTCAATCAAGTTAAGCGCATCCCACCATGATCATTCACGTCTTACCACAAAGATTATCTTTGTTTATTATTAGGTAAACTATTGTACAAAAGTTTAGAATCAAGATGTGTGTGATTTCAAAAGAATGTGAATGGCATTCAGCTGATGTTGAACTCATCTAAGTGTTTAGTTATGATTCCCTGATTTTCACTTATCATGATAAGGTTGTAAAAATGTCTGGATCAAAATAAGCTAGTGTAAGGGTAATTAAAAATAGAATTGATATTTACATGTTTTAAAGTCAAATTAAAACAAATTGCCTTTTTTTTCTGAGTCACTAATTATGTACTGAAGTTATTGAGGATATTGCAATGGTATCCATTCCTGCACAAAAACACTCAGGTCCATAACACAAGCAACCATGCAGCATGGTGCAAGGGTGCCTGCATCTGCACTAGGCTGCCCACAGTGTGCCAGCGCTAGGAGAGAGCAGAAGTGCTCCATGTTAGCAGATCTGGCGCATTTTAGCTCCCTCCATTCCACGCATAGCATTGTGTTTCCTGAAACATAAGTAAATCTGGCACTAAGGGGTATAATTATGACCCAGTTTGCTTTGTGTGTACACCACGCAACATGGTACATTTGTAACGCATACCTTGAGTGTGATTTATGAGAATACGCAAGGCCAATTTGTGTGGCCCTGAGTGGCTCAATAAATCTGGAGTAAGGCAACGCAGCACAAATAACTGCAGTGCCTTATTCTGCCCTGGGAAAGCATTCCATGGGCACTGCGTTTTCTCACCCAACTCCCATGGATTTTGAGGCATTCCCATATTTACCAGAAGTTGGAAACCTAGGAATGCACCAGAATGCTATGCCTTCCCAGGAGAGGCGTAATGAGGAGAAATATCCTTATTTCTCCTCGCTACTTCCTCTTTCTATTTGTGCTGTTACCTGCAGCACACATAAATAGGGGAATATGTTACAGGGGATTGTTTTTGTGCAGGAAGTTGCGTCTTCCCGCACAAAAATAATCCAGCATGCAATGCAGACATCCTTGCATGGGTGCCTGTGCAAGAGCGCCTGGTCCTTAGTAAGTAAAGTTACAAGGGGACACGTATAGGTCGATGAAGCTTTTGAATCGCACGATGTATCCTAGCTATGCAGTGACCACTGTAATGGTAGCTAACATCAATAATTAAGAAACTTTCTATAGAAAACAACTTTAAACCATAATATTCAAGAATAACCACTAGTCAGGAAGGTGTTACCAATTGTTATTCCCTATTGATTACAATTCTAATTATCCGTTAATTCAATCTTTATTAATCATTTTTATTAATCCGGTAATAGAAAAACATTGTTCTCAAAGAAAACATATGCAATAATGCAATACCATAAGCTATGAATACCAGCATTAATAATGCAATTCAGCTAATAAGTTTGTCAGTCATTTGTCACCGTCAATGTCACCCCTAACAGCCTACCAAACCAAGATTAGCATTAGCATGGGGGTTTATGCGAAAACAATTTAGAGAAAACATAAATTTAGAAAAATTCTATCTAGGTGATAATCTCTATAAAACAGAGCAGTTGGTACCTAGAAGAAAAGGCACAAAACCTGTCAGTCACATTTTCATAGCTACCTATCCAAGATGGATCAGCAACAAGTCAGTCTTCGTCTTCAGGTCATCAATCAGTCAGCTGCGGATCAGGCTCACACAGTGTGAAACCAATATCAGCACCTCAGACAGCGTCTCCTGACGTCATCAATTTCTCCCCGAATTCTGAAGTCTTAGCCCCTTGTCATGACTTTTTATTAGGGTCTCTCAGTCCATCGCACTAATTGCTAATTGGTCAGTTGGTCGGCAGATACGATTCTAATCTATAGTTTTTGTTTACCAAATCTCTTAATTTCCATGCAGTTCAATTCACAGAAAGCTGATTGGTTCTTCTTGCGATGAGGACATTTTCTGGCTCTTCAGGTATCAAAATTGTTGCATATGGCTCTCCAGTCAGTGCCTCTATTGTTCAAGTCCTGGGAAAGTACATTTAGCCTACTCTACACATAAATGTTTAAAATTGTCTTCATCATCTCCTGTCCGTCGGTATATTGCAGAGTGTTCTAGCTAAGCAACTTGAACTCTGAGCGGTTCAAGGTCTCTGTCCCCGGTTCTCCATGTTCAGAGCGAGCAAGGCCCAGTGAAACTAGGCCTCTGGTTCAGCTAACTTAACAATACAAAACAGAGGTTATAGATTTCATTATGATATATTACTACATTTTTCTCGTATATTTTCATTATTTTGCACATTTTAGTCACTTTAGTACGTAAGGTGATCACTCGCTGAGGGCACATTTTCAAACGTCCACATTATTTTCTTCCATTAATTTCTCTACACGTTTTTTTTCCATTAGTAAAATACACATATAGGTCATTAATAATTTCTTAATTAACATATTTGCTCCAACACCTGCATTGGCACTAGGCTGCCAAAAGTGTGCCAGTGCAGGGGAAAAGAAAGGAATGCACTGTACTGACTTAAATACTCCACATTCCTGTCCTTTTCCTGTCACACAGTGCAGCACAGCAATGTGACTTGCTAAGCTGCACTGCTTCACAAACTCATAAATATGTCTGTAAGTGTTTTATGGATTTTCACTGCTGCATTTTCAGTCGCTAAGCTACTCATAGAATACTTTACAGTGTGTTCTGTCAGTATTGTTATACCTATTTGTATTGCTCAAAGTATGTTTCTGGTTCTTTACTCAGAAGTTCCAATGAACTTGATAACAATCCCTCTTCAAATGTTTCTTGCAATTGCAAAGAGTAAGAATGGTTAACATGAAAGAGGAGGGTAACTGAAGTTTTGGAGCTTCTAGAAAAGGTAAGTGTTTTTCTGGGGGGAGCACAAGGTTTTCTCTTACCCTCAACCAGCATGGAAGTGCGGCACAAAAAGAATAGTCACAACATTATTGCACCAACCAACTTCTTTAGTGCAGTATGATGGCGTCTAAATACAGAGAATGAATTGTATGGGGCAGAATGTGCGGTGTTCTCCTATGTTTAGTGTTATATTTTTCTTGCCCATTGCTTCCTACATGCACGACAATTGCAGGGGGATGACACAGGCGTCTGCAGCCTCTTCATGGCCCCAAACCCTCCTGGTGCACCGAAAATCTTCAATATGCTCTCGCTGAGCTCAGTTATTATCAATGATCTATGGCTCAGAAGTCCTCATAACATTCTACGGGCGAGCTCCATCATTTAGCGTTAAACACTGGGCAATTGGCTGATCCCTTTCCCAGTCACATATATTGTGCTTGTCCAGCCTGAGGCTGAGATTAGAGTGCATGACCTATGATTTAGCTGGAAGTACCACAAATCAGTGTGTTTCCCCATCTTCATGCTATTCCAGATCACAAAATATTTTTTATTGGTGTTGTTTCTTGCACTTAATGGTGAGGTAAGCCAGTGCTTGTGCTGTATTATTAAAATGGAATTCTGGAGGTAATAATGTGTGAGAAGGATGTTTGTGCACATGCGTTTGTGCCATTTTTGTGGTGGTGCTGTTTTCTGTTGTCTTTAACTTTTCTGTTTTTTTGTGCTGCATTATTACAAAGTAATTGTATTGTATGGCAATTATGTTGCATTCTGTTTTGACTATTTTGTTGTGATGTGCTCCCTTATATCTTAATAGTGTTGTTATGTTGTTTTGTGTATATTATTGTGTTATGTTCTTGTGTTTACATATGCCAACAAATGCTGCTACATTTCCAGCCACAAATAGCACATGCCTTGAAAGTTCCTATGACAAACAATCATTTACCACAGTCTAAGGTGGTAAAATAGCACTGCTCCAGATCCTCATCTACTTAAGGCAGCAACCAGCCTAAAACTGCAGACGCTGGGAGTCTGATTCACAATGGTAGAACTCCACACATAAAAAGGTAGGGCAGGCCTAGACAGTGGTATCTACAATTTTAAACTAGATATATACTCATAGTTTGTGAATATACAAAAAATCTAAACTTATAAACATTTTAAGATTACGTTTGTAAATCAGGCTTTAAGTCTGAATCTACCAAGTTCAGTGCTTTCTTTATATAATAGGGTTCGAGGATTGCAAAAAAGGTCATGCCAATTTTAGTGGGAGACTGAAGGTCAAATGTATGTGACATAAACAGCACATGCATTCTAAGCTACAAAATGATCAGCAGGCACAGTCATTGTGAAAATGTGTAAACCCCAGAACAAAAAAAATATATAAAAATCGATATGGTATTCTTACAATGGCCCATTCTGTAAGCTGCATTATAACAGTAGAGAAAATTATAATAACAGAGGAAAGAACTGGAGAGAAGCTTAAATCAACCCACACGTTTACCTTCTTAAACTTTATAGAATACAATGTCCAGCTGCAGCATTTCATTATGACAGATGTAGCTCCTTTAAAAATGGCAGATACAATTAAACCATAACTTGGTCCTCTTGGGACATAAAGCAAGAGAACAAGGAAAGCAAAATGTAAAACTGAAAGATAACGAAACGTTGGTAAGATGAACAAAGGAGACTGACACTGATGTATTGTCTGAACATTTCACTAAATTAACTTAAGGACTAAGGCTTGGGATAAAAGTCAAACTGTAGCTTATTCAGACTCAAAAAGAGTCTACAATCCACAATTAGAAGATTGTTATTTAAATAGATGTGTTCACATAGCTGAAGAACAAAGTTACAAGCAATCTCACTGTCATGAATTTTCAACGTCTTGATTATATTTAGCTGCGTGTTGTAAAGGACCTCAGCTGTCTAGTTGTCTCATAGAACATTCTAAATCAGTCTTTGCTTTGCTCATAGGGAGGCTGCTGATAAGTAGTTATGGGTATATATTGATTTCAATCAATAGTTTGGATTGAGTCAAGCCACATACCTATGGTTGCAGGTTCCGGCCCAGAGCTCCGAAAAATTGACTAAGCGCAGAACAGCAACTGAAGTCTCTCCATTCCGTTACATGAAAAGGAAAGTGCAACGGCATGTCTACTGTATGGCACAGTTTTTCTGTCTCTTTACTTTGGTGCACTTTAGGCTGCCCAGTGCACACACCCTTGCACCATAGTGCCCATACTGACTCCTCACTTGAGGCTGTAGTTTCTGCAGTGTTCATGCTTGCTGCAGGACTCCGTCTGCCAGCAAAGGGAGAGGGAAAGGAGGACTTGTCCACCCTCAGTTGAGAGGTATAATGAGTAGGAGCGGAGTAAACTACCTGGTACAATTTAACAGTAGAGACAATATGCATAAGTCATGAGTCAATCACAAAGGCTTATAACTGTGCAGTGAAAGAGATCAGGGAGCTAGGAGCTGTGATGGTACCAGGTATTCTGAACCTGTGTGGACTTTCTGGACTGTGAATTGAGGACATTGGCGACTGTGGTTTTAAGGGGTTAGTGTGTGAGAAGAAGGGAGCAAGTCTCCTTGTAAAAAAGTAAAAACACAGTTATTAGGAAACCACATATCTAAACACTTACAAAGTAACCTAGGTAGTTTAGGCATTAAGGAGAAGTGTGTAAGTATTAAAAGGCTAGGGAGACATCTGAACTTAAGAAGGGAAACCACACTTAGGAAGAAAGGGGAGAATCAGGAGCTGCAAGTTTCCAAGAATGTTAGACGGAATGATGACCTACCGGTGTAGTCCCCTAAAATGAAACAGGTAGCGAGAAAAGAAAAGGGAAAAATATTTCTCAGTCCCAGCCTCATCCGCAGATAGAAACTGAAGCGGTAAGGTCAACCTCCTCTGTAAAAGTTTGAACATCATCAACTTATCAATTTGTAGGGAGATGTTGTAAGAAAAGAGAAGATGGTAAGGCAGCAAAGGTAGGTGAACCTACAGTTTGGAATACCCCTTCACAAGAAGCATCAGTACTGCTACATACTGGGCTAAATTTCAATGGATCTCAATTTATGGAGGCAGTCCTACTGGTTCCTAGGCCTTCTTCTTCCCTAAATGTATGGATTGAATCTCAGGGGAAATATAAATATAAGGGAAGATGCAAGGGAAGGTAGCCTACTGGTTTAGGATAGTATTGATGGCCCAAATATCAAGCATCATTGAGACAAAAGACAAGAGGAGCGGGAAACGGAGGGGGAGGTGGAAGTGGGGCGTTGACAGGTTAACTCACATGCTGAATTCAGCAGTGACTCACTTAATATTTTACCAGAAACCTCCTTCTTCCCCTCTTGATCCAGGCTAGATGTTATGTTTTCAATCCAGTGAACACTTCATGTGATATTAGAATCTGTGCTATTAAATAATGAGGCGATGAAAAATCAACCCACTGTTTTAAAGGTGATAGCCAAATTAAAAGATATAATTGAATGCATGACTATCTTGGTAAGGCTAGGGAATACAAGCTGATAATTGAAGGGCGGCCACATCTGTATGTGTGTCACACCAACCAATGCTGATGAAGAAAACAGGAGACAATCTGTTTATAAGAAACGCTGGTCAGATAGATTGGAAAAAAATTAGAACAAGAAGGGAAAGCTGAAAAGTTCCCTACAGAAAACTCATTGAGAAACAGAGAACAGACCAATAATCAAACGGAGAAAGCAGTACCCCCAGTTCATATGCAGAAATGCACTGGTATAGATTTCATGACCCAATGAGCGAATGGCCAGCAGGAAAAAAGTTGCCAAGCAATGAAAAGCAAAGAAGTAGTCATTCTGCACAAACAAATAAAGAAGTGGTGAAGGAAGGGAAGTTGGGACAGGAAAAAAAATGGATCAAAACTGGGCGAGTGGAAACAGAAACCAAAGCGGCAAATGGAGATGGGAGAAGAAAAAGGAAAGCAAGAGTTAAAATCAGAAGTGGGGGACTCAAATCCAAGGAGGCCTATGGAGGTGGGGAATCAAAATTAAAGAATAAATGCTAAATAACCAATGAATCAAATGTTTTTCCCATATCAGGAGGCGAGATAGTTTTGTCTATTCATGGACATGTTAAAGAAGCAAATGTAATAGACAAAACTGAAACCGTTAAATAGGAGTCGCCTCCTAGGTACATTTAGAAAAATTAGTACAAATCTTGAATAACAATTTAATCTGAGATATAAGTAGAGTTGGCTTTGTGACAAGAATCCATTGGAAGAAAGTAGGAAAATTCAATTCGAAATTTGTAAAAGATATAGGGCCTGATTTAGAACTTGGAGGAGGGGAATACTCCGTTGGCTTTGTGACAGAGTATTCCATCCGCCAAGTTCTAAATCAGGCCCTTAGCATCCAAAGAAGAACATGAACTAAATAGGAAGGGAATTCAAATCATCTAATATGATGAAGTAGAATTGGCTCAGCAAGGAACCTTCCTCCAGTGTCATGTGGAATTGCTTATCGAACAAATTATGGAAGTATGGCAGGTGGAAAGAGGTTCAAGGAAGAATAAGGAGGAAAAGTAAAAGTTATACATAAAGATATGCAATATCAGCAATATGCAAACCATCCACGTAAGACAATCTAAACAATCCTACTAGAAGGTAAATAAAGTGGAGCAGGGTTAGCATGAGTTATACAAATTAAGAGAAGGTTGCCTCCCCACAAGACCTAAGAATAACAAGTTTGAATGTCCATGGCTTAACACAGTTAAGGAATACTGGAAATTTAGAGACGATCTGGATTAACACAGTTAAAGAATACTGGACATTTTTAGATGATCTTCGAAGGAAATGATGTGATTTTTATGCAATGAATCTGGATACATGGGTAAGAGATACAATTTGAGAACTTACTTCAAACTACTGTAGAGGCTAACGAAAATTAACTAGGGTGCCCATTGAGTGGCCTGCTGACTGTAGTTTCTGTAAAGATAGTGAAAAATCTGAAATCACTGCCAGTGAATTAGGAATGGGTGCAAATATGCAAAGTAGATCTTTAACAAAATTCCGCAGATATCGATTACTTAATTGTGGTGAATGTCTATGTGCCAAGGGCAGATATGACATACAATAAAAACCCACAGACAAAACTTATAGAGTACATTGAGGAATGAACTCATACAAATTGATTGTTATTAATAATGTGCAACTCCAATGCAAGAATGGAGCTGGAAAATCCGAAGCCAGGTTGGAATGAGTTGCTCAAGGCATACAATATACCTGAATCAATATTTATAGATGGACTATGTGACAGCATGGATAAGAAGTGGCCTGGGGTAATGCACAACATAAGGTTAAGTTGCTTAAATGGCCATTTTCTGAGTGATGTACCAGTACACTGCGGGGCATATTTATACTCTGATTGCACTACATTTGTGTCATTTGTTTTTATGCAAATGCAGCGCAAACGTAATTCCATATTTATATTTTGATTCTAGACACGTCTAGCGTCAAAATATCTGAGTTTGCACCATTTTTTGGATGTATGAACCAATGAGATGCAAGGTAGGGGTTCCCATCCAAAAAATGGCACTATCCCCATAGCGCCATATTTATCCCTCCATGCAAAAATGACGAACGAGTGGGATGCAGCCCGAAATAACGGCACTGAGCTTGCTTAGCGCCATTATTTAACACCTGGGTCAGAACAGGCGTGAGGGGACCTGTTGACCCACTCCCGTGGGTCAATCTGCATAATTGAGGGATATGTGGGGGTTTGTTCAGTATACTAAAGAAACTCCACCAAAGGGTCATTAGGAAAGAATGGAAAGATTTTCTTATCGTTTTAAGTTGCAAATCTCCCTCAACTAATACTCCCAATTTCATACACTAGGCAACAGAAAAAAAAAGTCCACAAGCAATGATCAAAATCTCATGTTAAAAAAAAAAAGGTACCAGAAAATGAATAGCAATGGGGTTTTGAGCATAAGGATATTTCAGAGAACACAATGCATTGGGACACATTCACACTTTCTTTTATGTTCTAAAAACAGACACTGATAGAAGAAGAGACTGTTGCATCTTAGATTGGGAGGTTTATGTGATTCCCAATTGAAAAACTACCATTCTGAATTGAACACTTTAGAGTGTGACACTTCACCTTACACTGGAAACTCATGACATCCATGATCCCACGGAGAACCCAAGTTTGACTTTTTATGTGCCATGTGGTAAGCTGAAGGCCAGCCACCTGCTCTATACATGATATGTGAAGTGTTGAACAGGAGCGTCTGTGAAGATTTTGGGCCTGATTATGATCTTGGCAGATGGCCTACTCTGTCACAAGCATGACAGATATTCAGTCTGCCACATTATGATTTCCACAGGCTATAATGGAATCTTAACACAGCGTACAGGATATCTGTCACGTTTGTAATGGAGTAACCCCGTGTGCCAAGATTGGAATCAGACCCGTTATGGCCTCTAAAAGTTGCATGAAATTGAGTTAAGTCTTAGTTATATGTTTAAATCCGGGCACAAATATTACACATCTTAGAAATGTTTAAATTGTATAGATCTGTCAAGGTGTGGGCATAGTTAAAACTGGGCTAGTCAAAAAGTTTTGTATGCTGTTAATTGGCACATTTGACCAATTCACATGAGAAGTGGCAGTCATGGAGATTTTTTAATTTACAGTGGCTTTAGCACATTTAATTCAGATCCAACAAGGGGGAGAGGATAAAGTTAAAAGCAGGGCAAAAAACATGGTATATGCTGTTTAATCAATCTGAATGACATTGGACAAGATATTAGCAAGTTCCACTATGTACAGGAATTTCTAGTTTCATGCAAGTCCAGCAGAATTTTGGGGAAAGGAAATAAAAAGAATAAATTTGAACGTAACTCAAACATTTTTTCACTGATCTGCATGTCAACTGCAGAACACTTGGCATGGTCATGTTACTCTTAACATTTTGAATTTCATGTACATCTATTACGGCCTGACTTTTAAGTTTGGGTTTGAAAAGGGTTCATATGCTGAAAACTTTAACATTGTTTACTGAATCTTCATGCGCTTTTGTGGACTGGAAGCAAGTGAAGCCTAGTTTAGAAATGTAAGGTTTCAAAGACATCCAGTAAGATGGGTCAAAATTAAAGAGAGGTTAAAAATCATTAATTTTTCAATTACTTTATTGTGAGTTCATAGATCTGCATAAAATTTAGGAGATTTATGGTCGGATTAAAGTACTTCACATGTGATGAGTTCAAGCAGATCCATCAACGAAGGTAGTGCTGAGGGGCTAATAAGTGTTCATTTGGTATTAACTTTAGTACTCTTTGATAAATACACACAAAATTAATCAGGAAGTCACATACTGAGTTTTCTGTTGGTATGTCAAGTTACACCTATTGCAGGAATCCAAGGGTTCAATGGCATCTGACAAATGGGAAAGTAAAGTTGGTTCCCAAAAAAGCTTTGATTTGCTAATTAATCTGACCATGTTTTACATATTTTCACAAAAGTTGATGTAGGAGAATTGAGTTTAATTTATAAACTGCATGACTTGCTA
Organism: Pleurodeles waltl; assembly: GCF_031143425.1. Classification (NCBI taxonomy): domain Eukaryota; kingdom Metazoa; phylum Chordata; class Amphibia; order Caudata; family Salamandridae; genus Pleurodeles; species Pleurodeles waltl. The sequence continues at coordinate 1,076,615,353 of NC_090448.1, read as the reverse complement.
GCCTTGGTGCCTTGGGGAAGTTGGTTGGCTACAGCAGTCCACCAATGCACGTGACCAAAAGCCATAAGGTGTTGGAGTTGGGTGCTGACAGATCGTTAGGCACAGGGCTTGGCGTAAGACCATGGCCTGCAGTCAACCTCTTCTGCATTCAGCTGAATGCCAGGCACAGAGGGGATTAGCTACCTGTGGAAGGTCTTGCTTTTATAAAATAAAGTTGGATTTTGCATGTCATCAAAATAACTTGAAGGTAATTGAGAAAAAACACAGTTAAAAAGTTAGGTTGTGGTTAGCTTCTATGATAAAACATTAACATGTATTTTATAGGATCCTCTGAAATTAATTAAAACAACAGTTGAATGCAGATGGCATAATCCTGTACAGAAGGCCTTTAATTACTGTAGATAACTGCTTGGGTGGAAAGAATCAAAGTTTAACTGTGACCTCATGACCAGAAAAAAGAGCTAACTTTCCATAAAGGGCTCAAATTCAAGAAACAAGCTCTGAATGTGGCAGGTTGTAAATACACTACACTTTAACATTTAGCTAGTGGGTGGAAAGTATTTTGTTCATAGGATGGCCATTTGAGGAGAAGGATGTCAAACATTTTTGTCTATATCATTAGCTTTAGGAGAGATGGAGAATTCAATGTATATTATATCTGTCTAGGATTTGTGGGTGTTGTTTCTCTTGATGTTATAAGGCTTATTGCTACCTTGGATTATTTTGACTTTTATGGATTTATTGACTTTTAGCCGCTTTGACACAGGAGAGAAACAGAATGGCTCCCGCCTTACCCCTTTCCCTGGAACTTTAAATAAAAAAGGGCTTGGGAGCTGAGGTGTGTCTTTCTGGCTGCCCTGAACTACATGGTCCATGCAAAGGTATTTAGCCTCCCAAAACAAAAGGTGCCGCTGAGTGTAGCCTTTTACAAGAGGTGAATGTGACTCTCAAAGTCCACTCCCCAAAATATTTATACTTACATCTTTTATAAATATATAGAGTGTAGGTTGGGGGTGAATTTTTGAAATGGTTTGAATCATGGTTTGCTCAAAGACTATATTATTTTGTTGGGGGTAATAGTAATTTGTTTTAGTATTAATGTGGTCGAAGAGGTCATATTAAGTGCTGCTTTGTTTATTTGGTAGTAGGGCATATATAAAAAGGATATTTGTGTTCTGATATTCATTCATTATGCATGGTGTATATTTGAGTGAATAGTTTGGGACACATTTGGAAGGTCCCATCCATCATCCAGATATGACAGTGTCTTAGGTTTAGTAAGTTATTTGCTGTAGAGAATATTAGACCTTGTGTCTCATTGTTTAGTTTATCACATAAATGTTCTTCATGGTATGTAATTGTTAAATGTTCAGGTATTTCTATGTTTTGCTACCTTCTAAGTTCAGGAGGAGTATCGCTGGTGGCTTTTTTTAGTTCAGGCAATCAAACTTACTAAATTGGATATAGGTGGTAGTTGGCCTGTGATATGTTTGGGGATTTTAGGCAGTATGGGCCTCATTACGAGTTTGGCATTGGTGGTCTGATTGTCAACAGGCTGGTGGAGTGAACCGCCAAATTATGAATTTGACGGTGGTGCACACAGAGGACCGTCAGCGTTCCGCTGGCATAGTCATCGGGAGGCACAAACAGTGTGGCCGAGACCATGTTTCTGCTGGACATATTAGGAGGTTGCATACCGCCAATTTAACCGCCGCAGTGTAACCACCACGGAGCACCAGGCGGAAACGAATATTATCAAAGGAGGTACTCACATCCAGGAAGCCATAAACGTCTGGAGCCGCCAATGAACCAGAACTAGACGTCATCCCGCTGCTCCTGCTCGCTGATAGACAACAGAATCAATACCGACAAGGACAACAACAACTCCCCTCTTACATATGTGAAATGTATAAATTTGTACAGTTGCGTAACATACCATGAGGGGGGTCGCAGGGCTGCACTCACACCTAACAGCATAGTGACACATACACTCACGTACTGCATCAAGGACACGCACACATACACATCATGCACACTTCAGCCAGCACACACACACTACACTACAATACCACACATTTACACACAGCAACACAGCACAGGACCAAGAGCACTGATTTCCATACAACATACAAACTCGTAACAACAACATAACAACTGCACAAACACAAAACTATGTCACATACAACCAACACTGGCTGGGGACTGGACACACATTCAAAACACATGTGCATCTATGTGTGATGGAACAGACACAACAATGCCATCATCAAACCAGCAATCAACACACACACAGTACATCAAACCTATCATGCCATGCACAATTCATATAGACACAAAGAGTCAGAACACTAAGTGGGACATCACAACAAGACTGACACAGAAGCAATGGGAGCAGCAAAACTATACATGAAAGGAGGCCATACTGGGACACATCTCATGTTGAACAAGGCCCACAAACAATGCCCACACTGACAGGCCCCATTCAGATCGTATGGACAAGCAATAACAGACAACAAATGTAATGCACAGCCACACATATGGGTGAAGTACAAGGCTACGCAGCATACACTACTCCATACACCATACAAGACACCAGCCAGCTCTGAAGGACACACAAAAAATGAGTGGCATACCCTCAAATGCATAACACACTTGCACAATTCAACACACTTCATGTCTACGATGACCAAACTCCACAACACATGCCACATATACACAACAGCCTCATCAGGGGACAAGGCATTAATATGGCACATCACTACAACAAACACTTATCACTACAAACACAACACAATACCATGACACCATAATTTCAGCTACATACACATACTTATCACACAGCACATACCCTGCCCCTGTGGGACAACAGCTGTGCACACAACCTAACATACTGCTGAAACAATAAAGCAGCAAGCAGCACACACAACAAAATACTGGCACACAACCAGTGCCATCCAGGAACAACTCAAACCTAGGAAAGGAAATGCAGGACAAAGATGTAACCAGAAAACCAACAACTAGTTGGCTTTGATATTTAGCCAGTGCAAACCATATGAAAGTTCAAGCCCGTTGACCAGTCCATAAGTACAAAATGGTTTTGCACCAAAGGCACAAAATGGTGCCCCCACTTGATTCCTGACTGCCATGTAACAGGTAGGAGCATCAAGGGAGCAGGCAGGCACCTCAGGGAGTTTTGGTGGGGGAGGGGGAGTTTTGGGCTTGGGAGGGGTGAAAACATTTTGAGAGGGTTGGACCTCTTCTTTGCAGAGGAGTGGCATGGGTGCCTTGAAGGTGTGTTATGGGAGGCATTGGAGGTGGAAGAGATGGCCTTGGGGGAGGAAACATATCTTTTGGGGGTGTCACGAGGGGAGAGTTGGGAAAAGGTCCCAGTTGGAAAGGAACACATTTTTAGACACACAGGGAGGTCATAAGAAGGGTGTTCGGGGGTGGAGGGTGAGGGAGTGGCTGTCTGACTTTTAGGTGTGGATGTCTTGGGTGCATGTTTGTGGGAGGTGTGCTTGTGTGTGGTGAATGTCTGTCGGGTGGGTAAGGGAGGGTGTTTATGTGTCTTGGACTGAGGGGGGTAGAGGTGCTGGGGGATGCTGTGGTAGGTGGGTGGGTGGCTGTCTGTTGGAGTGGTGACTGCAGGCATGGTGGATGTGCTGCACGTAGGTGTGTTAGTGGTTGTAGTGTCTGTGAGTATGGTGCCTGGGGTGGATGTCTGAGGGTCTGCTGGGATGGTGTCTGTGGGTAGGATAGGTTTGGTGACTCTATCAGTGAATGTTGGTGTGGAGTCTGCAGGTGTGCCAGGTGTTGTGTCGGTGATGGTCATGTGGTGGTGGTGTCAGGGCAAGTCGTGACTGCTGCTGTGTCTGCAGGTAGATGTTGTTTGTGTGCATGTCAGTTGTGTGTCTTGTGGTGCTTCTGTATGTATGTGCTACCCTTGGATGTTGAGGTAGATACGTACCTGTCTGTTTGTGTGCTTTAGCTGGGTTTGGGAAGGGGGGTTTGGACTGGGATGAAGAAGGTGGAGGGGAGATGGTAGACAAGGGATGATTGGCTGCCGTCAGTGTGGAGGCCAAAGCCTGAAATTATCTTTGTAGGCCAGAGATTCCAGTGTGAATGCCTTTCCAGGAATGCATTGCTCTGTTGGATTTAGCTTGCCAGTCCCTGGATGGCATTTACAATGGCCGTCTGACCCACAGAGATAGACCTCAGGAGGTAAAGAGCCTCCTCACTGAGGGCAACAGGGGGAACAGGTGCTGGGACAGTGGTGCCTGCGGCAAAGGAGACCCTCACCCTCTTGGTTGAGGGGGAATGGCCAACTGGGTGGGGAGCTACAGGGAGGTCAGTGATGGAACTGGGGGTGGTGGACAGAGATGGTACAGGAGTGGATCCTAATGTTTCTGCCACCACTAGGGAGTGGCCACTGGAGAAGGACTCAGATGAAGATGTTGCAGATCTGGTCTCCTCCGTGTCATTCCCCTCACCCTCCAGGCCACTGGGTCCCTCGGTGTCTGTGGTGTTGTGACTTGAGTCCCATGGCCAGAAGTTTTCCCACTCGGTTGTGGCCGTCTCCTTTGCCTGACGGTGCTGATGCTGAAAATAGATAGTGAGGTAATGTCATCATTACACATGATATCACTTCCATTACAAATCAGACAGAAATCACATCATGTCAACTGACCCCTCGAAGGATGTTCCAGTAAAGCTCCAACTCCATGTAACAACACAATACTATGCATGTCCTTCAATTTCTCAACTGTCACAGAGAGCAAGCTAACAGAAACCTACAATACCATGAATGAAGTAGACAAATTACACTGACCATACAATGACTCAGTGACTATTCCGCTTAATACAGGTGGCCTAAACCCAACATAGTAAATTAGTAGGGAAGCAATGGATTCCCATTGTAAGGTAGCTTAACAATTACACAGACCCAATCCTTACCACACAATTACATCATCCAGATGTAATGTACCAGCCAATAACATAAGTTGCCAAGCAAAGGCAGGCAACCCTGGTACAAACAGGCCATACCTACATCAAGTGACATAGATTCAAACATATCACTATGGACACATGCCATCATATGACATATCAACATGTCACACCTGCCAAATGTTGGCAAAGGAGGTAGTACACATGTCACATACACATACACCAATTGTGATATAGCAAGGAGTGACAATGGACTCAGGTCCAAGCTATCTATGAAAAATGTCTCCAGAAGACAAACAATAATAATCATGTAAGGACCAAGTAAGCTCACACCGACGTACCACACACAAATAGCAATTATCAATATTGTGTATGTATCAAATAGACTACTGCACTGCGCAGGAAGGAGGGAAACAGAGTTTGCTAACACCAACATGAGTAAACCAATTTGTCATAGAATGAGAAGCAACATCACTATCCACATATCAGACATAGCAAGCCTGGCATCTTTCTGTGGTGGATTCCCAGAGGCAAAGAATAAGTGATGCTAACATAACTGGTACAACCACCATGATGCATGCCATAGTCAGGTTACACTTATCAACCTACACACAGGTGTTTGTGAACTACCACAACTGCACCACACATGTTTATTGTCAAACAGGAACTTCCCAAATACCCTGGCCTCATTTGTCATAGCCATCATAGCTATAACAATACACATGATAAATTCCTACAGCCAGGCATTAAATGTGTCTTCAAAATTACATATGATGTTGACACAGTACTGTCTGGGCCATAGCTGTGAGTGGACAACCATCGCCTATGTATCACACCCTCACAAGTATACCAAGGACAAAATATGTCTCACGTTTTTGCTATCAGGACATCAGCATGGCAATCACATTCTTACATCTGACACCAACATATGTGCCCCTGTGGAAATGTCTCATATGCACACTGGTAAGCAGCATGCATATTGTCATCTCTGATGGGACATCACACATGTCACTGTACATTCCTCACTTACCAAAGGTAAGTACCTTACAACAGGCGCGAAGATGTTAGTTATGTATGTCATGTGACAATGACTGATGGACAATACTGAATCACATAATGCTGTGTCACATCAGAAACCAATAAACACTGAAGATGACTTGTCCCATACCTGACTTCAATTCACACATAGACATACTCCATGATTCACAGCAATGGACAGAGAGCAAGAATCAACCCACCTTTCTACTGTGCCATTAGGGAGAAATGATCTGTTGGTGGGAACTAACACCCTAAGCAGATCACTTGAACCCTAAAACACTGTCATATGTGTTCCATTCCTTGCTATAGGACTGAGGGGCCCCCATAGATGAGTACCATGTCTCAAAACAAAATGAATGTGCACGGCTGTTGCCAATACATGACTCGTGTACATCAATGACCTTTAGATCTGTGTCACAATACACTTACCAGATTGTCAGAGCTAACATCCTGCCCCTCACTCTATTACCTGGGGACAAACATATTTTTGAAATGCACTTACTCAGGGTAGGTCACAACCAAAATGTGGGCCATTAGGGACGTCATGGGCCGACACGCACCCCGTCCTTGTTGGGAGGACAGCCCCAGCTGGGCCTCTGGAATCTTCTGGGACCAGAGTCTCAGGTCCTCTGCTGCCTGTGGAACCCCAGGGTCCGCACCTTCTTGGCGATGGCACGCCAAATCCCCTTCTTCTGATGGACGCTGACCTGCATGGATGCAAAAGACAAGAAGGTATATCGTGCCCACAAGGGCCACACACGAACAAGTAGAGTTAACTACAAGTCAGTTCAACAAGCCAATGACAAACTGTTTTGACCATCCTGTCCACCTATGGCATCTAGCTAGCAGACATTGGATAGGGGGGCATTACTGCTAATACTCCCCACAAGGGTGCCCATCACAACCACCAGCTCAGCTCCTGCACTGACCAAGTACAAAAGCAGTGTGTTTTGTGTGACATGAACAATCCACATGACATTGACCAGGAACACGACGATTTAACATATCACACAAACTAGCAGGTGACAGCTAAAGCAAATAGCAAACATTGCACACATACCTCCATGGATCCTAATGATCACAAGCTGCATATGGTCCCCACAGGACACAGCCAGACTACATAAAGACCCATATTGCCAGGACAACATACAAGGGAGTCACATGTTGTGTACAGAAACATGCAAGCCTCTACATGTGTGCCATATGCATATACAAATGAACCCACATGGTACTTCTGGGAGTGAGGGTCTTTGTGTTGTTTCAAACAATTTGCACTATACCTCCAAAACATGTGTGCACACAAAAACATGTCTAAGAAAGATACACCCTACCTTGCATTTGACATGTCCCACATCATGTCCAATAAACTGGGATAAATATCATGGAACATCAGTTCTCAACACACTGTTTACAGAAGGTCAATTCCCAATAAACTAGGAGCATGCACAGTGCACATCAGAGTTGGATTAAGGAGCCAACAGGACAATGTGATCATGGGACCTGTCAAGGACATGTAACACAGATGGTCAGAGTTGTTATGAGCACATCTGTCAGAGCTCTCCACCATGCCCTCAATGCCATAACAATGGTAAACACTGGGCATACGCTGAAGTCGAGGAACCTCAGTAGTGTGGCATGATTTTTAACCATCACAGGCTGTATATGGATACAGGGTGTGGCTACAGGCTCACATTTGCAGTGCTGAAGCTATACAATAGCAGGCCAGATGGCAATGATTACAGAAAGTGGCAATTGAAAAGCATATTTCTCTGCAGGCAGAGCACACAAATCAACACAGAATACCATGTCCCAAAAGGTTAGATGCATCATAATACTTTGGCCCAAACTTAATGATTGCCTTGCGCCATCTAACGCCACATTAGTGTCATTTTCCTGATGAAAATGTGGCGTTAGATTGCCAAAAACGCGGTGCCATATCTACAAAGTGGCGCAATGCATGCATTGCGCCACTTTGCGATCATTTGTGCCACATTATGCTTGCATCATGCATGCAAAGGGGGTGTTCCCATGCAAAGAGGCCCGCAAAAATGGTTCAATAAAACCTACAAGTTTTCATTGCGCCATTTTTGGCATAATTTTTAACGCCTGCTGGAAGCAGGCGTTAAAAGGATGGACCCATTGGAGTCAATGGGCCTCATTGCCCTTTGCTTCACCAGCGTCAGAATTTTTTACGCTAGTGGAGCAAAGCAGCACAATAGCATCACAAATTTTGATGCTCTTGTTCCTAATACCACCATGGGGCGTTGTATTTTAAATATGGTGCGCACATGGTGGCGTTAGCAGGGTGCAGGGGGGCACAAGAAAAGTGGCGCTTCGCGATGTGAAGCGCCACTTTTCAAAAATGTATCCCATAGCCAATTGGCAAGGGCCTGTGATTCTGCAGAACTTAGGACCATAGACTGTCATTAGTTGGCTTCAGTACAACACAACAATGCCAGATGTGCCACTGATGTATGTGCAGATACACTGAGTGCACAAGTATGGTGAGAAACCTGCAAACAACATGCATCAACACCTTCTGCTGTTATGTTAGCACATATGTCCACATATTAAGCACATCTGATGATGGGATTTACCTGGTGATGGCTGGCATTACACCTCAGCTACCAACAGTCACAAGGTGGGTCAGGGAACACTCATTACACACTCTCCACAATGTCTCAGGACTCTACACCTGTCACTTCACATAGGGACATGCCTAGGAACTCAATAATTTAAGCACACTGATAGTACCCACAAGGCTTTAAGGACACATTCTGACACAGTGCCAATAATCCAAGACTAACCTAATCAAAGCTTAGTCAAGCTACAGAAACATATGTGAACATGGTACTCTTTTCTGCTCCTCTGGTGCACCATAGAGCTGTCCATACAGGGATAGAACCTCCTTTACAAGCTTCACCAGCTCTTCTGGTGAGAAGGCAGGGGCCCTATCACCTGTAGGACATGGCATGATTGCTTCCAGAGGCAGTACACAGCAGCTCAGGTTGTGGAAGTCTCAAGAGTCAACTGAGAGATTCATCAGGAGATGGCTGTCATGTCTGCCACATACAGGACCGTCACTGCTGAAGGACACTGCCATTGGACAAAGACCACCACAGGTAGCAATGTTTTCCAATGGCAATGTCCACCGCGGTAGCATCCGCCTACCTCCATGACAAATTCCGCTGGCGGTCACGGGCGTTTCCTATTGTCCAGTGGAGTAGGTCAGTAAGTTGCCATTTTAAAGCCTTTTGATGGTCAGAAAAGTTAAGTTTAAGATGTGTCACAATGTGGAAAACATTTCGAACGCATAATGTTCTGTCCTGGCATTGTCCAAAAATTTATCCTTGGCTAGTTTGAAGGAACATATTTTCATTTTGTCCTGCTAACTTTCAGAAATCTTTGTTGGCACAGTCACCACCCTCTCAGCCATGGGCAAAAATGTACTTTGAGCTTTTAATCATAGGCATTGTTTGATGTCACTATCACATAGTCTCACTGATGCATCCATTTCTATATACATATCTTACCTGAGACAAGGGGATGACGTGAATAATATGCCACTCTTACCCTTGTTAAGTGCTGTGTATTATGTTATCACTGTATCAAATGGCATGTCACTTTTTTATGTGGGATATGTAGTGTCAGTTACAAGGTACACAATGAGTGATGAACAAACCTTCTTTTGTTCTCTCACATAGTCACATAGGTACCTTGGAAAGAGAAGGGTCAGACAACCTCCTGTGTATCGTCTCCTAGCAGACTTGCAGACCATGGAGCATAGACATGTCATTAAGATATACTGCCTGAATAGGCAGACAATCATGGATCTCTGTCATCAGTTGGAGCCAGATCTGATGCCTGCCATTTGTCATCCAGAGAGCATACCACCCATTGTGCAAGTCATGTTAGTGCTGCACTTCCTGGCCAGAGGCTCCTTCCAAAATACAGTGACACTAACTGCAGGGTTTTCCCAGCCTAAGTTCAGTCTGGTCTTGAAAGCTATACTGTCTGCATTGTTGAAACACCTGGACAGCTACAACCGATTTCCACAACGTGAGGATTTTGCCCATCTGAAGGTAGAGTTCTATGCTGTGGCACACATGCCACATATAGTGGAGCCACGGATGGTACCTATGTAACCTTGGTTTTCCCACATGGCAATGAACAGGTCTATAGGAACAGTAAGCACTTCGAGTCCATAAATGTCCAAGTAGTCTGTTTGGCGGACCTCTATGTTTCCTAAGTATGTGCACAATACCCAGGTTCTGTCCATGATGCCTTCATCATTCAGGACAGCACTATCCCACAGCTGATGACACAAAAGTACCCAGAGAGGGCCTCGCTGGTTGGTACGTTATATTTGTAATGTGCTATGTCGGCTGCCATATATGATGATGCCCTGGACTCATGTTTGCTTACAGGAGACTATGCCTACTCAAACTGTCCCTGGTTGTTGACATCAGTGAGTAACCCAACTACATCAGGGAAAGTCCACTTCAAAAAGGCCCAAGGAAGGACACAGCATGTCGTGGAGTGGGCTTTTGGGCTCTGGAAGGCAAGATTCTGCAGCTACACTGTTCTCGTTTTCTTAATGATAGAACAGTACCTGCTGGGAGTTGTAGTGCTATCAGTACTACTCCCCCCTACACAGATACTGTGCCCCCAGGTGAATTAACTTCACATGTGAGATGCCAGACAGGGTTTTCGGACTGTTGGATACAAAGATGGTGAGTAGGTTGACTGTTAAGATGGCAAAAGGGAATCAGTGAGCATGCATGACAATACATTTTCGTGGCTTTATTGATGTAGTGACTTATCTGACTCAACTCCCCCAGGTATTCCTGTCAAGCCCTCAGGATGCAGAATGGCCAATACCTTCTCCTCCCATGATGTGAAGTCTGGGGGTGGAGGTGGGGGACCACTGCCGGACTTGTAGACCACCAGCTGATGCCTGGCTGACATGGAACAGTCCTTGCTGTTCACCTCATAATATGGCGGACTGTGAGACCGCCAACATGGTGGTCTTTTGGTGGCCATCATTATGGTGGTCTGGTGGTCAGAACACCAAACTTCTAATGACTTCCTATATCTTTAAGGATTTTGTTTAAGGTTTCCCAGAAGATAGTGCTTGCCTCTCTTACATCCTACAATACCTCGGTTATTTCTAATCCTGTCACATTTGAGGGTTGGTTTGACTCGCTTCCATGAGTTACAACATCATCTTTTGTAATTGCCTTGCCATAACATGCATTAAAAGAACATTGATTTGGTGCATTTCCAATTTATATTTTCCGTTCATGCACTTTCTTGGCTGTACGTGTAGCCCATGTGATTTAGTAACTGCTTTTCTTTATGTGGGAGTATCTATTTTGCTGCCTTTGTCACTGTAACTGAAAGCAGTGTAATATAATAATTATATACACTATTTTAAAGTTTGTACATTTGTTATTTACTTGTAAAAATATAAAATGCTATTTTGCATACTTACATGTATTTTCTGTTTGGATGTTTCACACTGTTTTGCAGCTTTTCTACTGGGGTGTTCTAGTGTGAAGCAAGTTCTTTCTTTTCTGTTGGGTGAAACAAAACAAACATTAGTTTTATTTTAAATGTTAAATTGTTGGTAGTCTGTAGAAGTTGAAGTTGTTAGGTTTATATTTACTTGCTATTTGGGTGAGTTTATAGTTTTTTGTATGTATGAAAGGCATTCGCTATGCAATTTTAAGAAATCGCTAAAATAGCGATCCTTAAAATTGCGACCCCATTTAGAGAATCGCAAATTGCGATTCTCTAAATAAGAAATCGCAAATAAGGAATCCTTATTTGTCATTTCTTATGCACATGTATCAAGCTTTTCCATAATGCGAATTGGGCATTAAGGAATCGCAATTACCACCAAGTAAAACTTGGTGGTAACCATGTGCAAATTTTCAAAATGCATTAAAAATGCATTTTTAAAATTGATATATAATGTACACATGCCCCTTTGGCATGTGTGCACCTTTCATGTCCTTAAAGTATTTTTTGGGGTGCAGCAGAGGGGGCCTTAGGCCCCCAGCACGCTGGGGTTTTGCACTTCCTAAATTTGCAATTCCAGTTAGGAATTCGCAATTTGGGAAATGCAAAACATTTGCAAATATGGGCCTACAGGCCCATAGGTGTGAATGGGCTCAGAATGGCTATTTGCGATTCGGTAATACCACTTGCGATTTTTAAGGAATCGCTATTACCGAATCGCAAATATGATACAAACCATTTTGCAAATCAGAAATAGCAATTTCTTAAAAATCGCTATTAGAGAATCGTAAAGTGGATTCTTCACACATCTGGCCCTTAGTTGTTGAAATTATTGTGCCTACTATATTGTTAATTCAATTATTTGACTGATTTTATTGGCTAAAGTCATTCATACTTTAATTTTATTGGTTAGTTTAGTTAAGTTTTAGGTAGAATTTATTTTTATCAGTTATGTCCTTAAATTCTAATTTAGTTGTCATTTGTAATGTATGACAAATAGTTTGATAGTTTTGGATATAGATTTTATATATATTTATTTATATTCAGGTTGTTGACTAAGTGTTTGTATTTAATGATATTTTTAGGTTGTATTTTTATTACTTCAGTTATATAACTAGTAAATATGGTAAATAGTTTTGGTGTTGCAATATGTTTATATTTCATTTAAACATATGGATAAAATATTTTAAGTTCATTTCTATTAATTGTTTTATGTCAAAAGTATTTTCTTTTATTTAGTAAGAATAATTTAATTAGTTTGGCAATATTATTGTAGTCAATACTGTGTGAATTGATTATTTTGACATATTATCTGTTTATTTAGTATTTACATTATTCTTGGTTCCGATATTTGTGTTTTTGATATAAGTAAAAATATATATTTTTAACAACGATATTTGTGTTCTTGATATTTGTTGTTTTACAAGCTAAGTATAGGAAGTCAATATTTTTATCAATATTTATTTTCTGATATTTTTGTATATTAACATTTTATGCATCAATATTATACCAGTGATCTGTTTTCTTCTGATGCATAAACGAATAATAAAAATCATATGCGTTTGTTTCCCTCGCAAAAATATTAGGTAGGCATTGTCACAAGTACATCCAAAACTGTCATTTAATAAGGTCTGCAGGGTTAACATGTCAATGGAAATAAATGCATTAAACACATTCTAATGCCGTAATGTGGGTTTGAGACATGATTTGAATATTCTTGTGACAAAAATGTATAGGATTAGGCTGAAATATAGTTTTCACATTTGGATGCTATTTAGAGATTGGTAGCAGGTTTATTTTCAAACTGAAATTGGTTTGTTTGTTCAATTAAAATTAAAAATATATGAAGAAATGTGATGTTAAAACAAGGAGATTTATTTCTATAACTCATATCAGGAGTATATACCTTGCTAAAGAACATCAAGGTTACTGGTAGAGTAAATAGCATATGGTAACAGAACTCAGTTTGTATTAAAACTGCTACGGTTTCATTGCTTCTCAGGGCCTGATTACAAGTTGGGCAGTTAATTCTGACCTCTGAATAAACCCCTGTTTATGCATGGGTTATGAGTTGTTAGGTATTTAACCGATCCGATAACTATAAAATGCTTTCAACTCAACCTTTGTTCAGTTTTGGTGCGTCAAACCTGCCAAACTTAAACAGGAGGAAACCATAAGGTTTTTATCATATCATGTGGATTTTGGTGCATATTATTCCCCAACAACTCATTACAGGTAGTATTTATCACACTTGATAAATAACATACTTATTGGTATTTTTCATTAATATGTGCAATGAATACCCCCCTACACTTGTAATTAGGGCCTTTAGTCGGACACCCATCCTGCTATCATATAAACGCCTGCCCTAGCTAAAATAAGTGTGAATGTGTTTCCAGGGTTAGTAATCTATGGTACCTATTAATATATGAATTTGCAGTTGTTCACCAACTGTTGCAGGGGGATCCATCTTGAAATGCCCAAAACCACTTCCCTAACCTGGGATTTTTGAATTACCAAATTCTACCCTGCCACTAGACTGGAGTATTGGAAAAGCGCATTGGTAAAAAAAAGTACTCAATGAGAGTTCTATTAGATCATGCACCAGTAGCGGCTGGTGTCAGGGCAGAGTGGTGGGGGGGTGGACTACACAAACACAATAAACACAACAAATGGACAAACACAAAAAAAACTAAAAGAACTTACCTGTAGCCCGCTGTATCACCACTCTTCTGTTCTTCTCCACTGCAGCACAGTCTCACAAACTCCCCTGTGGCCAAGCCATATGCTGCTCTCCCACTGCTGGCAGCATGAAAGCAGCATCGGGATTACCCTGAGTGCCCTGGCTTAGGGCTCCCAGAGAGACTGGGAGCCTGTGTTTGCTGTCTCCAACCCGACAATGCAGCTCAGGCTAGAGACAGCTCAGTGCGCATGTCAGTTTGGCTGTCTGAAAACAGCCAGCCAAACCAACACCACTTCCCCTCGGTCCCTATCACTACAACGGCCCCACCCCCAAGACTTGGCCCGACCCATACAACTCAAAAAATAAACCAAGAATAAACCTGTTTTATTATTGTTTTATTTTTCAACTTTGAGGCTGCTGGCGGGGGCGATGCTCCTCTGCCATAGCAGAGGAGCCGCCACTGGCCCACACATCCCAGGGCATGGAGAGGCATTAATTTGCCTACTACAGATGATTTAATCATGGTGAGTCAGGCCAGCGTTAATTTTACAACACTGTTCTTGTTGAACTACTAAGGGCATTTGAGACAGTGCAGGACATTGACCTAATCCAGTAATTTCTTCATTGCACTTTAGTTTTTACATTACAAACACTAGAATAAGAATACCAGAATGCACATAATTCCCCCTCACTAAACAAGCTACACTCACAAGATGTGGACCAACTCATAATCAGCCTGCACTGCATAAGTGCTGCACAAATCTATATGAGGATCAATGGAAGGCTGTACATAGCTAAAGTGCTAGGAGCCATGGGTCAGATGTAAAAAGCATGTTTCCAGTCCCAAGTGCTCTGATTCAGAGTTTTTTTTTTTAACCACAAAACTCCTTTTACGGCATATATCCCATTTGGAGTCATTAAACTTTTTCCTACTTCTAACATGAGATTGTAACCCCATAGCAGTTCAGTGTTTCAGAAGAGGATATTCTAGGAGTCCCTTCAAAATGCTGAATCAGCATGACATGTATCAATGTTTTGCAACTCTAGTCTTGAACATTGAAAAATTACCGACTTCTGAATTGTGATGGAAGCAATTTACAAAAGTGAAAGGGTCTTGTTTCCTCTTGTGAATGTTAAAAGAACATTTTTTGAGGAGTAGGCAGTGGTTGAAGGAAAAACTGCCAACTCTCAAACTTAAAAATGTAAGCTTTTCTTTTTAAATTCAACACTGTTTGCTTTAAAGAAAAAGGGATTTATTATTTAAAAAAATTACTATATTAAACGGTAATCAAATTACCATAGTGATGGCCATTAGTTGAAGTGAGTAGCAATTTGCAACTTGAATGACGTAGATTGGATTACTGTCTACTCAGAAATCACATTTTTTTAAACAACCTATTACTACATAGATTGATTCATAAAATTCTTTACATGTCGTAATGCAACTAGTCGCAAACTTCAACCAGTTTTTTGCGACCAGTAAACTGTACATCTGGCCCTATATTACACAAAGGGACACAATGAGAGTGAAAAGACACATGCTTGTAATAGGCATAGTCAGTAATGGGTGGTGCCAGCAGCAAACTTTCAATATATTTTTTGGACCCTGACACTTATTAATTTATAAATTAAGCACTGTAATTTGGAAACATAAATCAGAGTAATTGTCTGCTGGAAGGAGATCAGAATATTTGCATACCACCAGAAAAAGCATTGCAACAAGGAATAGTATTACGTGAACTCTCTTGCAAATTATTTTTGACCTACCAATTACTTGTGATTTTTGTTAGAAGATACATCTCAGCATGCAGTCTGGAACATGCTAAATTGATCTTAATTAACACCTTTGAATTGAACTCTTGAAATAGGGAAGAAATCACTGGCTTAGAAACATGAGTTTTACACTCTTGTAGTAAGTCCCTACCTCCGCTATTTTGTAAGGAAGGACATTGCAGGACCAGTTGCTGGACCTGTGTAGTGCTGCACAATAGTGTAAGTTATGAAAGAAAGTGCAGTTTGTGAATCCCAAAAAGTAGTAAACTTACTCAAAAGTGTATGTTACCTCTGTGAATCAGGGCCTGTGTGGTTTTCCTTGTTTTGTAGGATATTTAAAAAACCTGGCATAATTCCAGTCTTCCTAAGCCTACGTTTGGAAGCTCTTATATTGAGGAATAAGACCAATGTCTGTGGTCTTTTTACAAGATTGTGTAACTCAGAGGAGTCTGTTGGTCCTATGTTCTACCATATAATTCATGGATCGGTAAATTGTGATTGCAAAATACAGGATCATAATTCATATGTTCTATTAGTATGTTTTTTCCATTTTCAGATTCTTAGAATTCACAGTCCCAAATAACAATTCTATACCAGCAAATTGGAAGAAGTTACGAATTGAGAACATCAAATACTAAATGCCATACAGCATGCTTTTGATGACCTTATGAAAAGAAGTGAGTTTCCTGGACCACATTGCTGCCTTTCATTTTGAACAGCAAATATCTCAATAGAAAAGGAGAGGAATGCTGATATTTAAAAATATTTTAAAAAAAGCAATAAAAACCATGCGTTTTTAGATGTGGAACTGGAGATTTTTGTTGAAGAACGCATTTCTAAGAATACCAAACTGTTTGGAAAAACTTCATTATCAGTGCCTGAGTCTACCAAAAAAAATTGACTGGGCATACGAGAACTCATCAATGCTGTTGATGTCATCAAATGCAATATTGATGCAATACATAAGCACTGGTGTGGAATACGATCTTGTACCAAAGAGAGGTTGGCACAACATTTTCTGAGGCTGGTCGTAGTGGTCGTGGCTCTTTATCTGTCTCCCCGTGAATTCGATGAAGTAAATAATTGGAAGCACCATTGCATCAGAAGCTGTGCCAGGAGTTCCAGGAGTTACACACATCAATACTTATAATATTCCTCTTTGAAGTCTGTGAAAGAAAACAGATTGTTATTATAATCAATGTACATATATAGTTGTCTTTTAATCTTCTTAAAATTTGTTACTATTTACTAACATAATTACATTGTTACTATATAACTATATTTCTTTACTAAGATTTTAAAAATCAGGTTAAAGAAATGCATCGCATTTTTGGTGTTTTTGTTTTTGGTAAACATCAAGGCTTTAAAGGATACATAGCTTTAAGAAACAAGTACTAAAATGTAAACCGACTATTAAAAAAATAATTATGTAAGGCACATATTCTTTTTTCTACAGAAATAACTATGGAACAAGTATGTTGTGAAAATGAAGGTGGTTTTGGTGAACCTGCTGCTGTTTCAGAAATGTGATAAAGATATGATGCTCACACTTTAATAGCAAGTTTAGGTAAGGAACAACCTTCAAGCTCAAGGTCTAAAAGGCATTGAACTAAATATACTTTTAGACATTCACCTAACTATTCTCTTTCAAGCACATGCCAAATAGACTGGATGTAAGACACGTGTGAAACATAATACCTAGGATAAATGTCACAGATTTTATAGGCCGAATTAAACTCTTCTTGACGATTTCCAAATATAACAAAGTCTATGTTGCAGCCACAGAAACAACAGTTAAGGGCAAAACGGTCTTTTGGGCAAGTAGTGAGGGGGTTAGGAAATGCATGACATCAGGTTTTCATTAGTTTTTTGATTTACATGAGGCAACATGTACTGAAATCAATGCCTCAAAAGAGACAGTAGGCAGCCTAAGAGGATTAATAAATGTTGATAGAGTTGATGTACAATTTTGTCATAGATATTTTAGCAATAGATTGCAAAGATTTGGGAGATTTGTAGATCACCTTGCTACTGCTCTGAATCTGCTAAATGGCTCGAAAACATTAAGGTGGTCATTATGAACATGGCGGTAAACGCCGCCTCGCCAGCGGTGGAGGTAACTAACGCCAACAAGCTGGCGGTCCGGCCGGCCAAATAATGAAGCACATGACAAACAAGTAGCGGTCCATTCACACCCCGCCATCATTGTAGTGCCGACGAGGACAGAGGAGTCTGCTCAAAGGCTGCTGGAAAGGGAATACCAGACCAACAAATAATGAAGCACGAAACCGCCATCAGTTCCGGGGCGGGGTGGCGGAAAAGAACAAAATAAAAGGAAACACTCACCGGAGGCACACACAACAAGCCGGCGCAGACATGGAGAGAGAATTGGAAATAATGCCAGGGTACCTCCTTGCCATATACCTCCACGACCATGACAGCTGACAAAGACAACAACGGTAAGTACTACACCGGAGGCACACACTCCCACCCAGGTCACACACCTACACGCAGCACCTACAACAATAGTCATGACTGTGCCCCTGCCTAGTGGCCACTACCCCAATATACAACACATTACTCACAGGAAACACGGACCTGTTAAACTGTGTGGAATACACACATGCGAGACCAGGCCCAACGAATGCACTCACCAGTCAATGAGCCCACAAACCATCCAAGATTACAGAAAGGGGACCCCCCCATGGGCCTATTGGGACCACCCAAACATGACCTCACACCATCCCCAGGTCTTTGAGGGGTCAGGACTCCAGGAACACACCTGCCACAGGTCCTCCCACAGCTTCCTGCGGTGGGTGCTCCGCCAGTTGTAGAGCCCCAGGGTCCACATTTCCTTGGCAATGGCTTGCCACAGTCCCCTCTTCTGATGGGCGCTGACCTGCACGGGACACACAGAGCAGAAAAGCAGACGTTAGTATGTGTGCTCCTAATACAGATGACAATTCTTCCTCTATGGAACGGACATTTTAGAAAGCCATATTATCAACACACATACTGTACATGCCAGACAGTCTATGGCTAGGCAGTCACAAATCGAACACACATGCATACAGGTATCTGCCACAATCACACACATCCAAGGATGACAACTGCCAACTCACCTGCTCCTCTGGTCGCCCATACAACTTGGCATACAGGGGTAGGATCCCATTCACCAGCTTCTCCAGTTCCTCTGTGGTGAAGGCCGGGGCCTGTTCCCCTGTGACTCGTGCCATGTCAGGGACCAGAGTCAGGCACAGCAACACATGCAGTGGAGTACTGCCCTGCACGGGAATCAGGAGTCAAGTGTCAAGGGTCTGGCGACATGGCGTACGTTTCACGGCAGCGTGCACCTTCACCGCCAGCGGCGATTATTATAGGCCCAGGTTCCCCATTGATAACCATGTAATCCAATGATTGGGTGCACGGCGGTGAACACCGCCTTCCGCCATGACGACTGCCACCAGCGGAATGATGTCACTTCCACTCCCTCAGACCTGGATGGCAGGAGGCTGCCATCTTGCTACCACCACGTTATCATGGCCTGGCCAGGGGCCCCATTCAGGGCCTCCTAGTCTCCGACCTTAGTCACTTGCTGACATGAGTTTCTGATCCTCACATGCACCCATCTTTGTAAATGTGTCCACACTGGTATGCCATCACAAAAGAGTTGACTTTGCACACATTTGCCTTACGGTGTACTTATTACTTAGCGTCTGTGTGTGTACCCTATGTGTCACACATTATTTGATACAGTAACATTGTGTGTTACAGGTGTATGTGTGCCCTTCATATGTGTTCTTTCATTCCCCATAGGTACAAACCCATGTGGCAAGGGAAGGCCCCGTCTGTGTACAGACCTCTGGTTGATTTGGAAACCATGGATGAAAGTCACATCATTGTCACCTACAGACTCAATCGTGCTACAATCCATGACCTCTGTGCTTTACTGGATCCTGCACTGAGACCGGGTAAGCGGAATCAGCATGCCATCGCTACTGAAGTGCAAGTGATATCTGTACTCGATTTTTTGGCTACGGGCTCATTTCAGGTGACAGTGGGCATGGGTGTAGGGGTCTCACAGCCAATGTTTAGCCTCATCTTGTCAAAATTCCTGGATGCATTCGTCCAACACCTGCAGACATATGTCCAGTTCCCCTAAAGGGCTGAATTTCCTGCCATCAATTCCGGATTTTATGCCTTTGCTAACATCCCACATGCGATAGGTGCCATTGATGGAACCCACATAGCTTTCATACCCCCAAGAGTGAATGAACATATGTACAGGAATCGAAAGAACTTCCACTCCATGAATATACAATTGGTGTGTACTGCTGACCAGTACATATCACATGTAAATGCCAGGTTCCCAGGGTCAGTCCATGATTCCTTTGTCCTGAGAAACAGCAGTGTACCACACTTGATGGGACAACTACAAGGGGACAGAGGATGGCTCATAGGTGAGTGTGTATGACAATGGTTCTGTACATAGGTGACGGCCAGCCAATATGCATGTGCAGTCAGTTCGCACTATAGGTCTCCTGAAGGCTAGGTTTAGTTGCCTCCATCTCTCTGCTATGTCCCTGACAAGATGTGTGAGATAGTGGTGGCCTGCTGCATGCTGCACAACATGGCTGTGAGGAAAAGCTATCCCCCTTCTAGAAGAGGAGGGTGTTGTCCAACCCGTCCAGCAACCTCAGAGAGGGGATGAGAGTGATGGTGAGGAAGAAGAGGGGGAAGTCTTAACTCCAGGACCAGCTGATCTGCCTATACCCTAAGGTATTGTTCAATGATGCTGTTGTCTTCACTGTATAGTTTCAGTCTCCCTCATGTAATTGGTAATGTGGTGTCTATAGTCATTTACACTGTTAACTGAGTACTGAAGTAGCATGTGCAGGGAACCTAATATTGTGTACATTGTAACTTACTTGAGACACTACAGTGCGTGGGATCCCCTCCTGCAATAAAGGTATGAATATGTAATTGACTAGTGAATGCATACACACTCACAATTTTAACTCATAATGATGAGGGACATATGATTTTAGTTCATATGTGTTTTTATTAAGTGGCACAAATTTTGTATATCGCTGTACAGTGATAGGGAGTGGGCTCGTGGTGCATATCCATACTCTGGTGCATGTGCTCAGCTGTTGGTGCCACAGAGTTTTGGTCCATGTGTCCATTGGTAGATGGTGTGTTAGTAGTGGCAGGTCAACAAGGTAGCATAGTGGAACACAAATGTGACAGTTCAGGGCAGCGTCACTTGTTAGCGGGGGCCTTGGACTTGGCTGGTGTTCCAGTGCCATGTCTGGGTCTGAGGGCACATTTGAGTGACTGGAGCTGGGCTGCAGGGCTAGGGGTGCTGGTCTCCTGTGTGTCCTATGGCAGTGCCACCAGTCCAGTAGCTGCTGCAGATGTAGATGGCAGGACAGAGTCCTGGCTAGTGGTAGGGGCTTGCAGGTGGGTGGAGGTCTCAGGCTGGCTAGGGTAGTGGTGCTGCAGAACCCCTGCAATGCTGCCAATGGTGACATGGAGCTATTTCCATTGATCCATGGCCTCTTGGTGGTGTGCTATCTGCAGCCTTTGATTCTGCTGCAGGGTGGCCAGGATCTGGCCCATCCTGTCCTGGGTATGGTGGTATGCTCCCAGGACCTCAGAAATAACCTCTGGGCTGCAGCATCCATCCTTTGGCTTCCCCCCTGGGCCACTGATGCTCTCCCACTGGCCCTTGCTCCCTGTGCCTGTGTCCCTTGCACAGATTTGGCAGTCCCAATTGCACTGGGGCCTTCATCATCATGCCTGTTGGTGGGTGGAGACTCTCGCCTCTGTACATGTGGGCCTGCAAGTCTGTGCCTAGGAGACACTGGTGTGGGGTCTTTTGGACAGAGCTGATGTTGGTGGCTGGGTGGTAGGTCTGTCAGTGGTAATCCTGGGTGGGGCTGCTGGAGGGTGACAGTCCAGGACTGTGTGATGGCAGTTTCTATACATCCCTCTCCAGTCTCCTGACTGGGGCCTCTGTCTCCGTGTGAGGCGTTGGCACTCCTTGGCCTTTCGATCTGGGTGGTGGTGCCTGTGGGGGGAACGGACATGTATGTATCATGTACTATATAGGAAATTTATGCACAGCTCTGCCCTATTTTGTGATTTTTTTTCTCCTGTCGTGGCATGCAGGGTCCTTTTGTGTACTTATCTTTGCATTTTCTGTGGGGGGTGGAGGTGCATTGTGGGTGCTGTAGTGCCACTGTGAATCCTTGCAGGGGTAGGTGACTGTGCACAGGGGGCAGGATGGGGGCCTGTTTGTGGGATTGTGGGCATGCAGGGTAACTGATGTGGGTGTTGTGGCATGGGTGGGGATGGGGTCCTGGTGGTAGTGAGAGGGGTGGGGTGCTGCATGCATTATAGGTGTGGTGGCTGTTAAGGTATTGTATTTGACTTACCTGAGCCCAGTCCTCCAGTGAGTCCAGTGAGGCCCTCCGGGTGCAGGATTGCTAGTACCTTCTCCTCCCAGTCAGTGTAGTCGGGGATGCAGATGGGGTCCTCCAACAGTCTTCTGTATGGCGATGTTGTGCCTGGATGCCATTGACCTTACCTTCCCACGCAGGTCGTTCCATCTCTTCCGGATGTCGTCCCTTGTGCGTGGATGGTTTCCCACTGCGTTCATCTTGTTGACAATCGTCTGCCATAGCTCCATCTTCCTGGCGAGGGGTGTGTGCTGCACCTGTGCCCAGAATAGTTGTGGCTCGACCTTGAGTATTTTGTCCATCATGGTCCTTAGCTCTCTACCTGTGAAGCAGATTGTGGGTGTATCGGTGAGGGTTCTGTTGTGTGGTTATGTGTGTGGCTTATGAGGGTGTTTGGGGTTTGTGTGTGTTTTGGTGGTGTATTTGTGCGTGTGAATTTTGTTATGTAGTGTTCAGTGTGTGTGTTATGTTGTCAGTCTCATTCATGCTATTGGCATTGCAAAGGATTGTGGGGTGTGTATGTGAGTGTTTTATAGTGTTGTGGATGTGTGTCAGGTGTGTGGGTTTCTAAGTTGCCAATGTGTGCATTTGTTGTTGTTGTGTCCCATTGCTGGTCGTGGCAGTCCGTACCGCCAATGGTCATTCGGCATCCACTACCTGCCACGCTGATTTGTATATCATTATTTGGTGGGCGGAGGATTTGTCTGCATGGTGGTGGTGGGGTGGGGTGTGCTGCCTTTCTGCCATCGTAGGCCTTGACAGTGGGTGGAGGTTGCAGGATTTTTGGAGGTTTGTCTTTTTGGCATCATAATTCGGCAGTGTCCAGTCTTCTGCCACTAGAAGTCTTCTGTTCACCGTCGCCACGGCGGTTGGCGGTGATTGCCGCCAGGTTCATATCGAGGGTCTAAATGTTATCAAAGAAATAAAAACTATAGCCCCTTTTAAGCGTTTCTGCCCACCAAACTCGTACCACCATCAGGCCACCCATGTGGCGTGAACACCGGTGGCCCTATTAGGAGTTCACTGCAGGGCCGGCGGACAGAAACAGGGCCTCAACATTGACGCCGGCTTGTAATTGAGCCAGCTCCAATGTGGTGGTGCGACGGGTGCAGCAGCACCCATCGCACTCTCCACTGCCCGTAATTCAGGCAGTGGAAAGAGCGACGGGGCTGTCCATGAGGGCCACTGCACTGCCCATGCCAAGTGCATGGGCAGTGCAGGGGCCTAATGGGGCCCCCGGCACCCTCTTTCAGCCATCCTTTGCAAAACAGTTTGTCTGTAAGAGCAGGGTAGTTTAAGGTGGAAATCTTAGGTGTGCAGGGCACTTCTGCTCACGCATCTAAAAATTAGTGATTGTAATGCAAGGCAGAAAAGAGCACTTGCTTCTTTCTATATGTGTGTTTATTGTTTAGGCAAATTTCAAACAGAAAGTGTGCCTCTATTTGGATTTTTTTCCTACAAATGTATTGTAGGACACATTTCTTGTGTGACCTGTGAATGAACAAAAGAAATATTGTTTACAATTTATGAGATTGCCCTTGGTGGAGTTTGAAATCAGAGCATTAAACATTAAAATGCTTATTTTAAAAGCAATTGTTGGTGATTTGTGTTCAGAGTCTCCTTCCTAAAATTACTCTGTTTGCCGCTGGATACAGGTTTAGCTGACAAGCGGGTAGTACATCCTCATCAACACTATTATCAGAATTTTCTTCGACAAGAAGAGCATTTCTAATTGTTATATTATGTAACATAGCACAACTTGACACTATTTTGCAACATATTTCTGATGCTCATTGCAATACTCCCCCCATTTTATGTAAATATCAGAAATGCCCTTTCAGCAGCCCAAATGTATGTTAAATCACAGATCTTTTTTGTCTGTGTGCCATATTATGTATTTTCTCCCTTGCTGAGTGTGGATTTATGTATGGTGTCATTATCCATGATCGAATGGCATTTGCACCCACACCTAAAATAATAAAATGTTGGTAAATCAGCATAGAAAATTCAATAACAGAAATGCATACCATACTGATATATTGCATACCCCCAAAATCTCTAAGCTGTCCTGTGTCCAACCAGCTTTAAAGAAAACAGTGTCAGAACATATAACAATTATGGGTGCTGTCTGGATAGCGTGCAACAAGGCCTTTAGAGACACACTCACTATTACAAACCACCTGTACATTGAAGTGGTGGTAATATGTCCTATTTCTGTACAGGAAGTCTGTTCTAGACAGTGGTTAAATTGTGATGTGCATACCATCAATACATCCAACTACCTGGGGAAACTGACAACTTATGGATTTTGGCCAAACATATTTTAGGGGCCCATGTTCGGAAAAGCTTTAAATGCATGATCCAGTTTTAGCTCTTTCATTGCCTCTTTGGACAGATCACTGACAGTGCACAGACACATTCATCCAATTCTAGATGTGGTTACATCAAGTATTCCGGGAAAGTGATGTGTGTTTTCAATATTGTAACAAAGCAGCAGCAGCTCACTCAATCAACCAATCAATCAATCAGGATTTATAGAGGGCAGCTAATCATCCAATAGAGTATCCAGGTGCTTGCAGGTCCCAGAGGCTTATTCGAACAGCCAGGCCTTGAGGGCCATTCGGAATTCCAGAAGTGAAGTGATGGTCTGAAGGTACGTGGGGAGGCTGTTCCAGATTTTTGCTGTGCAAAGAAGCCTCCTCCACTTCTGCTTCGGTAGATGAGGGGAGTATGGGCAAGTGAAAGGGAGGCAGAGCATAGTCTTCTCAACAGTTGGTGGAAGTTCAGGCAGTGGTTAACGTACATAGGTCCTTGGTTGTGTAAAGCCTTGTGTGCATGGGTCAGCAGCTTGAATGGAATCTCTTTTGTACAGGGAGCCAGTGGAGTTGCCAGAGGTGGGGTGTGATGTGGGTACATCAGGGAAGGCCAAGGACGAGTCTAGCATTCGGTGTTCTGTATGTCTGAAGTCTCTGTAGGAGGTGTGCAACAATTCCTTCATAGAGGGTGCTGCCATAGTCCAGTAGGCTGGTGATGAGGGGATGTGTCACGGTGCAACTTGTGTGTAGAAGTAGCCATTTGAAGATCTTACATAGCATGCACAAAGTGAGGAAGCAGGAGGCGGAGATGGCGTTAATTTGTGATTTCATGGTGCGCTTGTTGTCAATGATGATTCCGAGGTTTCTGGCATTGTCGGAGGGAGTGGGTGCTGGTCCTAGGTCTGATGGCTTCATTCCATGTGTTGCTGCTATTGTCAAATATCAGTACTTCCATCTTATTGGTGCTTAGCTGCAGGCAGTTGTTCTACAGCCAGTCAGCAATGCTTGTCATGCATGTGTGGAAGTTGGGGCTGGTGGTGGAGGGATCATCAGTGAGTGAGAAGATGAGTTTGGGGTCATCTGTGTAGGAAATTATTTTGAGAATGTGGGATCTGACCATGTTGGCCAGCTGGGTCATATATGCTTTGAAGAGAATGGGGCTGAGGGATTAGCCCGGGGGGGGACACCACAGGTGATCTCCTTGGGTTCAGAGGTGAAAAGTGGGAGGTGGATCCTCTGGGTTCTTCCGGTGAGGAAGGACGTGATCCATCTGAGCACATCCCTTTGGATGCCGATGTAGTGGAGTCTTTCGATCAGCATGTGGTGGGATGCGATGTTGAAGGCTGCAGAGAGGCTGAGGAAGATCAAAGCTACTTTTTCTTCTTGGTTGAGGAGGGTTCGTATGTTGTCGGTGGCTGTGATTATGGGAGTTTTAGTGCTGTGATTGCTGTGGAAGCTGGATTGGGAGACTTAAGTAGCTGGTACTGCTCCAGATATGTCATGAGTTCCTTGTTGATGTTTTTTTTCCAGTACCTTCACTGGGAATAGGAGCAGGGAGGTTTGCAGGTTGTTTTTGAGTTCGCTGGCATTGGCTGAGGGTTTTTTGAGTAGCGGTCTGACTTCAGCGTGTTTCCTGATGTCAGGAAATGTTGTGGTGGTGATAGAGGTGTTGAGCAGGGTGATGAGTTTCAGGACAATCTTTTGGTTTCCAAGGTTGAAGATGGGGTGTGGGCACAGTTCTGTGGGAGCTCCCGGGTAGATGGAATTCATGGTGGAGGTGATGTCCTGGGTGGAGAGGATGTTCCAGGTGGTCAGTGTGTGGTTCGTGTCATTTATGGTGGTAGCATCTCTATTGAAGAAGTTGTAGGTATGGGTTGAGGTTTGAGGTTTCTGTATATGGTTGCAATCTTGTCATGGAAGAAGTAGGTGAGGTTGTTGCACAGCTCCTGTGAGAGTGTGATATTGTTTTCACTGGCAGCTGGGTTGGTGAGTTCCTTAACCATGTTGAAAAGTTCCTTGGTGTTGTTGGTACTGGTTTCGATGAGTGTGGCAAGGGCTGCCTTTGTTGCCCCCAGCAGGTCGTGGTAAAAGTTGAGGGAGGTCTTGAAGGCTGCTCTGTTGAAGGCAACCCTGCTGGTGCACCATCTCCTTTCCAGCTGTTTGATGCCTCGTTTCACTGTTCTGAGTTCTTGGGTCAACCAGCTGGCTTTTTTGGAGGATTTGTGAATGTTTTTACTCTTGATGGGTTCAATGCTGTTGGCACAATTAGTGATCCAGGCTTTGAAGTTTTTCACTTTCTGTTTGAGGTTGGTGGTGGTAGTGGGGTTGGAGGTGATGAAGGCATCTGCCCAGCTGGTCTCTGAGATTTGGTTCCACTTCTAGTGGGGTGCACTGGCCACCTTGGCGGTTGGCGTTGCTGAAGTGGATAATGGAGTGATCGGTCCATGTTCTTCTGTGAATTAGCTGTATTTGATGCAGTTGCTAGAGGTGACAATAGGGTCCAGCATGTGACCTGCGGTGTGTGTAGGGTTGTGGACGATGTGCTGTCATCCAAGGTGTCCCATACTGTTGAGGAGGTGTGCAATGTTGCTGTTGTTGGGGTCTTCAATGTGGAAATTTAGGTTGCCGAGGAAGATGTGCTCTTGGAGTCTAAGGCCAGGATGCAATGAAGTCGGTATGCGAAGGTGCCTCTCATGGTTGTTTTATCATCTGTATGGATATTAGTTACAGTAATATTACTGCAAACAATCTCTGTGACATCCTCTTATTTCTCATATGTGAGGTCCTGTTTTGATCTATAAGAAACATTTTATGGATGTTGCATGAAACATAACCACAACTCCCACATTAAAAATAAATTAAAGGAAAACAGCATTTAACACAATCTGTTCAAGAATGATTCAAGGTCATAAGGGCAAGGTTCTCTGCAGAACACAGCTGGCTCTGCCAGGGCGGCATTTAAAAGAGTGGGGCCCTGGGCCTGTGCTCACTTTGCCAATGGCTTAAAACGTCTCAGGAAAATGTACAATATGAAAAAACTAACCTTGGCCTCTTGAAGCTCCGTGGTGTAGTTTAAGATACTACATAAGTATTATTATTGTACAACCTTGATTCAATACAATTCTGAAATACCCTACAGAGTGCACTCTGAAATATTCCTCCTCCCTCTGCCGTAATAGCCTGATATCTCCCTGATGGCAAAAGTTGTAAACAGCACAAGACCCGAATATGGTTTGGAATCGTCTGGCTTCATTATGTGCCTATTTGTAGTAAAGGATGCAGTTCATCTATCAGGCCTACAATGGTATTACTACCGAGCCTGTGTTTGATGTAAATGCCTTCCTGTTTGGTTAAAGATTGTACTCTGACCCTATAAATCCTCTCTTGCTTCCTTATTCTCCTCTGTCCTTCAGCCAATTTCTTTTGGCATCCCACAGCATACAATACAGACATTGTAAAAGAAACTGAGGAAAAGAATTCTAGGCACATTTTTTATACATTGCACTTGGTTTCTATCTTCATTCACTTAATGGTAATTTGTGAATTCAAAAAGTCCATTATGAAGAACTTTTCGCTAATTAAGATTGTTTAGTACACAGGAATAGCAAATTGCTTTAAGTGACTTGTGAACTGAGAAACGTTAAATGATACAGTCACAATATAACTAATCAAGCATAATTCAATTATTTATGCAATTTTAAGAAATCCTTAAAGGTTTGTATTTAAACTACTGAGGCACCATTTTAGCAGTTGCAACAAGTTTGCGTCTGGTCTGTGGTTCACTGTTGTTTTAACGCAAAATCCTATGTCCTTTAAACAAGTGACAGAGGTTGTTTTATAGCATACAACACATGGCCTTTCCTCAAAATGGTATAATGCTTGGTATCTTGCTCTTTTGAATGAAATGGATAGTAAGTTGCTGATAAACTGAGTAAATGGGGGATCAGTAGTGAGAAAATATAAAAGAAACATAGTAATATGGAGCTAATTATAACTTGCATACATCTTTTCTGAGAAGTTTAATTGAATTAATTTAAAAAATGACCGAAGTATAGAATGTGTGGTCCCTGTAACAAACCACGGCCCTAGACATCTGGGGCCAGATGTACGAAATTGCAAGTTTGCAATTTCCTAATAGCGAATTTTAGAGATTCACTATTAAGAAATCACAAACTGCAAAAGTGTATTTAACAGAGTTAGCAATTCTCAATGGGTCACAAATGGACCTGCCTCATCAATATTCATGAGGCAGGTCGCAATATGCAATCCAT
Organism: Pleurodeles waltl; assembly: GCF_031143425.1. Classification (NCBI taxonomy): domain Eukaryota; kingdom Metazoa; phylum Chordata; class Amphibia; order Caudata; family Salamandridae; genus Pleurodeles; species Pleurodeles waltl. Next base: position 1,076,586,342 of record NC_090448.1, on the reverse strand, counting down.
TGTGAATGACTACAATCACAGGGGTGGTGGCCTGCTGGGGTCAGCAGAACATCATGTCTGTGATTGATTTGTAAACAAAGCATTTTGTTTTGGTAATGTGGCCAGTTTTCCTTAAAGCAAAACATGATGCATCACAAAAATAAAAATAAAACGTTTTCTTTTCATTTATTAAGAGTAGGCAATGGCCTGTGGGACCACAGCCTGCTCTTAAAAAATGTTTGCACCCCAATTCGCAAAGGGCCAAGGGTCCCTTGGGGACCCATTCCCGTTTGGGAATGGATTGAAGTTTGTAGCAACTGCAAATGTTTTGTGACTGCATTCTGGTTGCAAAACATTCCTACATACCAGTGATACTTGCTATTATGAAGGGGCACCCTTGGCACACCCCTTCCTAATAGCGAGTCGCAAGCTGGAAATAGGTTACAGACTCGCAAACTAGGTTGGTACATGCCAAAACGCATTTTACCGGTTGCAAACGGCCCACTGGGCTATTTGCAACTGGTAAAAGGCTTCGCACATCTGGTGCAACCAAATTCTGGCTGTAAAACATTAATACTTTACAGACTCCTTGAAGGACGTGGTAGCCCATTTGCAAATGGGAAGGGATCCTGATGGGACCCTTCCCCCCTCTCCCTGCTAATGAATTAACAAGAGTTAAAAAGAAGTTGAAAGTCTGCTATGTGATCTGTCTTTCGCGCTTTCTGATGGGCCTGGCAGCAGGCATCCTGACCTACCAGCTCAACTGCAATACGTTATTGGAGATGAATAGCTACATCATTTTTATGACAGGTGACCAGTGACCTCAGTACTCAACTTAAATAAGGCAATTACAGGCACGTTTCTAGACTTTTCTCAGGTATCCAGGCACTATAAATCCATTATAACCACTTTATTATATTTCATTTGAAGCCACTTGACGTCGAAGTGAAACAAGTTCTAATGTGCTATGTAGGGAACATGCAAGCTATTACATTGAAATAAATGGACGACATTCGATATTGTGCTAATGAAATAAAATAGCTGCACATGAACAATCCTGTAATTAAACGTAGCAAGAAAGGAGCGGATACAATTCGAAGAACGTTTGACCAATCACACTGTCAATGGGAACTCGGCGTCCAAAATAAATAAAGGTTACTGCAATATGTGTTATGAGCCATCCCACAATTTAGTTTCCTAGTGGAGGATGCGCCTTGTTATTGATTATATGTTCCCGAAACTAAAGGATACTTTAGAATTCCTTTGAGCCCTTGGTCTTGTCTACATAATTCTTAAATGAACCATGATTGAAAGTGAAATGATTAATACTTGAGAGTCGAAGAAACACAAGTCTCCCAGACCCTGTGTCCGTCTACCAAGCGTGATATTAACATTCTGATAAAGCAAGTGAAATCTGTCCTTCTAAACGAACAAATTGTACTTTCGAATATATTTGCCCGTGTAAATAACAGGGCTCTGACTCAACTGGCATGCTTTAATGGAAGGTCATGCGGATGCATACTTAAATGGTCATTAGAACATGCAAATGTTGGGAAGGCCTGTGAAAGTAGCTTCAACGGCCTTTAATTGATCCCAGAGCCGTGGAGCCTGCACAATTGCACATTAGCTTCTCTGCAGTAATAGAATGGCAATGGCGTGCTCAGTTCTCGCTGCTGTAAGAATGGCAGACAGGGCTACTTTTGATGGTGTCGCATAAGACTCACTATTGAGAGCATTGAGTATATCATTTGAACTAAATAAAGGGCATAGTAAATCTGCTGTTCAAATTTAACCTGCTAATATTGTGTTTGTTGGTCATTTGTCTCTTTTGTGCTCATTATAGTCATTTTGGGGTTAATTTAGTCGGTGGATAAGGGAGGCTGTAGCCTCAATAGCTCAAAGTTTTGCTACCCACCATCAAACTGCCCATTTCAAGGCTGTGACAAAGAAAGCGTTAGATAGCACCAGGCAAATCGCATTTTCCCTGTCTCCACCAGTTTCCTGCCAAAGCCCGGAAATATGTTAGGACTGGGTGGTCGCAATTCTGGAATTCTGATCAAGTTGAAAGCATGTGATGAGCTCCACCCTCTTGTAACTGGTAGAAAAATGGTCTACCTATTCTTGGGGCTCATGACCTCCCAGTGGATTTACCCTTCCAGTCTGTCACACATGCACAACAGGCCAGAAGTGTGGCAGACAGCTCCTTTCACCCAAGGACTATCTTGGCAGGAGTGTTTATGCATCCCTTGGCAAAAATTGAAATCCCAGAGATTTCTTTTCACAACACCACATGAAAGTGCAGTCCAAAACAGCAATCACACTCGTACCACTTGTAGCAGGCCTTTATGTGCTGTTGGCAAATTAATCCCTGGGGATTCCTCAGTGAAATGGTGCCTCCATCAGGAGTGATTTTGTTTGAATTCCCGCAGTGCCTCCGTGAATACAGGCATATGGGCATGGCCGTAGAGTGTGTTACACCCACCATCCTCCAGCTATTGCCCAGTAGCAGAGAGGTAAACTTGTTTTAGACCTGGGAAAAGGTGATGCATCCCCCAGGTCTTAATGAGGCCCTAAGAAACTGATTCACAAACCATTTTCACATAGATTCATAAAAATTAAAGATCTCGGTTGGTAGAACAAACTTTTGGTGACATTTACACCCACAGATGGACCTGAATTCCGTGGAACATCCTCTGAGGGATTCTCCTCGGCTGAAAGTTTAAGGACAAGGGTGGACATATGGCACTTTCAAGGGATTATTCAGATGTGATCTCGGTCGTTTCTTCGCAAAACATCCTGAAAATCTTTTCACACCTAAATGTAACTTACTTTCCTACAAAAAACTCGCAAATATGATGTAATTTCATGTAGAATCAAAATTACAAGATAGGGTATTCATTGATGAGTAGTGAGAGAGCGTAGCTTATATAATCAATATTAACATGAATTGTTTATGAACTAATGTGTAATAATGCTGCATAGAAAGTGTATTAATGTATTTTGCTAAAACGTGCGCTTGAAATGTGCCCATGGGGAGTGGCCACCAACATATACGAGGATTAATGAAACTGACTAATAATGTTGAAATGTTATATTATGATATGACTTTACACTAATAATAATAGGTATATGTGAAGGCTTTGCTAATAAATCATTAGGCTTTAGTTAGCATGAGTCGAGGCCTAGCTGCCTGACTCTCATATTAAATGTATTTTTCCAACGTACAGTGTGCTGACTTGCTGAAGGACATGAACTCTTGTTTTTCTCCAAACTAGAAGCCGAATGTAACTGTAGTAGATCCGTTCCCATGAAATTCGACTTGCTTGTAGAAACATTTTAGCTGAATGCAACACTGTAGACCAATAGCAGGTACAAGGTCGCCTGAACCGGTACAGACAATGGAGCCACTGATCGAAGATGTGCAAAGGACCACAAGACTATGAAATCATATCGGACATTCCACCCGCTAAAGACGTCAATCATAAGGACCAATAAAATACGTGAGAACTGTTATGGGGTGATAAATTTGATGAGCTAATGTAAAGACAATTGGTTAAAGATAGTGGGGTGCAACCCCTTGTCCAACCAAATTTTAGGGGAATGTACAACGAAAAGGGCATAAAAACCCTTGACAGCAGGAAGTAAATGAGAACTAGGAACTAGGGAGAACAGGAGGGATAGGAGAGAGTTAGGGGAGATGCTGATGCGATTTGCTATGACCCAGACACTTTGTTACTCTGCATAGAGACTTTGCTGTTTGGTTCTTAAAACCACTCTTGCCTTATAAAGTGCCCGGTTACACGTTACCTCCTTATGAGGGAAGTGCCCCTTTTACCCGATTGCTGAATTCCTGATGGCGAATCAACTGATGTCCTGAGGACGGAGACCGAACCTGAGTGCTGACCAAAATACAGAGGGTAACTATATGACAATTAAATTGTGATTGTCTGTTTGCTTTCTTTTCTAGGTACCAACTGCTTCTTTTTTACAAGAGACTATAGTTAGATGTTTTCCCAATTGGTCTTGCTAAATTGTTTTGCATGAAGCCCAACATACCAAATGCTAATTCGAGGTTAGTTGAGAGGGGATCATAAAACTGATGCAATGAGACAAATGACTAAATCTATGCTTTGCTGCATAACTTCATGATGATACTCTGCTAAAATAACCTATGCTGACACCGTGTTATATTCTAATGTTTGTGATTCTTGCTTTGATGAAATCTTATCAGAGTTGCCATATTGTGACCATGCTAATAAGTTTCTTGGTTATGAGACTAATAAAGTTGCTAGTAGAATTGTAATCAATAGGGAATAAACTTCAAAAAATCATATTAAACTGGTGTGGTAATTCATGACTGAAAGGTCATGGTGGTCTTTCGAGTTTATTAAATGACTTTGAATAATTTGAATTGTCGTATTACTGTGAACTTTGATGACATTATTGACATATTGATTGACATGTTGATTAGCTATCTCGTCCTAAGGTGTTTTCAATCAGGGTCAAAAGATTAATTGACCTAAAACAAGTCTCAAAGTTGTGATGGTTTCTGGCATGGTGTAAATCTGGCTGCTTTTGGGCAGGACAAGGTAATCTACGTCTGAGGGTGATAAGGGGGTCACAAATGCTGTTAGATGAGTTGAGAAGGAGAGAATTTTCAATTAGTCCAAAACAATGGGCCAGCTCTGCGCTGCAAAAGAGAACAAGTAACCTAGGAAAGACTTTTGGCCTCAATGGTCTCGGTCGACGTAGTGTAGTTGTCCTATCTATGTACAGCGAAACAATGGTCCAGATCTTGATAAGCACTTGCACACACATCTCCATGCCAATTTAAGCATTTTATTGGACAAGTATGCACTTTCATTTTTTTGTCCTGGTTCATTGTTTCTGAGAAGAAGCTGCTGGATGGCTTATAGTTTACGTCGTGAGAAGGATAAGGTTGAATAGATAATATGGTGTGGTCATAAGAGTCGCCATCATGAGTAAAAGAAAATTATAAGGCTAATATGTGCTGTATTGTGTCTACTGACTCCAAAGCAATTTAGAATACTATTCTACTAATGATCTTGGAAAATGACATTTAAATGAAAACATATTGTTATTAAACCAAATGTCCTAGCTTTTTCGTAGAGTGATTTGTACAACTGGCATTTCAACAAACATATCAAGAGTTACCTTTATTTTTATTCACGGTTTTTCAAAGCATCCATTCGAGGCTACTTATTACAAATTTTCACTTGGTATGTTACATCTCAAACTTCAGATAATGTGTGTCTCCTTTTCATTATATTTGTCCTTACATTTTTAGCATTTCCATATTTTTTGCGTACGATTTTCTTTGTATGCAAACTGGTAATATTTTTTAAACAAACGCTCCTAACTTAGTATGTGATAAAGGTGTGTTCTGCTCTCCTTAGCTAATCTCTGTATGGTGAAACGTAAACTTTGGTTGCCATAGTTGCAGCCCTTTATATCATGTCCAAATTGCCCATTATATCATGTTCAAATTGAGGAAATAGACTTTTACTGGATTCTACATCAGTTGATAATTTTTTCATCATAGTCCTGCCTATTTCCAGATGAGCAAGTCGCTCATGCGCTTTGAAGGCAGCATACAAGCATCTCCTTCAGATTTGATCTAAGTCTCTCCCCATAGTATTGATAGCGAGCATGCCCAGCTTCCTTGATGAGGGATCACACATAACTGAGTTCAGCAATACCTGACTCTTTCTACCTTCATACTGTCTGACCTGAAAATACAACATAAGCAGGCTTTTATCATAAGTTTGGTAGGTTTTCACATTTTTCATTGTGTCTGTTGGTAACCTTTTCGATATGTAATGTGCATGCAATTGCTTATTGTGTATTTGTTTAGTTGAATTTATAAAAGGCAACATTTTGATTACGGTGGAGTAATCAGAGTAATATCAGTAATTACTCTTATTGAAGCATATTTACTAAAATTACAGAATTACACCAGCTTGAGTAATTAAAAGTAATTTGGGACAAAAGTCCCACTGCAGGAGTACAAGAATTAGAAGCTAAGAGAGCGCAAGCAGCTGCTGGCTACTGCTTGTCATGTCTTGTAGCATTTAGTGGTATTTTCTTAGGGCAAGGTGGAACCTTGGGCCCAGTTTGAATGTGAGAGTGCATTTTTCAGTAAGAAAATAGCACTTAAAACTGGATTAGGCTTCTACCATAATAACAAGTGATTGTATAGTAGTTTTGAGTAATTAAACTAGAGAGAATTACAACAGTTATGCCAACCACTAGTGTTGTTTAAATATTTGATATAAAATAATATAAGAACATTATATAGATGTATTAGGTTACTGTTTAGCGTATAGTGCAGGTGTTGAAGTTATATGTTTGGCATTTTGGTAGAGATTAATAGATTAGTCATGTGTAAGCATTTGATGTTGAGCAATTTAAGTTTTTATTGGACTTGAAGGTGTTCAAGACCCAGGGATAGTTACGAAATAATAAGTTGTGGTGTTATTTTTTTGCTATGTTTGTGTGGTGCAGATTTGTAAGGTACCATCACAATTGAAATAGGGACTGTAACAAATAGTTTAGTGTACTAATATTGTTTGATGTTAGTTTAGCCTGCTGGCCAAAGGTGAAACTATAAGGCGAAACTATATTAGCAAGGGTGGCTTCCTGCTGGTCGAGATTTCATTTGTATGTGTGTGTAAGGAAATCAGAAGGTATTAAAGCCTTATTTTTGGTTGTTTTTTGTATGAATGAACAATTTTAAAACCTTTAGAGGAGGCAAAAAATTGTATTTGTTTATTTAGCTTGCCTAGAGTTGTAGAATGTTGAGAAAGAGAAAACGTTGTAAGAGGGTTCACAACTGAAGGAAGTGAGAACTACATCAGAGTATACAATGATGGGATAGGTCAGTTGATGTTCAGTAATGCACTGAAATTGGTTGATGAGTCATCAATTACTAAACTGCTATAGATTTATGAAAAAGGAATGCGACAAGATTGGAGGAAGTTATTTGCCTATACAGAATTGTAGACTAAACAACAACATTGACATTTTCAGAATGATCATAGCTCAGTTATTCTTTAATCTTTGTGATCATGAAATGTTTTAAAGTTCTTATAGATTTGATGGGAGGGGATATATGGGTCCCTGTTCAAGAGGGTGAAAAGACACCACAAGAAGTTACACAAGGTCATTATATGGTGACAAATGTAGGGTTTCAAACGTTTTGTGGCTTTGTTAATGGTACAGGATCACTGAAAATCAAAGGCCATTCAAATTCCCACAATATGATACTTTTGATTTAAAGATTATTGAGCATTTAAGGAAAGCATTATATGAAATGAAACCACCTCCTAGACCTACACAGTGTGAATCAGTGAATGCTTGAGAGAGAGCAGCTCAGGCCAAAGATAAAGAAAGGTACCAAAATAGAGCAAAGAGAGAAGTGTGAAATTATGCTGATGCTCAATGGGATGAATGAAAGCAGAGATGGAGAAAATGCATAGTTGAGAGAGCTAGAATGTTCCCAGCTATAGCAACAGAAAAGACCAAAAAGAACCATAATCAGGGAAATGGTGAGAAGGAAGCTGCAAGAAAAACTGACACTGATAGCGATTCAGGGGATGACATTTAGATTCCTTGTTACCCTCACATTCACTGCCATATGTAGCTACCACAACAAGTGCAGAGGGTGTTACAACTACTAGTGTTAGAGTGCCTACAGCCCCTGTTGATCTGAATATATCTCAGATTGACAGACCGCTTCCAGTACTTCTGATTGCAACTGCACCTGTTGAAGCATCCCCTATGGAAATAGCGCCAGGTGTTACTGCTTCTATTGTGACTGTTTCTGTACCAATGTCACAGGTTATATCAGCTCAATTATTGGAAGTATCTATTGCAACAGCACCAATAAAGTCTGTTCCAAACCCTACTGGTCCAGGTGAAGTTGGAGGAGTAGCCGGGAAAGGGTTTATTTTGACGTTGTAAAACTCACAGATCATTGCATGAACCTCACCACAAAATGTTCAATCATTAAGAAATGGGAAATTTACAAGATGTATTCTACAAAGAGAGACAGGGCCAACTGATGATGGGATGTTTTTCCCCATGGTGTGAAGAAACTCCAGAAAATAAAAGGATGGGAGATACAGAGAGATTATCTCCTAGCCAGGAAGGGGTAAATCCTCTAAATGTGCAATTACTGAAGGTGGAATTAGAGTACATTATTAGAGGATGTCTAGACATTTTGCATTTGAATCAAAGTTAGGAAAATTAATTGATACATTTGAGTAAAGAAAGCACAAGATGTGCGGCTACTACACACAACAGATTAACTGAATTGGCAAGAAAATGCAAGGTGGATCATTCTAGGAGTGTTTCTTTACAGAGAAAATTCAGGGCACAGTTAGATAATGAAGCTATTGTGACAAATGCGGTCTCCAGGCATGAGATTACACATTGCAGAGTTGGTAAAATGCATCTGAAAATGGAACGATTTTGGCACTTTAGAGTGCAAGTGGGCAAAGAAACAGGGTAAGAAAAAAAATCAGATGCAACAAGGGCAAATGGTAAGCCACCACCAGTACCCTCAGATGAAGTGGAGGCTTTAACTTTTCCTATGAGGGAAATACCAGGTGGAGAGTATATTCATGGACCATGGAATTGAGTTAATCTTGCAATGTTTATGAACAACTTTTCTACACTAAGAGAGAATCACACTCAATGCTATACACATGTAAATAATTAGAAGTTTGGGGTCAGACTTGAATAATTTCTTTGATATTGTGGTACCAAGTACTCTATGGGCTGATGTAAGACAGCTGTGAAATGGCCACCTACTGAGGCTTCAAGTCATGCATGTTCTTGTGCATCTCCACCTGTGATGATGAGAAAGTATGGTGAGGTGATTACTTTTCTAAAAATAAAAGTTCCAGCTAGGGATATTGATTAGTTAAAGATCAATAGAACTACCCAGAAAGCAAAAAAGTGGTGCATGCTTACTATGAACAATGATTGTTGCAGGTGTTTAACCAGCAGATAAGAAAATCCCAAAAGGGAAGATACTGGGAGTTTTGTGTCGCAGTTCGTTCTTGGGTTGCGACCAGAGATCAGCACATACATACAACAGAATGTGGTTTGTTGGCAGATTAAACCCCGAGAGAGATTCTAAGGTATGCAAATACCATAGAGATAGCAAGAAAATAAGTAGAAGAGAGTTAAAGAAAAATGTATGTTGCCTAAGACTAAGCTGGCTCTAAAGGGATTTCAGAATCAATTGCATGGGAGGAAAGTTAGTGGAATCCAAGTTGTTGGTTTTCAGGCTGGGTGTCAAATTGCACTAGGTGGAGTATGGTGTTCAACTAGGTAGAGGTTGAGGTGTTATGGTTGATCCAAATTCTGAAGTAGACATTGTAATTTTGAACAAATCAACTCCTTGTCACTATTGTAACAGACTAAGAGAGAGTGTAGAAAGAATTAAAATCAAGTGAGTGGCAATGGCCAAATTGAAGGGGTAAATCAAACGCAAATGCAAAATGTTCCTGTTCAGGTTCCAGCCCAATGAATACAGATGTCAACACAGTCACAAGGTCCTATGATGCAGGTTCCAGAAGCTCCAATGGCCCCACATAGTATGGGTAAGGCCAGGTTCAATATGAATCAAGTACCAAAAGCAAATTCAAATCCATTATAAAATCAGAACCTATTTCCCATGTTGGAGAATGAGAACTTTGATTCTGACAATTCCCAATGATAGTGTCTGAAGGTGGTGCAATATTGCATACTTGGAGCAGTCTTAGAGGTAGGCCAAAATGCACCATTTGTTGAAGGAGAGGTTAATAGCCACCAGGAGTCATTTCTCATTGACACAGGTACTACCCATTCCACTGTTAGAACAGCAGAAGTCCCAGATCTACCCCTCTCAGGAAAGAAGATCCAGGTTGTAGGTGTGTCAAATGAACAAATAACTAATCCTGTTTTAAAGGAAGTGCCTGCAAAAATAGGTTTATTTGAGGAGGTTCACATATTTGTAATGTGTGATTCAAGTCCTGTAAATCTGTTAGGAAGAATCTTTTGTGCAAGTTGAATTTCACAATTTACTGCACACCGCCTGGTGTAGAATTTCAAACATGTGAAGAGAATGTTGAATTTAAAATGTCTCAAAAAGAAACAGCTGTAGCATCGTATCCTGTAAGAACAGTAGATGATCTTCATCCCTCAAAATACTGTAAAATCAGGAGTATGGGATTTTTCAGGGAAAGGCATTTGACTAACCAAAGGTGTAGAGCTAGTCCAAATCACAATAAAGCCATCATAGCTTTCCTGAGAACACCATCATATAACCTAACACCTGGAACAGTGGCTGAAATAAATCCAGTGATTGATAACATGTTAAAACAAGGGATTTGGAAATACATTATTTGGAAGTCCTTGCAATTTACTATTTATGGGTTGACAAAATCCCAGTGGCAAGTACTGAATTGTATAGGATCTTCAAGAAATTAACAATATTGTTGTCCCATGTTGTCCTTTGGCACTGAATCCAGCAACAATACTGTTTCAGATTCCTTGCACTGCAGAATGTTTTACCATTGTGGATTTCTGTCAGGACTTTTTCTCCATCCCGTTGCATGAGGACACTCATTTCCTTTTCTTATTTATATTAAGAGACAGAGTTTTGGCATGGTGCCAAGTTCCATGGGGCGTACCAAGAGATCTTGAAAGAGAATCTTGAGACTTTACAAATGCCTTGCAATTCAGTGCTTGTGCAGTATATTGATGGCCTACCTGTGGCAAAAAGTATACAAGAAGCTTGTAAACAGAATACTAATGCCCTTTTAAATGAGAATGGACACATGGTGTCCCTGAGCAAATTACAGTAAAAAAGAAGTCCTATATTTGGGACGTCTCAATGAGAAGGGAATGAAAAACGAGTCGCAGGAGAGAATTGAGAGAATTTTGATGATGAACCCACCCAGAACTCATAGAGAAGTCAGGATGTTCCTGGGGATGGTTGGCTACTGTCGATAGTCAAAGATAAACTTTTCCCTAGTGGCAAAGCCTTTGCTGAGCCTGATGCACAAAGATGTGCCTGATCTACATCCATGGGACAACAATTTTCAGAAAGTGTTCTGAGAGCTACAAGAAAGTCCTGTCGTGCCATGGGACTGAGATCGCCTAATTACACTAAAATAAACTGCTACTGAATTGGTGGCGGGTTAAACCTTATAAATGCACCTGTCTTGGACTACCATAAATATTAAAACTCTGTGAACTATATTGTCGCCCAATATCTATGGCTATACCTGTGCACAAATCACAGCACCTGCACCACAGGGGCAATCCTGAAAAGATTACATGGAAAAAGATATGGATTGTGCACCACTGCGCAAAGTCAGTAAAGCCCAGTAACACAACGTTGTCTTTTAAAAATCTTCATTTTTTATTATTGCTTTTTCTTGAACAAACGAGCAATCAGCCAACGTGTTTCTTCCTACACAAAAGGACTTCTTCAGGGCTGAAATGTAACACAAAAAGAATTTATATATCACACCAGGACAGAAAAGACACAATAAATACAAAAATAATTTAACAACAAAAAGAAAATGTACAAAAACATACAAAAAATATATACAAAAAATCACCTCTAATACACATACTTATGGTCATAAAGAACTCATAATCATAAGAGACAAGGGACACATGCTACCAGGAATGTTATTCACACATATAGTCGATGAAGACATATGTATGAATATATCACATATTATGCACATTTTCTTTTTGTTGTTAAATTATTTTTGTATTTATTGTGTCTTTTCTGTCCTGGTGTGATATATAGATTATATAAGATTTCTTGATTAATGTTTATTCTAGATTGGTTCAGGAATAGACTCAAGCTTTAGACACTAAGGATTGCTATGTCTGTGCACACTTACCTTCTTCAGCTGCAGAAGATATGATGTATCACCATACATTTGCAGTTACATGTAGTATTTTACTTAGTTTATCCTATAGACTGGAACATTTTTAATAATATTTTTCTAATTATGATATGATCCTTTCTAAGGTTCCCCTTTGGAAAAGAATGAATCCTCACCAACAAGCAAAACACATGGAAGTTCCATGGTATTTCTTTAGATCTGCTACAGTTATAGTCACTTTTAAAGCACATAAAAAGATTTTAACCTGCTTAATTGAGCCCCTTACTGAAGGAGTTTATTTTAACATTAGGGGAAAGAAGGGCTCACATTTCTCATACGGCAAATGAAGAGCAAAATGTTTTAAATAATGTGTAGAGGAAAGAGGAAAGAGGAAAGAGGAAAATTATATATCCTAAATCAAAATTAGCTTTATGACAACAGGGGAAATTATGGGACTGATTTAGATTTTGGCGGAGGGGTACTCCATCATAACAGTGATGGATAGCCCATCTGCCGAAATCTAAATCCCATAGGAAGCAATGGGTTTCAATTTCGGTGGATGGTATATCCGTTATTGTTGTGATGGAGTAATCCCTTCAATCAAAATCTGAATCAGGCCCTATGAGTTTATAGAAGGAGAAACCCATTTAGAAAGAGACACATTGGGATAAGCAGCTATGAACACACATTTGAAGTTTCAGAAGTGCCTGTTCTAATCTTAACAGGGGAGGCAGTTATTCCCAGATTTGTTTTTGTCTGCAGACAGGATGCTTATTTCGAGTTACCTGCTGATTGGGAAGGTGTTTGGTATTCAGCTTTATTGTATAATGGTAATATTGTTAATTCTTTGACAATGACTCCACCTGAGACACACCTGTTATACTAGTGATGTGACACAATTAGTGGAGATACTTTTGGTGCAGTCCTACCACCAGGAGAAGTAGTTTAATGGTGAGAAAATCAGAATGCTATCTATTGCAGTAGACAAACAGGCTACTAGTACATTTAGTGGTTTGCTGACAGTGAACACAGAATTACTGGCTATTAGATCAATGGCTTTGCAATTGCAAGACTGATTAGATTTAGATATATAACTAGCAGAGAAAAGGAGAAGTCTGTAAATGCTGAAGGTTCAACACTACTCTTCATGTAATCTAGACTAAGGTAGAAAGATAGAAGAATTTACAAAGAACATTTCTGACGTGAAACCTGAATTAGAACCTTTAGAAACCACTTGTGTTTTAGGGATTCCAGGCAAAGGAGCTTCTCTTATTCGTAATTGGTTCACAATATTAGGAGGAAGCTTTGAGTCGCATTAAAACCATTATTAATTGTAGGCATTTGTTTAATATACTTGTATGCTTTATATAAGGTATTTAGATGCTATTTAATATGGAAGAAGAATAAATAAAGAGAAAGGGAAATCAGAGAAAAAAAGGAAATGGAAGAGGGAAAGAATGGACAATATAAAAAGTTGAGAGAAGTTGAAAAAATAAAAATTATGATTTGGCAATGAAAAAGGGTGCACTCTAAAGATGTATTTGTGAAGAAGAAATTGTGATGGTTATTCAACCACCAGAGGGGTGAAACGAGCAAATTTTAGTTGCAAACAAAAACTTTTTTCATTCGAACTACTGTGACACTCTCCCTAAGCCTTGTGGCCCTTTCTACCACAACCAGTACTCTTGGCGCTGTACCTCTTTCAGGGGGACTAACCTCGTCTCTATGGGGGTCATTACAACATTGGCGGTAAAAGCCGCTTACCGCCGTGCAGAAGACTTCCAACACACCGCCGCGGCTGCGGAAATCCGATACAGCTATTATGACCCACATCCCGAAATCCGACAAAATTCAGAAACCCACACAAGTCCGCCACACCAAAGGTCAGTGATAAACTGGTGAAAACAAAACCTCCACCGTCACGCCAACAGAAATACGCCCATGCTATCACGACCCACGAATCCATGCGGCGATCTTTCAACCGCGGTATTCCATTGGCGGTACACACCGCTGCGCTCAAAATACACACACATCTCCAAAACACCACCACATTGGACAATTCGAAAGACACACACCTGAGACACATACACACACCACTCCCACACACTCAATACTATATAAAACACACACCCACATTACCCACAAACCCCTAGGACAACAATTGAGAACGAAGCACAGAGAGAGACACCACCATCCACAAACTAGCAGCCACAGACACTCAACACCATCACCCACACTACTTCCACGCACAAAACACCACACACCACTACATATCACCACACTTATCACCACATACACCACCTCACACATCACCTACACCACCCCATGGCATGGCAAAGACACCCCAGGTTCTCGGAAGGGGAGCTCAGTGTCATGGTGGAGGAAATCGTACGGGTAGAGCCACAGCTATTTGGCTCACAGGTGCAGCACACCTCCATTGCTAGGAAGATGGAGCTATGGAGAAGAATAGTCGACAGGGTCAACGCAGTGGGACAGCACCCAAGAAATCGGGACAATATCAGGAAGAGGTGGAACGACCTACGGGGGAAGGTGCGTTTCGTGGTCTCAAGTCACCACCTGGCGGTTCAGCGGACTGGCGGCGGACCCCCACAACTAACAATATGGGAGGAGCAGGTCTTGGTGATTCTGCATCCTGAGGGCCTTGCAGGAGTAGGTGGAGGAATGGACTCTGGTAAGTCAAATCTTAACTAGTACATCCCACACCCTACCTGCATGCTATCACATACCCCACCCTCACCCTCACCCCCATCACTCCAACACCTCACAAATGTCCCAACATCACAAACCACCCATCCCAACACCAAGCCCTGCATGCAACACCAAAGCATGGACACCCATCACTAAAGCATGCCCACTGCACATACCCATACAACCCCCAAACCATCATCACACAAGGTCCCACACAGGAATGCTAGCACTGGGGTACACGGTCACCCACCCATTGCACACCTTGACATACACAGATGCAATAATCATGCCTTTATACCCCTGCAGGAGCCCTACCCAACGTCACCGGACAGGAGGGTCCACACATGGACACACCACCAACACAAGAGGCCCACAGTGATGATAGCACCTCTGTCCAACTGGATCTAGATGACCAGCCCGGACCATCGTGGGCCTCGGGACAGTCGGTTCCCCTCACACAGGCACAGCCCACCACAGACCTTCCACCCTCTGGTAACACCAGCACAGCACCCACCCAGCGGGCCCATACCTCTGTCCCCAGGACACGTCAATCAGCTGTGTGTCCACCACTACAGGGAACCCAGGATAACCCACCACCCCAACAACAACAGGGACCTGGGGGCAGTGGTAGTGGGCACAGGGTCCAGGGGACGGAGGCACAGGAACACAGGGGAACTGGGAGGGCTGCCGTGCGACAGGGGGCGGACAGGCCTAGGGAACCCACTCTCCACGAGGCCCTCTCCTCCATCATGGGAGCATACAACCACTCCCAGGAGACAATGGCAACAGTCCTGGCCAAGTTTCAGGAGACCCAGCGCCTGCAGGAGGAGCAGTATATGGGCTTCAGGGAGGAACTCAGAACCATCAGCACCGCCCTGGGCACCATCGTAGGGGTGCTGAAGGAGATACTCAACACCAGGGGGGACACTGTGGTACTCCAAGGGGCCCCTGACACTAGCCAGGACGATGAACTGCCCACCACCTCCGCCGGCACTAGTGGACAGGAGGCACTGCCACAGGACCACCACACCAACACCCCACCCCCTGCAGACGGACAACCACCCCGCAAGCGGTCCCTGAGAACCAGGAACAAGACAGAGCACGATGGCAAGACCCCCGCCAATAAATAAGACCAACCTGATTGTCATCCTACTGTCCCACATTGTAACCCTGTCCATCTTAGAACTGCCCCAGCTCCACTTCCTATGCCCATATGGGCAATGCACCTGTGAGACTCATAGACTGGACTCTGCCATGGACAGTCCTCCACCATCACCCCTCACCATTTTACAACCCCCTCCAATATTTAGCAATTAAATAAACACCCTTGAAGCACAAAACAACCTGGAGTCAGTCTGTGATTTAGAAAATGTATTATAGCAATGACAGTGACAAAATGCGTTCTCAAATGTAATGTCAACATACCTATGTCACACGTCTCAAGTCCATGAGGAATCTAAGCAGATGACACACGTTGGAAACCACACCTGTGAAACCGTAATGGAAATGTACAACTCAGTTACCATATACTGGTTAAAATCGACAGACAGGATAGAGGTAGAAGTGTGAAAGTACTTGTAGTAGGCAGGAATGTATTCTCACCTGTGTGTCACTGAAATATTGCTGGATAACTGAGTCCCTGTTGTCAATGTCTTCTTCCTCTGCTTCCTCCTCATCACTGTCCACAGGCTCCACAGCTGCCAGAACACCGTCATCTGGACCATCCTCCTGCAGAAAAGGCACCTGGCGTCGCAAAGCCAAATTGTGAAGCATACGTCAGGCCACGATGATCTGGCACACCTTCCTTGGTGAGTAGAATAGTGAACCCCCTGTCATATGGAGGCACCTGAACCTGGCCTTCAGGAGGCCGAAGGTGTGTTCTATCACCCTCCTAGTCCGCCCATGGGCCTCATTGTAGCGTTCCTCTGCCCTGGTCCTGGGATTCCTCACTGGGGTCAGTAGCCATGACAGGTTGGGGTAACCAGAGTCCCCTAATAGCCCCACCAGGTGCCTCTGGAGTTGACCCATCACAAAAGGGATGCTGCTATTCCCGCAGGATGTAGGCGTCATGCACTGAGCCAGTGAACATAGCATTTACCTGGGAGATGTACTGGTCTGCCAAACATACCATCTGTACATTCATGGAATGATAACTCTTACGGTTCCTGTACACCTGTTCACTCCTGTGGGGGGGGACCAGAGCTATATGGGTCCCATCAATGGCACCTATGATGTTGGGGATATGTCCAAGGGCATAGAAGTCACCTTTCACTGTAGGCAAATCCTCCACCTGAGGGAAAATGATGTAGCTCCGCATGTGTTTCAGAAGGGCAGACAACACTCTGGACAACACGTTGGAAAACATAGGCTGGGACATCCCTGATGCCATGGCCACTGTTGTTTGAAATGACCCACTTGCAAGGAAATGGAGCACTGATAGCACCTGCACTTGAGGGGGAATTTTAGTGGGATGGTGGATTGCTGACATCAGGTCAGGCTCCAACTGGGTACACAGTTCCTGGATTGTGGCACGGTCAAACCTGTGGGTGATGATTAAATGTTGCTCCTCCATTGTCAACAGGTCCACCAGCAGTCGGTACACCGGAGGATTCCGCCATCTCCTCACATGTCCCAGCGGACGGTGCCTATGAAGGACAACACCGAACACAACTCAGAGGTATGCACCCACAGTCTACACAGAACACGAAACATAATCCAAAAAGCTGCCTGTATGTGTGTTGAGTCTAGGCCTAGGTATGTGTGACGCAGTTGAAAATGAAGCCATGTGGGCCCCTGAAATGGCAGCTGCCTGACCTCTAAAGTGGGACAATGGGATGTGTGGTAACTGTGCTGGCGTTGTACACCGTTGCTGTAGGCGGTCGAAGACCGCGGCGCAATGCTGCATTGGTTAACATTGGACCCTATGGGTCCCAGGAGCCAATGACGAAGTGCGCCGATGGTGATGGTACGCACTGCCGCGGACATGACCGCCGCGGACGTGACCGCCATTTTCTATCTGTTCAATCACTCGATACCTGAACTTCGACAGGAGAGGAGAGGACCTACACTGCAAGTGCTGCTGTGACCTCGGTCTGGAAGAGACAATGGCTCGTGCGTCTGGGGAAAGGGCCCCTGCCTTCACTGCACAGGAGTTGGAGAAGCCCGTGGACGGGGTTCTCCCCCAGTACACGCTACTCTACGGTCCTCCAGACCAACAGGTAAGTACACAGGGAGTACGTTGTATGGGCGATGCCTGAGTGGAGAGGGCTGGTTGTAAGAATGAAGGGGCCATGGTTCTGCGTGCATGATGGCCTGTGAATGCATGTGCCACATGGCAAGGGAAGGGATGTGGGCCACTCACTTCGACGGTGCAGTTGCTAATGACTTCTGCCCACCAGAAGAAGGATATTTGGCGTGCCATCGCCAAGGACGTCCGGACCCTGGGGGTTCACCACAGACGGAGCACCCACTGCCGTAAAAGATGGGAGGACATTCGCCTTTGGAGCAAGAAGACGGTGGAGGCTCAGCTGGGGATGGCCTCCCAACGTGGGAGGGGTGCCCGTCGCACCATGACCCCCCTGATGTTCCGGATCCTGGCGGTGGCCTACCAGGAGTTGGATGGACACAAGGGGGTGAGTAGAACATCATTCTGCGGACTTTGCGCGCAGTGAAGGTGTCTGGGTGGGGGAGGAGGGCTGTGGGTTCCCCTAGGCCAGGGTGAGTTCCGTAGGCTAGGCCCCTCCGTAATGCAGGCCATGCGGCACTCCACCCCACCTCTGTTGAGTGCCAAGTACAGGTAGACATGCCCCTGTGTCATCTATGTGTGCAGATGTCGACCATAGCCATGTAGGCCAGATCCCAGGAACTGCATCTGTAGAGCCCAACAGCGTGGCGTAGTTCAGGGGGCTGCTGTGTCTGTATTGTCCCCCAAAGGTAGCGGTAAGCCACGCACTCAACCTGTCTTTCTTCTGTCGTCCCCCCCCTTTTTGTGGTCTCCCTGTTCTTGTGTGCATGAGCATCATCAGGCGGAGGTACAGTGGCACCGGAGCACGAGGGAGCTGCATCCCACATGGCCATAGAGGGCCACACCACGGACTCTGAATACACCAGTGGGACGGAGGGCGAGGGGAGCTTCACGGCGGGGACAGGATCAGCAACCAGCGACACAGACTCGTCCTCCGATGGGAGCTCCCTTGTGGTGGCGGCAAAATCTGTGCCCCCCACTTCTACAGGTACAGCCGCCACCCCCCCTACCAGCACTGCCCTCCCAGCAGCCCCTCAGCCTTCGCCCCGTGCCTGCTCACCCAGGAGAGTGGGCATCACCTTTGCCCCAGGCACCTCAGCCCCTGCCCCTGTCACCTCTGCTGCCCTCAGTGAGGAGGCCAGTGACCTCCTCAGGTCACTCACTGTTGGGCAGTCTACCATTTTGAATGCCATCCAGGGTGTAGAAAAGGAATTGCAACACACTAATGCATTCCTGGAGGGCATTCATTCTGGTCAGGCTGCCCTTCATCGAACCCTGCAAACTCTGGCCTCAGCACTGATGGCAGCCATTGTCCCTGTGTCTAGCCTCCCCCTCCAACTTCCTCCACCCAGACCCAATCCCCTGTACCCCTGCCTATCCC
Organism: Pleurodeles waltl; assembly: GCF_031143425.1. Classification (NCBI taxonomy): domain Eukaryota; kingdom Metazoa; phylum Chordata; class Amphibia; order Caudata; family Salamandridae; genus Pleurodeles; species Pleurodeles waltl. Next base: position 1,076,567,111 of record NC_090448.1, on the reverse strand, counting down.
AAGCACACCATCAGACCAGCATGCACACACCTCACCACACAAGGGAAGCTCAGGCAAACATAAGCACCACACATCCCACAGGCACTTACGCAAGTATCACACACATACAGATACACCAACATCTACTGCCTCCACTGTGTCCCCCTCCTCGTCGTCTCCCTCCTCCCTCCCAGTCTCGTCTACACTCTCACCTGCATGCACTACCACTACAGCCACTAGGTCCCGCACCAGCACACCCACCACCACACCCCGCTCACGTACACTCACCACTCCCACTACCATTTACACGTCCCCTGTGTCCTCTCCCAGTGTGTCTGTGACGCCCCCTCCCAAAGTACACAAACGCAGGCACACACCCACCCAACATACATCACGACAGCCTCCAGCCTCCAGCCCATGCACTTGCACCCAAAGCCACAAAAGTTACACCTCCTACAACCACCTCCTCTTCCTCCACTCCCAGACCTCTCCCAGACCTCCTCCAGCTACCCGTCCCAGTGTTCCTAAGAAACTTTTCCTGACCAAGCTTGACCTCTTTTCCACCCTTCCTCCAATTCATAGGTCCCGTACTAGCACCTCAGCCAAAAAATCTCTGGGACCAGTGGTGCCTGTTGTTAGAGGTATGTGGAGTGCACCGGGCACCAGGCCAGCCAGTGTGACACTGAGACACAGCACAGCCAGTCCCCCCCCTGTGAAGCACCAGAAGTTGGACAGTTCCCGGTGGGAGTGGGGGAAGACTCCCGCCAGCAAAGCCGCTCACAAGGGTCCTGGGGAGAGTGTCCACTCAGCTGTGACTCCTCCCAAGGTGGGGAAGGGGCAGAAGAAATTGCCAAAGTCTGGGAGGAGCAGCACGGCGGAGAAGACCGCCATCATCCCCGCTGCCCAGGAGGCCACCGCCAGCCCAATCGTCACTGGCCTGGAGGCCATCGCCAGGGTCAGTGCCCAGGAGGGCAGCCCAATCGTCAGTGGCCAGGAGGCCACCGCCAGAGTCAGTGCCCAGGAGGGCAGCCCAATCGTCAGTGGCCAGGAGGCCACCGTCTGCCACAGCCCAGCTGCCCAGGAGGGCCCCGGCATCCACAGCCCAGCTGCCCAATGAAGGACCGCCAGCCCCAGCCCAGCTGGGCAATGAAGGACCTCCATGGCAAGCACCGCTGAACAGGGGAAGCATCGCTGAACAGGGCAAGCACCGCTGAACAGGGCAAAGACTGCCATGGCAAGCACCGCTGAACAGGGCAAGCACCGCTGAACAGGGCAAAGACCGCCAAGTCAAGCACCGTTGAACAGGGCAAGCACCGCTGAACAGGTCAGAAACTTCAAACTCAAGCAACACTGAACAGGGCAAGCACCGCAGAACAGGGCAAAGACCGCCAAGTCAAGCATCGCTGAACAGGGCAAGCACCGCTGAACAGGGCAAGCACCACTCAACAGGGCAAAGACCGCTGAACAGGACAAGGACACCAAGTCAAGCACCGCTAGCCCATGAGCGGCAGGGGCAGTGACGCAACTGGGACCGTCACAGGGAGAGTGATGCACTCTGGGCACCAGTCCCCCTCCAGAACCAGTGGAGACATGCATCCACCCAGTCTGTCCTGCACAGGATGAAGCTCTCTGGGCACCAGTCCCCCTCCAGAACCAGTGGAGACATCCATCCACTCCCTCTGTCCTGCACAGGATGAAGCACTCTGGGCACCAGTCCCCCTCCAGAACCAGTGGAGTAAGGCATCCACTCAGTCTGTCCTGCACAGGATGAAGCACTCTGGGCACCAGTCCCCCTCCAGATCCAGTGGAGACATGCATCCACTCAGTCTGTCCTGCACAGGATGAAGCTCTCTGGGCACCAGTCCCCCTCCAGAACCAGTGGAGAGATCCATCCACTCCCTCTGTCCTGCACAGGATGAAGCACTCTGGGCACCAGTCCCCCTCCAGAACCAGTGGAGACATGCATCCACTCAGTCTGTCCTGCACAGGATGAAGCACTCTGGGCACCAGTCCCCCTCCAGAACCAGTGGAGAGATCCATCCACTCCCTCTGTCCTGCACAGGATGAAGCACTCTGGGCACCAGTCCCCCTCCAGAACCAGTGGAGACATGCATCCACTCAGTCTGTCCTGCACAGGATGAAGCTCTCTGGGCATTAGTCCCCCTCCAGAACCAGTGGAGAGATCCATCCACTCCCTCTGTCCTGCACAGGATGAAGCACTCTGGGCACCAGTCCCCCTCCAGAACCAGTGGAGACATGCATCCACTCAGTCTGTCCTGAACAGGATGAAGCTCTCTGGGCACCAGTCCCCCTCCAGAACCAGTGGAGAGATCCATCATCCACTCCCTCTGTCCTGCACATGATGAAGCACTCTGGGCACCAGTCCCCCTCCAGAACCAGTGGAGACATGTATCCACTCAGTCTGTCCTGCACAGGATGAAGCACTCTGGGCACCAGTCCCCCTCCAGAACCAGTGGAGACTGTTCTCCACTTGATAGACTGTGGCTTTGCACTCCCCAGGATGGAACAGTGGGCAAACCACCCACTGTAGAGACTTGAGAGACTGTGGCTTTGCACTCCCCAGGATTGAATAGTGGACAAACCACCCACTGTAGAGACTTGAGAGACTGTGGCTTTGCACTCCCCAGGATTGAACAGTGGGCAAACCACCCACTGTAGAGACTTGATAGACTGTGGCTTTGCACTCCCCAGGATTGAATAGTGGGCAAACCACCCACTGTAGAGACTTGAGAGACTGTGGCTTCGCACTCCCCAGGATTGAACAGTGGGCAAACCACCCACTGTAGAGACTTGAGAGACTGTGGCTTTGCCCTCCCCAGGATTGAACAGTGGGCAAACCACCCACTGTAGAGACTTGAGAGACTGTGGCTTTGCACTCCCCAGGATACATCAATGGGCATGGAGCCCCATTGTGGATCTGGCGTGCTGCACTCACCCGGCTGAGGTGCCGCCCCTTCCCTTCCCCCTGAGGTGCCTGTTGTATTTGTATCTGATGCCCCAGCAGTGTTCTCTCCGTTTCTGGTCAGATATCTTGTGTGTGCCTCGCCCATGCTTTTTGGGCACAGTGGTCCACGGACAATGACTTGTGCATTACCTGCACTACTATTTGTGGTGTATATTTTGTTTAATGTGTATATATATATATATATATATATATATATATATATATATATATATATATATATGTATATATTGGTTACTGTATTTTGATATATTACGATGGTTCCACTCATTTCCTTTGGTCTTTGCATTCTTCCGGGGAGGTTGGGGGTTGTTACTATAATGTTTGGATATGCATTGGTGTGTGTGTTGTAGTGGGTGAGGGTGGGGGTGGGGGTGGGAGTGTTGCAGGTGTGTCCCTGTCTTTTGCCTCCCCCTCCCCTATGTCGTAGGTGCAGTACTCACTGTTGTCTTCGCCGGCGGCGTTGATGATCGTCGTACAGGAGCAGGAAGACTAGTGCAGGAAGTATATGGAGTTCCGGCTCCATGGTGTCCTCCTTCCTCGTGGAGTGGGTAGAGGTGAGCGTTTTCCCTTTGAAATGGCTGTTTCCGCCATGTTTTTATCCGCGGTGAATCCGCCCCGGAAAAGGTGGCGGATTGGTGGGTTGTGATACTGTGGGCGGTACATTGGCTTCCGCCTGTCTGTTGGCGGTGACCGCCGCGCTGTTTGTTTGTACCGCCGTGGCGGTCGGAGTGTTAAAGTGGCTGTCTTTGTTGGCGGTTTCCGCCACGTCATAATTCCCATTTTTTTACCGCCGGCCTGTTTGCGGTCTTACCGCCGCTTTAACACAGTCCGCCAGGGTTGTAATGACCCCCTATATCTGGCACACACTCCATCGTGGTTGGGCTGAACTTTCACCTGGCCTTGTATGATCAGATAACCTCAAGTGACACTTTGAGCTTTTAGCCACGTTACTTACCTTAAATCTTTAAAATTGCATATTGCCAGTTCTACTGATTGGATTTTTGTCACTTTGGTGTCAAATAATTTATTCAGTTTTACTCTATCCTTCTAAATTGGTGAGGGACTTTTCTTGTGTTCTTGTGTTGTATTTTCACTTTATTACTGTTGGAAGCACTACATAAATACTCAATACATTGTCTCTAAGTTAAGCCTGGCTGGCAAGTTAAAAGATGGATAAGTACAGGTTGTTTTGGGGATTGCTTGTGACTTCACCTTGACAGGAATTGTGGTTGCTGCATTCAGTAACCTAATTTCCAACACTGGTGTTCAGCGGTCATATTTGGATTTGTGTTTGTGCAGTGCCATACAGTGATTTTGTGTTACACTAAAATCTCAATTAAATACTTTGAGACTGTTTCAAGCCTTTTTTAAATTCTCTTTTTTGTCTCAATTGGCCATTTTTCCAACTTGAATTCCTATGTCTCCTTCTTAAACTTGGGACTCTTTTGGTGTTGCACATGTGATAGCTTGCCAGAATGGAAATACATTCCAACTGCCTAGCAGACTACCATGTATGGACATGGTCCCCATTAATGCCCTCAGCAAGGCAGAGCTGCAAAAGCTCCGCAAGTAGAGGGGGCTAGTCGTGAAAAACAGGCCCACTATGCAGGACCTTCAGAATGCATTGTATGATTTTGAGATGGGACACCAGTGTGAGATGTCCCCAGAAGACCATGAGAGCAATGGCCCTCAGAAGGCTAATGAGGAAATGGAGGGACATGGCTTAGCAGTGACTAGAGGAGAAAGCTGGACCCACATAGATTGAGTCCTCTTCCCACTTCCTATCTGCTGATGAGTTGAATGACAAACAAACTAAGAGGGACCTGCAACTCCAGCTAGCCAGAAAGGTTTCAGGTGAAAGAAGAGCTGAGGCAGAGACAGCCTTGAAGGAGAGAAAAATGTTGTTGCCTCATGAATGAGTCTAATGGAGCTTTACTTGAAGGCAAAATAGCTGTCAAAGTGCAGAGGAAATGGCGTCAGTGATACCACAGTGTCCAAAGGAGATCACAGAGTCCACATACCTTAAAATCCTGGTGCCCAGCTTTAAGGTTGGGTATCACATTGATAGGGAGTTTGCAGCCTATGAGGTAGCCATTACAATACATAGGGCCCCATAAGAGACCTGTTGAGGCACAGGCCAGCTGTATGAAGGGATACCCTGATGGCTTCCATCCATGACACTACCCCTGCTCCACATGGCCCTTTCCACAGAACTCTTCATGCTAGACTTTGAAAGTAAATAATTCAGTGTGGCTAATTTTGTCCCTACATCTGTCCTGCACTCTATTGCAGTAGGCCTGAACTTATGATTCTCACCAGTTCTCACACCACCAGATAACCATGAAAGGTGCTTTGTGATTTTGGGCAGTTTACTTACCTGAAATCTTTAAAGTTGCATGTCTCCAGTTCTTCTGATTGGATTTTTGGAGCTTGCTTGTGACTGCACCCCAACAGGAACTGTGGTTGCTGTTTGGGAAGAGTTTTACTCCCCACAACCAGGAACCCAAATTCCAACAAGTATCAAGATTAGATTTTGCTCAAAAGATGTTATATCTTCAAACGATACAACCCAGGGACATTTCACACACCAGATATCATTAACAAGAATGGTGTCATTTTACTTTTTCTTTCAGCTGTTAAACAGTAACAAAAACAATGGGGCCTAGTTATGGAGGTAAATTTACATGTGTACCTTTACTCTTCAGGAAACATACGCATGCATCAGTGTATAAATCAATACTTTTGCTTTATTCACGGTTTCCAAATTTAGAATGACATCTACATGTAGACTTACACGTCTCCATCCCCAAATTGTATTTGTAAAGTTACTTAATGGTAACTTTTCACACAAAAGGGGAGAATCTGCCATTGTGGTGAAGATCTTCTTATGGAAAAGTATGGGTACAATTTTACAATTATTTATATTTTAATAACAAATATTTAAAATATGTTAATGTAAAATAGTAGTGATAAATAATTGAAGAAAACAATATTTGTAACCTAGAACTAATAAGGTAAAATATTTCAGGACATTAACTCTACAAAATACATGTTTATCCATTATTTAAATAATGTAAATATATTGATTTGTTTTGTAATATTAATTTTTAAACAAAACAATTTTTTTTTTACCCTTGCTAGCATTTTTATTAATAAATATATCTTGGTGTATTTAATGAACAGTTACGTGTTTAATTAATGTTTGTTTTTATTGAAATGTTCAACTATTTAACTATTATATTTAAAAAAATCTAATTATTCATTTTGTATGCTTTTTAAACACAAATATACATACCAATACATATGATAAACTATGATCTTGAGCAACTCCGCTGGAGAACAATTGAACAGCTTGAAGGGAAATACTCTAGTACTTGATTCACAAGCCTAAACAACACATTCTACGCATTGTAACTAATTTGTCGGAACATGATGATTATACAAATGAATCAGAGGCCTAGACCTTGAAAGAAGCAGCACTCATACTTTGCAGAAATGTTCTCTAATGCAAGCAATCAAACTTTTATGGAACATTCAAATAAGAATGTCTTGATAAAAGCACTACTGATCACAGTAATGTCTCTGCACAACTAACCTCTCTCAAATCCAGTATAATTAATCACCCTCAAGCCCAAGAAAAAAAAAATCCCTTATTTTTAAGCTCTTAGGCCTATATTTATACTTTTTTTGCAACGCATTAGTGTCATTTTTTGATGCAAAAGTGGTTCAAACTTACAAAATATAATTGTATTTTGTTAGTTTGCACTGCTCTTGCATCAAAAAATGACACAAATGCAGCGCAAAAAAGTATAAATATGGGGCTTAGTTCCACATAAAAAACAAAAGCTATGGATTTTGTAGATTTCCACTTTTATTTCAGCATATTAGTGTCATATGCATGTCAGCATATCAGCGTCATGTGAATATGTATTAAGCTTCCTAGTGATCTAGAAAACGCAATGTGGCATATTTTCATGCTATTAGTGCTGTAACCGGAATTCATCTCTTCCAGCATTTTGACTACAAAAGCAGTAGAACAAGTCAATTTAGCAATTGTCTGAGAAGTTGATTAGAATTCCCAACAAGCTATCAATTATTAAAGCCAGTTGTTGCTACCAAGATGACAGTCTCCCCACCAAAACTGCCTGACCTTGAATGCGCCTCAGAGGATTTTTTGAAAGAGAGTGTTTTTGAAAGAGTGTGATTACAAGACAAGTAGTCATGCAAGATTGTCTGCTTTCTACTCTGATTCCAACAAAGAAAAACATCTCTAACCCTCCATGAAAACTGCTCTTCTCACCTTATTTCAAGATAATTCTAAGCCACTTTCTATCCTTCATTATTACATGGACGTGATTACGAATACAATAGCAATTTTAGTGCCCTTGATTACGTGTGAGAAATTAATCTACAAAGGATTACAATGGTGCTTTCCTGATTTTTGTGGATAGTATCTATTTATTGCTCTGCAGCTCTTGAATGAGCAAAAATCACATCATCAGGGACAGCCGATGCCTTATTGAAAGATGGTTATGTTGGGTAGACCTTACCAGCACATCACATTACATCATGTGCCTTGTACAAGCTTAAGTAGGATGCTTACCAGAAAAAGTACAGAAAGAGTGGAGGCCAATCTAATATTGATTCTGAGGAAGGCTGATGGAAGTTTCAAGAGGAGAAATACTCTCCGTTTTAGTTTGGAAACTCATACTCACTGGCCAGCTTGAGATAAAGCTGTACATGAGGGAGGTTTTCATCTGTACATGGGTTGCATTACAAATGTCCTCTGCATGTTAACGATGTGTACCCCTGCCCTGAGTGCCCATCTGTTTTGTTGTCTAGATGCCTAAAACAGATTTTTGTGTTATAGGTAAACATGAATTATGCATGTGCTCCATCACATAGTCCTATCTCACGGACTGTGGTCTTGATGGACTAGGAGAGGATCCCAAAGCACTATTGTTAGACTTGGCATCATTGGCATGGTCTCCCCTAACATTTTGCCTCCACTTCCCAGGTTGTTTCTGTGTGCTGGACTGCTGACCAGTGCTAAAGTGTAAGTGTTCCCTGTATAAATAATATGTGTACATTGGCTTATCCAAGATTGGCTTATGTGATTTACTAGTAAGTCCCTAGTAAAGTGCACTAGAAGTGCACAGGGCCGGTAAATCAAATGCTACTATTGGGACTGTAGCACTGGTTGTGCCACCCTCCTTAGTAGCCCTGTAAACATGGCCCAGACCTGCCACCGCAGGGTCTGTGAGTGCAATTTTACACTGCCAATTAGGCTTGGCAAGTGTACCCGCTTGCCAGGCCTAAACCTTCCTTTTTTATAAATGTAAGGCACCCCCAAGGTAGTTCCTAGGTAGCTCCATGGGCAGGGTGCAGTGTATGGTAAAGGTGGGACATGTACTTGTGGTTTTACATGTCCTGACAGTGAAACACTGCCAAATTCGTTTTTCACTGTTGCAAGACCTATCTCTCCCATAGGTTAACATGGGGACTGCCTTTAAATATTATTAAAGCGCAGATTCCCCTTGGGAGCAGTTAGACATATGGAGTTCGGGGTCTCTGAACTCACAATTTAAAAATACATCTTTTAGTGAAGTTGGTTTTGAGATTGTGTGTTTTAAAATGCCACTTTGAGAAAGTAGGCATTTTCTTTCTTAAACCATTCTGTGAATCTGCTTGTTTGTGGATTTCCTGTCTGGGTCAGTTTGACAGTTAGGCTGTTTTCACCTCTCTCTAGACAGTGATATAAAGGGAGCTGGGGTGTAGCCTGCATATCCTGATGAGCCATCTGTGCTGGGAGGGAGGGGAGGAGTGCTCACTTACATCTGAAAGGGTTGTGCCTGCCCTCTCACAATGCAGTCTCTGACCCCCTGGTGTGTGTCTGGGGCCTGGCCTGGGCAAGGCAGGATCTTACAAACAAGAGAGACTTTTCATTGAAGTAGTCTTACTTCAAAGGCAGAGAGGGGTGTAAGAAGAGCACCCAAAACCCCTGAAAATCAGATTACTTCTGAAACCAAGAGGAACCTCTTCCAAGGAGAAGAGCTGGAAAAGATGGCAGAGGAGTACTGCCCCTTTGCCAGTGACTGTGATTTGCTGGGTTGGCCTGCAGCACCTGCTTCTACCTGAGAGAGGGCAAAGACTGATGTTTGTGTGACTTTCCACTGGTGAAGAATCTCCAAGGGCTTGAAACTGATCTTCCCCCCTGTTGTTGAAGTCTCAGGGACAGCAAAGTCTTCTCTGTGCCAGCACTTGGGCTTTCTGCTGAGAGTCCTGACTGCCAAGTGGTGCCCTAACCTGTCTCTCGGCCCTTAAAAGGTGCAGCTGCTGGAAAAGGACAGAAATCCATGCAAAGACGGCTGTCTTTTGACACACCACCCGCTTTGTGGCTGAAAAATGACATGCTGCCGGCCTTGCGGCTAGAATCGATGCTCCACCTGCATCGCGGCTGGGAGACCAATGCAACGTGGCTGGAGAAACGAGGCACAACACCAGCAGCGGCTGCTGTTAACGACGCAAGTCCCAAGCAGACCGGTTTCTTGACACCGCATGACCGGATTTCGACGCAACATCGCTGGGCTGGGAAAATCAATGCAAAGCCTGCCCGGTACCGAGGTGCACGCCTGTCTTGCGGGAAAGAAGAAATGAGGCACGCCGACCCGACCAGAGGAGGAACAACGCACGCTCTCGCTTGCGAGTGAGAAATTGATGCAGCACTGGCCGTTTCGATGCATGCTCGCCTGTGCGGCTTTATTTTGATGCTACCTAGGTATTTTTGTATGCTAACAACATTCTCACTGTTTTCTAATGAATTTAAGACTTTTTAAATTCATAACTTGACTTGTGTATGTTGGATTTTTGTCATTTTGGTCCATTTTGTAGTGTATTCATTGAGTTACTGTGTGTGTTAGTACAAATACTTTACACCTTGCTGCTCATGTCAAGCTACAAAGGGGTGAGCGGGGGTTAACTGAGGATGATTCTCTTTAGACCTGACTAGAGTGAGGGTCCTTGCTTGGACAGGGGGTAACCTGACTTCCAACCAAAGACTCCATTTCTAACAATTATTGTCAGAATAGTGGAAGGCTACTGCCTTCATCAGGAGTAAGCAGCACAGGTGTGGTGGTGGCAGCACACCATTAGTGATCAGTAGGAATGAGCAAGTCCTTTTTATGTTGTATCACTGGAGTCTGGCCTACAGGCTCACTCCCCTTTTTAAAAGTTCCACTGCTGTGCGCTTAACTCACGCTTGGCCATCGGCAGGTAGATGTAGAATGCTGCATAGAACAGGAGTAGTAACTCTACACTGGATGTATGTGTGCCTGGGAAGGGTACAGTGCACAGGTAGTACTGTGTAGTACATTTGGGATTAGTGCATGTGTTGAGAGTATGTATGTGTGCAAGGAATATATTTCATGGCAGATGTTGAGCTGTGCAGTGCATGCACAATGAAACACATGTGCTGCTTGTATGTGTGCTAGTGAGAAGTACAATACTTGAAGGGTGAAGTTTAGTGTAGCTATATGTGTTGCTGTATTGCCACAGTGCATAGAGTCAACAGTACTGTGGAGTGTTTGTGTTGTGAAAGTACACTGAGTGCAGATGTGCCTGCAAAGGGACATTGCATGAAGGACTCTGGGTTCCATTTGCGAAGCCCAGGCCTGCCTGGTGAAGACATGAGGAGTAGAGGAATCCCCAAAATTTGATGATGTGTGTTTTGCTGCATTCATGTGAGCTGGATGAGACACACATTTTAGAAAGGTGGAAGAGAATCCCCCTTTACACTTCAAAAATGTCTGTGATTCAGTAATGGATCAGAAGGGTGGGGCCTGAATACATCTCAGGAAGGAGATGGGTCCGATAAGGGAATCGTAAAGAGTCGGACTAGGAGACCAGGATTAACCTTTTGATGCACATATCACTGTGGTTGATATCCAGGTGTGACCCATGGCTACTCCTATGAATTGTGTTGTGGGTCTATCAACTTCGGAGTCTTTCCTGCTGCAACAGTCTATCAAGAGGAAAAAACAAAAGGAACATTGTAGGCTTCAACAGAAGCAGAACCCCAAAATAAAACGCCAAAGAGTCAGACCCTAAATCACATTTGGTATTTGGACAAGGACCGTAATAAGCTGAGGCTGAGACCCAAAAATGTTTCATCTGCCTAGCAGCCAGAATGGCTGTGTGAGAAGTAGAAGCTATGCCAGGCTTCTTTCTGTGACCAGGACTTGGATCAAAGACCTGCTAGTCTCCCTTCAGGTTAAGAGGACATCACCCATGGAAGCCAACATTACCTACCCTGGATCCTGGAGCACAAGTGCCTGCCTGTGTGAAAGAGCAGGGTGTCCTGTGAGGAAGAGGAGAACACTGGAAAGACTGAGGTCAAAGGGAGAGTCCTACCAAGAGGACTCCCTGAGCGAGGTGTGGGGGAATGGCTGTGCACCAGTCGGGTCATTGCCCATGGGTAGAAGTGATCAGGCAACCTTCATAAGCAAAGAGAGGGACGCCATGACCTGAGCCATGTCAGGAGCCCTATACAGGAAAAGAAAGGCCCACACTGCCTCTTTGAGATGACCACGTATGCCAGAGGGGGCACTAATTAACTACTTGTTGCTAGAAGCGTCAAGACTGGTTACCAACTTAATCAGTGGCTCCTTATGACAAAAGTGCCCGCAATGGTGAGGGCAAGCATACTGGAGAAATGTTAAACTTAGCAGAGAGTATTGTAGCAGCTCTGTATGCCAAAAGGGGATGCCAGTACTCACATCTTGGCTGTGACCAGCAGGTCATGTCTGCACACCAAACCCTGTACCTGACCAATTCCCTGAGGGCTGTTAGAGAGGTTGCACTCTAATTGGGCTCCAGTGGTGAGCCGGAGGATTGAATCCACCTCCGTGAAGGAAAGAGTGACTTACCTCATCTTCAAGGAGCAGCTCCGATAATTGGGACAAGCATCAGTGCAGCTCAAGGGAGAGAGCTTGAATCTGCTGGGTGTTGCCATGTGTAACGTGGGCAGCCCCACCATGCCAAACAGGACCCACACTTGCGAGCGCCCATGGAGAGGGCACTTGCTGCACCGCCTAACATTTCTACACTTCTGGAGTGAGTAGGGCTAGAATTGAGAATGTGGTCCCCTAGGGGGACTTTCTGGTAACTGTGCTGCATCACCATAGACACTTTAATAATATTAGGTAATTACTTTTCAATTGTTGGCAGCAAATCGATACCTAGATATCCAAATTAGTGTCCAGTTCTATCTGTAGAAGTCAAATGACCATGATAAGTCAGTTACCAGCAGTACGAACAAACAAAGTGGCGTTCACACTTAGGACGGGTATCGATCTGTTGTCAGAAATTGAAAAGTAACTACCTAAGATTATTAAGGCACTCAGCATCAATAAACGTGGGCATGATGAAGTGTATACAACATTTGCGCTACATGCCATGCTAAGCCTGGAAAAAGTCAATATTGCGTCGAAACACTTGATGGTTATGGCTGTGGAACTATCTTCATCTTTTACATGTTAAATGGATGCTTCTGACACCACAAAAAGGACCACACTCCAATCGGACTCATCTAGATTCATGAATAAATGTGGACTGTTTAGGAGTGCTGCAGTATCTCTAGGATCATATGTATTGTGCCATCTCTGTGGTGCACTAGTATATGCTTTTGGGTAGTGAAGCATAAATTACCGTCCAGCACCATGTTACTGTATCATTACTTGGCTGTTTCTAATACTTGTTACAGCATCTACTACTGGAGATCTTAAGGATGTGCACCCACTGATACCACTACTCCCTGTTGACAGTATGTTCACCATAGACACTTTTGACTAATTCCAGAAGAGGCAAAGGGGATCTATTGAGTACAGCCTATTAGTGAGTATTACCTTGATATGGCAACCAGTCAATAGGAATAATTCCAACCATGTTATAAGGAAGAGGGTGGGGAGGGATTTGCCTAATAACTACTAGAGCCCTGACTTCAAGAGGATTGTGTTATTGCTCATGAATGTTGTTATTTCTTGAATGTGTAGAATTAGAAATAAAATATTTATTTAAAAAAAAAAAAAGTAAGTAATTGACTGGACATTGATATATTGTTTGTACTGTGTGCAATTTGAGTTAGGGGTCTTGTTCACTTATCTATATCTACAATTCCTCCCCAAGGAAGCCCTCGACTGGTCATCCACAGCTACTACTGTGACTCAAGTGCAGAAGAGGTATATGGCACATTTGCTTAGGATCCATAGTAAGTCAGACCCTAGGACATCAGGGGTAAAAGACGTCAACCATCATGGTTAGGCCTAATAATTCCTGCGTGCACTGTGGGCCTCAAAAAGTAGTTCTGACAAGATGCACTCTTTATCTAGAGACAATTCACTATAGTTATGCATTTCGTGTCTGAGCCCAAGACATTAACTAGGAGCTTGCACGGTTTTAAGATGAACAGAGTGTTATTTCAATGTATGGTCATTCAAACCAAGGTACAAATGCATCACAATTGAAAAACCTACCTTTCTATATTCATTTAATTACTGCAATTCGTCCACTCTAAAACTAAAGCATGGCACACAAAAAAAAAACACTTTTCTATATTCATGTAATTACTGCAATTCTTCCACATTAAAACGGAAGGATGGCACTATGCCTTAAGAAGACAGCTATGAAGTGGGCTTCAAATTCAGATGCAATCATTTTCATGGATCACAACATGGAAATTGTCATGGTTGGAGTGAGGTTTGACAGGTGTTAGGACATGCGCACACTCCTCCCAAGACCTGCTAGACAGTGCCTCAAGGGAGTCACACAAGTCAATTGAATATGCATGCATGGTAGTCTCAAATAAGATACCCCACTTCAGAGATGTTGGTTGCCAATATTTGAGCAAATGACCTGCTCTTGTGGCCAGAGAAATATTTCTGCACTATCTTTCAATTGGCGTTGTGCTACTACGAACTATAGGGATATGTCATCTCATGTCATGTCACACCATGCCACTCGGCTGGCTTATAACTAATTCTTTCTTTTTTCAGAACACTATATATGGGCCCCAGAAAAAATACATGCATTTCAGATGGACCTATAATTGTTATACACAACTGTTAGAAACTGGTTCTCTAGTTGGCAGAGTTATGCACCCTGTACAAGAAGGGACCACAATCCTAGTCAGGGTAGGTCACAATAAAACCTAATTTATCCTGTGCTCACCCTTCAGAAGCTTGGCTTTGATGGTCTTAATCCATAAAAATCAATGGTTGCATCTTTTTAATACACTGTACCTGGGATGCATCAAAAGAAATGATGTAGAGGACCACAGAGGAGTTGATGCATTGGAAAGTAAAGTGATGAGTTGGTTTTTCTGCCGTGGTAGAAGTGATGCATTGATTCTTTCCTCGTGGGCAAGGTGATACATTGATTTCTGGGTGCATAGCTTTGGTTCCTTACCACAGTGCGGGGATAATTTGATGCCCAGGGATGACGCTTAAAAAATCCAAAACATGCCGGGGTGATGAAAAAGGCCCTGTGCTGATCCGGTAGGCGATGCAGTGATTTTTCAACCGCGTGTCAGGCACTGTGGATTTTGCAGGCATTGCATTGATTTTCTGGCAGAGTGGATTTTCTTTCTTAAATGAAGTCTTTGATGTGGCCTTGAGAATTCTTAACCGGATACAAGCTCAGTCCAAGCCCTTGGAGATCGCTTGTGTGGGGAAGGCCAAGTCCTTTCAGCAGAGTCCGGGGCAGCAGACAGCAGAGCAACAAGTAGGAATGCAGTCCTTCAAGAAAAGCAGCCCAGATGAGTCCTTTCGGCAGCATGGCAGCACCTCTGACAGAGTCCAGCTGTAGGTTCAGAAGTGTCTGATTTGAGGGGGTCACAGACCCAGTATATACCCACATTTGACTTTGAAGTGGAGTAAACATCAAAAAGAGATTTTAAAGTGCACCAGTTCCCCTTTTAACCTAGTCCTGGCTGCAACGAGATCTTTGGGGAGGTCATCAGTCTTTTGTGTGGAGTCAAGCCACTAACCTTTGAAGTGTAAGTGAGAGCCCCTCCACCCTTCCCGCCCAGGAAGGCCGGTCAGTATGCAGATGAATGCAAATGCACCTGAGTGCCCTTTGTTTATGGCTCTCTGGGTGGAATGAACAAGAGTACCTGTCAACCAGCACAGACCAGACAGGATGTAAAGCACAGAGAGCAATAAGTGCAGAGAAATTCCTACTTTCTAAAATTGGCATTTTCTAAAATAGTAATGTTAAATCCAACCTCACCAGTAAGCAGATTTCTGACTTCCATTCCAACCATACCAAAATGACAATGCCACTCCTTTCAGATCAGAAATTACCACTTAAAAGTATATAAGGGAATTTCCAGTGCTAGCCTATGAGAGGAGCAGGCTTCACGACAGTGAAAAATGACTTTAGGAGTATTTCTCTACCAGGACATGTAAAACTTACAAGTACATGCCCTGCCTTTTACTTGTTTAGCACCCTCCCCTATGGGCTACGTAGGGCCGGCCTAGTTTAGGGGTGACCTATATGTAATAAAAGGGGTGTTTATGGCTTGGAAAGTAGTTTTAATTGCCAACTCGAAGTGACAGTGAAACTGCACACACAGACTCTGCAATGGCAGGCCTGAGACATGGTTAAGGGGCTACGTATGTGGGTTGCACAATCAGTGCTACAGACTCATTGGTAGCATTTAACTTACAGGCTCTGGGCACATGTAGTGGACTTCATTAATGAACTTACAAGTAAATTAAATATTCCAATTGGGAATGAGCCAAAGTTACCATGTGTTAAGGAAAGAGCACATGCACTGGTTAGCAGTAGTAAGGTGCCCCTAAAGCCAACAAAAACGAGGTCTGAAAAAGAGGAGAAGGAAGGCAAAATATTTGGGGTGACACTTCAGAGAGGGTCTTTTTCTAACAACAACCCTACCTTTTCCAACAGTTAAGATATCTCAATGGCGTGGCAAATTACCACAGCAACTGCCATAACGTATCTATAGCATTGTAAACACCAAAGTGCTACATTGCTGTGCTCAGTGATGAAATGTTTTGCAAACTATACTGCGTTCAGCAGATCATCACAAGTTTCTTCATAAAAGTAAGGGCAATCACTTTTATATTGTGCTAGCACATTGTATGCCTATACAAGATGTCATCATAGAGGAAAACGCAAACAACAAACTGCACCTTTTGATCCACATTATTATTAATATTATGATACATTCCATATGACTCCACTAAAGATCACTACCTGGTTTAATTACCAGGAGCTACTATTACTCATTACAGTGAAGAACCTATTGCAAAACTAAGAAAAAAAGAAGAACAAAGTAGCTAGTCACAGCTTTCCCCAGCAATCCGCAAACTAAATTAACTTATTTCATAAAGTAATAACAAGTGATCTGTGTTCCTTAAGAATCCCTACTAATCCAGAACGTTTTATTTTTAATTATAAGGCTTGTGCATGCATTCATCCCGACCAACAATACCAGACACGTTTTCTTGGGGCAACACAATACTTCATCATAATATATGCAGCCTTGAAAGATGTAGCTAGTTTTAAAGTGCGTAGGATAAGTATAAAAAAATACCACTATATTTTATAAATGCAATAATAAAGTTGCAAAAACATTTTAGAAAGTGCTCATTTTGAAAGGCTATTGAGTTATGTTACAGGATATACAAGAATAAAGTCGTCAATCGGTGTTTTAGTGAGATGATTTATACAGTAGAATTTAGTGAGGGTTGAATTATCATAGGACAAAAGAAAAGATGTGAATTCAGATTATTTTTAAAGACTCGGCTTGTGGGTCCTGTATTGTGAATTTGGTATATTTTTATGTTGAATGAGGTCTTAGAACTTGTATCAGGTTGTAGCTGAAGCAGATAGTTTTATAACAGAGTTGAGTTTTATTTGTGTGGGGGATACAACTTGGTTGATATGACCTTGAAACACTACACCAACATATAAAGCTATTTTGAGACATTTCTTATTTTTGTGATGTGTCAAATAAATGCTTATGGTGAGGCACTAAGGGTGCAAAATCTAGAGAGCAAATTTGTTTAATGGAAAAAGAGGCATGGAAGTTGCCTGAAATTACACTTGGATTAAAAAACTATTGATGGAGGATTCTGTGCCATTTCTACACTTAACCATTCATTATGAGAGGCATCTAATTCCAAATGTGGGTGGGAATTCTGTTATTGGCAATAAGGAATTCTGAGGTCTGTGGCGTAATTGAGGACCTCTCACATTTGTACTGGAGATTTTTTCTGCCGAGCACACCCTAAATCCTTGGGGGAAACTGCATTGTACTGGTTAATCAAACACAGATTTACTGATTTGAAATTTTTCTTTAAGCAAGGAATTCTTAGGGTTCAACTCGAAATGACCATAAGTTCCATACCCCGCAGTTAACAAAATCTCCCAAAATGTAATTTTTTTTTTATGGAGGTCGTAAATAAAGCACAATAATACCACAATGGAAGACCATCAATGATAGAGCAAAAATGGAAAAAATATGACTATCATGATGGTATAGCTGGATACTACCCATAGAATAGGGGATGGGACTGGAGGAAAGAAAAACAGCGATTATTCCAACTGAGGAGGTGGAAAGTCATGACCAGACTGTATTTGTATGGGACACTCCCTGAATGGCTCCCAAACATTTCTAAGCCGACTCGTCATTATCTATAATCAACTACTCAAAGATTGATATCGATATTAATAAAGTCATACCACCAGATCTGAGGGTTGGGAGCCTGGGCCATTAAACTATGGCTGGCCAGAATCAGTCAGGCTAGAGCAATAGCAAAACAATTAATACCATTTAAATGGCCAGGTATAAAAGGTGAATGACCCAATACGATTAATTTAGCATCCCACCTCAGAGTGGTCAGACAAAGTAGATTCAGCTTGATAAAACTGACTCCCAATAATACAAAATAGATGGACCAGTGGCGAAGATATGTACTGAGTCAGCCAAGTCCTCAGAACATTGGAAAAACGTAGGGCCTGATTTAGATCTCGGCAGAGGGGTTACTTCATCGCAACAGTGATGGATATCCCGTCCCCCAAAATCTAAATCACATAGGACATAATGAGATTTAGATTTTTGCGGATGGGATATCCGTTACATTTGCGACAGAGTAACTCCTCGACCTAGATCTAAATCAGGCTCTTAGATTCCTGCCTCACATCCATCATACATAAATGATACAGAATATAGTGGAAGTCATTAATAAATTTGAACTGGTGAGTTTTACTCCGAGAGACATTCACAGACTGTATGTCTTATTTCATCAGGGGTAACTAAAACCCCAAGATGTCGGCTTCACCATTCAGCCATAGTGTGAAAGATATTTGGCCACTTTGAGATCTCCGCGGCCAGGATCATTTTAGAAGTATGACAATGTCCTTCTTAGATAGACCACGCAGCAAGTATTCAAGAAAGGTGTTTGAGGAACAGTTGAACTCTGAGACCTTCAATCTTCTGATGGAATGTCAGATTTGTTGATAACAAAAAAAAAACTGACTGTGGGAGAGAATATCATTGGGAGAAGGTCTTAAGGGGGAGAAAACAATCGCCCTCATAAGAGGAGCCCAGTGTAAGTAAATTGGTTCCCTGCCTGCAGTCAATAAATCTTTTGTGAACATATTGAGGAAAGTTGGGATTGTAACCTAAGTAGGAATATAAATTAAATAGTGTGTTCATCCAAAATCTGTGTTTTCAGAAAAGTTCAGATAGAATGAAAGACCCTTAGGGGGTTATTACAACTTTGGAGGAGGTGTTAATCTGTCCCAAAAGTGACGGTAAAGTGACGGATATACCACCAGCCGTATTACGAGTCCATTATATCCTATGGAACTCGTAATACGGCTGGTGGTATATCCGTCACTTTTGGGACGGATTAACACCTTCTCCAAAGTTGAAATAACCCCCTAAGTGTCTTAAATCGAGTCCTCTTAAAGTAGACAGTGTCAATAATGCCAGTATGTGCTGTGATATCTGCCCTCCCAGGGAAGATATTCTGGAAACAGCCATTCAAGCCACCATGATGCAATGGTTCACACCCCAGCATTTTAGCTAATTGGAACATGAATGCCACTAGAAAGTATGCTTGAAGATCGGGTAGCAAAAGTCCACCCTCCAGTCGTGGCCTCTGCTAGCCCTGGGCATTTTGTACCCCCACATGAATTTCTGCCAAATGGCCTTGACCTGTGTGAGAACCCTTAGGGACAGAGGTATACTCAGAAACAGATATTAATAGTGAGGGACGACAATCATTCTGATTAGGTTACATCTTCTAAACAATCCGATGTGTAGGCAATATCACTTGCTAAATATCTCCAGAGCCCCATGAGAGAGTGCACCAAAATTGAGCTTGATCACCTCCTCCATTTTTAGAGATACTTCGAATCCCAAGTAAGTGGCAGATTTGACCCATTGTCTGTCATCTCGAGAAGGAGCAACATTAGCTAATACCAGGGTCTTATGGAGGTTGAGTTTATGCTCAGAAATAGCCCCATACACCCACGCCATTTGTTCAATGGCTACTAATGAATCCTATGGAGCTGAAGCCAGGACAGTGCGATTGTCTGCATAAGCGAGAACTTTAAGCCCAAGTTGATAAACCTACAGCGTACCAATGTCCCTTGACTTCTTCAGAGCTTGAATGTACGGTTCGATATAGAGCGCAAAAAGTAGGGGTGAAAGTGGACATCCCTGATGGGTACCCAGATTGATCTGGAGACTTTGGCTGTGAGATGCTGGTAAAGATGTTAAAGCCTTACAATATAGCGCAGTCCAAACCCTGAAGCCACAGTGGTGGTCCATAGAAAAGGCCATGAGACCCGGTCAAAAGGCTTTTGGGCATCTAACATTATCACTCTGGCTGGGTTTCTCTGAACACATTCGGCCTCAAGGGCAGTGATGACAGTATTTACATGAGCAGTGGTGTCACTTCCTGGGACAAAACTATGTTGATTCTCAACAACAAGATCTGAGATGACAGTAGCGAGCCTGATGGCGAAAATCCAAGTATGAATCTTAGGATCGATGCTGATCAGAGGTATGGACTGAAATGAACCACAAAGAAAGGGATATTTCCCTTTCTTGATAAGATAACATTATTAGTCTCAGTCCATGACCAAGGGGCCTGCCCCAATAGCTCAAAAGAATTGAATAATTCACAGAGGACCAGAACGAAGACGTGTGCTAATCTAGCATAGAATTCCGATGGAAGTTGATCAAGGCCACAAGCTTCACCCCGCGCCAGCTTGTCAATCACAACTTCTACTTCCAAGGCCAATATTGGACCTTCCAGCCTAGATTGCTGTGCATTAAACAGAGTTCGAAGATGATATGTTCTGAGAATATTTTTTAATCCTAGTGTGCACAATAATCACCATACATCCAGGGCACCCACAATCAGGGTCTACATTAAAATCAGATTCTATTTAAACAAATTGGGAATGGTAGCCAATTTTGCTACTGTCACAAGTGTGAGCACAGTCAAATCGGGATAAGGGCAGTCAGATGTTTTCCTCTGATACATGTACATGTTTGGTGTTAGGGCACCAGTGTTGGACTTGGTCCTCTCTGCAGGGTCACCCCCAAACTTTTTGTCTTCACCCCACCCATTTTCTGGACCTGATTTTGTGGGTTTGCAGGAGTGTGCACTTTGCCACTGCTAACTATTGCTAGAGAGCTTGTTCACTCACCCTAAAACATGGTAAAATTGGTCTACAACTGATTGGCACATTTGATGTACTTATAAGTCACTAGTAAATTGGTACTAGATGTACACTGGCCCTATAAAATAAATGTGAGTAGTGGGCCTGCAGCACCCATTGTGCCACCCACTAAAGTAGCCATCAAAACATGGCTCAGACATTCCACCTTGGCCTGCAGTTCAGTTTTATACTGCCAATGTGACCTGACAAAGTAAATTTTTTGCCAGGCCTCTTTCTTTTTAACACATATAAAGCAGTCCCTAAACATATGTAGGGCAGGGTCCATTATATCTAAAAGTAGAACATGTGGCTTGCATGTACTGGTAATGACAAACTTCAATATTTGTTTTTCACTACTGTAAGGCCGTCCTCTCCTGTAGAACAATGGAGCAGCCAATATCAAGTGATAAATGCAGTTTAGGGCTTTCTCATAACCTGGATATTATGCAATTGCAAACAGCATAAAACCATAAACTGTATTTATCGCTTAATATTGGCTGCTACCTTGTTTTAGTCCTGATGATGAGCTCAAAACATTGATGATTATACTAGAGGAGTAATGCTTTACACACTATACTCTGGTTAAGAGCTGTGGTGATTAGTTTTTTGAAATATATTTTATTGGGTTTTTATTCAGGTATAACAGTTGCAGCTGGCATAGTCCAGCATAAACAAAGTAGTACATAAAATTAGCATTGTATTATGCAAGTAAACATTGAACAAAAGATAGGCAGTTGAACATGAAACAACAATACATGTGTGGGCTTAGCTAATGAGTGGTTATAGGCACAAATAACATTTTGCTGCAATAGTGGGGATTGGGGGCATAACCATGAACTGGGATGGGGTAGAGTCTAGGTGGCGGCTTCAGGTCATATCTGTTCAGGGAAGAGCCATAAGGCGTGGGTAGGGAGGCCGGTGACACTGTATTGATGGAGACTGTGTGGGTAGAAGCAGTGGATGAGAATATGGATCCCCGTCACAGGGGTGGTAGGCCTTGGGGGGGGGCATGTGAGGTCATGGGGGCAGTTTGTTGTTCACTACTTATTGTAGGAACTGTGAAAGGAGGGTAGCCCATTGGCAGTGGAAAAGTTATTTTGCACAAGTATCAAACCTCTTCGTAGAGGAGGTCATCCTCTTCAGCAGTGCCCCATCTACATATTGCTCTGTGCCATGCGCCCACAGATGGGGCACCTAGAGAGTGCCATTTGAGTGTGAGTCCGCTCTTAGTGCGGAAGAGAGCCAGGGACATACGGCAGGCACGTGCCTTGTGTTGTTTGCGACACTTGAAAATACCCAAGGAGCACGCCTCCCATGTGTGGATATCTGGCAGCTCCGTGACTTCTTACAGGATGGTGTGTATCAACCGCCGGTAACAATGTAGTGATGGGCAGGGCCATAGCATGTGGATGAGATCCATGTCAGTGGTATGGCACTGCAGGTATTCTGCAGGTATTCTGCCTGTAGATCAGGGAAGTAGTGGTCCAATTGGGACAGGGAAAGGTACACTCTGTGGAGTATGAAAAACTAAATGTTTTTAAATCTGGAGTTACGGGAGACCTGCTAGAGAAACTCTAAGACCTGTTCCCATTCTCTTTCATGTAGTGCTCATCCGAAGTTGTCCTCCCACCTCTGACGGAGTATGTCAAGAGGAGTCACTTTTAGTTCATGAATGGCTTTGTATAGTGAGGTGATAAGATAACAACCATCACCCATGGTAGGTATGGATTGTAGTACTGGATGAGTGGCACGTTTCTCCTCCAGGGAGTCCCACAAGGCATGGCACATAATGCTAATTTCCCTGTGGAGCCTGTGGTCTGTGGTCAACTACCACTGTGGTCAACTGCTTCATTTTGAGAAACCGTCCGTCGGAGAAGAGGTCACAGTGTAAGCAGTGAGTGTTCCATTCAGACTGCCATGTCCCTGCACGAGTGAAAGCCCTGGAGCCGGAGGAGGCCAATTTGGGGCTTCACGGGGTGTACGTCGGCACCACAAGTGTCAGACAATGGACACAGATTATACATGCCCATGCTACCACTATATGTAAAGGCCAAGGAGAGGAGGGCAAAATGTTCAGGAGGGGAAAGACCTGTATCGTTTACACCAGCAAGATCCCCTGTTAGCAGCACATATCGCCTAAGTAGCATCTGGCAGACCAGCATGATAGCCTTTGGAGCTGAGCTGCTAAAAGAAAATTTCAAATGACAGGGCACCCAGTCCCCCTTGGTCTACCTGTAGTTGCAATTTTCAAAGGGCGACGCAGCAGCATTTATTATCCCAGATGAGGATAGGTGACAAGGAATCTAGAGCTTTAAAAAAGGAACACAGGGGGTGACTGGAATAATAGATGGGATAAAATGACTGTCTGTGCCAATGCTATCTAATACTTGCTAGTGTCCTATGGAGGTTTCCTTCATATAGATAGGATGGGGTGTGATTAGGGCGGATCCCCAAATAGCAGACTGCCGCCTCATGCCAATGGAGGAGAGTGGTACCTAGTTATACAACTCGAGGTGGCTGGTCGGGACAGAGCAGGTATATGGCTGACTTTGCCCAGTTACAGCTAGTGTGTCCTTTGTGATGGTTGAGTTATATTTAAATCAGTCCCTAGTATTGTACAAATGCTTTATGTTAGACTTTTCATTCTTGGTGTGTTCTCACTTAACCTTTTGCCTCTGTACCCCAGGTTGTTGATGTGTGCTGGACTCTGATTTTGCTGTTTTTGTTACTCTGGGCACTCCTAAGGTAGGTGCTAGGTAGCCCCAAGGGCAGGGTGCAGTGTATGATTAAGGGAGGACAAATAGTAATGTGCTTTATATGTCCTGACAGTGAAATATTGCTAAATTCGTTTTTCAGTGTTGAAAGGCCTGTCCCTCTCATAGGTTAACATTGGGGCTACATTTAAATATGATTAAAGTGTAGATTCCGTTTGGGAGCGGATGGACATGTGGAGGTTGGGGTCTCTGAGCTCACAATTTAAAAATACATCTTTTAGTAAAGTTGATTTTAATATTGTGTGTTTGAAAATGCCACTTTTAGAAAGTGAGCATTTTCTTGCTTATAACATTTATGTGACTCTGCCTGTTTGTGGATTCCCTGTCTGGGTCAGTTAGACAGTTGGGCTGGTTGCACCTCACACTAGACAGTGACACAAAGGGAGCTGGGGTGTAGTCTGCATTTCCACCTGAGCCATCTGTGCTAGGAGGGAGAGGAGGAGTGGTCACTTACACCTGAAAGGGCTATGCCTGTCTTCACACAATGCAGTCTCCGACCCCCTGGTGAATGTCTGGGGCCTGGCCTGGGCAAGGCAGGATTTCACATTCAAAAGAGACTTTACTTTGAAGTAGGCCTACTTCAAAGGAGAAATTGGGTATAAGAAGGGCACCCAAAAACCAAAGACTTTAGAACACTTCTGGAAACAAGAGGAACCTCTGCCTGGAGGAGAGCTGAGGAAGAAGAGCTGCCCTGCCTGTGACTGTGCTTTGTGTAGCTATCCTGCAGTTGCTGCTTCTGCCAGAGTAATAGGGCAAAGACTGGACTTTGTGTGCCTTCCATCTTGTGAAGAAATCTCCAAGGGCTTGATGTAGAGCTTGCCTCCTGTTGTTTGAAGTCTCAGGGATAGCAAAGACTTCTCTCTACCAGCACCTGGAGTCTCCGGAGAGACTCCTGCTCTGACAAGTGGTGCCCTATCCAGTCCCAGGGCCCTTGAAAGGAAATCTGGTGAAAATCCAAGGAATTCGACTTTGGACGACTTCGGACCGACGCGGCTGCTGAATCTGGTGACGCCGCCTGCAACCGACTCCGTGATCTTAACTGGAACGCGACGACCTTCGCAGGCCCGACATCCCTGCAGCCCCACTGAAGTCCGCCTCTCCGTGGAAGTCGCTGCACCACGTCGTGACCGATGCCGCTCGAAGTGCACAGATTCAACATTTCGCACAGACGCCGCGATCCCCGACTTCACGCATCGGCTGGTTTTAATTTCTCTA
This sequence comes from Pleurodeles waltl, assembly GCF_031143425.1. NCBI lineage: Eukaryota > Metazoa > Chordata > Amphibia > Caudata > Salamandridae > Pleurodeles > Pleurodeles waltl. The sequence continues at coordinate 1,076,542,397 of NC_090448.1, read as the reverse complement.
CCAAGGTACTGTATCTGGGGGTCTATGTGACTCCGTGGCCGGCGCCGCTGGTGTCGGCTTGTTGGGAACGACTCCGTTACGACGCCGTGTAACACCTCATCGAAGCATTTTGTGTTTCTAAGCGCTATTTTTGAGTTTAATCTGTAAAAATTCATAACTTGAGTTGGGTATGTCAGATTTTTGGCGTTTTGGTTTTGTTTTGTTTATATAAATATTTCCTATATTTCTAAACTGGTGTTGTGTCATTTTGTATTGTTTTCATTAAGTTATTGTGTGTGTTGGTACAAATGCTTTACACCTAGCAGTCTGAAGTTAAGCCTACTGCTCTGCCAAGCTACCAAGGGGGTGAGCCGTAGTTAGCTGAGGGTGATTCTTGTTTACCCTGACTAGACACTAACACTTTATATAAAGCACCCGTGCAATTTAGTTCACTCATTCACTTGCACTGCGCCAGTCTGTTGGAACACCTCTTTTCATGATGCAATCTGTTTGCATATTACTGAGATAGTTTTAAAGTAAATGCATTTGATGGTATTTTTTGTAAAACCCATTTCAATTCATGCCCTCTTTTCAGTTGTCAAGCAAGTCTAGGCTCACACTTCCCCCACAGGGACCGCTGTTTTGCTTTATTATTATTTTGGCACGGTTCTCAGGATTACAGGCCTGATCCATATTTCCTAACATACTTTTAGAAAGTGTGCATGTTTTTTATTCTACCCATTTGGCACCTGCTGCCAGTGTGCTGGGTCACATGACTCTGCCGTTAGGCTTTGTGTATTCCTCCCAGACAGTGAGACAAAAGGGCCTAGGTTATGGCAGGATGGGCCATCCCAACAGATCGGGTGGGAGCGGGCTGGTTTGTTTCTCAGAGCACTGCCCTGCTACTACCAGACTGTCTTGCTGCTTGAGGATTGCTTTGTTCCTCACACCCTACTGACTCAGGCCTGCCTTGTTCTTCAAAGGACTGTCTTGCTGCTTGAGGCCTGCTTTGCTGCTTGAAGGAGAGAGTACCAATTCCCTGTTCTGAAGATACCTGAGTGTCTCAAAGGATCAGTTGGCTGATTTCCTGTACTGAATCACAGGGACACAACAAGCTCCAGAGGTGTACCTGTGATGGTCCTGCTGACCTGCTGCACAGGATCTTACTAGACCTGCAACTGAACCTGCCAGAGCCCTGCAGGCCTCTGCTAGAGTGAAGTTCTGACCCCCAGGAGGTGGCTTCTCAGGTTCTAGACCCTTAGCTACCATCAGAGAGAACTCCACCTGGCTTAATGAAAGGGTCCATCAATTTTGGCATGAAGTGACATGAAGAATTGCCACACAGCCTCATCAGAACTGACTCTGAGCAATGTGAAGCATCACAGAGCAAAACCATGCATTCTTCACAGCAAGGACATAAGGTAAAATTGTCAGCTGGCCAAACTTGGTCCTGTGTCTGGCCTGTGCTCCACTGCCATCCACCTGTACTTGTATCTTTGCCCCTGTCCAGCATGAACAGATACCCATAATTGCCATGTTGTGCTTTTAGGTGCTATATCTTCCTAAACCTTTAAAATTCAATATTGTACATTTGGCATTCTGGTATCATTTTATTTATTAAAATGTATTCTATTGTCCTAAATTGGTTTGGGATTTTTCTTGTGTTGTGTTTTCACTTTTCTTTGCTGTATACATATTTTACACATTGCCTCCAAGTTAAGCCTGACTGCTTTTGTATCAAGCTACCAGATGGTTACGTACATGTTAATTTAGTGCCTTTATGGGTCACCCTGAAAAGGACTTCAGTTGTTGATCGATAAGGGTTACACCCGTCTCAACCACTAGTCCTATTTCTCACAACTTGGCTGGTGCACACTATAAAGAATAAAGAAAGAGTTAAAGTCTTATGACAGGTCATATTACTCAGGAGTGACACTGAGTGTTGTATAAAGTCATGAAGAAAATACATTGCACACAAAAAGGGGTTAAGAGGGTAGAATGTAATAAGTTTCAGTTTTAATATTTTATTAATGAACACTATAGGCACCAAAAAAGTGCATTAAAAACACCAAATGTTGTTTCTTTTGGTAATCTATAGTAGAAGTGCACATCCAAACAGAAAAGGGAGATAAATGTGCCATTCCATAGTACAAATGTTAAAGAATAAAATAAGCCAAAATGAAAAAGTAAAAGTTGATGAAAAGAAAGACAGTAGTGGAATAATTTTAGAAGGCATATAATTTTCAATGTGGATTGTTTTCCAGCAAGGATATCCTATCACGTAGACAATGAAGGTAGATTTTGTCTCTGTGGAATGTAATACCATGTGAGTGTTCTGTGTAGATGGAGTTTGCCTGTTGCAGGTAGAGGCCAATGGTACTACCTGCTCTTCCTGGTGAGATCCTTGGCACCTCTATAATATGCCACCTGGATTGTTCTCTTCTTCTTTTTTATTGACACACAAACAGGTGCATCAAGATAAATCACATTCTGGTGCCAGTAATGACATTTGCTACAGGTGCTACACAAAAAAGGCAGGTTTGAAGGAAGAGATGCTTCTTTGCATGACATGCAGAGGCATCCAAAAGCTTTCGGCCTTTCAGTGAATGGAAGCTGTCTACCTATGGTGCGTGGAGCTGTGATACGGGCTCAGTGACATGGAGCCAAAGACGACCTGTGGCTGCCTTTGTGGGATGATGCTGGTTGTACATGTGTGTTCCTTTTTTTATTACTCTTATATCAGTTGAACAATTTCCTTGGCTAGACTTCTTTTGGAGCCAAAATATTTTATGGGGACTCCAAAACTGGAAGTGTGCGGCCTCTCTTTCTCTCACGACGTCTGGGTAGCTCACGCACACGTTTTCCTGCCACAGATATGTGACTATATTGAGTAAAGACCTCGCATACCACACATAGGGTACGAGACCGCCAGGGCTAAAATGACAGAAGCACCGCCAACAGGCTGGTGGTGCTTCCAGGCGTATTACGACCACGGCGGGAGCACCGCGGTCGCACCGCTGGGGCCGGCGGCATTCCGCCACTTTTGCCCCGGCGGTGATAATGAAAAGGCTGGTGGAACCGGGAGTCATGGGGCCCCCTGACAGGGCCCCATGCAGCTTTTCACTGTTTGCTATGCAGACACTGAAAAGCGCAACCAGGTTTCCGCCCGCCGGCCCAGCGGGCATCTCCAAATGGCTGCGGCGGGGTGCGGCCGCTGGTCAGATCTTGGCGGGCGGCTGATGCTGCCCGCCAAGGTGGTAATGACCCCCAGAATTTTTTTCTGAGAATGAAAGGTCTGGAAGTATTCAGTTAATTGGGTTAAAGAAGATGCTTGAACAGCTACTGTAATCTTGCTACAGTTTTTGTAATTTATTGAATTAATATGCTTTGGAAGGGGGTGAGAGGATAATGGTCACATTGAGGTGATACCAGATTTTTGTGGCCTAAATATAATTTACAAAGATATTTCTCAGAAATATTCGGGATAAAAACATAATCCTCTTTAAGATCATAATAGACAATTATTAGTTAGCATTATCCTGGGGTCCTCACATGTTTGAATTGTGTTGTTGTAGTATTCACATTTGCCCCTTAGATCTGACCCATCTGACAGGGCCAGACTGCCCGAAATATCAGCAAAACGCTGAAGAGAAGTAATAGGGATTGTTCACAGATACTCACAGAAGGGAGCAAACTGAAATAACGAGGGGAAAGACATTTTTAATCTGGGAAATTCTGTATAACTTGAAGGGAAAACATTTCCTACCGAGAGAGATAACGGCAAGGACTCTGCAAGAAAATGCCGGAAGCATGGAAGTGACATTCGGGGTACTTAATTTAACCAATAAGTTAAAAAATCATTTTACAGTTCTGGATTATATTAAAGCAGTCCAAGTTATCAAATGTGCAGTGTGTTTTTTAAACGTGAAGCAGCCTGAAGTGATTTATGTCATCCAGTGAAAAAGAGCTGTAATGGTGATAAATGCGCATGTATGTTTTAATCCATTATTGTACAGGAGATAATTGGCTCTTACATTTTTAAAAGGAGATCTTCAAATATTTAAAAAATAATTTATGAGCACAGCATTATTCAGTTCACTTGAGGGCTCGCATCTCAATCAATAACCTTCCAGTGTTTGAGGTGCGAAGAATTAAGAAGCAAAGCTTTTACGAGTCTGCGAGGAGGATAATCTGACTCCTGAAAGCTGGTCATTTATTGAAAGCGACTGAAAGAAAAGCATCATCCCTTTTCAATTCGAGACACTCCTGGGTGTATTAAAGGCCTACACAGTGGCTATCTCATTAGGCTCTCTCAGAGATAACCATGCTTTAGAAAGAGACATAATATCAGTTTTATTGCCTGAAAGCTCATTTTTTCCAGGGGGTGACATTAAGGCAGGTATTTTCTGTTGAAAATCATTCCAACTGGGCTGTGACCATTAACACATTTATCTTCTCTGAATACCTGACATGATTGGAATAACTTCCAGACGATACATTTTCCATCATGACCGCCATTAATAACGTGAAATACAACACTGCAGACATATAGCAACAGGCAAATGGGGAAAACTGAACTAAAAGCTGTGCACAATGGCCTGTTATGAGTTTCAGATATGTATTTAGCAGTGAATTTCTTCACTGAAAAGAGCACACGCTCTTTTATAAGACATCCTCTTTCATGTTCTCTACTTCTTTCTCTCTCCTCCGTCTTATTTCCTCTCTCTCGCCCCTCGCTGCTGACTTGAAAATCTGACTCCCCTCTCTCTATTACTTTCTCTTGATATCTCACTGGTTCCAATACTTCTGTGTGTGTTTGGCACCAGGCCCGTAGCTAGGAATATTGGGTTGGGGAGCATGGCCCCTGTAATAGCAACATCAAGAGAAAGTTCCAGCAAGAGTGTATTGCCCTAAGGTTTTGGGGAAATAATCTGCTCTATTAATGTGATTTTGAAGTGGATGATGTATTTTTATTCACATTTATTTTATTATAGTATACACTTTCCTGAAGATTTTTAGTGAATATGCCATCCATTTTAAAGTTTAAAATAAATTCAAATTCAAAATGTTACAAACAACTGGTATACCCATTTTAAACATACACCCATTATCATCCACAGAAGGATGAAAGACTGGGTTGGCTTTTTCAGGAATTCAAACCAATGATCTAGATTTTGCAGCATCCCAAGGATTCTTAATAAATACCAGTTTATAGAAAGGTGAATAAAGACTGGAGTAAACTGGCATTTATTAAGATCCCTTGGAATGCTGCAACATTTAGGTCATTGATTTTAATCCCTGACAAAGCCAACCCCATCTTTCATCCTTCTGTGGATGATAACGGGAGTGTGTTTAAAATGGGTATGGAGGGATGATCTGCTAACACATAGCATTAATACTTAAAAAGGTTAGCTAAGAACTGTCTACTAAAACGAATGGTAAGGGCTCAAGCCAAAGGCGAGGGCCTTTAACAAACGAGCAGGCCTTTAATGGCTGGTATAGCCAGTTACAGTGGGCTATCAGGCTATTAGAACATTTTGCCCCTAGAGGGCAGAATGTTCTAATTACTAAAACAAAGGCTTCATGGAGCTCGAGGTGTTAAACTCCCTTGGGCCCCCTGAGGCCTTTGTGCAGAGCAACAGGCAAACATTAGAATGTCAGAGCTCTGGGCTTCTACCAGCCATTAAAAGCCTGGAGCACTCCATTGTCTTCAACGGAGCTTCCAACATTCCAATGTTCTAATATTACTTATGTTCTAAGTGCTGACGGTGATCCTGTACAGTAAAACAGAGAGTAATCCTTAGAAGGCACTCCTATAATTGCATCAAGGAAATTAGGTTAATAAAGGTTTATTCCTCACTGCTGAATATCTTGACTCATGGAATTTTTTCATGTTGAAACTTTAGTGCTGCACCCTAAGCTGCTTCTCATGCGATTGAGGCTTTAGATCCATGGCTAACAAACGTCAAGAGGAGCAATACTAAGTGGAGGCCTCATGGACAATCCAACTCTTAAAGAGATGCCTTAATTAATAGAAACAGCTTAAAAAATGCCATGACCAAATGCATTAACTGAATTGAGGCGGGTACACACAGATGACCTGGAAACCCAAAGAATAGATCTTAGGTAAGCACGAATGATATGGCCAAAAAGCTGCTGAATACCAAGCATTGCCTGAAAATAAAGGGCAGCAAAAATCTAGAATGATGCAGGATGTATGAATTTGCTCAAACCATAAAGCATTTACTAGTGTTCTCTTTTTATGTGTATTTTCTTTTATCAGTAACCTATAATAACCCACAAATTCCAAAGAAAGGTTTTAAACAAACTAAACCTTGACAAGGTTGTACATCAGGAAATCCTGTATTGCTGTCATGCACATCTTTGCTTTGTTAGGCCTACAAGGGAGCAATACATTACAACTACTAGGGCCCTAATCTACATGTTTCCATGTGGTCCAACTAGTTATCAGGCTCCAAAAGACACCCGAGCCATGAGACTAAGAATGACCAAGGATAGTGGTTCATAATCAACGGTCCGTGGACCCTTGGGAGGTCTGCAGAGCATACTCAGAATGTTATTCGGCGGTTTAAAAAATTAAGTAATATTAAAAGATTTATGAAGTCAAAATGTACAAAAAGGACAATGTAAAATGCTAAATGTTTAAACGCTCTGCAAAAGTGAGAGAGTGAAAGGAGAAGGGTTGAGAAAGACAAATAGACCAAGATAAAGATAGGAAGAGACAGAGAAAGATTAAAAAAGAGCACGATAATGGGACGAGAAACAAGGGAGACCTCAGGGTCAGAAAGATAGGTAGAGATATAGAAAGACAGAGGCAAGATTAAACAAATGGCAAATTAAAGTGACAGACAGAGGAATATGGATATAAGCAAAGGAGAAGAAGGGAAAATGAGGAGGGGTAGAGGAAGAAAAGAAGCAACAAAAGGGAGAGACACGGTCAGAGAGACAGAATGTGAGAGAGGGAGAGACAGAACATGAAAGGTGGTGAGACAGAAAGATATAGATAAAGAAGTTCAGGGAAGGCTAACAAGAGGGAGAGACCAGGGAGAAACAGAAAGAGCCATCTGTATCTGTCTTTATTGTTATTGTCTTATACAACTACCTATAATTTATATACCTATTCATATAGATATCTCTAGTCATCTTTATCTATCTTCACATCTGTTTTTGCACCTGTATCTATATCTAGCTATCTGTCTATCTCTATAAATCATCCTGTCTATCTTTACCTATCGATTAAAATATATAAATATATATATATATATATACATATATATATATATATATATCTATATATATACCACATGCTTGTATGATTTTACTGCCGAAAATGAAGTGGTATAAACCCCATATTTCAAACACAAACCATGAAAATATGGGAAGTATTTCAAGATTCCTTGAGAAATACAAGTTTCATAGTCATAACGAAAGCCCCCCGAACAACTCTCCAGACCACTACCATTGTCAGGGCGACTAGAATTATGAGTCACGGTTATATAATTTATGAAGCTAAAGAGGCGAACTATGATGCACATTTCTGGTAGTATTATTTTCGTCCTTATGTGCATGAAACAATGTGTGTGAAATCCTTAAATCATCTTAAACTATGCAGCAAATTATGTGGCAAACATGGTAAATCTTTAATTATGTGGTGGACGCTGTAGACAAAAAGATCCCTAAAATCCACTGGCCCTTTCAATTGTTGTACTACCAGTTTACTCATAAACTGTGAACCTAAACATTTTAATTCCAGTGAGTGCCAGCTGTTAAAAGCACTTTGGCTAAAAGAGGTGTTTGCCACCTATGCCCACACCTGTGACAAGAGCAATCTTCATCTACTAATATGGCTAGGGAGGAAAGAAACAGTGAGAAAATGACTGTCCCCTGAAGTGAAATAATCTCTGTGCACTGCAGTATGGAAACAGCGTCAAGGGCTTAGTGCTTGAAGGCTAATGAGAAGAGTATCTACTGTTTACAGGACACTTTTGCCATATTGTCTTTTATTATGGTGACCAAACCGCCTTTACTTTTTTGCATTACTCACGTGGAGTGTTGCTTCAAGCTATGAAGGCCACATATGCAATTTTAGGCCCTTTCTGAAGGTCAAATGTCTCGTGATTTTTCTAAAGATCAGCTGAAGAATTGTTTCAAGGGACTGATATCTAGCATGAAGTGATGAATGGACAGATGGTGAACATAAACAACTGGGAATTCATTGTGTTTGGTGAATGAAAGTTAAGTGGATGAATGCTTATTTGTGGGTCGTAACTGGATGGATTGAGGGCAGTCCACCTGGAATGAATTATGGTCCGCCATGGAATGCGAGAGGCTCCCTCTACTCATGGCACTGTGTATGGATGCCACTTTATCTTTGGCATTTTTATTTGCCTACTGTATCTCTTAGCACTCTTAAAGGACTGCAATGTGACATATCAGAGCTCTGTAAAACAACTAATACAAAATCATTGTTTCTGCCTATGAGAGACTGGAGGGCTGTTTAAAGCAGGCTACACTGTATACTTTGGCAAAAGGTGATGCCGTTTAGGGTGACCAGATGTCACAGGGATAATCCTTTTTTTCTTACATCTGTCCTGGTGTCCTGACATATTTTACTAAAAATCAATAATTGTGGTTTTGTGAGGTTAGATGAGCACAAGCATGGCACTCTAACACACATCTGGCACTATCTCATATTTAGCATGGTACAAAGACATAAAATGTGCTATTTTAAAGCACATCACAACGTTTCCATTTAGTTTTTACTCTTTGATTACTACAACATCAAGTGTATATATCAATGTCTCTGGAGCTAAATGATAACATAGTGCTATGTGAGTGACTCATCTTTGAATTACTATGCTAACACTTGCTGCATGTCTTGGTTTTTGGTTTACAAATCATGGCCACCCTACAATGATCAAAAACTAAAATGTGTCTGAGTACCAGTAAGAGAGTCTAGAATGTGATTATCACAGGTGACCTCCTAATACATGTTCTCCCTCACCTAGTGCACAGGTGTGATCCAGCTAATATCACAGAATTTATGTTGCTACATTTGTATAGCTCTACAAAACACATAATAGCTTCTGAACATTTTTTTTCAGTTTCATATAGCTCAAACTGGACCCGAAGGTACTGGAGAGCTTTACGTGAGCACCAGTCACATTACAGAATGACACCTTCATTTTTTCCAGACACTGGGAGATTAAGGGCCTGATTGCAACCTTGACGGAGGGGGTTGCTCCGTCACAAATGTGGCGGATATCCCATCTGCTGTATTACAAGTTCTATGGAATATAATGGAACTTTTAATACAGCAGGTGGGATATCCGTCACGTTTGTGATGGAGTAACTCCCCCACCAAGGTCTTAATCAGGTTCTAAATGATTTGTCTACAATCACAGGATGTGAAGGTGACACTGAGACACAAACATTATTCCCCAGCTCCCAAGTCGGCAACTCTGGCCACTTCCTCACTTCGTAGAGTAAGCCACTGTGAGACTGAACTTGGTTAATGAACTTGGTGGTACTAGTTTTTGTGTTGAGAAAGTAGATGTGGGCAAGTCACTGAAATTTTAAGTCAGATGCCTACTCTCACTAAACTTGAGTTCCTCTTGGACCTTTGAGCTCCAAATTAAACTACTTTTAATGTGGCTTCTGCCTCCTACCTACACCCTAAACCTAGGTGTCCAAGAATTAATGTCAGAGTATTAACCTCTGCTGTAAAACAGGAAAGAGAAAGACATTCTTATTTAAGCATTAACCATTGTTGTAAAACAAACAGATGAGAGAAAGAGATTCCCATCAAGTGGCTAAATTACACAATGTGAAACTATAAAACATGGTATCAGTCCCATCTTCCTTGTTTGACAAAATTGTGTGATCCTCCCAAATTTTTTTTTTTTGCTGTGCAGCCTTTTTCTTTATTAATACTTATGAGAACAATTTCAAATATGTGAGCTTAGGTTGTGTGCTGCAAAGACCTATGGTAACATATGAGAATAAGTACCTTCAAATATGAGTTTAGGGTGTGTACTGCACAAAACTGTACTGTGTTTGGTTTAAATAGGCTTTTATGGTGTTTCATGGTGACTTGTCTCTTTTCATTAATGGCACTGTCATCTAGGATGGTGGCAGGAATGTTTTTCAATTAAAGTTTAAAAGCTACCGTTTTTAGCTTGCAGCCTACCAGACAGCACAGCTGCAAAGACACCCAGGGGACATTCAGAGAGCAGACCCAGGAATGCATTCTGCCCTTTGCTTGCCATTGGCTTTGAGGTTTGTAACTGACATTTTCCTGCTTTCCATTTGCTGGCCTTATTTCTTTTAGATTGTCCAGCTTGAGTTCGAACCTTTCCTTGCCTAAACGTTATTTACATTATCCTTTGAGTACTCCCTTTCTGTAAACAGGTGTATGAGTTTTGTTGTTATCTCATCACATTTTCTATGCATTCAAAGACTAATGTCAAATGTCAGGTGTGGTCTTCTGAGGCCGGGTTCAGTTTTCTTTCTCTGAATTCAAATTGAGAGGATTTATGTGACCATCTTGCTAGAGACTAGAGGTAGTAAAGAGTTTTCTTCTAGCACACAACATTGAAAAGAAATGTGTAAGTGTTTCAGAATATATAAGAATTAGGAACTCAAATAAAGTTCATTTTTTTAATTTCTGAAATGTATTTGAAACAAACACTTTACTGTGATCAAAACAAATCATTACACCAGGGGATACAATTTCCAAACATTTTTGTGTGTACACTGTATAGTTTTATTAGTAAAACTGTATGTCTGTGCAAATGTAATGGCCATTTCAATTGAAAATGTGTTGTCTGTAATTGCAGTGTGCTACCACACCATAAATACTCCACTGTACGCCACTCGACCCTACTCTGCACTACACCACTCCACACCACTGCACTTCACTGTGCACCTCTCCACTTCATATCACTCCACTCTTCGCCACTACACGCTATGCCTCTCTACTCTACCCTGTACCACTGTATACCAGTACACTACTCTACACTCTGCACTCTTGGCCACTGCCCTCTACACCACTCCAGTCACACCAATCTGCTCTGCAAAACTCCACTCTAAGACACTGTACTCCATGTCAATACACTCTATGCCAATGCACGTTGCTCTGTTACACTCAACTCTATGCCCCTGCACTCTATGCCAGTCCACTGTATGCCACTCTAATCTACTCTGCACCACTGCATTCTATACCACTGCACTCTACACCACTTTACTCTACACATTATACTCCCTGCCATTCTATGCAAGAGCACTCCACCCGGCAACACTCCCATCTAATACACCTCACTCCACTCTGAAACAATCTACTCTATGACACTGCACTCCTCACCACTCTACTCCACTCTGCGTCATTCCAGGCAACAGCACTCTGCGCCACTCTACTCTTAACCACTGCACTCAACGCAAATGCATTCTACTCTGCATCACTGTACTCTATGCCACTGCTCTGTACACCACTCTATCCCACTCTGCACCACTTCACTCTGACACTCTTCTCTGCAACACTGCACTCTCTGCCAGTGAACTCTCACCACTGAACTCTATGCCACTCTACTCTGCACTACTCCACTCTACGTTACTCCACTCTATGCCAGTGCACTCTATGGCACTATACTCTACTCTGCACTACTCTGCACCACTGCACTCTATGCCAGTCGACTCTACTCTGCACTCTACGTCATTGCAGTCTATGCCACTCAACTCTACTCCGTGCCACTGCCCTCTCACTCACTCACCTTTATGCCAATCCACTCTGCACCACTCTGTGCTACTGCACTCTATGCCACTACACCCTATGCCGATGCACTCTGCACCACTCTACTCTGCACCACTGCACACTACTATGCATGGCTCTAAACAAGGCCACTGCATTCTATGACGATGCATTTTATGCCACTGAATTCAATGTCACTGCACTCTACTCCAATCTACGCCACTCCACTCTGCACAAATACGCTCTACTATGCACCACTCTAATTTACAACACTGCATTCTACAATGCTGAATTGTACACTGCTGAATTCAATGCCATTGCACTCTAACCTACTATACTCTGCAACACTCTACGCCAATGCACTCCAAACCAGTCCAATCTACTGTATGCCACTCCAGTGTATGCCACTCCACGTGACTCCACACTGTGCCGTTCTATACAACTCCACACTATGTCACTCCAGTGCATGACACTCTCTGCCAGTGCACTCTACCACACTTTACTCCGCTCTTTTGCATTCCACTCTATGGCCCTCTTTCAGATCATGGCGGGATAGCCAGCAGCCGACCATGCTGATGGTCGACAGAAGACCGCCAGTGGCGGCAGCAGGCATCCCGCCATATTCCAATGCATGGAGCCTCACCGCCATTGATGGCGGTGAGGCCCACCATGCGCCATGCTGGTGGTCGGTGGCAGGGGTGAATGCTGCTCCACCCTCACTGCCTCATCAGTCCATACCCCGCCACGCCTATAATGATGCAGTTATAGGCATGGCGGTGTATGAAGACACAGCAATGCTAGCGGAGCAGCATCCAAGGAGCCTGTTCCCTCCCGGAGCAGTGCCATGGAACAGGTAAGTGCTGTCCAAGAGGGAAGGGGGAAGAGGGTGTGTGTGTGAGTGCATGAGGGTGTGCGTGAGTGTTTGTGAAGGGGGATGTGTGTCTGAGTGTATGAATGCATGGGTGCATGTAGGTGTGTGGGTGCATGAGGATGTGGGGGTTTTGGTGGGGACTTGTATGGAGGGGGAAAAGGTGGATTGATGGTGAGGGAGGAGGTGGGAGGCCTACAAGGAGATTTTGGGGAGGAGGAGTGGGGTGGTCGGTTTTCAGAAGTTCTGGGGTGGGCGGTCGGTTTTCAGGGTTCGGGGGTGGCGAAAGTGGTTATCATCGGCCCGGCGGTCGATTTTGGCCTGGTGGTGGGTAGTAGTGAACTGGCTGCTTTGCAGCCAGTTCACTACTGTCTTCAGAATATGACGATCTGGACCACCATCCCGTTGGCAGTAATGACCGGCACGGCCGGCAAGGCGGTCATTACCGTCATGTTCAAAATGAGGGCCTATGACACTACCTTTTATTCATGCTGGTGTATAACATGGCTAAAACACATTGGCATAGCCAATAGGTCTTGCATGTGGGAGAGCTATTTGCATTGCAAATGCTTGTAATAAATGCCTTTCAATACAGTGCTATATTCTGAATATTTCCGGAAAGCAGGCACATTTTATCTTAACATTTCAGAGTTTAAGTCTAAGCATTAGCCTTTGATGTAAAAGAGGAGATAAATACATTTCAATCTAATAGCTAATTTAAATTACACAACATGAAACTATAAAGCATGGGACCCATCCTGGCTTCCCTTCTTGATCAAATTGTGTGATCTTAGGCCTGTGCAGGCTTTTTCTTCATTACCACAAATGGGAGCACCTTGAAATGTGCGATTTTAGGATATGCACTGTACAAAACCCATTGTTTTTGATTTATTAGGCTATAATGTTGCTCCATGTATAATAAAAATCTACTATCTCTGAGTGTTCACTAATGGTGTTGGTCTAGACCTGCGGGGGGGGGGTGCGCAGGAATGTATATTGAAGTTTAAAACACATCAGTTTTAATAAATTGGTTTCTCAATGCCTCTCTGGCATAATTGTAAGGTGAACCTCTTCGGCTTTCCTCATATTTAAGATGTATGAGGTGCTATTATAGCTTTTAGATAGCTGAGTTATCTACATTACACATACTTTCATGGCACTATGGCCCATATTTAAGAAAAAGTGGTGCATCATAAATGATATGCCACTTTTCTTGCGCCTCCCTACCGGCACCTAACGACACCATGGGTGCGCCGTATTTATAATACAGAGCTCCATGGCGGTGATTACCACAATAGCGTCAACATTTTGTACACTATTGTGGTGTTTTGCTACACTAGCGTCACAAATTTTTACGCTGTGCAGCAAAGTGCAAGAAGGCCTATAAGTTATTATGGGAGCATCTTAACGCCTGCTCTGAGAAGGTATTAAAAATGATGCCAAAAATGCAGCAATAAAATCTTTTAAATTTCACTGTGCCATTTGTGCAGGCCTCCTAGTGCCAGAAAACCCCCTTGCATACATTATGCCTGGCGCAGGTATAATGTAGTGCAAGGGGTTACAACGTGGCTCAATGCATGGATTGCGCTACTTTTTAAATAAGAGGTGGTAGAAAAGCCACTTTAGCACCACCTTAGCATCAAAGAAACTGTGCCATGGCGGCGCTTAGGTGGTGCTAAGGGTTATAAAAAATGTCCCTATGTTTAATCACAGGCACTTTAGAGCTTGCAGGTGCTCCCTTTTAATTTATAGGCACACTGCCCTCTTATGGGAAAGGGGTTTATGTGTTTAGTAAATGGTTTACTTACTTGATGAGCAGCAGATAGGAGCCTTGCTCACTGAGGTGCACAGTACTGAGGGCCTGGCTAATGATTCCTTGTTCTGGGTAAGTGCCCTCCCTGGATGTAGGTGGCCTGGTCCCCGGTGCTGCAAGACTTAAAAGCAACACCTTGCCCTGCTCTGCCTGTAAAGTAACAGAAGCTGTTCCTGAGCTGCAGCATGTGTTCATCTTGCACCTCCGGAATGATGGTTTCAGTGTGGGCTGGCAGAGTCAAACAGGGGTCAGGGAGGGCGCCCCAGAGCCCCTTCTCCGCCTCTCTTGCTAGTTTTTTTTCCTTTCACGGCTCAAAGGGAAAGGTGTGACTCCTCCAAACCGCCTGGACCCTTCTCGACTCTCCTCAGAAATTAGTCCCCCTCCTAGCCTTTGCCACAGACAGCATTTTAGTAACAAGCCCAGACAAATTAAATTGGAATTTGGCACATAAATAGGAAGAACAAAACCTGACATTTTTTTTGGGGGGGGGGACACAAAAATATAGGCTCCCCCTCCCCTGAAGCTATGGCCCTGTCTGGCTCCCCCACTGTCAGAAACTGGTTTACCTTTTGACTGGGGTGTGAGCCCTGGTCAAACAGCAACCACAATCCTTGCCAGAGTAAGGCTAACCCCAAATTAACCTGTGCTTACCCTCCTGGTAGCTTGGTACAGTGCAGTCAGGCTAAACTTAGAGGCAACACTTAAAACAGTAATACCGTGAAAACACACCACAGAAAAATTATCCCACACCAGGTTAGTAAACTAAAGCTGAATTTAAATGAAACAAGACCAAAACAATAAAAATCGAATCAGTAGAGCGCAGATATGAATTTTTAAAGAGTTTAGTGAAAATAGCACCAAAAAGAACAAAACACCAACATGGTATCTCAGGTTGCACTGGACCAGGTCAAAGTCACTTTCATGCAGATCGTGATGGAGTGCAGGCCGTATAATAGTCACCAGGTTTGGCCTGTTGAACTTTGCCTTCTCAACTTTTGTACCAAGAGTCTTGTTCATGTTAAAGAGGAGCAGGGAGAGCATCGCAGGAGGCTGTTGGTGTAGCGCAAGATGTCAGCCGGCATCAGTATTACCTGTATTGATGGAGCTTTTCTTCGGTGGTCCCCACAAGCGATCAATGCTGCAGTGCAAAGACTCAGGCTTATGGAGCTTCACGCTGACTTGCAGCACAGCAGGGCAGCAGTTACTTTAGAGCAGCAGTTCAGCAGGGAGGCAGTCCTTTCAGTAGCACAGCAGTCCTTCGTCCTGTCAGAGTATCCACCGTTCCAGAAGTGTACTGAAGAGTTGGTGTCTGAGGTCCAGTATCTCTATACAGTTGAATCTTTGAAGTGGGGAGAAGCTTCTAGGGGAATGCCTTTGAAATGCACAGATGCCGTGCCTTCCTGGCCATGACTCCAGACTAACTACAGGGGTGCTGCAGCCCTTTCTTTGGAGACAGGACACAGCCTATTCAAGTGTAAGTGGGACTGGGCCCAGCTCCGCCCTCCCAGCAAGCCAGCAATGGCCCATATAATCCACCCATCTACGAGGACTACACAAAGCCCAATTGTCACCCACATCAAGTCATGTGACCCAAAGAGAGGCTGCAGGCACCAAATGGGTAAGGAAAGAAAATGGCAACTTTCTAAAAGTTTAATTTTCAATATTGCAGTTTAAAATACAACTTCTCCACACATTAGGATTTTAAATTGTGATTCCAAAGACACCAAACATGAAATGGTCACTTATTTCCATATGGAAATGACACTTATGTAATAAGGTAACTCCAATGTTATCCTGTGGGAACGATAGGCCTTGCAGTAGTGAAAAATGAATTTAAGAGTTTTTCACTACCAGGACATGTAAAACTTAAAAGTACATGTCCAACTTTTTTTAATACATTGCACCATGCCCTTTGGGTTGTCCAGGGCCTAACCCAGTGAAAAGGGATGGAAACATAATTCTGCTCATGGATTTGGAGGAGTCTCCTGTGCACACCTCACCATGTTTGCAGGAACAAAGCAAGGCTCCACAATGCGCGCTTGCGAGCGCGAGCAATATTTGCAGGACCCTGGCATGATTTCCGTTCTCCAGGGAGCCTTTCAGGCCCATTTTGTAATATTAGTGGTTGGGGCTGCTTCTCGAGTAGATTTTCTACATGCGAAGCAGCTAAATCAACTCACAAATGCCCTTTTGACTGAATATTCTACTCAAACAGAGCCCTCTTTGCATTAAAGAGGAGCAAGGAGAACTTTGCAAAAATCATTTTTCTATTTTCTGTTTTTTTTCAACAGGAAAAGTGCAGCAGAGACTCTAACTTACCCTTTCTGTCCAGAAGGCTCCAATTTGTGTATGTCCAACTCCTGGTCGCTTTTCATTTGGATTTTGAGGTGAAAGAATCTCACTCTTTGTCCACAATCCATGATGCATGTATGCCATTGGATTTTAGGGATTTTCTATGTGTGACACCAGAAAAAAGTAAGTTACAAAACCTTTGGATAAGAGTGTTGTTTGATAAAGGGCATGAACCAGTATAAATGTACATCTTTTATTCAATTTCTAAATGTGGTTTTGGTTGTGGTAGGTGGTCTGGAGTTGCAGTAGGGGCCTATTTTGTGCATTCACATTTTTAGAAGGGAAAATTGATGTACAGTTAAGTCCATTTTCTCCACGTTTGTGAAATTTGCATTATTCATTTATTTTACCATGGCCATCCAGCCAGTACCATGCACTGAGTACATGAATCAACTGTCTCCGTGGTTTATGTTGTTTAAAACATCTGTGACTTAGGCCATGGATGGCATTGGATTAAATGCAAAAATGTGTTTTTCTGTATTTCACTTTTCTTCAAATAGTGCATTTTCGTGGGATAATAATGTTTCGATGCCTTGGGGGCAAGTGTGTTGTTAGAAAAAAAAGTTAGTTGACTTCATTTCAATTTGTGTCATTGCTAACTTAATGGTGGTGTTTTCTTTATTATTTACCATGCATCCTTTGTCTGGCTAGTGTGTGTGTGTGAGTGTTTGCCACAGGCCATCATTTTGTCTTTCTTCTCCATTCCATGTTGCCGGCAGGCATTTTGGGTGGCCAGTGTCCAGAGGCCTGCATGTGTTCTTTGTTGTCTATGCCTCCTTGCTTCTTGTTGTTGTTTAAACATGTGGCCAGTGGCTATTTTGGGTTGTAGTCAGTGTGTTTTTGCCAGAGGCCTGCATGTGTTCCTTTTTATCAATGTCTCCTTTCTTGTTGTTGTTGGAACATGTGGTTACCAGCCATTTTGTGTAGTCAGCCAGTGTACTTTGCCACAGGCCTGCATGTGGTCTTTGTTTTCTATGCTTCTCTGCTTGCTGTTGTTGGAATATGTGGCCAGCCGCTATCTTGTGTAGCCATCTAATGTGTTTAATCCCTTTTTCCAGTTTTCAATGCCATTTTCTAGGGATATAGATAGAGGAGTGCTATGCCTTTTTATTTTTATTACTTATTTTTAGTTTTTTTCGCTGATATCAGATGAATGTGCTTGAGGATCATTGCAGTATGTATGTGTTGTGGTTAATATATCAATTTTCCATCTCCCCCTGCACCTTCAAAAGGACTTCTTATAATCCCTAGTGAGACATGAGCAATCACTTTTTACAGATTATTTGATTGATTGTTCTCTTCCTTCCCTGCAAGCCATAGGTCTCTTAGGCCAAAAGAGCACACCAGCATTCATTTTTTTAAGGGTTATTCAATTTTTTCCTGTATGGCCTGCTATCTTAGGTTTCCCTAAGATTCAACAAGTTTCATTGTGTTAGAAATATGTCATTTTCCCCCGCACAGCATCTACTATAGGTGCACACCAGCATTCACTTGTTCAAGGATTAGTCCATTTTTCCCTGCACTTTCTATCTGCCATAGGTCTCCTAGGCCACTGGTGCACAGCAGCATTTGCGTTTTTCTAGGATTATGTCATTTTCCCCTGCAACTCCTGACTGATATAGGCGCACACCAGCTTTCATTTTTTAAGGAATATTCCATTTCCAATGCACCGTCTGACTGCCATAGGTCTCTTAGGCCATAGGCGCACAGCTGCATTTCACTATTTTAAGCACACTCCCTTACTATCATAGCTCTCTTTGGCTACACGTGTACAGCAACACTAATTTTTTAAGAATTATTTCATTTTTCCTTGCCCCGTCTGTCTGCTACAGATGTCCCACGTAGTGGCAGATACAGCAAACCTTTAACTCTGTATGTTGCTTTTATCCTAATTGAAATATTATTTTATGATTTGGATTGGGTTAGATACACTATTGTTTTTAATTATGATAACCTCACTACTGTCTATATGAATAATGCATACTTCAAAAATGCGACATATCAGTAAATGTTTTTTTTGTTTGTTTGCTTTTAGGTGTACAGAAGACACCACCCACAGTACTGACTGAGAGAAAGCTGGCACGAAGTGACACCACACCACCCGAGACCTCCTCTTCTTGCTCCCGCTTGTGCAGCTTAGTGCCAAATGACAGAGCTTGAGGTTGGCCCCAAAGAAAGGTGTTCCTGTCATGAAAGTGACCAGTAGGAGAAGAAGAAGAAGCAGATTGCCACCACTGATGTGCCGCCTTCCACTTTTTTAGGTAGCGGTGTGTGCCTGCTGCACAGTTCTCTGGGCAGAAGCTGGGAGTAGTAAACCTGCATCAATGTCACCACCCCAACCTAAGCTAAGTCCATGTCTCTCAGAGAGGCAGCCACAGCAATCATGGCGATGAGCAGTGAATCCAAAGTGGATTGGTCTCAGCTGAAAAGTACCCAATCGTCACATGAGACTGAGCAGAGTGGATGACAGGATCTGCAGTCAGCAACAGTTCTTCCTGAAGTAGGAGAAGGACAGGAGGTTGCGCTTCCTGTTGAACAAGATGTAGCTCTTGAACCATTGGCTTCCCAATCTCCAACAAGAAAGAGAAAGGGCACTCCATCATCTTCTACAAGCCCTCCTTCTGATGCTCTAGACATGGATTGGACCCCGGCCGAGTCCGAGACCTGCCACAAGAGGCAAGGAAAAAGGGAAGTTCCTGAAAGCCTTAGAATTATGCAAAGTGACAGTGATGAGGATGAGCCAGAGATTGTCAGTTTGGAGGGTGACTCAGAGGACACCAAGATTGCTCCTCCTATTCAACCATCACCAGCTTCAGTTCTTGCAAGGCCCCCGTTGACACCTGCATCCATCACTAGCTCAGTCAAAGTACGCAATGCCAAGAGGCAAAAACATCCCACCTACCTCTGGTTCTTCAGGCATTGCCACAGTAAAAAGTTCTCCTTCCCAGTTTAGAACTTCTTTATGATTAGCAAGCAGTGGGATAACTTTACAATGTGCCCCATTGCCAAGCAAGGCTTCGTTGAGATAAGCCTGGGTCACACTATGGTAATGGAGGAAAAGTGCCCTACATGGAAAGTATCATGCAATATAGTGGGAAGAGTACCTTAAAAAGGTAGATTGTTGTGGTGAGGAAATAAGGGAAGCAGCTCCGATCACAGTGACAGAAAGAGGTGATGAAGAAGAAGAGGATGACAACTTGCCCTGTCATCTGCAATGTGCTAGTATCACCACATCAACAACCTCCAAATGGCACAAGACTCAGATGCAGACACCACCTCATACATGGATTTCCCTAAGATGCACATTGAATCTTGTTAGAAATTGGGTCTCAGGTTGGCAGACAGTCTGCACTCTGTCCATGCAGGGACCCTCACTCTAGTCAGAGTAATGGAGTTATACTCCTACGACAAAACCCTGCCTCACCCCCTTGGTAGCTTGGCACAAGCAGTCAGGCTTATCTCAAAGGCAATGTGTAAAGTATTTATACCAACAGACAGTGTGATACAATGAAAACACTACAAAATAGACATCACATTAGTTTAGAAAAATAGTCAATATTTATCTGAACCAAACAAGACCAAAACAACAAAACTCCAACATAATCAAATCTAGATATGAATTGTCAAGGTAAAAAAAGTCTTACTCCATAGAAAACAATAGAAATGTTGCTTTTACACAAAGTACCTGCTTTGTGGGCAAGGGTGGATCGGAAAAGTCAGAGATACATCGATTCCTTACTCCCATGTGAGGCCATGCGTCATTTCTTCTCCAGTCTGGTAGGCAATGCGTTGTTTCTCTCCCTCACAAGAGGGCAATGCATCGATTTCCGTACAGGGCACATCGGAAAATCACAGGCTCACAAAGACTTTGACGTCCAGCGACGATGCATGAGAAATATGGTCCCATGGTGTTGGAAAACCATGCTATGTGGGGTTTGCGTCATTATCAGCAGCCTCAAGCGGGGGTTGCATCGTTTCTCCAGCCGTTATACAGGTGGGGTTTCGATTTCAGCTGCAAAGCAGATGGCGTGTCATTTTTCAGACGTGTTGCAGGTGGTGCGTCAAACTTTTCCCCTCATGGCTTCCTGTGTGTGGTTTTCCGTCCTTGTTCTACTATCAGCTTCGCCTTTCTAGGGTCCAGGAACTGGATAGGGCACTACTTGGCAGGACATCAGTCTCAGCATAGAGTCCAAGTGCTGGCAGAGGAAGTATTTGATGGCCCTGAGACTTCAAAACAGGAGGCAAACTCAATCGAAGCCCTTGGAGATTCTTCTCAATCAGGAATATACCACAAAGTCCAGTCTTTGTCCCCTTTCCCAAGCAGAAGTAGCAACTGCAGAATACCCCAACAAAACAGTCAGGGGCAGCACTTCTCCTCAGCTCTTCAGCTCTTCTCCTTGGCCGAGGTTCCACTTGGTTCCAGAAGTGATCTGAAAATCTAGGGTTTTGGGTCCACTACATACACCCCTTTCTGCCTTTGAAGTAGGCAAACTTCAAAGGAAGTTTCTGTTGTTCACAAGAACCTGCCTTGCGCAGGCCCGGCACCAGACACTCACCAGGGGTGGGAGGCTGCATTGTGTGAGAGCAGGCACAGCCCATTCAGGAGTAACTGACCACGCCTCCCTCCACTCTAGCTCAGATGGCTCATTAGAATATGCAGGCTACACCCCAGCTCCCTTTGTGTCAAGATCTAGAGGGGATTCAGAAACAGCCCAACTGCAGTCTGACCCAGACAGAGAATCCACAAACAGGCAGAGTCACAGAATGGTTTAAGCAAGAAAAGGCCTACTTTCTTAAAGTGGTATTTTCAAACTAACAATCTAAAAAACAACTTCTCTAAAACATGCATTTTTATGTTGTGAGTTCAGAGACCCCAAACTCCCCATCTCTATCTGTTTTCAAAGGAAAACTGCACTTTAAGGATATTTAAGGGCAGCCCCCATGTTAACTTATGAGAGATATAGGCCTTGCAAGAGTGAAAGCCAAATGTTTCAGTATTTCACTGTTAGGACATATAAAATACATCAGTACATGTCCTACCTTTAGCATACACTGCACCCGGCCCATGGAACTACCTAGGGTCTACCTTAGGGGTGCCTTACATGTATAAAAAGGGAAGGGTTGGGCCTGGAAAGTGGGTACACTTGCCAGGTCAAATTGGCAGTGCAAGACTGCACACAGATACTGCAGTGGCAGGTCATAGACATGTTTACAGGGCAATCAGTGCTGAAGGCACACTAGTAGCATTTGATTTACAGGCCCTGGGCACCTCTAGTGCACTTTACTAGGGACGTACTAGTAAATAATATATGACAATCATGGATAAACCAATTACACATACAATTTCACATAGTGAGCACTTGCACTTTAGCACTGGTCAACAGTGGTAAAGTGCCCAGAGCAACAAAAACAGCAAAAACAGAGTCAGCACATAGCAACAACTTGGGAACCAGAGGCACAAAGCTGTAGGAGACCACACCAGGCATTCCAGGTCTAACAAGCTACCAACGTCTTTCCGGAATTCACCTGTGTCAGTGGCACCACAAAATAAATAAATTGCAGCTACTATTACTGGCATGTTTATACAATGGGAAACTCATTAAAATGTTAGCACAGGACCTCCTCCATTTTTCTATTGTGGATGGAGTAGGGTTTTTAGAATTTGTTGCATGTCTGCCCGAAATGAAAGGTTCCAAACAGGACCTATTTTGCTAGAATTGCTGTTCCAGCACTTCATCATGATATGCTGCAATTGGTTGGCCATGCTTTGCAGCAGAGTGCTGTTCACACTATCCACCTGATGTCAGACTTGTGGACCAGTTGTCAAACTACTGATTATTTGTGTACTATTGCACACTGGATCTCTTTTGTGGGGGTAAGCAATGAGTATCTCCAGACTTCAGCTCTGAAGAAAGTTTTAAGGGCATTCAGCTGCTTGCAACAAAAGCAATGTTCATTAGGGGAGAAATCCTAGGCAGCTACAAACACCTTGGAAGAATTTAACAGCAAAGTATTTAAATGGGTGCAACCCAGATGTCTCAGAATTGAACTTGTTGCCACAGACAATGGCAGTAATATAGTCAAGACCATGGCAGATGATGGCTATTTCAGGGTCCTGTTTTTGGGGCACAGCATCAACCTGATTTGCAGGGCTTTCTAAAAAAAGAAGACATAGGGCCTGATTTAGAGTTTGGCGGAGGGGTTACTCCGTCACAAACGTTATGGATATCCTGTCTTCTGTATTACAAACTTCAGAGGCTATAATGGGTTAGTTATATGGCAGCAAGATATCCTTCACGTTTGAGATGGAGTAACTCCCACCGCCAAACTCTAAATAAGGCCCTATGTCTTCTTTTTTTAGAAAGTCCTGCAGGCCACCTACAGAAGAATCTTCACCCATGTCCGTCGTTCATGTAAAGTCTGAGAGCAATTGAGGATCACTGAGCATGCTAAAAGAGTAGCAGTTGAAGCCCTCATAAAGGAGGTGCCAATACGTTGTAACTTGACCTACTAAATTTTGCAATGTCTGAGCAGTATACTGACTGATTACCAACTATATCCTTTAAAGAGAATGGGATGCAACTGGGAAAAACATGACCATGGAGATAGACAAATTGGGGGCTAGGGAAATGTGAGACAAAAATACTACTTCCTTTTGAGGTTTTCACACAGAAAGTCAGCAAGGAGGATAGTACGATGAGCCACACTATTCCGTTGTTGCATCTCTTATAGAACCAGTTAAACAAAGGTGTCACAAAGGCTCGCTGGTGTGAATGAAGACGTGTATGAGTTAGTTTAGAGCTTATTCCTTCACTTGTCTCTAAATACAAGGCTGCAAAGAGAGATTGTGTCCTCCAAAGCATTCATCTGTGCCACAATACTTGATCCACAGTGCAAATAAAAATGGGCTACTTTCATTCTTTTTCCAGAATGGGATGTTTCACAATACAAGGGGTGGATTGTTGAGCAAGTGAAAAACCTGAAGAACAGTGGCTGGAAGTCAGAGTCCCAGCAGAAGTTGTGGCATGCAGCCTTCAACCTCCAGACATTGCAGTGCTGTTGTCTCACAGCAGCCAACACCATCAAAACCATCAGCAACAGAAGAATTAGACCCATCCTCTGTGATGGCTTTGTTTCAAGTGGCAAGTCATAAGTCAAGTGCAGAGGTGAAGGCAACAGAGGTCAATTAAGTGGCAGCACCAATGACTAATCAGAGAATGTTCAATGACTTTCTGGATGACCCAAAAGAAATCTACCTGGATCAAAACATATTGGACTATTGGTATGGGAAGATGATCCAAGGCCGGAGCTCAGCAGACTGGCAATAAAGTATCTGGCTTGCCTGGTAGCCAGTGTGTCAGCTGTTCACTGCAGCTGGTGCAGTGTTCACAATCAGAAGGACCAGTCTCTTGACTCAAAATGTGGAGAGATTGACCATGATTAAAATTAACCAACACTTCAAACTACAAGATTGCACTTTTCCTGAAACTGCACAGGAGAAGAATCGGGGTGAATGGGCAGACCTAAGTGCATTAGCTGACCAAATTCTTGGTAACCCACCCTGATTTTGAGGATGATCTCTAGTTCACTGACTGAGTATGCCACAATAGAATATTGTTACATTATCGTCTAAATGCTTTGCAAAAAATAAAACGAATATTGCTAAAGGAACATTTATATATTGGTAGCTGACTCATGCAGCCCCACTATTCACCTGTACAAACTGCATTGAAGTTCCATCAGTGTGCATGGAAGAAGCCTTCACATTCACTGAAAGGACATGGACACATTGCCTCTCATCCCTATCCTTCTTTTTTACATACCCAAGATGGATTGCCCCAGTAAGGATAATTCATTTACAGGACTGCCATTGTTTGTTTCTTCCATTGGAAAAGAGGGGATACAATAGACAAATGTGTACCATCATGCTTGAAACAGGAACCTATTGCACCAAAGAGTAAAATGTATTGAGTGCGTGTGAGTGAATATGATTCAGGTGAAGGCAGACAGTGAGGTTGCTCATCAATTTGTAAACTTGATTTTGATGACATGCAATGTTTGGGACCTGATGGGTGATTCTGTCTGAATGTGATTGCCCCTTTCACTCTTAATTAGGTTTACTTGCATGATCCACTTCTTGCTGTACTTTTTTCTGAGTACTCCAGAGACCAGATTAGTCAGTGTAGTTAAAGCCTACACAAAATGCTCAAATACTTTTGCTCTTCTTGTTCATCAACAGCAGTGCACTATTGGTCTATGTTCCTCAATCTTATTTGGGTCTGGACAGAGTCGGTGTTCAGAGTCAGGATGGGACTACCTCAACTGCCATATGAGGGGAGTTCTAAACAATGCACAGCTACTTCAAAGGAAAACCACATGACTCAAAGAGGCCTACTCAGCCATGTGAACTGGAGAGAGGCTCATTGATTTGGAAATTACTGAGTAGTGTGATGGCTCAAATGTCAAACTTCTTAAATTAAGTGGTCAGGGGGTATAGCTGGACACATGTCACATGATGGACTCATTTGGCTAAATGTTATGACAGTTGTGAGACTGATCAGCCAGGTACATGCACCTACTTGTATGGGATTGGTTGTAAAATTGTTTCACTTCTCTGTTAACTGCACATGAGTTATGATTTGTCAACACCAGAGCAGTACGCGCTCTATTGGCAACAAAAATGCAAAAACCCAGCACTCTCAAAACAACGTAATTTATGCATTGTGCTGATATGTTGTTGTTTAACCTTTAGCATTGCAGAGTTCAATCCTGAAAACTTATTTTTAATATGCTTACAAATACTGTTCCTTTGCAATGTATTGCTGCAGGTTTTCAGAGTGTGTTAGGGTGTGGACCCTTTCCAGGGCCTTCCAGAGACTTTCCCTGCCACATGCCTGGGCGTGGTTCTGGGCTGGGCCAAGACTCTATAAAAAGAGAGCCAGCCCAACTCCCAGTGCTCACTATTCAGAGGTCCCGGTGAAGGGCAGCAGCTTCTTCCTGAGCTCCTGCCCCAGAGGCCTATTTAGGTCTTCCATTCTTCTGCCCTTCATCCTTCATTGGTGATCATTGTTCCATGCGGTAAGACGGTGGTTGGGCTGTCCCGACACCGTTATTGAGAATTTCCATATTCTTGGTTTAATTCTTAAATGAGTAACAGATGACTTGCGCGCTACCATTTCTTGACATTTATATGGTAGTTTACAAATAGGCAAGACGCGCGATTTGTTTCATAAAGGTTTGACTTTGTTATTCATTGCGTGCTACCATTTCTGACATTGGCATGGTGGCTTAAGAATCGGCAAGACGCGCAATTCTTTTTATGGTGTTTAAACATTGTTGTCCATTGCTCGCTACTATTTCTTGACATTTACATGATGTTTTACGAATTGGCAAGACGCGCAACTCGTTTCATGAGGATTTAACTTTGTTGTTCATTGCGCACTACCATTTCTTGACATTTACATGGTGGCTTAAGAATCTGCAAAAGAAGCGCAATTCGTTTTATTGTACTTTGATCTTGTTATTTATTGTGAGCTGTTATTTCTTGACATTTACATCGTGTTTTACGAATCGGCAAGACACGCAATTCGATTAATGATGATTTGACTTTGATATTCATTGCGTGCTACCATTTCTTGGCATTTTACATGGTGACACTCGAATCGGCAAGACGCAGGATTCTCTCCTCGAGTTTAATTCATGTGGTTTATTGTATGCCACTATTCTAAGATATTTATTATGTAATATTCGAGTTGACAAGTTATGTGATTTGTTTCCTGAATCCATATTGTGTTATTCATGGTGCACAATCCTTTTATGGTGTTTACTATATATATATATATATATATATATATATATATATATATATGTATGCAATATGCGCAATTTGTGTTGAAACATTTCAAGAGTACAGAGAAGGCCAGAGTTTCTAGATGTAATATTGTATGGTCCTAGTATACATTCTCAAAACAGGATTTATATGACTGGTTTAAAATGTAGGCAGAATGTTTTTCTGATTCTCATGTAAAGGAAAGTACTTGAATAAGAAAGTTTTCATTTAATTCATCTTGATTCCCCTACAGGTATCCAGCCATCTTGAAACTCAGTCATTTTAAACTTAACTCTTATATTGTTCATGTTTTCAGAGTGACTAGGCTTAGAATAGTCTAGTATTGATTTCAGGAGATATAATTTTCATATTGTGTGTTCTAACCTTTTTCTTAGTACAGGTCTCCTTCCCAGCTATTCCCTTCCTAATCCCCTCTTCCCCTCTTGAACTCTCTGTCTCTGTGATTTATCTATCAGAGTCTTGGAGCTGTTCAGTGGTGGACGTGTTGGGAACGTGCACAGACCCCGAGGATCTGGTGACTCTGACATGATTGCAGAATCTTATGTTCTTGTTCTGCCTCTCGGTCGTCATGAAGCATACCTTCTCTTTGACTCTACAATACCAATATTTACTGTTTTGCAATCCATAGGCCTTCTCTTCTACTGCACAAAAGCTCCATAACTCTCCTTCTTATCTTACTGGACCGGTTAAGCCACGTACCCAAGACATTCTGAGAAGAATGCTGATGCATCACCCAATTTGGCATTTATATGCAGTATTACTTTTCTTTTAACAATCATAATTTTTACAACGGGGGAGGTTCAATCCTGCCTAATTTGTATTTCTCAAACCCAGGTGAGGGAACAATTAGATAATAACCTGAGTCTCTGGGGCTGAGGGACTGTTTATAGTGCATTTATTAATGTAACTGTAATTCCTTCATTTCTTCCCACAACAGATATGATGATGATATGCCGCTCATCGACATGATGAATATTGTTGTTGTGCTCATCTTTGTCACTCCTTTCCACAACTCCCCACTCCTATCCATTCATCAAACCCCTAACCCTCTTCCCCTAGGCTGTGTGATACATGGAGGTGTGACTTACTGATGTTTGCCTTAAATGGATCACACACTTGGTCGGGCGAATGTGGTGAAAAGCAACACCAACTTACTGAGGGATCTCTTTAACTGAACAATTGCCCACACCAGCCCCACTTACATACCCAGGCATGAAAGGGATAAAATCATCATATTGCAGAGTCAAACCAATGTAGATAGGTAGTACTAGTGTGCATTATCTGGCTCGATTCACAAAGCTAAAGGTGCACTTTTGGTGTATGTTCACACTTGCCATTTAACTGAGCTACCAGAACTTTACCATTAAGAGAAGTGACCTTAGGAGTGGTAATGAACTAGTAGTAGTAATTCCTTTTAAAGTGATAGGGATTACTTACTACATGTAATGTTACTACTCATAAAGTTACTGATGGGAAAGTTACTAGCCATAAACTTACTCTTCAAGAGTCAGTATAGTAACACAAAGAGTGTATCTTTACCTTTGTGAATCAGGCCCTCACTGTGCTATTTACATAATCTATACCACTTGTGTTATACAGTTCCCAGAGAAAGGTAGGACTGTATATGAGGGTGGCAAAACTTCAGGACGAGAGGACTATGTTCATCTACACCATCAGGAGTTGCCTACCCAGTTCCTAACTAGCTCACAGTGCCTCACCTGAACCCCCAAACCTCCCAGGGTAACAGATGATTACAGCAACCTTAAACATGACGCTCTGGCTCCCAAGGATGTTGTGGAAACAGATCTTATCCTTGTGGTGTTTTACTCATGCATGCCCAGGGTACACACAAGAAAGATACAAATAAAGGTTTTCAAATATTTGTGAAAACAATTGTATTCTTGCCTAGAGAGAATGAGGTGTAATTACCAGTCATATGAAACAAAGCATTGCAACCAGTGCTACTAACAGGGTGAAAAGAATAAACAGTCCAACCATGGTAATCACAAAGCTGTATCATCCCTCTTATTGCTTTTCATAATCTGAAAGAATAACAGGTGTACCTTCTGCCTCTTCCCAATCTAAGAAGATAGCCTGAGACCCCCATACCAGCAGAGCTGAGCGAGGGTGCCAGTCTAGAGTGGAGTTGGCAATCCTTTTCAGCAAGATGAAAGATCAGCATCAGCAGAGCTGCATGCCAAACACAGCATTAGTTCCAGGACATTAGTGCCTGGAGTGCTCCTGTGACCACTTTGTGGCAGTGATCCATTTAAATAATCTAAACAACACTATGTTAGAGGCACAGCTCTGATGCAATGATGTGTCTAGATGTTAGAAACTCTTTCCGAATGGGTAATGCAAGCACCAGGATACCTTGCTCTATGTTACTATCCTTGAACAGAGTGTACAGATTGTATGTTGAGAAAGGTTAATTAAAAGCAAGCATCAGGTACAATGTATTCTAGGAATAATATTGTGTGAGCATAAAATATGTAAAATATCTTTGTTAAAAAGTGATTTCTGCCTAAAACATGTAAAATATAAAAATAAACTAAGGTGGAGAACCGGACGTGATCCAAGAAGGCCTCGTGACACAAGGAATAACCAAACCTTCCTCTCCTGAGTCTTGACTCCTGAGGATTTTGTAAGTATAGTTTTATTCTTTTTTTATAAGTTAGGCCCCAGATTGCTTAGAAGTTACTACTGCATGTTTTTATAATCTGAATTTTTTTCATGGTGGTCTCAGTCTTTGATAACCCACCAACCTCTGTTTTGTCTCTCATTTTAGTTGTCTGTGTTGGACAATCTTTCTGGATAATCCTCCAGTTGGAGTTCACCTCACTTGGAATCAGTGCGAGGAGACCTTGCATTGTGATGTCTATCCTGTTAGTTCAAGAACACGAATACCACCACTATTAAGAGGGCCCTTTTGGGAAAACCAGCAATAAGGTTTGGGAAGATTGAGACGAGATACCAATGCTTAATCTATTCAGGTAACAATTTGAAGTACTACTTAAAACTTTGTATCGAGGTTGTCCTTTGGGAGGAGAGATAATGTTACATTTTAGTGTATGTTTTTGGCAGACCCCTTTAGTGGTCAGTATTAGTTACAGAGGGTAGACAAGGGCAGTAACTACACTAAATAGTATACTATTGGTGGCTGTGTGCTTCAAAATCTTGTCAAGTGAAGTTTACTATTCTCAGATAGTATCACTCTGGTAGCACAGTATAATTAAATACTACACTATAGGAAGAGGTAAGTAACCTACTGAAGAATATATATATGGCAAGAGACTTCAGGTAGGGAAAGTCTATGGGGAAACATCAATGTATCATGTGTGACAATTTTAAATTGCAGCTTCTTATCACACTCTCTTGTCAAAACCACAATGCAATACTATACCAACTAGCAATAGAAAGACAAATGATCACAAAGAAAAAAAGTAAAGCACATTTATTTTTTACATTTTCAAACCCATCCTCCCCACCCACAACAGGCCCCATCCTCTCCCCAAGCAAAAAAGTCCCTTCCTCCCTTTCCCCAACGTCCCTCCCTTCCCACCCTCTCCACCCACAACATGCCATTCCATAAAACTAAAGAATCAATGAGAAAGGGCTCTAATGACACCCAGTTTGGAGGAGATGTTGGCCATTTCCTGGGCCAAGTTATACTGCCAGTGCCGTAGCAGTGTCATCTTGTGCCTCAGATGGGCAAGTTCTCGAAGAACGCAGTGGAGGAGGTATGATGATGGTGAGTCCAATGATGAGGAGAAGAGGGTGGTGGTACGGCCAGCAGTGGAGGAATCCAGCTGCCGCTGATGGCAGTGGTGGCGCGGCCATTTTGGAGCCAGGCTCGGCTGGTGGGCGAAGGAACTTGAGGCCTGTTCCTCCCCCTCTTCTTCCTCCAGGACCTACAGCCAGTGATATTCAGCAGCCACTGCCTCTAACTTCTGTTGCCGCATCTTTACAGCTATCTCCTGCTGGGATGGTACCGGCAGTTGCTGCTTGTTCCTAGTTCCAGCAGCAAGAATAGCTATATCAAGAAAGTAAGAAGAACAACAAAAATACTAATTGTGGTGCTCAGCTCAAACACTTATTTATAATCTCAATAGTGGCACATTACAGTACAGAACATTTCTGGTCTCCTACGGCCTTAGGAATTTATTTTTGGATGAATGATGTCATGATCAATAATATTGATTAGCCAAGTGGTTCCTGCCCATGCATCACATTATAGCTATGTAATAATAGCACTGACTGCAAGTTAGTAAGCATGTTGTTAATGATTTCATAGTCCATCGTGACACTTTATGTGTGTGTGTGTGTATATAAATATATGTATAAATATACATATATATGTATACACATGAATATTTATATATATATATATATATATATATATATATATATATATATATATATATATATATATATATATATATGTTCAAAAAACAAGATTCTCTTTCTGTTTTAGCAAGAGAAAACCGCACTCTGTCGTTGTGCCAAAAATACCTTAACTTTTAATACATTAGTGAGATCATAAACAAACAAACAGGAATCCCCTGACGCGTTTCGGTCTCACCAGACCTTGTTCACAGGTGTTTCCTGTGTGCTAATTTCGGCGCTTAAAATAAAGTACTCCAAAGTAACAGAAAAAATACTCAAGTTACACCACTTATCAAGAGTTACTCCATAACATCACTAAATATATATACTTTAACAAAGAAAAATTAAATGTTTTTCTATATACATATTTACCAAATTGTAACAGTGTTTTGACTACAATCCAAGGTGTTTTTCACTGAGTTCCACATTGCATTCTGGTATATGTAGTTTATAGCATTTCATTAAATCAAATTATTTTTAAATATATGTCATAAAATCTTGTTTCAGCGACTAATGGAGACTTCAAAACAATTTCTGAGGTGTGTTAACAAAATATAGGGGCCCTCATTAGTTTTTAATTTATATTCACATTGGATTCATATTCATGTATTGCATGTTACCTACAATAGCACAATCCCCAAAGTTTCTTTTAAACAAGGCCCTCCCTAAATCCTGCACCTCTGATGGAAGAAAATTAATGTTTGGGTATTATTCCTTCAGTCAATTTATATTGATAGCACCAAAATTGTATGTCTATCTGACAAATGACAACGGGAAAGAAAGCATCTTATCAATTGGTGGAAATGACATAAAATAAATGAATGGCAACATCTTATGAGCTATGACAACTCTTATAGGTGTACAAATAACTCCTCATCCTGATTTAAACCTAGCGGGGTGAGAGATCGGATATCAAGTATATGTCTGGATTCTAGTTGACGCAATTTCTTTTCTCTGTCACCACCGCGTTCTGATTTTAGTACCTGATCAATTACATAGAATGTCATGAGTTCCCACTTGCTATCATGTTTCTGTTCCATATGTCTCGCTGTTGCATAGCTCCTATCTATATTGATAGTTGCTCGAATATGTTCTAAAATTCGCTTCTTAGTCTCACATATGGTACTGCCAA
The DNA here is from genome assembly GCF_031143425.1 of Pleurodeles waltl. Lineage (NCBI taxonomy): Eukaryota > Metazoa > Chordata > Amphibia > Caudata > Salamandridae > Pleurodeles > Pleurodeles waltl. The sequence goes on along the minus strand of NC_090448.1, from coordinate 1,076,510,250 downwards.
CATATTTCAACCCACAAGGACATTCAATCACATATACTATGAATCGACTTTTACAGTTCAAGTGCTTACGTATCACTCTCTCCATGCCAGTATTTGTTGAGTACTCTTTCTTATTCACCCCAATTTTACATGCCTTACAGCTGCTGCACTTCCAAAAGCCAGTTTTCTGTAACCAGTTTGCTTTTGTAGTTTGGAAATGGCTGTGCGATAATTTATCCCTTAAGTTTGCTGTTCTTCTGAAAGTCATTAATGGGTATTGTCCCATGATTTCCCCCACTATTGGGTCCATTTGTAAAATTGCCAAATGGTTTTCCAAGATTTTACGAACTTGTGTAGCACTCTGTGAGTATGTTGTTATGAACCTCAGCTGTTGTTGTTTGGCATGTTTAATGGCTTGGTTTCCTCCATGAATTAGTTGTTCTCTTGATGATTGTTTCACACGTTTCTGTGCCAGAGCTAAACACTTTTTCGGATATTGTCTTGCCAGGAATCTCTCCTCCACTAATTTCAAGTGCTTCTCACACTCTTCCGGCTCTGAGCAGATTTTCTTTATTCGTAGAAATTCACCATAGGGAATGTTCCACTTTGTTCGTGGTGGGTGAAAACTGTTAGCATGTAATATGGAGTTCGTAGCTGTTATTTTCCTGTGCAATGAAGTCTGAATTGTCCCCTCTTTAACATAAATTTCTGTATCTAGAAATGTCACACGTGTTGCACTGATGTCGTAGGTGAAATTAAGTTTGGCTACATTAGAGTTCAAGATCTTAAAGTATTTATCAAATTCTGACTCAGTACCATCCCAGATAAGAAAAAGGTCATCAATAAACCTCAACCAAGTCACTACTTTTTGTTGGTAAATCTCGTTTTCTTCTGCCCAAACTATTCGTTGTTCAAACCATCCCATCGTCAGATTCGCAAAATTGGGAGAAAAAGAAAAACCCATTGCCGTGCCCTTAATTTGCAGATACAGTTGTTAGTTAAACAAAAAATAATTATTTGTTAGACAAATGTTAATCATTTCCAGAAGCATCTTATTGTGTTGATAAAAACGTATATTCCTTTGGTTGAGAAAGAATTTGCATGCCTGGATTCCTATTTGATGTTCAATGTTCGTGTACAGCGAAACTACATCCATTGTTACTAATTTATAGGTGTCCTGCCAAGGTATCCCTTCCAATTGTAACAGTAAGTCTCCTGTATCACGTAAATAGGAGTTCAAATTTCTTGCCAAGGGTGCTAGAAAGAAATCTATGTATTCTGACATAGTATATATATATATCGCAAAACTCCATCGGCGGGGCCACCAACCATGCGAGGCAGCCTAAATTTTAAACATCTTTGATTGCATGCAACTGCTCTCTTGTGAACAAGGCTGTTTGCCAAAACGCATCAGGAAGGAATGATTTGCTGCTATTTCATTATTATGAAATAAACTTGTGCTTGATTGGAATTGGAAGGCTTCTAATTTTACTCGTTTTGGATATATATATATATATATATATATATATATATTCAAAAAACAAGATTCTCTTTCTGTTTTAGCAAGAGAAAACCGCACTCTGTCGTTGTGCCAAAAATACCTTAACTTTTGATACATTAGTGAGATCATAAACTTTATGATCTCACTAATGTATTAAAAGTTAAGGTATTTTTGGGGGGATTCCTGTTTGTTTGTTTATGATCTCACTAATGTATTAAAAGTTAAGGTATTTTTGGCACAACGACAGAGTGCGGTTTTCTCTTGCTAAAACAGAAAGAGAATCTTGTTTTTTGAAAATATGGTTGTCCTGCCTCAAACCAGCACCACCGGAGAATTAAGTGCGCCGTAACACGCAGATCAGGACATCTTTTCTTTCATATATATATATATATATATAATATTTATATCTATATATAGATATACAGATATAATTTTAATAGATATAGATATATATTCACATTAAAAAAACATGGTTAGAGGTACGTTCTAGTTAGGTTGACATTTTACAAAACCATAGAAATTGAGCAGTTACCTCCATGTGCCCTATGGGATTAGGATACCTTTATGCTGACACCCTATATGTTTTTACACTGTTTTTTTTTTTGCACCATCCAGCCAAAGGGACAAAATGGGTGCTGCAACTTTTCTGTCAGGTTTGTGGTCAGCCAATCAGGGCTTTGCTTTTCCTCTGGCTCTGAGGAGGGTTCAAGGAAGATGTGAGGAGGATCCATGCCTCTAGATATACAAATTAATTTTTCCTTTATTAACTCCAAAACTACTCAATGGATTTACACCAAAGAACGAAAAGTGTGATCTCAGGACCAAAAACTACCTTTCTGCCAAATATGGTGTACTTCCATACAGCTGTTTGGGCTTCAGGCATGTCTAAAAATTCTACGGGTATTAACATGAGAAACACACTTTTTTTTACCCCCCCTCCTCTTTCTCGGTCCCCGCTTGACAGGTCACTCCAACACTTTTCATGCACAAGACCCTGGAAGGCACTTTTTTCAGACAGTTTTGAGAAGATCCGTCAAGCAGTGGCAAAGAGATAGGCAAGTCAAAAAATTATTTTTCTTTGGAAACTAGGTCCTAACTATAAATACCTACTGGTGACCACCAGTAGGTAAAATGAGCACACTTATCATACAGGCTCAACATAAATTAGAAATAACATCGGTGAGGATTAAAGAAACTGAAAATGGTGTGGAGTCTATGTATACCCAAAAGGAAGTAAAAAATGGCTTGGGAGAAATTTAGAAAAAAATGGAAAAACATGGAAAGGAAGTACAAATGAAGAAAGCAAAAACTCTTAATAGAGATAAGGTAGATAATGCCACATATATACAATATACGTTCCTGAAGAGATTTCACCCCTTTTATACTAGACAAACAATGGATAACACTTTTGGGAAAGGCAAAGCTCCACCTAGCATTGACAGTTCTGAGCTCACTTCAGGGGACAAAGCTCCAACAACAACGTTATTCAGGCTGGATTTTTCAGGAGAAATGCACCCCTTCAACATGGAAACAAGATGGCATGGAAGGGGAAGACAACTCAAGGCGAATGCAGACACAAGAAAACAAGGAGATCAAAGGGTAAGGGGCAAAAGGTGGCAGGAATGACGAAAAAACAGGAAGCTCAGAAAGATCTGGTGATAAACCTCTCCTCTGGAAATTTGGAAGCCAAACATATTGATCTGCTAAACAAAGGACTGACCTTTTGCCTTATAGTATGTATGACTCTAGCAGTGGCCAGATTCGTTCGTATAAGTTCTCCAGAAAATTGAAGCCTAAAAATTTAATTGCATTGAAAGGTCAGAAGATTGATACGCCAGGCCCTCAATAAATCTCTCCAATCACCACCACAAACATAGACCACTTGAGAGCACTGTCCATTCTGGAAATGGATTCTGAAGGAACCTCAGATATATCTGTTCTTGAAAAGTTATCAAATAAGGAGCTCTGTGAAGCCTGTTGGATCCCAACAGATGCCACATTACCTAGCCAATGTAAACCAAAGTCTAGCTTTTGCCCTGAATTACCCGCTGGTAAAAAAATGGATTTGTTTTCAGAGGTAGTAATAGAAGAACTGGATACAATTGCTAAGGATATATAGAGAGAAGATACAACCAACGAGACTAAGAAAGATTGGTCAGTCCGGCAACATTTACAGAGCAATGAAACCATCATAAAAAAAGTGTCTGATAAAGGAAGCGACATAGTAATTTTGGAGCGTTCCAAGTACATAAAGGAAGCCAGGAGACATCTGGCAACCGAACAAGCTATGAAAAAGGAACACATCATAATATACCATGAGAAACTGAGAGACTGATATGAAAGAGACTTGTGAGAAGAGGAGGAGTACAGATATCTCAAGAAAGACCACCCAATGACACTGACAATATATTTCTTACCAAACGTGCAAAAAGATAATATCAATCCTCCTGGATGACCAATCATGAGTTCGATAGGGTCATTATTAGACAATACCTTTAGACGTGTGGACATTTTCTTGTTCCCCTGTGCACCCAACTTACCATCTTATCTCAGGGACTCAATGGACTTTTTAAACATAATTGTAGGTATACCATGGAAGAAGAACTACCTAATATCTATGGTAGACACTGTTTCCCTGTATACCTCCATTAAACAAGAGGATGGTCTAAACACTTCTTGAGGTCTTCCTGAGGTCTAGATCCATTGGTTTATTAGAACTCACCAAAATGCTAATGGAGATGTTACAACTCTGCCTAACCCTCAGTGTTGTTCTCTTTGACACCAGTTATTATCTACAAAAGAGAGGGACTGTGATGGGCATGTCCTCTGCCCTAACATATGCAATCTTGACAATGGGGTGGTGAGAGGCAGAGACTGTATGGACAGAAGGAAAGTCAGCAGCTCTGTAACATCTGGTCTTATGGGTATGTTACACTGATGACCTGTTTTTAATTTGGGATGGAAACAAAGAGACTTGGGACAGTTCATTACCTTACTCAATAACAATCCACAACAACTAAAATGTATGAGATAAGTGAAACTGATATCAATTATCTAGGTATTGGTGTCAGTATACAAATGATAAAATGTGTACCAAGATTCATAAGAAACTGACTAGTTGCAACAGTGTGTTACACACAAACAGTGGGCACCCGAGATCACTCAAGTGGAGTGTACCATATGGCGAATTCTTGAGAACCAGGGGTAACTGTTCAGAGGCTGATGAATTTGAAGCACAAGCTAGGGACTTGTACACAGATTTATCCACAGAGGTTATCCAAAATCTGTGCTGATGATGCTATGGCTAGTGCTAGAAAATGCAAATCAGAGCAAATGCTGATATCAAAGATAAGTCAGTCCAAGAATATAGCCAATGAGAAGAATATAATGAATATTGTGCAATTTAATGGTGCCAGCCAACAGAAAAAGGAATGCCTTGTAGAAAATTGGAAACTGCTGCTAATGGATGAGAAACTCAAAGGAAAATAACAAGACTATCCAAAAATAGCCTACAAGAAAACAGCTTCATTTGGTGATTATCTAACAGAAAGCTATATGGCAAGACAAAAAAAATGGTTCAACCTGGTTAAAAAAGAAACAACTGGACTTTTGGAGGTGTCTCACATATCAGGCATGTTCATTTTGCAAAAAATATGGGGCTTGATTACAACTTTGGAGGAGGTGTTAATTCGTCCCAAATGTGACGGATATACCACCAGCCGTATTACGAGTTCCATAGGATATAATGGACTCGTAATACGGCTGGTGGTATATCCGTCACTTTACCGTCACTTTTGGGACGGATTAACACCTCCTCCAAAGTTGTAATCAGGCCCATGATGTCTTTTAAACTACAGGATGGGATAATGATGAAAATCAAAGAAGGAATCAACTGTGAGACTTCCTTTGTGGTTTAGGTATTGAGTGTAGCTGTGGCAAAAAATATGTGGGCAGCACATTTAACAAACTGAAATTACGCATTGTACAGCACCTTCAAACCCTTAGTAATAGAGATATAACATATTCAATGGCTAAACACATTTGAGAACATCACAATGGAAATAGATCTGGATTACAATGATATGGTATCCAACACATAGTGCAGGGACCAAGAGGGGGTGATTGTGAATTGATGCATCGAGTATCAGAATCAAAGTGGAATATCCTAACGGGAGGAATACAGACACAGCTATACATACATTTATGATGAGTTGGAACCGTATACGTGTGTCAGGTCTCATTTACTGGCTCCCCCTCTTCTCGACTCTGTCTCTAACTGCTACATGATTATCTTTTTCTTTAATGATTAGTTGAGTGGAAGAAAGTGGGTTGAAGAATCTGAAGGAACCGATGTAAGAATAATCATAGTGTTTCCTTATATACTTTGGGACAGCAGAATGCATGGCATGAGAATGTGGTAATAGCACTTTTATCCGGATTTATTAGAACTCCTAAATATTCATGATTTTCTATTTGCACTTGAGATTGATCCTGTGTAACATTAACATCCATTGAGATGTATAGTTGGTCTTTTGATCACAGGAGACTCAGTAGGATGGCAGTAATATCAGTAAAATCTCCTGACTGATCCTTCTCAACATCAGCAACCATATATTGTTTTTTTAACATGCCTCTTTATGTACTTTAGATAGAACATGAGCACGATAATAGGGCCTCTGCCAATACATTAGAAATGTGTAACTTAGGAGGTCATCAATGTGCCAGGGGAGGTTGAAAATGTTAGGCTGAGATCTATGTGCAATAGAAGAGATAATATTAAAACAGTGCAGGTGCAAACCTGCCACAAGTGGTTGTCCATAAACGAGAGGATACATATGATACACTTATTTGCACATTGCATCCAGGCTTGTAATGACCTTGTATTACATTTAGGCGGTCAGTTATAAGCATCTTAGACAGTATATAGCACTGGCACCTTACTCAAATGCAGCTGGAATAGAAGCCTTATTAACTCCAGGAAGTCTAATTCCTACTTTATAGATAGAATAGAAGCACCAGCTATGGAAATATCAACATTTGCACCTTGGATCTATGGCATTTACTTTGCATTTTGCCCTAGAAGTTCATGTGGATCACTTTAAAAAGCATAGAAGCACTGGCACCTTATTAAATGATGCTGTTATTATACTGAACCTCATGAAATTCATGAATGTACTTTAGAGAGGACATAAGCACTGGGCCTTTGTTTCGATAATTCCCTGCAATAGGGTCTATTGTTGAGATAAGTCCGATTATTGAAGGGCACACCAACAGATTAAATAAGGCTCGAGTGAGGTAGAATAGTGTGGGGAAGTGTTTTTTCCCTGCTCTATGAGTTATACCTCAGTAGGTTCATTGTTTATATTAGGTCTGTTTTATGCACTAGCACTTTGACATCTTGACAATATGCTTGTAGCCCTAGCAGGTCATTTCTTGTAGGACAGTTCTTCATAAGTTCTTCATAAGTGGAGGATTGGTGGTTTACACAACACACTCGGCACTTAGTAATATAAGTACCCCTTTTTGTTTTTAGGGGAATGCTAAATATAGCAGGTTCTACTCAGGAGTTGGCATGATTACCCAGTGAATACATACCATTTGCAGAATCATTAGAAATGGTCTTCAAAAATAGGACATCCTAAAAGTGGAAATACACTCATTAAAATACATGCAATGGGGTGCAGCACAAACAGCTAGCATGCTGTTCCAACTTTATAAGGGAGTTATTAATCATATTGGTCTTTCTGCCCAACAATCATGAACTAAAACAACATTGGTGTGGTACTTTACTGGGACAGTAATCGTGAATGTTTAAGTTCTTTTACAGATTTGAATAGCAATGGATGACAGGCATGGATGAGGCTGTGCCATGAAATAACCATTACAATGATTCCAGTTCTTTATCGTTTCTCAGACTTTCAAAACATGAGCTTCTTTCCCCCAAGGATGCTGTTGAACTGCAATGAGTGCACTAAGACTGAAGAAAATTCTTTGGACATCTAATTTGATAACTATAGGAACTATACCAAACCCTACTACTTCTCAAGACATATGAATTGAAGATATTTTGTTATATTGATTTAAAAGAAGAAAAGGTTTCTGCCCATTTTTTTCATTTCTGGCATGTAAGTAACTTTTTATAGAAATGGCGTCTGTGGGAAAGTACAACTATTATAAAAGTAAACAGTCAGGCCCTTTAAAGTGTTGGTGGTAAGTTGGGAAAACTCCATTGTATAAAGACACTCTCTGCATGTGGAACTTTAAGGCCAGTTAAAGGCTCCGCCCAACACGTCACCATTTTTTTGCACTCCACACCTTATGATTGTATCTTAAATAAAAATTATGAAGATTGCTGTCTTGGCGGGGCTGCCTTCCCCTGGGTGAATAGTGGTTGGGAGGATGGCGTGGAAAAGCTAAAAATTGTATATATATATATATATATATATATATATATATATATATATATATATATATATATTGTTTCTGCACTGCAGTAAAAAAAAAGCCTAAATATTTATAAATATAATTGTGAACTGAAGACAAATAAAGTGTAAAGGTTCCTCCTTCTGCTCAGAACAATGCCATGACTGCACAGAAACAAGGATAGACAACTATAAATATATACGCAAACTCAAATTAGCAAAAGTACATGCATCAAGGACCCCTAAACATGTCCACCTTTTGGGCCATGATTTAACAACTGCACAAATTCCAGACATAAAAGCATGTTTGATTTAATGTAAAATTTGCAGAAGGATGACATTACAGAAATGGAAATACTACAGGAATTATCAATTGAGACAGATGAACACCATTACAGCAAATTGAAAGTTAAATCAAAATTTTGCCCCTAACTGTCAGCAGGAAAGGAGATTGATGTTTTTTTTCAGAAATCATCATCACAGATCTTTGAAAAAAATAAGAAAATTAGACATCTAGGCAAAACAGAGAATATGACAAAAAAAGAATGTGCAGCATTGAAAAGCTTGATGGAAAATTACCAGATCATTATAAAACCAGCAGCCAGAGAGGACAATGTTGTGCTGCTTAATAAAACAGACTATATGAAGGGGGCCTACAGACAGTGGCGAGAGAAAAAGAATTATTAAAATCTGGATTAAACTCCTATTCATCACATGACTTTTAATCTGACCCATAAACTAAAAAAATGGCATGAGATGACACTCATAAATTATGATGAGTGTAACTTCCTGTTGAATGAACAAACAACCATTCTGACAATATATTTCTTGCCTAAGATACACAAAACTTTGTGTGACCCTCTTGGGAGACCTATTGTGTCATCATGCAATTCCCTTTTTGAAAACTTTTCAATCTATGTAGACTACTACCTGACACATATTGTACAGAATCTGAGCTCCTATATAAGGGGCACAAATGATTTCCTCCAAATATTGACAAATATAGATTGGGAAGATGGATACCTGCTGGTGACTATAGATGTAGTGCCACTAAACACATCAATAAAACATGAATTGGGCTTTAAAGCATGTGAATATTTCTTGAGACAACGAAATATAGAAAAATTACTACACTTTAAGTTGCGTCTGACCATGATCGAAATGTGCCCAACCAACAATATTTTTCCTTTCAACCATGAAATTTAGCATCAACAGTGCAGAACTGCCATGGACATTTCCTTTTCCCCAAATTACGCAAATTTAACCAAGGGGTGGTGGGACAAGGAGCACACATAGGGATATGATAACCAGCAAGCACTAGAGAAAATCATTTTATGGGTTAGATACATCGACAATTTGTTTTTAATCTGGAATAAAAAAATTAATAATTCATGAAAACATCAATGAATAGTATTTCACATGGCTCAAGTTCCCATCCGGACCCACTTATCCGGAACATACCTTACAGGGAGTTGACAAGAATGAGAATAAATTGCTCTAGATATGGCAATGAGGTAGATACATTTGAGGAGACAATAAAAAGATTAAAAAGCAGAGTGTTGGACCTGGCTTTTTTGACAGGGTCATCCCCAAACTTTTTGCCTCCTTCCTTCTATTTTTTCTGACCTGTTGTTGTTGGCTTTTGAACTCTGGGCACTTTACCACTGCTAATCAGTGCTAAAGTGCATATGCTCTCTGTGTAAATTGTACTGTTGATTGGTTTATCCATGATTGGCTATTTGATTTACTTGTAAGACCCTAGTAGAGTGCACTATATGTGCCTATGGACCTGCAGATTAAATAATACTAGTGGGCCTGCAGCACTGATTGTGCCACCCACTTAAGCAGCCCCTTAACCTTGTCTCAGGCCTGCCAATGCAAGGCCTGTGTGTGCAGTTTCACTGCCACTTCGACTTGGCATTTAAAAGTACTTGCCAAGCCTAAAACTCCCCTTTTTCTACATATAAGCCATCCCTAATGTGTGCCCTACGTAACCCCTAGAGCAGGGTGCTGTGTGGGTAAAAGGCAGGACATGTACCTGTGTAGTTTATATGTCCTGGTAGTGTAAAACTCCTAAATTCGTTTTTACACTACTGTGAGGCCTGCTCCCTTCATAGGCTAACATTGGGGCTGCCCTCATACATTGTTGAAGTGGCAGCTGCTGATCTGAAAGGAGCAGGAAGATCATATTTAGTATGGCCTGAATGGTAATACAAAATCCTGCTGACTGGTGAAGTCGGATTTAATATTACTATTCTAGAAATGCCACATTTAGAAAGTGAGCATTTCTTTGCACTTAAATCTTTCTGTGCCTTACAATCCACGTCTGGCTGGGTTTAGTTGACAGTTCCTTGTGCATTCACTCAGACAAACCCCAAACACAGGGTACTCAGCCTCACTTGCATACATCTGCATTTTGAATGGGTCTTCCTGGGCTGGGAGGGTGGAGGGCCTGCCCTCACACAAAGGACTGCCACACTCCCTACTGGGACCCTGGCAGACAGGATTGAACTGAAAAGGGGACCTGGTGCACTTCTTAGCCACTTTTTGAAGTCACCCCCACTTCAAAGGGACAATTTAGTATAAAACAGGGCCTCTGCCTTACCACCTCAGACACTTGCTGGAGAAGAAACCTGAACCAGAACCTGCATCCTGCCAAGAAGAACTGCCTGGCTGCTCAAAGGACTCACCTGTCTGCTTTCTACAAAGGACTGATGCCTTGCTGTAGGCCTGCTGCCTTGCTGAACTCTTGTCTGGCTTCAAAAGTGCTCTCCAAGGGCTTGGATAGAGCTTGCCTCCTGTTCCCTGAAGTCTCAGGACCAAAAAGACTTCTCTTTTTCATTTGGACTCTTCGTGCGCTGACAAATTCGACGCACAGCTTGCTCCGTGGTGAGAAATTCACCGCACGCCGATCCAGAAAGACGCCGCTCGACGCGACGCCTGCGGTGCGACCGGAACTTCGACGCACGGTCTCGCATGGACACCGCCACCCGACGTCCAGAGAGGAAATCGACGCGACGCCTGCGTGAAAAAGAAAATTCCACGCTCAGCTCCCTGGAACGACGCACAGCCGGATAACAAGTTGAGGAATCCACGCAAGACCCTGGGACATCTGGTAATCCCGCGATACATAGAAGGAGACGGTCCGCGTGCAGGAAAACAACGCACGTCTTTCCAGAGTGAAAAATAACGACGCAAGTCCATGTGTGAAGGGGTGAAACTGACGCACACACCATTTTTCCTCCCGTAGAACGACGCACGTCTCCCCGCGTGAAAAATAACAATGCAAATCCGTGTGTGAAGGGGGGTAACCGACGCACACACAATTTTTCCACAAATCTCCTCTTCTGCGGCCCTCTGCGGAGATTTTCCACTCCAAACCAGGTACTTTGTGCTTGAAAGAGACTTTGTTTACTTTTTAAAGACTTAAGACACTTCACATCACTTTTTAGTGATATCTTTAAAAATTCATATTGCTTCTTTGATCGTTTTGACCTGCAAATACCCAGATAAATATTATATATTTTTCGAAACACTGTGTGGTCTATTTTTGTGATGCTATATTGTGTTATTGTATGATTTATTGCACAAACGCTTTACACATTGCCTTCTAAGTTAAGCCTCACTGCTCGTGCCAAGCCACCAGAGGGTGGGCACAAGATAATTTGGATGGTGTGTCACTTACCCTGACTAGAGTGAGGGTTCTTGCTTGGACAGAGGGTAACCTGACTGCCAATCAAAAACCCCATTTCTAACACAGAGGTTATGGGCAAATGGATCTGCAGAGAGGCTTACAAAAAGCGAGAATAAAACCCAATGCAGAAACATTGATTACTCTGAAAGAACAGGAAGAAACAACAAAAGAAGAACGAAGAGCTCCAATGTTGTAGCTACACACAGTAGGGAAAGCACAAAAATCATAAAAATTGTGAAAAAAACATTACCATCTAATATCTAGAGTCCCTGATATTGGCACACGTTTGGGCAAATATTCACAAGTAACCTACAAGAAAGCTCAGTTCTTGAGAGATAAATTGGTAAGGAGTCGATTTCAGTATCACTGACCTAAGAATTGGCTGGAGGACCGACAAAGGGGGCTCCATAAAATGCAATAGCTGCAAAGCCTGCAAAATCAGAATGAATATGCAAGCTGTTAGGGGCAGACAACAAAAGATGAACCCCCATCATTCATAGGGTAATTTGTAACTCACAATATGTAATTTAAATAATTAAATGTGCCTGCGGTTAATAATATGTTGGAAGGACAACATGTATAAGAACATTAGAGCATATACAAGCAGTAAATGTCAACATCAGGGTAGTGCGCGCTCTACGGGCGACTAGAATGCAAAAACCCAACAATTTCAAGCTATCATAATTTATGCATTGTGCTGATATGATGTTGTTTAACCTTTTGCATTGTAGAGTTTAATCCTGAAGACTTATCTTCAGCGTGCATATAAATACTGTTCATATGCAATGTACTGCTGTAGGCTTTCAGAATCCGTCAGGGTGTGGTCCCTTTCCAGGGCCTTCTAGAAGCTTTCCCTGCAGCATGCCTGGGTGTGGTTTGTGGGCTGGGCTAAGACTCTATAAAAGGGAGTTAGCCCAGCACCACATGCTCACTATTCAGAGGTCCCGGTGCAGAGCAGCAGCAACTTCCTGAGCTCCTGTTCTGGTGGCCTACTTGGATCCTCCAGGCCTTGCCCTTTTCATTTTAATTGGTGATCCTAGATCAGGGCAGTAAGACGGAGGTCTGGATGGGCCCCCGACCCCGTTATCGAAGACTCTTGAGTTCTTGGACCTAATCTTTGCATGATAAACAATTTTCTCTTGTGCCTGTGAATGTGCGCTTGGTCGTTTCGTGGCATTTGCATGCTGATACGCGAATCGGCAAGACGTGCGATTCTTTGCTTGTGTGTTAACTCTTGATATTCATTGTGCACTACCATTTTATGGCATTTACAAGGTAGCATTCGAATCGGCAAGACGCGGGATTCTTTTCTCGTGCTTAATTCATGTTATTCATTATGTGCTACCATTCCTTGGCAGTTACATTGTGGCATTCGAATCAGCAAGACCCTGCGATTTGTTTTCTTGTGCTTTAACCCTTGATATTCATTGTGCGCTACCATTCCTTGGCAGTTACATTGTGGCATTCGAATCAGCAAGACGTGCGATTCGTTTACTTGTGCTTTAACCCTTGATATTCATTGGCGCTACCATTTTTTGGCAGTTACATGGTGGCATTCGAATCGGCAAGACAAGCAATTCTTTTTCTCGTGCTTAATTTAGGTTATTCATTGTGCGCTACCATTCCTTGGCAGTTACATGGTGGCATTCGAATCGGCAAGACGCGCAATTCTTCTCTCATGCTTAATTCATAATATTCATTGTGCGCTACCATTCCTTGGCAGTTACATGGTGGCCTTCGAATCGGCAAGACATGCGATTCGTTTTCTTGTGCTTTAACCCTTGATATTCATTGTGCGCTAACAATCCTTGTTACAGTTACATGGTGGTACTCGAATCGGCAAGATGCGCGATTCATTTCCTGTGTGTAATTCATTTTACTCATCATACGCTACCATTTCCTGACATTTATTTGGTGACATTCTAATCGGCAAGCCGCGCGATTCCTTTTCTGTGTTTAAAATCACGATGTTCATTATGCACTACCATTTTAAGGCATTTACTTGATGGCTTTCAAGTTGGCAAGTCGCATGATTTATTTCTCGAGTCTAATCTGTGTTATTCATGGTGCACAATTATTCTATGGTATTTACTACCTGTGTAAAAATCTGCAATGTGCACAATTCATGTTCCAGCAATTTGAGAGAATAAAAAAAGCCAGAGTTCTAGATGTAATGTTGTGTGTTCCTAATATGTTTCTCAAACACGATTCATATGATGGTTTGGAAATCATTCAGATTGTTTCCTGATCCTCATACAAAGGATAATACTTGAATTTGAAAGTTGCATTTAACCTTTCTTGATTCCCTCACTGGTATCTAGTCATCTTGAAGCCTAGTCATTTTAAGTCTATCCTTAGGTTGTCCATGTTTTCAGAATGACAATGCTTAGAGTCATAGCCTAGTATTGATTGATATGATGTGATCTTGATATTGTGTGTTTTAACCTTTTTGCTTCCTACATGTCTCCTTCCCAGCTGTTCCCTTCCTAATCCCCTTTTCCCCACTTGGACTCTCTTAGACTCTGTGACAATTCAAATCAGAGTATTGGAGCTGTCTTGTGGTGGAAGTGTTGGGAACGTGCACAGACCCCGAGGATCTGGTGACTCTGACAGAATAGTGAGCCCACTAATTATTATCCTCCTGGTTTGTGTATTTTATCAACATGGCCACACTGGATGAGCTAGTCAAGGCTATCACTCAGCTCCACGCAGAGGTGGTATCATCAAAAGATTTGGCAACTAACCTAGATGAGAGAGTGAGTCAGTTACAGGATAAGTTAGAAAAGAAGGAACAAAATCCCCCAGGCGTGTTTTGGCCAGGTCCTTCTTCTCAGACTTCTGGAGGTAATCCGAAAAACATTTCCCTCAATGTTCCTTCAGCCATTCCTTTTGCTCTCCCAGAACGTTTCTCAGGTGATCCCTTGAAAGCGCAATCCTTTCTGGTTCAAGTGGAATTACACTTCACCTGTAGACCACATACTTTCCCCGATGCCCAGTCCAAAGTAGCTTTCTTGTTATCATATTTGTCTGGAGATGCAGCTACCCGGGCTATTCCTCTTGTGCGTAAAGATAGTCCACTGTTGTACAACTGGAGAAAATTTGTTCATGAGTTTGAGCGAGTTTTTGATCGTAGAACTGCAACACTGTCAGCAGATCGTGAATTATTAGACTTACGCCAAGGGAATCAGGACTATGGGGGTTATTACAACTTTGGAGGAGGTGTTAATCCGTCCCAAAAGTGACGGTAAAGTGACGGATATACCACCAGCCGTATTACGAGTTCCATAGGATATAATGGACTCGTAATACGGCTGGTGGTATATCCGTCACTTTACCGTCACTTTTGGGATGGATTAACACCTCCTCCAAAGTTGTAGTAACCCCCTTAGTGTCATATTTAGCCAACTTTAATCGGCTGGTCGATGAGACATCCTGGCCTGAAGAAAAATAAGCGGCCTTGTTCTACAAGCGACTCAAAGAGGAGCTAAAAGATATCCTAGCTCAAATCGACCTGCAACCTACAGACTGTCAAGAATTGATAAACCTTGTCTTGAGGCTTGATCATCGTTTAACAGAACGAAAAGGAACACACAAAAAGACTGAAAAACATTCCTGGCGTGTTCACGATAAAAGAGACTCAAGAACTCAGAAAGAAAGAACGCCGGAACCGATGGAAATTGGAACCATCAGGAGACCTTTGACCAAAGATGAAAAGGACCTACGTAGAAAGAATGGACAATGTCTCTATTGTGGGCGCAAGGGTAATTTTGCCAAAGATTGTCTAATCAAACCAAAGAGCAAACAAGGTCCAGTTCAGAAGGTTTCAGCCATTGCACAAGTCGAGTCGGAAAACTAAAGCACCCAAGATGCAGAGAAGGGTTGCTCTTGGGTGTCACCGTGGACCCTTCACAATCTAGACATCTCAAATTGGGAAAAAGAGTTCAGATTAAGAAAAAGACCTATTTCAAGAAGGCTCTAGTCGATTCTGGGGCTACCGGAAACTTTGTTGACGCCCAATTGGTTCATGAATGGGGGATCCCATGTATTGAAAAGAAGACCCCAGAAATCATCCAGGCAATTGATGGGAAACTCTTGACTGGAGGTCCGGTAACTCTTCAGACTGTCCCCTTGTTGGTGATTTGTGAGGATAAGAATCAAAGAAAGAAACATAGGGGGTCATCCATGGGCATTCTGACCACGGCGGTACCGTCGCGGTCAGAAACGGAAAACCGGCGGTGTCCCGCCGGTTTCCCTCTGCCCTGGGGAATCCTCCATGGCGGCGCTGCAGGCAGCACCGCCATGGGGATTCCGACCCCCTTACCGCCAGCCTGGCTCTGGCGGTTTTGACCGCCAGAACCTGGCTGGCAGTAACGGGTGTCGCTGGGCCCCACTGGCATGGGTACTGCAGGGGCCCCCTAACAGGACCCCACCAAGATTTTCAGTGTCTGCCAAGCAACTGCACCCGTCGCACCCCTTCCACTCCGCCGGCTCCATTCGGAGCCGGCATCCTCATGGAAGGGGGTTTCCCGCTGGGCTGGCGGGCAGCCTTCTGGTGGTCGCCCGCCAGCCCAGCGGGAAACTCAGAATTACCGCGGCGGTCTTCTGACCGCGCAGCGGTATTCTGACAGCGGAACTTTGGCGGGCGGCCTCTGCCGCCCGCCAAAGTCAGAATGACCCCCATAAAGAGAAACTCATCCTTGACGTGATCCATGCTCCCCAGAATGGGATTATCCTTGGTTTACCATGGTTAACGCATCACAATCCAGAGATTAATTGGGCAGAATGAAAGGTCGTGTTCTCATCTGCGCTATGTAAAGAACAATGCCTCCAAAAGATTCAAGTATCAAAGATTTGCAACTCTTACATAGCTACTGCCGCGGAGAAAGAAGTTCAATCGCCCAAACATTATTCATCTTACGAAGATGTATTTGATGAGAAAGAAGCAGAGAACTTACCTCCTCATAGATCTTATGACTGTCAAATTGATCTAGTCCCAGGTGCGATACTTCCCAACTGTCGTGTATATGCCCTGTCAGAACATGAAAATCAACATTTACGAAAATATCTAGATCAATTCTTGGAGAATGGTTTCATTCGCCCTTCTAAGTCTCCTGCCGCTTCTCCTTTGTTTTTTGTTCCAAAGGCAAATGGAGAACTTCAAACTTGTATCGACTATAGGGGATTGAACAAAGTCACCATCAAGAATAAATATCCTTTGTCCCTAATTCCGGTCTTACTGGAGCAAGTAAAGAAAGCAAAAATCTACACAAAGCTTGATCTCCGAGGTGCTTATCATTTGGTCAGAATGAGAGAGGGTGACGAATGGAAAACAGCGTTCAAGACAAGATATGGCCTTTTTTAACACACCGTTATGCCTTTTGGTATGTGTAATGCTCCGGCAGAATTTCAATTTTTGTTGAATGACGTTCTTAGAGAATACCTCAACATATTTGCCATAGTCTACATCGATGACATTTTGATCTACTCAGACAATGAAAATGAACACGTTCAACATGTCAAGAAAATTCTTGCAGCCCTTTGAAAGCACAATTTATATTGCAAACTAACCAAGTGTGAGTTTCATGCTACCACAGTTGAGTTTTGGGGGGTTATCCTTACCCCTCAAGGCATGGTGATGGCAGAAAAGAAAGTAAAGGCCGTATCTGATTGGCCCACCCCAAAGACTGTTCGTGATGTACAATGTTTCCTGGGATTTGCACATTTTTACCGGAGGTTCATAAATCATTTCTCCCAGACAGTGGCTCCAACCACTAAATTATTAAGAAAGAAGGAGAAATTTGTATGGTCCCCAGAAGCTGACCAAGCCTTTTCAACTTTGAAAGAAGCTTTCTCCACTGCCCCAGTCTTGACTCATCCTGACACGGATCAGCCCTTCGTAGTGGAAGCTGATGCTTCAGATGTGGCAACAGGAGCAGTCTTGTCGCAACGAAACAAGGACACTGGTCAACTTCATCCTGTAGTTTACATGTCTCGGAAGTTGAATGAAGCCGAACAGAACTATGTCATTGCTGAAAAAGAGCTTCTGGTGATTTGTGACGCCTTTAAAGAATGGAGACATAATTTGTTGGGTGCCAAATATACTGTCACAGTATATACTGATCATCGCAATCTTCAGTTCATGAGTTCCGCCAGACTTTTGACTCCTCGGCAATAGCGCTGAATGCTGTTTTTTGCTGAATTTGATTTTGTGGTAACCTTCCGGCCTGGTAAAGACAATCGCAAAGCTGACGTCTTGTCCCACCAAGAGTCTACCACGTTGCCTGCGGTTCAAACCTCCAGAGCTATCATTGCTCCTGACAAAGTTCTATGTATCATAAAAACTGAAGATTTCTTTGAAGACATCCGCGATTCTTTCACTGTTGAGAAATGGCAGACATGGGCCCAAGCAGATCCAAAAAGGTCAATCAAACAAGGATTACCTTTTCATGACGCTTGTTTGTTCGTGCACACTACTAAACTTCGCATTAAAGTGTTTCATTGGTTGCATGTTATACCTACGGCAGGTCATCCAGGTGCTCCTAAAACTCTTGGATTAATCCAACACTTTACAAAAGATGTAAAAGCAATGGTAAACAACTGCGAAGTCTGCGCTTGCACTAAAACGAGTCATTCAAAACCGAAAGGGTTGTTGCATCCACTCCTAACCCCAAGTCGTCCATGGGAGCACATTTCTTTAGACTTTATTACCGGTCTACCAGTAGTTCAACAACATTCAGTAATTCTGGTGGTAGTAGATAGTCTCACGAAATATGGACATTTCATTGCCTGTAAGAAATTGCCCACCTCCAGCGAACTGTCAACTATTTTACTGAATAGAGTGGTTGGTTATCATGGACCGCCAAAAATTATCCTCTACGATCGGGGGACATGGTGTAAAACACTCCAAGTGACATCTACATTATCTACTAGCCACCATCCTCGAATAGATGGTCAAACGGAGAGACTAAATCAGACCTTGAAACAATACCTACGTGCGTACGCTGAAAAAGCACTTCATTCTTGGACATCAATGCTCTGGTTAGCTGAGTTAGCCTACAATAACTCATTCCACACTTCTACTGGCGTTACACCTTTTTTTGGCTTGTTTGGCTATCATCCTGACATCTTGCCCATCACAATCCCTCAAGAAAGTTCTCATACTCCAGCTTTGTCAGAAACCATTCAACATTTGCATCAAACCCAGAAATTGATTCAACAGCATTTAGAAAAGGCCAAACAAAAATACAAAAAGCATTACGACAAGAAACATTGTGAGGGACCGCAGTATCAACCAGGTGACAAAGTGTGACTTTCCACAAAACATATTGGGGGTTATTGCAACTTTGGAGGAGGTGTTAATCCGTCCCAAAAGTGACGGAAAAGTGACGGATATACCACCAGCCGTATTACGAGTCCATTATATCCTATGGAACTCGTAATACGGCTGGTGGTATATCCGTCACTTTACCGTCACTTTTGGGATGGATTAACACCTCCTCCAAAGTTGTAAAAACCCCCATAGACTTAAAGAAGAAGCACATGTTCAACCCCAAATTCATATGTCCTTACATTGTCCTTCAGCAAATCAATCCTGTGATCTATAAACTGCAATTGCCAAGATCATTACGGATTCATGCAGTGTTCCACACTTCCCTCTTGAAAAAAGCAGTCCAGAAGGTCCGCCCTCATCCAGCTCCAGTTCTAGTACAAGGAGAAGAAGAATACGAAGTCAAGAAAGTGTTGGATTCTAAACTGAGAGGGCGTAACCTATGGTACTTAATCTCATGGAAAGGTTATGGGCCTGAAAGTAACTCATGGGTTTCCGCATTTGATATCCATGCTCCAGTACTTGTGAGGCGTTTTCATCGTCTCAATCCAGACCAACCAGGCCCTAGAGCGCGTCTGGGAGAGGGGATTACTGTCAACATCAGGGCAGTGCGCGCTCTACGGGTGACCAGAATGCAAAAACCCCAAAATTTCAAGCTAACATAATTTATGCATTGTGCTGATATGATGTTGTTTAACCTTTTGCATTGCAGAGTTTAATCCTGAAGACTTATGTTCAGCGTGCATATACATACTGTTCATATGCAATGTACTGCTACAGGCTTTCAGAGGGAGCGTGTGGTCCCTTTCCAGGGCCTTCTAGAAGCATTCCCTGCAGCATGCCTGGGTGTGGGTTGTGGGCTGGGCTAAGACTCTATAAAAGGGAGTCAGCCCAGTACCACGTGCTCACTATTCAGAGGTCCCGGTGCAGAGCAGCAGCAACTTCCTGAGCTCCTGTTCCGGTGGTCTACTTTGATCCTCTAGGCCTTGCCCTTTTCATTTTAATTGGTGAGCCTAGGTCAGGGTGGTAAGATGGAGGTCGGGCTGGGCCCCTGACCCCATTATAGAAGACTCTCGAGTTCTTGGGCCTAATCTTTGCATGATAAACAATTTACTCTTTTGCGTGTGAATGTGCGCTTTGTCGTTTTGTGGCATTTGCATGCTGATACTCGAATCGGCAAGACGTGCAATTCTTTGCTTGTGTGTTAACTCTTGATGTTCATTGTGCGCTACCATTTTATGGCATTTACAAGGTAGCATTCGAATCGGCAAGACGGGCAATTCTTTTCTCGTGCTTAATTCATGTTCTTCATTGTGCGCTACCATTCCTTTGCAGTTACACAGTGGCATTCGAATCGTCAAGACGCGCAATTCTTTTTCTCATGCTTAATTCATGTTATTCATTGTGCGCTACCATTCCTTGTCAGTTACATGGTGGCATTTGAATCGGCAAGATGCCCAATTCTTTTCTCGTGCTTAATTCATGTTATTCATTGTGCGCTACCATTCCTTGGCAGTTACATGGTGGCCTTCGAATCGGCAAGACGTGCGATTCGTTGTCTTGTGCTGTAACCCTTGATATTCACTGTGCGCTAACATTCCTTGGCAGTTACATGGTGGTACTCGAATCGGCAAGCGGCGCGATTTATTTCCTGTGTGTAATTCATGTTACTAATCGTACGCTATCATTTCCTGACATTTATTTGGTGACATTCTAATCAGCAAGCCGCGCGATTCCTTTTCTGTGTTTAAAATCATGGTGTTCATTATGCACTACCATTTTAAGCATTTACTTGGTGGCTTTCGAGTTGGCAAGTCGCGTGATTTATTTCTCGAGTCTAATCTGTGTTATTCATGGTGCACAATTATTCTATGGTATTTACTACCTATGTAAAAATCTGCAATGTGCGCAATTCATGTTCCGGCAATTTGAGAGAACAAAAAAGCCAGAGTTCTAGATGTAATGTTGTGTGTTCCTAATATGTTTCTCAAACACAATTCATATGATGGTTTAGAAATCATTCAGATTGTTTCCTGATCCTCATGCAAAGGATAATACTTGAATTTGAAAGTTGCATTTAACCTTTCTTGATTCCCTCACAGGTATCCAGTCATCTTGAAGCCTAGTCATTTTAAGTCTATCCTCAGGTTGTCCATGTTTTCAGAATTACAATGCTTAGAGTCATAGCCTAGTATTGATTCATATGATGTGATCTTGATATTGTGTGTTTTAACCTTTTTGCTTCCTACAGGTCTCCTTCCCAGCTGTTCCCTTCCTAATCCCCTTTTCTCCACTTGGACTCTCTTAGACTCTGTGACAATTCAAATCAGAGTATTGGAGCTGTCTTGTGGTCGAAGTGTTGGGAACGTGCACAGATCCCGAGGATCTGGTGACTCTGACAGTAAAAAATAGTGACCCAACATACTGTATGCAACAGCAAAACATGTAGCACCATGTAAAGAAAGCAACTGGAGACCAATCAGATATTATGTGTTGGAAAGTCATCCTTTTTTCAGTGTAGGAAAGTCCTCCTTTTTGCCCTGGTCACCCCCAAACCTTTTGGACAGATACTGGTGGTTACTGACTCTTGGCTGTGCCCTGGGTACTGCTTAGCATTCCCAGGGCCAGTGCTCTGTGAAAAGTGGATATGCAAATTAGGCCAATTATAATTGGCAATATTAACCTACCTATAAGTCCCTAGTATATGGTAGGGTATGTAGGTTTAGGGACCCCAGTATAGGCAGTGCACCCATAGGCGCACTGCTGATTTGCCCAGTGTCATTTTAAAGGCAGGTCTGCCTTGCTGGCTGCTTTTAAAATAAACTTACATGCAAACTCGACTTTGGAATTAAAAGTACTTCTATAGTTTTAAACTACCCTATTTTTGCATATAGGTCACCCCTACGGTG
The DNA here is from genome assembly GCF_031143425.1 of Pleurodeles waltl. Lineage (NCBI taxonomy): Eukaryota > Metazoa > Chordata > Amphibia > Caudata > Salamandridae > Pleurodeles > Pleurodeles waltl. The sequence goes on along the minus strand of NC_090448.1, from coordinate 1,076,488,418 downwards.
TACCCTATGTGCCTTTAGGGCTGGGTGCCATGTAACTGTAAGCAGGGACCTTATAAAAATAGTTTTATAGCCCTGGTGAGGTAAAACAGCCAAATTCGGTTTTCCCTCATTGTAGGGAATGGCCTCCATAGGATAGAATAGGGAGACTTTATTTTAATTATTAAAGTTTCAAAAGGAGCTACATATGTCAAGTTTGATATCAAACTTATTGTTATAATAAATCCAATAACTTGTCATTTGTTGAATGTAATATAACTTCTTCAGTGAAAGAGTTTTAGAACTCTACTTGAAAGGTGCCAACTTCAGCTCTGTAGTGCCCTTCTCTGACTGCCCAGCCTCTGGCAGCCCGGCCAGGCTGCCTAGAGGTGTGAAGGGGCCCTGGTTGAAGAGAAAAGAAGTGCCTGGGGGAGGAAATCTGCCTCCGCAGATGGTGAAACAGGATAGGGGAGAGCAGCCAAAGCGGTCTTCAAAGGAGGGAAGGACATTTGGAGCAGCTCAGGACCTCCCCCATTTCCTGCAAATCCTGTCAGCCAGGTGCCCCCCTTATTAGATAGGGAGAGGGCTGGAGAGGAGTGGGCTAAGGGAACTTAGCAACACCAGTAGGTGGGCTCAGCCAGACCTAACCACCAAAATTCAGATTCTGCCATTTTGGATTTTAAAGAATGTAGCTCCCTGGGTTTGATTTTGCCACACTTCCCAGGAAGTGGTCTTCCAAAAGGGTGGTATCCTGTCTGTGATTGGACAGTTTCCCCCCTTGCTTTCCACCCCAGGAGCAAGGCTAAATATGGCAGAGCTGCACCCACACCTCAGATGCTTACAAGAAAGAAGACAAAGAAGAAGAAAGACTGCCCTGCTGGACCCCTGGCCTGCACCTGGACACTGCACTCTGAAGGACTTCACCAGCTGCACACTTGGGCTTCACCACAAGTAGGACTTTGCCTGGCTTCAACTGGTTCAAGGAGGGACTCACTGTTTGCTACAGGTGAAAACTTGCTAACCAGAGCCCCCTGCCTCAGATTCTGGAGAAACTGGCCAGCCGACCACTGTCCGGTGGCCGCAGTTTGAGCCAGGTGCATTCTGGGAGTTGCAGTCTGCACCCTCAAGGAGCAACTCATAGTCTTTGAAACTTTGGGGTGAGCTGTGGACTCCAAAAGCACATTCAAAGACATTCTGGAAGAAGATTCAGGGTTTGGAGAAGATTGGAGAACCTTTTTTAAAAAAAACTCCATAGAGGGACTGACCCGCTACGGCATCTCTAGCCTGCTTTACTCAACCTCGACCCTGCCTGACTTGCAGGTTCATCTCGCTGAAGAAAATCTCAGAAAAAGTGACTAAGTCTGAATGTAGAAAGTTAACCGGGGTCACCCGTGCAGTGTATCTGAAGAGGGCTCCAGGGACGTCGGATCAAGATTCACGTTCAGCCTGGTTAAAGGATTTCATCTAAAAAAATCGCCTAAGTCTGAATGCAGAACTCTTCACCGAGGGTTCCTGTGACGTGTATTCGTGGAAGGGCTTCAGGGAGGTCGGATCGGATTGCCGACTTCGTCCCGCTGAAGAAAATCGTCAAGACAGCAACTAAGTCCGAAGGTAAACTTTTGACCCAGGCCTCCCGCTTGCTGTAGCCGGGCTGCGCTCCATCACGGTCAGCCTTAAACTTTGACTTTGCCCCAGTCGAGGTGCGACCAGATGACCAGATTGGTGCTTTTTGTTTCTAGACGCTATCAAAAATAATTCTTTAAAAATTCATATCTCCAGTTCCCCTTATCCGATTTTATTTATTTTGGTGTCATTTTAAAGATACAGGTATAATCTATTCTTATATATTGGTATTGGATTTTTTTTGTGGTATGTGTTTTACTTATTTACTGTTTTGCAATTTTTAAATGCTTTACATATTTGTCACCTAAGTTAAGCCTTGTCACTCATTGCCAAGCTACCAAGGGTTGAGCTGGGTTTAATTTATTGAGACTTAACTGGACCTAAGTGGAAGTTAGTGGCCTATTGCTAAAAGGAAGTATTTAACTGCCCTTCCCAATAATCCACTTTCCAACATATATATGTTTATATATTTATATTTAGTTATTGATTAATACCACATTTATCATATTAACTAGTTGGAAGTGTAAAATTTGGTACCAAAGGCGAGGTTTCAACAACTCTAACATTAAGTCTTCCAAAAGCACAAAAAATGAATACAGCCAAACCACCCTTTCCTCTCCCCGCAGATGACAGTATTGCATGATTTGAAGCCATTCAAGGGCATCAGATCAGTGGCCCATGTTTCTTGACAGCAAATAATGTCAAATTTATGGGCAAAAAACACCCAGTCCTCGTTTCAGTCACCAGAGGAGTAAGGCAGGGCTGCATTCCAGCACCCTTTTTATTTTTATTGTATAGTAATTCCCTAGAACTTTTGTACAGACATACAGTAAAGACAGTCCCCGAATTGGGTTGAAGACAGCTACTGTACTTTTATATGCAGATCTTTTAGCCCTTACAGCAATTGGTCTCCAGGATCTTTTAAATGGTTTTAATGATTTTATGATAAAACCAAAACTTAAGGTCAACCAACAAAAGTCATTCGTAATGACGTGTGAGCCCCGAAATACTAAATCTAAACATTTTAGTATTCAGAGGACCTTGATCGAGAAAGTCCCACATTTTATTTATTTAGGTATTTTGTTTGATGCAAGTGCATCATGGGAGATGCTAATTAAACAGAGAGCATAAAAGGTGGGTGCAGCGTCTGATGTGGTATTTAGATTTGCAGCAAGGATTGGTTTTAAGCCAATTAGGGAAATAATCAAGCTTTATAGGAGTATATGTTTTTCCATTGGGGGTTTATGGGGCGGGAGTGTGGGGATGTATTGTGCCAAAGAATTTACAGGCAATAGAAAATACATTCTTATGCTGACTACTTGTGGTCTCTCATACCCCTGCAAGTTACATCCTACATCTTGAATGTGGAATGGAGCACTTAGAGGACTTTGTGAGCATTGCCCACCTGTTATTATGGTTGAAAATATGGAGCTCCCCGACGGCTGGTTTGTGTAGAGAAGTTTTGAAAGATTGTTTGATTTTAGACAATATGCAATCTATCCCATGGCTGACTTATACCAAGAATACTTTCTACAGATTGGGCCTGAGCACACTGTTTGACTTCGCCTGAAGAGAGAAGCTGTAATGCAAAAGATAGAGTAAAAAAGGCCTTTGCTTCATATAGGGAAGAGGGCAGAATTGTAAGGTCCCTCAGCATGCACTTTGTTGTAAGTTATATCCAAGTCTGTAATGTGCATGTATAAAATTTGCATCTAACCTGGGTTTCCAATCCCCAACATTGGTTTTACCTGACAAGGTTTGGACTAAATTTGGTGCACCACTTAGTTGCCTTTCCCATTGCTGGCTCCAGGGTTGACCTTTACTTACATTGTCCATGCAATGTCACTTCTTCTCAGTCAACAGAGCATTTGATCTTATTTTGTAAACTGTATTGTACACTCAAAGGCCAGCTCTTACGCCCCATCCTTCTGCATAAGCGCTTTACAGCACATAAAGATGGTCTCAGATTTCTCCAATCTTTAGCTGTGCTGCAAATCTGCACCTCCTTAATAAGTTACATAATTGCAGCAATCAGACTGAGAACATTTTATGCTTTTTAACTAATGGTTGTACTGCAGGTATTCAGGTATTTTTATGTATCTTAAAACTATTCAATTAATGTTTTTTGTAAAAAAAAAATGTAAGATGTAGATTGCTATATCAATGTGCTTTTATGGTGAAAATTTGATCGAATAAAGATTAATTGATGGTTGGTGATATATATATATATATATATATATATATATATATATATATATATACACACACATATATAACCTACTGGCATTATGGTTAGGACCTAGTTTCAATAGAAAAAGTGTTTTTTGACTTGGCTATATCTTTGGCATATCTTCACAAAATTTCCCCAAAAAAGTGTGCCCAAAAGTCTTTTTGTACATGGAAAGATTTGGGGTGATCCATCAAGAGGGGCTGAGAAAAAGGGGGAGTTAAAAAAGTGTGTTCCCCTTTTTAATTCCCTTAGAGCTTTTGAACACAACTACAGCCCGAACCGCTGGAGGGAGTTACTCAAAATTTGGCAGACAACTAGCTCTTAGTCCACAGATCACAACTTTTCTTATTTGGTGTAAATCCATTCATTAGTTTTTGAGATATTAAACGAAAACCAAATGCGTATACATGGGCAGACCCTAAGCACAGATCTCATGGCGAGATCTGATTGGCTATCAGCACTTCAACCAGAATGTGACGGCAGCCATCTTGGGACCAATATACATGATAGCACCCACTGAAATTCATTGCAGTAAATGGCAGGTTTGAGGGTCAAAAGAAGAACATATAACGGCCAATACATTTTAAATACAATATAAATCATTTTCATTCATTCAATTTAAATCATTTGTTGATAGTACCATACTAATTTCAGGGATTATGGTGTGTTCTAAGGTGATTTTACCTTGCTGGGATTACATCATTCATGTTTGAGAGAAAACTGTTTTCTCATAATTTTCCCATGGAGGTTATGGAAGGTACTCCAGAAGCTAAAATTAGAGTATATTTTCTGAATGTTCACACTAATTTTCTCACCAATATTTGAATGAAGTCAGACATTTTTAGTAAAACGTACTTCCAACAGGAGCAGTTTGTCAATTGATTCCTCTATGTAATACTGCCGCCTCCCAGAGTGCAGTATTGCTCAAATTCAGCCCAACGTAGACTAATATCAGTCCAAAACCAGCCCAAAGTTGCAACCTTCAAAGTATGCAAAAACAGCCTACAGGAAACATTCTGACCATAAATCTAATTTCAGTTCAATATGTGTATAATAGGAAGCTTGGATACCTATGCCCTTCTGCAATCATGTCCAAAGTCTATTAATAAAAACGAATTTTGAAGATTGGTCTACTGTCTATCACCACAAATCTGAACCTGGCATTGATGAATTAACTTTTCAAGAGCATACTATAATCCATCCTAATTAAGGGCAAGTGCAGAAATGTTAAAAACTCTTTAAGCAATGTGGCTCCTAAAACAGTATATTTAACCAGTATATTTAATGGATCTTGCAGGATTACCACTATACAATGATACACATATAAAGAAATCACCTTGGGGTTAAAGCAATTCAAGCACGACTAGTTTGACAAGCTGGTCGGTCAGGACGACTGGAGTCCCATTTCTTCTAGCTAAAATGTAAGAAGGCCAGAATGGCGATAGTAACTTACTCCGAGGAGTCCCCTGTCCTCCACTCCAAAGTCCTTCAGCATGATCACATAATCTGGCCATAAATGTTATATAGGACCTGTGTTGTTGCTTACATGTTGTGGAAAAAACTATATTAAAGCTTTCAGGCTTGGCAAGAAGCAGATGGGTTTGTGTGGGTTCCAAATGAAGGAAAGGCTATTGGAGCAGAACGGAAAAAATATGTTTTCAGAGCGTATGGCAAAACCTTCTCCTCAACATTTCAACTGTGCTGCTCCCTTAAATCCGTTGACACTGTCATCACTCTTCTTGTCCCATCCCACTTCATCATTAGCACTGTCCGGCTATCATACCATCACTGGCCTAGGCGATCTCATGAAGCTGTGCAGCTCCTTTATGGACTTTAAGCATGACAGGTCCTACAACTGCCTTTGAAATGGATCCCTATATTCATGTTCTTAACTTTAATTGGAAAAGCATTGATTGAGTTCTCAACAAAGATTGGATAAAACCCTAAAATAATCCATGTCAGCAAAGCAGTCCCTGTTTATATTTCACATGCTTTACTTCACCCATATGAATATTTGTTTTTTCCAGATGTTGTGTTTCTGTATTTTTATTTTCATGCAACATATGACTTGTATAGTACATATTGTGAATTGAGTCACCTGTTGGTGTCTGGGTGAGTTCAGATTATGGGTGGACTTTCATGTGTGGAATGTGTTGGGAAATTGGTTATTGGTAAGGGCAGGTAAGTACCTACACTTAGCAATAGGTCACTAACCTCCACTCAGGTCCAGTTAGGCCTCAGTAAATTAAACTTAGCTCAACCCTTGGTAGCTTGGCAACGAACGACAAGGCTTAACTTAGGAGACAAAGCGTAAAGCATTCAAATATCACAAAACAGTAATTAAATAAAACACAGGAAACAGTTTAAAAATCCAAAATCGATTTATAAAAATAGGAAATATTTTAGCTTTAAAATGACACCAAAACGAATAAAATCGGAGAAGGGGACCTGCAGATATGGATTTTTCAAGAATTAATGCTTTCTAGTGCATAGAAACAAAAAGCACCAATCTGGTCACCTGGTCGAACCTCGACTGGGACAAAGTCAAAGTTTAAGGCCAACCGCAATGGAGCGGGATGAACCTGCCAGTCCAATCCGACCTCCTGGAACTCTTCCTCGGATATGCGTTGCGGGAGCCCTCAGTGGAGATTTTTACCTTCGGACTTAGTCGTTTTTTCGAGGTGAAAATCCTTTGACCAGGTCAAACCTAAATCTTGATCCAACGTCCTGTGAGCCCTCTTCGGATACACTGCCTGGGAGGTCCCTGTCAACCTTCTACGTTCAGACTTAGTCACTCTTTTGGAGATTTTCTTCACTGGGATCAACCTGCAAGTCGCAGTTGAGGCAAGCCGGCTAGAGTTGCCGTGGCGGGTCGGTCCCTCTATGGATCTTTTTTCCAAAAGTTCTCCAAACTTCTGGATCTTCTTCCAGATGTTCTTTTAAGGTTCTTTTGAGGTCCACAGTTAACCCCAAGGTTCCAGAAGCTCTGAGGTGCTTCTTGGACAGTGGTCACCTGGTTGGTTTCTTCAGGTGTTGGTGAAGGGGACTCTGGTTAGCAAGTTTTCACCTGTAGCAAACAGGGAGTCCCTCCTTGAACCAGTTGAAGCCAGGCAAAGTCCTTTTTGTGGTGAAGCCCAAGTGTGCAGCTGGTGCAGCCTTTCAGAGTGCAGTGTCCAGGTGCAGGCCAGGGGTCCAGCAGGGCAGCTCTTCTTCTGTAGTTCTTCCTTGTTGGAATCTGACAGGGATCTGGTAGGGAGCTGAGGTGTGGGTGCAGGTCTGCCAGTTTTATCCTTGCTCCTGGGTGAAAAACAGAGGGGTCCTGGTTCTCCAATCAGGGGCAGGGTCCTTCCCCCTGTGATGACCTCTTCCGGGGAAGTGTGGCAAAAATCATGATGTGGACACATCATGTCCACACATGATGTGGACAATGGGGACAGTACACCTATTAAACAAAACGTTTACAGGGTGACTGACAGGGTCAGGGCATGCATTAAGGATGAGGTATCCAAGATGCTTACCCCAGGGGTTATTGAGCATTCCAGCAGTCCTTGAGCCAGCCCAGTGGCATTGGTCCAAAAGGCTGCTGCACCTGAGTGCCACCCCAGAACTCAGGTTCTGTGTGGACTACCGGGGACTCAATGCGGTCAGCAAAACTGATGCACACCCCATCCCAGAGCTGATGAGCTCATTGACCGGTTCGGCGCTGCCAAGTACCTAAGTATGTTTGGTTTAACATTTGGGTACTGGCAGATTGCCTTAACTGAGGGGGCCAAGGAGAGGTCAGCATTCTCTACTCCAGATGGACACTTTCAATTTAAAGTGATGCCATTTGGGATGAAGAATGCCCCTGCCACCTTTCAGAGGTTGGTCAACCAGGTGTTGGCTGGGCTGGATGAGTTCAGTGCCGCCTACCTGGATGACATTGCTGTGTTTATTTTCACATGGGAGGAACACCTGCAACACTTCTGGAGAGTGTTAGAGGCCCTGCAGAAGGCAGGTCTCACTGTTAAGGCGAGCAAGTGCCACATAGGGCAGGGTTCTGTGGTGTACTTAGGACACTGGGTGGGGAGTGGCCAGGTGGCACCCCTACAGCCTAAGATTGACACGATTCTGGCTTGGGAGCCTCCCAAGACCCAGACGGAAGTGAGAGCCTTTTTAGGTCTTTGTTAAGGGATATGGTACCATTGTTACCCCTTAACTGAGTTGACTTCTAAGAAGCAAACCAGGAAAGTGATCTGGAAAGAGGCTTGCAAGAACACTTTTGATGCTCTGAAGGCTGCCATGTGCACAGCACCTGTGCTGAAGGCACCTGACTACTCCAAGGAGTTTGTTGTGCAAACAGACGCCTCAGAGCATGGTATTGGAGCAGTACTCTCACAGCTTAATGACGAGGGCCTAGCTCATCCCGTAGCCTTTATTAAGAGGAGGTTACTACCCAGGGAACGTAGGTGGAGTGCCATAGAATGTGAAGCATTTGCTTTGGTCTAGGCACTGAAGAAGCTAAGACCCTACTTGTTTGGGACTCACTTCCGAGTTCAGACCGACCACAGGCCCTGTCAGATGGTTAATGCAGATGAGGGGTGAGAATCCAAAACTGTTGAGGTGGTCCATTTCCCTACAGGGGATGGACTTTATGGTGGAACACCGCCCTGGTACAGAGCACGCCAATGCTGATGGTCTGTCCAGGTTCTTCCGCCTTAGTGATAAGAACTCCCATGAGGTTGGGTAGTTGCTCCCCACTTTCAGCTGGGGGGACACGTGTTGGACTTTCCATCATTGGCGTAGTCTCCCTTAACTTTTTGCCTCTGTTCCCCAGGTTGTTAATGTGTGCTGGACTGTGATGTTGCTGTTTTTGTTACTCTGGGCACTTTACCACTGCTAACCAGTGCTAAAATGCAAGTGCTCCTTTACAAAATGTGTATGTATTTGTGTTATCCATGATTGGCATATTTGATTTACTAGTAAGTTCCTAGTAAAGTTCACTGGAGGTGCCAGGGCCTGTAAATCAAATGCTACCAGCGGGCCTGCAGCACTGGTTGTGCCACCCACAAAAGTAGCTCTGTAATCATGTCTCAGACCTGCCATTGCAGTGTCTCTGTGTGCAGTTTTAACTGTAAATTCGACTTGGCAAGTGTACCCACTTGCCAAGCCTAAACATTCCCTTTTCATACATGTAAGACACCCCTAAGGTAGGTCCTAGGTAGCCCCAATGGCAGGGTGTAGGGGGCTGGCCTGGCTTGTAGTGGGTACCAAAGGTACTTACACCTTGTGCACAGTCCAGTTATCCCTTATTAGTAGAATAGTGGTGTTTCTAGCAGCTTAGGCTGATAGAAGGTAGCTATGGCAAAGCAGCTTAGGCTGAACTAGGAGACATGTAAAGCTCCTACTATACCACTTATATCATATGCACAATATCATAAGAAAACACAATACACACAGTTACTAAAAATAAAGATACTTTATTTTTATGACAATATGCCAAAAGTATCTCAGTGAGTACCCTTAGTAAGAAGGTAAGTACTATACACAAGATCTATATACACAAACCAAAATTAGGTAACTAAGAGTCAGAAAAGTAATGCAAACAGTGTAGAATTACAATAGGTTGCAATAGGCAAGCATAGGTATAGGGGCAACACAAACCATATAGTGGAATGCGAATCACAATTGGACCCCAGACCTATGTGAGCTTGTAGAGGGTCGCTGGGACTGTAAGAAAACAGTCAGGGTGTCCAAGATACCCCACCCCAAGACCCTGAAAAGTAGGAGTAAAGTGCACCTACTACCCCCAGAGAGCACAATAGTCGTGATAGGGGAATTTTGTAAGAACAACAAACACCAGCAGTGCACTGACAACGGATTTCCAGACCTGAGGACCTGCAAGGGGACCAAGTCCAATAGTCGCAACAGTGTCCGGGGGGGCAGGAGCCCAGGAAACCCCAGATGAAGGTGCAAGGAAGCTGCCTCTGGATGGAAGAAGCTTGGAGTTCTGCAAGAAAGAAGAGGACTAGGAACTTTTCCTTTTCAAGATAGATGTCCCACGTCGCGATGAAGCTTGCAGACATGTTCCCATGCAGAAATACCACAAACAAGCCTTGCTAGCTGCAAGGGTTGCAGTAGAGGTTTTTGGGTGCTGCTGTGGACCAGTAAGGACCAGGATGTCGCCTTTTGGAGGAGGAGACAGAGGGGGCACTCAGCAACTCAGAGAGCCCTCACAGAAGCAGGCAGCACCCGCAGATGTACCCCAACAGGCACTTAGAAGAAGAGTGAACAGAGTCCATGCGAAGTTACAAAACAGGGTCCCACGACGTCAGAGGCCAACTCAGAGGGTTGTGCACTGCAGGACGGAGTGCTGGGGACCCAGGCTACGCTGTGCACAAAGGAAATCCTGGAAGAGTGCACAGGAGCCGGAGCAGCTACAAATCACACGGTACACAGCTTTGCAGTCTAGCGTGGGGAGGCAAGGACTTACCTCCACCAAACTTGGACTGAAGAGTCACTGGACTGTGGGAGTCACTTGGACAGAGTTGCTGTGTTCCAGGGACCACGCTCGTCAGGATGAGAGGGGGCCCAGAGGACCAGTGATGCAGTCCTTCGACCCACTGGAGATTTCTTCGGAGCTTCTGGTGCAGGGTGAATGCAGGCTACCCCCAGAGCATGCACCACCTGGAAACAGTCGAGAAAGCCAGCAGGATTAGGCGCTACAATGTTGCTGGTAGTCGTCTTGCTAATTTGTTGTGGTTTTGCAGGCGTCCTGGAGTAGTCAGCGGTCGATCCTTGGTAGAAGGTGAAGAGGGAGATGCAGAGGAACTCTGGTGAGCTCTTGCATTCGTTATCTGAAGAATTCCCCAAAGCAGAGACCCTAAATAGCCAGAAAAGGAGGTTTGGCTACAAAGGAAGGAGGATTGGATACCAAGAGAGGTAAGAGCCTATCAGAAGGAGCCTCTGACGTCACCTGCTGGTACTGGCCACTCAGAGCAGTCCAGTGTGCCCCCAACACCTCTGTTTCCAAGATGGCAGAGGTCTGGGACACACTGGAGGAGCTCTGGGCAACTCCCCTGGGAGGTACTGGTCAGGGGAGTGGTCACTCCCCTTTCTTATGTCAAGTTTTGTGTCAGAGCAGGGCTCGGGGATCCCTGAACCGGTGTGGACTGGCTTATGCAGAGATGGGCACCATCTGTGCCCATCAAACCATTTCCAGAGGCTGGGGGAGGCTATTTCTCCCCAGCCCTTCACACCTATTTCCAAAGGGAGAGGGTGTAACACCCTGTCTCAGAGAAAATCCTTTGTTCTGCCTTCCTGGGCCAGGGCTGCCTGGACCCCACGAGGGCAGAAACCTGTCTGAGGGGTTGGCAGCAGCAGCTGCACTGGAGACCCCGGAAAGGCAGTTTGGCAGTACCCGGGTTCTGTGCTAGAGACCCAGGGGATCATGGAATTGTCCCCCCAATACCAGAATGGTATTGGGGGGACAATTCCATGATCTTAGACATGTTACATGGCCATGTTCGGAATTACCATTATGACGCTATACATAGGTAGTGACCTATGTATAGTGCACATGTGTAATGGTGTCCCCGCACTCACAAAGTCCGGGGAATTTGCCCTGAACGATGTGGGAGCACCTTGGCTAGTGCCAGGGTGCCCACACACTAAGTAACTTTGCACCCAACCTTCACCAGGTGAAGGTTAGACAAATAGGTGACTTATAAGTTACTTATGTGCAGTGGTAAATGGCTGTGAAATAACGTGGACGTTATTTCACGCAGGCTGCAGTGGCAGGCCTGTGTAAGAATTGTCAGAGCTCCCTATGGGTGGCAAAAGAAATGCTGCAGCCCATAGGGATCTCCTGGAACCCCAATACCCTGGGTACCTCAGTACCCTATACAAGGGAATTATATGGGTGTACCAATATGCCAATGCGAATTGGTAAATTTAGTCACTAGCCTGCAGTGCAGAGAGAGCATAATCACTGAGGTTCTGGTTAGCAGAGCCTCAGTGAGCAGTTAGTCACCACACAGGGAACACATACAGGGCACATACTATGAGCACTGGGGCCCTGCCTGGCAGGGTCCCAGTGACACAAGGACTAGAACAACATACATACAGTGAAATATGGAGGTAACATGCCAGGCAAGATGGTACTTTCCTACACAGGGTGCAGTATAAGGTTAAGGTAGGACATATAGGGGGGTCATTTCAACCTCAGCAGTCTTTTCACAAGACCGACGAGGGACCGCCGTGCTGAAGACTGCCAGTGGTGGCGGTTTTCCGCTCGGCGAAATATGACTGCTGGCAGCCCTACTGGAGGTCGGTGGGGAAGTGGAGGTTGCTCCACCTCCACCGCCCGTCAACAGAACACCGCCCACCGAATCACGTTACGTGATTCGGCGTGGTGGTGTTCTGTTGACACAATGCTGGCGGTGGAGCAGCCCCCATGGATCCCATCCCCTCCTGGAGGATCAACGGACCAGGTAAGTTGATCGTCCTTTAGGGGAGGGGGTGAGAGGTGTTGTGTGTTGTGTGCATGCATGGGGTTGTGCGTGTGAGTATGAAGAGGGGGTGTATGCATGCGGGTGTAATGTGTTTGGAAGTGTGTGTGTGTCTGCCTGTATGTATGTCTGTATGGATGTGTGCGTGTATGTCTGAATGTGGGTGTGCGTGTATGACTGGTGTGTGTCTGTCGGCATGTTTGTTCGTGTGTGTGCTGGTATGTGTGTTGGTGGTGTCTGCATGCGTGTCGGGTGTGTGTCTGTGTAATGATGTCGGGGTAGGGGTGAGGGGGTCCTGCCACCTTTGGGGGTGCCAGGGAAGGGATTCCCTGGCACTGATAGTGCTTACCGCCATGGATTTAATGGCGGTGCCCAACCCCATGAAAATCCATGGCGGTCAGCCGGGTCATGATACCGCCGGCGGTCTTGTGACGCCCGCCGGGCTGGAGACCCAAGTCTCCAGCCCAGCGGTCATCTCCGCCCTGGCTGTCGGTTCGGAGAAGTGGCGGATGACCACGGCGGTAACCGCCATTGTCATGATTCCAATTTTTTTACCGCCAGCCTATTGGCGGTAAGACCGCCACTTCTCCGCCAACCGCCAGGGTCGTAATGGGGGTCATAGTAATGTGTTTTATATGTTCTGACAGTGAAATATTGCTAAATTCGTTTTCACTGTTGCAAGGCCTGTCCCTCTCATAGGTTAACATGGGGGCTACCTTTAAATCTGATTAAAGTGTAGATTTCCTTTGGGAGCGGATGGACATGTGGAGTTTGGGGTTTCTGAGCTCACAATTTAAAAATACATCTTTTAGTAAAGTTGATTTTAAGATTGTGTGTTGCCACTTTTAGAAATTGAGCATTTTCTTGCTTATTCCATTTCTGTGACTCTGCCTGTTTGTGGATTCCCTGTTTGGTCAGTTTGACAGTTGAGCTGGTTGCACCTCACACTAGATAGTGACACAAAGGGAGCTGGGGTGTAGTCAGCATTTCCTGATGAACCATCTGTGCTAGGAGGGAGGAGTGGTCACTTACACCTGAAAGGGCTGTGCCTGTCCTCACACAATGCAGTCTCCGACCCCCTGGAGAGTGTCTGGGGCCTGGCCTGGGAAAGGCAGGATTTCTCATTTAAAAGAAACTTTACTTTGAAATAGGCCTACTTCAAAGGAGACATTGGGTATAAGAAGGGCACCCAAAATCACAGACTTTAGAACACTTCTGGAAACAAGAGGAACCTCTGCCTGGAGAAAAGCTGAAGAGCTGAGGAAGAAGAGCTACCCTGCCTGTGACTGTGCTTTGTGGAGCTATCCTGCAGTTGCTGCTTCTGCCAGAGTAAGAGGGCAAAGACTGGACTGTGTGCCTTCCATCTTGTGAAGAAATCTCCAAGGGCTTGATTTAGAGCTTGCCTCCTGTTGTTTGAAGTCTCAGGGACAGCAAAGACTTCGGTCTACCAGCACCTGGAGTCTCTGAAGAGACTCCTGCTATGACAAGTGGTGCCCTATCCAGTCCCTGGGCCCTTGAAATAAAAGCTGGTGGAAATTCCAGAAAATCGACTTTGAACGACTTCGGACCAACGCCGCTGCTGAATCCGGTGACGCCGCCTGCAACCAACTCCGTGTACTTCACTGTAATGCAACGACCTTCTCAGGCCCGACATTGCTGCAGCCCCGCTGAAGTCCGCGAATCCAAGGAAGTCGGCGCACCACATTGTGACCGACACCACTAGAAGTGTGCAGATTCAACATTTCGCACAGACGCTGCGATCCCCGACGTCGCTCATCGGCTAATTTTCATTTGTTTACCAAGGTACTGTACCTGGGGGTCTATGCGACTCCGTGTCCGGTGCCGCTGGTGTCGGATTGTTGGATTGTCCGTCACGACGCCTTGTTAACACCTCATCGAAGCATTTTGTGTTTCGCAGCGCTATTTTTTAGTTTAATCTTTAAAAATTCAAACCTTGACTTGTGTGTTGTGGATTTTTGTCATTTTGTCTTGTTTTGTTCAGAGAAATATTTCCTATTTTTCTAAACCTGTGTTGTGTCATTTTGTAGTGTTTTCATTAAGTTACTGTGTGTGTTGGTACAAATACTTTACACCTAGCACTCTGAAGTTTAGCCTACTGCTCTGCCAAGCAGGGGTTAGCTGAGGGTGATTGTCTTTTACCTTGACTAGAGTGAGGGTCCTTGCTTGAACAGGGGGTAACCTGACTGTCAACCAAAGACCCCATTTCTAACAAGCTACTTGAAAGAACTCTAACTATAAATTCTGAATTTCTATGGTTTTGTATGAGTAAATTAAGAATCTAACTATAACCTCCGTGTAACCTTTGTTTTTTTTCAGGAATTTCTATGTTTTTTTTTACTTAAAGTAATTTTAATTACTATACATTATCCCAACCCCACCCATCATGGCCACAGCCAGGCCTTTTAAACCACCCAACCGCGTGCCACATATCGCCTATGGCTGTGCGTAACATAGGTTGGCCACAGGGACTGTCTTTGTCACTGGATGTGTGATTGGGTGCTTGAGTGTCTGAGTGGGTCTGAAAGTGGGTGTGTGAGTCTATGAGTGGGACTGAGTGGGTGCATGAGTGTCTAAGTGGGTGTGTGAGTGGGCGCCTGGGCATCTGAGTGCATGTATGAGTGAATGAATTAGTGTATGAATGAGCCTGTTCTTTCACATATTTCCATTATCGCAAATATTTTGCAAATAACTCATAGAATTTCTATAAATATCATGTGCTGTGATGCAAAATTATATTAAACCTATAATTTGCCCCTAAAACACACCTGTGGTGAGGGTACCTTCACCCTGTCCCCTTATGCCACTTTAAATTTTCATCCTCGGGGACCGTGTCTGACGGAATAAAATGGCAATCGCAACTTTCTAGGGAGGTTGTGGTCAGACATTTGCAACACTTCTTTTTGCATGCGTATTCGCAAAAATTCTCAGATTTTGTCATTAATTGCGGCCAGAGACATACAATTTTTTTTTCTTAAATATCTCCTAAACTACTGAGCGGATTTACACCAAATAAAAAAAAAGCACAAGCAGCTAGCTTTTTGCCAAATTTGGTGTAATTTTGCCCATTGGCACGTGCAGTAGACTTTGTTGACAGGTCCTATGGGATTTAAGATGGAAAACACGTTTTGTGAGCCCCCTTTATCAAGTCCCATGCTTGACGGATCATCCTGAAACTTTCTGTGTGCAAAAAGAATCACCTGGCCACTGTTTTGGGAACATTGCGTGAAGATTCGTCAAACGGTGCAAAAGATATAGTCAAATCAAAAAAAAATTTCTTTATGGAAACGTGGTCCTAACTATAGGTTACAGGCATGTTATAGTTAGGCTCACATTTGAAACGTACAAAACCATAGAAATTCACCTGTTATAGTTATGGTTATCTCAAAATAACTATAACTCATGACCTCACCACGCACTGCTAATTACCCCACAAATTACAGCACTCATATAATCTTTCATAACATCACTGATAATATCAATGTAAAATTTGCAGTAAAAAAATTACAAAAAAACTGTCCATGGCGACGGAACGAGTTATAGTTACCTTAGGGCTCGAGTTATATTTACTTGAGATAACTCGAACTATAACAGGTGAATTTCTATGGTTTTGGACATTTAAAATCTGAGCCTAACCATAACATCCCTGTAACCTTTGTTTTTTTCAATGAATTTCAATGTTTTTTTTCTAACATATAGGCCCTCATTCTGACCCTGGCGGTCGGTGATAAAGCGGCGGCCAAGCCGCCAACAGGCCGGCGGTCTAAAATATGCAATTCTGACCCTGGCGGGAACCGCCAACACAGCCCGCCGTATTAACACTCCGCCCGCCACGGCGGTACAAACAAACAGCGCAGCGGTCCCCGCCAACAGCCAGGCGGCAGACAATGTACCACCCACCCTATCACGACCCACCAATCCGCCACCTTTTCCGGGGCGGGAGCACCGCCGATAAGAACACGGCGGAAACAGACTACGAACGGGAAAACGCTCACCTCTACGCACTCCACGCGAGATTCCGGCAGTATGGAACCAGAGTTGCAGGTCATCCCCGCACTCCTATACCTGCTCATATACCAGGAGCACGCCCGGCGGCGCGGAAGACATCGGTGAGTACTGCACCTACGACACAGGGGAGGGAAAAGATTACCGGCACACACCCACCCACCCACACCCACTACAACACACACATCAATGCATTCCCACAGATCACTGTCACAACCCACAAACCCCCCCCCTCCGAAATAATGCAAAGACCAAAAGAAGAGATTATAAACGGGCAGATATATTGAAATATGTACACCAGTAATCCCAATAAATAAATAAACTATGTACAAAATATACACAGCTACTAAATGTAGTCCAACCACTGTCCGTGGATCACAGGGGTCCTGTGCAAAGGGGCAAGGCCCAGTCCCACGACAAGAACTCCACGGAGAGAACACTGCAGGGGCATCAGAAAGAAAATAGGACAGGCACCTCAGGGGGAAGGGAAGGGGGGGCACCTCAGCCACTTGAGTACACGACGCCAGATCCACGAGGGGACTCCATGACCACTGGGCCATCCTGGGGAGTGCTAAGCCACAGTCCAAACAGTCCATACAGTGGGTGGCCTGCCCACTGGGCCATCCTGGGGAGTGCAAAGCCACAGTCCAAACAGTCCATACAGTGGGTGGCCTGCCCACTGGGCCATCCTGGGGAGTGCAAAGCCACAGTCCATACAGTCCATACAGTGGGTGGCCTGCCCACTGGGCCATTCTGGGGAGTGCAAAGCCACAGTCCATACAGTCCATACAGTGGGTGGCCTGCCCACTGGGCCATCCTGGGGAGTGCAAAGCCACTGTCCATACAGTCCATACAGTGGGTGGCCTGCCCACTGGGCCATCCTGGGGAGTGCAAAGCCACTGTCCATACAGTCCATACAGTGGGTGGCCTGCCCACTGGGCCATCCTGGGGAGTGCAAAGCCACAGTCCAAACAGTCCATACAGTGGGTGGCCTGCCCACTGGGCCATCCTGGGGAGTGCAAAGCCACGGTCCATACAGTCCATAACAGACCCCACTGCCACTGGAGGAGGCAAGTTGGCCAGAGGACATCCTGCAGCCCTGCCCGAGATAGATCCTGCCCTGCCACGTCTGCCAAAGGGCCAGCGGTTCTTGCCTTGAAGGGCCCAGTTCAGCGGTTCTTGAGACGGCGGGGCCCAGCGGAGCGGTTCTTGAGACGGCGGGGCCCAGTTCAGCGGTCCTTGCCTTGAAGGGCCCAGTTCAGCGGTTCTTGAGACAGCGGGGCCCAGCGGAGCGGTGCTTGAGACGGCGGGGCCCAGTTCAGCGGTTCTTGAGACGGCGGGGCCCAGCGGAGCGGTGCTTGAGACGGCGGGGCCCAGTTCAGCGGTTCTTGAGACGGCGGGGCCCAGTTCAGCGGTCCTTGCCTTGAAGGGCCCAGTTCAGCGGTTCTTGAGACGGCGGGGCCCAGCGGAGCGGTTCTTGAGACGGCGGGGCCCAGTTCAGCGGTCCTTGCCTTGAAGGGCCCAGTTCAGCGGTTCTTGAGACGGCGGGGCCCAGTTCAGCGGTCCTTGCCTTGAAGGGCCCAGTTCAGCGGTTCTTGAGACGGCGGGGCCCAGCGGAGCGGTGCTTGAGACGGCGGGGCCCAGTTCAGCGGTTCTTGAGACGGCGGGCCCAGTTCAGCGGTCCTTGCCTTGAAGGGCCCAGTTCAGCGGTTCTTGAGACGGCGGGGCCCAGCGGAGCGGTGCTTGAGACGGCGGGGCCCAGTTCAGCGGTTCTTGAGACGGCGGGGCCCAGCGGAGCGGTGCTTGAGACGGCGGGGCCCAGTTCAGCGGTTCTTGAGACGGCGGGCCCAGTTCAGCGGTCCTTGCCTTGAAGGGCCCAGTTCAGCGGTTCTTGAGACGGCGGGACCCAGCGGAGCGGTTCTTGAGACGGCGGGGCCCAGTTCAGCGGTTCTGGAGACGGCGGCCGGTCTATGGCCAACTGCTCATTGCCTGGTGGTGCCCTCCTGGGCAGCGGGGATGGTGCTCCTTCAATGCCCACCTGGGCTGTGGGTGGTGGGGCCCTCCTGGCCAGCTGGGCTGGGTCCTCCCTGGGCAGCGGCTATGGGGGTGGTGGGCTCTCCCGGGGCAGCTGTGCCGGTTCCTCCCGGGGCAGCGGCTATGGGGGTTGTGGGCTCCTCCTGGGCAGCAGGCCTGCTGCCTGACCTCTCCGACTTGCTGCCCTTGCCCTCCTTAGTCGTGGGCCTGTGGCCCTTTCCTCCCTTTGGAGCTGTGGCTGGTGACTGTCTCTGGGTGGTGTCCGGGGGGGGATGTAGAAGGCGGGCTCCTGCGGCGCCCCTTCCGCCTTCTGCTCCTCTTCCCAGGGGGTGGGCTGGCTGTCCCCTTGCTGCTGGGCGAAGATCCAGACATGCGGGCTGGCGGGCTCCAATACCCCTGCACCCTTGTCAAGGGGGCTGCAGGGCTGGTGGTGGCTGAGGTGCTCTTCTTACCCCGACGAGAAGGAGGGGGGGCTCAGGGTCAGGAAAGAAGTTAGTAGTGGCGAGGAAGAGTTTCTTGGGACAATGGAGAGTGGTAGGTACAGTGGGAATGGGAGTGGAGGGAGAGGATGTGGTTGTAGGTGAGTCACGTTTGCTGTCTTTGGGTGCAGGTGCAGGAGGGATAGGCTGTCGTGAGGTGGATGGCTGTTGGGTGGGTGGGTGGCTGCGTTTGTGTGGTGTGGAAGAGGGGGTGACAGACACAGTGGGAGAGGACACAGGGGACGTGTAAATGGCAGTGGGGGTGGTGACTGCACGTGTGCGGACTGGACTGGAGGGTGTGCTGGTGATGGAAACACTGGCTGATGGTGAGGTGAATGGAGGTGTGAGTGTAGACGTCACAGGGAGGGAGGAGGGAGACGAGGAGGTGGGGGTCACAGAGGTGGTAGTGACTGTTGGCATGTCTGCATCGGAATGTTGCGTGTGTGAATGTCTGCGTGATCTGTGGTGCTTATGTTTGGATGAGCTTCTCTTGGGTGTTGAGGTGTGTGCAGGTTGGTCTGATGGTGTGGGTGGGACAGGCAGAGGAACAGGAGACTGGGAGGAGGGAGTTAGTAGAGGGAGGCAGGAGACAGGGACAATGGCTGCCGTCAGTGCTGAGGCCAGAGCCTGGAACGATCGCTGATGGGCAGCCTGACCCGAATGAATGCCCTCCAGGTACGCATTGCTGCGATGAACCTCCCTCTCCACCCCCTGGATGGCATTCAAAAGGGTAGTCTGCCCAACAATGAGCGTTCGGAGGAGGTCAATGACCTCCTCACTGAGGGCAGCGGGGGTAACAGGGGCAGGGCCTGAGGTGCCTGGGGCGAAGGAGATGCCCGGCTTCCTGGCAGAGCGGGCACAGGGCGAACGCTGAGGGGCTGCTGGGAGGGCGGAGATGGTGCGCTGGGTGGCGGCTGTACCTGTAATGGCGGGGGGCACGGATGGTGCCACCCCCGCAAGGGAGCCCCCTTCCGAGGACGTGTCCGTGTCGCTGCAGGGTCCAGTCGTCCCTGTCGTGGAGCTCCCCTCGCCCTCCGTCTCACTGGTCCAGTCAGACTCTGTGGCATGGCCCTCCTGGGCCATGTGAGATGCAGCTCCCTCCTGCCCCGATGCCACTTCTCCTCCGCCTGATGATGCTGATGCACACAAGCACAGAAAGACAAACAAAAAGGGGGGGGAGAGAGAAATAAAGGGATATTGAGTACATGGATCTCCGGTACAGTTAGCGGACATGACAGACACAGATGCCCCCTGCACTAAGTTGCGCACTTGTGGTCCGCTACGCATTCCGTGGAACATGCCCTACACGCCTAGAGTTGACAACTGCACCCATGGATGACACGGCCCAGGGATGGCTGTACTGACAAACTACTGAGGGTGGTGGCTGGGGACACAGGGGCTTACGGGGGTGCCCAGCCTACAGATATCGCCCTGGCCTAGGGGGACCCCCAGCCCTCCTCCCCCACCCAGACACCTCCACTGCGCGACAACAGAGTAGATGATGCTTGTACTCACCCCCTTGTGTCTGCTGTGCTGCCCTCACGCGCCCATCCAAATCAGGGTAGGCCACCGCCAGGATCCGGAACATCAGGGGGCTCAGTTGACGGCAGGCACCCCGCCTACGTTGGGAGGCCATCCCTAGCAGAGACTCGGCGGTCTTCTTGGTCCCGCGGCGGATGTCCTCCCACCTCTTGCGGCAGTGGGTGCCCCGTCGATGGTGGACCCCCAGGGTCCGGACTTCCTTGGCGATGGCACGCCAAATCCCGATCTTCTCATGGGCGCGGACCTATGTGACACGTACAGGGAGGGAGAAATACCACGTTCAAGTTTGTCAGCATTTTCCTTGCCAGTGGCCCAACGCCCCCCATCCCCGCCAGGCCCCCCGCCATGCCCCCCGCCAGGCCCAACATGCCCCCCATCCCCGCCATGCCCCCCGCCAGGCCCCCCGCCAGGCCCAACATGCCCCCCATCCCCGCCAGGCCCCCCGCCATGCCCCCCGCCAGGCCCAACATGCCCCCCATCCCCGCCAGGCCCCCCGCCATGCCCCCCGCCAGGCCCAACATGCCCCCCTTCCCCGCCAGGCCCCCCACCATGCCCCCCGCCAGGCCCAACATGCCCCCCATCCCCGCCATGCCCCCCGCCAGGCCCCCCGCCAGGCCCAACATGCCCCCCATCCCCGCCATGCCCCCCGCCAGGCCCCCCGCCAGGCCCAACATGCCCCCCATCCCCGCCAGGCCCCCCGCCAGGCCCCCAAGCCAGCCAGTGGCCCCAAATCCAGATTGAATTAAACTCACTTGTTGGTCTGGAGGACCGTAGAGTAGCGCATACTGGGGGAGGACCCCATCCACAAGTTTCTCCAACTCCTCTCCAGTGAAGGCAGGGGCCCTTTCCCCAGGCGCAGCAGCCATTGTCCCTTCCAGACCGAGGTCACAGCAACACTTGCAGTATAGGTCCTCTCCTGTGAAAGTTCAAGTCGCAAGTGGATAAGTAGATAGAAAATGGCGGTCACGTCCGCGGCGGTGCGTACCGCGGCGGTGCGTCCCGCCACCGCCGGCGCCCTTCGCCATTGGCTCCTGAAACCCATAGGCTTCAATGTTAACCAATGCGGCTTCGCGCCGCGGTCTTCGCCCGCCGCCCGCCGCGGTGTGCCACGCCAGCGCATTGACCTCACATCCCATTGTCACACTTCACAGGTCAGGCAGCCGCCATTTCCAGGGCCCACATGGCTCAATTTCAACTGCGTCACACAGGCCTAGGCCTTGCATAGCCACTCAGACACGCCATTCACTGCATTGAGAATCGTTTACTGTGCTAGCTGTGAGTACGTACCTGTGGGTTGCTTGACTGTGTGCTCCATGTTGTCCTTCCTAGGCACCGTCCGCTGGGTTGGGCGAGGAGACGGATGAATCCTCCCGTGTACCGACCGCTGGTGGACCTGTCGACAATGGAAGAACGCCACATTATCCTGATCTACCGTCTTAACCGTGCCACTATCCATGAACTGTGTGCCCAGCTGGAGCCCGACCTGATGTCCCCCATCCGCCAACCCACAGGGATTCCCCCTCTGGTGCAGGTCATGTCAGTACTCCATTTCTTGGCAAGTGGGTCATTTCAGACAACAGTGGGAATTGCTTCTGGGATGTCTCAGCCCATGTTTTCGAAGGTGTTATCCAGAGTGTTGTCTGCCCTGATGAAATCCGTGAGGAGCTACATCATTTTCCCTGAGGTGGGCGAATTGGCTACAGTGAAGGGTGATTTCTACGCCCTTGGACATATTCCCAACGTCATTGGTGCCATTGATGGGACCCATGTGGCTTTGGTTCCCCCAAGAGACAGGGAGCAGGTGTACAGGAACAGAAAAAGTTACCATTCAATGAACATCCAGGTGGTGTGTTTGGCTGACCAGTACATCTCGCATGTAAATGCCAAATTCCCAGGGTCAGTGCATGACGCCTACATCCTAAGGAATAGCAGCATCCCTTACGTGATGGAACAGCTACAGAGACACCGTGTATGGCTAGTGGGGGACTCTGGGTACCCCAACCTGTCGTGGCTATTGACCCCAGTAAGGAATCCCCGGACCAGGGCAGAGGAACGGTACAATGAGGCCCATGGGCGTACTAGGAGGGTGATCGAACGCACCTTTGGCCTCCTAAAGGCCAGGTTTCGGTGCCTGCATATGACAGGTGGATCCCTAATGTACTCACCTAAGAAGGTGTGTCACATCATCGTGGCCTGCTGCATGCTTCACAACCTGGCTTTGCGCCACCAGGTGCCTTTCCTGCAGGAGGATGGTCGACACGGTGGTGTTGTGGCAGCTGTGGAACCTGAGGAGAGTGACGAGGAGGAAGACGACGGGGCTGAAACAGACAACAGGGACAGAATCATTGAACAGTACTTCCAATAGGACACAGGTAACATTTCAAAGATAATTTAGTAAATGTGAACTTCTCTCCTGCATCTCTGCTGCCTGTCTATTTGCCCCAGTGTATGATGACTGAGTTGTGGCTTTTCCCTCCCTATTTCAGATCTGGGGTCCCCACTACGAGTCCTGTGCTTCGTTTCCCCATGGACTACAGCTTTGTGGCAGCTGTTTGTTGACTTCACCATGTACAAGGACATATTTGCACTGTCATGTCAATTACAATATATTGAAATCACAGCCAGACTCCAGATAGTTTTGTGCAAAATAGGTGTTTATTTCAGTGCTCAAAATGGGATGGGTGGTTTCAAGTGGGTGGGGGCTATGGTGAAGGAATGTCCATGGCAGAGTCCAGAGTAACAGTCACACAGGTGCATTGTCCAGAGGCCTGTGGAGAGATGGAGCATGGGCAGTTCAAGGATGGACAGGGTGACAATGTGGGACAGTGGGATGACATCAGGTGGTATCCATTGCTGGCGGGGGTCTTGACATCCTACTCTGTCTTCTTGCGAGATCTCAGGGCCCTCTTGCGGGGTGGTTCTTCTCCTGCAGGAGGTGGGGGTCTGGTGGGCTGCTGCTGTGCGGGGGCCTCCTGTCCACTAGCGCCGGCGGAGGTGGTTGGCTGTTCTTGGTCCAGGCTAGTGGCAGGGGCCCTTGGGTGTTGTTGAGTGTCCGCCCTGGTGTTGACGAGGTCCTGCAGCAGCCCTACCATGGTAACCAGGGTGGAGGTGAGGGCTCTGATGTCCTCCCTGTACCCCCGATAGTGTTCCTCCTGCAGTACCTGGATCTCCTGGAACCGGGCCAGTACCGTCGCCATCGTCTCCTGGGAGCGGTTGTATGCTCCCATGATGGTGGTGAGGACCTCGTGGAGAGTGGGTTCCCTGGGCCCGTCCACCCCCTGTCGCACAGCTGCCCTCCGAGTTGCCCTGTTTCCCTGGGCCTCTGCCCCCTGGCCGGTGTGCCCACTACCACTGCCCCCAGGTCCCTGTTGTTGTTGGGGTGGTGGGTTATCCTGGGTGCCCTGTAGTGGTAGACACACCGCAGATTGACGCGCCCTGGAGACCGAGGCATGGGCCCGCTGGGTGGGAGCTGTGCTGGTGTTCCCAGAGGGGTTTGGGTCTGTAGTGGCCTGGGCCTGTGTGAGGGGAACCGACTGTCCAGAGGTCCCCGATGGTCCGGGCTGGTCATCGGTGTCCAGGTCGACAGAGCTGCTGTCATCGCTGACGGCCTCTTGGGTGGGGGGTGGGGAGAATTCTGGCCCCTCCGCCGCGGTGTGTTGACGGTCGGGTCCTGCAGGGGTATAGAGGTATGGTTATAGTTTCAATGTGTGGCATATGGGTGTATCTATGGGTTCTCGTGTCCCCAAGTGCTGGCATTCGTGTGTGGGGGCTTTGGTGAGGGTGGCTTGTGGGGGGGATGTGTATATGCATTGGGCATGCTTTGGTGATGGGTGTCCATGCTTAGTGGACGCATGCAGGCCTAGGTTTTTGGATGTGTGGGTTGTGATGGTGAGACATTGGCGGGGAATAGGTGTGCTGGGGGTGGGGGTGAGGATGGTGGTGGGGGTGAGGATGGTGGTGGGGGTGGGGGTGAGGGTGGGGTTCGAGGATGGGGGTGAGGGTTGGGGTATGATTTGGCATGCAGGTGGGGGGGAAGCAGTATTGAAGCTTCAACTTACCAGTATCCATTCCTCCGCCGACTCCTGCGAGGCCGTCAGGATGCAGGATGTTCAAGACTTCCTCCTCCCATGATGTGAATTGTGGGGGTTGAGGTGGGGGTCCTCCGCCAGTCTTCTGCACGGCGATGTTGTGCCTGGATACCATGGAACGCACCTTCCCCCGTAGGTCGTTCCATCGCTTCCTGATGTCTTCCCGATTTCTGGGGTGCTGTCCCACAGCGTTGACCCTGTCGACAATCCTCTGCCATAGCTCCGTCCTCCGGGCAATGCTGGTGTATTGTATCTGTGTGCCAAACAGCTGGGGCTCTACCCGAACGATTTCCTCCACCATGACCCTGAGTTCTTCGTCTGTGAAGCGGGGTTGTCTTTGGGGTGCCATGGGGTGGTGTGTATGATGTGTGGGGTGGAGTATGTGTAGTTAAGTGTGTTGAGTGTGGTGGTGTGTGTTGTTTTGTGTGTGGATAGTGTGTGGGTGATGGTGTTGAGTGGCTGTGGCTGCTAGTTTGTGGATGCTGGTGTCTCGCTCTGGCCTTCTTTCAGAATTTTTTGGCGTAGGGGTTTGTGGGTGATGTGGTTTATATTGTATTGTGTGTGTGGGAGTGGTGTGTGTATGTGTATCAGGTGTGTGAGATTCAAATCGTCCAATGTGGCTGAGTTTTGTTCGTTTGTGTGTATTCTGACCGCGGCGGTGTGTCCCGCCAATGGAATACCGCGTTTGAATGACCGCCGCGTGGATTCGTGGGTCGTAATGGCATGGGCGTATTTCTGTTGGCGTGGCGGTGGAGGTTTTGTCACCTCCACCTTTCCGCCGACCGCCGGCTGTCGGATTTTCGGAGGTTTGCCTTCTGCGGGTCAGAATGACCGTGGCGGGTTTCCGCGGCCGCGGCGGTGTTATGGCGGTCTTCTGACCGGCGGTAAGTGCATTTTACCGCCGGGGTCAGAATGACCACCTTAGTAATTTTCATCACTATATGCTAATCGAACCACTGCCGTGCACAGCCTTTGCCTGTGCGCCGTGGGGGTTAGCCACAGAGCCTGGTCTTGGACCAGACCCTGCAGCTATCCCCTGATAACCACCCAAACCAGAGCTGAGCAATGCTGGGCTGCAGGCAGGGCCTGCAGCAAACACCTATAACCACCCAACCCCATACCATGCACAGCCAAACTGTCTGTCTCTCTTCATAAGAGAATAGGTGTGAGAGGGTGTCCCTGGGTGTGAGAGTGTCTGGGTGTGAAAGTTGGTGCATGAGGGTCTGAATGGGTCTGTTAGTGGGTGTGTCAGTGTCTGGGGGTCTGTGAGTGGGTGCATCAGTATCTGAGTGAGTCTGTGAGTGGGTGAATGAGGGTCTGAGTGGGTCTGTGAGTGGGTGCGTGAGTGTCTGAGTTGGTTTGTGAGTGTGAGGGTCTGAGTGGGTCTGTGAGTGGGTGTGTCAGTGTCTGAGTAGGTCTGTGAGTGGGTGCATGAGGGTCTGAGTGGGCCTGTGAGTGGGTGCATGAGTATCTGAGTCGGTCTGTGAGTCAGTGCTTGAGCGTCTGAGTGGGTCTGTGAGTAGATGTGACAGTGTCTGAGTGGGTCTATGAGTGGGTGCATAAGGGTCTGAATGAGTTTGTGAGTGGGCACATTAGTGCCTGAGTGGGTCTGAAAGTGGGTGTGGGAGTTTATGAGTGGGTCTGAGTGGGTGTAGGAGTGTCTGAGTAGGTGTGTGAGTGGGCGCATGAGTCTGAAATATGAAGAAAAATCATTTTAAACCTATAATTTGACCCTCAAGCACCCCTATATCACCCTTGTGGGGCCATGGTACTTCCGTCCTAACCCCTTATGCTACTTTTCATTTTGTTTTTCAGCCCCAGGGACCCTTTTCCGTAACATAAAGTGACAGCCGCAACTTTCTGGTCAGATTTTGGCCAGCCAAATACAGCACTTCTATTTGCATGTGTATTTGTGAAAATTCACGAATATTCTGGATATATTTGCGAGCCCAGATATACAATTTTGGATTTTCTTTAATTTCTCATAAACTACTGAATGGATTTACACCAAATAAGTGAAAGCGTAATCTGTGTACCAGAAGATAGCTTTCTGTCCAATTTGGTGTAATTCTGTCTAGGGGTTCGGGCTGCAGTCATGTCTAAAGGTCCTATGGGAATTAACATGGGAAATGCAACTTTTTTTACCCCCCTTTTTTTCCGCTCCTGCGTGACAGATCACCCCGAAAATTTCCATGCACAATAAGAGTCACCAGGGCACCTTTTTGGGGAAAATGTTGTGATGATTCATCTAACTGTGCCAAAGTTATTGGCAAGTCAAACACTTTTTTTCTGTGGAAACTAGGTCATAACAATATCTAGTGGCAACTGCCACTAGCTAACATATATATATATATATATATATATACATATATATATATATATATATATAATAATTTACATTTTCATAATACTAACAATGATTCCCTTTTCATTCACTGTGGCCTTCATATGTTGCACAATTCTACTAAAAGTAGCAAGGAAACCCAAAAAATAAACTAGACTACACATAAAAAATTTCAAAATTACTACATGAACAACTAAAAGACACATTTAGCGTCACTTGATTATGTAAACCAAGAAACAAATACATAACAAGTACAATAGATGAAAAGAAATAAATCACGTTAAATCTGATTGCTAGTCTGTGGTTGTAGTTAGTATTCCCAAAGATACGGATTCCTTGAATGTCTAATAACTTTCCACCCGTTTCACAAATCACCACAAAACTTCCCAGACCTATAGCATTTTCTACATTTTTGGATTTGGATAATGGAAAGTGTTTTTGGTGAATCATCCAGGGGGCCAAAAATAACAAGCATTTGCAATGCAACAGGTCTCGTGTTTCTCCAAGTTAGAGCTATTAGCAGTTGTAAACTCCCATCCGGACTTTTCTTGCCACATTAAACCTATCGGCAAAAGTGCAATTATCTACGTGACAGGCAAAAGTGGAATTAACGATGTAACAGGGTCGATGTCATGCAAAGCGCTCGAAGTCTGCCAAGCGAGACCGCACTGCGAAAAAAGATAAAAAGTAGTCCACAAACTGAACGGAAAACAGCGAGCCTCGCATGTTTTCAGTACTTGGTCGCTGCGCTCAAGGAGGGCTAACCACCGGAAAAGGCATGACGTATGCATGCCTCCCACTAATGAAAGCAAACAGATTTTGAAAGGCAAGCCCACGAACCAATGAAAGACACTGACGTGACATGGGGGCGGGTCCGAGCCCTTTTCTAACTACCAATGCGTCTCGCAAACAAAACGCATGCGCAAGCGCATGAGACGCAGGCTTGACCCTAAAAATGGTGTTCCATGTGGGTTGGGGCATTGGGCCTTAGGGAGTGAGCCCATGTCCGACTTCCTAAGGGTAGCCTGTGCAGGTGCGATTACGAGCAGCAGGCTCCGGGCGGTCGGCTTGGTGAGCAGAAGAGAGCTGAAACTGCAGCTTTTCCTGCCTATGGTCATACCACCCTGAATGCGCCCGATCTCGGAAACTAAGCAGGGTCAGGCCCGGTTAGTACTTGGATGGGAGACCGCCTGGGAATTCCAGGTGCTGCAGGCATTTTGCGTCTCGCAGAGACTAGTTGCTGCACGTCTTAGCTCAATTATACAGCTTCCTTGCTAATTTCATTTTCCACTTTTTATTTCCTGCACTCTTTTTTTTCTGTTGTAAAAAAAGAAATAAAAAAGAACAGCAATAACACTAAAATACACACTTTCCAAAGGAAAACTTACAATTATTCTGCACTTTCCACACGGCCCAAGGTGAAGAAAACATTTGCTCCACGACGGGCAAAGGGATCCCTAGCTAAGGCTTTGCTTTCTTGCGTAAGCATATGCGTGAGGTCTTAAGACCAGATCTCGCTTCTTGTGATGTCATTTCCTGTCAGGTCATAGGTTGTGATACCACTACCTGTGATTCCAGGTGCGATTTCACACGCTGTGGTGTCATGTGCCGTGATGTCACTTGCATAGTGTCTAACTTGGTCAGTCCCCCCACTTATTTTCTTTAAGACTTGTGCCATGAATAAGCCTTAGCCCCCAAGAAATAGTGCTTGAGCCCACTATTGGCAACCAAATGGAAAAAATCAGCCCAGCGTGTCAGAAATGTGATAAAAGGACGATGATGTATTCGGTGTGGAAGAATGAAATGAGTTGCAGACACTAGCGTAACAGAGTCCAAAAGCAGAGCATTCCAGAAACAGGGAATAAAAATAGGAAAGGTGCGTACAATTTGAGTTGTTGTAAAAGCATTCCAAAGCATTTTCAGGCATTTCATGGCACTGTAACAGGTGTCATTAACTCAACGATCCATTTATCGACCACAGAAAGAATGGGTGAGCAGGGCGTGTGCAGAATAAAACCTGTTCAACATAGGAAAACATCCCAGCAGAGAGCACATTACTCGCTGTTGCATCCTAAGCATTAAACTACAGACCTCTGTCTCTTTCAGTTTCACTTGTATTGTAAGAAGGGGAATTATTTTGCATGTTGTTTGAGAAAGGATTCCATGATGAAAGATCAGATTTTTTCAACAACTCCTAAATACTTTCTGTGGGACCCTGGTTTGACAAAAGTAAAGAAAAGACAGGCCACCCTCTGTCTGTAAGCCATTGGCGAATATGTTGCAGATGGCACTTACAAAGTGACAGAGCCTCTCCATTAAGTGAAAAAAGTGCAAGAAGAGGGCTTGCCTTCCCGTTTATTTCTGGATTTGTTAAGGTAGTGTAGAAGAGATATTTCTCCCAGCCAGAATGAATGGAGGTGTTGCCACTCAGTGGGATAACGAAGAGAGAACTCCTGCATAGCAGCAACTAATGGTCCTTGGAGGGGGGAATGAACGCTGCTGTTCAGAAGCAATGTCTCCCCTGGAGACTCTTCCCTATCACGCCCTAAGGAGGGGTCCAAGGAGGCGCAGCATATGCTGTGTCAGGTCAAGGTTGTCCATTGTAATTGAGTGTGTGAGACGGGCCGTCTGATAGTCGTGCTAGGTTGGGGAGGGGCTGCTGCAGCCTGTGAAGATGAGAGAATCGGACGTAACCCAGAGCATTTAACGAGCATTTTCAATACAACTGGTCACGCATTTGCTCGAGTTAGAGCTATTACCGTTGTAAACTCCTAACTGGACTTTTCTTACCACACAAACAAAAAGAAAAAAAAAAAAGCAGCACGATCGCGCTGGGGTTTACATAGAGCGATCGCGCTGCGTTTTTTTGATTCGTGTGGCAAGAAAAGTCCGGTTAGGAGTTTACAAAGCTGGGGGTGGGGTGGGGTGGGGGAATGCAATGCTCTCATGTTTGCTCGAGTTAGAGCTCCTAGCGTTGTAAATTACTGAGTGGATTTTTCTTGCCACACAGACAAAAAATAAAGAGAGCAAGGGTGAGCTGGCCCTGGAAAAGCACCCCTCTGCTGTTGGTTTATGTTTACAGAGGGAGCTGGTGGGGAGGAGGGACTGAACAATCACCCACACTGTTGAGGTAAAACAGGCAAATGCCCAAAAACGTCCCTTACAGAAGAGATAAACAGGACATACCACGATTACACAGTACTTTGTGCTGCTCCCAATGTGAAAAAAGGCAGGACAAAGAGGCAGAACTGACCACTAGCAAGCAAGGAGTTTTGAAGGACACTGCAACTAGCAAATCAAAACACTGGAACTCACTCTATTGTATACTTTAGTATACAACAGACCTAACGCTCGACCTAAAAAAGGAGTCTTTTGGCAAAGATAAAAGGGGGTCCCAGCAAGCATTTTTCCATCTATGCATTTGCCACAGACTATTGTATTTGACATAGTGTGAAATTGGCTACAAACATTTACATGAAATTTGGCAAATATTACATCATGGTGCTGGGATTATGCTTTTTGGGTACTACAGATAAGAAGGCTAAGTATTTTTTTTGGTTAAAAGACATTTCATTTTAGCGCCATCATTCACCACTGTGCTTTCGTGGAATTGTACTACATTTTGTGAAAGTACAGCAGTAAATGGCTGTAAACTGATTACAGATATGTTAAAATATTTAAATACATTTCCCTATGTGTAAACACTTTAAAAAAGTGGTAGAAGGAAGGGATCTACTACTTACTTATGGCTAAGGCACTAACACTGAAGAATAGTATAAACAATATGGCTAACTTGCCATCACAATGTACACGGTTTAGTGCAAAGTTAGTACAGTATACCATGGCCCGAAATATAACTAAAGCAAAAAGAACAGATGAGGGATGGAATGTGGAACAAATCAAACATTCACCCCAATTCACAGATCTGGGTTTAATCCATCAATTTATTGCTCACCATGCCACCCCAGTTTGGATCCAGCCATAAGCAAAGTAGTCTTGACCCTGCACCCCATAGGAAGCCAGTACACTCCACTCCATGCCACTCTGCTCTATGACACACCAATACACTCAATTGTACTTTAGTCCACACAACATTACACCTCTCCACTTGACTCTACTCTATTGTGCAAGACTCTACCTTACTCTGTGCTACATTAGAGCAATCTACCGCATGCAGCTCCACTGTTTCACACACTACTGTACTCTATGGAACTCCACTCTACAGCACTCTGCTACTGTATGCCACTCTCTGACACATTAGTCTTGTCTATACCTCTATACTTCACTATATAACATTGCACTATACTGTATGCCACTATATAAAACTTTACTCCACTGTACTCTACAGTACTCTAGTCCACTATATGACACTGTATGCAACTCTTTGTATGCCACTGCACCCGACTTTACTCCACTCTATTCAGACACAGTCATCCACTCTACTCCACTACTCCACTGTACGCCACCCTACTCTACGTCACTTCACCTCATTGTACTCTATAACACTGTATGCCAATCCACTGTGGAAAACAAGACATCACTGCACTCAACAAAAATTAACTAGATTGTATGCCCCTACACTCTACTGTTGTCTACATCACTCTCCAATACAGTGTGACACCCCAATACAATCTACTGTACATTACGGTGCTCCAATTTATGACACTTTGCTTGACTGCATGCCACACCACCCCGCTCTACTGCACTCCATGCAACTCCACTCTGATATTTTACTCCACTGTACACTACCGCACTCCACTGTACTTCACTCCGCTTTACTCTACTCCATTATTCTTTGTCACTGTACTATTTTCTGCTCTATGCCACTCTACAGCACTGTACTACACGCTATGACCCTCTACTCTAATCTACCCCACTCTATGGCCATCCACTCCATGCGACTGCGCTACACTGTATAACACTCAATGACACCATAATCTGCTGTTTGACACTCCATTCAAATGAACAAATTGCTGCTCCAGTTTATGATACTTAACTCCACTATATGAGACACCATGCTACTACACTATTCCGCTCTAACTGTAACTCACAACTCTACCACCTCTGCCTTGTTGAAAATGGGGAGGGGGTCGCACCACTTTCCATCTGCATCACCCACAGGGGGTTTGGGTAGCACTACCTGCTTCTGCCACTGAATTCTAGGACCTATTTAGGAGAGAGTTGGAATGAACTGGAGGAAAGGGCACAGGAGGACAGGCACAGAGGACACTCAAAGAAGAATAAAGTCACAGAAATGTGAAATAAGCACAGGGAAAGTGAGACAATAACACAAGAAGTACAAAAAATTGGGAATGGGGAATAGGAAATATCTGATTCGGTTGGATGGAGGAAAAGGCAGCCAGCAAAGAGAGAGAAACAGATGCATGCAAAAAATGGCTGCTCCCTTGCACACCACATGGTGCAGTTTGTGTTGATTTTTCAGTGCGTGAAAAAACAGTTCGGACAGCCAGTATTTTACACCCATTGGAGGAATTCCACAAATTCTGTCAGAGTTTTTTAAGCAAGGCTGGGGGTGGCAAGATGTCAACTTTGCCAGGTTGAGATGGCAGTTTCACAATGCACACATACAGCCTGCAATGGCAGGCCTGAGACATATTTAAAGTGCTACTTAAGTGGGTGGCTCAACAAGCGCTGCAGACCTACTAGTAGTATTTAATTTACAAGCCTTTGGCACATGTAGTGCCACTTCCCTAGAGACTTACAATAGAACTAAATATGTAAATCGGGTATAAGCCAATTTTACCATGTTTTCAGCAGAAAACACAAGCACTTTAGCACTGGTCCAAGGGCAACATAAACAAATTCAGCAAAAAGGGAGAAATGCAAGCAAAAAGCCTTGAGGTGACCTTGCAGAAAGTGTCAAGTCCAATACCCACCATCACTTTCCACACGTACATTCTCTCTTTTCTTCTTCTTTTCCGTCTTCTTCTCCTTCTTTTTGTCATCTCCCACTCCTTCTCACCCTTCTCCTCCATCTTCTTCCTCCTATCTCTCTAGTGGCCTTTTTCTGTCACCTCATTTCTTCCTTTGTCTCTCCACTACTCTCTACACCTCCCGCAGTGTGTTTATTTCTACTTCTGTCTGCCTCACCCTTTCTTTTCCTTTCATCCAGGGGCAGCTCCCCTATTGGGGCATTGCTCCTCAAATTTATTGCCCCGTAATATAATTTCTTTGCAGTGGCCGTGAAGCTCTGACAGATGGTGTGCCTTTCTGTGAGGGTGGGGCTTATTGGATGGCAGACTGAGCAGGGAATTGGTCTTGAAGTGAAGTGTAAATGTCAGGTTGAATGGGTGCATTTCTGTGACCAGCACAACATACGAACTTGAAGACTCCCCCTATCTGTGCAACGTTAGTGAACTGTGGGATCCCAGCCACACCTCTCCAGTCTCCTAAGGAATGATTGGTGTTTCTGCCTCAGCCAATCGTGGCACTGCTCTCATGCAGCTTGTTAACCTAAACAGCAAGGGAGCAACATCTAGATTGGCTCAGGACTCAACACAAGTAGGCCTGTAGTCCTCCCACATATGAGTCAGTACGAGATGGAATTGGTTCACAGAGGATGGTCATCACTCTACGGCTTTATTTTGAAGGAATGTAGTGATCGGCACTTTTAAGCCCTTGTTCTCTTCCATCCATGCCCAGCACTAGTTATGGCATTGTACAAAATGGAATGAGAGAGACAACAGAAGTAGTGTGTGTGTTCTTCTGTTGTCCGCATCTACCTGTTTTCTCGCTATCTAGAATGATCCATGAGCACCTGCGGTGAATACACATAGTGGTCCATGAGCACCTGTGATAAATACACACATACTACTGAGCGTAGTGACAACTTTTATTTTTAACTTCTTTTCCACATATATTTACATTAATCTCAGCATACCTGTATATTCACTGTGTGATATTCACTTACAGTTGACTATAGTTAATGTATGTCTCAAGTTAAAAAGGCTCACGTTTAGTTGTCATCTTTCTGCTTATCATGTTCTGTTTTTCATTGCCGGAGCCAAGTTGTACCAGCTAGTGTTAATTGAAATGTATTTCTTGCTTAGTTTTCCTGTGAATGTTTATCTGTGTACATTCCTTTGAGAGTAAAATATTGAGCACACGCCTGTGAGGGGAATGTCCAGACCCAATTGTATCATCCCCATATTTCCAACCAAAGTTCTTACAGCAAAGACTCCATTGGATGAAAGTCACTGAAAAAGTCAGGAACTTCTATTATTCAAACATGTTCGATTGATCCTGTTTGGTTCCCTCCAAGGGCATTGTAGGGAGTTGTATCTTTTTATTAAATACATTAATAAAACTCTGCATTGCTGAGTTATTTACAACAGATGCCCTCTCCAATTTCCTTATAGGAGATGTTTTTCTTTGCCTTCACCCAAAAGAGTTAGAGTCCTGGGCAAATCCCTTTTTCACTTACTCGACTGACTCTTTATTTGATTCATTTGATTCTACCTTTAGGGGCTTTCCCTGCTGCCAACATCTGCCTGACTTCTCCCCAACTTTCTCAACTTCCCTAGCTTAGCAAATTTGGGAATTTCAATTCACTGTCTAGATTTACTTTATGACAAATGTAAACTGTGTTTATATATTTGCTGTTTTAAATTAATTTGGAACATACTGACTTATGCATTCGTGTACTGATTACTGATGCATCACTAATACTGAATGACTTGAGTCGTGTTTGTAAATCTAACAATCACCTTAATTTTTGTTGGGCTAAATGTGATTCACGTTATTTAAATGTATTGGATTTGTTGTGTGATTCTTCTGTCTGGAACTAAAGGTGCATCAGATTGTACTTGAGTTTGCACCAGAAATCTGCGCAACAAGTGCGTGTGAAGTGCACTTAGTGGTGCAGCAGGATCATGGCCTGTCCATTTCTTTTGACTCTCTTCCAATCACTGAGTAGCCTTCGCATTGAACTCACTCCCAAAAATATCTGTGCAAGCGGAAGGTTTACTTTTGCATCTTTTCCCATTAGGCCCTGCACAGGAAATTATTAAGAAAAACAATGGTGCAAGCACGGCCAGTAGTCCATGATTGATAAGTAGGATATATGAGTGCTGCATGCAGAAGAACATGTGAGTGGCTACTATATGTACAGACCTATCTACCAGTTCCTGCGATGCGCACAGAAGAATCTGGGAGTGTCTGTGGTGTAGACAAAGGCACACATGAGTGCTCATTCTGCGCACATGATGGAGTGAATGACTGTGGAGAGTGCAGGGGCGTCTGACTGCTTGTGCGCTGTACAAGAGGGTGTCTGAAGGACCATCCCCCCTCTGGCTAAGAGCCAGGGGCTGTAAAATAAAACAAAATATAATAATTGTTTTATTTTATAGCTGCTGGCTCAGCCAGCAGCATGTGCAGGGAGGGGTGAGGCTGGGCTTGGCCACTGGAGGGGGAGAAGAGGTGGCGAGAGAGTCACCTAAGTGTGCATGTGTGTTTGGCCAGCTGTTTTAGGCCAGCCAAACACACAATGTGCACTTAGGTTTCTCGAACCCGGCTGTGTTGAATATCTGGGATGGAGAAACTGCACAGACCCCACGGTTGTGTCAGAGCGGCAGTCGAAGCTGCTCAGACCAATCCTGATGCTGCTTTCATGCTCAGTTTAGCATGAAAGCAGCACGAGGATTGCTGGGGAGCCTGTGCTGGTGCCCCAATGAGTTCTGGGACACCAGAAGAGAAGAGGAGCTCAAGGCAGCCGTCGGTGTCTGGGAAGGTACTTTTTTTTAACATTATTTTTTTTATTTCCCCCCATTCCACTGGAGGTTTGCAGTGGCCACCGCTGGTCTGTATGCATGTGGAAAGTGCATGATCATCTGATTACCTGTGGTCTTGCGGAGTGCAATGTGTTGAGTGTTTACTTTTGTGCCCAGTGTTTCAAATATGTAAGAATATGTTAAAACAATCTGCTTCTTAATTTTTGCTTATATTTATTGGTTGATTAAGATCAGCTTGCCTTATTCTGCTCTTCTTCTTAGTGTTTCGCATTTCCTGAATTATCCTTGCACTTGAAAGAACTGGTTGTTTGCATGTTTGTGTGTCCAGAAGGATGGTGCACATCATACATCATAGTTGTGGAGTCTATGTTGTACACCTTTCTAGTGAATAAACATGTACATTCATGGAGCCAGGCTTTTAGAATAAATGGCTCTCATGCCAGGATTGTATTTGTTAACCCTGTTGAGGCTTCTAAAATGAGGAGCTGTTCATTTTGTTGATAACCACAGACCTTAAGTCACACACAAGCAGTGCAGCGCCTTCTCCATCCAGTACACTGAGCAAGATCATTAACAGTGTGTGTACTGCGTGTGGGTCTATGCTGCCTGCTTTGCATCCTAAGCTATGTGTCCAGTATTTGTAATAATTCACAGCTCCATGTGGGCATCCTATCCACCTCCAGTGAGTTCTAAGCATTCTGCTGAGGTAGAAATGTACAGTTGGTCTATAGCGCTGTTGGAATCGGCCCTCTCTGCATGGTGATTCACTTTTTGTTTTTTCCCTTCACTTTTTTCTAAATTCATGTTTCTTGGCCTTAGGACTTTGTCCTCTTTACTACTGCTAACCAGTGCATGTGCCTCCTCTCTAAAACATGGTTTGACTGGTATATACCTAATTGGCATATTTAATCTACTTATGCGTCCCTAGTAAAGTGCACTACATGTGCCCAGGGCCTGAAAATTAAATGCTACTAGTGTGCCTGCAGCACTGCGTGTGCCACCCAATTAAGTAGGACTTTAAAGCATGTCTCAAGCCTGCCATTGTAGCCTGCATGCAGTATTGCACCTCCATGTCGACTTGGCATTTAAAACCCCTTGCGAATCATTAAACTTCAATTTTATCACATATAAGTCACACATAAGTTAGGCTCTTTGTAGTCCATAGGACAGTGTGGTATAGTTAAAAGGACATATATTTTTTAGTTTTACAAATCCTGGTAGTGAAAAACTCTCAAATTCATTTTTCGCTAATGTGAGGCCTAGCCATCCCTTAGGATAACATTGAGGATTCCTCATTACATTTAATACGCTGTAGTTCATGATTGTGAAGGGGTAGACCTGTCATGTTTGCTACCTAAGGAATCGTAATGATAAATCTTTTTTAATGGTAAAGTCAGATTTAATATTACAATTGAGAAAATTCTACTTTTAGAAAGTAGGCATTTTCCTGCTCTTAATTCTGTGTGCCTGCCGCCTATGGGAGGGACAGCAGCTGGGCTTATGCATTCCCTCTAGACAGCTACACACAAAGGAAGCTTAGGTGTTACTGACTGGGCATTAACATCCTGATGAGTCATTCCGGGCAGGGAGGGAGGGAGGAGCTGGCCCCAGCCTCACACTTATACCTGAATATGCTGTATCCTGGCCATACACAAAGCACTGCATACCCCTTGTAGTGACTGTGGAGGCAGGGCAGGAAGGAAGGACCTCTGTGCACTTCAAAGCCCTTCTATGAATTTTCCCCTCCTTCAAAGGCACCACTGGGGGTAAGAAATGGACTTCTGGCCCTACCAACTTAGTACACTTCTGGACCTGTGGATACTTTGCCAGGAGGAAGGATTGCTGTAGTGCTACAAGGACTGCTGGACTGCTGCTCTGGGGGTACTGCTTCCTTGCTGTGCTGACCTGCTGTTTGCTGCCCTCCTAGCCTGGGTGAAAAGGACTGGACCCACAACACTTGATCTCAGAACCAGAGTGACTCCAAGGGCTTGCTGGCTTGCTGCCTGTTCTTCTGACATCTCAGGGACACAAAGGACTTCCAGCTTATCATCTACATAGATGCATCACCACTGCTGCAAGGATCAGGAACACCAAATTCCCAACTGTGTGATGCATTGCCTTCGGAACATTCTTGACTTTGCATGGATCGGAGCTGACATATCACCTACATCTTTAGGTTCAACTCAAATGCATCTCCTCCTTTGCTCTTCTCATCTCATTCTCGATGTCAACACAACTCCGATCCAAGGTAATGTTTCAAAATGCCAAGGTTGGTCCATGTGTCCGACCCACATTCTATCACGGTTGGCCTGACTTCTCAGAGTTGACCCGGACTAGCACAACCAGATAGACCCGGTTGGAGCTTTATGCTTTTAAGCACTACATTTCAGTTTATTGTTTAAAGATTCATATCCCGACTTCTACTTATTGGATTTTTGTTGCTCTGTTCTTGTTTTGTTCATTAAACTTGAATCTATTTCCCTAACTGGCTGTGATATCTTTTTATGTTGTATTTTCACTGTTTTACTGTTCGAAGTGCTGTACAAAAACTTAATACATTGCTTCTAAAGTTAAGACTGACAAGCTACCAGGGGGTGGGCACAGGTTCATTTAGGGTGTGTTTGTGACTTAGCGTGACTAGGATAAAATTAGGGATTCCTCATTACATTTAATAAGCTGTAATTTGTGATTAGGAAGGGGTGGAACTGTCATGTTAGGTACCTATAGAATTGCAATGATGAACCCTCTTTAATGGTAAAGTCAGATTTAATATTACAATTTTAAAATTGCCACTTTTATAAAGCTGGCATTTTCCTGCTCTAACACTGTGCGCCTGCAGCCTGTCTCCAATGTACGTCTGGGCTGGGGTGACAGCTGGGCTTGTGAATTCCTCTAGACAGCCACACACAAAGGGAGATTAGGTGTGACTGATGGGCCATAAGCATCTTGCAGAAAGGGATGGAGGAGCTGGCCACAGTCTCACACTTACACCTGAGACCTGTCTCAGACCTGTGTCCTGACCCCACACAAAGGACTGCATAAACTCTGTAGTGAGTCTAGAGCCAGGGCAGGAAGAGAGGACCTCTGTGCAATTCAGATCCCTTTTGTTAAGTCCCACCCACTTCAACGTCACCACAAGGCTATAAGAAAAGGATTTCTGACCCTCCTAACTCAGTACACTTCTGGACCTGGCGATACTCTGCCATGGAGAAGAATTACTGTGCTTCTACAAGGACTGCTACACTGCTGGACTGTTGCTCTGGATCAAAAGCTTTCTTGCTGTGCTGACCTACTGCCCTCCTTGCCTAGGCAAGAAGGACTAGACCAACAACACTTGAACCCAGAACTAGAGCGACTCCAGGGGCTTCCACGCTTGCCTCCTGTTCTTCTGACATCTTAGAGACACAAAAGACGCCCAACTCATTATCTACAACCACTGGACTCTGCCATCTGTGACTTTTGTCCTGCCAAGTGGTGCCAATCCAGTCCTAGGCCCTTGGTAGTCAGTATAAATTGCTGTTCTAGTCCAAAATCCACTTACTGTCACAGTTGCACCACTCAGACCCAGCGCATCTCCATCGACGCATCAGCGCTGCTGCGAGGATCGGGAACACTGCATTGCCGACTGAGCGATGCATTGCCTCCATTCCTGACACATCCCTGAATTTGCATGGCTCAAAACCTATGCATCACTTACGTCTTCAGGATCGACACAAACTCATCTTCTCCTTTGCTTCTTGCATCTATTCTCAATATCGGTGCAACTCTGAACTAAGGTAATGTTTTAGCAAGCAAAGGCAGGTCACTGTTTCTGACCCGCATTCTATTGAGGTTGGCCTGACTACTCAGAGTTAACCTGGGCTGGCATGACCAGATAGCCCCACTTGGCACTTTATGCTTTTAAGCACTGCATTTCAAATTATTCTTTAAAAATACATATCTCAACTTCTACTTATTGGATTTTTGCCATTTTGGTCTTGTAGTAATCATTAAATTACAATCTATTTTCCTAACCAGATGTGGTAATTTTTGGGGGGTTTTCACTATTTTACTGTTTGAAGTATTGCACAATTACTTAACATATTGCCTCTGAAGCTAAGACTGACTGCTGTGTGCCAAGGTACCAGGGGGTGAGCACAGGTCAATGTACTGTGTGTTTGTGACTTAGCCTGACAAGGAAGTGGTTCCTACTTGGACAAGGTGCATTCCTCTCCCATCAAGAAACCCAATTTTTAACAAGCTCATTATATATAATGTTGATCTATAGTTCCTACTGTATAATGTTGGTCTGTAGCTGATAATATGTAATGTTGGTCAATAGCTCCGAATATGTACTCAGGACAATTATGTAACTGCGCTAGCATCTTGTACCTTCCACTGTGCATTCTCACATCCACATCTTGGGTTTGTTTCCAAGCGCTGAGAAGTCCTTTGTACCGCTTTTGCTGTAGCTTTCATGTAATGTTCCTTTTGTAAAGCCTGTGCCCGTAGAATAGTGGACAGGAGTTGAACCTTCATCCTGCTAGACTCCAGAAGAGAAGATCTTATTTCCAGTTTGTTTTCTTTATTCTGTACTCAAACGTGATCTGAAGATGACACCAAACACTTTAACTCTTTCCATGTCGAGGACGGAACGGTTCCGTGCTCAGCCACGGTACTTGTGTGCTGAGGACGGAACCATTCCGTCATTATCACATGACCACTGAATCCCTCTGCTGTTATTTTCAGCTTCAGGAGCAGGGGAAGTGCTTCCCAAGTCATTTTTTTGTCACTATAATGACAGTCGGAACACACGGCACGCTGACGTCATTACAGTGACACTGAAAGTGAAATGAGCCGATCGGCTCATTTCACTTTCAGTGTTTGTTCATTTTAATTTCAGTGCTTTGGTGCTCATGAAGATTTCTCAGCACCCCCAAGCACCAAATCACACAGGAGACGTATCGTTGGAAAGGGAAGAATCGCTCCTTTCCAATGATACGTTTTTCAAGTGGATCACTGCTTGGGGATTGCTGAAGCAGGGTGTTGGAAAATGGGTTATTGGTAGGGCAGGTAGGTACCTACACCTAGCAACAAGCCACTAACCTCCACATAGGTACAGTTAGGTCTCAGTAAATTAATCCCAGCTCAACCCTTGGTAGCTTGGCAACGAGCGTCAAGGCTTAACTTAGGAGACAAAGTGTAAAGCATTCAAATATCACAAAACAGTAATTAAATAAAACACAGGAAACAGTTTAAAAATCCAAAACCACTTTATAAAAATAGTTTATATTTTTATCTTTAAAATGACACAAAAACGATTAAAATCGGTTCAGGGGAACCGGAGATATGAATTTTTAAAGAATTATTACTTTTCTAGCGCTTAGAAACAAAAAGCGCCAATCGGGTCATCTGGTTGCACCTCGACCGGGGCAAAGTCAAACTTTCAGGCCGACCGCGATGGAGCCCTGCTCGGCTACAGGTCGCGGGAGGCCTCGGTTAAAAAGTTACCTTCTGACTTAGGCCCTCATTCTGACCCTGGCGGTCGGTGATAAAGCGGCGGCCAACCCGCCAACAGGCCGGCGGTCCAAAATATGCAATTCTGACCCTGGCGGGAACCGCCAACACAGCCCGCCGCATTAACACTCCGCCCGCCACGGCGGAACAAACAAACAGCGCGGCGGTCCCCGCCAACAGCCAGGCGGCAGACAATGTACCGCCCACCCTATCACGACCCACCAATCCGCCACCTTTTCCGGGGCGGGAGCACCGCCGATAAAAACACGGCGGAAACAGACTACGAACGGGAAAACGCTCACCTCCACATACTCCACGCGAGATTCTGGCAGTATGGAACCCGAGTTACAGGTCATCCCTGCACTCCTATACCTGCTCCTGTACCAGGAGCACGCCCGGCGGCGCGGAAGACATCGGTGAGTACTGCACCTACGACACAGGGGAGGGA
The DNA here is from genome assembly GCF_031143425.1 of Pleurodeles waltl. Lineage (NCBI taxonomy): Eukaryota > Metazoa > Chordata > Amphibia > Caudata > Salamandridae > Pleurodeles > Pleurodeles waltl. The sequence continues at coordinate 1,076,446,896 of NC_090448.1, read as the reverse complement.
AAAGATTACCGGCACACACCCACCCACCCACACCCACTACAACACACACATCAATGCATTCCCACAGATCACTGTCACAACCCACAAACCCACCCCTCCGAAATAATGCAAAGACCAAAAGAAGAGATCTTAAACGGGCAGATATATTGAAAAATGGACAGCAGTAATCCAAATAAATAAATAAACTATGTACAAAATATATACATCTACTATATGTAGTCCAACCACTGTCCGTGGACCACAGGGGTCCTGAGCAAAGGGGCAAGGCCCAGTCCCACCACAAGAACTCCACGGAGAGAACACTGCAGGGGCATCAGAAAGAAAAAAGGACAGGCACCTCAGGGGGAAGGGAAGGGGGGGCACCTCAGCCACTTGAGTACACGACGCCAGATCCACGAGGGGACTCCATGACCACTGGCCCATCCTGGGGAGAGCAAAGCCACAGTCCATACAGTCCATACAGTGGGTGGCCTGCCCACTGGGCCATCCTGGGGAGAGCAAAGCCAGTCCATACAGTCCATACAGTGGGTGGCCTGCCCACTGGGCCATCCTGGGGAGAGCAAAGCCACAGTCCATACAGTCCATACAGTGGGTGGCCTGCCCACTGGGCCATCCTGGGGAGAGCAAAGCCACAGTCCATACAGTCCATACAGTGGGTGGCCTGCCCACTGGGCCATCCTGGGGAGAGCAAAGCCACAGTCCATACAGTCCATACAGTGGGTGGCCTGCCCACTGGGCCATCCTGGGGAGAGCAAAGCCACAGTCCATACAGTCCATACAGTGGGTGGGCTGCCCACTGGGCCATCCTGGGGAGAGCAAAGCCACAGTCCATACAGTCCATACAGTGGGTGGCCTGCCCACTGGGCCATCCTGGGGAGAGCAAAGCCACAGTCCATACAGTCCATACAGTGGGTGGCCTGCCCACTGGGCCATCCTGGGGAGTGCAAAGCCACAGTCCAAACAGTCCATAACAGACTCCACTGCCACTGGAGGAGGCATGTTGGCCAGAGGACATCCTGCAGCCCTGCCCGAGACAGATCCTGCCCTGCTACGTCTGCCAAAGGGCCAGCGGTTCCTGCCTGGAAGGGCCCAGTTCAGCGGTTCTTGAGACGGCGGTCCCCAGCGGAGCGGTGCTGAAGACGGCGGGGCCCAGTTCAGCGGTTCTTGCCTTGAAGGGCCCAGTTCAGCGGTTCTTGCCTTGAAGGGCCCAGTTCAGCGGTTCTTGCCTTGAAGGGCCCAGTTCAGCGGTTCTTGAGACGGCGGTCCCCAGCGGAGCGGTGCTGGAGACGGCGGGGCCCAGTTCAGCGGTTCTTGCCTTGAAGGGCCCAGTTCAGCGGTTCTTGCCTTGAAGGGCCCAGTTCAGCGGTCCTTGCCTTGAAGGGCCCAGTTCAGCGGTCCTTGCCTTGAAGGGCCCAGTTCAGCGGTTCTTGCCTTGAAGGGCCCAGTTCAGCGGTTCTTGCCTTGAAGGGCCCAGTTCAGCGGTTCTTGCCTTGAAGGGCCCAGTTCAGCGGTCCTTGCCTTGAAGTGCCCAGTTCAGCGGTTCTTGAGACGGCGGTCCCCAGCGGAGCGGTGCTGGAGACGGCGGGGCCCAGTTCAGCGGTTCTTGCCTTGAAGGGCCCAGTTCAGCGGTCCTTGCCTTGAAGGGCCCAGTTCAGCGGTCCTTGCCTTGAAGGGCCCAGTTCAGCGGTTCTTGCCTTGAAGGGCCCAGTTCAGCGGTTCTTGCCTTGAAGGGCCCAGTTCAGCGGTTCTTGCCTTGAAGGGCCCAGTTCAGCGGTTCTTGCCTTGAAGGGCCCAGTTCAGCGGTTCTTGGCTTGAAGGGCCCAGTTCAGCGGTTCTTGAGACGGCGGTCCCCAGCGGAGCGGTGCTGGAGACGGCGGGGCCCAGTTCAGCGGTTCTTGCCTTGAAGGGCCCAGTTCAGCGGTTCTTGCCTTGAAGGGCCCAGTTCAGCAGTTCTTGCCTTGAAGGGCCCAGTTCAGCCGTTCTTGCCTTGAAGGGCCCAGTTCAGCCGTTCTTGCCTTGAAGGGCCCAGTTCAGCGGTTCTTGAGACGGCGGTCCCCAGCGGAGAGGTGCTGGAGACGGCGGGGCCCAGTTCAGCGGTCCTTGCTTTGAAGGGCCCAGGTCAGCGGTTCTTGAGACGGCGGTCCCCAGCGGAGCGGTGCTGGAGACGGCGGGGCCCAGTTCAGCGGTTCTTGCCTTGAAGGGCCCAGTTCAGCGGTCCTTGCCTTGAAGGGCCCAGTTCAGCGGTCCTTGCCTTGAAGGGCCCAGTTCAGCGGTTCTTGCCTTGAAGGGCCCAGTTCAGCGGTTCTTGCCTTGAAGGGCCCAGTTCAGCGGTCCTTGCCTTGAAGGGCCCAGTTCAGCGGTCCTTGCCTTGAAGGGCCCAGTTCAGCGGTCCTTGCCTTGAAGGGCCCAGTTCAGCGGTTCTTGCCTTGAAGGGCCCAGTTCAGCGGTTCTTGCCTTGAAGGGCCCAGTTCAGCGGTTCTTGCCTTGAAGGGCCCAGTTCAGCGGTTCTTGAGACGGCGGTCCCCAGCGGAGCGGTGCTGGAGACGGCGGCCATTCTATGGCCAACTGCTCATTGCCTGGTGGTGCCCTCCTGGGCAGCGGGGATGGTGCTCCTTCAATGCCCACCTGGGCTGTGGGTGGTGGGGCCCTCCTGGCCAGCTGGGCTGGGTCCTCCCTGGGCAGCGGCTATGGGGGTGGTGGGCTCTCCCGGGGCAGCTGTGCCGGTTCCTCCCTGGGCAGCGGCTATGGGGGTTGCGGGCTCCTCCTGGGCAGCTGTGACGGGTCCTCCATGGGCAGCAGGCCTGCTGCCTGACTTCTCCACCTTGCTGCCCTTGCCCTCCTTAGTCGGGAGTCTGTGGCCCTTTCCTCCCTTTGGAGCTGTGGCTGTTGACGGTGGCTGGCTAGTGTCCTGGGGGGATATAGAACCCGGGCTCCTGCAGCGGCCCTTCCGCCTTCTGCTCCTCTTCCCAGGGGGTGGGCTGGCTGTCCCCTTGCTGCTGGGCGAAGATCCAGACCTGCGGGCTGGTGGGCTCCAATACCCCTGCACCCTTGTCAAGGGGGCTGCAGGGCTGGTGGTGGCTGAGGTGCTCTTCTTACCCCGATGAGAAGGAGGGGGGGGCTCAGGGTCAGGAAAGAAGGTAGCAGTAGAGAGATAGATTTTCCTGGGACAATGGATAGTGGTAGGTACAGTGGGTATGGGAGTGGAGGGAGAGGATGTGGTTGTAGGCGAGACAAGTTTGCTGTCTTTGGGTGCAGGTGCAGGAGCGGGAGGCTGTCGTGAGGTGGATGGCTGTTGGGTGGGTGGGTGGCTGCGTTTGTGAGGTGTGGAAGAGGGGGTGACAGACACAGTGGGAGAGGACACAGGGGACGTGTAAATGGCAGTGGGGGTGGTGACTGCACGTGTGCGGACTGTACTGGAGGGTGTGCTGGTGATGGAAACACTGGCTGATGGTGAGGTGAATGAAGGTGTGAGTGTAGACGTCACAGGGAGAGAGACGAGGAGGTGGGGGTCACAGAGGTGGTAGTGACTGTTGGCATGTCTGCATCGGAATGTTGCTTGTGTGAATGTCTGCGTGATCTGTGGTGCTTATGTTTGGATGAGCTGCTCTTGGGTGTTGAGGTGTGTGCAGGCTGGTCTGATGGTGTGGGTGGGACAGGCAGAGGAACAGGAGACTGGGAGGAGGGAGTTAGTAGAGGGAGGCAGGAGACAGGGACAATGGCTGCCGTCAGTGCTGAGGCCAGAGCCTGGAACGATCGCTGATGGGCAGCCTGACCCGAATGAATGCCCTCCAGGTACGCATTGCTGCGATGAACCTCCCTCTCCACCCCCTGGATGGCATTCAAAAGGGTAGTCTGCCCAACAATGAGCGTTCGGAGGAGGTCAATGACCTCCTCACTGAGGGCAGCGGGGGTAACAGGGGCAGGGCCTGAGGTGCCTGGGGCGAAGGAGATGCCCGGCTTCCTGGCAGAGCGGGCACGGGGCGAACGCTGAGGGGCTGCTGGGAGGGCGGAGATGGTGCGCTGGGTGGCGGCTGTACCTGTAATGGCGGGGGGCACGGATGGTGCCACCCCTGCAAGGGAGCTCCCTTCCGAGGACGTGTCCGTGTCGCTGCAGGGTCCAGTCGTCCCCGTTGTGGAGCTCCCCTCGCCCTCCGTCTCACTGGTCCAGTCAGACTCTGTGGCATGGCCCTCCTGGGCCATGTGAGATGCAGCTCCCTCCTGCCCCGATGCCACTTCTCCTCCGCCTCATGATGCTGATGCACACAAGCACAGAAAGACAAACAAAAAGGGGGGGGGAGAGAGAAATAAAGAGATTTTGAGTACATGGATCACCGGTACAGTTAGCGGACATGACAGACACAGATGCCCCCTGCACTAAGTTGCGCACTTGGGGTCCCCTACGCATTCCGTGGAACATGCCCTACACGCCTAGAGTTGACAACTGCACCCATGGATGACACGGCCCAGGGATGGCTGTACTGGCACACTACTGAGGGTGGTGGCTGGGGACACAGGGTCTTACGGGGGTGCCCAGCCTACAGATATCGCCCTGGCCTAGGGGGACCCACAGCCCTCCTCCCCCACCCAGACACCTCCACTGCGCGACAACAGAGTAGATTATGCTTGTACTCACCCCCTTGTGTCTGCTGTGCTGCCCTCACGCGCCCATCCAAATCAGGGTAGGCCACCGCCAGGATCCGGAACATCAGGGGGGTCAGTTGACGGCAGGCACCCCGCCTACGTTGGGAGGCCATCCCCAGCAGAGACTCGGTGGTCTTCTTGGTCCCGCGGCGGATGTCCTCCCACCTATTGCGGCAGTGGGTGCCCCGTCAATGGTGGACCCCCAGGGTCCGGACTTCCTTGGCGATGGCACGCCAAATCCCGATCTTCTCATGGGCGCGGACCTATGTGACACGTACAGGGAGGGAGAAATACAACGTTCAAGTTTGTCTGCATTTTCGTTGCCAGTGGCCCAACGCCCCCCATCCCCGCCAGGCCCCCCGCCAGGCCCCCCGCCAGGCCCAACATGCCCCGCATCCCCGCCAGGCCCCCCGCCATGCCCCCCGCCAGGCCCAACATGCCCCCCATCCCCGCCAGGCCCCCCGCCATGCCCCCCGCCAGGCCCAACATGCCCCCCATCCCCGCCAGGCCCCCCGCCAGGCCCAACATGCCCCCCATCCCCGCCAGGCCCCCCGCCATGCCCCCCGCCAGGCCCAACATGCCCCCCATCCCCGCAAGGCCCCCCGCCAGGCCCAACATGCCCCCCATCCCCGCCAGGCCCCCCGCCAGGCCCCCGCCAGGCCCCCGCCAGGCCCAACATGTCCCCCATCCCCGCCAGGCCCCCAGCCAGGCCCCCCCGCCAGGCCCAACATGCCCCCCATCCCCGCCAGGCCCCCCGCCATGCCCCCCGCCAGGCCCCCAAGCCAGCCAGTGGCCCCAAATCCATATTGAATGAAACTCACTTGTTGGTCTGGAGGACCGTAGAGTAGCGCATACTGGGGGAGGACCCCATCCACAAGTTTCTCCAACTCTTCTCCAGTGAAGGCAGGGGCCCTTTCCCCAGGCGCAGCAGCCATTGTCCCTTCCAGACCGAGGTCACAGCAACACTTGCAGTATAGGTCCTCTCCTGTGAAAGTTCAAGTCGCAAGTGAATAAGTAGATAGAAAATGCCGGTCACGTCCGCGGCGGTGCGTACCGCGGCGGTGCGTACCGCCACCGCCGGCGCCCTTCGCCATTGGCTCCTGAAACCCATAGGCTTCAATGTTAACCAATGCGGCTTCGCGCCGCGGTCTTCGACCGCCGACCGCCGCGGTGTGCCACGCCAGCGCATTGACCTCACATCCCATTGTCACACTTCACAGGTCAGGCAGCCGCCATTTCGAGGGTCCACATGGCTCAATTTCAACTGCGTCACACAGGCCTAGGCCTTGCATAGCCACTCAGACACGCCATTCACTGCATAGAGAATCGTTTACTGTGCAAGCTGTGAGTACGTACCTGTGGGTTGCTTGACTGTGTGCTCCATGTTGTCCTTCCTAGGCACCGTCCGCTGGGTTTGGCGAGGAGACGGATGAATCCTCCCGTGTACAGGCCGCTGGTGGACCTGTCGACAATGGAAGCACGCCACATTATCCTGACCTACCGGCTTGACCGTGCCACTATACATGAACTGTGTGCCCAGCTGGAGCCCGACCTGATGTCCCCCATCCGCCAACCCACAGGGATTCCCCCTCTGGTGCAGGTCCTGTCAGTACTCCACTTCTTGGCAAGTGGGTCATTTCAGACAACAGTGGGAATTGCTTCTGGGATGTCTCAGCCCATGTTTTCAAAGGTGTTATCCAGAGTGTTGTCGGCCCTGATGAAATACATGAGGAGATACATCCTTTTCCCTGAGGTGGGCGAATTGGCTGCAGTGAAGGGTGATTTCTATGCCCTTGGACATATTCCCAACGCCATTGGTGCCATTGATGGGACCCATGTGGCTTTGGTTCCCCCAAGAGACAGGGAGCAGGTGTACAGGAACAGAAAAAGTTACCATTCCATGAACATCCAGGTGGTGTGTTTGGCTGACCAGTACATCTCGCATGTAAATGCCAAATTCCCTGGGTCAGTGCATGACGCCTACATCCTAAGGAATAGCAGCATCCCTTACGTGATGGAACAGCTAGAGAGACACCGTGTATGGCTATTGGGGGACTCTGGGTACCCCAACCTGTCGTGGCTACTGACCCCTGTAAGGAATCCCCGGACCAGGGCAGAGGAACGGTACAATGAGGCCCATGGGCGTACTAGGAGGGTGATCGAACGCACCTTCGGCCTCCTAAAGGCCAGGTTTCGGTGCCTGCATATGACAGGTGGATCCCTAATGTACTCACCTAAGAAGGTGTGTCACATCATCGTGGCCTGCTGCATGCTTCACAACCTGGCTTTGCTCCGCCAGGTGCCTTTCCTGCAGGAGGATGGTCCAGATGGTGGTGTTGTGGCAGCTGTGGAACCTGTGGAGAGTGAAGAGGAGGAAGACGACGGGGGTGAAACAGACAACAGGGACAGAATCATTGCACAGTACTTCCAATACGACACAGGTAACAATTCAAACATAATTTTGTTAATGTAAACTACTCTCCTGCATCTCTGCTGCCTGTCTATTTGCCCCAGTGTATGATGACTGAGTTGTGGCTTTTCCCTCCCTATTTCAGATCTGGGGTCCCCACTACGAGTCCTGTGCTTCGTTTCCCCATGGACTACAGCTTTGTGGCAGCTGTTTGTTGACTTCACTATGTACAAGGACATATTTGCACTGTCATGTCAATTACAATATTTTGAAATCACAGCCAGACTCCAGATAGTTTTGTGCAAAATAGGTGTTTATTTCAGTGCTCAAAATGGGATGGGTGGTTTCAAGTGGGTGGGGGCTATGGTGAAGGAATGTCCATGGCAGAGTCCAGAGTAACAGTCACACAGGTGCATTGTCCATAGGCCTGTGGAGAGATGGAGCATGGGCAGTTCAAGGATGGACAGGGTGACAATGTGGGACAGTGGGATGACATCAGGTGGTATCCTTTGCTGGCGGGGGTCTTGACATCCTACTCTGTCTTCTTGCGAGATCTCAGGGCCCTCTTGCGGGGTGGTTCTTCTCCTGCAGGAGGTGGGGGTCTGGTGGGCTGCTGTTGTGCGGGGGCCTCCTGTCCACTAGCGCCGGCGGAGGTGGTTGGCTGTTCTTGGTCCAGGCTAGTGGCAGGGGCCCTTTGTTGTTGTTGAGTGTCCGTCCTGGTGTTGATGAGTTCCTGCAGCAGCCCTACCATGGTAACCAGGGTGGAGGTGAGGGCTCTGATGTCCTCCCTGTACCCCCGATAGTGTTCCTCCTGCAGTACCTGGATCTCCTGGAACCGGGCCAGTACCGTCGCCATCGTCTCCTGGGAGCGGTTGTATGCTCCCATGATGGTGGTGAGGGCCTCGTGGAGAGTGGGTTCCCTGGGCCCGTCCCCCCCCTGTCGCACGGCTGCCCTCCGAGTTGCCCTGTTTCCCTGGGCCTCTGCCCCCTGGCCGGCGTGCCCACTACCACTGCCCCCAGGCCCCTGTTGTTGTTGGGGTGGTGGGTTATCCTGGGTGCCCTGTAGTGGTAGACACACCGCAGATTGACGCGCCCTGGAGACAGAGGCATGGGCCCGCTGGGTGGGAGCTGTGCTGGTGTTCCCAGAGGGGTTTGGGTCTGTAGTGGCCTGTGCCTGTGTGAGGGGAACCGACTGTCCAGAGGTCCCCGATGGTCCGGGCTGGTCATCAGTGTCCAGGTCGACAGAGCTGCTGTCATCGCTGACGGCCTCTTGGGTGGGGGGTGTGGAGAATTCTGGGCCCTCCGTGGTGGTGTGTTGGCGGTCGGGTCCTGCAGGGGTATAGAGGTATGGTTATAGTTTCAATGTGTGGCATATGGGTGTATCTGTGGGTTCCCGTGTCCCCAAGTGCTGGCTTTGGTGAGGGTGGCTTGTGGGGGGGATGTGTATATGCATTGGGCATGCTTTGGTGATGGGTGTCCATGCTTAGTGGACGCATGCAGGCCTAGGTTTTGGGATGTGTGGGTTGTGATGGTGAGACATTGGCAGGGAATAGGTGTGCTGGGGGTGGGGGTGAGGATGGTGGTGGGGGTGAGGATGGTGGTGGGGGTGAGGGTGGGGGTGAGGATGGGGGTGGGGGTGAGGGTGGGGTTCGAGGATGGGGGTGAGGGTTGGGGTATGATTTGGCATGCAGGTGGGGGGGAAGCAGTAGTGAAGCTTCAACTTACCAGAATCCATTCCTCCGCCGACTCCTGCGAGACCGTCAGGATGCAGGATGTTCAAGACTTCCTCCTCCCATGTTGTAAATTGTGGGGGTTGAGGTGGGGGTCCTCCGCCAGTCTTCTGCACGGCGATGTTGTGCCTGGATACCATGGAACGCACCTTCCCCCGTAGGTCGTTCCATCGCTTCCTGATGTCTTCCCGATTTCTGGGGTGCTGTCCCACAGCGTTGACCCTGTCGACAATCCTCTGCCATAGCTCCGTCCTCCGGGCAATGCTGGTGTATTGGATCTGTGTGCCGAAGAGCTGGGGCTCTACCCGAACGATTTCCTCCACCATGACCCTGAGTTCTTCGTCTGAGAAGCGGGGGTGTCTTTGGGGTGCCATGGAGTGGTGTGTATGATGTGTGGGGTGGAGTATGTGTAGTTAAGTGTGTTGAGTGTGGTGGTGTGTGTTGTTTTGTGTGTGGATATTGTGTGGGTGATGGTGTAGTGAGCCTCTGTGTGATGGTGTTCTGTGATCGCTGCTGTGTCTCTCAGTGCTTCTTTTAGGATTTTGGTCGAAGGGGTTTGTGGGTGATGTGGGTGTGTGTTTTATATTGTATTGTGTGTGTGGGAGTGGTGTGTGTATGTGTATCAGGTGTGTGGAATTCAAATCGGCCAATGTGGCTGAGTTTTGTTCTTTTGTGTGTATTCTGACCGCGGCGGTGTGTACCGCCAATGGAAAACCGCGTTTGAAAGACCGCCGCGTGGATTCGTGGGTCGTAATGGCATGGGCGTATTTCTGTTGGCGTGACGGTGGAGGTTTGGTCACCTCCACTTTTTCGCCGACCGCTGGTCTGGCGGTCTGTTGTGGCTGTCGGATTTTTGGAGGTTTGGCTGCTGCGGGTCAGAATGACCGTGGCGGGTTACCGCGACCGCGGCGGAATTATGGAGGATTTCTGACCGGCGGTAGGCGCCTTTTACCGCTGAGGTCAGAATGACCACCTTAGTCTTTATTTTGAAGTTTTTCTTCACCGGGACGAACCTGCCAGTTGAATCCGACCTCCTGGAGCCCTTGTCCGGATACACGATGTGGGTTTCCTCGGTGGAGATTTTTACCTTCGGACTTAGTCGTTTTTTCGAGATGAAAATCCTTCGACCGGGGTAAACCTGGATCTTGATCCGACGTCCATGGAGCCCTTCTCGGATACGATGGCTGGGTGGTCCCGGTCAACTTTTTACGTTCGGACTTAGTCTCTTTTTTGGATGTTTTTCTTTACCGGGACGAACCACGAAGTCAGGCCGGGTCGCGGTTGAGGCAAGCCGGCTAGAATTTCCACGGCGGGTCGGTCCCTCTCTGGAGCTTTTTTCCAAAAATTCTCAAATCTTTTCCAAACTTCTGGGGCTTCACCCAGATGTTCTTTTAAGGTTCTTTTGGGGTCCACAGCTCACCCCAAGGGTCCAGAAGTTCTGTGATGGTCCTTGGGGGGTGCGGACTTCAACTCCCAGAATGCACCTGGCGCAAACTCCTTTTTGGCCACTGGACAGTGGTCAGCTGGTCGCTTTCTTCAGGAGTTGGTGCAGGGGACTCTGGTTAGCTATTTTTCACCTGTAGCAAACAGGGAGTCCCTCCTTGAACCAGTTGAAGCCAGGCAAAGTCCTTCTTGTGGTGAAGCCCAAGTGTGCAGCTGGTGCAGTCCTTCTGAGTGCAGGTTCCAGGTGCAGGCCAGGGGTCCAGCAGGGCAGTCCTTCTTCTCCTTTAGTTCCTTTCTTGTTGAAATCTGGTAGGGATCTGAGGTGTGGGGTCAGGTCTGCCAGTTTTATCCTTGCTCCTGGGTGAAAAGCAGGGGGGTCCTGATCCTCCAATCAGGTACAGGGTCGTCCCCCTGTGATGACCACTTCCTGGGAAGTGTGGCAAAAATCCATCCCAAAAGGCAACAGTCTCTAAAAATCCAACATTGCTGAATCTGATTTTTGGAGGTTACATCTGGCTGAGCCCACCCACTGGTGTGGCTAAAAATCATAAACACACCCCTCTCCTGCCCTCTCCTAATCTAATCAAGGGGGCACCTAGTTGTCTGGGGTTGCAGGATGTGGGGGTGTTGCTGGGTGCTCCAAATGTCCTTCTCTGCCTTTGAAGACCAGTTTGGCCGCCCTCCCCCTTCCTGCCTCACCATCTGCTCAGGGGAGATTCTCTCCCCCAAGCACATTCCTTTGTGTGAAGTCAGGCCACTTCACACCTCATCAAGGCAGCCTGGCAGAAGCTGCTGCAGGCTGGCCAATCAGAGCACAGCAGCAAAAACAATGCAGAGCTGAAATTGCCAACTTTTTAGGTAAAGTCTAAACTTTTTACCTGAACAAGTTATATTAAATCCAACAACTGGAAGTTGTGGGATTTATTACAACAATTAATTTGATACCAAATTCTTGGTATGTAACATTTAAGGAGACTTTAAAATTTAAAATAAAGTCTGCCCATTCTAGCCTATGAAGGCCATTTACTTCAATGAGGGAAAAACGAATTTGGCTGTTTTTACCTCACCAAGGCTCATAAACCTATTTTTATAAAGTCCCTGCTTATAGTTACATGGCACCCAGCCCTAGGGGCACATAGGGCACACCTTAGGGGTGACTTATATGTAAAAATAAGGTAGTTTAAGACTTTGGAAGTACCTTTAATTCCAAAGTCGAATTTGCATATAACTTTAATTTAAAAGCAGCCAGCAAGGCAGGCCTGCTTTTAAAATGACACTGGGCACCTCAGCAGTGCACCTAGGTGTGCACCACCTATGCTGTGGTCCCTAAACCTACATGCCCTACCATATACTAGGGACTTATAGGTAGGTTCACTTAGCCAATTATAATTAGCCTAATTTTCATATTGATTTTACACAGAGCACAGGCCCTGGGACTGGTTAGCAGTACCCAGGGCACCATCAGAGTCAGGAAAACACCAGCATAAAGTGGAAAATGGGGGAAAAAAGTTAGGGGGCCTCTGCAATCAGCCCTGTTTTCCCACACAGGGCGATCTTTGAGCAGGGATTCATCCCACTAGACCCCAGGGATTTCTTTTGGAACATGGAGCTGCCCCTTAGGCAAAGGCTACTCCCCATAATAGGGGCATTATTTTGGCTGTTTTTGTTTGCACCCCTCATGGGCAGATTGGCCTTATATTTCAGTTGGTATGCCCCCTGGTGGGGTGGGGGGGTAGAAAACCACTAGAGTTTATTCTATTTTTTCATTTGTAGAGATGGGGGCTGCCTAGCATAGCATTGCCTCCCCCCAAAAATAAAACAGTCTTTCTGTCCCTTCTGAAGGTGGCAGATATGGGTAATTAGCCCACTTGCTAGCCGGGGGATGTATCATCTTTATTAAGAGACAGAGGGGAATGCTAGGTGGTAGGAAATTTGCACCACGCAGTGATTCCACACAGAAATGTGAGGAAAATGTGCTTTTTAAAAACTAAATTTGAGGTTTTCAGAGGATTCTAGGGAAGAAAACGTTGGAGGATCTACGTAAGCCACACCTACCTGGACTGCCCGGGGTGTCTAGTTTTCAGAAATGTCTTGGTTTGGTAGGTTTCCCTAGATTGTCGCCGAACCCGGGACCAAAAACGCAGGTTACCCTTTTGCAAAACTAAGTTGTTTCATGAAGGATAATTTTGATGTCTCCACAATATGTTTTGGGCCATTTCCTGTAGCTGGCACTAGACCTACTCACACAAGTGAGTTGCCATTTTTATTGAGATACTTTGGGGAATACCGGGTTGAAGGAGGTCTGTGGTTCCCCTAAAATTCCAGAACTTTGCATCACCGAAATGTGAGAAAAATGTGTTTTTTTGACAAACTTTGAGGTTTGCAAAGTATTCTGGGTAAATGAACCTGATGAGAGCCCCACAAGTCACCTCATCCTGGATTCTCATAGGTGTCTAGTTTTCAGAAATGTACAGGTTTCCTAGGTTTCTCAAGGTACCGGCTGAGCTAGAGCCCAAAATCCACAGCTAGGCACTATGCAAAAAACATGTCCATTTTCATTGGGAAAATGGCATGTGTCCACGCTGTGTTTAGAGGAATTTCCTGTCTCAGGCACTAGGCTTACCCACACAAGTGAGGTATCATATTTATCGGGAGACTTGGGGGAATGCTGGGTGGAAGGAAGTTTGTGGCGCCTCTCAGATTCCAGAACTTTGCAGCACCAAAATGTGAGGGAAAAGGGTTTTATTTGCACATCAATTTTCAGTGAAAAAATGTGATGTGTTCAATTGACCTTTTGTGGCATTTCCTGTGGCAGGCACTAGGCCTATCCACACAAGTGAGATGCCATTCTTATCAGGAGACTTGGGGGGAATACAGAATAGTAGAAAATTGTTATTATCAATTGTCTTTCTATGCATTTGTGCCTTGCAAATGTAAGACAGTGTGTAAAAGAGACGTCATTTTGAGAATTTCCCTGTAATTCACATGCAAACTCAGAGATGTGCAAATAACCACTGCTTCTAAACTCCATATCTTGTGCCCATTTCAGAAATACATAGGTTTCCTTCATACCTATTTTTAACTTTTATTTTCCCAAATGAATTGCTGTATACCCGGTACACAATGAAAACCCATTGTAAAGTGTAGTTCATTTATTGGCTCTGGGTATCTTGGGTTCTTGGTGAACCTACAACTCCTATAGATTCCTACAGCCAGAAGGGTCCAGTGATTGTAACAGTATGTAGCTTTTGAAAATCTGTCATAGATGGAAAAAGTTACAGAAGAAAATGTAGTCAGAAAGGGCAGTTTTTGCCAACTCAACTTCAATATTTTTTTATTTCAACTGTTACTTTCTATAAAAAAAATGATCCCTTGCTGAATTTAGAATTTCATCTACTTTTCAGAAATGTATAGCTTTCTGGGATGTACTGTTGGTTTCACACCCATTTCTAGCACTAACTGGAAGGAGGTGTAAAGCACAAAAAATAGGAAAAATGGAGTATGTCCCAGTAAAATGCCAAAACAGTGTGGAAAATGTGGTTTTCTGATTCTAGTCTGCCTGTTGCTGAAAGCTGGGAAGAAATGAATTTAGCACTGCAAACCCTTTGTTGATGCCATTTGTAGGCAAAAAAACAGATGCTTTCCTCTGCAGCACTTTTTCCCTATTTTCCCAACAAACCCAAATTTTAGCTATATTTTGGCTAATTTCTTAGTCCCCACCAGGGAAATCCACAAACCCTGGGTACCTTTAGAATCCCTAGAATGTTGGAAAAAAAGGACATAACTTTGGCATGGTTTGCTTATGTGGACAAAAAGTCATGGTGGCCTAATTGTGAACTATACTAAATAGCCAAAAACATTTAAATAAAAAAATAACATTTGTGCCATTCCTGTTGTAGATGCCGACCAAATAAATGAATGAATATTGATATAATTGCTCATGGCCTGTTTCTAAGTACTCACAGTATTTGACAATGGCATAAATACACATCCAAAAAGTAACAAGCATTGGCAAAGCCATTATGTTTTGCCATTTTGTTGTTTTTTTTCAATGTTTTTTAGAAATGTTCCACAGCAGCTCTAGCTGTTGAGCAGCATGTCCTATTTTGGTTAAAAAAAGCACTATAATGTGATTACTGCAGTTAATGCTAGGAGCTTTTTTTTAACCTTGATGACATGCTACAAAGCAGCTCACGTTTCTGCATCTTAAAAACATGGAAAAAACCAATAGATTTAGCAGAAGCAAAATCCATTGGTTTTTCACAAAACCTGCTGACTTCCTCTTGAAGTAGGAGGAAAAACTTAGCATTAGATCTACTGCAGAGCGTGCACAGCCACTTGTTCTGGCAAATGAAATCTGTGCATAATCCCAAATAGCCCCACACATGGTATGCAGAAGGGTTCTATGACACAACCACACATGCCGGAACCATGCATGTCTTAGCACAGGGGGTCGAAACCACGACAGCGTCGTTTCCACGCATGCCTTTACCACACATGCCTTTCATCGAATTTCATTATAAAAGCATGCCTAGTAAAGGCATATGTGGAAACGGCATGCATGGTTGTGCCATACAATCCCCAACCTTAACCTAAAAAACGACCCTATCCCCCCACCTGCACTGAGGCCCAAAACTACCCACCCCTATAAACCTCCACCCAAAAACTCTGGCCCTGTTTGCATTAAAAGAAACTAAACCAAATGAGCCCTAAAACCTCCCCACCCCTAAAAACTAAACTACCTTGACACCCTCACTCACCCTGAACTCTAAAACCTTTCACCACCCCTCATAACTAAACTACCCAATAAGCCCTAAGAAATAAACTACCCTGACCCCCAACCACGTCCCTAAAAGACAAACTATCCCGGCACCCCACCCACCCTGAGACCTAAAACGTTCCCACCCCTAATAACTAAACCACACGAACACCCCCACCCAACCTAAGCCCTTTTAAAAAACTACCCCGCCCCCCAACCCCTAAAAAAATATACCCGTTGTGAGCCCTAAAACCTTCCCCCACCCCTAATAAGTAAACTACCCCAACCCTGCCCCAACAAATAAACTATCCTGACCCCCAACCCACCATAAGTCCTAAATCCACCGCTAAAAATGAACCCCCATACCGTGCCCCAGCCCCACTTACCTCACCACATTCTTTCTCAATCCTTCCTCCTCTCCTCTCCGCCCTTCTCCCGCCCTTCCTTAAACCTTCCCTACCCCTAACAAAAAAATACCCCTCCTCGCACCTCCACCCCTAAACAATAAAGTATCCACCCCTAAAAAGTAAACTACCCCGATCCCCCAACCACCCTAAGCACTAAATCCACCCCACTCCTAAAGACTACCCCCAAAGCCTGCCTTCCCCCCACTTACCTCACCACGTCCTTTCCCAATTCTTCCTCCTCTCCTCCCTCCTCCCGCCCTTCTTTAAACCTTCCCCTAAAATATAAACCACCACGCCCCTAAAAAATAAACTACCCCGATGCCCCCACCCGCCCTAAGCCCTAAATCAACCCCACACCAAAAAACGACCCTCATACCCTGCCCCAGCCCCACTTACCTCACTGCATCCTCTCCCAATCCACTAGACAGTTCTCTGGCTTTTCTCTGCCTTAACCGCACATGGGTGGTTTAGGCAGAGAAAAAGGCAGTCCTTGTTTGGGCATGCGTTGTTCTGCTCGCGTGGGAAACTTCCCCATTGTTAAGATGTCTCCCATGCAGTAGCTGCTGGATTTGTACCTGAAAGCAAGGCCCATATACAACATAGGCACACATTTAGCAACACATCTGCTCCTCAGAAAGCTAGTACTGATCCTCCAATGAGAAAAAAGGGCATTGTGTGCACGTTTCCAAAGTTTGTACTTCAAAAACCCATTGCTTTACAGTCCCGTAAATATATCAGAAACTTGTGAATATCCTTTAAGGGCAAGAACATAGAAACACTCCCTAAAAAAATGGCAAATTTATCTACTGGTAGATAAGGTGATATGTTCTAACAGCGAACTGGATGAACCCTGAACCTGCTGTATGCAACGTTTTTCAAGTTGCTTCAGAGCAATGCTTGACTTTTATTCGGACTAGTGAAAAATCCTGCGAGCTGAGTTCTAACCATCACTTTCCCTACTTGAACAAAATTGTGTCACAGACAGCCTCCCCCACAACCAAGTGACTGACAAACACAGACGCACCCACACACGCACACATACGTATGTAAGTATCATGCCTTTCCGATATTTCCTTTTCTTTGTAGTGCTATACATAAAACAAATGACCTAATTTTGGATGCAGTGCACTAAACTTACTTCAGGCATATCGGTTTGAGAGTTGCTTAGAGAGGTGGAGAATGCCATGGGGGTTTTACTTTCACATTGAAACACATACCAACATGCTGTGGAGGGGCTCATGCAAGGGTAGGCCTCCATAGGAACAGTCAAAGTATTAACATAAAGCTGAGAGCCAAAGAGACATCTTGCCATCCCTTTGCAAGCAAACAGATATGTGAACAGTTAAAAGCTCAAACATTGTCCAGAAAGCTAGACAGCCTTCACTCGACATACTGTAGATGAAAGAACAAAAACATGCATTTTTGAACCCCTCTAACAGTCCACATGTGTACTGCACAGATCTCATAACTACTTTTATCGATAAAGGGGGTGACTTTCCATAATGAAATAACTTTAAAAACGTGTTTAGTTATGATATCCGGTGCATGCTTACTTGCAGCCATCATTGGAAAATGGTCATATATGTTCCATCTTATGCTGTAATAAGCTGGTTACGTTGTTTCAGGTTTAAAGTGCTTGCTGCTGAAATCTCTGTACACAAAGGGGGTTATTCCAACTTTGGAGGAAGTGGTAATCCGTCCCAAAAGTGACGGTAAAGTGACGGATATACCACCAGACGTATTACGAGTCCATTATATCCTATGGAACTCGTAATACGGCTGGTGGTAAATCCGTCACATTTGGGACGGATTACCACCTCCTCCAAAGTTGGAATAACCCCCAAAGTCTCTAAGAGACAAACTCATTGGGTGTGATCAGTCATTCATCCCTCGAGCGCCAAAAAATAAATGCCAATGCCCGATGTTCGGCTGGCTCCACCTCCACCTCCGCCCAATGGACACATGAGAGGGAATGGGCTAATGGGAAATCTTTTATGCATGTGACCCACATCTCCCAGTAGGTGCACTGTTGAACGAACGAGGAATTCTAAAATTGACTGGTGACATGTTAAAGGGTGCTATTTCCATCATGCTGAAAAGCCTCCTCCGGGTGCCTGACAAAGCGAGGCAGGACCTGGCTGAAAATCCCTTACTTCTCGCAATCGGTAAATAACTCATGATTCTGTTGCCAGCATATCGCTCAGTTACCACATTGCTTGTTGGTATTGCAAATGAAGGATACTGCAAACGTTGTGGCGTGTTTAAGCGATGTGCAGTAGAACCTGCAACAAAAATACATTTTTTAAAGTATTACAAAATAATAGTCAAATGCCGTCAGAAGCACAGTTAGTGGTATCTTAAATTGCTAAAATGAAAGAATGATTATAAAGTTAAGACCTGTGCCGGTGAAACCAATTAATGAGGACAAATGATGACTTTGCAGGTCGAGGCATGTGTAAGGACACTGGGGCCATCCACTGATCGCCAGTCGGAAGGAGTACTTCATCCAAGCTCCATCCAAGGGCCAGCGGAACTGCCAAAGCCTGAAGGAGAAGAGAGGAAGTACACTCGACTAAGTAATGATTCCTACAGACCAATGAGAAGCAAGGAAAGGAGAGTGACCGGAGAAGCTAACCAATGGTAAGTAATGGGAAGGCTGTAGGTGGGTTGTGTAAGCCTGCAGGCAGGCTGTAAGTCCCTTTTCAGATCTTTTTCCAAAGACAAAAGATTTTTCCACAGCATGAGCACTGTGCAGGCAAAACCTAACAAGCATTTGGAATGCAATGGGTCTCGCATTTGCTCGGGTTAGAGCTATTAGGGGTGTAAATTCCTGACTGGACTTTTCTTGCCACATAAATTGAAAATGAAAAATTAAACAGTTGACATAAGCAAGCAGATTCAAAGCACCACGGCCTGTAGAAGCATGAGCACGAAGGAGGGACACAAAAGGAAAAAGAAGTTTGCTCACAGTTCAACGCATTGGCAAGCATGCAATTACCCACATAACAAGGTCGATGGCCAAGGCGGTAACAAAACTGCCCCAAGGAGGAACAAGCGTAAAGCATTTACCATTGACAACAAAGGATTTTAGAAAGGCAACCCCCTGAATGAGTGATACTGATGGGCGTGGTTAAAAGCCCAGATAGATTACAACAGGCCAGAGCGCTTGCACACTCGACCTAAAAAAGAGATTTGCTAAAAGTCAACAAAATTAAGCATGAATTACAAAAAAATTAGACGTGAATTACGTGAGAACAATTCTATTCACAGTAATTAATTTGAGTAATTTTGATTTGAAATGGTGCTCTTTTAATTAGGCCCAGATAAATTTTTAATTACAGCAACGTAGTGTGGGTGTCATTTTCTCCACCTGGCTTGCACTTTTTATACGAAACTCCCAAAATTAAATGTTGAGGCATAATTTTCCATCCGTATGCCAAAAATTCCTCTGGCAGGAGCGAGGTACAATTTGAACAATCAGAATGCCCGGAAGAACTGTGCGATTTAGCGCGATTTGTTTTTTTTAACAAAGTGTGCCCTCACACTCAAAATGGACACGAGGACGCATTTTTGGCTAAACAATTAGAGCTAAAAACGTTTTGTTGTTTGGGTAATTTAGCCAAAATGTCATGCAACTCCCAAAACTAAAAAGTAAGTTAATTTCGCACACCCACGTTGTTTTTATTTATTTAATAGGCAGTTTTGTCACACACTGCATGGCACCTTCTAATTGCTTTATAACTGACAGATTGAAAACACATCAATATATATTTAATGCCAGTGACAAAAACACTGAGCATTTTTTGGAAGAAAACCCAGAACATAATTTTACCACTTTCTGCCTCACTTATTTTTTGCATTTTCTTTTGACTTTTTCTTGTATTTTCTTTTGGCGAAGAATCCCATTTAATTTTTTTCTTGGCAGCATGCCTACAACCTTTAAAGGCCTAACAGCCCAATCTCACCGATTCTAAAGGTATTTCTCTAAAGCTTCTGCTTGTATGTATATATTTAGTTAAATGAATTCAAACTGCGCAGTGCAACATATCCTTCTGATGCGAAACGCCGCTTTATAACTTACTTTTTATAGATGTACAATGTATTATATTTTAAGTCATTACATAGGGCGTTATATTTCATTGGGAAGAACAGAGAAAGAAAAGAGAGAGCTTAAATCATAAAAATAAGTTGTTATTCATCTAATTTTACTGACTTCCAAAGGATGAAAGACCAAGGTCGCAGTGCTAGTATTCAGACTGAAACCTCTGCACCAGAACATTATAGGACTGCTGTGGAGACTACATTAACCTCCTGAGCTATCCTGAATCTACAGAAAGATCCCTGGGCACTGTGGTTTTTGGTGAAAACAAAATATTACAGATAAGAAACAGGCATTTGCAATACAATGGGTCTCGCATTTGCTCGAGTTAGAGCTATTAGCGTTATAGGTTAACATGACTTTTCTTGCCACATAAATTGAAAATGAAAAGTAGTACAGTTTCACATAAGCGAGCCGATTCAAAGCACCACGCCATGAGCATGAAGGAGACACACAAAAGGAAAAAGAAGTTTGCTCACAGGCAAACGTATCGGCACAAGTGAAATTAGCCATAAAACAGGGTCGGTCCCAAAGGCGGTAACTAAATCACCCAAAAGAGAGACAAATGTAAAGCAATTACCAATGATAACAAAGGATTTTTGAAGGGTAAGCCCATAAACGAGTAATAGTGAACGTTGTGAGGTGGGCGTGATTAAAGGCTCGAATAGATAACACGTCGGAAAAGCAGCACTTGCATGCTGCTATGCTCGACCTAAAAACATCAGAGGTGTGAAAAAGCCACCTGTAGCCAGAGACAGACTAGTCAACAGAAAAGGCATAAAATGTGTTTCTGCCATAAAACAGTTGGAGCACGCTGTGTAGGCAGCATGGTATTGTGCTTGGAGGTTAAAGGGTCACTACAGCCAGAAGGGGACTGGTTATATATAGGATAAAGTATCCCCTGCAGTACATTATATGGGTATTACAAGTCAACAAGGAGATCGGTGACCATATAGAGGAACGAGGCCGAAAGCTGAGATACATTTTAAAGTCATGTAACTCTGAGTTGACATGTATTATCCTCATCATGTATGACAGGGTTACTTTACTCCTGATAGCATATGGTCACACCATGACCCTTCACACAAACCACTTTATCCTTGGTGTGCTGATCGTTAGTATGGAAGAGATAGGATGTTTGCTAACATGAAGAATAAAAGTAGAATTTCTGTGCAAACACACCAAAAACAGTTAGATGTTTGTTGCAGAAAGATATTACTGTTTAGTACAAATGAGACAAAAAAACACTTTAGCTCAGAACATGTAGAGACATGCCGAGAGTCTATATTCCATCTGTTATTTAAAGCCTGGAAAAAAATAAACATGTTACCAAAAATATCTCCTTGCTGCTGTTTAATGTCTATCTAAAAAACAGCAAGCGTCTCTTTTTAGGTTTTGCCTGTAACAGTGCATGTGGTGCATGCACTGGCGCTTGCGAGAGATATTGTATACAACAATGGGCTTGCAGGCTGCCCATTGCTTAACAGTTGTTGACTTCATTGTCACTCTTATTTACTGCCTTCTAATTGTGCATGTTGGCTTCACTTCCTCTTCTTTCAGCTGGAGCATGGACCCGGTACTGATTGATTCAGCTTGATTGGGGTCTTTCCACTGATCGTGCTGTGACTGAGGTATTACTTTTATTGTTTCTTCTTTCCTGTCATCCTGTTGAACCTCTTGCCATTTGTAGCTGTTTTACAATGCCACATGCATTTCACAGAATTCCTTTCCTCCTTAGAAATGGATGTTTATTGTAACAGATGTTATCTGCTTTTATTGTGACATCGATGTCATCCATTTTCAAATGAATTTTCACTAAGACATGGACACAAATACTTTCTTTATGTGATAGAAGTTTTTGCCAAATATCCTATTCTTTATCTTTTGCATGCATGAGGGAATTAACTGATTTACTCAGAACCACAGGGGTGTTGTGCTGAGACCTAACAAGTAGTGGCAAAGCCAAAAGGTTTTGCCTTTGGGACTATTGGCTCTGCTATTGCCTTCTGTTCATACTGTACAACATGGGCTTTGCTGGAGCAATGATTTGTAGCCATGCTGAACAGCTGAGTGGCTGGTGTGCAGCATGGCTATAAAATAATAAATAAAACGTTTATGATGCATCCAGCGCTAATGCACTTTCAAAAAAAGGGTATTAACCCTGACTGCATCATAGCACTTTCTGAAATAAGTTTAACCACACTGCAAAGCATCTGGACTACTGTACAGCATGACAACAAAATATTGCCAAAGCCAATAGCTCTCATAGGTGAGACCTATTAGAAGTGTCAATGCTTGTTTCATCTTGTTGTGTTGGGAGCACATGTGTCGGCTTGGAGATGAGGCTTTCCTTGCTTGAGACTTGCAGTTCTGCATTTTTAATCTGGGCCCCTTCAGCAGCAACAAATTTTCGAGGGTCCAGGAGCCATGAAAGAAAGCAAAGAACGCAATGGCCATTTTCATGTATTTTAATGTTCAGACACCTTAAATTATGTGACAGGTTCACATCTTCCATTTTATTTAAATTTCTCGATGCATGCTCTCAAGTGCTTTAAAAACCTTCTTGCTTTCCCAACTTTGCTTTAAAATGCACCATTTGCCACTCATTTTTTCAACATTTTCTCAAGGCGTACTTCTGATGAACCCCCCCTTCATGTCAGCAGGGTATGCTTGCTTTACTCGCTTGCGAGGTAACATTCATCCTTAACTTTTATGCCCCACCACAGACGCTATGGCTCATCTCTTCCCCACTCTCTTCTTCTCTTTCCCCTTCTTTTTCAATCATTCTATCTTTCATCCTGTCTGCTTACCACTCTCTTGCTCTGTCTTCCACACAGTTTTTCCTGTTTCCTGCTCTATCCTCGGTAATTCAAAATCACTGTCTTTATCTTCTGCTTGATTTCTCTCCTCCCCTCTCCTCCCAGCCTCTATTGGCCCCCTCTTTCTGATCTGACATGATGATTATTTATTCAACCTGCCTATTGCAATTTCCTGTCTCTCTTCACCTTTTCTCTCTCTGTTGCTATTAGTTAGAAACATCACAAGGCATTTCAGTGTTGATAGCAGTTGGTTGCAGTCAGGTTGAAGATGTTGCTGCCCATATAGGCAGGTTGTTAGAAGGCCATTAGAGTGTCAGCCATTCCCAAAATAAGTAATAAGCAAAGCAGTTAGGGAAGCTATCTTCACTGATGCATCTAGAACAATCTTGAGTACAGGCCAGGTTGGCCAAGAGATGTGCATTATTTCCTTTTTTTGTTTGCTGAACCATAATACTTTCACAACGCAAGTACTGTTCTCACATACTTAATTAAAACATAACATAAATTGTTGCGTGAAACAACATTTTAAATATTAACACACTATCCCAATAATTTTTTAAAATAAAAACAATGCAGTTCTCAGCAAAAACAAATATTAAAGAGGTGATCCCGGGGTAGGGGGGCGCGAGAAGTGCTTATGTGTTAAAAGAGGTTTTTTTTGTTGTTACCTCGTGCCCTAAGGTAACTATAACTCACATCCCCATCTGGCACAGTTTTCTGCAAAATAGGTTTTACAGCAATGTTGGATTTCTATGGTTCAGTATATTTAAAATGTGAGCCTAACTATAAAGTCCCTGTAACCTTTGGTTTTCTCAGTGAATTTCTAAGTTTTTTTAAAAATGTAAAGTAATTTTCATTACTATACATTAATCCAACTACCACTGTGCACAGCCTTTGCACAGCAGGGGTTGGCCACAGGGCCAGGCCTACAGCCTAACCCCACAGGGTCCTCAGTCCCTAGGCCAATCTTGGCCCCGGGACCCCCATCCTTTGGGGCCCAGCCTAAATATTTCATTTTTGGGGGGGGAGGGAAGCCACGTGCCCCCAGGTCGATCTCGGCCCTGGGGCCCGGTTTAAACATTTAATAATTGTTTGGGGGAGGCCTCCTTCCCAGGCCAATCTCGGCCTCTGGGACCCCATCCCCCGAAGCCTGGCCTAAATAATGATTTTTAGGGAGGGGCTGCGCACCCACCTCCCCAGACTGATATCGGCCCTGGGGTCCTCATCCCTCAGGGCGCGGCCTAATTATTTATAGTTATGGGGGTTTTGGGAAAGGGGGCCAGCCATGTCACAATGCTGGGGACTGTGAGGGGAGCCTGAAGCATTGCTGTCACCCTGTAAAGCAGCTCCCTCTCCGTGAGAGCAGTTTCCTCTGTCTCCCTGCCTGCATCTCCATGGGCAGGGAGACAGAGGAAACCTCTGCTCTCCGCGAGGGAGAGTTGTTTGACAGCTGTCCCTGACTGTGAGCAGAGAGTTTGCTGAGACTTGGTGGCAGCTGACAAAGCTGCCACCAAGCCACAGCAGATGGCTATGTCCCAGGGGTAGACATCCTGGGACATAGCAGAAACCAGCCATTTGGGGGATGGGCTCCCCTGGGCCATCACGGGCTCCTCAGGGGGCTCCACTTCAGTGAAAAGGGCCCCAGGGGGGCAGTGGTCCCCAAGGCTGTGGAGGTCCAAAAAGGACCCCCTTTCTTATTTTTTTTATATTTTCACATGGGAGGTGGTGGTCCCTTAGGCTGTGGGGGTGCCTCTTGGACTCCCACATAAAATTACATTGAAGCCACGGGAGGTGGTGATACCCAGGACCGCGGGGCTGAGCAGCTCCCACACTTAGCCCAGGGAGATGATGGTCCCAGGGGCTGCAGGGGGTGCAGGGGGCTGCGCAGCCCCTGCTTCGAATTTTATTAAAGCTCCGGGGAGGTGGTGGTCCCTGGCATTGAAGCCCTGGGAAGCTGGTGGTCCCTGGGGATGAGGGGGGCTGGGTGCTCCCCAGCACACAGAATGCTTTTAGCCCTGGGGAGGTGGTGGTCTGTCCCCCCCACCCGAATTACAAATATCAATGTTCCAGGGGCTTGGCCAAACGGAGGCTTAGGTATTAAGAACCTAACTCTAACATTCCTGTAACGTTTGTATTTTTAGTATATATATATATATATATATATATATATTTAACAGCCGCGAGAAGTTACACTCGGCATCTGAAGGCACTGAAGTGAGCTACCGTTCGGCAGCAGGTAAGATGGCTTCTATCTTCTGAAAGCGGAGCCGGTCACCACAGAAGTTTTAGTGGTGTGCTGAGCACTCTAAAAGGACACTTTTGGAACTTGTATGATAATCGGAAATTGAGAGCTGAATCTGTTTTTTCACAAGTTTCCACTAGTGTCAGCAGTCACCCAAGGCATTCTGAAACTATTCCGGATCAAGATATTCACCAGTTATTCAGAGAATTGGAGAAAGTTAAAAAACTTGAACTTAATAAATGGTGGGAATGTGAGTCTCTAACTAGATATTTGGATGTTCAAAGGGTCCCTAGAGGTTTACAAATGATGCTTTTTCCGACCTTGATAATCCAGACCCTGAGTTGTTGCAAGAATGGGCGATGCAGAATGCTCAAAGCTCTATGGCAAAGATGAATTTTTTTTGGGAAATATGCCCAAAAAGACAGTGATCTTGCATTGCAACAAATTGAGATTAAAAGCCAAAAAATGCACACAGTTTCTGACAAAAAATGATTGGTACATTACAAAATGCTATGGATAATAGACTGCGCAATATGGAAGAAGATTTTATTCGTAAAAAATCACGTAAATGTATGAGAGACAAAGCTGACTATGAATCAGGGCAAATTTACACGTCTGCAAAAAAAATTGATTATTGGAGAATGCAAAGGGTTAACCACTTGCCAAAACTGGTGAAACCAATATCACTCTCAGTGAAAGTTCTGATACTGATACAGATGAAGCTATCAGAGTAAGATCCCACACCACTTTACAACAAGAATTTGATTTTTTAAGACAAGATCGCAGATCCAATCACAGACCATGGAGTGGCAGAGGCAGGGCAAGAGCAAGAGATCGAGGAAGAATAGACGAGGAGGCAAAAGAAAGTTTTGTCACAGGACAATCGAAAATGACTCGCAGCAACAAACGCAATTAGATGATAATAGGACTGTTATTAATCTCTCTACCGTTGAATTGGATACTGAAGATGTTAAGAACTTGCCTTTGGGTTTGTCGTTCTGTGATACCAGTCTTTTGATTATGTTCAAGCTAGAATTGATTTGTTTCTTTTTATTAGAAAATTGAAACAGATGAAATTACATAAATTGAAGGGTGATAAACGGTATGGTTCTACTCTACTATATAGTTCTGGTACCGAATCTAATCTGTTGATAGGAGATATCGCCCTAAAGAAAGAATTGTGGGAATTGGAGGAGAATGCCTCTATTGCCATTGATGAGTCTCTAATAATACAGAGATTATAAAATGAAGGGTAACTGTTGATCAGGAAGGAGGTTCAAAGTTAAAACTTAAATCGAAAACAAACCCACCTTATATTGGTGACCTGATAGATTCTTTTTCAGAGACAATGTCTCAAGAATTCAAGCAGTTACAAAAGTTAACTAGTCATAATTTTAAACGTAAACCCACCAGTTACACTCCTACTTTACAGAAATTAAAGAACAATTCGGAAGTGGTTATCCGCAGTTCAGATAAGGGCGGAAATATTGTAATTTGGGCTGTTAATGATTACATGGAAGAAGCATATAAACAACTCAATGATACAATTGTCTACAAGAGGGTAGATATTAATTATGCTATTATGGTGAAACAAAACTTTGACAGAAAACTGTGCAAATGGAAAGATCAGGGTCTTATTAACACTGATGAATATAACTTTTTAAAGGTTGATTATCCCAAACTCCCTGTCTTTTATCTGATTCCCAAAATTCATAAAAATGCCCAAAAACCTCCAGGAAGACCAATAGTAGCCATACAGGGAAGTCTTTTTGAGTTTTTTGCAACCCCTTGTGACAAGTTTACCTTTGTATCTTAAAGATACCACAAATATTTGCATAGAATATTTGATGTAAGTTGTGAACCTAATATGCTCCTCGTGACTTTAGATGTCTTTGCCCTCTATACTAGTATCCCTCATAACGAGGGAGTTAGATCAGTCAAATACTTCCTAAGAGCAAGATCTGTTAAATTTTATAAACTTAGCAAGATGCTAATTGAAATGATTAATTGGTGCTTGAATCATAATATTTTCTTTTTCAATAATGAGATTTTTGAGCAACAATCCGGGACTGCGATGGGAAGTTGCTTTGCTCCAAGTTATGCGAATTTGTACATGGGGTGGTGGGAAGAATATGTACTTAACAAATCCCCCTTTAGATCAATGGAATCAACACGTCCTGCGCTTACGTTATATAGATTACATTTTTGTTAGATGGCAAGGCAACGAGGACAGTGCTAGATCATTGATCCAACAGATCAATATCAATGATTTGAATTTACAATTTGTTGGGAATATTCAAACACGTGAAATTACATTTTTGGATGTTAAGATTATTATCATTAATGATAAGTTACAAACCACCATGTATCGTAAACCAACCGCAGGCAAGAGCATATTGCATGCAACCAGTTCTCATCCGGTTCCGCTTAAGGAGAGTATTCCATTTCGTGAATTTTTACGAGCCAAAAGAATTTGCAGTACTCAAGAGTTTTTTGATAACACTCAGAGTGAAATAAAAACAAGATTGAAAGATTAAAAGAACAAAGTTATACATATAGAACCCTTACAGGCGCCATCAAGAAAATCCATGGCCGGTCTAGAGATTCACTTCTGTTTAACTCCAGTGACAAAGTGACAAAAAAGAAAGAAATAAGATCTAGTGTGGTTAGATTTATTACCACATGTAATACTGCACATCATCAAATTAGAAATATCTTTACGCAAGCACTGGCACATATTACAGAGAGATCCGGTCATAGGCAAAACGTTATCTAACACTCCATTAAGAACGTATAAAAGAAGTTGGTCGATGCGTGACATTTTAGTCAAAAGTGATATCAGGACTGATCATATGCAACAAGGTTGGTTGAAACAACAAGATGGATTTTTCAAATGTTCGAAATGTAAAGCGTGTAAAAATGGGGACAATATGAAATTCTTAAAGCAAGGAAAGAAAGTTCTTCATACCATCAAGGGACACTATACATGCAAAAGTGAATATGTTATATACATTTTAAGGTGCAGTTGCCCAAAAATGTATGTGGATAATACTAAGTTGCAGGCGTATAAATGGATTTTACAACATCTTAGAGCTATACACAATAATGATGAAACATATCCAGTCGCACGACACATGCACTTATGTCACACAGATAATATTAACTATATTAAATTTAGTATTATTGATGGCATTCCTAATGATATTAGAGGAGGAAATAGAGAATTTAAATTGTGAATGTTGGAATCCAAATACATAATTAAGTTAGATGCTAAGGAACCTAATGGGTTGAACACACATGAAGAATTGTCAATACAGATATAGTAGAATATTAGGCGCATATACTGTAATTTAGTGTGCAGCTATTAGAGATAATTCTGTATTTATTTGTGAATGAAGTTAGATGCTAAGAAATCTAATGAGTTGAATATACATGAAGAGTTATCAATACATATTTAGCAGAATATTAGGCCATTGTAGCAGATGTTGTAATTATGTGTGGAGCTATGCAGCCATCAGAATTAATTCTGTATTTATTTGTGATTCACTGTTTTATTTTATTCAATGTATTTCAGTAGATTTCAAGCCACACAATTCTAAACTGTGTTCCGATTTAACAATAGTAATCTTTTTATTTTATTTTATTTTGTAACAGTTGAGTATCGTTATATATTGGGTGTTTTTGCAGCACTGTTTATTTACAAGTTGCTTAATGCTAAATGTAATGCATTTTCAGAATTTTCCATCACTTTATGTTGGTTAGTAATGATATTGAGCAGATTGTTAGATTTGATATGTTTTTGAGCAAGCGTAGACTGTACTTTTGAAACCAAGTGATTGTATTCGAGGTATAACGCCGAAACGCGTCCCGCTATGCGCCACTAACTAAAATAAAAGCATTTTATAGTGCTCTTGAAGTGCCCTTCACCTTCTTTGATGATTGAAGGCAAGTGAGGATTTGAAACGCGATGGCGGGCGTTATGTTCGGCACCCCCGGTGGTCAGGAGCAGTCGAGCATGCTGGACCAAGTGTGGATATCTATATCTATATATATATATATATATATATATATATATCTATATATATATATATATATATATATATATATATATATATATATATATATATATAGATATATATATGTAAAGAGATCACTTTTATATGTGGGTGTGGTTTTCCTGGGGGCTGATCGCAGCCCCTAGGGAAACCACACACACGTTGACAAAAGTGATTGCTATATATATACACACACACATATATATATATATACATATATACGTAGATATGTCTATATATAGATCTACATATAAATATGTATAGATATATATATTTTTAACAGCTGTATGGTTTCCTTGGGGGCCATAGTGGCCCCCAGGGAAGCCATACAGCTGTTAAAAAAATTATTGCCCCCATAGAGGGTCGCGCTACTCACAGGCGACCACCTGTCAATTCCATTTTGTTTTATTTTTTATATAGTTTTTTTTTTTTTTTTTTACCCCTGGGGGGTGCGATTGGGCCTATGTGGATGATACCAGGATCACTGCCTCTATTTCCAAACAACTGAACCTCAGAGCACCTAAATTCCACTCTTGTTTAAATGCCATTGCCTTCTGGATGAAGGACAATTTGTCAAATTAATTGAGGAAAACCGAGGGTCTAATGTGTGGTCACCAACTCCTATACCTGGGATCCCTCCTGGTGGTCCACTGAGCTCGGAAAACAACCTTTGTGTGTATCCTCGGACACACACCTAGGTATCATTTTATACCAGAACCTTCTTACACCTTTCTGATCAACCATGTATCCAGGCTTTGCTTCATCCTCCTTACAATACCAGATTATGCAATCCCTGCAAAAATTGTGATGCATCCTGTTGCTGATTATAAAGAAATGATATCTGAAGTCCACTGTACTAACTCAAATTTTAATGTCACACTGCCTGCTGCCAGAGTCAGCAGCCAAGAGGAAAGACAGGTCAGGTCACAGTACATAGTTAAACTGTTGCTTCTCTTTCTTCTGCTCTGTTTTCTACAGTGCCAAACGGAAAGTAGATATTTATGGCAACATATTTATTTTTGGTACTGGGAAATTGTAAAAAAGTTTGAATCTTTCTGCATCTTTCGGCTGATCCTTTTTTTTTTTTTTAAACTGACTTCTATTCAATTGCTTCTAATGTTTTTGTTTTTAACAACTATCTAACGACTTATTTGATGTACTTAATATTGAATGAGTGATTCTATTTTCCCTTTACTTCCATCCTTTCCTGAAAAAACGATCATCTACTCCCTTATCTCATCATGTCTGCATTAAAGAAACTCCTGATGCCTTGGAATGCTACTCAGGCCTACAGACTATTCAAAGCTCTGCCACCCATGCCATTATGAACCTTCCAGGAAAGGCGTCCATTTTATACTATCTCAAGTACTCCATTTGAGATATATGCGAGCGCGCTTATGGCTTATCTATTTTGTTATAACAATAGTAAGTGGACGCATCCCTAAGGTTGATGAACCTTTTGATTCATGTAAATTATTAGAATTAGCAGGCATATAACACAACAGTATTAAATAATACTAATCATTGAAGAGTCAGTAAAGAACGCACCATGACCCATTTGGCCACGAATAACCACACCTTTAGTATCAATTAAAATGTTTATTTCCCTATATTAACAATTCTAAGGTCACGAAAATGAGTGTCAACACCAAATGGTACAAGTAAAGGTCTAAAGAATCTTAGCTTAAACAAAGCACTGAGAACGACAATTTCAATAGTGAAAACACTAATTATTAACAGCAATATTTGAGCAAGAGAGATGACATACATTGGTTCAGCAATAAAATAACATCAGGTCATAAGTATAAAGAAAACACCACACTTAACTCAGATTAGCATTAGCATGTTGGACTTCATGCACAAGTTTTAGCAATACCAATTTAGAAAACATCTAACTATGCCGCTATCAAATCAGCAGCAGAATTAAAACAGTAGCAGTTGGTACCTGAAAAACAAAAGACAAACAACAATACACAGATCACACATTTACCCATCCCGAAGGAATATCTGCAGTACAGCTTCAACTTCATCAGGGGGACAGAAGCATCAGCATCAGGACATGAGCAAGGTAGGGGGATGATTTAGAATTTGGACTATAGGATCACTAAACCATCAGATCATTGGTTAGCATTGAACAGGCAGTTTAAACTCCGAAAATATTAAGGCATGAGAACATCAGTGGACTATCTGCCAAGGCACGAAGGGGGTGATTCTGACCGCGGCGGACGGCGGTCGCCGCCCGCCAAGCGGTTCCCGCCGAAAGACCGCTCCGCGGTCAAAAGACCGCGGCGGTCATTCTGGCTTTCCCACTGGGCCGGCGGGCGACCGCCGAAAGTCCGCCCGCCATCCCAGCGGGAAACACCCTTCCCACGAGGATGCCGGCTCAGAATGGAGCCGGCGGAGTGGGAAGGTGCGACGGGTGCAGTTGCACCCGTCGCGAATTTCAGTGTCTGCAAAGCAGACACTGAAATTCTTCGTGGGGCCCTCTTACGGGGGCCCCTGCAGTGCCCATGCCATTGGCATGGGCACTGCAGGGGCCCCCAGGGGCCCCGCGGCACCCCCTACCGCCATCCTGTTCCTGGCGGGAGAACCGACAGGAACCGGATGGCGGTAGTGGGTGTCAGAATCCCGCTCCGCCGCCATGGAGGATTCTCAAGGGCAGCGGGAAGTCGGCGGTACACCGCCGACTTTCCGTTTCTGGCCGCGGCTGAACCGCCGCCGTCAGAATGCCCAGCGGTGCACCGCCAGCCTGTTGGCGGTGCTACCGCCGACCTCCGCCATGGCGGTAATTACCGCCACGGTCAGAATCACCCCTGAAGTGTCAAAGTGATAGGTCACACTGAGAAAGCGCATTGAAGTCTCTGGGAACCGGAAGACAATGAATACCTTTCTGTCAATACACAGTTTGATAAATTAAAGTTCACACACATTTGCTGTTGGTAGTCACAAACATCAGGCGAAGAAAGAACATCCAATTACAAGAAAATTAGATATCGCCAATAAATTAGAAAGTTACACTTAGAATTGGCAATGTGTTGATTGGATTTTCCTTCATTTACTTACCTTCAAACTATACTAAATGTATCGTCCCGGTCTTCCTTCCAAATGCGATCAGTAGGCTCTTTTGTTTGGCACATTCCATATATCCTGCTTAACAGTTGTTAAAGAGACTGCAGAAAAGCTTCCAAGACAGGTCAGTTCCTCAAAGGAAATACATTTTATTAGTGCCAGCTTCTAGACAGATATGCAACTCAAACAATAAACTCTGTTATACAACGGACATGGAATTATTTCATAAGTTACAACTTCTAGAATTTTGGCAGACAAATAACTTTTGCAGAAGCCTTGTTTGCTTGTGGCTCTGCAGTTAGTAAGAATAAAACTTACATTATTTTAACCATTAATATAACCAAGCAATGCAATGAAAACGATTTTGATGATTAATACAATATTAGTACATTAGTTTATGAAAAGACCATATACATAGGGTCTTACATAAAATAGTGGCCACTCAAGTAGGAACATATTGGGTCACACATTATTAATTTCAATGTTGATACATCTTATATATTGAAAACAAATGCAGAATAATCAATAATGTTAATTTCAGTGCTCACATATGAATCAATAGTTTTAAATTTAAGGACTGATGCTTAGTTCATAGAGCTTTCTATGACACTTGGGCAATTTTTCTGAGGAATAAATTTACACTGCACTCTTCTTCCCGCTGCCCTCGCACTTCTTCAGCCAAACTCATCATGGTCCTTCACATCAAGAAAGCCTGCTTTGCAGGGAGGATGTAGGGGGGGGTTCTCTTTTCCTACATTGTTTCCAAGCTCCATAGTTCACAATACCTCTGTATAAAGTCTGTGGGGGTCATTACGAGTCTGGCGTTTCAAGAACCACCAGACTCGTGGTGACAGTGGACTGCTGCACTCTAGGCAGTCCGACCTCCACATTGCTACCCAGGTAACCACCATCACCAGTGGGAAAATGGTTCCCGAAGGGCTGACAGCGGTCGGGGTTGTGCTCAGTCACAGTGGCGCAGAACTCAGCACCGCCATGCTGATCACAACCCCATTTACCACCAGCTTTTTCATGGCCGGGACCCTGCCATGGAAGGTCTGGCAGTAAGCCAGTACTGAGGGCCATGGGGGGCTCTCAACTTCCCATGGCATGGGCAGTGCAAGGGCCTCCCTACCCAGCACCATCGGAATGCACCGTCCGTCAGTGCTGGGGTGCCCAGGCATTGGCCTTGTCTCCCTTAAGGGAGCCGATACCAATAGTGTGGCACTATTCCCGCCAGTCAGCCTGGTGGGAACGTCGTAGTACAATGTTCTCACCGGACAGCCTGGCAGGTACATTGTAATACGATGGGGGACACCACCGACATGATGGTGGAGTCCTCTTCCTGGCTTTGGCGGTCCCGTGGTGAGATCGCCAAAGTCGTGATGAGGCCCTATGTCTTTTCATATGGCATTTTTGGATGGAACACAATTCTTTCTCCAACTTGACTCCTCTCCCTACTCTACACCAGCACCAGAACATCCCTCGGTCCATTAGTTGCACTCTAGATATTTGATAATAATAATAATAATAATAATAATAATCATGATCTGAACATTGCTAAAAATGTACCTGAATCCAAGTGTCCTGCTTACTCACGTTTCCTAGCTGTTAAATTAAGCACATTATAGCCTCCCCTTTGAAAATTACAGGATGTAAGAAGTAAGCAAACCACCAATTCAGGCATGGTTACAATTTATCAATCTCTTAGAAAATCAAAGAGCTGCAAGTCTTTCCCTTCCCCATTAGCGCTTTTACTTCTCAGCAGTCAAATGTCAGAAGTATTTTTAGTAGCCTACTGCCGTCCATTCCGCAGGTTCTAATGCTCTTTCAAATGGTGCTGAGGGACTTCTGAGCTGCAATCCTGTTAACCGTAATGAGATTTGTATGTAAAGTTCCTCAAACACTGACGGAAAATTGAATTAGGATTTAATATATTTCCAAAGAATATTATACATTTTAATTTCGATTTTTTAAATTGACCTCGGGTGTTAACACTGCCTGCATCTTACTGATTTACCAAGCTTTCAGTCTCCATGTGCGTAAATTATTCTCCACGTCGGTTTAAGAAAGATACGGTGTTGCATTATAGGGAGGTTGAATACATCAACAGTAATTATAATATAGCAAAGACTCAATTAGCATAAATGTGTATCCTTAATTAATGGAACCTTTTTTGCCATGACAAGAAGTGTTCATTTATTTTTTTCCCCAAAACAAATTAAAACTAGCAATGACCACTACATTTCATGCTGTAGGTTACGGCTCCCCTCCATTTTAAGACTCATGCAGAAATTGTACAAAATACGTAGTGTTTCCTAAAATGTCGCCCTGTTATATCCATGCAAGGTATAATTGCTATTGTTGTTCTTTTGTGGTAATGCATTATTTTAAAGTTACCTAATGAAGATATGGCAGTGATTTATGTTGGAAGACCAATAACTAGATTGCAGATTTTGAGGAAGTGTAATTTGCGCCATACTTGCCAACATATAAACAAGAGAAAATCCCTTAAATTGTGTCTTCCAGTGCATGAGAGGTGGGGAGGGGCACAGGTTCTTTATCACTTTGCCTTCCCAGCTCCTGTATCTCCCAATGACAGCATAATTAGTGGACCCATCACTCTTCAATTATTTCTGGGAAGGAGATGGGGGGAGAGGTGCCTAATGATGGGAGACTTCCATGCATTATTCTCGTTTCTATTCTTTTGATGAGACCCTATCAAACCATCAGACACTTACAAGCATTTGTATTCTAGGCACTCGGTGGGAAATTGCTGTCTGTGTGGCTTGCCCACAGATAATTACCTTGTTATTAATAGCCAGCCTGCTTATCACAGACGTTTACAGATGTGGTGGTGAACATTCACGGAGTGGGTGGGCAGTGTGCATGAGGAATGTGTACTAAGTATGATGATTTCAAGTTTAAAAATTGGTGTAATTTATAAGGTTAGACATGAATTTCAAAACATTATATCATGTACTTAATGCACTTTATATTATTTGATAGGTATTGGTTTAATGGTTCAATTAAACATATTAGGTATACAAATGGTATATAAACCATATAACCGGTACCTTCTTTCAGTCAGCTCGAAGGCCTGTTGTCATTCTGTGATGTTAAGTATGTGTTACTGGCTTATAAACAGAGGGGCATATTTACAAGAAAGTTGCACATCGGTCCTCATGCACCACTTTTCTTGCATGCCCCTACCGCCACCTAACGACACCATTTAAAATACGGCGCACCATGGCGGTCGATAAGGACAATAGCATCAACATATTTGACGCTATTGTGGCGCTTTGCTGCCCTAGCAGCAAAGCATAAGGAGGCCCATTGATTTCAATGGGTGCATCATTTTAACGCCTTCCCTGAGCAGGCATTAAAAATGACAGAAAAAATAGCACAGGCATAATGTGGTCCGAGGTGTTACAAAGTGGACAATACATTGATTGCACAACTTTGTAAATTTGGCATGGGGAAAAAGAACCTTCAGTGCTGCCTTAGCATAAAAAGAATTATGGTAAGGCAGCACTAAGGTGGTGAAAGGGGCTTGTAAATATGCCACAGAGTTTTGCTAACTGGGTGCATATTTTTATGATGCGGAGCAAAAGCAAAACAAAAAACATCCATGGAGGACTACGTCTCAACTATAGGGAAATCCATCAAACGCCAATATCCCTCTTCACCCTCCCTCCACCTACCACCGAAACAAATATAATTATTGTATACTGTGTTATAGCTTTCTACTTCACTGAAAAGTAAGGACTGCACACTGTCCTCGTGTGTTTCTGATTACATGGCTAACCCTCCATCCATGTTCCAATTGCAGGTGTAACAAGAGTGTACTTTAGTGCAAATCATGCCTCCTGATACATTTAACATGGTTGTTGAGGGTTAGCTGACAGCTCCTGCACCACAATGTATTACCTTTAAAATGAACTGGGGTTTTCTGCGCTTTTCAGCATCCATGTTCTTGTATCTAGACTCTTGGGTAAAAACAATGAATTTTACATTTATTTCTTGAACAGATCTTTCAACTACATTATTTTATGAGGTTTTAAACATTTTTTTTTAAATCAAGTGCTGCAACTGTCCTTTATTGGGCTTGTCAGAACCCGAGGCATTGCCTTTGAAGGTGACACATCAGCGCTTCTGGAGGCATCTCATCACCAGCTGCATGGCTCGACAATATCGCATTGCCTACACCTGAGGGATTCAGCAGCAATGCATCCCCAATAGCCCGGTTCAAAAACATCACATCGGCTATATTACCAGGATCTACAATGGGACATCGTCTACACCTGAGGGGTTCGGCTGCGATGCATCCCAGATTGCGTGTTTGGAACCAATGCATCTCCTACATCGCCAGGATCGATCCCAATTGGAAATTACACTTATAAATTGTAATGAGGCAAATCCCAATGTTATGCCATGGGAGAGGTAGGCCTTGCAGTAGTGAAAAACAAATTTAAGAGTGTTTTCACTACCTGGACATGTAAAACAATAAAAGTACATGTTCAACTTTTTTAAAGACACTGCACCCTGCCCTTGGGGGTGTCCATGGCCTACCTTAGGAGTGACTTATATGTATTTAATAGGAAGGTTTTGGACTGGCAAGAGGGTTAACTTGCCAGTTCAATATTGGTTAAAACTGCACACAGAGGCTATGTAACGGCAGGCCTGTGTCATGTTTGAAGGTCTACTGCTGAAGTTGGCACAATCAATGCTGCAAGCCCACTAGTAGCATTTAATTTACAGACCCTGAGCATAGGAAGTGCACTTTACTAGGTAAATAAATATGCCAATTGTGGCTAAGCAAGAACAAATGCACTTTAGAAGTGGTCAGCAGTGCTAAAGCACCCAGAGTCCTAAAGCCAGCAAAAATGAAGACAATGAAACAAGAGGTCAGAAGACAAAAAGTCAGGAGAAACCACACCAAGGATGCCAGCTCTAACAAAAATCATAAGCAGTGCTGGGTGTGTCAAGAAGGTTCTGTGCTCACTGTTAAGTTTTTTATTCACACTTTTTCTTGTATCATCTCTTTAAGAGTACAGCCCTCTCTTGCTTGCAAGAAAAGTACATGCTTCATCAAGCTGAAAAACATGAATAAAAATGAATACTTCTGGTCATTCATCATTTTATGTTCAAAGAGTTGCCTAGGCCTGGCATAACATTCATGATTCCTTGGTCAAGGGCACACTGGATTTCCTTTTTATCCCTGGCTCAGGAACAATCATTAATCTTATTCACACAGGGGAAGTGACATTGGGTTCACTGCATCCAAGACAAACTTACTGGATTGTAGCCCATAGTAGTTAACTCTCATTCTGATGTGCCTCTCCACATAGCTTTAAGAGCAGCACAGCACAGAAGAAGTATTGCCTGCAACTGGGTGCTGTCATGTGTGTATTTCTGTTATAATTATTATTTCATTGTACCCCTAACAATTCCTATGAGTGAGTATGGACACCAGCTCATCCTACTAACAGATGAGTTAAGGATACTTTTGTAAAATGAGTTTGAAACTACCCTGTATAAACCTTCACTAATGTAGCCTGTAAAAGCTATTTAATCCTGTCCATCCTTACTCTGGTGACTGGAAGTGCTTTTCCCGAGCCATTATGTGAAGTCTCACTGGCACTTAAGATGAGGATTTCAAAATTAGCTGGTGCTGTAGAAACTATGTACTAATAGTGATACTTTTGAAGGATGTCTGTTTTCACTGTCAGGAGCTCACGCCTGCATCTGATGTAGTAGTGAAACTCGTAGACATGTAATGGTATTAGGATATAAATGTGTATTTAACGTTGCCCAAGGGAGCTTGCCTACTTGGCAGATATGTGCAATACCCTGTGCCAATTTTCATGTGCCTCGACCTTTTGTAAAAAACATATATTTTCAAACTCAGCCGAAACCTAAAACTGAAGTTTTCTTCCACAATTTTAAAGGATCTTTTCCCCGAGTCTGTCACTGACAAAATTCTTGTAGGGCTTTTATATATTATACAGGTAAAGTGGAATTATTGTTACAAAACAAGTAGTCTGATTTAGAATTTGGTAGATGGGCACCCCGTCACAAATTGGACAGATATCCATCCATGTTATTACAAGTGCATTACATTTTAATGCACTTGTAACAAGCTGGACAAAACATCTGTCACATTTGTGACGGAGTACAACTCCATTAATCACTAAATACAACCCAAAGTCTGAAAACACAAACATTAGCCAGATATGGTTAGTAACTAACCATACCTTACATTCCCATCATACACTGCTTATGAACTCACATTTGACATGTCATGACCTGTCAAATGACATCATCAAAGACACCCCTGATTTGTTTCATTAAGTATAACTTCACTTTAACTATGTTTTTTCAGTGAATTTCTAAGGTTTTTTTAAACGTATGTTAAGATCTTATAACCAAAGCTAACTATAACATTTTAACCTTTGTTTTTTTAGTCAACGTCTTAGGTTTTTTGATCATACGCCACATCCAACAGCTCTTTGTAGTAATTTGCTAATTAAGGCAATCACCCACTGCACATAGCCTTAGGAAATGCACAGCAGGGATTAGCCATGGTAGGCTTGGCCGCGTGGGCTATCCACAGTGGAGCTCCGACAAGCCCTCCACCCATTCATTTCAAGGTGTTCAGCTTACCTTTTTTTAATTTTGGTCTTTTGTAGGGTTCGTTTGAGACCCTTCCAAATGAGCCAAATACTCAAGGAATGCTAATCTTGCCCCTTTTTTGGCTGTTTTTGATCTGGTTTTTAGACGTGGTCAATGATTCACTGGGTCTTGTAACAGCAACAGCAATATACTCTACTGTGCAACCAGCCAATCAGAGATCTCTGAGTCTGTGAACGCTGTCTTTGGCTCCCTTGCCCAATCAGGTTTGATTTTTTTTTTTTTAAATGTACTCTCATGAGGCACATGATCCAGGGTTTGCTGAGCTTCCTAATTTACCAGTGTGGGAGTTGAACCCCATTAATTATCTTATCCCTGAAAATGTATTGCCCTGATATTTAACAAAATAATTTTGGCTCCAGAAATCCCAATTCCTCAATTGATTTAGCTGTTAGAGACTGCACTCCTCATCAAGGAAATAATATGCAAGCAGAGTTAAATGGAATAAAATATTAAACACATAAAAGACTGAGTTCTATATTAAAGATAGACAAAAATAGATTTGTATTACATCACATTACAATAATATTATTTTTTATCAATAAAGACAACAAGTAGAACTTGCTATCAAATGGTCAGAGCAGAGATACTGGGACATAATGCAAACATCATAAAACTTAGCTAGGCATTATTCTAAACAAAAATTCTAAGTGTGTTTTCATGAAGAGTATTGACAGCTCACAGAACACCTGAAAATGGCAAAGTATCCCCTTTTATGACAAAAAGAGAATGAAGTTCATGGAAAGGGGCTGGGGTCAAAAATAATGATCATCACCCCTAAATTCAAGAACTCAGAAGATTTTATAACAAAACTACACATGGTTAGGGTCGCATTTAGAAAGTTAGAAACAAAAACATGATAATTGAAACTGCAATTTTTTCAGCACTTTTTTAATTTCTTAAGGTAAGAAAAGTTTTCCATTGCTTCCTCAGCAACTGCACTTTGGAGATGTATAACACAAATGAAACTTTTCTTAAACAATAGCTCATAAAACTCACTCGTCTTCTGCCAAATATTCACGGGACATCCTTGAAAATGACACTTTGGGTACATCATGGAAGCCTTATTCACAATACACACTTTCTCACATGATTTTTTACAACAATAATTAGTTGACGTCATCTGCTTGATTCTCAGTGGAATAAGAGGAGAGATAGCTTTGCAGCAGGACACTGATTGGGAGTGAGAATTAGCAGGAACACGTTGAATAGAACATAGAAAGACAGCATCCGGTTTATAATTAATGGTGTATCAGACAAAAGTGTGGCCTAATTATTCTTAGCATAGTCTGAACTTCTAAATGACCTAAACATCTAGTTTCAAGAGCAATCTCATCAATTCTTGAGGGGCGACTCTATGCATCATTAAAACTAAACAATTTTCAAAAACAATTTTGCCACAATATTTGCACCTTTTACATATTTTGAAAAACACTACAATAACAGTCTCTACTTTTCTATCATTTAAACTCTTCATGCCATCACCAGACCACGTTTTCAATTATAATTATTTTTTTTAAAATGAAGGGTGGGCAGTGAGCTCTGCTCTGCTGGCAGAGCCAACTGATTTTTTGGCAATTTGCGCTCTACATGGAGTGTGACATTTGGCCAAAAACTCTGCTAGCCCCAGAGCGGAGCTCTCTTCATTAGTGTTATGGGCCACACAGATTGTCTGCGCTTGCACTGTGTGGCCCATAACTAGTCTGCAGCCCTGGTATAGGCCACACAGCACAAGTGCAGACAATGTGTGCTTGCGCTGTGTGACCCATAACTGGGCTGCATGTTATTCTGCCCAGTCTGTGTGGAGCTGCTGCAGAGGGGCTGCACCGATGCCAGCTCTGGATCCAGGCCTCCCTCCTTTCACTGTCCTCAGCAGCCCGGGGGCAGAGGGAGGCAGAGAGCCATGCTGCTGGCAATGCAGACACTGGACCCAGACAGCAGTTTAGGCAGGTAAGACCTGCCTTGCTTCACTTTCTCTTCTCTGTGCACATGGGGGCCGGCATTGGGCATGGACAGTATTTGCATATGAGAGGGGGGGCCAGTCGTTTGAAAACAAGAAACGTACAATCAGCTCTCCACTTGAAAATAACTTATCTCCCCAGAGTCCCTAGGAAAGGAAGTGGTGTTAAGGGGTACAGTGCTGAGGGTAGCAGGGAGAGCTGGAGACCAGGGGAGCATTGGGTGCTGAGTGGTAGTCTGGCAGCCCCCACCAGATGTGTGTGGCCTGAGAAAGTGCCTTAGAACCCCGTAGCAAGCAAGGTTAGGCACTTTTGAAAATACAAGGCTGCTGGTGGTGAGCTGGTTTGCTGCTGACTAGTGTTGGGCCCTCAAGTAAGGGCGGGCTAAGCTGTGCATAAGTGCAGCAGAAGTGATTGCAAGGCTGGTACAAGACAGAGGGTGTGGTTGGCCCTCCTTAGAAAGTTTGTGAAGGAGGGCAGTTGGTGAAAGGAAGTATGTGGGGCAGGTGGAGACTTGCACTCAATCTCGGAAGTGCTAAGCAGGGTCTGGCTGCCCGACCCTGCTAAGCACTTCCAAGATTGGCCGCATAAGTCAGGGTGGTACTGGCAGCCAGGCAGCACTATGCCAAACACGGAACTCTGTGGAATTCTATGGACTTTTCAAACAACTCTGTCAAATTCCACGGAGTAGAACTCCGTGAGCGCTGCTCAGGCCTAAAAAGAACACTATGCAGATTTACATGATACCATGCTCTGACACTTCATCGAGTAAAGCTCTATTTACATGCCAATGTGAAGTACAATGCCACATGATGGAACAATCAGCTAGGTTTTCATCACAATGGATTCCTATCACATTGCACAGATCAACTGACTGTAATGAGAATTAACAATTCTAAAACCTCCAGTAGTTCAACTAGATATGAAGGGGCATATTTATACTCTGTTTGCGCCGGAATTGCGTCGTTTTTTTTTACGCAATTCCGACGCAAAACTAACTCCATATTTATACTTTGGCGTTAGATGCGCCTAGCGCCAAAGTCCATGGAGTTTGCGTCATTTTGTAGCGTGGACACCTACTTTGCGTTAATGAGATGCAAGGTAGGCGTTCCCGTCTAAAAAATTGACTCCGAGGCATGTGCGCCGTATTTATACTCCCGGGCAAAATTCACGCCCAGGAGTGGGCGGGTCATAAAAAAATGACATAAGGCCGCTTTTGCGCCATTTTTTTGCGCCTGGACAAGGCAGGCGTTAAGGGACCTGTGGGCTCGGAAGGAGCCCAGAGGTGCCCTCCCATGCCCCCAGGGACACCCCCTGTCACCCTTGCCCAACCCAGGAGGACACCCAAGGCTGGAGGGACCCATCCCAGGGACATTAAGGTAAGTTCCGGTAAGTGTTTTTAATAAAAAAATTTGTGGCATAGGGGGGCCTGATTTGTGGCCCCCTACATGCCACTATGCCCAATGACCATGCCCAGGGGACACAAGTCCCCTGGGCATGGCCATTGGGCAAGGGGGCATGACTCCTGTCTTTGCTAAGACAGGAGTCATTTCTATGGGGGTTGGGAGTCGAAAAAAATGGCGCAAATAAGGTTGAGGCGAAATATTTGCCTCAGCCTGACTTGCACAATTTTTTGGCGCCCAAGCTCCATATTCCCCTACGCCGGCGCTGCCTGGTGTACGTCGTTTTTTTTCTCGCACTCCAGGCAGTGCCGATGGCTAACGCCGGCTAACGTCATTGATTAAATACGGCGCCCGCATGGCGCTTCAGAATGGCGTTAGCCGGCGGTAATTTTTTTGACGCAAAACTGCGTTACCGCAGTTTTGCGTCAAAAAGTATAAATATGGCCCGAAGTCTTTACTAAGCTACCTAATAAACTGTGTGAAAAATATTTGTCTGATATCCAGTAATAAAGGCCACCTGCTGAAACATGTCTATGGCTTTTACACTGTAACACACTGGAAATACGTTAACTGAACTCAGATGGATGGCAAGTTGTTGACATGACAACATCTTTTTTTTATAGAAATTTCAAAAAATGCTTTCCAATTTACATGCATGGTGAAGTAACAGCACTCCCAATGTAATGACTGTGAAGCAATGGGTCCCTATATACACAATGGTAAAATAACAACTCAGGTTCATCTTTACAATGTTTTCCCTTGCCCTACTGCCTTCTCTACCATGTATCATCATAATACATTTTATTTTTTTAGTAAATTGTTCATCTCCCGCAGTATTCTTTCCCCTCGCACTGCCATGTTTTCATTCTTATACTTCCCATCTCAAGCTAATAAAGTGGGTTTCTTCCCCTCTCCACTCAATGCTGACAATGACCCTTCTCCTCTCCACTCCACCTCTGCCACAGTTTGAACCCAGCTTTCTGTGGGCTCTCATAATATTGCTCACCCTCTCCACTCCTGGCCTAACAGTGTTAAAAAACATTCACTGTTAGCTTCAAAACTCTTTCGAAGTCTTATGAACTCTAATGGCAACATATTAATCCTTTTGAGTTTATATTGCAATTTCAGACTGATTTTGATGAAAGGTTGTAAAGCCCTGTTCCTGGACATGTGGCCTTGATCATACCAATGTTTATAAAAAGTATTATTTTTAACTAACCTCGAAGTTCTGTAAATAGAAGGGACAATTTTGTGCAAATATTGTGGCAAGATCTTCCTTAAATCATACTATTTAGACTGTTTCAGAGCCTTTCAAGATGCTGTATAGGTCATTGAAAGTTGACTAGTGACTGATCAGGGTGCCCATAAAGAACACCTCTGAATCTGTGTTGACATGAGCTTAGTTTAACTTTTTTTTAGGTGTGCCCAAAATATTAATAATAAGTCAATGTTTACTTGTACTATGTGCAGAAATGGGATGAAATCCCCTGCACGCCTCAATATTCTGATAAGCCATTGCGCTCCTCTTGAATTCAAACTTTCAGTCTCCTGGCCTTGGACAGATACTGCACAAATATTTGACCACCTCTATTTACAAACTCATCTAGGCACATTAGAAATATAATGTGCCATTAACATGAAAGATCAATTCAGATGTGGTGGATAATATGAGATGGTATGCTCTTCCGCACTGGTAACTGTAATGAGCCGGAAGTGGTATGTTTTGTCTTTTAGAATCAGTATTTAGTTGGTGCTTCTAGCTGCAGGTTGTTAGCACCAACACTCATGTTTGCTACTCAGGAGGTCTTTCTCATGAATAGATTTTGACCCAGAACGAGACAGAGAAAGTCAGAAAATAATTATGAATGGAAAGAATTATAGGGAGGTAAAGGGAAAAAGGTGATAAAATATAACCTGCAACAGTGAGATAAAGAGGCCAGACGTATAAGGAAGTGGAAGAGAAGGCACCTGGTGGAATAGGCGTCGTTGGTAGTAGGCAACAGCATATTGATTCAACACCACAGGATGCAGACTCCTGAGAAATACTTTGGGCCTCAGCTCTTCTTTTTACACAGATTAACCTGGCTTTCAAGTGCAATTTGAGGACTTTCTGTATGGAGCCTTATCCTGTTAGTATTTCCAATTGAGGTTAAAATGATCTTGTCAGACAGGTTTCTGTAAATATGAACACACAGACAGGTTAGGTATATTCAATTTTCTCTTCTGTGAGCATATATCTTAAAAA
Source organism: Pleurodeles waltl (assembly GCF_031143425.1). Taxonomy (NCBI): domain Eukaryota; kingdom Metazoa; phylum Chordata; class Amphibia; order Caudata; family Salamandridae; genus Pleurodeles; species Pleurodeles waltl. Next base: position 1,076,402,926 of record NC_090448.1, on the reverse strand, counting down.
TATTGGGGAAAATTTATGACAAGTGGCGCATCATATCATAATGGGCCACACTTCTTGCACCCCATTGCACCCCCCACCCGATGCCACCATGTGTGTGACATATTTATGATAGGGCGCACCATGGCGCATATTAGGGAACTAGTGTCATAAACTGTGACTCTAGTTTGGCTCTTTGCAGGATTAGCACCAAAAATATTGACTCTAATCCTGCAAAGTGACAGGAGGCCTATTACAAACGATAGGAGCGTAATTGTAATGCCTGCCTTCAGCAGGCATTATAAATGACACTAGAAATGGCACACTGAAATCTCATAGATTCCACTGCGCAATTTTTTGGGCCTCCTAACACCGGAACGCCACCCCTTGCATACATTATGCCTGGCACAGGCATAATGTGGCGCACGGGTTAAAAAAGTGGGGCAATGTATGCATTGTGCCACTTTGTAGACATGGTGCCACGTTTTTCCAACCTAACGCCACATTAGCATAAAAAATGACACTAACGTGACACAAGGTGGCACTAAATGTGGGCTTCGTAAATCTCGCCTATAGTAGATACCAAATTTTACAAAAACAGGAGTCACTCAGGATTACTACATCGAAGGTGGTTTTTTTTATTGCGTCTCCGACAAATGTAAAATGCCCTTCAATTTGGTTCTTTTAAATGCATTTTTAGTTAATCCAGTAAAAAGAGAGGAAGACACTGTGGGGGTCATTCTGACCCTGGCGGCCGGTGACCGCCAGGGTCACCGACCACGGGAGCACCGCCAACAGGCTGGCGGGGCTCCCAAGGGCATTCTGACCGCGGCGGTTCAGCCGCGGTCAGAAAGGGTAAACCGGCGGTCTCCCGCCGGTTTACCGCTGCCCCATTGAATGGGATTCAGACACCCCCTACCGCCATCCTGTTCATGGCGGGAAACCCGCCATGAACAGGATGGCGGTAGGGGGTGCCGCGGGGCCCCCGTAAGAGGGCCCCACAAAGTATTTCAGTGTCTACTTTGCAGACACTGAAATACGCGACGGGTGCAACTGCACCCGTCGCACCCCTGCAACTACGCCGGCTCAATTCTGAGACGGCGTCCACGTTGCAGGGGCATTTCCGCTGGGCAGGCGGGCGCTTTTTTGGAGAGCGCCCGCCGGCCCAGCGGAAATGTTTGAATGGCCGCCGCGGTCTTTTGACCGCGGTGCGGTCATTTGTCGGCGGTACCTTGGCGGACGGCCTCCGCCGTCCGCCAAGGTCTGAATGACCCCCTGTATCACCCAATACAGATGAAGGTAGGACAGAGGCAAACTCCGTAATACGAAATGTGAAGTATATTTGTTCTAAACAATGAGCCTTGGTAATTAGGCCTCCTGTGGGACTCATTTGAGAGGCTTACAGCGTTTCTGCTATTAGGAGGTGCGGTTTTTGAAAAATGACAAGCATTAGTGGTAGAACCAGCGTATTTAAAATACAGAAAACACCGAGTAGACGCTATTAAGGCTTGTCTTGTCTGGTGTACAGCGTACAGTATTCCTGCTGTCTGTCTGGAGACAATAATGAGCTTGTCAATTAGCCAGTCAGTGCTAAATATACATATTGGCACTAGACGAGTGTAATTATACTCAGCTCACACACCAGCGCTGTCAGTCAGGGACACCATTTTGGCGGTGCATTGTATCTGAAAAGGATACACCCATTGTGTTTCCGTGGTATGTTTGCAGCAGACGAGTTGCGTGACCTTACACTTGTCAATGCTGATGTGATATTAAAAATATGTAAATATTAACGACGTGAGGGTGACAAGATTTTCACTGAATGTGTTGCCAATGCACAGTGACCTTTGCCTGTGAGCTGGGAAGCTTTGTCTGACACACAATGAATTATCGTTGTTGCAGTTAAACAATGTTCCCAAGTTGTTTTCCGTTTCTGGGTCTTTTAGCCACTAATTGCAAGTAATGGTATACTTAATTTACACGGATGAGCATAAAATACATTGTTTCTGTGCGAAAGTGAAAAAAGAAAATTCTGCTTGATTAGATAACCTTTGCAATAATTAAAACAATTTAGCTGCAGTGATGTGCCTCCCGACTGAGACAATGTACGGAAGGTCATCACTACATTATTGTTGCTGTTTATTTCCCGTTGCCCTGTGCATGTTGACTTAACTTTTTAACACATCAAACTTAATTATCTTGTCTAAACAGAAGATGTGTAGGTAGCAGATGAATTCTATGTCAGGACCCCAAGCTTTGGATTATGCTTCCCTTTCTTTACTGACATAAAGCACTGCACCCAATTACAATACAATAAAACTTTAAACTATATATCGCAAGAGCCCCAGCCCATAACTGCCGGGTCACAAGGCCTCAGTGCCCTATATATTCTTGAATCAACAAAGTCCTTCCTCTTTCTTTGCTGCTGCAGCCGAGATAAGTACTACATAATTTATTTAATTTCTGTTTAACCGAGTGACGTGCAGCGCTTTGCGGCTTATTATTATTAATACTGCCTCCCGTAACATTTATTGACATGCAGTTGTTTCTTTGTTCAGCTTAATAGCTGAAACACTTTGTGGAGTGGAAGCGAGGCCAGGAGAGCGTTTTCTCCCTAGAGGACATAGTCCTCTTTGTATTTCTTATATCTTTATCTTTCCGATCAGCTTCATGTGCTCTAGTGTGCACTGGCTATTTTCTGAGCCCCAGAACACCCAACAGGGCGCAAAAATGTCAAAGGCCTGGCCTAGGGTTATTCAGGTGCTCCCTCTACCTTTAAAATTGCAAATGTGGTAATTTAGTGTGTTTGGACCTCCCTATCACACATGAATTATACTACCTGCTTGGGGCTACCCCCCCTGAACCTCTTTAAACAGCATATTATGGTATACTACACCGATGAGGAAGATCCTCAGCTGGATCTGCATGAGAGTCAAAATGAATACCAGATGGAAGGGTGTTTAGTGGAAGCACTGAGTTATCAAGTGAAGGATTCTCTGAATTGGGCATTAATCAAGGCCCTTCATCCCTTTACTCAGTCTTTGGTGAGATTTGGTAATAGGGAGCTGCTAGGAAGCTCCAGTCATAATGTTTCTCAACTACAACATCAAGAATCAAACTCACATTGAGACCCTCGGCTGGGGGTTCTTCTTCCGCTGATATCCTGGCACAGATGTGGCCTCAGTACTCGGGGACCATGAGTATCAAGGCGATGAATTTGAAGTCCCTTCGGGATTAAATCTGTTTCTGGTTCAGGTGATACCTCTTTCGACACTTCCGTTCACACCACTGATTCTGACAAATCTGACGACGAACCTCGCAAAAAGAAATGCAAATCACACCATTCCTCTACAGAAGTCCCAGAAACTGTGGGGCGCAACTTGCTTTTCAAGCTGGAAAATATCAATCATCTTAGGTCCACTGAGTGGGTTCCTTGCACAGAAGTAGCCTATTATGTCCAAGAGTGTTGGACTTTTTCCCTTATGCAGGGTCATACCCAATCCTTTTGCCTCCTGCCTCCTATTTATTCTGACATGTTGTTGTTGGCTTTTGAACTCTGAGGACTTTACCACTGCTAACCAGTGCTAAAGTGCATATGCTCTCTGTGTAAATTGTATTGTTGATTGGTTTATCCATGATTGGTATATTTGATTTACTAGTAAGTCCCTAGTAAAGTGCACTGGAGGTGCCCAGGGCCTGTAAATCAAATGCTACTAGTGGGCCTGCAGCACTGGTTGTGCCACCCACATTAGTAGCCCTATAATCATGTCTCAGACCTGACACTGCAGTGTCTGTGTGTGTGTGCAGTTTTAACCTGCCAAATCGACTTGGCAAGTGTACCCACTTGCCAGGCATAAACCTTCCCCTTTCTTACATGTAAAACACCCCTAAGGTAGGACCTAGGTAGCCCCATGGGCAGGGTGCAGTGTATGTTTAAGGTAGGACATATACTAACGTGTTTTATATGTCCTAACAGTGGAATACTGCTAAATTCACTTTTCACTGTTGCAAGGCCTATCCCTCTCATAGGTTAACATAGTAGGCTACCTTTAAATATGATTAAAGTGTAGATTATCTTTGGGAGTGGATCGACATGTGGAATTTGGGGTCTCTGAGCTCACAATTTAAAAATACATCTTTTAGTAAAGTTGATTTTAAGATTGTGTGTTTGAAAATGTCTCTTTTAGAAAGTGAGCATTTTATTGCTGAAACCATTTTTGTGACTCTGCCTTTTAGTGGATTCCCTGTCTGGGTCAGTTTGACATTTGGGCTGTTTGCACCTCTCTCTAGACCAGTGGTCTCCAAAGTTTTTAATGCTGCGCCTGAGTTGAATAATAAAAATCGTTGGGCCCACCTCCACAGAATTTTTCACAATTATTTTATAAAAATGTCAATGTTTAAATATGTCTAGACCTATTTAAACATGTCAGTTAAGTACTGTTACCTTTTTAAAAAAGCAATAACATGCTTCTGCTTAAAGTGAAGACCTGTTATCTGTATAATGCTACTTTTGGCCAGAGTCTGGCATCCCCCTGGGATCACTTGAGGCCCCCGTAGGGGGTCCCACCCCCCAGTTTGAAGACCTCTGCTCTAGACAATGACACAAAGGGAGCTGGGGTGTAGCCTGCATATCCTGATGAGCCATCTGTGCTAGGAGGGAGGGGAGGAGTGGTCACTCACACCTGAAAGGGCTGTGCCTGCCCTCACACAATGCAGACTCCAACCCCCTGGTGTGTGTCTGGGGCCTTGCCTGGGCAAGGCAGGATTTCACAAACAAGTGAGACTTTCCTTTGAAGTAGGCCTACTTCAAAGGCCAAAATGGGTATGAAAAGAGCAACCCCCTGGTGGGTGTTTGGGGTCTGGCCTGGGCACAGCAGGATTTCACAAACAAGAGAGACTTTTCTTTGAAGTAAGCCTACTTCAAAGGCCGAAATGAGTATAAGAAGAGCACCCAAAACCACAAACATTAGATCACGTCTGGAAACCAAGAGGAACCTCTGCCTGGAGAAGAGCTGAGGAAGAAGAGCTGCCCTGCCTGTGACTGTGCTTTGTGGAGCTATGCTGCTTCTGCCTGTGCAAGAGGACAAAGACTGGACTTTGTGTGCCTTCTTGCTTGTGAAGAACTCTCTAAGGGCTTGAAACAGAAATTGCCTCCTGTTGTTGAAGTCTCAGGGACAGCAAAGACTTCTCTCTGCCAACACCTGGAGCCTCTGCTGACACTTCTGCCCTGCCAAGTAGTGCCATATCCAGTTCCTGGGACCTTGAAAGGAGAAGCTGGCAGGCCAAGTTTGAGAAATCCACGCACAGACCGCAGTGCAAGGAAAAGTTTGACGCAACTGCTTCGCGGATGAAATTGATGCTCGATCTGCAGCGCAGCTGGGAAATCGATGCACAGGGCTGGAGAAATGACGTGCAGCATCGCTGACGGAGGCTGGAGAGATTGCAACCCGCACTGGGTGGTTTTTGGATCACCGTTCGGCAGGATTTCTGATGCAAACATCGCTGTGCATGTAAAAACGATGCAAAGCCTGCCTGGACCCAAGAGTACCTGTCCGGATCGATGCATCACTCTCCTGCGGAGGGAAGAAACGATGCACGCCGACCTGACCAAAGGAAAAATTACACACGGTCTTGCTTGTGAGTGATATTGATGCATTGCAGGCTTCTTTCGACGCACACCAGTCCGTGCTGGGTATTTTTGACTCAACTGTGGTACATTTTCACGCTAACAGCATTAGCGTTGTGTTTAAAAGAACATGAAGACTCTTTTTGATTTTTATTTATTAACTTGACTTCTGTATGTTGGATTTTTGTCGTTTTGTTTAGATAAATACTTTCTATTTTTCTAAACCTGTGTTTTGTCATTTTGTAGTGTTTTCATTAAGTTACTGTGTGTATTGGTACAAATACTTTACACCTAGCACTCTGAAGTGAAGAATGCCTGCTCGTGCCAACCTACAAAGGGGGTGAGCAGTGGTTACCTGAGGGTGATTCTCTTTTACCCTAACTAGAGTGAGGGACCTTGCTTTGACAAGGGGCAACCTGACTGCCAACCAAAGACCCCATTTCTAACAAAGAGAAATTGTGTAAGAGCTTTAAACGCGATGTTCATAATACCTTGCATTCGGAGTGTCCTCGTCCATCTTTTCTTGGTAAGGTGGCAGACATGCCAGAATTAGACCCTAACATGGCAACTTTTCTGCGGAAACTCGCTAAAGATTCTAAGAAAGGTCTTGACTACGCCTGACGCGGGTGTCAGGACAAGTTATTGGATTTATCCGGTCATCTGACAAAAAAATTAGAACTTGCTGTCCAAGCGAAAGAAAGTAACTCACGCTTAGATCCGGAAAACATTCTGGAATGGGCTCAACAGGCCATTTGTATGCTTGGAAATGCCAGTTGCGCCATGTCTGCTGAACGGCGTAAATCTTTCCTCATGAGGATTGATCCCTAAGAGGCTGGGTCCTTGGCAAATGGCCTATTATTTGGAGATAAGTTTGTTAAAGAACTTGGGAAGTATGTAGCCACCTTTTCAGCCTTGGGTAAAGCCCAGACGTTGATTGAAAAAGTATTCAACAATGCCTTTTTTCTCAGGGCAGAGCGCTATGGAGGTCAAATGCCAGGCCAAGGTTTTCAACAGACCTCTAGATGCACTTACAGAGCCAGAAGTTCTTCTTCCTCAAACTTCTATCCGACAAGATACAGAGAGGGACGAGGCAGGTCCCGCAGAGGAGGATATTGAGGAGGATCCAATGCAACGGATGCCAATTTTACAGGTAAATTTGATTCCTGATTCCAAAGTCTCATTGGGTGGAAGGATTCAGTTATTTGTGGAAAAATGGGCTCTCATTACACAAGACCCTTGGGTACTGCAGACAGTTCGGGGCTTTCATCTAGAGTTTTATTCCTCTCCGAAGCAGTCCCTTCCTCCAAATCCTCTCCTTTTTTTCCCTAAGCAAGAGCAAATTCATAACCGACGAAGTTGAAGCTCTGGTTAGAAAAGGGGCTATAGTAGAGACCATCCCTCATCCTCAGGGTTTCATCACCACAGTGTTCCTGGAACAGAAAAAAGGCGGAGGTTCTCGCCTTATATTGAACCTCAAAAATGTCAATTCTTGGATAGTTTACCACCATTTTAAGATGGAAGGTATACATTTACTTAGAGATCTGTTTCGAGAGAAAGATTGGATGGTGCGTCTCAATCAAAAAGACGCCTACCTCTCAGTTCAAATTTTTGCCTCCATCAGCGATTCCTTCAGTTTCAAATGGGTCAGAAGTACTAAGAGTTCACACCCCTTCCTTTTGGTCTGTCCTTGGCTCCTTGGTATTTCACCAAGTTACTTCGCCCCATTGTCCAGTATCTCAGGGAATGAGGGATGAGACTGATTGTTTATCTCAATGACATTCTAATCTTGGGACAGAACATAGAACTTGTCATGCTTCATCTCTCCTGGGCAATTCTGTTGCTTCAGGATTTAGGCTTCATCATCAACAACAAAAAGTCAAGCCTACGCCCTTCTCAGACAATCGAGTTCCTAGGTTTACAAATAGACTCAATCAATGCACAAATGAAATTTCCCCTTCACAAATGGAATTTGATCAAGAAGGAGTTGAGGAGAGCCCTTGCCTCTCAGAGTATATCATTGAATATTTTAGCTCATCTAGTGGGTCTCCTAGCGTCATCTATCCAGGCCATATTTCCAGGACATTATTATAACAGGGTCCAAACTGGGGTGGCGTGGTGAGCTAAAAAACAATAGATTAAATCCAGATCTTTGTGACTGGGGGTGAATGTTTGCATTGTTCAGCATTCTGTTCATCATCTGTTCTTTTTTGCATTTGTCACCCCAAGTTGGAAGGGTATGTCCAGATGTGGGTCCGGTGCTCACTGCGCCACTGGATTCAAGCTAGCCTTGCTGGTGAAGGGCGATATCCTGAAACTGGTCCTAGGATGTTTGTTTCTGGTCCAGGGAGGACCTGGCTTGGCAGTACTGGCTGGACTGTTCCCATGAGGAACAGGGTGAAGACTTATTTACATATAGCTGGGTCCAATCTGGGGTGCTCTGGTGAGCAACAAAACAGTGGATTAAACCCAGATCTTTGTGACTGGGGGTGAATGTTTGCATTGTTCAGCATTCCATCCATCATCTTCTTTTTTGCATTTGTCACCCCTATGTACTAAGGGCGTATTTATCAAGGGTTTGCACTGTCCTTGCATCATGTAGTGTGACACAAGGCTGGCGCAATCAGTAAGTCATACTTAAGATTTGACAAGCAGAAAGGTGACTTTTCCTAAGAATTGCGTGGTGTACATGCTTTTCTGAACCCAGTTGCGTCAAGCAGTATTTAATATATGCATTTTTAGTTGTTCCTGTCCAAAATCCAACACAATTGTAAGGGAGTAGTATTTAGCAATATATCACTGCATCACGTAACGTGGCATAGTGCAACACAGCAATAGAAATTGCCAGAATTGTTACACATCGCCAACCTAGGCATAGGAAATGACCAGTGCTGTTTTACAAGTTCCTCACCATCACAGTACACTCTGGAAAGCTCGAATGCGCAATGGAGGTCATTATACTGGAAGTGGGAGTAGCTAAGAGAAAAAACCATGTAAGCAACAAAGGAGGAAGAGAATTGTTTTTTGGCAGTGCATATCCCTAATTGACCTCAGAGGAGGTCATACAGTTCTATAGACTGAAGAGGGAGTCCATCGTGGAGTTGCTTGAGGAGATAGTGCCAATTCTCCAGTCAGCAACTGCAAGAACCAATGAGATTCTAGCACATGTAAAATTCATAGCTGAGCTACACATGTTGGCATCAGGATCCTTCCAAATCAAATCAGCAAGATTGACTAGCATTTCACAGGGAGCATTTTCTGTCTTTCTCCCATCTGTATGGGATGCCATCATACAACCCACACCCCACTACCTTCTCTTCCTAAAAACTACCCAACAACAAATGGAGATACCAAGCAAGGCTTCTAACCCATTGCTAGATTTCCACACGTGCTTGGTACCATAGATTGCATGCATGTTAAATTTGTGCCCCCTGCACCAACATCACACCTCCACAGAAACCGCAAGTACAACTACTCGATAAATATCCAGGCGATAGTTGACCCACATGATGTGTACACCTTCTGCCACAGTGCCATCAATGAACAGTTTCAGAATGGCAGATATGGGTAAGAGCTACTCATTGGTAAGGAAAGCGGAACTATTCAATATTCCAACCAATACATTTTAATATTTGACATAATAACAATCTCTGTGTTTGTATTTGGATATTGAGTCATGTGCACATAGTAGTAGTATCTCAACCTAATATGCACCTAATAATGTCACATTGTGTGATTCCCTCACTGATTCTGCAATGGAAGAAGGAGTTATCCCACAGTGAGAAGTACTTTATCATCTCACATTGTGTGAGCGAATAGAGCACAATTTCTGTAATGTTAAACACATCAACTGTCAAGTCATGTGGTCCATGATTTTGTATGATATAATAACAAAAGATAAATCTCAGAAAAGAGTGAGATGTGTGTGTGTGCAATGGTGTGGTAATTCTGGATAATTTGTCAATGTTCCGCTGAAATAACGGTAATTGAAAAAATCATGTGATCCTATGCATATGTGTCACACATGGAAAAGTTATCTGTAGGATGCTCAAAGCATCAGGAGCACAAATCAAAAAAGAACTCCTAAATTCCATGTATGTCATGCAACAATAGTGTACTGTCACATCTTTTGTAAATTTCAACACTAGGTATGTATGTGATACCAAACGTTCAAGCGTTCCAACATTATCAGTCCAAATATACACAAAGATGATAAGCCATATTGACTTATCTCGATAAATGTGATAGATAAACAATTTAGTGCCTCAAGAAGCCTACATTTCCTTCATTTCATCAATATAAAACTGGCACAGTAAATAGACTGTGAAAGATGCTATACAGTAGGAAATAACCTAGGTAAAATGTAACCAAGGTGAGGTATCACAGCGTCCTTATTATCAAGATCAGAACGGTCTCATGATATAAGAAGCCAGGCATATAAATGCAGAATCACCTACAAGGCAAAATCACATAAATACACGTAAACACAGAAAGTGTTGTGTACAGGTCTGCAGTACAAAATCACATATCTACATCATATTGTCCCATACAAAAGACCTACATTGCCATATCTATGTGTCGATCTAAGTTCAGCAAGACAACTTGCCATATAAAAAAATAGCTGCTGTATGAACAAAGCCAATTAAAATATCCATGTTACAAGCTGAATGTTGGTAACATTTACTAAGCAAATAGTCATGCTAAATTATGTAAACTAAACTAAGCCCATGAAACTGTTATGTAGGCAAGCAAGGATGTCATAGGTGAAAATAGGACAAATGTATATGTGAGTATCAAACATGTTGCTGCTGTCAATACCTATACAGTGCAAAATGTATGCAAGATAATCTGATCCTAATTTTGATACTACGCTTAGATAGTTAGTGCAATTCTCATATAACTGATACAAATGTTCTAAATTAATTAGCAGAGTAATCTTCTGGCTAAATGTAAAAGTTAGCATATTGATGTGCTGTATGTTTTACACCATTAACAATATGTTCAATGACACATATATGTTGAACATGCATGTGTAAAGCAATGGTCAACTGTACCTAAGACATATCTTTCAAAAGTTAAGAAAATATGTATGAGTTTGCCTACATACTTAAAACACATAGGCCCTCAAAATGACATTGGTGGTAAATCCCGCTTACCGCCACGGTGACAACGCCACCAACATACCGCAGAGGAGGAGAACATCCATTCATCAAATTATGACACACACACACCAATCCTACTGAATACTGCCACATACACAAATCTGCCAGTCCAAAGGTCAGTGCTAAAGTGGCGGTAGGAGCACCCATACCGTTATGCCAATAAAATAACGCCTACCACATCATGACCCACGACTCACCACGGCGGACATTCAATGGCAGTAAACCATTGGAGGTACACACCGGCGCACTCAGAATGGACACCCAAATTCTAAACTCCACAACATTGGCCAATACCAAAAAAAAACACCTGACACTAATACAAACCCACAGCACTATAAAACACACCCACATTACCCACAATCCTTTACGAATACAAATTATTGCCAAAAGACTGACACCAAGACCACTGCGACAACTACACACACACACCACATACACCAATACATCCCCCAAGCACCCCACTTCACACACTCAACTACAGAACCCAACACCCACACACCTACACACACCACACAACACCCCCGTTTCACAGATGAGGAGTTGCGGGTCATGGTGGAGGAAATAGTCGGGGTAGAGCCACAGCTGTTTGGAGCACAGGTACAGCAAATATCAATTGCAAGGAAGATGGAGTTATGGCGAAGAATCGTGGAAAGGGTGAACGCCATGGGCCAGCATCCAAGAACAAGGGGCAACATCAGGAAGAGGTTGAACGACCTATGGCGGAAGGTACGTCCTGTGGCAGCAAGGCACCAGCTTACCATACAGAGGACTGGCGATGGATCCCCACCTCCTCCCCCACAGCTCACAGCATGAGAGGAGCAAGTCTTGGCAATACTGCATCCTGAGGGACTCACTGCAGTAGCCAGAGGACTGGACACTATTGAGTAAATATTTACTACTTATCACCACCATACCTGCATCCCATCTCACCCCCTCACTCCCATCTCTCCACTCCATCCCACACACTACACCTACACATATGACTAACCCCAATGCCAAGCCCTGCATGCTATTCCAATGCATGGGCACTGTTAGAAATGGGGTCTTTGGTTGGCAGTCAGGTTACCCCCTGTCCAAGCAAGGAACCTCACTCTAATCAGGGTAAGTCACACACAATCCAAATTATCCTGTGCCCACCCTCTAGTAGCTTGGCAGTGAGTGGTCAGGCTTAAGTTAGAAGGCAATGTGTAAAGTATTTGTGCAATAAAGCATACAATAACACCATATAGCACCACAAAAATACACCACACAGTGTTTAGAAAAATATACAATATTTATCTAATAAGATGCAGGTCAAAACAATTAAATTGCAATAAGTATATGTTGAAATATCACTGAAAAGTGATGTAAAGTGTCTTAAGTCTTTAAAAGCAGACAAAGCCTCTTTCAAGCACAAAGTACCTGGTTCAAGTGAAAAATCTCCGCAAAGGACCGCAGAGGAGGAGAAGTGTAGAAACAAAGGGGTATGCGTCGATTTCTCGGGCGTACACGCCGATGCGTCGTTTAGTTTTCACGCATGGATGGCTGTGTGTTGATTTACGGCGCTCGGTCTTGGATCCTCTTCGGGTTGCAGGGTTTTTCAGATGCCCCGGGGACGATGCATGGATTTCCTGTGCTAGACTTTTCTACCACACGGCAGGCGCTGCATCGATTCCTCTCTGGAAGTCGTGCTGTGTCATTCCGGGTTGGCTGTGCATCGATTCTGTGGGCTGTTAGTCGAATTTCCGGTCGCTATGCTGGTGCTGCATCAATCTTCTCATTATGAAGTCAGGCTGCATTGTTCCGGTTCGGCGTTCGGTGAGATTTTCACCGTTGTGTAGGCTGTGCGTTGTTTCTGGCAGGCTGTGTGTCAAATTTTGTCCACAAGGAGTCCTTCTTGAAGAGATGAAGTCTTTTTGGTCCTGAGACTTCAGGGAACAGGAGGCAAGCTCTATCCAAGGCCTTGGAGAGCACTTCTTCACCACAGCCAGAGAGCAGCAAGGCAGCAAGGCAGCAGAGCAACAGCAAGGCAGCAGTCCTTCACAGAAAGCAGTCAGGTGAGCTCTTTGGGCAGCCAGGCAGATCCTCTGCGCAGGATGCAGGTTCTGGTTACACGTTTCGTCTCCAGGAAGTGTCTGAGTTGGTAGGGGAAGAGACCCAGTTTATATACCCAAATGTGCCTTTGAAGTGGGGGAGACTCAAAGAGTAATTTAGAAGTGCACCAGGTCCCCTTTCAGTTTAATCCTGTCTGCCAGGGTCCCAGAAGGGGGTGTGGCAGTTCTTTGTGTGAAGGCAGGCCCTCCACCCTCCCAGCCCAGGAAGACCCATTAAAAATGCAGATGTGTGCAAGTGAGGCTGAGTATCCTGTGTTTGGGGTGTGTCTGAGTGAATGCGCAAGGAGCTGTCAACTAAACCCATCCAGACGTGGATTGTAAGGCACAGAAAGGTTTGGGTGCAGAGAAATGCTCACTTTCTAAAAGTGGCATTTCTAAAATAGCAATAATAATTCCAACTTCACCAGTCAGCAGGATTTTGTATCACCATTCTGGTCATACTAAATATGACCTTCCTACTCCTTTCATCATCAACTTATGTCCTGAGGACGAAGACTGACTCTGTATGCTGACCCATGACGGAGGGTAACTATATGATGATGAACTTGTAATTGTCTGTTTGCCTTTCCTTTCTAGGTACCAACTGCTTCTTTTGACAGAGACCATAGATAGATGTTTTCTAAATTTGTGTTGCTAAATTGTTTTGCATGAAACCCAACATGCCAATTCTAATTAGAGGTTAGTTAAGGGGTTTATTAAACGGACGCAAATAGACAAATGAATGAATCCATGCTTTGTTGAATAATGCGCTAATGAAACTCAGCTAAGGTTAACCTCTGTTGACGACGTGTTATGTTCTAATATTCGTGATCTTTGCCTTGATGAAATCTTATTCGAGTTGCCATATTATGACAATGCTGATGTGTTTCATGGTTTTGAGACTAATAAACTTACTAGTAGAATTGTAATCAATAGGGAATAAACATCATAAAATTGTACTAAACCGGTGTGGTTATTCATGACTGAAAGGTCTTGGTGGTTTCTGAGTCTTATTAATGTTATTGATTAATCTAATTGTTTTGTTATGGTGACTACTGATGACGTTATTGACTTATTGATTGACATGATGATGAGTTGTCTCGTCTTAAGGTGTCTTCAATCAGGGTCAAAAGATTCATTGGCCTAAAACGAGTCCCAGAGTGAGTAAATTATCTAGATTGGGATGCATTACCAATGCCAAGTTGAATTGGCAGTGAAACTGCACACACAGGCTTTGCAACCGCAGGCCTGAGACAAGGTTAAGGGGCTACTTAAGTGGGTGGCACAATCAGTGCTGCAGGCCCACAAGTAGCATTTAATGTACAAGCCCTGGGCACATATAGTGCACTCTACTAGGGACTTATAAGTAAATTAAATAGTCCAATTGGGTATGATCCAATGTTACCATGTTTAAAGGGAGAGAGCATATGCACTTTAGCACTGATTAGCAATGGTAAAGTGTGAAGAGTCTTAAAACCAGCAAAAACTGTATCCAAAAAGTGGAGGGAGGCAGGCAAAAAGTTAGGGGTGACCACCCTAAGGCTGTCAGGTCTAACACATGCAAAAACTGGTAAATACACAATTGACAGGTTTAACTTTCTCTTAAGGACATAGTATATGGTACAGGAAAATACACGACGGCACTGAAAGCTAAATATCACCCAATGAACTGCAGCACCTTTTGTGTCACCCTCTAGGCTGACAAGGAACTTTATCAATTCTGGCCTAGATGTATATTCTAACTATGCAATCTTTAAACTGGAAGGCAAACCTGTCAAAGTAATGATTTTGACAGGAATGAACTCTACTTTTATACATTAAATCAGTCACTCCTAATTATGCCTTGTATCACACAAGATAGGGTGTCTGGTATATGAAAGTGGCTCATGTAAAACTTTCCTGGCGGCTTGTTGCTACAGTGACTATCTCCCAAAAGCTATTTTCACTGTATATGGCTGCAGTTGACCCTGTGAGAAAAAGTAAGTCTTAATTAAATACCATGTTAGATCACTTTGATTTGGGATAAGCTACAGAAAATAAGTTTGTTTTTTTCAACATACAAGAAGAGTTCCTTTGAAAAAGTTAGACTTTGCCTACCTAAAGCTTTAGTAGGCTAATTGGCATTAGACTGTCAGCAGCTGCCTATCGTCACAACTTTCATTTTAATGATGTTTGAAAACTGCTCCTTGAGCAGAAACAAAAGCTCAGGCATTTTGGCAAGAAGACCTGGGTGTGAGGAATGTGACTCATCTTTTCTCAGGAATATCAGTTGGGGGAGGTTGAGGGAGTACAGTGAGATCTGCCTATTTATAGATAAGTGTAAAGCAAGACTTGAAGAACAGGGTCTGTTGATTCAAGGGCACATTAGGAGCTGCTTATTTCCGTAACCTCTTCCGGGGACATAAAGGTTTTGCCACTTTGGAGTTCTCTAAGAATAGGGCACGGTAGGATACTTTATAACAAGTCAAACCAATGTGCTGCAAAAGAGGGGTGGGTTTACCCCTGGGAACTTTGTGCCCATTGGTTAGGGAGTGTCCAAGAGTCATTTCCATCCACTAGCTAGTGTTTTCTACAGAAGCCAGAGCCAGAGCAAATAAGAACACATCTGAACCTGTAAATGAACAGAAGAGAACTGGATCTGCTGTCTGGGACCTATGTGGAAACCTGTTAACAATTATATCCAGAACTGAGATGTGAATTCCAAGGGACAGTTGGCTAACCGCTTGTGTGTCTACAGGAAAAAAACAAGCTGCAAGATGTTTTTCCTGAGTGACCAGCTATGGTAATTGGGTGCATGGTGCAAAAGTGGATAATTAATGCATTGTGATGTAGTATGCTTATAGAGGTGATTCTAGGTGTTTCCTGAAGTGGATGGTTCGAACAGGTAAAGGGTCATAGTTTCATATTCTGTGATCATAGATGGGTAAGGCCTAGTGCCTTCATTTTTTTCTGTTTCACACATCTTTGCATTAGTCTAATGGTGTGGTGTTTCAGCTGTGCTGACAGCCACTACAGGTTGTCCTCCAGATAGGCAGATGTGCTGATCCATATGGCTTTGCAGATGATGCAGCTGCTTTTGAATATGCTGTGGGCTGGCGAGGGTAGTCAGAGGTGTCCCATGATGATGAGGGTAATATATCTTTATGTCCTGGATTAGACATGCTGCAGCATGTATGATACTCTTAAGATGACTACTATAGCTTTAACGCACCCCGTAGCGGGCTATACCGGTCATTAAATGCCTGCACCAGCATTAAAGGCCTGAGTCGAAGGCGAGGGCCTTCAATGAGGGAGCAGACCTTAATGCCGGAATAGCCTGACTATGGGGGGGCCAAAAGGCTATTAGAACATTCCCCCACTAGAGGGCAGAATGTTCTAATAAATAAAACAAAGGCCTCGCAATGAGGCCTTGGTTCACAGCAACAGCTGTGAACAACAACATTGGAATGTTGTAGCTCTGGGCTTCTACCGGCCATTATAAGCCTGGAGCACTCCATTATTTTCAATGGAACACCCAACATCCCAATGTTCTAATATGGATTATGGAAGACTAAGGAGCATGGTATTGCCACTACCCAGATGCAAGAAGAGGAGGTAAACAGAAGAATTTCTGAGGTTATGTTCTCACAGGAACAGTCTTGCATTCTCTAGTAGCAAGACCTAGCACCAGACCAGCTTTGTTTTCATTGGCAATATGTTTCTTGAGGGTTAGATTAATGTTCAGGGCGAATTGAAGTGACTGGACTTTGGATGACAGTTATCATTTGAAGCCATCAGCGTTAATGTAATTGAGCTAGGTTTTGGCTAGGTATTACTTATTATTCTGTCTTAGTTAGATTATGAATTAGGTAGGAGCTAGACATCCACGTCTGGATAAGATACACGCAGAGTTTATGACCTAAGATGTCTAAAGTGGATGATACTCACAGCTAGAGTTGTATATCATCATCACACTTGTGAATTTTAATGCTATCAGTGAGTAGAGTTTCTAGGGGGTAAATGTAGAGATTTAAGATAACTAGAGACAATATTGAATATTGGGGGGGTCTCTGCAGGTGATAGGGATGTTCGAGGTCCTGGTGATGCCCATGCTATTGCAGGTGTGGTAGGTTCAAGTAAAATTGGTAAAATGTATTGCACGTGATTCCCAGTTCAAGACATCAAAATGTAAATTAGGGTGGGATGTGTGATGGTGTTGAATGGTTGGCTGAGAGGTACAGTTGTATCAGAAGGCCTGGAATGATCTTTACTTGTGGTCAGGGGGTATCATCAGAATCAGATCAGAAGCCAGATTGATAGTCATGCAGGATATGGTTGGCTTTAATGTGATCTGAGAGTTGAGCATAGCCAGCTTTTTAAATTATTTTTCTGAATAAGGGTAGGTGAGTGATGGGCCAGTAGTTGCTGATGTTATTAGTATCTTTTCTTGGGAGTGGGAAGAGCTGCCTTATCTTTCGAGCTTCTGAAAAGATGCCTTGAGTAAGAGGGGCATTAAAAATGGAGAGGACTTTGATAAAGGGGGAGGGCAAGACATAATCTTCATAGGAAGTAACTTTCAGAGAGTTGAAAATTTCAGAGAGAGAGACCGGGCTTTGGAAAATTGTGGGATGCCATTTGCCCCTGCTTGAGGCTTTTTGAAAAATACAGTTTATTTCCACCACATACAAATTAGATACTTCCTCCAGGCTCTATTGTTGTGTAAATTGTATTTTTATACCAAGCTACAGTTTTTCAAAAGTATATTTTATTGCCCACATAAAGCTTCCACCAGTTTATGAATAATATTTACCAGTAGTTGCTTTTCATGTGTCATATGAAATGCATCACAGAATTCAAAACCAAGCAGGTATGAAACATAACACATATTGGGGGTGATTCTGACCGCCGCGGACGGCGGTCGCCGCCCGCCAAGCGGTACCCGCCGAAAGACCGCTCCGCGGTCAAAAGACCGCGGCGGTCATTCTGGCTTTCCCACTGGGCTGGCGGGCGACCGCCGAAAGTCCGCCCACCAGCCCAGCGGGAAACACCCTTCCCACGAGGAAGCCGGCTCAGAATGGAGCCGGCGGAGTGGGAAGGTGCGACGGGTGCAGTTGCACCCGTCGCGAATTTCAGTGTCTGCAAAGCAGACACTGAAATTCTTTGTGGGGCCCTCTTACGGGGGCCCCACGACACCACATACCGCCATCCTGTTCCTGGCGGGTGAACCGCCAGGAACAGGATGGCGGTATGGGCTGACAGAATCCCCATGGGCAGCGGAAAGTCGGCGGTACACCGCCGGCTTTCCGCTTCTGGCCGCGGCTGTACCGCCGCGGTCAGAATGCCCGGCGGAGCACCGCCAGCCTGTTGGCGGTGCTACCGCCAACCTCCGCCATGGCGGTAATTACCGCCAGGGTCAGAATGACCCCCGTTATTTGTACGCTTAGTGGGACAGCTACATACCTTAAATAGTATGGTTAATCTCTTAATATGTACCACAAAATATTACATCTAAATTAAGATCCTAGGACCATGGAAACCCTTCTCACTGTTGCAAAGAAAGGTCTGATTTGACTTATTTCATGATTAAAAAAGCAGATAAGTTGTGCACTATCATCTCCAAAAGCAAGGGTAGTTGTTCATTGACAGCAATCTAGCTGGGAATTAAGCTTGCTTGACTTTGATAATTAAGACATTTGATTCATAGCAAATCCCCCTCTACCACCATTTGCCCTTGTAAATGGTGGAAAACGCATTAAAAGTTAATTGATAAATGCATACAAAAGATGCTAGATTTTCCCTCCTAGTGGTTCATATAATAAACTAGTACTTGCAATAGACTTGTGTTTAGCATGTGCAGAAAAATGGAGGTTCACCTCATGAATTAAAATGTGTGGTTTATAGTCTTATTACAGGTGATTTCTACTTGTCTATAATTTGCAATCAATCAATCAATCAGGGATTTGTAAAGTGTGAGACCCCGTGAAGGCCTCAAGGCGCTGGGGGAGATAGGGGGGGTGCTGAGGATCAGTCGAAGAGCCAGGTCTTGAAGTCCTTCCAGAACTGTGACTGTGTGGGGGACTGCTTGAGGTGGATGGGGAGAGTGTTCCAGGTCTTGGCGGCGATGTGGGACAAGGATCTTCCTCCGGCTGTGGTTTTCCGGAATGCATGGGACGTTGGCGAGGGCCTGGACAGCAGAGCGGAGTTGTCTGACTGGAGTGTAGAAGGAGAGTCTGTGGTTGAGGTAGGCTGGTCCAGCATCGTGTAGGGCCTTGTAGGCATGGGTCAGGAGAATGAAGGTGATTCTCTTGTCAACAGGCAGCCAGTGTAGGTCTCTCAGAAGGGCGGAAGTGTGGCTGTGTCATGGGCGTTCTTGATGAGATGGGCGGAGGTGTTCTGGATGCGTTGTAGTCTTTTCCCAGTGTTGGTGGTGGTTCCGGCGTAGAGTGCATTGCCGTAGTCGAGGCGGCTGCTGACGAGGGCCTGGGTGACTGTCCTTCTGGCTTCGGTAAGGATCCACTTGTAGATTTTTCTAAGCATGCGCACGGTGTGAAAGCAGCCCAATGAGACGGCGCTCACCTGTCGGTCCATTGAGATCGATGAGTCTAAGATGTCGCAGAGGTTGCGGGCATGGTCAGTGTGGTTGGGGTATTTCCGAGGGCGGTGGGCTACCAGGAATCGGTCCAGGCAGAGGTTGTGGAGCCAAGGATGGGGACTTCTGTTTTGTCTGAGTTTATTTTGAGGCAACTGTCTTTCATCCAGGTGATGACTGCTTTCATTCCTTCATGGAAATTGTTCTTGGTGGTGATCGGGCTGTTGGTGAGGGAGATTATCAGTTGGGTGTCGTCGGTGTAGGAGACGATGTTGAGTGTGTGGCTTCGGATGATGGCGGCCAGTGGGGTCATGTAGAGGTTGAAGAGGGTGGGACTCAGCGAGGACCCTTGGGGGACGCTGCAGCTGATCTTGGTGGCTGCCGAGAGAAAGGGTGGGGAGTCGGACCTTCTGTCTTCTGCCGGTGAGGAACGAGGAGAGCCATTGCAGTGGCGAGTCTCGGATGCTGGCGTCGTGGAGATGGGTGCGTAGCATGTTGTGTGAGACTGTGTCGAAGGCAGCAGAAAGGTCCAGGAGGATGAGGGCTACGGTCTTGCCTTGGTCGAGGAGGGTGCGGATGTCATCTGTGGCAGCGAGGAGGGCGGTCTCGGTGCTATGGTTGCTTCTGAATCCTGACTGAGAGGGGGTCCAGGATGTTGTTGGCTTCTATGAAAGCAGTGATTTTTTTGTTGACTGCCTTCTCTTTGACTTTGGCCGGAAAGGGGAGCAGGGAGATGGGCCGGTAGTTCTTGAGGTCTGACGGGTCGGCGGTGGGTTTCTTCAGTAGAGGGTTGATCTCAGTGTGTTTCCAACTCTCTGGGAAGGTGGCAGTTTTGAAGGAGCGCTTGCTGGTATGCCAGAGTTTGGGTGCATTGATATTGGTGGCTTTGTTGAAGATGTGGTGAGGGCAGGGGTCAGTGGGTGTACCTGAGTAGATGGTTGCCATGATGTTGCGGGTCTCATTGACGGTGATGTTGATCCAGCGGAGGAGGGCGGGGGCATGGTGATGCTTCAGTCGATGGGCTGATGGTGAGAGTAGTGGGGGGGCCCTAGGTGGTGAGGCTGTCGTAAATGTCTGCAATCTTGCAGTGGAAGTAGCTGACGAGGTTTTTGCAGAGTTCTTGCGATGGGGGGGTCAGAGGAGTTGGGGTTGGTGAACTCTTCGATGACGGTGAAAAGTTCCTTGATGTTGTGGGCGTTTTTATTGATGCGTTGTTGCAGGGTGAGTTTTTTGGTGGTCCTAATGAGCTGGTGGTGATGTTTGATGGCATTTTGAAGGTTTTGTGATTTGCAGGGCTCTTGTCGGTGCGCCATTTCCTCTCTAGACATCTGCAGACCTGCTTCGATTCTTTGAGTGCGGGGTGACCCAATTTGCTTTCTTGGCTGTGCCTCTGTAGTGGTGTGTCTTGAGGGGGGCGAGGGTGTTGGCACAGTTGGTGATCCATTTGTGGAGGTTGTGTGCGGCAGTGTTGATGTCGTTGTCAGCTTGGGGCGGTGTTAATTTGAGGCTGGCTGTGAGCTGGGCTTCCGTGACTTTGTTCCAATTTCTGTGGGGAAGTTGACGAGCGTGGTGGCTATCAATGGGTTTGTTGAAGGTGAAGTCAATGCAGCGGTGGTTGGTCCATTGGAGTTTGGTGGTGTGGCTGACGGAGACGTGGTTGCTGGCAGAGAAGATGGGGTCTAGTGTGTGACTGGCCGAGTGAGTGGGTGCTGTGACGAATTGCCTGAGTCTGAGGTTGACGAGGTTTTCGATCAGGGTGGTGGAGTTGCTGTCTTTTTGGTTTTCCAGGTGGATGTTGAGGTCCCCCAGTAGGATGTAGTCCTGGGATGTGAGAGCGTGGGTGGTGGCTAGGGCAGTGATGGTGTCATAGAATGGGGGACTGGGGCCCAGCAGCCTATAGATGAGGGTGTCCCGCAGAGTGGTGTTAGGGTTGGTTCCAACTTGGAAGTGGAGGAGTTCCGTGTTGGCTGTGGAGTCTTCAGTGCTGGTGGAGAGGCGTAGGGACTCTTTGGGGATGATGGTGATGCCTCCCGCAGGGCAGTTTGTGCAGTATTTGAGGATGATCTTGTAGCCGTCTGGTATGGCGATGGTGACAAGGAGGGGTTAAGCCATGTTCTGTGAGGAAGGCGACATCCGGGGATGTGGTGTTGATGAGGTTCCAGAGTTCGATGGCGTGCCTAAGGATGGAGTGAGTGTTGATCAGGATACATCTGAGGCTGTGATCTGTTTGTGGGTCCTCAGGGGTGGGCTTGAGCGACAGAGGCTGGTGAATTTGCAGTGGCGACAGGTAGCGGATCTCTTGGTGTTACTTGGAGATGCCTGCTTACAGTTGTTGTCGTGTCCTGCGTTGAGTGCAATGAGTGCTCCTGGCATGTAGTGGTGGTGGGTGAGAGGTCCAGGGGTCCTGGCGCTGGTCGTGGTCTGGATGCGGACTGGCACAGACAGGCTTGCCACAGGGGCACATTTGGCGCGCCAGCAGTGCACCCGCTATGCACTCCGCACAGTGGCCGCCGTTAAGTAGGGAGGGGTGAGGAGAGGGCAGCTGGGAGATGAGAGATGGAGCGTGAAACGGTGGAAAAAAAGGGGGGCAGTGCTGTGGGGGCAGCAGTGACAGGGAGAATGACAGAGAGGAGAGGGTTGGGGCTGCAGGGGCAGCAGCGGCGGGGAGAGTGAGAGAAAGGAGAGAGAGAGATGTGAGAATGAGGAAGAAAGCACAGAAAGCAAAGGCACAGAAACAGCACACTAAAAGAAAACGGAGGAGAAAAGTGAAAGAGGCAAAGAAAGAGGAAAGTGCAGAAACCGAAAGGCACAAAAACACCACACTAAGAGAAAAAGGAGGAGAAAAGAGAAAAAACGCAGAGGGCAGTCCAGCAGAAGAGCAGAGCTCTCCCACTAGGCACCAGGGTTGAGGCACAGGCAGAAGCCTGTGGGTGAAGGAGGGCCTTGAACTTCTGACCGAGGTCAGAGTTCAAGAGAGGACAGGCTTCCACTTACTGGTGGAGCTATGCGGAGGCAGAGCAGTTCACTGACCAGGTCAGTGAGGATGCTCTTCCTACCGTGCAGCGGTTGCCATTAAGTAGGGAGGGGGGAGGAGAGGACAGTTGGGAGGCGGGAGAGGGGAACAGTGCAAAAAAAGGAGGGAGAGGCCACAGGGGCAGCAGCGGTGGGGAGAATGAGAGATAGGAGAGAGAGAGATGTGAGAATGAGAGGAGTGAGGAGGAAAGCGCAGAAAGCAAAAGGCACAAAACCAGCACTCTAAGAGAAAAAGGAGGAGAAAAGAGAAAAGGGGCAAAGGGTAGCCCAGCAGAAGAGCAGAGGTCTCACACTAGGCACCAGGTTTGAGGCACAGGCAGAAGCTTGCAGGTTGAGGAGGGCCTCGAACTTCTGACTGAGGTCAGAGTTCAAGACAGGATGGGCTTCCACTTACTGGTGGAGCTATGCGGAGGCAGGGCAGTTCACTGACCAGGTCAAAGATGTGAGAAGTAACTTTGTACATCATAAGAAACTTTCTAACCCCAAATCCAGGTTTTTGGGCTCTATGGGCTGGAAAAGTTGTCTATGAAACTGCACTCATATTCACAATAAACACATGGAAACATCAGTAGTTCTGCAAGCCCGAATGGGCACTTGAAGGATCATTTTCAATATGTGACCACTGTGTAATGGAACAGGGTACTGAACTCTCCAGGATGAACCCACTAGACCCCACCCATCCAACAAAGGTCATGGAGGTTGACTCAGCAAAATGTGAAAGTTACATAACGTGCCATTTGACATCAGTACCATAATACACCCCTTGACATCAATGTCATATGAACTTTGACCTTGACTCTTACCAGGAAGGGCTAGCACTTGACCTTGACCTTGACGACATCACAATAATTAACATTACTGAAGTTCCATAATAACTGCATCACTAATACAACACAACTTAAATTCATATTTTAAATGCCTATATCTTAATTAGGGTGTTCACATGACATGCCCTGGGATCATTAGTCATTTCTCTTTGTTTCGCATAGAAATGTATTTGTCAATTTCAAGAGGATGTAGTGCCACAAATCAGATAACAATACTGTGAATCAAAATTAGTTATACTACAAAGTGACATGGTGTAATGGTTCTTCTAGTGTATAACTCGATGAGAAATGGAATGATAATTCAGAGGGAGAAGCAACAAAGGGATTTAAGAAAAATGATATTGTTGTTCACTTGTAATATTTGATGTGGACAACAAACCCTATTCTCAAACATAAATGTAGTGACATTGAGTTGTTTCCTTGTAGCTCCACGGCATGGTGTGCTTTGGAAGACTTTTTAATTTTAGTGAGAAGCACAACAGGCAAGATTGTGTTCAAACATCATTTTTAAGTACTCGTGAGAATAAAATATGGCAACATAGTGTTAACAAATGTTTTTTTTACTTATTTTATTTAATATTTAACTCCAATAGTGTGCATTGCACTAATCAGTTTAAATAGTATAAGGAACTGAAAGGGCAATGCCCCACATACTGCCAGGGGTAGCAAAAGCCAAGCCAGAAGCTCCCCCTGATTCCTTAAAGACATTCAGGGGCACTTTGAAAATCTTTTCACGCAATGAAGCACTGCCTTGTACGAAAGGGAGAGAGCAGAAATGCTGCATATTTTCAAAGATTTAGCGGGTCATTCTGACCCCGGCGGTCAGAGACCGCCGGGGCCAGGGTCGGCGGGAGCACCGCCGACAGACCGGCGGTGCCCCACAGGGCATTCTGACCGCGGCGGTTCGGCCGCGGTCAGATTCGGGAAACCGGCGGTCTCCCGCCGGTTTCCCGCTGCCCTGCAGAATCCTCCATGGCGGCGGAGCGCGCTCCGCCACCATGGGGATTCTGACACCCCCTACCGCCATCCTGTTCCTGGCGGGACTCCCGCCAGGAATAGGATGGCGGTAGGGGGTGCCGCGGGGCCCCCGTAAGAGGGCCCCACAAAGTATTTCAGTGTCTGC
The DNA here is from genome assembly GCF_031143425.1 of Pleurodeles waltl. Classification (NCBI taxonomy): domain Eukaryota; kingdom Metazoa; phylum Chordata; class Amphibia; order Caudata; family Salamandridae; genus Pleurodeles; species Pleurodeles waltl. Next base: position 1,076,378,542 of record NC_090448.1, on the reverse strand, counting down.
TATGCAGACACTGAAATACGCGACGGGTGCCACTGCACCCGTCGCACCTTCCCACTACGCCGGCTCAATTCTGAGCCGGCGTCCTCGTGGGAAGGCTGATTTGCCCTGGGCTGGCGGGCGGCCTTTTGGCGGCCGCCCGCCAGCCCAGGGCAAATCCCAAAATACCCTCAGCGGTCTTTCGACCGCGGAGCGGTATTTTGGTGGGGGAACTTCGGCGGGCGGCCTCCGCCGCCCGCCGAAGTTAGAATCACCCCCTTAGTGCCTTTCTGCTTTTACTTTGTGTTGGCACACTGTGTTCTTCTTAGTGCCAATGCAGGCACTGTTGCACCATGGTGCAAGAGTGCAAGCGTTATGGGCAGGATTGTTTTTGTGCAGGAACGGTACCTTTCTACACAAAAGCAATCCAAAGTGGCATTTTCCTCTTTCTATGTGATATCCAGAATGCATCACACATAGAAAGAGGTAATAACAAGGAGAAAGGAGGACTTTTCTCCTTGTATTACCATCCTCTGAGAGGCATACTGATTCGATGCAATCCCACGTTAAAAAACTAGTGTAAATATGGAATTGCGTCATATCCATGTGTGAATGCAAGGGTACGTCCATGCTCCACCCATGGAACACCTCCCAGCTTGAAAAGCAGCATTACGCAAAGCAAGTTGCTGCATTTCGGTACATTTCTTTACAGAACGACACAAGGCAGCGCCAATTGCCCCTTGCTTGGCTTTGTAAATCTGAATTAGTGCATTGTGCTGCCTTGTGTCACCTTGTGTGAGGCAAGGACAACCCAACTCTTTAATAAATCTGGCCCTCAGTAATTTGCCAATTATTTTTCTTTTGGGGGAAAGGTGAGAAACTAAGCATATCAAACAAATCCCAAGGGAAAGTCGGAAGTCTGGTTTCTAAGTGCGGTTTTGTATGTGTTCAGTCATTTGCGAAAGAAGTGGATGTAGGTTATTGCGCATCCGTACATCGTTTAAGTTATAACAAATCGAAGGATATGGTACATTCAAGGATGGTTGTGTTTTTTATATATGATTGCTGTCATCACATCAAAAACCATTAAAATAGGAGTAAAGCAAGAGATAACTGTAAATGGTGAGAAAACAAGCATTTAATCATTACTACTTTGAGTATGGCTAGGCTCACTCCGCAGCACTGAGTGCATTATTCAATGCAAGAAATTATTAACAAGCGATACATTTGATAATACATACATAGTATACTCCGTCCACAATAGTTCTATATTTTTCTAACGAAACATGATTCCTTTACATTCAAAGTGTCCTCTTTTTGTCTTCTGCATGCAACTGTAATTAATAAATCTAATTCAGTGGCTCTCTAAGGTGTTAGCAGACGCTACGTTATATTTTTCTGTATCTTTGGAGTTTCTATTTAATTCGGATCCGTGGTGAAACAGAAATTAATAGCTAGAAATGAGCAATTTTCCGCTGCATCAATTTCCTAATTACATTTCAGACAGAAACGTTAAGGTGGGCACTTAGTAGAAACGGGAGACTTTTGTCTCACGTGAAATATGGCTATCAGCATTCTTTAATGAAGGCATTTTATGAACTATGTCTAGGGGCCGACTCGCGACTACTTTACATACATCAGAAATTCAAACTTTCCTTGATTTTTCATAATTTTATGGCTGTTGTTTCATCCTTTTCTGAAAATTATCTATGCATCATTTGCAGCTTTCAAGATTGTAATTCGTGTTGTAAATCAGAGAGAAAGGACGTGTTTGGCTGAGGTGCTGCTGACATGCACACGATACAGTCCCATTAGCATAGGAACATCCCTGAGCAAAAGGTAATGTTATTAGCATGCAATCATCTCTGCAAAGGCCTGCGGTGTCTCGTGGGCTTTTTTGATGCCACAATTATAAACCATGAAGCAGACACTTAGCCATTTATTTTCTACACTTAAAGGGTACGATCTTTCCTTGTCATTTTTCCTTTTATGATAAATGTTTATGATACATTTTTCCCTTTACAATATGTTGTCCACAGATGCCTACTGGCAGATTAATACCATGGCGTGGGTGTGTATTTGGTGCTTTGGGGTTGAGGTTGTGCCCATTCACAACAATTCACACTTGAAGATTGGCATGATGATTGTGAGGCAAAACGTGATGTAGAAATTGAGGAGGAAGAAATGCGAGTAGATGATTTTTTTAACCTTGCCTAGAGTGGTTTTGTAGGTTATTTACAAAAAATAATTGTGAGACTTTTTCATCCACATGCATTCTCTTTGTCTCAGTTTAATTGAAAAGGACATCCTTGAAGCTTTATCTATTTTTTAACTACACGGCCTTCAAGTTTGATGCTTCAGCTCTCATCCCTACACCAGTGCTTGATTTGTAAAATAATGAGTACCGGTACTCAAATCTGTGCTCAGAAGCCTGTGCCCTAATGGTGCAATTAAATCTCTGCACATCCAATACCAAGGCTCTGTAGTCTTGAATCAACCTCATGCCTCTTTAATCAATTTCCAGGCACTCCCGCCCCTGTATCTCACACTTACAGGTTCCTGCTTACCCCCTTTTTGACAGTTTTTCTGTATCTCTCTTCCTCCCTCATTCCGCTTTGAGAGTTGGTCCACTCTTGCTCTTGGTAAATTTCTGATGCAGAAAAATAAGTGCAGGTCCCCAGATCTGAGTACTGTTGGACTCCACCGGCAACTACCGGCTCAAATTTAGCACTGCACTGACCCTTTATTTTCATAAAAATGCACACCAGCCTCAAATCACCTTTTCTTCACTACACCTCTTTTGGAACACCAGCACATTTTCCATGGCACAGTACACCTTTCCTTGGCCAGTACACAAATAACAAAGTACGAGCCCTGTGGTGAAACCCTCCAAGGCAGAGGTCACGTGAAGTGTTTCTATTGGGTGTAGCATGCTTCACTCTGCCAGTCCCCAGGAACTATCCAATTTATTTATGGTGTTTCACCCCCCACACAACCTGCCACTGGCACTTGCAACTGCTTCTTGCTGATGTATGTGGAATGGCTAAACTCAAGAGCTTGGTCCAACTAAACAGGCTAACACACAGACATGTGTAATGTTGGATATGCTCTCAAGCACATAATGAGTGACTCAAATATTGTGTCAACATTTTTTTTGCGACAACAAAAAAGCTATTGAGGGACAGACTGTAAAAAGTAAAATGATTTTTTATGCGTACCATATTTTTTTCAAATATCATTTTTAGTATAGTTATATTTAGCCCCTACAAATCCAACACTTTTCCTGCCATTTTACATATGGCAGTTAATGTACTTTCGAAGACCACACATATCACTGTTACCCACACTGTAGATGTTCCATGGGAATGAAACACTTTGGCCGCAGATGATTAATTTTATGTGTGCTTCAAGCATGTTTGTTATTGTTTGAAAATATGATCTTTGAATATATATATTTATTCATTTTTATTTGTGTTACTGTAATAGTTTTAATGTTTTAAATGTCTAATGATTTATTCATATTTATTTATATGTTTAAATTACATTACTAATTGAAACTATTTTAAAATATATTGCTATTGTTTAGTTTAATAATTCACATAAATAATACATGGTGGTAAATATATATGGATATATACATGTATATGAATATTTTTATATACTTGTTTTTTGTTGATCAACTGTTCAACTATAATTTTGACTACAAAGTAAGGAAATTGAATATTTTTGTAGGCAATATTTTTAAAACAATATTCTGGTGTCACAATATTGTTGATCTTGATATTCTGTCAGACAACCATACAGACACTATGGGCCCTATTACGAGTCTGGCGGTCTGAAGACTGCCAGACTCGCAGTGGAGGTTGGACCACCACAGCTGTGGCAGTCTGACAACCACATTACCACCTTGGCGGTCAGATCGACAAAAGACTGCCTTCCCTTCCAGGATCTTTGATCCCAACGGGATGACGGCAGTCCTGGTTGTAATCAGCGACGGCGGCACTGAAGTCAGTGTGCCGTGCTGATAAGAACCATGTTCTCCGCCAGCCTTTTCATGGCGGCTCAACTGCCATGAAAAGACTGGCGGAGAACAAGTGCTGGTGGCCACAGGGGGGGGCCTGCACTGCCCATGACATTGTTGTGGGCAGTGCAGGGGCCCCACTCCCCAGCACCTACGGAATGTGCACTGTCTGCTTAGCAGACAGTGTGTATTCCCGAGGGTGCTGGGGGGCCCCCCTGTGCAATGGCATTGGACTAGGCTCCATTTGGAGCCAAGTCCAATTCCACCGCACATTTCAGCCAGTCAGCCCAGTGGAAAACTCATAATATGGCCACTGGGGAGCCCTCCAGCATGGTGGCGGTCTCCTCATCGGGAGTTTGGTGGTTTGTTTTTTCGGACCGCCAAGCTCATACTCAGCCCCTATATCAGTAATCCATTTGACTCCCAACACCTTAATTTGCTATTCCTTACCAAATCTTGGCTAAAGGAGAGTATTGACCCTTTCAACAATGAATTTATTCCCCCAGCACTCAAAATTTACTGGAAAGTCACCAAGGAAGATTGGGAGGTAACATAGCACAAAAGCTTAGTCACAGCACATGACACTTTGAAACTTATAACAGAATAGTTCTGAACCCCGTTTAGCATTGAATCTGTGGCCTTTTCATGTATTAGTGAAACATGAAAATATCCATTTTCTTCTTGTTTACGCACACCAGACACATTAATTGTCAGTGTTGGAGGCTGGTTATTACTAGAGGTAAGTACGCACCTACCACTAGCAATACTGCCCCAAGACAAATTAAGGTCTAGTCAAGGATTAAAAACATTAGCCCTTGGCTCATCCCAGGTAGCTTGGCAACATGCAGGCAGGCTTAACAGGTATGTAAAGCATTTAAGTACACCAATACAGAAAATACATAATACAGAACACACAATACAAATCCCACCACAATTTTAAAAATAGCAAATATGTTTATCTTTAAAATGACAACAAAATGGCGGAGATATTAATTTAGAAAAATTAAATAAAAAAGTGTTTTCTAGTGCGCAGAAATCAATGGCACCATCCAGGGACATCTGGTCGTGCTTGACTGGGAAAAAGTCAAAGTTTGAGGCCGACTGCGATGGAGCCTTGCTCGGATACACTGAGCAGGAGACCTCAGTCAAAATATTACCTCTGCACTTTGAAACTTCTGTAGAGTTTTTCTCTCTCAGTGTCATGTGGTCCTCCTCAGCAAGCTGATTTCCATGCAATGTCGTTGGACTGCTTTTCCAGGAGGCCCCGGTCAAATCCTGAAAGCATAGAGCTCCACAGCTTTCAGCAGGACAAACTTGACATTTTGGCTGGGTCGCGGTTGAAGGCAGTCGGCTTGACTCATGACAGTGAATAGGACCACTTATGGAGCTTTTTCCAAAAGTTGCTCCACACTTCTTCAAACTTCAGAACGTCTTCCTGAAGCTCCACTTGATGGTTCAAAGTGTCCACTGGATGCACTCCAGGCTGGAGTGTTTTGTGACAGATGGTGCAGGCAGGCTCTTTTAACCTGTTGCTTTCAGGGGGTCCACTGCTGAGTCCTTTTTGAAGCAGGGCAAAGTCCTTAAGGCTGTCATTCCAGTGTGCAACAGGAGCATTACTTCAGTGTGGAATTGCAGACCGGGGCTCCAGCAGGGAAGTCCTTCTTCTCATGGTGGTTTCAGGTAGCAGATCTGAGTTTCAGTGCAGATCAGCCACTTTTATTGATTCATCATGGGGGTAAAGCAGGGGGGGCACCCTTGAAGATTGGGCTGCAGGGTGTCACCCACAAGCATGAGAGGTTCCTCCAAAGTGTGGCATTTTCTTGTCCCTTAAAGCACTGCACCTTAAAATTCCAAGTTTTATGATTTTCCTCCAGAGGAACATTACCTGGTTAAACCAACCCGCTGGTGTGGCTCATTTCCATTAACACTCCTCCTCTGGATATCTGCAAATTTCTTTACTAGGCCTGTTATCTATCTGAGGGGGCAAGAGGGCAGACCTGGCTGGCATTCCTTTCTGTCCTGCTTCCTTTGAAGCCCAGTTTGATTTACCCAGCCCCCTTCCTGGCCTGGCCTCAGCATCTGCTAACCTCCCTCCATCAGATAGCCTCTGCTCAGTGCAGGCCACTTATCACCTCATCAAAGCAGCCTGGCCAATCCTGTTAAGGCTGACCAATCAGGAGAGGCCACTAGCAGGCTGGAATTTGGCGTACAGAAAAGAAAGGCTTATAATTCTTCTCTGTATTCGTTATGATAAATACAACAGTGGCCAGTTTTAGATTTAACATTAGCATTATTTTGAGTCCTTTCATGAATTATTTAGCTCCTTCCTAGCAATACTTATGCTTATGGAAAATATGTCCATGTTAGCATATCGAGCTAAGTATCTACAAAGAGGAAAAATAAAAAGTGCAGTTTTTCCCTCACCAGGGTGAATAAAACATATTTTATCATTTCCCTGCTTATAGTTAAATGGCACCCTACCCCTAGGGTATCTAGGGGAGACCTGGTGGGTGAAGTATATGTGAAAATACAGTAGATTATCATTTTGGAAGTACCTTTAATTCCAAAGTCGAATTTGCACACATTTTACCTTTTAAAGACAGTCTGCAAGGCAGGGCTGCTTTTGAAACTTACAGCAGGCAACACAGTAGAGCACAATCCATTGCAGGAAATCTACTGGGCCTCTAAACATCCCTGCCCTATTATATTCTAGGGACTTATAGGTAATTTGAATCACCCTTGCTCTATTATCTAATAGGGAGTTGCACAGGTCTGTCATTGCCAATTGTAATTGTACCATTTTGCCATATACCTTTTATTCAGAGCACTGGCCTGTTTAGCATAGCCCAGGGCACACTCCAAGTCAGTTACAACCAGTATCTGTAGGAGGCTGGACTGGCTTGTAGTGGGTACCAAGAGGTACTTACACCTTGCACCAGGCCCAGGTATCCCTTATTAGTGTAGAGGGGTGTCTAGCAGCATAGGCTGATAGAAAAGGTAGCTTAGCAGAGCAGCTTAGGCTGAACTAGGCGACGAGTGAAGCTCCTACAGTACCACTAGTGTCATATGCACAATATCATAAGAAACCGCAATACACAGATATACTAAAAATAAAGGTACTTTATTTTTATGACAATATGCCAAAAGTATCTCAGTGAGTACCCTCAGTATGAGGATAGCAAATATACACAAGATATATGTACACAATACCAAAATATGCAGTAATAGCAATAGAAAACAGTGCAATCAATGTATAGTCACAATAGAATGCAATGGGGGCACATAGGGATAGGGGCAACACAAACCATATACTCTAGAAGTAGAATGCGAACCACGAATGGACCCCAAACCTATGTGACCTTGTAGAGGGTCGCTGGGACTGTAAGAAAACAGTGAGGGTTAGAAAAATAGCCCACCCCAAGACCCTGAAAAGTGGGTGCAAAGTGCACCTAAGTTCCCCAAAGAGCACAGAAGTCGTGATAGGGGAATTCTGCAAGGAAGACCAACACCAGCAATGCAACAATGATGGATTTCCTGACGAGAGTACCTGTGGAACAAGGGGACCAAGTCCAAGAGTCACGATCAAGCCGGGAGTGGGCAGATGCCCAGGAAATGCCAGCTGTGGGTGCAAAGAAGCTGCCACCGGATGGTAGAAGCTGTGGATTCAGCAAGAACAACAAGGGCTAGAAACTTCTCCTTTGGAGGATAGACGTCCCATGTCGTGAAGAGTCGTGCAAAGGTATTTCCGTGCAGAAAGACCACAAACAAGCCTTGCTAGCTGCAAGGGTCACAGTTAGGGTTTTTGGATGCTGCTGTGGCCCAGGAGGGACCAAGATATCACCAATTGCGTGAGGAGACAGAGGGGGCGTCCAGCAAGACAAAGAGCCCACTCAGAAGCAAGCAGCACCCGCAGAAGTGCCGGAACAGGCACTACAAAGTGGAGTGAACTGGAGCTCACCCGAAGTCACAGAGGAGGGTCCCACGATGCCGGAGGACAACTCAGGAGGTCATGCACTGCAAGTTAGAGTGCCGGGGATCCAGGCTTGGCTGTGCACAAAGGAAATCCTGGAAGAGTGCACAGGAGCTGGAGCAGCTGCAAAACACGCGGTTCCCAGCAATGCAGTCTAGCGTGGGGAGGCAAGGACTTACCTCCACCAAACTTGAACTGAAGAGTCACTGGACTGTGGGAGTCTGTTGGACAGAGTTGCTGAGTTCAAGGGACCTCGCTCGTCGTGCTGAGAGGAGACCCAGAGGACCGGTGATGCAGTTCTTTGGTGCCTGCGGTTGCAGGGGAAAGATTCCGTCGACCCACGGGAGATTTCTTCGGAGCTTCTAGTGCAGAGAGGAGGCAGACTACCCCCACAGCATGCACCACCAGGAAAACAGTCGAGAAGGCGGCAGGATCAGCGTTACAAGGTCGCAGTAGTCGTCTTTGCTACTTTGTTGCAGGTTTGCAGGCTTCCAGCGCGGTCAGCAGTCGATTCCTTGGCAGAAGGTGAAGAGAGAGATGCAGAGGAACTCTGATGAGCTCTTGCATTCGTTATCTCAGGAATTCCCTAAAGCAGAGACCCTAAATAGCCAGAAAAGGAGGTTTGGCTACCTAGGAGAGAGGATAGGCTAGCAACACCTGAAGGAGCCTATCAGAAGGAGTCTCTGACGTCACCTGCTGGCACTGGCCACTCAGAGCAGTCCAGTGTGCCAGCAGCACCTCTGTTTCCAAGATGGCAGAGGTCTGGAGCACACTGGAGGAGCTCTGGGCACCTCCCAGGGGAGGTGCAGGTCAGGGGAGTGGTCACTCCCCTTTCCTTTGTCCAGTTTCACGCCAGAGCAGGGCTGGGGGATTCCTGAACCGGTGTTGACTGGCTTATGCAGAAATGGGCACCATCTGTGCCCATGAAAGCATTTCCAGAGGCTGGGGGAGGCTACTCCTCCCCAGCTCTAACACCTTTTTCCAAAGGGAGAGGGTGTAACACCCTCTCTCTGAGGAAGTCCTTTGTTCTGCCTTCCTGGGCCAAGCCTGGCTGGACCCCAGGAGGGCAGAAACCTGTCTGAGGGGTTGGCAGCAGCAGCAGCTGCAGTGAAACCCCGGGAAATGTAGTTTGGCAGTACCCGGGTCTGAGCTAGAGACTCGGGGGATCATGGAATTGTCTCCCCAATGCCAGAATGGCATTGGGGTGACAATTCCATGATCTTAGACATGTTACATGGCCATGTTCGGAGTTACCATTGTGACGCTATACATATGTTGTGACATATGTATAGTGCACACGTGTAATGGTGTCCCCGCACTCACAAAGTCCGGGGAATTTGCCCTGAACAATGTGGGAGCACCTTGGCTAGTGCCAGGGTGCCCACACACTAAGTAACTTAGCACCCAACCTTTACCAGGTAAAGGTTAGACATATAGGTGACTTATAAGTTACTTAAGTGCAGTGGTAAATGGCTGTGAAATAACGTGGACGTTATTTCACTCAGGCTGCAAGGGCAGGCCTGTGTAAGAATTGTCAGAGCTCCCTATGGGTGGCAAAAGAAATGCTGCAGCCCATAGGGATCTCCTGGAACCCCAATACCCTGGGTACCTCAGTACCATATACTAGGGAATTATAAGGGGGTTCCAGTATGCCAAAGTAAATTGGTGAAATTGGTCACTAGTCTGTTAGTGACAATTTCGAAATAAATGAGAGAGCATAACCACTGAGGTTCTGGATAGCAGAGCCTCAGTGAGACAGTTAGTCATAACACAGGTAACAGATACAGGGCACACTTATGAGCACTGGGGCCCTGGCTGGCAGGGTC